>NW_028253590.1:0-1472500 GCF_964263255.1 Lissotriton vulgaris | reverse complement strand
GCGTAGATTACTCTTGGTCCCTGCTTCCCGCCAATTCTTAACATACATGAGGAATTAGGAGCAGGTTTTATTTCTGACCAGATTGCGGTTGCCCCTTTATTGCGTTAGCTAAGAATTTGGGCACAGCCTACTCGAAATCTTTACCAATTGATCATCGAAGATTGTCTCACCCTAGAAAAGGTGTTAGACATCCCGTGGATCAGATACATTAAGGACCAGATGAAAAGCCTTGGCTGCCCCGATTTATTTTTGAACCCTTTAGCTTTGGGTAAACCAGCCATTAGAGACCTCAAGCAGCAGTTCTTAGATAGACGAAGAGTTAAAAGGGAGGAGAAAGAATTGAAAAAACCCATTGGGAGATTTGCTACACTGAGCCTGGGTCGACAGATGGAACCATATTTATCTTATATAAACAAACCACACCAACTTTTTGTTTTGACAAGATTTAGGCTGAATATGGTTCCCTGACGCCTTGCTTTTCCCAAAGGGTATTTCAAAGAAGGAACACTGAATCCTTGTCTTTGCGATAATTTCTAGGACCAGAACACTCTTCACCTCATATTCTTCTGTGCATATTATAATTCACTGCGCAGAAAATGTATTATTCCTTTGCTTAGAAGTTGTAAGTTTGAACAAGTTAGACCGGCGGTGGTATACTTGCAAATGCTAGCGTCACCTATGGTCTGGTTTGGTCTGGTTTGGGGTAGCAAGTTTTCTAACAGGAGCAATCAGGTATAGGAATAGGTCACCCATGAACTTCCCTGTGGACACGGTTTCAAATTACGTCATTTAAATACTTAATCTTATCTTTTTACATGTAAAGTTGGACAAGTGTAAATTGGGGTAATTTTATCTTGTTTATTTAGTTACTCCCAGGCCTAACTATGTGTTGGTGGGCTGTATTTCCATTTTTATTGTTATTTTCCCTGCAATGGATCCTTGAGGTGTGCTCATCCGTTTATGAAGTGTCGTATTACTCGATGGAGTGTATTTTATTCTAAGTAGAGCAGTACTCTACTAAGATTAATATTTGTTTCATGTTTTTTTTTCTTTTTTTCTTTATGTCTGTTACAATGTCACAAGTCGGGGTATCTTAACTGATTTTACATTTATGTATTTTATGATTGCAGATTTGATCTGTCCTGCTTTGTTATCTGCACTTTGATGGCTATAATCAGCCGAATAAAGTTAATTTTGATTGACTGAACTCTATAGGTGAGTGGTGGTGTGTGTGTCTGTGTAGGTGTATGAGTGCATATGATAGTGCTGTATTAATGAGTGACTGCATGTATGAGTAACTGTAGGATTGAATGAGTGGACATGTGTGTAGACCTAGGAATCAGTGAATGGGTATGTAGTAACTGGTATTAGTGTGTCGATGGTTTCGAAAATGGTAGTCTGCATTTTAGAGTGGGTGTTTCAAAGGCTATATTTGGGTGGGAAGAGGGGCATCAGATTATCACGTGGCTGATGCCATCAGTGATGTTATTTGAGATGTCATCAGTGATGTCATCAGTGATGCCACTGACCATGTCATGAATGATGTAGTATGTGACGTCATCAGCAGTGTATTGCGAGGAAACGTGTTATAGTTAGCTGAACTAACAATAAAGTCCGAAACCAACCAAAAAGTGCACTGTGCTCAATCTAAAACATGTGCGATAAAATCTATAAACAGGTTTGTGTGTCCATGATAAATAAGGTTACAAACCTTCTAAAGTTAAAATCAGTAAAAATATTACTACAGTAGTCAACTATAACGTTCTTGCAAACCTAACATCTTGGCAGCACTGTTTAAAAAAGTGATCTTTTAACTCTAATTTAGTGTAATTTACACACTAATTTGGATGGTAATATAGATTTAGGGTCCCAAGTGCAGAAAAAGCCTCATTAATATAGTCTATACATAGGATTAATTCTGGTTTATCCTGACTCAAACGTCTTTGAGCACCAATTGCAAAAAGGTAGCCTTGTCACTATGACTGCTGTGAAGTGTGGTGGCCTTCCGAACTGGGTGCACACATTCCACACTCATGAGGTCATGTGTCCCCTTCAAGACTTCTCCCAGAGAAGACGCCAGTTGTGGCTGAATGGCCACAGGATGACGCCACAGCAAGCTGTAGGGAACCAGACAGAGTCTGAGACAGTACTAGAGCGATCTGAGGATGGTCCAGAAGACTCAGAAGTTAAAGATGGCTTGAGGAAGTGGATACTGTGGTGGTGAATGAGTCAAATTCCAACCCCATTGAAGGAACTAGTGTTGTGAGATCATGAGTGGCAGTAGAAGAAAGCTGGCCAAGAAACCAAGCGAGGAGAAGACTGAAGTTGTCTTCAGAAAGAACACTTGCAGACATACTTGAAACACCTGGAGAATCTGAGCTGAGTGGAGATGAAGGTGAGGGACATAATCTGAGACGGTCCAGAAGATTAAGGGTTCTTTGTCTGAGATATTCTTCTCCTGAGTGGACTTATCTTGCTATGGATGACAGTGAGGGTGAATGTTTGAGAATCTGGAATACTAGATGAGAGTCATCTGAAGCTTTTGGAACGTGATCTGAAATTTCTTCTTACTTTTGAACTCCCTTACCCGAAAGACTGAGTGCCTTTAGACACCTAGTACTATATGTTTGAGGGGAATTTCCTGTGCTTGTTGATGGACTGAAATTCATGTAATTGGAAATGCTCATTAATTACCTTAGAGCCAGATGTAGGTAAATTCAATTTTGCAAGTCCTTAATAGCGATTTTTACCGAATCGCTATTAAGGATTCGCAAAATTGAATGTAGGTAGGAATTGCAAAAATATTTGCGATTCCTTAATGTTCCTTAATTGCAAATCGCAAATTGAGATTCCCATCAAGGAATACCATCCCATTCATTCCTATTGGCCAAGAGGCCCATAGGAATGAATTAGATTTGCGCCTGCAATTTGAGAGTCACCAAGAGGCACTCGCAAATTGCGGGCGCGATTTCAAGGGTTCCAAAAGGACACTCTGTTGCCCCCCTTAAATGTGCATGTATGCACATGTGGCGCACATACATGCCCTAAGGGCATGTTTGTGTGTCACATGACACTTTGTAAACAGCCAAATAGTGCTTCTTGAATTGAAATTGCAAAATTCCACCAACTTGAAGTTGGTGGTATTTTGCGATTCCTTAAGGCAAAATTGCAATTTGCAATGCCTAAAAGCATAGCATTTAGGGAATCACAAATTGTGATTCTCTAAATGCTTGCGCAAAATAAGGAATCGCAATTTTGCGATTCCTTATTTTGCGAGTAGTTTTAAACGCACCTACGTTGCTCGCAGCTAAATTGCGATTGCAAACACTGAAATTTGCGCTCGCTATTTGGCTTCCTACATGTGGCCCTTGGTCCCTTTATCATTAGAGAGGTTGAGTGAACTTCGTTGAGTTGCTTAAAACAAGATTACCTAGGTCTAGTGGAAGAAGAATAAAATTAGGGTTGAAAGCTAGAAGAACACGTAGTAGGGCTAGGGCAGCCTCACAAAGTGTGTACATACATTTGTGGATAAATTTGAAACAAATAAAGACTGATTTTGCTGTTTGCACAGGTGGAGAGCGACAGAGAAGATTCTGTTGCTGTTATTTCCCTACCCACTTTGTCTAAGTCTTAATAGTATGGCACCTAATAACTCCAACAGTAGCTGTAGGTACCTAGTAGGTGTAATGATAACAATTATTGTGTTGGGCTTTATAATAATATTTGTAGGATCATATTCAGTTTCCACTAGCATTGTAGATGAGATGCAAACACCTGAGCAGAAATCATCACATGAAGTAGATGGAGGTATATACTCATTAGGAGAGCAGAACTTGCATGTAGATTTATCTAGAGGAGGTTATATATTAAATGCCTATACGAGGTTGCTGTATGAGTATGTTGATACTATGAAAACGAAACATTGCTATGTTTGTATGCAGGTATCTGCTTCAGTAGTTGAAGGTGTTACTTAACATCATGTACCACTGACATATGGTATCACATTTAGTTTACTGTTGAGCATTTTCTATGGAAAGAGTATTTACAGTACTATTATTACAATTATGATTTAGGTCTTTCAGGAGTTCCTCTATTCATTCACCTGAATAAACATTGATATGCTCAGATTACTGAAACTGCTGGTAGATATTTTTCCCCAGTTAAAAAGTTAGATACTGCTTATGCACAATAACACAATTTAACCTGTATTCTCACTGTATTCCCTCTGCCATTGGGAAGAAATGTAAAACCAAGTGGAGGATAGGTATAGAGAAGTAAGGACTAATGCAACTTAAATAAACACACTTTCCCAATTGGTCGCAAAAAGGAAAGGCACATCAGACATCAGGGAACACTGTGACATTGACATTAGATTGGCAACACCAAGGGAAGTTGTGCATAAAAAATGATAAAAATAAATGTGATACTATCTTTCTAGGGAAGAGTGACTATGACCATACGTTTGAGGTCAAACAATCGTGGAAGTTTTTTTAGATGGTGGTGATCCTGTAATTCCTGGAGTTTTTTTGCAAAAGAATGCTTATTAAAAATTTCCTAATAAATGGCTTGGCCCATGTTGTCAAGGAGTAATGTTTCCGAAGATCTATCATGCAGAAAATGTAGATCACCTGGTTGGGGAGGAAGAATATAGGCCTAAATGAGGTACTAATGCTGGAGAGATTGTGGGAGATATGGTTGTCGCTATAACACCAAATGTAGGTGTGATGCTGAATGACATTAAGATCAGAAAGTTATCTACTTAGTTGATAGGCTATCCACAAGTAATGCTGGAGCTCTATTGCTTGTAAATACTGAAATGGTTGCTATACATGCTATGGTTTTGCAGAATCAGCTTGCTTTCGATATTCTGCTTGCAAAGGAAGGCGGAGTCTGCTGGATGTTGAAGGTTCAATAATGTCGTACTTATATCACAGATAAAAGTAAGGATTTGCTTAAGTATATAAAGAATAATAATGACGTAAAAAGGGAATTGAGTGGATTGGCAACCAGAGGTGTTTGGGTTTCAGTTGGGAACTGATTTGTTGCTATAGGTAAATGGTTTGCGAACTTGGTAAGTCGTTTTTTTGGTTCCATCTTGTAGACTCTGTTGATCACTGCTCTTGGTGTAGTGGTCGAGATGTTGACAATGAAGGGGTACATGACATATAAGGCAAAGAAAGGAATTATACAAGAAAGGAGAAGATATAGAGTTGGGGAAGAAGCAGAGTGATTGTTATAATGAAATAAAATGTTTGGAGAGAACCAGACAAAAGGCAATTACCACTGTATGGGTTTAGATTAGTTCATCTGATAAAATCATAAAATAAGATTAAGAGATTATGTGATGGCTTGATAGGCCCTCAGAGGGGGAAATTGAGCAGCATAATTGTTGATTGTATCTTTAGATATCGTAGGAGTGTATTATAATCATGTGTAGTCAGCACTCCAATATATTTTGTGTGATTATTGCTACTAAGAAAATAAGAGGTATTGCATATTTAAAGTACTCCACGTAAAAACTAATGGGTCTTATGAATTATGTGCATAGAAATGTGACTAATAGAGATGTATGCAATACGTATTTGTTAATGCTCTGAGAAAACTAAGTTTATAGCTTTTTTTATTTTAAAATTATTAGTATGAGACGTATGCGCAAACTAATCTTTGGACGATTACTTACATAACAAGAAAAGAGATTAATGTTGGTGTATTTTGGAATTACAGTTTGACATAATAATTTGAAATGTATTCATGCGCTAAGAAACTGCATTTGCTATATGCTTAGAAATGTGCACAAATTTGTAAACCTGTGCACCATTACACTGACATGATTTTGCGGCCTCAAGCATAGTTTCAGCACAGGCACATGCATAAAGTCTAACATTTAATTTGTATTTAACCATCAATGTAGAATGTGTCTGCTTGCATTTTTTGTTTCCACTGCAGGTGCAGAAAAAGCCTCATTAGTTAGAAAATAAAGGTTTTTGTTTTACTTAGATAGCAAGGTATGAGAAGATGAATCTTTGCAAGGAGAAATGTGTAACGAGCAAGAAGGTGAGCCCCATTGTAAGAAGGGAAAGAATGGTCAAGGAGGAGTGGAGTAGCAACTTATCGATGTGAAAAGGTGGTGCCAGAAACGAATTTGTGTCTGGATTGTGGAAAGTTACTGAAGATGAACACATGGTGTACCTTGAGTGCAACTAATATCTAATGCTGTAATGTAATGGGAGTCAGCGAGACATTTTAGGACTTCATGAGTTGCAGGCCTCTACTTCTGCTTTGCGTGGCTTCATGATATACGACCCTTGGTTGCAGTTTCTTCTACTGAAGACTTTGACAGCTGACACCTTCCTTTTATTCATTCTTACTCAATACTTCTTAGTGTAAGGGTGTCTCTCGTAAGGCAGTGTAGGGAGAAATAGCATGCTCACGCTTACCTTTGAAAATCATTTAATGTAATTTAATGCTCAATTCTTTTTCCTTATTGCGTGCATTCTTATAACTGTACTTGTTGTGTGCTTTTTGTTTCTTAGGGTAAATCTCTTTAGGAGATTTGGACTCATTCTGTTTGTCCATATTTCTAGACGACAATGCTGAGGCTGTTTTATATCAATCTGTTCCTGAATTTATAATGAAAACCTTACTAATCCCAATCCTAGTTGTGGAGTAGTTATTGTGTAACCACATTGCTTATACTGTAATGAGATTTAATGGTGATTGTGTCCTCCCTCTTACCTCTCAAGCAGCTAAAAAGACCATCAAGTTGAGTAGGGAAGTTTAAGTGTGCCCAACCTTTCTCACTTGTCATTTCTCCTTTAATAGTGTCATATTCAATGCCCCCATGTTAGTGCCCCAGTATTACTGTCAGTATTTATTTCCCATTGTTGTGTTAGTGCCTTCATTTATAGCAGTTTTGCAATCCTAACTCTACTTTTGAATACTATGGGGCAAAGGAAAAGTAAGTAGGGAACATGAGAGAAATGAAAGACCCTGAGGACTGAGAATGTCATTGGTACCGAGAACGTGAAGTGACATAGAAATATGCAAAAGGACAGGTTGAGAAATGAAGAAGTTATGGAATTAAATGTTTTAAAACCATATTATGACTTGCTTTGTGAAAGAAAAAACATCAAGTCCAAACCAAACAGTTCTTGGTGGCAGAAATATTATTATTGTGCTATAAGATTCATATCTTAGCTTCACAATTGTGTTATGTGATTGTGCAGGGTCTCCTTTGCTGGTGGAAAAGTGGACGAAAAATGTGCATCAAAAGCAAAGTGCATATTTTGTTTCTTTTGTAAAAATAATGCACCATTTATTTGTTTAATGTGTTAAAGAAATGCAATTGATCAATAAACCAGGGATTTGTAGAGCACAGTGCTCACCTGTGGGGGTCTCAAGGTGCAGGGGAGGATTTGGGCAGCTCCAGTCATCTGAAAAGCCAGGTCTTGAGACTCTTCCTGAATGCTCGCAGTGTTGGGCTTTGTTGGATTCTGAGAGGGAGTTCGTTCCAGGTCTTTGGTGCGATGTAGGAGAAGGATCTGCCTCCCATTCTGGATCTGTAGATGTGAGGGATTTTTTTTCAGGGCTACTTCAGTGGAGCAGAGGTTTCTCCCGGGGGCATAAAAGGAGATTCTTTTATTGAGGTATTGGGGTCCGGTGTTGTGGAGGGCTTTGTAAGCGCTCTTTTTCTTTTTTTCAATGGGGAGCCAGAGGAGGGGATTGAATTCTGTACCTTTCCAGTCATTGGGGAACATGCCTGTTTCGAGGGTGCAGTTGATATCCATCGTAGTTCTGGTGCGATGGCAGAGACGGCCCTGTGGAAGATCTGCAGTGGGCGGGGGTCAGTGGGTGCTCTGGAGTGTATTCTCCTCATGGCCTTTGCGGTGTCTTCTGTGGTGACCGGGGCCAGGTGAGAATGGTTGGCTGGGTGGAAATGCTGGTGGGAGGTGTTGGGTCAGTGCTTTGTTTCTGTTCATCAAAGTTGTCATAGAGAGTCCTGATCTAGTGGCGGAAGAAGGAGCCGAGTTTGTTGCAGAGGTCCTGGGAGGGAGGGACGTCAGAGGTTTTGCTGGGGGGTCTGGTAAATTCTTGTATGATGTTGAAGAGTTCCTTGGAGTTGCTGGAGTTGGAGAGGATTCTTTCCTGGATGAAATTCCTCTTTGTAGATCTGATGAGTTGGTGGTGTGCTGTAGTGGCTTTCCTGTAGGTGCTGCGTGCTTCCGGTGCTTTGCTGCTGCTCCACGCTTCCACTAGTCGGCTTCCGTAGTGTGTTGTCTGTCAGAGTTCTGGAGGGGTGCGAATGTGTTGGCACATTCGGTGATCTATTTGTAGAGTTCTTCGATGCAGAGTTGGCATCGTTGTGGTGGGGGAGGAGTGTGGCTGAGGGCAGAGCCGACGCGCTCTTCGGTGATCTTGCTCCAGGTTCTGCATGCAGGGTGTGGTGTTGCCTTGTGTGCAGTGGGTTTCGAGAAGGAGAAGTGGATCAAATATTGTTTCCTCTGGCGAAGATGGGGTCGAGGGTGTGTCCTGCCTTGTGGGTGGGGGAGGTGGAGAGTTGCTTCGATCCGATGTTAGCGAGGGTGTCTAGGACGGCGGTGAAGTTGTGGTCGCTGAAGTTTTCAAGGTGGAAATTCAGGTCTCCGAACAGTACGTAGTCCTTGGAGGACCTGGATCTGGATGTGTGGGGGCGAGGAGTCGTTTGAGTTAGAGATTATTAGTTTGAGGGAGCTTTTCTGCATGATGGCGAGGCTTTCTCCAGGGTGGATGGGACAGTCTTTCCTCTGAATATTCTACCTGTCCGGGATGGCGGTGCGATGTCGGGTGCGGAGCTGGCGTTGGTCCAGGTCTCTGTGAGGAAGGTGTCGTTGGGGGAAAGGGTGTTGAGGATGTCCCAGATTTCTATTGCATATCGGTGCAGGGAGCATTTGTTGAGGAGGATGCAGCTCAGGGGTTTGTGTGTGCTAGCGTCCAATGGGGTGGAGGTAGCTGTCGAGGTCTGGAGGTTGATCGATGTGTGGTGGCAGTATCTGCAGGATAACGGGCCTTGGGTGATGATTGGCGTCAAGAGCTGGCAGTTGTTGTTGCATCCAGTGTTGAGTGCGTGGAGGTTTGCTGTGTTGTTCTAGCAGCTGGGGTCGGAGGACAAGGGTCCCTGGTGCTGGTCGTGGTCGGGGACGGACGCAAACGGGCTTGTCTTTTGTGTGCCAGCAGTGCAGTCGCATAGCTGTCACCATTAAATAGGGGCTGGGGAGGGAGAGCAGCTGGGAGGCGGAAGCAGAGACACACTGGGGGGAGGGGCTGCTGGTGCAGCACCCGTAAGAAAGGAAAAAAGACAGCAGGAAAAACAGTGGAAACAGCGAACAGAAAACGGAACAGACAGACAAAAAGGGCACAAAACAGTCAACAAGGCAAATACATAAAAACAGGGCACAAACAGTTAACAAGCCACAGACAGAAAAAACAGGGCACCAATAGAAAACAAGGCACAGACAGACAACAGGGCACATATAGTCAACAAGGCATAGACAGAATAATGGGGAACAAATAGTCAACAAGGCATTGACAGAAAAAACAGGGCACAAATAGTCAACAAGTCACAGACAGACAACAGAGCACAAATAGTTAACAAGGCACAGGCAGGAAAAACGGTGCACAAATAGTCAACAAGGCACTGACAGACAACAAGGCACAGACAGACAAAAACAGAAAGGCTGGCAGAGTGGACCAGCAGAAGAGCAAGGCTCTCCCACTGGACCACCAGGGAAAAGGTGCAGGCAGGAGCCTGTGTGTGGAGGAGGGCCTTGAAATCTACCTGAAACAGAGAGGCCCTGGGGGCAGAGACGCAACAACAAAGCTGCATAAGGGGAGAGCACTTTCCCTGACCAGGAGGTCAGAGTTCCTGTTCACTTTGTCGCGCAGCGGAAGCTATTAAGTAGGGGCTGAGTGGAGGAAGCGCAGCTGAGAGGAGGGAACGGGGAGCGGCCGCGGGGCAGCAGCGGTGGGAAGGGGAATGGAAAAAAGGCAGTGGGAAAAACAGTGAAAAAAGCACACAGAAAATGGCACAGACAGACAAAAAAGGACAAAACAGTCAACAAGGCACAGACAGAACAACGGTACACAAATAGTCAACAAGACACAGACAGAAAAATGGGGCACAAATAGTCCACAAGGCACAGACAGACAACAAGGCACAGACAGGCAAAAACAATAAGGCTGGCAGTGCGGACCAGCAAAAGAGCAAGGCTCTCCCACTAGACCACCAGGGAGGAGACGCAGGCAAGATCCTGCAGGTGCAGGAGGGCCTTGAAACCTACCTGAACCAGAGAGACACTGGGGGCAGAGTAGCAATGACGGAGCTGCGTGAGTGGAGAGCAGTTTCCCTGAACAAGAGGTTAGAGGTCATGCTCACCCTGTCAAGCAGCCGGCGCCATTAAGTAGGGATTGGGGGAGGAAGCGCAGCTGGGAGCAGGGAGCGGGGGGCACGTGTGGGGGTGGGGGCAGCAGCAGCGGTAAAGGGAACGAAAAAAAGACAGCTTGAAAAACTGTGAAAACAGTGAACAGAAACCAGCAGAGACAGACATAAAAGGCACAAAACTGTCAACAAAGCACAGACAGAAAAACGGAGCACAAACAGTCAACAATGCAGAGACAGAAAAATGGGGCACAAATAGTCAACAAGGCACAAGCAGACAAGGCGGAGACAGAAAATAACAGAAAGGCCAGCAGAGCAGACCAGCAAAAGAGTCAGGCTCTCCCACTGCACCACCAGGGATGAGGTATAGACAGGAGCCTGCGGGTGGAGGAGGGCCTTGAAACCTACCTGAACCAGAGAGGTGCTGGGGGAAGGGACGCAATGACGGAGCTGTGTGAGGGGAGAGCAGTTTCCCTGACCAGGAGGTCAGAGGTCTTGCTCACCTTATCGCGCAGTCCTTGCCATTAAGTAGGGGCTGGGGGGAGGAAGGGCAGCTGGGAGGGGGGAGCGTAGAGAAGTAGAGGGAGGGGCCACAGTGGCAGCAGCGGTGGGAAAGGGAATGAAGAAAAGGCAATGGGAAAAACAGTGGAAACAGCGAACTGAAAACGGAACAAACAAACAAAAGAAGAAACAAATTAAATCTTGATTGGTTTGAAGACATTTTGTGCCAGATGTATCAGTAGTGGATTTTGCGAGTCCTTAATAGCGATTTTTAGCGAATCGCTATGAAGGACTTGGAAAATGGAAAGTGGAAAGTATGTAGGAATCACAATAATAATTGCAATTCCTTAATATTCCTTAATTGTGAATCACAAATTGTGATTCGCAATCAAGGAATGCCTTCCCATTCATTCCTATGGGCCTGGAGGCCCATAGGAATGAATGCGAAGAGATTCACAATTTGCAAGTACCCATTAGGTACTCGCACATTGCAAATGCATTTTTAAGGGTGCAGGGGCTTCAGCCAAATCAGGCTCTCCTAAAGACCTTCTCCCAGCCAAAATGGCCAAAAAACTTGCAGCCGAACTGGCCGCACCTTTGTGTGCTGTCCTGAATAGTTTCATCAACGAAGGCAAGCTGCTGGATGAATAGAAAGCGGCCCAGATAATGCCTATTAGGAAAAACAACAAACTGTCTCCCGATATCATCACTAACTATCGGCCAATTTCACTTCTCCCCTTTTATAGCAAATTATTAGAAAAACACATCAACACCCACCTCTCCAACTTTTTGGAATCCTCCAACTGTCTCGACCCCACACAATCGGGATTCCGTCCTAAATACAGTACCGAATCCGCCCTGGTCAATGTGATCGACGACATCCGTATGTAGGCAGACGCTGGTCGAGCAGTAATTCTCGTACTGCTCGACCTCTCCGACGCATTTGACACCATTTCACATCAGATCCTGCTAGAAAGATTGGAATCAGTTGGGATCCAGGACACTGCACCGGACTGGATGTGTTCTTCCCCTGAGGAAGTCCCTTAAACAGTTCAACTTGGACCCTTCAGCTCAGAAACCACCCAGTGACCAAAGGAGTACCACAGGGCTCCTGCCTTTGCCCCTCGCTGTTTAACATTTATGTAGCCCCGCTCGCCGCACTCCTTAGGGAAAGCGGGTTTGTTCCAATTACCTACGTAGATGACACACAGCTCCTCCTCAGCTTCGATAAAGATACCCCGAATATTAAAAGCATTTTCCTGGAAGGTATGAGGACAATAACAACATGGATGAGCAGAAACTTCCTACAGTTAAATGCAGGTAAAACTGAAATAATGCTCTTCAGAGAAGCAGTATCCACCTGGTCCCCCAGCTGGTGGCTGGAAGAAACCTAATCGATAGTAAACTCAACCTCGACAAACAAATAGCCACCACAAAACAAGCCTGCTTTCACACAATCAGTCTTCTCCGTAAAGTCTTTCACTTCCTCCCCACATCCACCCGAAAAACTCTGGTTCATGCCCTGGTCTTCATCCGTCTACACTTCAGTAATGCCCTGCTGATCGCTGCCAAAGAATCTACCCTGGACAGCCTTCAGGTGGTGCAGAACACAGCTGCCCGCCTGGTAACCAGCTCACCTTATCGAACTCCTTCACTGCCCCTGCTTCGTAAACTTCACTGGTTACCTATTCGCATGAGAATCCAATTTAAAATCTGCTGCCTTGTGTTTAAGGGCCTTAACCAGCTGGTTCCCTTATACCTGACCAACAAACTGACTAGACACTCACCTTCGCGCACCCTCCGCTCAAAGGGCAAAGGTCTTCTCACCATCCCGCGTATCAAACAAACAAGACTGGGAGGTAAATCATTCTCCCATCTGGCGCCCGAATACTGGAATCAGCTCCCATTGGACATTCGCCTCTGTACCAACTATCTTAGCTTTCGGAAAAACCTGAAAACCTCACTCTTCTGTTAAAATCCCCTACTGCTACACCTGCTGCGTCTTCAGCGCGGAGATACCCCATGTGGGGTGATTCAGGCGCTTTATAAATGACATAAATTAATAAAAAATAAACATGGCGCTTTGAAAAATGCATTTTTCAAAGAAATCGCAAATTACCACCAACTTGAAGTTGGTGGTAATTTTTGATTCCTAAGGCAAAATCTCACAACTTTCGTGCCTCCTGCATTGCATTTAAGGAATCTCAATTTGCGATTCCTTAAATGCATTGGAAAAATAGGGAAACACAAATGTTGTGATTCCCTATATTGCAAGGGCCTTTTGGGATGATGCATCCCAAAAGGCATTTTCCCACTCGCAAACGTGCCGATTCTGAGAATCTTTTTAGCTCACTGCTCATACTTGTATCCGGCAGGCAGGTTTGATAATGACATCCATAGTTATTTTCCAAGCACCATCTCTTGACCTAGAGGGTCCTATATATTTCCATAGACCTTTGGGGGTGTGAGCCGGGTCAAACATTAATAAAGGCTACCCTGCCCCAGCTAGCCCCCAATGACCCAGGCCCTGAAAATAACCAGGCCGTCCTGTGAGATGGATTGGTCCTCGGATCTGATATTCTTAAATTTCGCACTCTGGCACAAGTTCTTTAGCAAAGGCTTCTTAAACAGTTCGCTGTATTAGCAGTTTTCTGAATCAGAGAATGTTGGTCAATGTCAAGGGTGTTCTAACGTTTCTGACCCTTCGTGTTTCTGATTATTAAATGGGCGTCGTGCCATGCACGGGGGAATGAATACTCACTGGGGGCTTCTAGTTGGGGTGAACTTTTGTTAATATTATGTCTTTATTCAATTAGGCTTTGAGGAGGATGCAGAGTATCTTGAAATTAATCCTGGCATCAACTGGAAACCAATGGTGTGCTTGCAAAACCAGTTTTCGTTCTGAGCCAGTGGCGTGCTTTCAAGACCAGTTTTGTTTTGAGCCACTGGCGAATTTTTAAAACCTGGTTTTGTTTCCAAATGCAAACAGATTCAGATACACAGCTGCAGCTTGATTTTGGAAGCTATCCAGGCCCTTACAAATCGTATTACAATAACCTTTCAGTCATGATATATGACATCTTTTAAATGAAATGCATTTGAAGATTTGCAGCAGAGAAGGTAAATAATACATTTCTCTCAGTTACTGCCTAAGGCCTAAACACGAAAATTACTGTGAAAGCGAATTCCTGCATCTCCTAAGCAATTCTGTTTTAAAAAATGTTATTCAGCTTCTAAACAGAGGACAGAGCTGCGCTACCACTGAGAAACCCTTATCTGTATCCCATGCAATTGCAGACGCATTGATACGGTTAGATCCCTCAATATGGTACTCTGATTTATAATCTCAGGGACGATGTAGGAACAGAAATAGCGGAAATGGGTTTACCAGTTGGTTTATGGTTTATATGGAGCTATAAGGGGGGGTGCCATGGCCTGTAAGCCAAATACTGCTAGTGGGATTGCACCATCGGGGGTGCCACTAGCAGGGGCGTCCCGGAAAAAAATTGTTTTCAGACCTATCACTGTAGGGTCAGCTCACGAAGTTAGTGAATTTCCAAACATGGCCCAAAAATCTTCTTTTCTTTACACATAGGTTACCTCTGGGGCTGGCTCCAGGTTTTAACTCGGGGTCGTTTAATTACTGAGGGAAGTGTGCTTAGCCTATTACAGCGATTTCTTTACATGGTGGGGAGGTCAGGCCGACTTGGCAATGGCCTCGGGGAGGGTCACGCAGGTACACTCTCAACACTGATGAGGTCAAAACAGTACACCCCAGGCCCTGTTGTCATGCCTTTAAGGGTATCCCTGCCCGCAGTTGCGGAGGTACAGAGGAATTTGGGGGGTTTGTGTCTAAAGCCTTGGGAACCATGTGCTGGTACATGTAAGCTTTTGGGGGGGTGTCATTTCACACAGATGCACTCATACACGTGTGTGTTGACGGAAATACCAATAGCATCGGCCTGACAAGAAATGTGCTTGGCTGCAGCATGCCTTTTAGTAACCATGTTTGCAAGTTGGCTGGGAATGCATCTGGTGCTAATCTTAGCTAAGGCTTAGCATGTGACAGCAATGTAATACGGGCATGTGTACTGCATCTTTCGTCAGGAAGCCAGAAACACTGATCGTTTGTGTTTGTTTTCCATTTATGTATGACCGGATCCATGGCGGATCCCTGGGAAGGGCTCCACACCGCATCAACTGCAAGAGGTGGACAGCCAAGGGGATGCTCCATCAAGAACGGGAGTGGCAAGCAACGGCATCAAGTGTGATGGGCGATCGATGAAGGGATAGTGAGGTGCCAATACTGGGTTGATTGTTTATCAGTGTGTTAACCATAGGTTGTACTGGCTGCAGTAATGTAGCAGTATATTGCTTCCCATAATATGGAAGTATGTTCCTTATCGGGAAATAGTATTTCTACCGTAACAGCGCCTGTGCTCGCAGGTGCCACCGTGGTCATGGTAGTATATTGGTAGGTTACCAATTGGTGGGTCCAGCCGTAGTGATGTGGCAGTACACAGGGGTGTACCTTGCCAACTTGGCTAAACCCAGAAGTAATAGGCGTATGCAACACCTCAGCATCACTTGTTGGGAAGCAGTTCTCTGCCTTTACGGCGCCCGAGCTCCCAGTTGCCATCGTAACAGACACAGCGTGGTGGAGGATATTCCATAGTAAGGAGGTAGGCATATACTGAACATTTCCCAGAGCGTAGTGGTGAGGTGTAGGTGGTTCACGGACTCACGATATGCCAGTGGGAGATTTTGGGGGCCTGTGGTTTCCCGGGTAGCAATTCCATTGCACCAACAATGGGTGTCAGCGTCTGGAGTGCTGTGTCTTTTCAGGCGCAGCGTAATACCATCAATTAGGCCCATCTGGGGGCCCCATGGCCGTAGGTCTAATTTCCTTGGATCAGACAGCCCCAGCATATCTATTGAGCACTGGGAAGGGGGTGTGAAAGGAACAGGGATGCCTGGGTAGAAGTGTGGCTTGATATGTCTGAACTGTGACACTGGAAGCAAATACTTAATAACAAAAATGGTGAGGCTAGCCAGGTTTTGCTACTTACGGACCATACCCCAGGGGTGCATCTGGGGGGAGTCGTGCTTCTTAAACCATTTGTCCACAAAGGGGGATGAAACCATCTCAACAAATCTTCTTGCCTACTTAGTTGCGTATAGGGACAAGGCATGACCTTGCAGTGGGTAGGCAGGGCCTGATGGTCGGACTGCAAAAAATATAACGGCTAGGTTTATGCAGTTTATGAATAGGGCATGACCTTTCAGTGTAGGAGGGTAGGGGGGGCCAGATAGTTGGTCAAGTACGCTGGCCTGTGGTGGTAAGGTCATGATTGGTGAGCAGTTAATTTAAGGTCCTTAGGGGGCGGCCCCATTCTCGAAAGGGGTCGCTCAAAGGGAGGGACAAGTGGTCTCTCCTAGAACTCCAGGGGCAGTTACAGCCTGTTGGCTAAATGGGTGCAGGGGAGGGGAGAGTCACGCTTTATCTAGGCTGGTTAACCACTTCACACGTGCACAATGATGCCAGTAAATGGTACAGGGATGCAAAGGCCCCATTTAATGGAGTTAATGGAGCGTATGGGTGTAACCGGGGGGGGGCAAAGTACCCTGACGGTAAGCGCACTTCGACGGAAGGGCGTGGTTAATAGAGCGTACTGGGGTAACTGGGGAGGGGGTGTACCCCCACCGTAAATGGGCCCTCTGCGCATGTGCACTCCGACAGGAGGGCCTGGTTAATAGGGAGTTCGGGGGTAACCGGGGAGGGGGTGTACCCCCACGGTAAACGGGCCCTCTGCACATGTGCATTCCAACAGGAGGGCGTGGTTTAAGTGATAAGGATCTGACTCCAGTTAGTGACCTTGCTGTAGGCCCAAATAGGATTCGCAGAAAACAAATATTGTATAATGTGACTGTTACATTAGATTCAGATAAGAAATACCTTGTACTAGAAGTAGGTTAAGGTTAGCCATCTGATATCTGTATACATCAATTGTATTTGAATGTCATGGAATGTTTTCTGGGTAATTGTGTAAATATTGTTTATTTTAATTTTTTGATTTATTTTGTATGTTTTAATAAATACGGCCGGGGGGGTTGTACGAACCCCCGCCTCCAAAGAAATCCCTCTCATGTACTGGTTAATAATGTTGGTTAACAGAAGGGTGAGGGTCCTCCGGCAGTCCCTGGCTATGAGGAAAGGCGGGGCCGACATCGGTCCTCCGCAGTTATGGCAGGGCGCACCGGCCCCCACCCGCTACCCTGGGTCCCTGGTGACCCAAAAGTGATTGAGTCACTTCCGGGTCACTAGAGAACAAAGGGCCAGGACAGTTAGATCCGGCCTGGCCGATGAGGGGTTAAAAGGCCGTGAAGCGCGAGAGTCTGCCTCTTTGACCCCTGCGCGCCACGGCCTACCGTTCCAGCCTCTAGGAGGCCGTAATTCTTTTTCCCCACCTACCTTCCCCGGAAGCAGATGATTTTTATTGTGTGTTATGAAGGTTTTCACATTTTGTTGCAAATGTTATGTATGACAAGGGTGTCTGACTAATGTGTTTTGTTCCTTAGAACTTTTTCCCGTTTACAGGTCATCAATCGTCGTATTTATTGCTATTCCTTGGTCAGGCTGTAAGGTCATGATTGGTGAGCAGTTAATTTAAGGTCCTTAGGGGGCGGCGCCATTCTTGAATGGGGTCACTCAAAGGGAGCGAGAAGTGGTCTCTCCTAGAACTCCAGGGGCAGTTACAGCTTGTTGGCTATATGGGTGCGGGGGAGGGGAGAGTCATGCTTTCTCTACGCTGGTTAGCGTTAGACCCTCTGCTCATACACACTCCAACAGGAGGGTGTGGTTAATAGGGCGTATGGGGGTAACCGGGGAGGGGGTGTACCCCCACAGTAAACGGGCCCTCTGCGCATGCGCATTCTGACAGGAGGGTGTGGTTTAAGTGATAAGAATCTGACAGGAGGGTGTGGTTTAAGTGATAAGAATCTGACACCATTAGTGACCTTGCCGTAGGCCCAAATAGGATACGCAGAAAACAAATAATGTATAACGTGACTCTTACGTTAGATTCAGATAGGAAATACCTTGTACTAGAAGTAGGTTAAGGTTAGCCATCTGTATATATCAATTGTAATTGAATGTCATGGAACGTTTTCTGCGTAATTGTGTAAATATTGTTTATTTCAATTTTATTTTTTTTATTTTGTATATTTTAATAAATACATCCGGGGGTTGTACGACCCCCCGCTTCTAAAGAAATCCCTCTCATGTCCTGGTTAATAATGTTGGTTAAGGGAAGGGAGGAGGTCCTCCGGCAGTCCCTGGCCATATGAAGGCCGATTTTGAGACCCTGGGGCCGCTCCTGGGGCCTCTCTCACTTCCCCGCAGATATCCGACATTAATTGCAGCATGCACAGGAAGCTTCACGCCAGAGAGCGAAAGAGGGGAGAGGGAGGGAGAGAGAATGAGCGATCAGAGACGGAGAAGAGAGAGAGATGAGAGAAGGAGAGAGAAAGAGAGAAAGAAAGAAAGGGCGGACTGAAAGAGAGCAATAGAGCAAGGGGAGGAATATTATTGCCACAGCTGCCCTTAGTTCCCTAGTCTGGCCCTAATTAATGTTCCCTATTTTGATGCTGTCCCGCCACTGCCTTCCTCTCCAGCTGCCATCCCACGCCTTCCTTGATGTTGCCATCACCAGGTGCTTCTTTCCACGCAGAGTGCCTAGTTTCAGTTACTTTATGGAGTTGGTCGGGATGCCAATGGCTGTTCCTCTAATGCGGCCTGGGTTTCCATTCCCTTTTGGGCCCCTACCAATCACAGCAAGCTTTCACTTTTTTACACACATACTGTCCTCTCCAGTGCTTGATTTGAGCCGATGTTTATTGCCACCTGCATTAGTTTTTGGGGGAGTGTCCTTATTTCTCCTCATCGCATCTTTTGCTAGTTAGTTCAAGAGAAGGAAAAACACACAAATGGGAAAGAGTAGGAAGAGAAAGACGGACAAAGCGGGTAACAGCAAGAGAACATGAAGGGACAGGGAGTGTCTGGAAGTGGATTAAAGATGCCTGGGATGGGTTCAAGATTAAGCAGCCTTGGCATTCGTTCAGAGGCGTAACGAACCTGGAGGAGGCCCCCCAGCAAAGTACATAGGGTGACCAACTGTCTGTAAATTTTACAGACCGTCCGTGATCTGGATCTCACGTCCATTGTCCATGATGATCTCTTTTGACAGACGTCGTATCTCCGTAATTTGGGGCATTGCGGTTAGCAGCACTGTTCCTCTGTGAAATGCCTCACCTCCCTGATAGGGCCGACCTGCACTCATCCTCTGAGCACAAGAGCAGCCACACCCCGCCCTCTGTCATTCGGTATGCGGCTGATGATATTCACATACAGAATGGCAATGGGCCAGCCTGGGCTGTTACAGTATGTGGCGGCCTTCTACTGCCTCGGACTAAGGCAGGGCATTCTGTCAGATGAAAGAAATGTACACAACGCCCATGCTGCTATGTGAGAATCCAGTTCATTTAAAGAAGGCTGTCAAACAAGTTAAAAAGAAGGGCTTATAGTTCTTTCAAGTCAAGTCAAGAGATACTTTATTTCGGCCTCACAGGACCTTAAAAGCACGGATAAAACATTTAAAAGTTCAATACAATTGGTCTGTAAAAAGTTCTTATATACACATACAAATGTGAGGACAATAATGTTAAAAGAGTATTAAATATGCTGGTAGGCACTAGGTATCTCAGGCATAAAATACAAAATTCATGTATATTAAGATCGATTAAAAATGCAGAATTCCAGAACGTAAAAGGTGCCTAGAGTGGGTGATTTAGGCTTGGGCTTTCTTTAGAAGGGCACAGCGAGCACACCAAATTGCAAACAGGAATCGGGAGACTGGATAAACAATTGGCATAGCAGTGTCATATTTGAGGATCCTGTAAGCTTCTAGGCAGTGAGGGGTTCCAAGATTCCTACAGAGCTGTTGTAGCCAACAAGCTCTTATTGTCTTGTAGTTTGGGCAAAAAAACAGCACATGCAGGTCAGTCTCCATACAGTTTCTGCAAAACGGACAGTCCTTCGTGGAACTTCCTCCCCATTTATAAGTAACAGCACTTAGAGGGAGTACACCATGCCTAAACTGCATGTAAAGTTGTCTAGCAAGGGGGGGCTGTATATTGTCTACGCTAGATTCCAAGATATATTGCTGTTTGACTTCTAGGAAGGATGATGTAAGTGTGCCTGTCCTGGAGCCCCTCAGCAATAGATTGAAGTGGTAGTCTTTAAATATTTTGATCAAGACATTTTTTTGGTGTTACTAAGGAGCTCTCTTCCGGATTAGCCCATAGATCTCCCATTACAATGGACAGGAAAGATGTCTTAATAAAGGTGAGCCAAGATATTTCACTAGCTCCCCTGAGGTTTACCACCTCCCTTAGTTCCTCTCTGTACATGGATAGTTCTGGGGTGCTCCATAGGCGATGCCAGTAGAGTAGAGGTCTAAGCGTGGCCTCCACAGACAATGGGCTAACACCCATATCCATTCTGAGCGGGGTTAACGGTGTACTACTGGTTAGTCCTGTCAACTGTCTAAGGAATTAATTTTCAGTCCTATCAAGCTGTTTGGACTTTGGAAGAACCGTGGCCCCATATTTCCGCTCCATACAGGGTCGCCCCTCTGACTTGTGCCTTGTAGATTTCTAGCACTGGCCCCGGCATCTTGTTTGCACACTTCCTCTGCTGCTTTGCAAAGTCCCCAGACGATTGTGTCAGCTTGAGAGAGGCCTTCTTAATTTGGTCACCCCACTTCATTTTTTCGTTAAGTGATAGTCCCAGATATTCACAACAAGGGACTCTCTCCAAGAATTCCCCTTCTAATTGTGGGTTAGATCGTTTGGAATGCCTTGCGTTGAACACCATGTATTTTGTTTTCTGGGTATTAATCTCCAGGTCCCTGTTCTTACAAAATAGATGGAAGATATCCAAAACCCTTTGAATACGCATCGGTGATTTAGACAGCAAGAGGGTGTCATCTGCAAACATCAGGGCAGATATCTTGTATCCCACTGGCTTTGGTGCATCAAGATCTCCTCCCGGTGACAGAGCTCCTATTAAACCATTGATAAAAATGCAGAAGAGGGTGGGGACCAGAACACACCCCTGTCTCACCCCTGTTTCTATGGGTATACTGTCAGTGAGGTCTCCATTGTTCCCATATCTGATTTGGGCAAAGTTGTTTGTGTGCAGTCTTTTCAAGATCTCGCATAAATAAGCGGGCGCCCCTAAGTCAGATAGGATAGGCCAAAGTTTTTCCCTAGGAACTAAATCGAAGGCCGATTTTGGGTCCACAAAGATCATGTAGAGACTTCCACCCTCCACAATCACTGTTTTCCAGTGCAATAATTGCAACCTGAAAATGTGATCAATTTTGGACGTTTTTGTTCGGAAGCCGGCCTGATATGGACTAAGAATGGAGAACTCCTCCATCCAGATCTGCAAGCAGTCCAGCAGCACTCGAGCAAAGATTTTTTGTGCGACATCTATGAGGCTTATGGCCCAGTAATTAGCAGGATGGAGGGGTGAGCCCTTCTTATTATTAGGGATGATTTCTGCCCCTAGCCATGTTGAGGGGATCTCCATTCCCTACAGGATGGCATTTAAAAATACTCCATAGATACGGAGCCCAAACACTGGGTTAAGTGTGATAAAGGTATCCGGAAATCCTATCTAACCCGGGTGTCTTAGCAGGGATTACTCGAGCAATAGCAGCTTTTACCTCTTTTAAAGTTATTGCAGGAATTTCCAGATTACTTGTGTATAAAAGAGGAATATGATTTTCTGATTGCTCAAGAGTGCCCTTTGGCCTGGTATAAAGTGACTAAAAGTGGGCCCTCCAAACCTCAGCACCCAGGGACCCACGTTTTGGCATACTCTGCTGGGACTGGACTGAGGTGGTAAAATGAGCTAAAGAACGATGACAGATTCAACCCAAGACTGATTTGCACCTAGCTGGGTCTGAACTGAGGTGGCAAAGTGAGCTAAGGAACGGTGATGGATTCAACCCAGATCCATGACTGGGGTGAGTGTCTGAAAAGTTTCAGCGCTAAGTCCATCATCTCCTTGAGTTTGCTTTGTTCGCCCTAAGTTGGCAGGGAATTCCCAGACGTATGTCCCTTGCTCACTTTGCCACTGGATTCAAGCTAGCCTGGCTGATAAGGGGTGTTACCCCGAAACCAGTCCCAGGATCCTTCTTTCCGGTTCAGGAAAGACCTGGCTTGGCAGTTCTGGCTGAACTGTTCCTATGAGGCACAGGGTCAAGACTGATTTCCATATAGCTGGGTCTGAACTGAGGTGGCGAAGTGAGCTAAAGAATGATGATGGATTCAACCCAGATCTATGACTGGGGATGAGTGTCTGAAAAGTTTCAGCGCTCCGTCCATCATCTCCTTGTTTTTGCCATGTTACAGATGAAGACAAGGCAGTATTAAGGAGGTACTAAGAAGCCTATAAAGGAATCAGAAGCCAGCATTTACAAAGGACAAAGCTACAAGCCAATGAAAAATATGAGCGGAGAGTGGGCAGGTCTTCTTTTCCGTACTCCACTACCACAAGTCTCGCGAAGCAGCGCATGCACACTGACTTAGGCTCGACCTAAAAAGGGTAGAAAGACACCATAGAGCCTACTCAGCGGACATGGCAGCTTGAGGCGACCTACTTGAAAAAAGACACATGACTAGTAGAGCAGGTAAATCCATAATTGCTTGTATTGTCGTAAAACCAGTCATCTTCATTGGCTTGAAGAAAATAATTGTTATTACAAAGGGATGCTTGCAAAGGCAACCCAAAGAATACAATAATTATAAGGCTCTCACTAGGATTATAAAAAAACATGCAGGCACTAGAAAAGAAACATAGAGCACAATAACATGGCCTGAAGCTTACACTATGGTGTAAAAAACATGAGCCCCTTTTTAACAGAACGGAAACATGAGTCTTGCAGCTAGATGGACCGCATTTCATCCAGATGATGTTTTTTAGTTTTGGGTTTCACAGGGAGGCTCTCTGATAGATGTATTGCTTTCAATACACTTAAAGTATGCTTTGGGTCAGTCATCATTGATCATTGACATATTTGTATCAACCTCTTTCATTCATCGGCTGGAGCTATTGGATAATTCTCTGTAGCTTTCTGAGTCATAAGCCTCGTTTGCACAGCAGTACATGATGGACTACTTTACATCTTCCTGCCTCTCTCTCTCTCTCTTACAGCTTTCTGTTGCTCTTTCATCTTCTTTGCTCTTACCCATGTGTTTGCAATCCTCATGGCTCTCTCCCATGCTTCCCTATTTACACTGTGTGCAGGACCATCATTTCTCCCACCCGCTTCCTCTATTATTCCTGATGTGTTAATTGAAGCCCCTGATGGCTTTTCATCAGTGCTTCCATGGCAGTTGCTCTTGCCTTTTTTAGCTCGGCTGGTCAGTTAATCCCATCTGCTCTCCCTCTTATTGCTCATTCCCATTATTCCATCTTTCCCTCTGCCAAAGAAGTTTTAAGGCATGGGCATAGTGGGTTCTGGCCCAGGGCCCCAGTCTTTCAGAAGGCCCTTGATAGAGCCAGCTCTGTTCTGAAAATGACTTTAAATAATTCTGCTATAGATTGTTTTAAATACAGCTTTCCATCACAATCCCTGAATATTAGATGTCAACACATTTAATATTTGAAACAGTGTGCCTGTGCACTGACCAGTCCTCAGAGGGCATGAAAGAGCTGACATTGGATCCTACATTCAAAGCTCTTCCAAATGGGGCCCAAATTATGTTTGGCCAAGGGTCCCTAAAATCCTTAAGACTTCCCTGCCCTCTTCAACCAAGGACCTGCAAATATCAACTACCGCCTGAATTTCCACCAACCTTCCAGATACCTGCACTCCGCCTCCCTCTCACTTGCTCACACCCCCTGCATCCACTGAGGCAATAATGGAGGACCCTCCGTCTCCTACCTCACAGCAAAGCCCTGGAACAACCCCTCCCTTTACCTCCAGACCTCATCCTCTATGCTGGAATTCAGGAAAGGACTCAAGCCATGACTGTTCAGCTGATACCTGCCTAGCAGCAGGGTTCTTGTAGCACCTGAATACCCTCACGATTGATTAGCCAAGCTATATAAGTCTGATTGATTGATTGATTTCCATGGTCTGTCATGGCTTTGTTCATCTCGGTTGGGCTGCCCTCATCTTGCTCCTGCCCAACCATCCTTCTTTCTACTGGTCATTTAATTGGAGCTCAAGGTGACTTCTCGTGCCTCCTAAGAAGGTATTTTTTACCTGCGTGGCAAAGGAGCCATTATTACACCCTGTCTTTCTTTCTGTGTCAATACTTCGAATGCTTACACTTCATCTTTATTTCTCTTGTAGATGAAAGCAGATTATATCCATTGCCACCCGATCTTCATTTCACATACAAATAAAAGCAGGACTGTAATTAGTGCAAAGGGGATTTAACACAGCGCTGCTTTTATGTCTTATACTATACCTTCCCCTGCTTTCAAATGCTACCACATGTGTATTCCAGCATCTATAAATGCCCACCTGTGTAGTGTGTATGCCTGTGTTTGCATGTGTTAGCACAACACATCCAGACCTCTTGGTGTAGCCAATGTTTATTATGCTTTGATGCAGAACAGTGTTTGAATCTTATTGGCTTGAAAAGAATACATACCAGTTAAATAACATGTAGTCAAATTTGTGATCCAGGAGACATCGGACGATGTGTGAAATCAGCAATGCTGATGAGCAAAATATCTATAAATAAAAAGGATAACTACTGCACAGAAAAATCTCACAGCTTATTAATAATTATGCTTTGGATCAACATCCATAAACACACACTTAAAAAAAATATATCCATAATAAGCATGGGCGCAAAATCCGTTCCGCTTGCGGATTTTGCGGATTTTCGGCAAATTCGCGATCCGCAAATTCCCGCGAATTTGACGAAAATTCGCAAATCCGCGAGCGGAACGGATCCGGGGGGCAAAAGTTCAAGCTCAGTGTTTGTAACTATTTTAGAATGGCGCCGGCAAGCTGCCAGCGCCATTCTAAAATAGTTACTAAGTTAGCTTCAACAGGAAGCACTAATAGATAAAATAAAGCAGGTGCTTGAGTTTAACTGAATTTGAGCTCCAACTTGAGCACCTGCTTTATTTCATCTATTAGTGCTTCCTGATGAAGCTAACTTAGTAACTATTTTAGAATGGCGCTGGCAGCTTGCCATTGGGGCAGAGGGCAGAAGGGCAGAACAACGAGTGTAGCAGAGGGCAGAAGGGCACAACAACGAGTGGGGCAGAGGGCAGAAGGGCACAACAACGAGTGGGGCAGACGGCAGAATGGCACAAAAACTAGTGGGGCAGAGGGCAGAATGGCACAAAAACGAGTGGGGCAGAGGGCAGAATGGCACAACAATGAGTGGGGCAGAGGGCAGAAGGGCACAACAACGAGTGGGGCAGAGGGCAGAATGGCACAACAACGAGTGGGGCAGAGCGCAGAAGGGCACACAAACGAATGGGGCAGAGGGCAGAATGGCACAAAAACGAGTGGATCAGAGGGCAGAAGGGCACAACAATGAGTGGGGCAGAGGGCAGAATGGCACAAAAATGAGTGGGGCAGAGGGCAGAAGGGCACAAACACAAGTGGTGCAGAGGGCAGAATGGCACAACAATGAGTGGGGCAGAGGGCAGAAGGGCACAACAACGAGTGGGGCAGAGGGTAGAATGGCACAAAAACGAGTGGGGCAGAGGGCAGAAGGACACAACAACGAGTGGGGCAGAGGGCATAATGGCACAAAAACAAGTAGGGCAAAGGTCAGAAGGGCACAAACACGAGTGGGGCAGAGGGCAGAATGGCACAACAACTAGTGGGGCAGAGGGCACAAGGGCACAACAACGAGTGGGGCAGAGGAAAAATGGCACAAAAACGAGTGGGGCAGAGGGCAGAAGGGCACAACAACGAGTGGGGCAGAGGGCAGAATGGCACAAAATCGAGCGGGGCAGAGGGCAGAATGGCACAAAAACGAGTGGGGCAGAGGGCAGAAGGGCACAAACACGAGTGGGACAAGGGGCAGAATGGCACAACAGCGAGTGGGGCAGTGGGCAGAAGGGCACAAAAAAGAGTGGGGCAGAGGGCAGAATGGCACAAAAACGAGGTGGGCAGAGGGCAGAAAGGGCACAACAACGAGTGGGGCAGAGGGCAGAATGGCACAAAAACGAGTGGGGCAGAGGGCAGAAGGGCACAACAACGAGTGGGGCAGAGGGCAAAAGGGCACAAACACGAGTGGGGCAGAGGGCTGAAAGGCATAAAAACGAGTGATAGAGGGCAGAAGGGCACAAAAATGAGTGATACAGAGGGCAGAAGGGCACAAAAAACGAGAGGGTGGCAGTGATGAACCAGAGGGCGCATCGCGGTCTCGCACAAAAAAAACCCGCGAACACGTAAAGCGCCCCGCGAACACGCAAATCGCCTGCGAACACGAAAAGCGCCCTGCAAACACGCAAAAAAAAAACGAGTGGGGCAGAGGGCAGAAGGGCACAACAATGAGTGGGGCAGAGGGCAGAATGGCACAAAAACGAGCGGGGCAGAGGGCAGAATGGCACAAAAACGAGTGGGGCAGAGGGCAGAAGGGCACAAACACGAGTGGGACAGAGGGCAGAATGGCACAAAAACGAGTGGGGCAAGGGGCAGAATGGCACAACAACGAGTGGGGCAGAGGGCAGAAGGGCACAAAAAAGAGTGGGGCAGAGGGCAGAATGGCACAAAACGAGCGGGGCAGAGGGCAGAATGGCACAAAAACGAGTGGAGCAGAGGGCAGAAGGGCACAACAATGAGTGGGGCAGAGGGCAGAATGGCACAAAAACGAGTGGGGCAGAGGGCAGAAGGGCACAAACACAAGTGGTGCAGAGGGCAGAATGGCACAACAATGAGTGGGGCAGAGGGCAGAAGGGCACAACAACGAGTGGGGCAGAGGGTAGAATGGCACAAAAATGAGTGGGGCAGAGGGCAGAAGGACACAACAACGAGTGGGGCAGAGGGCAGAATGGCACAAAAACAAGTAGGGCAAAGGGCAGAAGGGCACAAACACGAGTGGGGCAGAGGGCAGAATGGCACAACAACTAGTGGGGCAGAGGGCACAAGGGCACAACAACGAGTGGGGCAGAGGAAAAATGGCACAAAAACGAGTGGGGCAGAGGGCAGAAGGGCACAACAACGAGTGGGGCAGAGGGCAGAATGGCACAAAATTGAGTGGGGCAGAGGGCAGAATGGCACAAAAACAAGTGGGGCAGAGGGCAGAAGGGCACAAAAAAGAGTGGGGCAGAGGGCAGAATGGCACAAAAACGAGTGGGGCAGAGGGCAGAAAGGGCACAACAACGAGTGGGGCAGAGGGCAGAATGGCACAAAAACGAGTGGGGCAGAGGGCAGAAGGGCACAACAACGAGTGGGGCAGAGGGCACAAGGGCACAAACATGAGTGGGGCAGAGGGCAGAAAGGCATAAAAACAAGTGATACAGAGGGCAGAAGGGCACAAAAACGAGTGATACAGAGGGCAGAAGGGCACAAAAAACAAGAGGGTGGCAGTGATGAACCAGAGGGCGCATCGCGGTCTCGCACAAAAAAAACCCCACGAACACGTAAAGCGCCCCGCGAACACGCAAATCGCCTGCGAACACGAAAAGTGCCCTGCAAACACGCAAAAAAAAAAAACGAGTGGGGCAGAGGGCAGAAGGGCACAACAACGAGTGGGGCAGAGGGCAGAATGGCACAAAAACGAGTGAGGCAGAGGGCAGAAGGGCACAAAAAAGAGTGGGGCAGAGGGCAGAATGGCACAAAAACGAGTGGGGCAGAGGGCAGAAAGGGCACAACAACAAGTGGGGCAGAGGGCAGAATGGCACAAAAAAGAGTGGGGCAGAGGGCAGAAGGGCACAACAACGAGTGGGGCAGAAGGCAAAAGGGCACAAACACGAGTGGGGCAGAGGGGAGAAAGGCACAAAAACGAGTGATACAGAGGGCAGAAGGGCACAAAAACGAGTGATACAGAGGGCAGAAGGGCACAAAAAACGAGAGGGTGGCAGTGATGAACCAGAGGGCGCATCGCGGTCTCGCACAAAAAAAACCCCACAAACACGTAAAGCAGCCCGCGAACACGCAAATCGCCCGCGAACACAAAAAGCGCCCTGCAAACAAACAAAAAAAAATCCGCAAATTGGCACAAATTCGTGAATTTTGCGGATCGCGAATTCGCAAATCCGAAAATTCGCGGATCGGGAATTCGCAAATTTCGCCCATGCTTAATCCATAACCAGTTTAAAAAAGACTTGGGCAACCGGTTTACTTGAGTACACAAACTGTCATGTTTGTCATGTTGCCATGCCTGACTCCGTCCAGGACTTCCAAGTGAGGCATAGCAGGAAGTAGAGGGGAGGGGCGGCGCGAGAGAGTGCCAGTCAATGCGAGCATGAATTAGAATAAAGACGGTGAAAACCTATAGCTCGTGTCCGCTTGTCATTTACAGCACACAACACGAAAACTGTCGACAAGGATGGGATGGGGAGACACCCCCGATATTTGCATGATGAGAAACGCTGCCTGAAGACCACTACAGCGTCTGAGTGAAGTGTGCTGTTATTAAAGTGAACAAGCACTGCCGATCAGCTCATTTACAGCCCCGATGAGAGCGCCCTGCAAAACAAGCTCCTGAGCGTCCAAACAGATAACAGTGCCTGGCATTAGGGTAAGGACACTGCTCCCCTACTTATTAAACCGGCATACAAAGGTCGCATCTGGCGGGCATCTTGGGGTCAGGCGCGCTCAATAGAAAAGCATTGGCACCAGTCCGCCGGCCATCTTGAAGTCAGGCAAACACTAGAAAAGCACCCCTGAGCCCACCAAAAGACACTTTGAGGCCTCATAAACGCTTATGGGAGTATCAGATGGGACAGTGAGTACAGCAACACTTCACCATGACCACTCAGCCTGACTCCACACGGGATGCAATGCCAGGTCTAGCTCCAGCCTCGCCACATGGAGCCATAATAATGGGGGTATCATTCCTGTGTCCCCCTGAACCTTTAATACTGACCTCTGGAAACAGCATGGGGCCTAAGTTGAAGAGCTGGATTGAGGACTTCGAAGATTTCATGAAAGGTTCAAGAGTAAATGACCCAGACCATCAACTCATAGCACTGAGAAACTTAGTGGGTAAAGACATTGGACAAATATTCAAAGAACTACCTCCGGAAAATCGCAGCTTCGTATGCAGACGTGAGAGAACCTATGTGCCAAACTCGGCATAAAGAAGCAGGGGCCAGTCGAAGCACTGGAACATGCCACCACGTGAGGGCAGTGCATGAAAGGAGAGACCGCTCAACCAGCTCGTCCAGATCCAGTCCCCAGACACAGACCTCATATCGATCTCGCCGATCAACATCAAGAGAATCATCCGCCCTCTCTCCCATATCACAAGACATTGATGAATATATGTGCCTGGGGGCAGACCCAGACCGGTTGAAGAAATATCCCTGACTAGACATTCAATTGGGAAACTACTCCGCCGAATTTGTCCTGGACACGGAAGCGTCACTCAATTACATCTGCACGACGGAATATGGGAAAATGCGCCTGAAACCGAAGTTAGAACCAGCTGCAGTGCGCGTCTACATGTAGGTGTCCAAGGAACCACTACCGTGCCTAGTACGATTTCCCACAACGGTAACCTACAAGGACAATACAATCCAGGCTCAAATTCATGTAATAGAAGGTCCTGAAGCTGCTGACTGCCTTCTCAGCCTGCCCACAGTAGAATGGCTGAAGCTGGTAGAGATCCTATTCAAAGTGGACGACCCACCTGACATAATAAACAAATTCCAGAAGCTGTTCGCAGGCCTAGGAAAATTACCCAACGTCAAAGTCAAACTACACATAAATGAGCAAGTAACGCCAGTGGCCCAACACAACTGAAAAGTACCGTTCCACCTCCATCAAGCAGTTGATGATGAGCATCAAGACTTACTGAGAGCGGACATCATAGAAAGGTCATCCGGACCTACTTCATAGGTGTCACCTGTAGTAGTCGTGCCTAAGCGAGGACATGAGAACAAAGTGCACCTGTGCATGGACATGTGAGCCCCGAACATGGCCATTGAACGAGAAAGACACCCTGGACCTCATATCAGCGACATGATTACTCGCCTGAATGGAGCAACAGTTTTCTCAAAATTAGATCTGAACAAAGGATACCACCAGCTCGAACTCCATGAAAAGTCGAGATACATTACCACGTTTATCACACATCAAGGACTCTTCAGATACAAACGTCTTAATTTTTTATCTCTTCAGCTGCGGAAATTTTTCAAGAAGGCGTTAGGCAACTGATCCACCACATTCCAAACTCATTTCATTACAGTGACGACATCCTCGTATTTGGTGCAACACGCGAAGACCATGACAAAGCCCTAGACCGAGTGTGTCATGCCCTTCTTAACGCCAACCTCACACTCAACAGAGACAAGTGTGAATTCCACAAGTCAATTCTCAAGTTCTACCGCCACATCTTCTCCGAAGACAGCATGAGACCAGATCCCGAAAAAGTCTCAGCACTCACTAATACTCCACAACCCCATAATGTCAGCAACGTTTGGTCCTTCCTGGGCATGGCCAGGTTTGTTCCAGATACATCAAAGACTATGCAACTATCAGCTACCCGCTGAGAGAACTAACGAGACAAGGCCAAGCGTTTCACTGGTCCAAAGCATGTGAGCATTCTTTCAACAAGATCAAAAGAGCTATGAGCTCTGCCGCTCTTTTGGCATACTTCAGCCCCAGACAGAAAACCAAAATCACTGTTGACGTTAGTCCTGTTGGCCTTGGTGCCATCCTAGCCCAGTATGGTAATGAGAGAGACCAGCATCACATCATAGCCTATGCCAGCCACAGCCTCACTGATACGGAGAAGGCGTATTCCCAACCTGAGAAGGAAAGTCTGGCAGTTGTATGGGCATGCAAGCATTTCCATTTATTTGTATATGGGAAACACTTCACACTTATCACCAACCATCAGGCCATAATCACCATCTTCGGTAACCCCGAGCAAAGATGCCTCCTTGGATTGAGAGGTGGGGGATCCGCTTGCAGGACTATACATACACCATTATTCACAAACTTGGAAAGGCAGAGAACCCAGCGGACTATATATCACGTCATCCCCAAGTATTGACAAAGACACATAATTTGCTAGCTGAAGAATACCTCCATTTCGTTATTGACCAATCACGCCCACCTGCTGTCCCACTGGACGCCATCTTAGAAGCCACTGCCAAGGATGCCACACTCCAAGATGTCATGCAACGCATCCACGCAGACTCATGGAGATATCTTGGGGATTCACAAGTAACACCGCTATTAACATGCAAGAACTGTCATCTTTCAGACATGTCAAGGATGATTGCACAATCAGTGCTGATGTTTTGATCTTGAGAGACAGAAGGATTGTCATCCCTCACCAACTAAGACAAGGGACTATCATTCTAGCAAATGAAGGCCACAGAGGTGAAGTAGCCACGAAGAAGGCACTAAGAGAGAGAGTCTGGTTCCCGTCCCTTGACCAAACGGTAGAAGCCACGCTTCAAGACTGCCCACAATGCCAATAGTAGGGCGAGAAGAACCACATGCCTCACTGCAGATGTCTGATCACCCAGACAGTGTGTGGCAACAAGTAGCTGTCGACTTCTTTGGCTGCTAAAATCTTAGAAATATGTCATTGTCATCATGGACGAATGTTCCCGATTTCCCATCGCACAACAACTATCACCTACAAAAGCATCCGCCCTTACACCCATCCTTGCCGAAGTGTTCGCAGCATGGAGACTCTCCAAGATAGTGAATACAGACAATGGATCACCTTTCAATGGACACGAGTTCATGGAGTTCGCAAATCACCTGAATTTTAAACATCGGAAAATCACCCCTTTATGGCTTTAAGCCAATGGGATGGTTGAGCGTCTTATTGCCACCCTGAAGAAAACAATACAGCAAGCTGAACTGTCCCAGTGTGACATCCAACCAGCACTCAATGAAGTACTGCGAGCATACAGAACCACACCACACAGCACCACCAACAGGTGCCCCGCCACCCTAATGCTCGGAAGGACTCCGTGCACCAGGATACCGACCTCGGATGCAGTCACACAATACAGACTCCCGACCTCGGACCATGAGACACTGATGAACCTCGATAGAGACAAGAAAGCAAAGATGAAGGACTCTGCTGATAGCCGCTGTCATGCAAAGACGTCTGACATTCAGGAGGGAGATTGGAGACTAGTGTAGCAGGAACGGAAAATGTAAGCTGACAGTGGTTATCATGCCCACCCACTACAAGTACTGAAGAGGAAAGGGACCATGATCACAGCCATCTCCAAACCAAGAGGACCACGAGAAATTTGTCACATTTTAAGAAGCGCAATCCAGCGGTATATCATCGAGAAGACGAAACAAAAGGGGACACGGACATCTCAGACCCAGAAGCGGACAGCCTTGAAGAACGCCTTTGTGTACTCAACATGGATGAAATCAGAGACCGGTGTCCTCCTCGCCGACCTCAGAGGACCATTCGAAGACAGGTTCAACTCATTGAAGAACTCTAAAGAATAGGAAAGATCTAAGGCAACTGATAAATTACAAAGGGGAGAGATGTTGTGTCGCCATGCCTGACCCCGTCCAGGACTTCCGAGCCAGGCATGGTAGGAAGTAGAGGGGAGGGGCGGTGCGAGGGAGGGCCAGTCGATGCGAGCAGGAATTAGAATAAAGATGGTGAAAACATATAGCTTGTGTCCGCGTGTCATTTACAGCGTGCAACACGAAAATGTTGGTATGTATAATAGAAGGCATTGTGAAAGGGTCACTTACTGAGCATGTTAGTTAAACATACCATCTGTACAACATCTGTTTGCTTGGGAAAGAACACTATGCTTCATGAATAAATACTAAGCAAACTGAGGTTTGGCAAGTCTAAAAGATTCAATAAATCAAAGCTGATAAGACTGACTTAAAATAAGAGTAGACTTTGAGACACAAGAAAAGCATTGGTAATCCTTGATCCACGGTCTATTGGATTCATAAACAAAGTAGGCACTCTGAAAACCAAAACCATTGACAATATAACATCTCAACTGTAACTCTATTGTTCGAATTCCAAAATGTCTTCTAATTTTTTAATTCACTTTAGGTTTGCCTACAGATTTAGGGCAGGTTTAAATACTTTATTTAGACATTGAAGTCAATTAAATTGACAGCATCATAAGATAATAATGAGATGGAGTAAAATCAATGCATAAAAACATTGTAATTGTGTATATCACAGTTCGTTCATGAGAAGTTAAGATGCCAGTGGCGCCTAGCATGCTTTTGTGTGGCAACATCTGTTGGGTATCAGGATGTTTAGCTGTCTATTTACATCCAATGTTAAAATCAACTGGGCCTCACTGAATAACCACAAAAAAGTTTCCAATAACCGTGGCCGGAGGATGAGAAATCTCGAGATAGTCTAGTCTACTAGGTGCTTGTGGTGCAAATTGTTGTAAATGTAAAACATCTGGAGATGAACATAAATGCATTTAATTATTTGTATACATTCTAAAAGGTAAAGAATTGGTCGAAGGCCAAAAATTATATTAAAGTACTGAATCATAAAGTGTAATGCGCTACTATTAAAAATGCAGAACGTTCGCAAATAAGTGTCCTACATTTTTTTGCCAACATCAAAAACTGGGCTGTAAATTTATGGGATGGCATGGTAGACAAAATTCTACAGAGGGTAAACAAAAGAGGGTAAAGTGCTTGTGTGGCTACCCTAATTGTGGCTAAAAGGTCATTGGTTTAAGGATTCTAGAGCTAAGCATAGTAACATTGCATTGCTGTTTGTACATTCTGAAAAGAAGAAATGGTCAGAGATCAATAAAATCTTCTAAACTGCTAAATCATGATGTGCCGTATTAACTATTATCATGGCTTTGGGCACATGCTGGGGGGATGTATGACGTTACAACGCATGCTTTTACCACGCATGCCTTTACAACGCGGTTTTTACAAGGCATGCCTTTACAACGCATAGTGCTTTGGGGCGCTGGATAGTGAATAGTTTAATTTACTATTCCAACTCCAGTCCCCGTGGATAGTAGGGAAGGTGTTGGATAGGACATTAAACATATTCCCTATCCTAGAGCGCTCCCCAGCGCAATGCGTTGTAATGGTTTGCGTTGTAAAAGTTGCGTCGTAATGGTAGTGCGTTGTAAAAGTTTCGTTGTAAAGGTTGTTCACCATGCTGGGGTGATGTTCCTAGGGCCCTAAAGGGGTTGGGCATGTGGCTGAAGTCCTTAATATATGTTCTACTCTGTCTAGAAATGTTATGATGCTGTCTATTACTTGTGGGTGGTAATCGTTCAGGAGGAAGTCGGCGGCACCCTGTGTTGTCCATGTCCCTTGTCTAATCCTGCAGAGGCAAAGAAACCTTCTGCATTCATGAGATAACACAGGACATATTCAGAGCAGGTGAGGTAGGGACTCTGGTAGCAAGCCACAAAAATGGCATATATTACTGCTAGGGTGGCATGCCCATGAAGGCAGAAAGTCCAATGAAGAGAAACAGACCATACGAATGTGCCAATCAAAACTTAACATTGTAATGCTTTGAGAACGATTAAGCGATGTATTTTTGAACCCTTCTGTGGGTGTAGTTCCTGATGATGACGTCTGAATGTTTTCTTCTCATAAGAGTCCGATGATCAAATGCAAAAGACCTTTTATGAACCTCTTTGTTTAAAGCTGTTTTGAATTGCTGGTGTGGCAGGTTCAAATTCCAGAGAGCAGATGCACCTTTAAGTGTCAAGGCCTCAAGGAAGATGTTCTTCCAAGGATTTTGGAACGCGGGACAATTTGCGGATAGTACTTCCAGCCAGATTAAGTTCTTCAATGTACCATCTTTTGCTGCATGTGCTGCTGAGTGCATGTATTTCAAAAATAGCCTTTCTGTAACAGGAGTTGATCACTCAGCATGAACTCTAGCCTGATCTGTGCTGATGAGAAATAGTGAGGGAGCTTAAAAAGTGATCTGAAGACGGCGCTCTGAGCGTTATTAAAAATGGCACCTAGTTCACCTGTGAAGGTTTCTGCACCGTACCCCACTGTGGAAATGAGCTTGGCATTTACTATCTTCAGTAGAGGTTTGTGAGTAGACTGTTTTGTACGCTTGAGAATGGCTTGAAAAGCAAACTGTAGTGAAGCAGATTTTGGTTTTAATGAGTTTCAATGAATTAAATGGCCTCCTTTGTAATCCAGCAAACATCCCAAGAATTTATAATTCTTTGATATCATCAAGCATCAATTTATTTTCCTTTTTGCACCAAATATGCTATGATGAGTGGTGCAGAGACATGAGATGACTTAGGGGACCATTTCCAGACCCTCTTGAATGACTTGTTCCTCTTTACTGATGAAGGACTGAATCCAGAAACACGTTTCTAGAGTTACACAGCACAGGCTGCACCAACAAGCATGAAAAATTCAAGACTACTACTGAAGTAAGTGTTATCATGCACTACATTTAGCATGATGCTGTGGGGCAAATTGAGGGCTGGGATGTGATACAGTATGCCCCCACCCTCCTCCTGCTTGAAAAGGCTCCCTTGAGCTACTGAGCTTGTGTTGATGCACCTGTGAACAGTGAGTGGTAGAGAGACCTGCGAAGACTTTGAGCAGCATCTCCAGCAACCCCAAAATGAGTTGTTACTCTCTACCGACAAAGCAATGAATCCAGAAACAAGTCTAAAGTTACACAGCACAGTCTGCACCAAAAAGGGTGAAAAATTACAGACTATTACTGGGTATTTTTATTTACCATGATGCACTGGGCAAATAGAGTGCTGGTATGTGAGGTATGTGAGGCTGTGTGTCCTCATCCTCCCTCATTGTGGAGTACACTGTCTGCTAAACTGGTTCTCAGATTAGTCTATATAGAGTTGGGCAGACTGTGGTGTTTCCACTGGCTGAAACCTTAGATCAAAGTAACAGACTTGGGGTCATCAATCTAAGTACCTCAGACCTTACGAGAAATGCGAACGTTCGAGCGTGTGCGCATGCGCAGTTTTCTTATCAGTATTTCTAATGGTGAAGGGGAAGAGAAGGGCAGCCCAGGGACGCCGTGGTTAAAAGGTAAGTCTTTTTAACTTGCTTTAATGCACTTTTAAGTTATATTATTAATAGGGGGTGGAGGCGAGCGGTGGGCCAACTACGCGGTGCTGCGGAGTGTGCTGAGTTTTGCCTACTCCTTGTTCTCGTCGGAACGTGGAGTAGGCAAAACTCCGCTCACTCCATGGGGGGAGCAGAGTTTTCTGTCCACGCTTAGTTTAGACAACGAAAACACTGCCCTGATTGGTTGGGATAGACCTTAGATAGAAAATGTGGAGTTCTATAGAGCAGCCATTTGCTAAACAATAACAACCGGCGCCAGTTGGCCCCTCTTAACTTGCTGAAATTAGGTTTGTTTAATACTGACCACATACTCGCTGTGATTTCCAACTCTTCATGTTTTTCTCATTTAGTTATTGCTTTCTCCGCAAGATATATACCCTTGATAGAAGCTAAACGCAGTTTCCACTCCCCAGGTTTCTTAACTATGATTTCATCAAGTGATTCATATACCACATTTTTACGTTCGATAATCTGTACCAGATCGAGGTTACTCAGGAATTTTATAAAAGTTTTATATGACCCAAGGAGAAGGAATTAATTTGGGATTAAATCATAAATTTCGGCAATATTCAGCCACCTATCATTCCTTAAGAAATCAGAGATTTTCCCAAAGCCAGCCATGGCCCAATTTTTGTATGATTGTTGTTGAATCTCTAATCCCAGATTCTGAAGTGAATTCCCTTAGCGGAGTTGAGGAATTCATTACGGGGATTGAATATCTTCTATAAAAAGCCTGACGTTTATAGAAAAAACACTGCATACACTTATAACGTACTAGTTTGGGGAATTTTGCGATTTTTAGTAGGCAGTGTATCTGGTTCTCTTTACAAATTAACTTCATGAAATAGTTTACAAATAGACCTGTTTGTGGTTCCAGCCTAAACCTTGACATATATTGTGCATAATATGCAAAATAATAATCCCTGAGGTTGGGGAGAGCTAATCCGAATTCGATTGAAAGAATAAGTCTTGTACTTTTCATCGAAGCGGGACAAAGTTTAGGTCATACAATTCTGAAATTCGTGATGAGAAATTAACCCCCAGATATCTTTTTGGTTTAGTATTTAGACAGGAAAGGATATCAGCATGTAAATCCACAGGCTTACAGCCACACTGGATTATCTCCAGTGTGCCTGTAAAAAGCAATGCCCTTTACTCCTAGGTCCAATCCGGGATTATCCTGTTTGTGTGAAGGAGATCAGGGCTACTTCCGGGCTGAGAGGGAGGTTGGCGGTCTAGCTGCCCAATCCCCTCTATAAAACCGGATGCCCTTTCAGAAGTGCAGCGGGCGAGCGCAGTGGGCGAGCCGACGGCACTCTAAAGGCGCACCAAAGGCAAGCCCATCTGCGCCCATCTGCACTAAGACCACCACAGCGCCAGCCATGCTGCCAGTTTGGAGAAAAGCGCTAAGGGGGACAGACATATAGTGAACAGCTCTGAGCAATGGGTGAGCAGAGGGGTAATGCTGGTGAACCTGGGTATGAAGGGGTTGAGAAAATAGCCTTAGAAGTCGTAGGAGGTGATAAGCTTAAGTGTGATTTAATCAAAGCTAGATCCCTGGTGAAACATCACCTGGAGATTCGAATAATGTTGGAAACACACTATCTAGATGTAATGTTTCTGACAGAAACCTGGATGCACCCTGATTCAGATTTTGAACTAGGATTAGCCTGCCCGCCGCAATATAAGGTTGTTGCTCTAATGGGAGAGTAGGATAGGATTATATAGAAAGGGGGGATGTCATTGGGGGAGGGTGAAGTCGGAGGTGAGGGCCCACTAGTTGTCAAATTACTTATCAGCCCATCGCATGCATGATCCTGTGCCTCTATCTTCCTAGAGAACCGGTGAATGAATTTAACCAAGGCACAATATTGCATGATATTTGATGGTTAGAAGCAGGTCAAGACTGCTTCTCTGCAGGACCTTATATCTTTAGCAATCTACCCCCTCCGTAACAAGGCCCTCCTATCCTCTACAAGGGTGGTACACAGGCACAATATATGTATTATGTCCTCTTTTTTATGATTGCATAGCAGACACACTGACTGAACCTTGCCCCTTTTCCAAGCTGGGAGATGGCAGGCAATGGGTATTACCCCCATCCTCAGCTTCATGAACTGTAGCTTTGTCCTTACATTGTAGGGGTTGTTTTACTAGCTATAAGGTTTTAGTTGTTTATAAGTGCATAGTGTCATCCAGCCGTGTTTCTGTGTGGAAAGGCTGGCCCTGCATTCTATTGAAGAAAGCCATTTGGTGCTGATTCTTGACTGCCTTTTAAATTCCTGATGACTGGTGGGTAGGTTCAAGGTGGGTACCAAGCCATGTGTGCTGAGGGCTTGGGTCAGATAGTGGTTTCCCACAGACCTATGTTTTGTGGCCTATTTGATCCATAACTGGTGGGCCAGGGTACCTTCCTTTGAAGCCCTAAGCTTGTGGCAGCTCATATCAAAGGTTGCCTTGCCAACCAGCGCCAGTCTACAAATTCCAAATTCCAGTCTTATTTGCACTGGTGATGTATAGGAAGGGAGCTGGAAAACTGTTCTGTTGACCTTTGTAAGCGTTTTGTCAAGTGTCACAGTCTCCTGCCCTTTCAGAGCCTCACTCCCATATGTAAGGGTTGGACGCACCTTCGCCTGAGCTACCCGGAGGATCGGTGAAAATGTGGGGCCTTTCAGTTTTATATATGCAGCGAATGATAGTGCAGTGCCTTTCTTTTTTATTTCAGTCACCTGGCTCAGGTATCTGCCATTATCATTAAAAAGGACTCCTAGATACCTGTGGCAGTTGGTTGCTTCTACTTCCTCCTGGTCAAGAGACCAAGTTGTTTTTTGTGTTCTGGCAAGTCTAACCAAAAGAATCTTAGTTTTCTTTTTGTTTATCAGCAGTCCATTCCTACTGGAGAATGTGGCGGTTGCTTCCAGAAGGCGTTGCAAACCATTCGTTGTTTTGCTAATGAGGACCACATCGGCTGCATAAAGTAGGTTTGAGAGGCAAAGCCACCCAATTTGGGCAGGTGAGAATTTACAGAGCTAAAGACTGGAGACAAATTGGATAAAAATAAGTTAAAAGGAGTGGGTCCCAGAATGCAACCTTGCTTGAGGCCTTGCGTGGTGGTTATAGGCCGTGACAGGCGCAATCCATCCCCAATTTTTATTCTGGTCCATGCGTCATTGTGCAGTAGCTGCAGAGCCCTAAGCAAGATATCCACGATGTTGAGGAAGGCAAGTTTCTGCCAAAGCTTCCCCCCTATCAACCCTGTCAAAGGCAGATTTATAATGAGGGATCCCGGTTTTATGGTATTTATTTTTTAACATTTCCGTCTGTATTTATCCATATTTATTTTTTTGCCATTTTATCTGTATTCATCTATATTTATATTGTGTTTTGCGTATAAACGAAGTTGTAAAACTGGACATTTTTGCATTTATTTAACCAATAGATGCGCACTCATACCTTGAGGTCTGTCGTGTTTTAGCTATTTAAGCTGCAAAATATTACGTAATACTCTATCTACTGGTAAATATTATCATTATACCACAAATGTATGCTGACACTTGCAGTTGTTTAAAGAAATTTCATACTGCTTTTTAATTTCCTAACCTGTCCATCTGCTCAGCTGTTGGGCTAAAGTTCATGAAAGACCTTAAGAAGGTCACTTAAAAGAAGTACAACTGTCTGTATTTATCCACTTTTAAAAATAAATGCAGACAGAAAACACATTGTTTTCTGTCTGTATTTAGCAGTAAAAATCCATAAAAACGGGAAACAGGGAGCCTTATTTATAATCTATCAAACCCATGTATACAGGACAGCTTTTAGATTTAGCCTGTTCAATCAGAAAGGAGAGTGCAATAAGGTTCACTGTTTTCCCTGTGTGCCTTATGAATCCAGTTTGGCTAGGGTGTATATTTTTATTTGTCTCAGTCCATGATTGTATAGAGTCCAGTAGAACGCCTGCAAAGTATTTCTTTTTATAATCGATTAGAGCTATCATATGATAGTTTCTAGGAGACTTTTTATCACCCCCTTGGAAGATTGGAACAAGTATGGAGCCACGCCTTAAAGGGGGAATGCAGTTATTTTCCAATATGGATAAATTAAGCGGTGCTAGTTTGGTAGCCCAGAAGGTTGGGCCATCCTTATATAGAGTCAGTGGAATTCCACCTGGGCCTGGAACCCCATCCCTGTGTCCTTTAGCGATTTGTTTTTGGATGAAGGCCTCAGAGATGAAGCACCCAGAGGTTTCCGGGTTGTGGCTCTCTGTTGAGACTTTCAGGACACTGATCACCGCAGAGCCTTCCTCCTGCTTGTGGGATTGATGTGCTGGTGGTTGGATATTGAAATGTTCATGTAAGAAGTGGTACCAAACTGGCTCCAAGATGTTGGAAAAAGCTACCTTATGGAGGGAGCCCACTAGTCTGATTATGGTGCACCAGAACCTTACGGAACTATTTGTCCTGATATTGTACAATAGTTTAGCCCAGGAGTTCTATACTTTCCTTTGGTGTTCACATTTCTCCGCCTTCATATGTCTTCATACCTCCCTTAAGTTGCGCATTAGTTTTGGGTTCATTGGTGACCTTTTGAGACTTCTCCACAGCAGGTTGATCCTTTTTTCGGCAGTCCTTATTGGATGACTGGAACCTGCCCTTTGTGAGACAAGTGGCTTTGCTTTACCAATTAGAAAAGGTGGACCTGTGATTTTAGTGGAGGACTCTGTGGAATCATGAGTCCTAGCTAAAAAATACCAATATCAGCACAAAACCTATTAACATGTGGGTCCTTAAAGTAATAACCACTCTTGAACACATAGGTAAACTAAATATCAAGCATTATCCCAGATAAAACAATATATTCTAATTTTAGAATTATAGACATCTAACAACAAACAGGTAAACACACCAGTGGAATGAAAGTGTTAACAAAATTTATTAAAATACCTCCCACTAGGGGTTACATTCTAGATAAAAACAATAAAAATGAACACATAAAAAAGAGGTCAAAGTACAAAGGGTCGACGCTGCGTTTCGGTGTGAGTTTCAAATATTTACACCTTCTTCAGGACACTTTGACAGTTTCTTAAGTAATCTGATGATATTCTCTTTTGGACATTGAGAGAGACTTCAAAATCAATTAGAATCGTCTGTGCCTTCACTTTTGCTCAATGGCCTGATCTCAGTTATGATGCACGGTGAAGAACAACGTACCGGTCTGCCAGTTTTTTGGTAAACGTTGAGCAGCTCAGAACTGGCTCTCCCTTTAGTTTGTGCATGATGGCTAGTATCAGCTTGGCTACTTGTATCAGGGTTGGGAGGCAGTTGATGAAACACTTGATGCGTTTGGGGTTAATTGTGTTGCTTTCGAAGCCTTGGTCAGCTGCTACTTTATGCTTGTCCAACCTGAGGTTGAGGGTGAGCTCTTTTTTTTTTTTTTATTTATTTTTATTGCAGAATTAGGAACAAGACCACAGAGTAGGCCAATCAGTACACTCACAGCATCACAACCTTAAAAGTGACAGATATATCGTACACAGCCATTTAGCCCACATCCCGGAGGCTGGGCGGCGCACCAGGACTACCCTTCTCAGGAAGATGCTTCTGTGTACTCCTTTCCCAGGTATTCGATCAGCGTCACCTTTCAGTATATGCTTTTACCCCCCTAACAACCTCCCCCCCATGCACCAATCAGCGAACTCAGAATTCTCCTGGGAGCACCGCCAACAGCTCGTACCCCGTCCAACTCAGCTCCATCCATATCACTCCAGAGTCCTCCTCCCGGTTCCCCCCAGTATTGCTGCCAGTATTTCCTGGGTCAGACCTAAGTACTATCCTCAAATTCTAATCTGTGCCGCTATGTCGAGCTACCTCCCTTAAAACGCCCCCCCCTCCCCCCCCAACTGCTGCTGCTGCTGCTGATGCGGGCATTCCAAGTCCGTACCATCTCTGGGGCTCGCCACACATCAGGAGTCGTTCGAAATCGCTAAAAGTACATGGAATCTTCATGGACTATTACTCCTCCTCTTCACCCCCTACCACATAATCACGCAATGCTTGCACCACCGTCTCCCAAGCTCTCGCCATTTCCAAACAGCTCTCCTTGCCAAGCCTAGTAGCCTGCCGCATTCTAAGAATGCTTTCACAGCCCGCCCATTTCAACAGCTCGTTCATCCAACTCCTCACTGATGGGCCTTCTCTAGACTTCCAGTGCCAGGTTATCTCTCTTTGTGCTAACATAAGTCCCAAATCAATAAATTTACTTGTAATCCTCGTTTTTTTAGTATGAGGGAACCAGAGCAGGAGACATGCCGCCATATCAAAGTCCACCTCCCTATTCGTTACCGCATTCAAGAGTTCCCCTACATCCGGCCAGTACGTCCCTAGTTCCGGACACCCCCATAACAGGTGATCCAAATCAACCTCGGGCGCCAAGCATCGTGGGCACACTGCGTCAAGCACTTGGAAGTACCGCTTTATCCTCTCCGGAGTCAGGTACGCCCTATGTATTATAAAGAAATGCACCTGCTGAAATCGCGCGTTTCTCGTGCCCTTCCACGTCCGCCTCAAGACCTGGCTCCAGACCGCGTCCGGAATGGGCTTGCCTATGCTATCCACCCATCGCGACTTCAAAGACAGCATTGGCACTAGCCCCTCGTTCAACATTCTCGTGTGGAGACACGTCACCGCTTTAACAGTGCCTGCGGCCATCACCACGTATTGACATGCCATGGTCACTTCCGGCTCGGCAAGCCCTACCCCCCAATGTTTTTGCATCGCCGCCACCACTGCCGCGTGCAATAGAAAGGTACCGTCTGGCAAGCCAAACTGCTCCTGCAGCGTTTGATAGGGAACCAACGCTCCATCAATGTACAGATCCCCCACCATCTGTAGCCCCAACTCCTCCCATTCCAGAAGCCTGGACCAGTCGCCTCCATGCGGCAGCGCGGTCAACATCCCCAGCGGTATCTCCGGTGCATACAGCCGGACTTTCCTCGCTCTTTTCAGACTCCTTTGCCAGCACATTTTAAGCGTCCTTTCCTCCACCGTAAGATCCCTCGAATCCAGTTTCTGTTGCATGACTATATAAGATAGGATACACTTTTGAAAACCAGTACCACGGTCACTCTCAGGACCCCTGAATTCTCTAGCAACATTCTGTGTTAGGATCTGCAGTTGCGCCGCCAGGTAGTATAGTTCAAAATCGGGAACTGCCATCCCCTCTTCAATCTTAGGCCTAATTAGGGTTTCCAACGCCACCCTCTGCCGGCCTTGGCCCCAAAGGAAGCCAGTCACCAGCATCTTCAGTTCCTTAAAGACCCGCTGCGGGATCCACACCGGCAGTGTTCGAAAGTAATAAAGCAGCCGTGGAAGCCGCCACCATCTTCAACAGTGCCACTCGGCCCAATACCGACAAAGGGAGAGAGGCCCAAAATGCCATGCTGCCCTTTAGTGCACGAATGTAATGCCCTATGTTCCCCTCCAGGAGGTCTGCCGCCTCGTGATAAATGCGCACCCCTAGGTAGGTGAAGCCAGAAGGCTCCCACACTACTTCCCTCGCTAGTGGGGGACAGGGCGTGCCTGCCCGCAATGGGAATATACACGTCTTAGTCCAATTCACCTTAAGGCCTGACAACCGACCGAATCCAACCAGCATATCCACTGCACCCTCCAGGGACCGTTCAGCGTCTACTAAGTACAGAAGCAAATCATCAGCATATAGCGATATATAGTGCGACTCCGGCCCTTGCGCGATCCCTCTATACATGGTACCCAACCTCGCCTGTGCCGCTAGCGGCTCCATCGCCAATGCGAACAGCAGGGGGGACAATGAGCAGCCCTGTCTCGCCCCTCTACAAACAGGGTAGGCCGAAGATATCAGCGGGCCCAGGCGCACCCTTGCCCTAGCCGACGTGTAAAGCACCCTCGTCCATCTCCGTAATCCTTCCCCGACTCCGAATTTCAGCAGCACCTCATCTAGATATTCCCACTCGAGGCTGTCAAAAGCTTTTTCGACATCGACTGCCAACACCACGGAGTCAAGAGTCGAAGTCCCGGCACCGTCCAAAATTCGGACCAGCCGTCGTATAGTCATGGAGGTATTCCTAGTCGGGATAAACCCCGCTTGGTCCCTATGCACTAGTGTGGTCATGTGTGGCAGTAACCTGGTGGCCAGGATGCGACTCAAGATCTTATAGTCCACCGTCAGCATCGATAAAGGTCGGTAAGATGTCACATTTAACGCATCTTTGCCTGGTTTCAGCAGGGGCACCACTAGCGCCTCCCTCATTGACTCAGGCAGGTAACCCAGTTGCTTGGCCTCTGAATACACCACCAATAGTTTCGGTGCTAGGGTGTCAACAAATTTGGCATAGAACTCTATTGGTAGACCGTCCACCCCTGGGGTTTTATTTCGAGCCATCTGTTTAATAGCTACTCTCACCTCTGCCAGCGTTATGGGACCTCCCAGTTCCTTAGCATCCTCGCTGTCCAGCACCGGTAGTGGGAGCAAGGCCAAGTGGTCGCCTATCTCATTCCCCTCCGCCTCCAGGTGGCATTCATATAGTCCCGTATAATAGGACTGAAAGCACGCCAGTACTGCTGATTGCGAGTAGACTACCTCCCCCCCCTCTGTTCTTATACTCATGATCGGGCACCCCCTAGGCTCCGGATCTGCAAACTTGGCAAGGAGTGCACCCACTTTATGACGTTCCTCATGCACCTTGATGTTGTACAACTTATAGTCATAGCACCGCAGCCGTTCAGTCTCAGTCGCCACTACCTCCTTAGCCTCCACCAATCTCTCCTGCAGATCTGGTCATTCAGGCCTCTGTCGTTCCAGGCCCCGCAACTCCACTTCCGCTTTCGCCAGGTCATTCAGGACAGCCGTCCGCGCATTCGAGAATCTACCCATGCACACGCCTCTCACCACCACTTTCATCGCATCCCACTCTACTGATCGTGACGTGGCAGAGCCCTCATTCTCCGCAAAGTAGCGGTCAATGCCCTGTTGAACCGTGTCACTAAACACCAGATCTTCTAGTGTTTCAGGCCTCAGCCGCCATGACGGGACCGCCGACCTAGTCTGTTGCCACTGCACTGACACCAATAAGGGGTTATGATCTGATATGGTCCTGGTCAGGTATTCAGTATGAGTCACCCCCGTCGCCAAAGTGCCACTACACAGCACTGCGTCTAGTCTAACATGCAGTTCGTGTATTGCAGAAAAGTAGGAGTAATCCCTTTTCTCAGGATGCTGCTCCCTCCACACATCAAGCAGTCCCCACTTCTCCTGCCAATCTTTCCTATGAGCTGCCAGCCTGCGCACTGGGGAGTCGACTAAAGGTGGATGCTACCTATCCAGTACTACATCAGTGATCGAGTTAAAGTCGCCCCCTAACAAGACAGGGCCAGCCAAAAAATAGGCCAGCGAACTCGTTAAGCCATCAAAAAAGCGGGCCTGATCAGAACTGGGAACGTACACACTACACAGGACCACCTCCCTACCGTAGAGCCGTCCCTCAACCGCTACATATCTACCCTCGGGATCAACCCGCTGTGTCGTGACTTGGAATGGTGCCCCCGCTCTCACCCATATTAGGGCCCCTCTGGCAAATGCTGAATAGGTTGTGCCAAACACCTGACCCCGCCACCTCCTTTGTAAGGCTCCACATTCTTTCTTAGTTAAATGAGTCTCTTGAAGCATTGCTATCTGCACTCCCCGCCTCACCAGGTATACATGCACCTTATGGCGTTTCACCATTGTCTGAAGTCCGCGGACATTCCATGTAATACATTTCACATTAGGTAACGACCCCATTATAGACATTCCTGTACAGTATCACCATCAAACAGTTGTTCCCCGCATTGCAGCAGTCACGCCTCCCTTCCCAACCCCCCCCACCAAACACCCCAAACCCCACTCCCCAGGACAGGACCTAATAACCCAGCTTCAGCCCCGTTCCAAACCATCAAAACCACACACTTACACTAATCTGTGGTCGTCACCACAGAAGGCCTTAAGGGCCACAAGCGGGTGATAGAGCACCGAACCAGGGTAGGTAGAGCTCCCACCCCGCGCCCTCAGTCCCATGCTGCTTTCACAGCCCCATACCTGATAGCAAACCAAAAGTCTGGAGAGTCTGTCCCAACAGGTACCCCGGAGTTACTGGGTTCACCGAAACGTTACTCAATAAACAGTCCATCCGAAGTCTGTGGGGTAACCACTGGTCCCTTCGCACTCCCCGTTTCCGATTCATCGCCTCCAGATTTCTCTCCTTCCTCCTCCGAGGCCGACCCCTCCGACGTTCTTTCCTGCTGTGACCCTGTAATGCTTGCCGTTGCCGCTACAGCCCCTTTCCTGCCATCCGCCATCTGGGCGTCTCGCATGGCCCGCTGGAGTTTGTTCCTTGAGCGAATGCGCTGCGACTTCCTAATCCAGATCGGTTTTGGCCTTTCCCTACTGCTTTTATTTGTGTGGTCCGTTCCAGCACGGTACAGTTCCAGCCACGACCAAGCCTCGTCCGGAGTCTGGAAGAAGTGTGTCCTGCCATCAAGGATAACCCTTAGTTTAGCAGGGAAGAGTAAGGAATACTGAATCCCCTCTTCCCTCAGTTCTTTTTTAACTGATGGAAAGGACGCTCTGTTTTTCTGCACTTCCTGCGTGTAATCCGGAAAGATCGTAACCTTGCTATTGTCCACTTGAAAGGGACCCTGGGACCGTGCCCTCTGTATCAAAAGGTCGCGATCCTTGTAGTGCAGCAGTTTCACCACCATCGGTCGGGGTGGTCGGCCCTCCAAGGGTGGCCTAGCCGGAACCCTGTGCGCTCTCTCCAAGGAGAAGAAAGGAGAAAGCCCCTCCGGCGCCACAACCGTTTTAAACCAGTCCTCCATGTATGCCACTGCGTCGTCTTTCTCGATCTTTTCTGGAAGGCCCACCACCCTCACGTTATTTCTCCTGTTACGACTCTCCGCATCCTCCGCCCTTCGCTCCAGAGTCTCCAAACGACCAAGAATATCTGTCAGTTTGTGTTCCGCCGTCACCACAGCAGGTTTCAGGTCCAGGAGTAATTGTTCATGTTCCTTCACTCTATCCGAGAGCTTGGCATGGTCTGCTCTCAGTAGGCCCAGCCCCGTCGCAACCTGCGCTATATCGTGGTGCAGCGTTTCCTTCGTCGCGGTGATCGCCTCCAGGATAGCATCGAGACGCAAGTTCAGCCTCTGTTCCGGCGTAGAGTCCTCCTGTGGGGCCCGGGTACTGCCATTTTGGACCAAAGTGGATGCGTCATCTTGTTCTAGTGGTGTGTTCGGAACCCCGCCAGTAGCGGCCATCTTGATCGCGGTAGATGCTCCCCCTAGGCCACTACCTATGGCCACGCTATCCACAGCTCTCTTTTCACAGTCACGCCACCTATTGCCCCTTTCCAGGGAAGACAGCGTCTATGAGCAACAGGGCTCCACACACCTCAGCAAAGATTGGTCCTGCCCCTTCCTCACGTCGTCCGTGACCCCAGAACACACCTTCAGGCTCCGGTCACTACCGGTAGTGCACCGTTGTATGCCACCATCAGGGACTCGGGCCACCTTCCAAATCCAGCCGCCCGGGTCAGCAGCGTTCCTCCAAGCAAGGATGTAGGCACCTCCCTGAGCCGATTGCGCCGGCCGCCCGACCCGGGATACTGCTGCAGGCCAGTAATGCAGCCTCAGTCCTCGCTCCACGTGTGCCCCACCTCCACACTCACTATGCTCCAGGTGGGTGGCGTCTGCCAATACAGTAAGCCCCCATGGTCCCTACCGGTGTGCAGGGCGCCTCATATTCCCAGCAGCTCACGGGCTTTGTGTCGCCTCCCAGGGGTCAGGGTCTCGAACCGTGCATGTTCCGGTCCCACTGCCACTGCGGCGTCAGAGTCCGCCGCCTGCCTGCACTATCCGGTCCTTAGGCAGCCGGGTCTCCCCGCTCGTGCAGCCCCCTCCAGATGTCCCAGGCCAGCGCGCTCCGTATGCTCGCCCGCCACTTGCTGCCGGCGCCGCTGCCCTAGGTCCGCCCGTCTCGCACCAGCCTCCAGGTCCGGGAGCAGGGGGGGGGTGAGAGGGAGCCGCGCTCACCGCTATCTGGGGGACGGCGTCTGCAACCCCCTCACTCAGTACCGAAGGTGCCCTCAGGCGCGTCTCCGCTCTCCTCGCTCTGCCTGGCAGCCACCAGCACACCAGCCTCCAGCGCCCTCCGTCTCCGATTCACTCCGGAGCTTTATGCCGCCATCTTGCCTTTGTTCACGACCCGGCTCCTCCGAGTTCCGGGACTCAGTCTCCGCTCGTCCCCCGGGGCCCCGCCAGCAGCCAGACTCTCTGCTCCGATCAGTATTCACCTCAGGTGGTGAATCCGTGCCTCCAGAGGTCCTACAGGCGGCAACAACAGGATTAATTTCGGGACTCGGCGCGGAGCTGCACGCTCACACGGCCATCCCGGTCGGCGCCAAACCACGCCCCCCAGGTTGAGGGTGAGCTCTTGTGGGTGATGGTCTCTATCTATTTTTTTGCTTAAGCCGAATGAGGTGATTTGGTTCAGTTAAGGAAGGCTGACAAATATGTAGTCAATCAGGGAGGCCCCAGTGTTGGTCAGGTATGACAGACCAGGTGGCTTTTTGGTGTGAAATCAGCCATTTAGTGCTCGTAATCCAAGCTGTTCCAGATTTCCTTGGAGGACCCGTCCTCTTGGGTCACCTTTAAGCCACCCGGGATGGTCCTGAGTTGGCATTGCCCAATCACGTTCTTGTAACTGCATTATGTAACATGTATGTTGTTAATGAGGAGGTCTGCCATTAGCCACATATTAAAGTTTCCTGAGATTATAATATCTGTGCTGGGGTTTTCTGATCTGAGATTTAGAACCATGGTGGTCATTTTCTTGGTAATGGATGTCCTTGTGCCTAAATTAGGGTTGATATAAACGTTTATCAGAGTTAAGCTCTTTAACTGGCCAGTGACAGTTGTAAGCAAAGTACCTACTACTTTCAGCCCTGAGGTGTTGTTCACTTGTTCCCTAGAGTGAATTGAACTATTTACCAATACGTAGATTGCAAGGCCCCCAATGCTGCGACCAAAATTCTGTTTAAATGCAGGTATGTGGTGGTTTATGTATCCTTCTAGTTGGTATGCCGTCTGTAGCCAAGTCTCTTGTGGTAAAATTATTTCAAAGGAGCGTACATAAGATGTGGTTACCTGATCGCTCACTTTGTGATCCAGACCATTGATGTTCCAGGAGCATATCTTGAGGGCGCTTTCTGAATGTACGTTGTGGAGGCTGCTTTGTCATGTTAGCAGTCGGGTTGAGTTCTGGGTCCCGGGTAAGCATGGGCGGAAAATCCGTTCCGCTTGCGGATTTTGCGTATTTTCGGTAAATTCGCAATCCGCGAACTCCCGCGAATTTACCGAAAATCCGCAAATCCGCAAGCGGCGGATTTTTCCGGGGGCAAAAGTTCAAGCCTGGCCTGTTGTAACTATTTTAGGATGGCGCCGGCAAGCTGCCAGCGCCATCCTAAAATAGTTACTAAGCTAGCTTCAACAGGAAGCTCTAATAGATAAAATAAAGCAGGTGCTCGCACCTGCTTTATTTTATCTATTAGAGCTTCCTGTTGAAGCTAATTTAGTAAGTATTTTAGGATGGCACTGGCAGCTTGCCGGCGGCATCCTAAAATATTTACAACATGCCCTTCCTGTGACCCTTCCTGTGACTCATTCGTCGTCGAGGCAGGTGTGCCTTCTTCCCAAATCTACCGTGGAAAATCAGCTGTGGTGCTGGATATAGGCTTTTGCATCCTTGACTTTCACGAGCGCAATACCCGTGCTGTTCCTGTGACCAGGAGCTTTTTCTCTTCATCTGCTGAACTGATCTTTCTCTGACCTTTTATGCACACAAGAGGCATGTGAACTCGCATGGAAGCCCCGCACGTTTGGCCCCGCGCACACACTCGCGGTTTGCACCGTCTTCCTGCCATTCACCCACTATGATGGACAGCTCACTCAAGGGATCCCTGCGCCCTTCGGGGCGATTGCATAGTAACACACACATGGTCGCTCGAACTAGTTGATGCTCAAATTCAGTGACTCATTCATTAGCCCAAAAACAATCATGAGCGTCTTCGAGGCTGGACAGGTGTGCCTCTTCCCAAATCTACCGTGGAAAGTCAGCTGTGATGCTGGGTAGAGGCCTTTGCATCCTTGACTTTCATGAGCGCAATCCCCGTGCTGTTCCTGTGACCAGGAGCTTCTTTCTCTTCATATTATTGTGTTCGCACGGGTTGCTGCAAGTTCGCACGCGTTTTGTACAATTTCGCAATTTGCGAAATTGTACAAAACCCTCGCGAACTTGCAGAAACCCGTGCGAACATAAAAAAAAAATCCGCAAATTCGCGAGAATTCGCGGATTTTGCAGATTGCGAGTTCGCAAATCCGCAAAATCCGCGAACGCGAGATCCGCAAAATTCGCCCATGCTTAGTCCCGGGCAGCTATACCTAGTTTTCTACTCCATCAGGGACAGCGGTATGAGTTTAATGGCCGCCCTTTGTGTCCCATCATTGGGAATCCAAAGTTTTACTTAGGGCCCCTCTGAGGACCAAGTAAACAAGTCTTGATTGAGGTGTTAGACTGACTGCATCCGATGAGCTGCCAAGGATATGTGAGTAGCCCGGTTACTTGTTGGGAAGATTCCCCACTGCTTGAAGATGTCAACGTGTCTCAGGATTTTCAAGACTAGCTCTGTGGTTTGCTAGGTAACCTTGGTTGCCTCATTGTTCTAGGCGCGCCCAGGCGCAATGAACTCAATAGATGCAATCTCATGCGAAGTGACATCTTCCAGCAAGCCTGTGGCTTGGACTAGCTTGAGGATGTTTCCTCGGTTTATAATGTCAAATTAACCTTTGGACTTGAATTCTGGATAGAATAATGTATAGGCAGTTGGAACTTGTGGATTTCTTATATCTAGGGCTCTTTCAGGTGTTTTGTTGACTTGAATTAGGGGAACACAGAGTGTTAGATTGGTCTGGCCCCTGAGATCTGGAGAGGGGCTCCCAAACGCAGGTTAGGGTCCAGGCCAGAGTTTGCAAGTTTAAAGGGCAAGTTGATTGAAGTTCCAGGCTGCTTTTGTCTCATTAAGACTGTATCTATGATGTTTTGAATGGCGCTTGCATGTTATAGTTCCTCAGTGTGATCTGTTAGATGCCTAGTGGCTCTGTTCAGGTTGGCTGGCAAAGCAGTCAACCAAGTGCTATTGCCCCCCACCGCTTGACTCTGGGCTTGGGTAGCCCTATCTTGCCTTAGAATTTTTGCGTGGTTAGCACGGGGCCCTTTTTGCTGCCATAGTTTGCTACATCTGCCGTGATCCTCACTTTGATAGATTCTGTGCTGTTGATCTTTTGCTTTTGCTTTGCAGCAGGTTCTGTGCTTTGATTTGTGTCATCCATCGCCCCTTCCAGGCTGCTCGACTGGGTTTTGTCCTTGTTTCAAGTGATGTCTACACGGTTCGAAGTTTTGAATAGGGGATAGGGCCCCAGGCTGTACTTCCTAGTTTGGCTTTTGTCGCAGCCCTTTCTACTTTTTGTTAGTATGCCTTTGGTGTTTGCTTCTTTAACACAATGTGCCCTGTTTTGTCCAGTTGAGGGTGTTTGGGTTGGCCCCAAGTTTTTTGGCCAGATGGTCACACGGGAGCAGCTGCTATCTGCATTGCAGTTTGTTGTAGTTGGGTGCTGCAATGAATCAGCTACAGCTACCCTTTCCATCCCGTCTATTGGCCCATTGTGGGGGTTTTTTATTGAATTTGCGCCTCCATCCAAAGTCACATCTCTAGGGATTGAGGGCTTTGTGTTAGTTACTTCTTTAATCTCTCCCACTAGCTTTGCCATCACCTCAGGGAATGCATGTAGCTTGCCTAGGACTGGTGAGCAGTTGCAAGCTTGGCAGAGATGCTCAGCGTCTGCCTGGGCCCAATTTATCAGGTTGTTCAGGTATGTGATCTTTTTGTCGATACTTGTGACATACAAAGCCAGAGTGTTTACAAGGCTAATCAATATGTCAATTTTTTGGGCTTGGAAGGACAGTGCATCCAACGCCGTCTGTAGGATGCTTAGGGCAGTGGACCAGGCCAGCTCTTTTTGGACCTTGACTTCATTTGAGGTGGCTGAGGGGCTTGAGTTGTTGTCAGCTTGTTTTTTGTATGATGACAGCATGATTTCCCATTCCTTGGATCAAAGGTAGGATAAGTCCTTTGCAAAGTTATAAACATCTTCCTCAAGGGAGTCAGATGGGTTTGTCCATTTTCTTGTGATTTTCTGCTTTCTATCTTTTTTGGGGCATCCCTGAGCAGTGATTGTTCCTCTGGTTGACCGATTATGAGGGGAGCAGACCTTTCCTTCTCTCCCTGGGCCACCTGCTTACTTTCTTTTTATTCCACCTCAGTCCTAGAAATTAGGTGGGATAGATCTTCCCTGCCCATTGATGATTTCAATAGAGGCTGCGAATGATCCCCCTCCGGCGACACTTTGGGGACTACATTGCCGACCTATATGTTTTTTTTCTTTTTTGTCTTGTGATGGTTCTGCTTTGCACCAAGGTTTGGAGCCAAATGTGGCAGTTGAACCCCCAACCGGCTCAAAGTGAGGAGGAGGGCAGGCACCCCTTTCTTTTGGAGAAACCCCCTGGTTGGCTCTGGGGCTCAAAGGATTCGCTTGTTCTAAGTCAGATTTCCAGATGAGGGGGTACAAGACTGAGATTTGTGCCCACCTTGCTGACAGTCACTATTGTGCTCAGGCGGATTGCCTGTGATGCTCGAGTTGCTGGAGAAAATAGCAGAGCCTGCATTTTTGAGGAAGGCAAATTTGGATGTGGTTTTTGGCCGTAAAAAGGTAGTGTTGGATCCTGAAAGGCTAGTTGCAGGAGTATGTAGGATTGAGTTGGTCTGTAAACTGCTCAGTGGTGTGGTTGATGTTAGATCAAGTATCTGATCAGGTGCCTCTGTAGGTTCTAATCGGTCAGCCCTCCACTTCTGTTTCTTGAGTGGCACCACAGGACCCCTTGGTTTTCCAAGGTGCGTGGTTTAGCTAGTGCTTGAATAAGATTTAAGGCAGGGAGCTGAGAGCCCCAAATCAGTCCCTTGTGTGCTCTTGTGGGAGGGATCACAGATTAGCTCCTGGTTTTGAGAGGTCTTCATTTCTTAATTATTGTTGTTAGTGGTAAAATCGGTACTCAGCAGAGGTGGTGGGGCCTTTATGTTTCTTGCAGATTGTGGGGGGAAAGGTGGTAGTACAGTGGGTTCAAGCTGCAATCAGCCTGGGCCTAATGCTGGTTGCTTCCCTGCACCCACAGCCTTCACAGCCCTGCCTACCTACATAGCCCCCTCACTGCTCTTTGGTCGTGCATGATACTAAGTGCTGTCGGTTGAGAGTCTGAGGGGCTAGTGAGGCAGGGGGTCTGAGAGGTACTCAAGATGCTTCCAATTCTGAGGAAAGGAAAGCTGTCTTTCATGAAAGCGATTGATGGTTGGTGGAGAACGAGTGCTAATGGTGTTCAGTGCAGGCAGGGTGGCAGGGGCTACAAGTTTGCTTGGCACTGCCCTCCTTACCCAGTTTACTCTGGTAGTGCTCGGATCAAGGCAGTACCTAGCCTGGCTCCTAGCACCACCCTGTCCTTACTCCACAGTCCACAGCCCACAGACCTTCCCTGGGCTTCAAGCACTGGTCACTGTCAGTCGCCCCCTGGCTCTGCAGGCTGACCAACATGGTAGGAGTGGCAAGGCTACACGAAGCTTCTGAGCTCCAGTAGTGAGTCAGCAGTAGTAGTCAAGTCAAGTCAAGTCATAAAATTTGTATAGCGCACTACATACCCAGAGGGTTTCAAGGCGCTTAGGAAGGGGAGGAGGATTATTTGTCAAATATCCACGTTTTAAGCTGCTTTCTGAACGCTAGGTGATTCTGGGTGAGGCGAAGGTAAGCGGGGAGTGAGTTCCATGTTTTGGCAGCCAGGTATGAAAAGGATCTGCCTCCCATGGTGGTCTTGTTGATGCGAGGTACAGTGGCGAAGGCTTGGCTGGAAGAGCGAAGTTGGCGGGAGGGGGTGTAGAAGGACAGTCGAGAGTTGAGGCAATCTGGTCCGATGTCGTAGAGTGATTTGTGTGCGTGGGTAAGCAGTCGGAAAGTGATCCTCTTATTGACGGGTAGCCAGTGGAGGTCTTTAAGGTGACCAGAGATGTGTTCGTTGCGTGGGATGTCTAATATGAGCCTGGCTGAGGCGTTTTGGATTCGTTGTAGTTTCTTCTGGAGTTTAGCGGTGGTACCTGCGTAGAGGGTGTTTCCGTAGTCCAGTCGGCTCGTGACTAGAGCGTGGGTGACTGTTTTCCTTGTTTCGGAGGGGATCCAGCGAAATGTTTTTCTGAGCATGCGAAGAATGTTAAAGCAGGAAGAGGATACGGCGCTGACTTGTCTGTTCATTGAGAGTGAAGAATCCAGGATGACGCCAAGGTTCCGTGCGTGGTCTGTCGGGATGGGTGCTTTTCCGAGGGCTTCCGGCCACCAGGAGTCGTCCCATGCAGAGGGGGATGTACCTAAGATGAGGACTTCTGTTTTGTCTGAGTTCAGTTTCAGACGGCTTTGTTTCATCCATTCGGCGACTTCTTTCATTCCTTCGTGTAGGTTAGTTTTGGCGGTGCTGGGGTCCTTGGTGAGAGAAAGGATCAGTTGAGTGTCGTCCGCGTAAGAGATGATGTTGAGGTTGTGTTGGCGGGCGATGGCCGCGAGGGGGCTCATGTATACGTTGAAGAGGGTGGGACTGAGTGAGGATCCTTGAGGTACGCCGCAGATGATTTCAGAGGCCTCGGACTTGAATGGTGGGAGGCGGACTCTCTGTGTTCTTCCGGTGAGGAACGAGGTGATCCATTCCAGTGCTTTTCCTTGGATTCCGATGTTTCTGAGGCGTTGTAAAAGGGTGCTGTGGCAGACTGTGTCGAAGGCTGCAGAGAGGTCGAGGAGGATGAGGGCGACTGTGTCTCCATTGTCCAGTAGAGTTCGAATGTCGTCTGTTGCTGCGATGAGGGCGGTCTCAGTGCTGTGTTTGGCTCGGAAGCCAGATTGTGAGGGGTCGAGTGATTTGTTGGCTTCGAGGAAGGCGGCGAGCTGGTTGTTGACGGCTTTCTCGATGACTTTGGCCGGGAATGGAAGAAGCGAGATGGGGCGGTAGTTTTTGAGTTCGGTGGGGTCTGCTGTTGGTTTTTTCAGAAGGGCGGTGAGTTCAGCGGGTTTCCAGTCTTCTGGGAAGGTAGCGGAGTTGAAGGAGCAGTTGATGACGTCTCGGAGGTGCGGAGCTATGACGGAGTCTGCTTTGTTGAAGATGTGGTGAGGGCATGGGTCTGTGGGGGATCCAGAGTGGATGGAATTCATCAGGCGGATGGTGTCCTCAGTGGAGATTGGGTTCCAGGCGTTAAGGGTGTTTACGGGAGGAAGATGGTCAGCAGATGGTAGGGTGGGTTGGCTTCCGGGTTGGTTGTCAAAGCTGTTGTGGATGTCAGCAATCTTGTTGTGGAAAAAAGAGGCTAGGGAGTCGCAGAGGGTTTGAGAGGGGGTGATGTCGTTGGAGTTGGACGAGGGGTTGGAAAATTCCTTGACGATGTTGAAAAGTTCCTTGCTGTTGTGGGCGTTGTTGTCAAGTCGATCCTTGAATGCTGTTTTCTTGGCTTTTCGGATCAGTTGGTGGTGAGTACGGGTGGCGCTTTTGAAGGCGTCCTTGTTGCTGGTGGATGGGTCTTTTTTCCAGGCCTTTTCAAGGGAGCGGCACAGTTTCTTGGACTTCTTGAGATCATCGTTGAACCATGAGGCCTTCTTGTTGCCAAGTTTGTGTTGACGTTTTTTCAGTGGTGCTAAGGTGTCGGCGGTGTTGGATAACCAAAGGGTGAGGTTGGAGGCGGCTTCGTTGGCGTTAGAGGAGAGGGCTGGGGAGGTTCGAAGGAGCGATGTGGAGATCTGATCCGTGGTGATTTTGTTCCAGTTTCTTTGTAGAGTTGGTTGGAGGTGGATGATGGGTTTCGGCTTGTTGTAGGTGAAGTGAACGCAGCTGTGGTCAGTCCAGAGGAGATCCGTAGTGTGGCTGAAGGAGACATGGTTGCTGGAGGTGAAGATGGGGTCGAGTGTGTGACCTGCGATGTGGGTGGGGGAAGTGACCAGTTGTTTAAGTCCGAGGTTGGCGAGGTTGTCTAAGAGGGTGGCGGTGTTGCGGTCGTTGATCTTTTCAAGGTGGAAGTTGAGGTCTCCCAGAAGGATGTAATCTTTGGAGGGGAGCGCGTGTGGGGTGATGAAGTCCGTGATGTCTTCACTGAATTTTGCGCTGGGTCCTGGTGGTCTGTAGAGGAGGGTGCCTCTGAGAGTTGTCTTGGGGTCGATGTGGATCTGGAAGTGAAGGTGTTCGGAGTTAGCGAGGTTGGCGTCGGAGCTGGTAGAGATGCGGATGGATTTCTTATGGACGATAGCGATTCCTCCTCCTGTATGGTCGGTGCGGTCCTTGCGTGTGATCTTATAGTCATCAGGGATAGCGATGGCGATGTCAGGGGCGGAGGAAGCGTTCATCCATGTTTCCGTTAGGAAGGCAACGTCAGGAGAGATGGTGTCAAGTAGGTTCCAAAGGTCAATGGCGTGCCTGTGGACCGAGCGGGTGTTGAGAAGGATGCATTGTAGGTGGTTGGGGTCGGGAATCTGTGGTGTGGTCGTAGCGGAGATGTTGTCGGTGCCGCTAAATTTGCAGGAGAAGCAGGAGAACGGGCCATGGGTGCGTCCAGGAGCGGCTTGGACGCAGTTGGGGGCGCGACCGGGGTTAAGGGCTAGGAGGGTGGCGGCATCGTAGGTAGTGCGGGGGGGCTGGGCAGTGCGAGGGGCAGGGGGTCTGGCGCTGGGCGCGGTCCAGGCGCGGACGGGCGTAGACGGGCTTACCTTTGGCGCACCTTCGGCGCGGATTGGGCGCGGTCGCTGCGCGTGAACGCTGCGCGCAAAAGCTTCTGTCATAAGAGGATATTGGGAGGGGAGGGGCGAGGCAGGCTCAGCTGGGAGGCGGGAGCGTGATTGGAGGGCCGGGCTTGGACGTCACAGCCAGCAAATGGCTGCAACAATAACAACAACAGTAAGCAGGGAGAGGTTGGGGCGAGCACTGGAGCGCTATTACAGAAATAATAAATCCACAAATCAAATGGCTGAGTGGTGGACGCAGTGAGGGGTCACAGAGCAGCGCAATGAACACAGCACTTGAGAGTACAAGTCGGCGCTATGAAATTAAGCACAGTGCAATCAGTAAACAAAGCAGCAAAGCAGCGCTAATGTCAGAGCCAGGATGAGAGACAATGCGGCGCAGTGATGAAATATTAGGAACAAAGCACAGAGCACAGGCAGCTTAGGAGTAGCGCTACGATACCCAGGAGGACAGAGGGGAGCAACCGGATCTGCACGAGTCAGGACGGTCACAGCTCTCGGAGGGGGATGGGTCGGCCTAAACTATCAGTGGGAGGCAGGCTCAGCTGGGAGGCGGGAGCGTGATTGGAGGGCCGGGCTTGGACGTCACAGCCAGCAAATGGCTGCAACAATAACAACAACAGTAAGCAGGGAGAGGTTGGGGCGAGCACTGGAGCGCTATTACAGAAATAATAAATCCACAAATCAAATGGCTGAGTGGTGGACGCAGTGAGGGGTCACAGAGCAGCGCAATGAACACAGCACTTGAGAGTACAAGTCGGCGCTATGAAATTAAGCACAGTGCAATCAGTAAACAAAGCAGCAAAGCAGCGCTAATGTCAGAGCCAGGATGAGAGACAATGCGGCGCAGTGATGAAATATTAGGAACAAAGCACAGAGCACAGGCAGCTTAGGAGTAGCGCTACGATACCCAGGAGGACAGAGGGGAGCAACCGGATCTGCACGAGTCAGGACGGTCACAGCTCTCGGAGGGGGGTGGGTCGGCCTAAACTATCAGTGGGAGGCAGGCTCAGCTGGGAGGCGGGAGCGTGATTGGAGGGCCGGGCTTGGACGTCACAGCCAGCAAATGGCTGCAACAATAACAACAACAGTAAGCAGGGAGAGGTTGGGGCGAGCACTGGAGCGCTATTACAGAAATAATAAATCCACAAATCAAATGGCTGAGTGGTGGACGCAGTGAGGGGTCACAGAGCAGCGCAATGAACACAGCACTTGAGAGTACAAGTCGGCGCTATGAAATTAAGCACAGTGCAATCAGTAAACAAAGCAGCAAAGCAGCGCTAATGTCAGAGCCAGGATGAGAGACAATGCGGCGCAGTGATGAAATATTAGGAACAAAGCACAGAGCACAGGCAGCTTAGGAGTAGCGCTACGATACCCAGGAGGACAGAGGGGAGCAACCGGATCTGCACGAGTCAGGACGGTTCAGCAGGTAGCCGGCCGGCAGCCAGCAGGTGGCCGCCCCCTCAGCACTGCTCCTTGAATCAAGCGGCACCTCCAGAGGTAAGGTCCCGCTGGCAATGATGCAGTGGTGCAACCTCTTCTAGCCTCCATTGACCGAATTGTTGCCCCGGGGGCAACTGGACTCCAAAAATTATAGTCCCCAAAATGTGGCGCTCTCACATCACATCTCAACTGCCCGTGGTTGATTGAGGTGGTCAGGGTAGCCAAGCAGATGAGTGGGAGACGACTGTCAACCAGCAAGCTGCACCCAGACCAGGCTGGGCCGCTTCCACACACCAGTGTAGAAGCTATCTATGTATAAATGGTGCCCTTTGTTAAAAAGTCCTCTACTAAGTTCTCACACAATTTTCTCACTGACTCCAAAAATGGACGGACAACCAGGGGGGTCAATAGTGGAATCCCTACCAGTGTACACCTGAAATTATATAGACATATCCAGTACTACTCTTAGGATGCATATACATCTAAATTCCAAAACGTGCCCTTTTGCTAGGTATGTACTCTCTAAAAACACCAAACGGCCCTTGAACAGGACCAAAGGCTCATCCACAGCAATTTTTCCCGGGAACATAGATCTCTGAAAAGTAATCTACAAAATTATCAAGGACAGGCTGAATCTTGAAGAGATGGTCACAATCAATGTGATCCCGTGGCAATGCTGAGGCATTATCAACAAAATGCAGCATCCAAAGCAGAATCAAACAACAATCACGACTCATGGTTGCAAAAAATATAGCAGTTGCCATCAAGGGACTAGTAGATCATTGTGTAGCAAGTGACTTCTCCACTTCAACCATATTTTTGGGAGTCCACCTGGTAGATCTAGAGCACGGTTTAAACCTTGCACAGTTCTCACTTAAATACTTTTCAGATTGCAAATTAGTCATCGTCCATGAACAACTTAAAGACATTTATAGGCAAAACATTTTCAGTATTCATTATACAACCTGCAAAACCAGTACAGGCAGGCAACACGGGCTGCACCATGTTTTGGGCAACCAAATGTTCAGCACTTTCAATGGAAAACCTTTCAGTCCCACATTGCAATCCAGATGTCTCTTGCTTCATTATCGGCACATCAGTGTCCTCTAAAAGAGGCACTTCCTCCACACTGAGAGTGGCTTCATCATCAGAAGATTCCTCTTGAACAGAACATTCACTGCCAAAATCTTGGACTTCCTCCTCTGCCTCTAATGCAGTCAGTCTCATAATTATGGTCAGAGGAAGATTCAAAAAGCATACCAACAAACTACTGAGCGGTAATCATGCAGCCAGCGATAATCCCTACTAACAAAAGAAACACAACAAATAAGTCAAAAATAATCAGCATTGTGTAAAATAAGTATTAAACAAAGAGTGGCTTCATCAAACAGAAAGTAGAACTACTGGTATATAGTAATGTGAAAGGAAAAGCTAATCAATGCAAAGCACACAAAAACCTATATACTCAAATACAATACTGTAGTAATCAGGTCCCACACAAAGATGATGTAAAGATGTTTATTTGAAGATATGCAGATAAGATGGTATAACCCCACCAGGAGCATCCAGCATGATGCTCAGCCCAATGTCAACTGAAGACCTCAGCCCACAGAATCCCAACATTCTCTTGCGCATCATAGCTGCAACATTCTACAAGCTGGACTGGTAGTGGAGAAAGCATGTATAACATATAAACAAGATGCAAGAATACTACAAATACCACTCACTAGACAGCTAGACTCAGGCTCACCTGTACCTACTGTGCACAGACACAGCAAGAACCAAATATATCCCACTAGAAAGGAAACAAAAAAGAACATTACACACAAGGCAACACAATTCACATTGTGCACAAATACATGGAGAATTACACACACAATAGAACAGAAGCCAAATATGTTGCAATTATTACACCATTCACAAAAAATGCAAACATGCAGGACAGTGATATTCATTTGGAGTAAACAGTACAACAACATTGTTCCTACCAAGCACATGCAACTACACAAACTGCAGTACTACCAGTGCCAAACTGTTGACAGGAGTCACAGCAAAGGAAACCGAAAGCTTTGCACAGGTATAAAAATGAGACATAAAACATTACGATCACCAATGCAAATGATGAAAAGAAATAAAACAGTTAACATTATAAATCACTTTGAAGTCTGTCCATCACCATACAAGTGCCTGTCCACACACACCACTAGGCAAGAGCCAGTATACGCACACCACCAGGCAAGTGTCATTCTACACACACCACCAGCCAAACGCTTGCCCACACACAACACCAGCCAAACATTAGTTCACACATACTGCCAGCAAATGCCCGTACACACACACAGCCAGCCAAATGCCAGTACATGCATACAGTCAGCCGAACTCCAGTTCACACACACAACTTTCCCTGGTGTCGAGTGTATTTCTGCCGGACCTAAAAATATGCTGTTCTGCCCACGAGAGGGGCAGATAAGGTCACAATATATGCCCTGACTAAAGGGGAGCTACCCTTGCCTAAGGGGCCACTCCCGACATATGAATACATAAAATCCCTGGTGTCCAGTGGCTGTCTGCCCCCCTTGGGACAGATGTGCCTAAAAGTATGGAGGCTCTGCACAGAAACAGCCAAAATACACGCCTTAATAAATGGAAGTGTCCCTTGGCAAAGGGGCCACACCCCACCATATTAATAAATACATTCCCTGGTGTCTAATGGCTTTCGGCCTAAAAATATGGCTGATCTGCCCCAAAGGGTGCAGAAACTGCCAACATACATCTATACTACTATTATAAAGAGAGAGCCCAAACCTTTGAGGCGGGTAAGCTCAAGAACTACAGCACCAATCGGAACACCCAATACAGCATTGCAAACCACAGTATCAGCAGATGGTCATAGGCTATACAGCAGCCCAACATATACATTAGAAGGGTTCTGTGTGGGACTAGTGTTCCAATATGAGTGGGCGTGTCCTTTAGCATTGTTGTGGGCATTGGACTTTGACGCGATGTTGTGCGTCTAAGTGGCGTAGGCTGGAGCGGCCAAACACGTTCGGGGACGGAGCGAACACCGGACAAACACGTTTGCGGCTGGAGCGTGTTAAGGTACAGTGGCGTCGGCTACAGCATGCCCGGACAACGTTGGGACGGGCAGCTAGTGTCTTAATAAAGGGGAATGACAGTTGCCCAAGAGACCACTCCCCAAAAAGCCTAACAGCCTAAATATATAAATTCCTGCTAGCTAGTTAGTTCTGCCCCACTTGTGGACACATCAACCTAAAAATATGGCCAATCTGCCCTCAAGGGGGACAGAAATGGCCAAATATATCTTCCCTCTAATAAAGGGGAGCTACCTTTGCCCAAGATGCTGCTCCCAAAATGCCCAAATCAATTACTCCCTGGTGGCTAGTGACTTCTGCCCCCCCCCCCTCCTTGGGGGCAGATAAGCCTAAAAGTATGGCTGATCTGCCCCCAAGTGGAGCAGAAACTGTCACAATTTACCCCATTAAGGGGAGTGACTCTTGCCCAAGGGGCTGCTCCCCAAAACAACTTCCCCAAAAATCTCTTGTGGCCTAATGGGCATTCAGGCTGCTTTCATGCTGCACAATCGCAACTCCATACGCGATCATGCAGCAGGAATGCACTTCAAAGATAAACCGAGGGAAAGGAGAAACTCTTTCCCGCTGCTGCCTCTTTGCAACTACCACCACTCCCGGCGCTATAAGCAAATTGCTTCTAGCGCCTCCGGCCTGCTCTGATAACGCTAGCACACAGCTGGTGCCTTGAAGTCATCAGATTGCCAGGGAAGGTGCTTGGGTTCCCCCACAGGGGGGGTGGGGGTGGAGGCTTGCTTGGAGCCATCTTCCGCACATGCCCAACATGTGCGCAAATGGCCCGAGCTAAAAAAAGCACACAAAGGGTTAATAGTAACTTTATGGCTGCTGAGACTCCGCACATAAAAATACAGAGCTGTGTGTGGAGTTCTCCATTCCAACTGCAGTCTTCACAGTCGTGAAGTTATTATTACATGTCAGTTTTTATTACTGCAAAAAAATATACCTATACATTTTTCCTTAGTGTATCAGGCCATTACATGTGCCTATTGGCGCACATGTAATGCTTGTTTTTTTGGCAAATGAAGACCTATAACCCTTGTTATCACCTGCAAGGAGGCATTCTTTTTTATCCAGTCTGACTAGCTGACTAGATCTGGAATGTGTCAAAACCTGTGGGTGTTGCACTGATCCAGCCAAGGAATGCCCCCATGACGCACAGCAGAGCAAGGCAGCTCAAAGTGCTTTTGGTCTCAGAAAAGGAGTGCCTTTCCAGCACAAAATACCTTTTGTACCAGAAAGCAGACACCAATGCTGACCTGAGTTGGTTTATAACTGATTCAGAATGAGTCCAATGCCATTACTGGGTGTGCACCATTCAACATACCGCTGATTTAGAGCAATACAAGCTGCCAAAGAGCAGGAGTTTTATCCAATAGATTGGCTAATTTATAACAGTTTACATAATATGTTGGACATGAGAATTTTTAACCGGGCTTTTATTACACAAAAAAGCAATATCCCCACTTGCAAATATCAGATATAGGTACGTCTCTGCAGCCTTTGGAATACGAAATAAATAGGATCAGTCATGTCCCAGCTTACATTGGCCATTCCTCTTTTCAGGTAACAGAATCAGTTCTTGCTGCCATAAATTGATCTCTAGATATGAGTATTTAGGAACTGAGCCCAGTTCATGGGGGACAAGTAAACAACTATTCCTAACGCTGCTCCATGAAACACCACAATCTGCTTAGTTTAAACATCACCTGGCCCACTGAGGCTCTGTGATGCTTGTCTACAGTCACACACCAGATACATTCTCTGTGTGCAGGGAACTGATCCAGGTATGGCTATAGCTATACATGAACTATGAAGCCTTCTTTTTTAGGTTGTATTTTATTCGGTTCGCGTGTACTTCAACAACAGCAAAAAAGAGGCGAAAGAGACTTTTCCTTTCAAAGCAATACACAGTACCCCCCCTCCTCCTTAACCCACCCGCTCTGATCCAGGTATATTTAATGTCTTTACTTGTATTCCAAAGGGTGTTACAGCAAATTAGACTATTTAGACTGTTGCTCTGGATAGTCTTGATTAAGCCCTCTGTCCCTTCAGTCATTGACGTGGTCCAGGATTCTTTAAGCCTCCTGTTACTCTATGTTTCCACTCATAGGTATCTATCTATCTATCTATCTATCTATCTATCTATCTATAAAAAAAAAATATATATATATATATATATATATATATATATATATATATATATATATATATATATATATATATATATATATATATATATATATATATATATATATATATATATACATATATGCAATTCACAGTCCTGTTCCGCTGCCTCAAATCAGGACCAGATCCAATCTGCCACACCGGATACCACAGGTACAGACCACTCCACAGCGCAAGGGTGAAATATTAACAGAGTTTATTCACACGATTTCGCCAGCATGACGCGTTTCGGTCACTCCACGGTGACCTTGATCACATCATATATATAAATGTGCCCGAGATGCTTTTTGTGTGTATATATATATATATATATATTACCTACTGGCGGTCGCCAGTAGGTATATATAGTTAGGATTTTTTTCCTCTGGGATTTCTGAAAATTCTATGTCTAATAACTTTGGCGTTTGTGGACGGAATTGGCTGAAATTTTCAGGAAAATGGCACATTTTGTTTCTGAGCAGCTCCTGAAAATTTGGGGGGGTTTCGTCAAGGGGGGGCCGACAAAAAAGGGGGGTCCCAAAATGCGTTTTTCCCATTCATTTTTCTATAGGGCGGTTGGAATCACTTTTAGCTCGAACGGCTGAATGGATTTATACGAAACTTGGCAAAATTGTAGATATGGTTTGCCCGACGTGCCTTTGCTATGTCTCAATATATGTGCTCCAGTGGATTTTGAGAAATTAACGTTTTAAAAAACAGATATATCTGTGACAGCGTCCCGGTTAGCGCCCCGGTTCGTGTACCTGACGCGTAACGGAACTTCGCGAGAAGAAGCGGATTGGCTCCCCGGTGACTGTCAACATTCTAAACAGTCCGGAGCGGCCACCATCTTGTGTCTCGGTAGGATCGAGATACAAGAGGTGGCAAAAACAAAGGGGGAAATGAGCATAAGGGGGCAGAGTACATCCTCCCTGACCCCCTAGGTTTGATGAGGGGGCTTTAAAAGGGCCCCGCGGGGCAAAAAAAAAAAAATTATTATCGTTTTTTTTGCGGTGGGAGCGCCCGTTACGCGCACCGGGAAGCGGTCCGGGGAGCGTAATATACAGAAAAAAGAATGAAAGAATGTTCAAATATTGTATGTTTATTGATTGTTCTTTTTGTTGAATTTTTTTTAATTTTTTTTATTTAAGTACCAACATGTAGGTACCAATGCAGAGTCTAAAAATAAATATACACCGTTTTCTTTGTAGATATCTTACATGTTGTTTCAGAAGTTATTGTGGTATATGGAATTCATAGCATAGTCTGTCAGGAAAGCAGAAAGAACATGGAGGCAGGAGATGATAAAGAGATGTTAAATACACATTGGAGATAATATAGTGGGAGAAAGGAAGTAACTATGAGCAAACTAACTATGTAACACAAAAAAAGTTGCACAGTATATTTTAAGTCTCAGTTTATATTTTATCTTTTTGGGTACTATTTCATAATTTTCATATTAAAAAGAATAATGTCTCAAACAATTTTAACTTTTAAAATTAAAATTTATTGTTCTGATTTTTCAAAATCTACGAGAATTTGTAACATTACATCATCAGGAATGTCCTCCTTTTCATTCCAAGAATCACATTCACATTCTTCAGCACATTTTAATAATTCTTGGTCTACTGATTCATCCATAAAGTCTAGTTCTTCTTTTTCATGGTTTGGATTGCTTTCAATCTTAATTTCAAATGAAATTGTATTTTCTTTTGGCTGTGCTTCCATTTTCTTGCTGTAAATTGCATTAAAAAAATATATCAGTGGAGATAGGGCACTGTTGGGTTTAAGTTCAGACAGGTGCTTGTGAGTTTTTAACAGTGAAGTAATCTTTGGGCAGTGCATGCTTTCAGGCAGGAAGTAAAACTATTAAAAAGTGCCTGTGATGAAGCCTAAGTAAATTCATAATTATACCACAGAAGCCTAACTCAATCAATAATTTAAACAATTAAGTGTTTCTCAATGACTAACTCTTATAGAGGGACAGTATGTAACTATCTGAAAACGTTTTCCTTATTTAATTTAAAGTGCATAACATAGTTCTCCTTTCAAATTTTTAAAATTATATCGTACCTTTGAAAAAGAAGTTAAAGTTGCCAGTCAAAATGCTCTTGAAATGTACTTCAGGAAGTAGTAGTCAAAATGGCTGTGCTTCTCTCTCTTTCTTTATATATATTCAGGTACATAACCAATCAAATGTCTTGAAATAATAGTAGAAAATGAAAGTAAAATTTTAATTGGTTGTCAATTCTAACACTTCATATGTGTTTCTGTCATGTAATTTACCTCAGGATATTTAGTCAGTCCTACAGCATAATTTTCTCAATGGAATTCCATCAAATTTGGGTAAATGGTAGGGACTGCTATGCAGTAGGGCCTATTCTATATTTGATGAAAGTGTCTCCAGTGGTTTTTCTGTAGATTACTTTCTCACCTTTTTTTAGCGAGTGCTCACCGGTGCGCGCCCCGGTACGCGAACCGGCAGCGTTACGGGAGTCCTCCATTTTGTGTATCGGTAGAATTGAGACACAAGATGGAGGGGAAACAATGTTCGGAATGGGTAGAAGGGGGCACGGTAGACACTTTGTGACCCTCTAGGTTTTCTGAGGGGGGCTTAGGACGCTGATATATGCAAAAATAAAAAAATAAAAATTGAAAAATTTTGCGGGGGAGCGCCCGGTACGCGCACCGGTAAGCGAACCGGGGAACGTACTTTGGTGAAAAATAGTGAAAAAAGTTAGAAAAAGATATACGTTTAGAATGATCAGAGGTAGGGTAGCTCTGAAAAGAGCTATTGGGTTCTGTGGCTGATTTAGGTACCTACAAGTAGGTTCCAATGCACAGTTTTAAATTCAGGAGGAATATTCTATTCCCCTCATCTGAGAAGTGCACACCATCTCCTCTGTAGATGTCTTGCATGTTGTATCACAAGTTATTGTTGTATATTAAACCCATTGTAAATTCTCTCATGTAAGCAGAAACAGATTTATTCACATGTTTCCGTGCTTTCTCAAATTGTGGAAAAAATTGGTTGGACCACTTCCATTTCTGTCATTGGCATATATTGGAATATACCAAGGCAGTTTGGGGAAAAAGTGTCATCAACTGATGAAAGGTGTCCTTTAAAAGCATTTCCAGACCAACCCCAGTCATAGTCCCAAAATCAATTCCACCACAGTGCACTATTAAGAGGTCAGGGTTTGGCAGATGCATAAAACAATTATAATAAAAACATATAAAATATATTTTTCATTTAAAAGAAGAATACATTTTACAGCTTTTGATATTTGCTATTAAAAAAACATTGAAATTCACTGAAAAAACTATAGGTTATAGACCATATATAGTTAGGAATTAGCATTTACAAAACCTTGAAAATTCACAAAAAAAACCATAGGTTATAGACCATATATAGTTAGGGATTAGCATTTACAACACCTTATTTTACTAACACAAAACCATTGAAATTCGCATATATAGTTAGTTGCACTAACTATATATCGCGCACCCGCAATCCACTGCTGATGATGTCACATATTACATCATTCATGACATGGTCAATTTTACACGTGACTTTTGCTGCATTGCATTTTTTCTCCCCCTCTGGAAAAGAGAAAAACTTCCAAATGAAGTGGTCCTTGACTTTTCTCTGTGGGGGGACCTCAGGCAGGAATCCATCTGAAGAGTCTGAGGACTGGTCCTGGGAAGGGTTCTGGGAACCAGACATGGTTAAATTTTTTTTTTGTTGCAGGAACAGACAAGAGGTGTTGTCTCAGCAAAAGCAAACAGGTTGTGAGGGAAATGGGTGGGGTGTTTCCCTACTTGTGAAAAAAAAACTGTTATTAACCCATGAAAAGTGCTATTTTCAGGTCACATGACCCGACGCGCTTACGCTACGCGCCCCAGGGCGCGCCCAGGGGCGCGTCACGTAAGCGCGCTGCGCGATCGTATTCGCTCGAGTGCTTCCGGGTGCGCTTACGCCGTGCGTATCACACGGACACAGCTACGCGATACGTCACGATCATAAGATTGGCGCTTACGGGACGCTCCCCGGTGCGCGCCCCGGGGCGCTTCATAGAACTACGCTTTCCGGGGCGCTCACCGGGGCGCGCACCGGGAGAGCTCCAAGGCAAAAAAAAATGAAAAAAAAATATATATACAAAAAAAAATGTGGCACATATATGTGATGTGTCTGTGCTGTAAAGGTGGTGCATTGTTTGAGTTATGTCGCAAGTGCAACGCATCTCCAGCAATGCTCTGGGGGCCCTATTCTCAGACTTCTGTGTCAATCCTTACACCTGCTTCAAGGTAGTGTACGGTTTTGACACAGCATGAGCCCAAAAGTGACAAAGTGAAATCTTGTAGATTTGTCAGCCACTTGTAGGAGGTGTTCCTGTGCCCAAACAACCCCCCTCCCCCCATGTAGGAATGTCTCCTTCTGGTACAGGGATTTACAATGTGACGCACCTTCCAGATACGTCACATTCTAAATACCACATACCATGGTGCATCTTTTGCACCACCGCTTCATCAGAAAAGTGATGCAACGGCGGTGTAAAAGAAGAACAAGGGTTTTGTAAATCTGCCATAGCAAACACTTACAAATTCACCCAGGCAGTTTCACTAGCAGTGTATTCTTTTTTAATTTACTTTTGTTATAATTTTACATTAAAAATATGAAATGTAACTTTAAAAATAAAATAAATATAAGTATTTATAATAAAAATGTAGGAAATTACTATTAAAAGAAAGAAATATAATAATTAGTACATTTTAAAATTATCATTTACAAAACCTTAGAAATTCACTGAAAAAAACATGGGTTTCAGGCACGTTATAGTTAGGAATTAGCATTTAAAAAACCTTAGAAATTCAATGAAAAAAACATAGGTTTTACCCATGTTATAGTTAGCTTGACATTTCTCTCATACAAAACCATTGAAATTCCTCCGTTATAGTTAGTTCAGCTAACTATAACTCGCGCGCCCGCAATCCACTGCTGATGATGTCACATATTACATCATTCATGACATGGTCAGTGACATCACTGATGACATCACTAATGACATCTCATATGACATCACTGATGACATTACTGAAGACATCATCTAGTGACTGTGTGTTTCTGTAAAGTTTAAATGGCAAAAGTCTGTGTCCCTTTCTATCTCAGCATGGATAGCACTCTGCTAATCCTATGCTTAAAAATGTTGATAGAAAGCAGACATTTGAGTTGAGCAAATTTAGAGTGTCGCTGGTTTTGAGGGCGCTCTATACAGGAGCTGCCTTCCACCTAAACTTGGGACCTACCCAGAGTTCTCTCCTTCTTTTTTGCATAATTGATGCATCACTCTATGCCTGCCAGGGTATTTGTTTTGACTTATACTGGGTGCTCCCTTGTGTCTGGGCAAAGCTAAACCTCTCTGAAGAGCTGTAATGACAGCGAAACACATGTCAGGGGTTGCTTTCATTCATTTCAGGTTCGCTTTGATGGTATTTTACCAATCCAAAGCTGTAATACTATGCCTGGAGTGGTAAATGGCTTTTGTCATTTTACAGCTCGGCAAGGATAGCACTGTGCTAATCCAATGCTTAAAGATTTTTCTGTAGAAATGGCAAAAGACTTTGTCCCTTTCTATCTCGGCACGGATAGCACTGTGCTAATCCTATGCTTAAAAACTTTGATAGAAAAGCAGACATTTGAGGTGAGCAAATTTAGAGTGTTGCTGGTGGTGAGGGTGCTCTATTGAGGAGCTGCCTTCCACCTAAACTTGGGAACTACTCAGAGTTCTCTCCTTCTTTTCACACACACAAATATATATATATATATATATATATATATATATATATATATATATATATATATATATATATATATATATATATATATATATATATATATATATATATATATATATATATATATATATATACCAACTTTGCCCAGGATCTTCAAAGAAACCACTCCACATGAAATGATTTGGCTGAATCTTTATTCAGAGACTGGACAAGTTACTCCAATATTTCACTGCTCCTTCTTCATGGGGAGAATCTGACCATCATGGAAACGCTGCAACTTTATTTCCGCTTTCGAACATGCACGTCCAGGTGAGTAGCATATCAGGAGTTGTAGTGTACTTTGTCCGCTCCATTGGGGTCCGTGCAAAGTAGTCAGGCGATTTTAATCCAATGTTTAAAACAATGTTGATGACCCTCCAGTGGGCCTCGGAGATACCATTCTGATTTCAAAGTAAGAATTTCACTTGCTGCCACCAGGCCAAAAGGATTTCAGCTCGTAGTCCGGTACTTCATTTACACAGGCGGTGCATCTTTCACAGCCGGTACTAGCCGTGTAGAAAATCAACCCCAACTTTGCCCCAGATCTTCAAAGACACCATTACACAGGAAATTATTTGCCTGAATATTTTCTCAGAGACATTACAAATGAATCAAATATTTCACTTTCCCGACGCATTTTAGAGCAGCTGCTCCTTCTTCATGGGGAGAATATGACCAGCAGGGAAACACTGCAACTCTATTTCTGCTTTTGAACATGCACTCCCAGTTGAGTAGCATGTCCGGAGTTGTAGTGTACGTTTTAGCCTCCAGTGGGGTCCGTGCAATGTAACTAGGCAATTTTAAGCCTATGTTTTTGAACAATGTTGATGACCCTCCAGTGGGCCTCAGAGATACCACTCCCATTTCAAATTGAGTATTTCACGTGATAGATATATATATATATATTTACGTTTGCCAAACGCTACGATGCTGTCAAGAAAAACATCTTAAAGCATGTGGCAGCACCTCCCTACAACCAAACGCCTGTCAATCCTCCCAACAGTGCGAATTCCATGACATCCCACTCTGACCTCAGCTCAATACCTGATAGCGGTTCAGATAATGACCAAGCAGGTTTCAGCGGGGATTTGGGGTTTCAGCTGTACTTCCTAGCCCAAGAAGTAGTCTGCATGAGGCGGGAACGCCTCGATTCATTACGGCCCAGACAGTCAAAGCCAGGTGTGCCAAAATTTTCAAACGTCGCCAACGAAGGAAAATTATTTCAGTTTTTTCAGCATTGATAGAATACCCTGAAATATTACCAAACCCCTTAGCAAGATCTAATAGTCTGAGTATCGCTACATCCGGATTTGTTGTATACATTAGCAAATCATCAGCATACAATGCAAGCTTCAACTCCATATCCGCGATCTTAAAGGGTTTAATTATTGGATCCGCTCTTAACAGACAAACAAAAGGCTCTATATACAAATCAAACAAAAGGGGGGATAAGGGACATCCCTGTCGTGTGCCTCGGGAAATAAAAAAACTGCTCAGTCAGTGAACCATTTACTAGAACCTTCGCTGTCGAGCTGAGTATAGGAGCTTAATGGCCGTTATGTAACTCATCGGAAAGCCAAATTTTTCCATCGCCATCCAAAGGTAGTCCCAGTCTACCTGGTCAAATGCCTTTGAGGCGTCGACTGCTACTATGGTCAGGGGCTGCTTCTTTTCTTGAGCAACATCTATCGCTGCCACAACTTGAAAGGTCAACTCGTTGAGCTGCCTATCCGGAATGAAGCCCCTTTGGTCACAATGTACCACCGATTTTACTACCTTTGCTAATCTCGTTGCCAGCACCCCCGAGAATATCTTATAGTCCACGTTTAATAATGAAATGGACCTATAGGACTCTATCCTACTCGGGTCCTTATTTGGCTTCAACAGTAATGTGACCGTCGCCTCAGCCCATGACCTAGGGACCTGCCCCCCCCTCAGAGTAAGATTTCGTTAAACAATAGAGTCAGAACCCCTATAATCTGCTCTAGAACGATCTTGAACAGTTCCACTGGAATCCCATCTGGACCTGCGGCTTTGCCCGTAGCCATTTTCACCAACTGAGCCCTGACTTCCCCTTCCTTGATTTCTGAACTGAGATAAGACCTGTCTGAATCCGACAACTCAGGGAGCTGTACATTTGCAAACCCCGATTCTGCTTGTTGCCTACCCAGAGAAGGGTTAGTTCCATATAAAGACTGCATGTATCTCTTTGCTTCTTCCCTGATGAGGTCATCCTCGTTGGTTTTTTCCCCTGTGCTTGTTAATACCAAACTGTCTATCTGGTTTCTAGTTCTGTCCGCATGGGCCTTCCAGGCTAGGAGACGCCCACACTTCTCACCATAGGCAAACTGTTGTAGATTACTTGTGTCCCACTTTTCCTTCAGAGCCTTATCCATCCCCGCTTGGAATTCTGCTCGCAGACCATCCAGTTCCCTCTGGAGGAGTGGCCTATTATCCGACTCCTCGGCCAATGCCTTCTGCAACTCCAGCTCCTTGAGCTTGATTCTTAGAATCCAAGCTTCCCTTTTCTCTTTCCTCAGTCTGTTCCTCCTGATCATCAGGGTTGTTAACAAACCTCGGGAAAAGGCTTTATACGTTTCCAACACGATTTGTTTACTTGCTGACCCGGTATTGACCCTAAAGAACTCTACTGAAATAATGGAATGGAACCAGCTGATTAGCTCGATGGGGAAAAAGAATAAAATGAGGTACTTGGGAATCCATCTGGTCAACAAGATTGAAGAAATTCCCAAAACTAATCTAGAAAGGGTCATGAAAGACACAATCGCTCTATTACAACGCTGGTCCTCTCTACCTTTAAATATCTACGGGAGAGTGAACCTCTTGAAGATGATAGTCCTTCCTAAAATTACTTTTTTATTTAATGCTATCCCATTATCTTTTCCAGTACCTTTAATCAAAAAACTCCAAGGAAAATTGGGTTCATTTATTTGGAATGCCAAAGGCCCTCGAATAGCGTGGAAAAAATTAAGAAGAGGTCTCAAGACAGGAGGGCTAACCTTCCCTGACCCACTGTTGTATTGCCACGCTTTTCATTTTAAGCATTTTAGAACCATGGCGGGCCGTTTGGACCACTCATCAATGGGTTTGCTATTCTCTGCCTTGTTAAAAGATGCTCCTCAGGGATTAAGTTTCTTCCTTTATAAATTTGGGGACCCGAAATTCTTTAAAAAAGTGAGGTTGAAGATCTTGAGGTCAGCTTTGAAAACTTGGGTATTTGTAAGGAACAAACTAAATATTTCTTATTATGCGCCGCAGGCACCCATATGGGACTCACCAGGCCTCCCAGCCTGTCTAAATGATCATTTATCTTTACCATTGAAGCAGGCAGGGTTGGAGAGTTGGGGAGACTTGCAGGGAGATGGCCAACTTTTAAGTTGGGATATATTGTCGAATCTAACTAGGGGATCTCTGACACGGTTTAAATATTATCAGCTATCAGGTTGGTGGGCAACGAGACCTGTGACACCCGGAGATAACAACCCCCCTAATCCCCAAATTTGATGCGGTAACTAGAAGGGGTAAGTGGAAGAGTCAAATATCTTTTTGGCAATGTTAGAGGGGGAGGATCTTACGGAGGCTGAAATCAGCAAATTGTGGTGCAACGCTTTTACCCCGGCCAGCGGGTCCTTCATGGATTTCTGGCACGACTCTTTCAGGGTGTTAAACGCTGTAATCAAGCCAGCAGCGCTGGAAAGAAATCATATATACACTATGTACAGGGTTTATATTACTCCTAAAAAACTGGCCAAATTTTCAAATATAGACTACAACTGCCCAAGGTGTGGCCTTCTGAAGGCAGATGATGTACATATGTTCGTAGATTGCCCTGAATTGGTGGAATATTGGAGCAAGATAAGGGAATTCCTAGAAGAAGTCCACTTAATGTCTATAACAGTCCCAAGGTTTACAGTAATGTCTGGGCTTGTCACGAATTATCAGGTGAATGATCTTCCCACGAAATTTGTATTCTACATTATCCTGTTAGCAAGGCGTGAGATCTGCAGGGCGTGGAAAGATCCAACTCCCCCCACCTTTGCTAACTGCCTGAGGCAGATTATGATAACTAGCAAATCCGATGTGGCATGTGATCCCAGAAGTGAGACGAATGTTTAGGCGGCCTTTGCGGCATGGCAATCTCGATGATTGGTATTCCAATGATTTGTCTGGAGCCCTGCTGGTTCCCCGATCTCCTAAGTAGCATGGGGCGCCCAAAGATCGGCGAAAAAAAGGAGTATGGAGGGGAAGGTAGTGGCTACTTGAGGGTACAGGCAAACCAACTTGCATCTGGCCGAAATCAACAAGGGCCGGTACAGAATGACCATTGGTGCATGGAGGAGCCAGTTTCCCATCAAGAGTTTCATCTGTGATATATGAGGATTACCAAAAAAAAAAAAAAACATCGAAGGAAAATGCAACAGGGCAAGGAGGGGTCAACTGGAACAAAAAATACAACTGGAAACGTAAAGCGATGCCCCAATAGGCAATGCAACTTGCAGCAACTCTGTAATTAATCTCCCTGCAATTGAATTGAATGCAGCGGAAATGCAAATTTTGTCTTTGGGATTGTCTTTTAGTCCAGAGAGTAATTTCCGTTATGCCCAGACCAAAGTAGATATTTTTCAGTACATTCCCAAAGTTAAATTGCACATTTTTTTTTTCAACCAAACAAAATAAAGAGAATGTGCTGGGAGACAAGATTACCCAGCCCAACAGTCCGGACATATTAACAGCCAGTGACATGGAACTACGGAAAGATCTTGTAGGGCTGCTAGGTGAAAATACCCAATTGGCTCTTGATGACAGCAATCTGGTGGGCTCTGGAACAGGAAGCGCATTCTCTCAATTTAGAGCAAAATCGACTTTTTGCCCATTAATGATCAAGGACAATATTGATTATTATCATGAATTGGTAATTGCGGATGTGAAAAAGTTGCACCACAAGGTGGCACGTTGCAAGTATAAGTATTCAAAGCAAGACAAATTGTAATAATAATAATAATAATCCACATTTGTAGAGCGCACAATCACCCGTAAGGGTCTCGAGGTGCTGGGGGCCGTCGGGAAGATTAAGCAAGCTATTGCCCAGAGTCACATGGTGCTGGGCTAATCTGCCGCCGACCCTGGGGATCGAACCGTGATCCCCAGATTCCAGAGTCAGTCACCCTGGCCCCGGCGCCACACCTCTTAAAAAGTTGCAAAATGACAAATCTGTGATTATTCGTCAATCTGACAAAGGTGGGAATATAGTTATCTGGCCCAGGGTCATGTACTTAGAAGAAGCTTGGCAACACCTTTATGATAAAAAATGCGACAAGAGGGTAGATTTGCCTACTGTCAAGTCATCTTGGAACAACTACTATTTGAAATTAGTGGCATGGAAAAGCTTAGGGCTTTTAAGTGTAGACGAATTCAAATTCTTAAAGAATGACAACCCGGTCATTCCGTGTATTTATTTTATACCAAAAATACACAAGCACTTATCTCAGCCACCAGGCAGACCTATCATTTCAGCCTGCAATAGCCTCTTGGAAAACACATCTAAGTACATAGATTTTTTCCTGCAAGAACATGTGACTAACCTACCATCCTATGTACAGGATACGGGAGATTTCCTACGGAAATTAAAGGGAACAACATGGCAAGATGATTTAATACTTATCACTCTAGACGTGACCTCGCTCTATAGGAGCATTAATCATCTTGATGGTCTTAAAGCCATTCAGCACTTTCTGGACAGTAGGCCACTACATTGTTACACACACAACAAGAGCATGATTGAAATATGTTTACAGAATAACTTTTTCATTTTCCAGCAAATGTGCTTTCAGCAAACTAGAGGGGTGGTGATGGGATCCTGCTTCACCCCTAGTTATGCTTGTTTGCATATGGGACTATGGGAGAAGCAGGTTCTCGGAGTCCTACATGCTGAAACTATGCGTGATCATGTAGTTTGCCTGTACAGATATATAGATGATCTGTTTATTATCTGGAAGACAGAGGAAAGTCTGGCATGTTTGTTTATTGAGGAGTTAAACAGTAATTCATTGAATTTGCAGTTTACCTCAAACTTGAGTACCACGTCAGTGAATTTTCTAGATGTCGAGGTTTATATTGATAACAACATTATTCAAACCAAACTACATCGTAAGGCCACTGCGGGCAACACTGTGCTGCATGCCTCTAGCCATCACCCTAAACATCTAATCCACAGCATCCCCTGTGGGGAAATGCAACGCATCAAGAGAATAGGCAGCAAGCAGGATGATGTTAAAGAAGCTCAGGCAGCATGCCGATTGCGCTTCTTAGCTAGAGAATTTTGCCATTCGCAACATCATGAGTAAACATTGGGCTCTGATTAAAAATGATCCTAGTCTCAAGTTGGGATCTTGCACATCTCCCACCATAACATACGGAAAAGCAGCTTCTATGCAAAACAGCCTGGTTAGCAGTAGTCCAGAAGTCTTGGCTAAGACAAACTGGCTCAGCTCGCGTACAGGATTTTTTAAGTGCACATCCTGCAAGGCATGGAAACACGGAGTCAACATGCTATCTTACTCCACACCTTTTCAGGACAAGGCTATTCCAATCTCCAAATATCTCACTTGTAAACCGCAGTATGCCATATATGTACTGGAGTGCCCTTGTGCCCTTAGGTATATAGGGAGCACAAAGCTTCCAGTGCTTTAAAGGGTGCTCCAGCACATGAGGGCAATCACCAACTGCGATGAAGCATATACAGTCGCTAGACACTTCAATGACTGTCATAAGAGGGACCTGAAACTTTTGAGGTTTTATGTAATCGATGCAGTCATGCCCCTCAGAAGGGGAGGCAATAGAGAGGGGATCCTAAGCAAACTTGAAATGCATTATATTTTAAATCTAGATAGCAAATATCCTGCAGGTCTTAATGCTAGCGAGGATTTCTGCACGTGTCTTTAATTGGTGAACTTTATGTATAATGTTGCCCTTTAAACAATTTACTCATTTTACAGTGATTTATAGGTCTGATATCTTTGACTGGTCTGAAATTAGAACTATGATATTTTTAATTCGTATGTCTTTTCCGTTTATGTATATATTTGTTAATGTTTAACAAAATAGTGCATATTTTGCACATTATTTATACTTTTGCACAGGTCGGGTTGCACTACAAAAAATATGCACATTTTGCACTTTATCGAGAGCATCATTGTTTGACTGCCCATTTGGGCTGATAAGTTGTTCGAATACTGGAAGTCAGTGTATAGACTAACACATCATAGACTGTGCAGATGGTATGGTAATTCAAACATTTGCCAACTCTTCATGTATTTTACAGTTATGCACAACAAAACAAATGCAATTTTGCACTATGGATGATACAGTGGTTTTAAAAAATAAAATAAAATACTATTTCAGTATTAATTGTATCCATGTTTTATTTGCTTATGAAAATTATTAATCATTTTTAAATAGGCTACTAGGTTTTAAAATAATATTCGTTTTAAAATTAAAGGCGACATCCAGTATGATGTAACTTCTATGTCGATGATGACTCTCATTGTGGTATTCAGCACAAAACATGCACTGTCACTTCAAATAGCCTGTGAACACTCCATAGCGTGTCATGTGATCAAGGGACGTTGGGCCTCGAAACGCGTCATGGCGGAGGTGCGGGGTCTAGCACAATAAACATATAGCACTTCCAAGTTTTGGGTTCGCTGTTGTCTTTCTGCATGGATGTATGACGATTTTCTGCTGCATATATAAATATAACCTATGTTTTCATTTAAGAGAGGCACCAATCTCCAAAATCGATTGGTACATGCGTATGAGTATAACACGTCTAAAGACACAGTAGACAACATGACAGTTTGTGCCGCTAACTGGACACTATAAATGTAATATGTTTCGGGCATGTAACACAACACACACTGTCATAATGTGTAGAATCAATGATGTGAGTCTCACCATGAAATCCTTTACAAATTGAAACAATTCAAATGTAGTGTATTGTATACAATGTCCGTGTAACTTACACTACATAGGCAAGACCATCCAACCTGTGAGAAAGCGTATTCTCCAACATCAATTACGCATCAGATGCCACAAAGAAAATCCTCCCCTGGTAGACCATTATCACCGCCTCAGTCACACTGAAAATGAAATCGCTGGTGGGTGATTTAGGTTATTAAACCCATGAAAAGACAAAATAATGTTGACAAAACGCTCACTATCAGGGAAGGCAAATTGATATGCATTGCTGACACTGTAGATCAAGGCCTTAATTCTTCTACAGAATGGCATGCCTTGGCCTGTTTGCCCTAATCACCTCCAGGAATAGTTGCTCTTACTAAAATGACCCTTCAGATAAATATCGTAACAGCTCATCTTTCTGTTAAAGATGACACACCATGGAATTGAAAATATTCTAGAGTTATATGTATAACATATGTATATTAATAAATGGACCATGTTACTTAGACATGTCAGCATGGTGTGTAATACACTCGAAATTAACACTCTGAGTGATTTATGAGCATGCAGCAAATGAAGATATGTCAATTTTACTGCATATAAGTTTGTGCAATTAACTGTTGCGTGTAATTATACGATCCAAAATATGACTGTATTGATCCAATAAGGATCCAGTTATAACAGTTGTACCACTTGTAAGACTCGTATATTGTAACATATTTAAAATAACAATGACTGTCATAACAACTGCTACATGTATTAGGATACTAGCAATGTCTTCTATAAATAAGATAATGAAATCAGATTAATTATGACTTCTTCACATTGTAAGTAATAGTCTTGTTATATTACAACTGTAATGCTAAACATAGAGGTATTTGTTGATTACTAAATGTTTACCATCGTCAATATAGACATACTCAAAAATAAGTATTTTTTCCACAACTTGGATAAACGTGATAAAATAATATCTTTGCATTTTAAGTCAGATGCTTTTGATGATGAGTATTTCAGTGTATGGCAGACCTTTACTTGCTGGTTCAGCTGGTTCATCTGTAGGAACCAGACAAGAATACGAAAAGAGTAGCGCAACTAAGGAATCAGAGATTAACACATAACTTTTTCATTAATTCGAAAATTAGTGCTTAAACCATTCATCAACAAGAATACTAAAATAAAACCTCTAACTTGTCCATATAGCGAGGTTGGTTCGACTACATTTATAAATGGCTGCCGCCTTTTAATCATTCAAACATGGCCGCTACTCAATTTCGAGTCCCCTTTCGCGCTACAAACAGCTTTAATAACCCGGTCTCACAGTACCGCGGGTTTATGCAAAATTGAATGCTGCCTTAATTTGCAACAGCGGAATACTACAAGAGGTATGTGACTCCACTGTTCGCTTAAGACGTCCTTCAGTAAATCAGGGATCAACTGAAAGCTTAAACATATCTCACTTTATCTAAACAGATCGTAAACCCTGACTGCACTATTTAAGCTAAACAAGTGAACACCCTCGCTGACTGCGCTGCATTCTCGGCGTAAAACTCGGAAATAGAATGCTGTTGAACAGGAAGGTTATTTAATTTTTTCCATAGATGTTTATAGCATAAGTCTCAGCAAATGCATGGCTTAAAGTTATTGATGTGGCTCACTAATCATATTGGTTTAAACATAGAGCCTACGAATTGCATGATAAAAAAAAAACTCATTTTGTCTCTCTTCCCTTTGGAAGATATTAAAAGATAAATTGGAACACTTGTAGCGTTTTAGGAACCATGCTCAGTAGCGGCCGAAGCAGTGAGCAGAGAGGACGTATCGCCGGCAGCTCCAGGTCACGAGAGCTGGGTTTGGATATAGATTGTGTCTCACTCATTCAATGTAAATCGATAAAACGAGCGGCCGCAGATAATCTAATGCGGAGTTAAAGAAATGTTAGCGGCACAGCCGGTATTTTCTGTTCTTTCTTGCCGTGGGTCAGCTTGCTACGAGAATTAGCGGGAGTTTGGACTTTCCGTCAGCCCAGGTGGAGACGACGAACGGCGTTCGGAGGGCGGATCAACTCCTGATGTGCTAACCGCGATCAGTGGAACCACAGCGGCGTCTCGCAGGAGCTCGTAGCTGATCATCAGAGGGGCCCGCCGGAGCGCAATCGTTCTGTGTGGCGGAAAGCATTGAAAATAACGAGTATTATGGCCCCTAAAGTGAACGCCGCTAGTAAGGCTGCCCAAGGTCGGCGGAGAGCGTGAGAGGAGGCACCTACTGAGGATACACAGAACCCGGAGATAACACGCATCTCACCGGCAGAACAGCGTGTAAGAAGAAAGCAGCAACAACAGACTGATACCCGGACCCTACCCCCGGTAAACCCAATAGCTGAAATGTTCGCAAAATCCGGTAAGGAGAAGGGGGTCGGGACGGGTATAACTGTGAATACTAATACTCCCGGGAGGGGGAATGACATAATCTTATTGAATACCGGAGTATTAAAAGCTGATGACGCTATTACAGGAGATACTGGAATAATATTGAATACAGAAGAAACAGTTAAATTGAGTGAGAATGCTGAAAATCCCTTAACAGAATTTTTATCAACGAGTGATCCGCAAGAGGCAGAAACAGAGTCAGCAATCTTAGATAAACCAGAGGTAACTTTAGTAAATGAAGACGAAAAACAGGCCAATAGGAATCGTGCAGGAACTCAGTGCGATAAGAGTAATGAAGACCTGCCTACTAATAGTAAAGTCCCCGGAATTGATGCTGGTGATGGCAAAAACGGTAAAGAAGTTAAAGAAAATGCTTCAAGTGAGGCCTTTTTTTCAGCATCGGATGGGCAAGAGTGGTCTGAGGAGGAAGATGAGGTATGCTCTTCATATCTTGACTCAGAGAGTGACCCTGAGATAGATCAACCTGCTACAGCCATGAAAGCACCCGGGGTACTGAATAATGACTTACAGACTGCACGTTGTGAATTAAACTGGGAACTATCCTCGGATCATCCTCATAATGATAATTTGGACAATGAAAACATACAAATATCATTATTAGAATCAATACATCAGGAAATTATAGCCAACAGGGAAGAGACTCGCAGAGATAATCAAAAAGCTCACTTAGCAATGAAAAAGATGCAAGGATTTGTGCGAAAATTGTCAAAGGCATGCTCTAACACTAACGATAGGGTATCAAACTTGGAAGACAGAATAGTAGCGGCAGAATCTGAAGTGGCTGTGGCTGTTTCTAACACCAAATCACAAAATGCACAATTAGTGGATATACAATGGAAACTTGAATCGATGGAAAACCAACAACGTAGGAATAATCTACGAGTTCTGGGAATTCCGGAAGGGGCCGAAGGGTCCGATATAAAGACTTATGTGACTAAGATATTTAGACAAGCATTCCCGGAATTAAATGACTGGAACTGGGCTAATGAAATTCAAAGAGTTCATCGTACACCACAAAGACTAAGGAGAAGCGCCAAGGAAGGAGAATTTCCAAGAGCTATCCTGATCTACTTTGGAAACTTTGTAATACGACAAGCAATTTTTGACAAAGCAAGACCTAACGCAAAACGAACTGTGGAAGGAATCTCATTTTTTGTAAGACTTTTGCCACACTACGGTGGAGAGACGTTGGCGGCTGAGAAGCATGATCAAACAATTTCAGGATTTAAAAATGCAGGCATACCTAGTTAACCCAGCCCAATTAAAAATCATTCACAACGAGAAGACTTTTTTCTTCTCTCCAGAGATTAAGGCAAAAGAATATTCAGAATCGATTGGAGCTACCAATTAGAAATTGCTTGATGTTTAATATTATTTAGTCCTCACTGCTCATACTGCATTCCATCCTACACTCAGCTAGGACTGAGTGCCTCGCAGTACAGGGAAGGGGGGGGTCACTTGAAGGGAGGGGGTGTGGGGGGGGAGCACTGGTTGGGTGGTGGAGGGGATGGGGGGACGAGGGAAAAAGATAGAAAATGGAAAGTGGTACAGAATAAGACAATTTGTTTGGTTGTTATGTAAAGATTGGAGCATTACTCATGATATTATAGATGAATTGTGTAAAGAAAAACAAAAATGTTGGTTGTGGTTATTTAAAATAAGGTTGGATGTGTCTGATGGAACACTGATCCATGCAAATGGCAAATGTTAAGATCGGTACTATCAATGTGGGGGGTATGAACAATTAGAAAAAGAGACAAAGTCTGGCCTATTTAGTAAAATATGAGAATATTGACTTCTTGTGTATACAAGAGACCCATCTTCCTTGGGTTAAGCGTAACCTGCTCTGTCTTAACGGTTTTGAATTAGTAGCTTGCTCAACCCAGACTTCTACAATTCGGGGAGTAGCAGTTATCATTCGAACCTCACTGGGGAAGGCAAAAAGAGTATTGGCGGACGCTAACGGCAGATGGGTAATTGCAGAACTGGAACTGGGTGTCACACTTTGTGTAATCTATGGATCAAATCAGGATGATCCTGAGATATTCGATTTTTTAGAGACAGAATTAGTTGGATGGCCCATCCCTTTAATAGTTACAGGTGATTTTAATATTTCTGCAGATTGGGGTATCTCAAAAACATATATAGGACGGAAACCCAAGGTGTATAGATCAGTTGAAGCTTTTATAAATTCCCATGGTTTACAGGATATATGGTTAACTAAACATCCACAGCTTCCGGGGTACACATTTTTTCAAACCCAGCCCAGAAACATACAAAATTGGATTATGCCCTTATTTCCTCCTCAGAGATGTCAAAGATTAACATCAAGAAATTACCAAAGGCAATCTCGGATCATAATCCCCTATTAATAACATATGAAATGAGCAGCTTGAGAAGAAATAGAAATCCCTGGTCTTTTGAAAAAAAATTATTAATGGATAAAAGATTTGCTGATCATATTAAAAAATGGGTAACAGAATTTTTTGACATCAATAGATACAGTGCCCCACGGAATATAGTATGGGACACATTTAAGGCTGCACTAAGGGGGGAAACAATAAGCTACTCTGCTAGACTTAGGAAAATTGATAAAGAAAAAATTGAAAACTTAATGATGAAACTGGGGAGAGCAGAGGAGCAACTTATAAAAGATATAGCGATGGGGAAAGAATGTGCAGAGAGCATAAAAATCTTAACGGTTGTGAAAGCTGACTTACAGAAAGAAATAACTCAGAAGACAACAAGGGAATTCCAATCTTCAAGAGTAAAGAGATATGAGACTGGGGAACAGGCAGGTAGGGTCCTAGCCCTTCGGCTAAGACAAGCGAAGGCAAAATCCACTATCAACCATATTGAAGAAGCTGGCATAGAATATACGGAAGAATCGGACATACGCAGAGTATTTGAAAACTTTTATCAGAAGTTGTACGAATATGAAAAACCTGATAGTAATGGAAGAGAAATAATTTGTGATAGAGGCCCCAAATTAGATAGAATACTAAAGGAGGATTTAGAAAAAAATATTACAATGAAAGAGGTCCTTGATGCACTTCAGGGATTAGCCTCAGGGAAGGCTTGTGGACCTGATGGTATACCGTTAGAAGTTTTTAAAACATTAGAAGATGAGATCTCCCCCTTATTACTGGATTTATTTAACAGGATTTTTTATTCAGGTTTGGTTCCACAGTCTTGGAGAGAAACGAATATTATAATTTTTCATAAAAAAGGGAAACCATGAGTAATCCAGGTTCTTACCGACCCATAACATTAATAAATTCTGATATTAAATTATACTCCAAAATATTAGCTAATCGGTTGAGCAGGATCATTGGTGGTCTTGTATCCCCGTGGCAGCATGGTTTTGTCCCGGGTCGTGGCACGACGGACCATGTAATAAGAGCTATTAGTTTATTTGATGCATGTGCTGCAGCGGGGAGGGAGATGGCAATGATCCTGCTCGACGCGGAGAAAGCTTTTGATCGCGTCACGTGGAGCTTTCTCTGGGATATACTCGAAGGTAGAGGATTCGGCCCTAAAATTATTGAAGCCCTTCGGGCAATGTATGTGGAACCAAGTGCAAGAGTGGTGATTAATGGTGAGAAATTGAGGATAATAAATATTAAAAGAGGGACGCGTCAGGGTTGCCCTTGCTCCCCGATTCTCTTTGCCCTGTATATTGATTCCCTTATACAGGAGATTTTAGCTAATCCGGGAATTCAACCAATTCTATATAATGGGAATGCTAATAAAATTCTGGCTTATGCCGATGATCTTGCTGTGATTACCACCAATCCACAGCAGGCACTACCTATTCTTGTTCAGCTGGCAAAAGTTTTTGGTTCAAAATCTGGATATTTGTTAAATGATACAAAAACCCAGATTATTTGCTCCAAAAATATCCTTAGGACAGATTATAGATTTGTCGAGTCAGCAATTTATCTTGGAGTTAAGATTAACGCCTCTGTGGATAAAATTGTTGAAGAGAATTATACCCCCTTAAATGATTCTATTGATAAAGAACGTAGGAGAATTGATGTACTTCACCTTTCCCTTATTGGTAGGGTCAATGCTCTCAAAATGCTAATGTTTCCTCGTGTGTTATACTTATTCAGAGCAATCCCACTATTAATTGATGAAAAAATCCTGAAAAGATTGGAGTCCACATTTATAAGATTTGTATGGCAGTATGGCAGGATAAGGCGCTCCACCAATTTTATGTCTCTTCTGCAAGAAAGGGGGGGTATGGCTTTACTGAATTTACGGCTATATCACTGGTCATGTTTATTGTTACAAATGCACATATTAGTCCAGTCAAAAGCAGAGATAGGAACGGAACCCCAACTAGGAGGTAATCCAACCCCAATCTTTAGAATGCTTATGGGAGATAGAGCTTCAGGGTTGTTTCGGAGGGAATTAGAAGGGAGTTTCTATAAAAATATTCGATTAAAAACTCTGTTAAATATGTGGCAGACTTGGAATGCAGTTTTAATTTTTTTCATGTCTCAAGAATTAATCCCCATTTATTGCTATGTAATTCTAGTATTTTTTTCAGTTGCTATGTAATTCTAGTATTTTTTTCAGTTAAAAGGTGATAGGAACCTTATGATATGGGGCAGAAAGGGAATAACCACTCTGGGAGATATTATGGAAGAAGACAAAGTTTTGGGATTTGAGGTACTCCAGAGAAGATATGGTATTCCTAAAAGCCACTGTCTTCTTTATGGCCAATTAGTTTGAACTATACATGCGTTAAGACCTAGAGTTTATTCCTCACAAGAATCCCCAATGATTAAGCTTCTAGAAAGGGACAGAAACAAGATTAAGACAGTATATAGATGCTTATTAGAAGCTCTCCCTGACGATATGGAAAAGATTGAAACCAACTGGTCTGCTAAATTAAATGACCCAGAGGTGGATTTAGATCTAGCCTTGGTTATGAATAAACGGGTATTAAGAGCATCTAATTTACGTGCGCAGCATTACAAAACAATTTACAATCTGTATCATATGCCATCAAAATTATATGCTTGGGGTTTGATAGAAAATGATAAATGCCCCCGCTGTAATGAGAGTCAAGCAGATTTAATGCACAAGTTTTTCTCTTGTAAATGTCTAGAAACTATAAAAAAAAAGAGATGGAGAGGTTTTGGGAAAGCTTGACCGGTCGTAATATTTCATTAACCCCGACACTGATGATTACCGGTATTGACGCAAGACAGAAATTGGGGAAAGATAAATCAGCCTTATTATTTATTTTTGCTGCTGTTTTACGTATACTGATCTCAGCCGGGTGGAAAGATGTGAATCCCCCGACATTTCAGATGTGGCTTACCAGACTGTTGGGGATACATAATATTGAAATATGCTTATATGAATCTAAAAGTATTAACAAACGTGCTAAAGGAGAACAGATATGGACCCCAGTAACAAATTGGAGGATAAATTAGACCCAGTTAAAAGAATATTGATTTAAGTTTTTGTTGATCTATAAATTGTATAAAACTTAATGAATTAAATATTTGTATATATGTATTTATATGTATATGTACATCATGAAGCTTAATTTGCTCCCTTACTTTTTGTCTTACCTGTTACACAATTTCCAATAAAAAAAAAGTAAAAAAAAAAAAGGAAGATATTAAAAGATAAATTGGAGCACTCGTAGCGTTTTAGGAACCATGCTCGTAAAATGAGCAGTATCTCAGGTCGCATTTCTGAAATAGGATTCCTAATCGTCTAAAAGTGACTGAATAGTCTATCTAAATGAATGATTAGACTGAATTTGCAAACTGTTTACAGAAAGTTTCAGTGACGCTTTTGCAATACAGACTCTATTTACAAATTGCTACATTTTTTACCATTGACAGATTATTAGCTACCCAAGAATAGACTCTAACTAGGTAAACCATCAGGTTGGTTCTATGATTAGAAGTAAAGTGCCACCGATTATCACATTCTATGTATAATTTCAGACATATGAGAATGAGAATGTGATGTCCTAAAACCGATATGGGTATCATCAAATATAATGAAATGAGAATGAAATGTGTATATAGCTGCTTAGAATTTCTTTGAAAGTAAGGATATGAACATCTGAATAATGGAAAGGGATGATGCATTAAAAGAGTTTGAACCTGAATTAAGATTCAGAATTTAAATAATAATGTCTTTGTGCAAAAGAAACGAGTGATATATTGTGATAATTTTTATGTGTATATCATGTTTTAGAATAAATAGTAATTACTTTTTTTCTACATTATAATAAGGGTCAACTATTACAATGCTTAACTGTCCTGAAGATGGTCTCGTTTATGAAAAAGTAGAGACCGAAACGTTGACCTACGCTATTTCTTCTGAAATTTGTTTTAATTTTCATTAAGAAGAAAGGTGTTGACAATTGTTACAGTGAAGGCTTCAAGTTTACACTGCTACCTTCTCGTCACATTGTTTGTATTTGTTTAAAGAAGTACTCTGACTTGATTCATCAAGATAAAAAGTGAATATTTTTCTATATACACCCGTCTATGTTCTTTTTTTCTGTATGCTTTTGCACTTATGATTCATATCTTGCATAATAATTAATGTTCTTACTTCTGATTCCTACACACTATTGCACTGAGGTACTAAATTGCTGAAATAAATCATTGATCAATGTAATCATTCATCTGGCCTTGCAATTTAGTTATACAAATAATTTAAATTAAACACTTGAATAAATCCCTTGAAGGCACTTTTACCCTATCATTTCATTTTGCCCGAGCCCTCAAGGGTAGTTTGGGTTGCCCATTCTGCTTTGTATTATCTTGTCAATCAAGCCACATCTCACAGCATTCGATTCCAGGCACAGGTGGAAGACGACACAATTTGGTAGGTTCCACAGAGGCTTTTTATTTTTTATTTCCTTCAATCAAACTGCATTTTGTATGGACAAATGATAGCCTACGTTTTTTTAAAATTATAAAATAATGGTTTTACTTACCTGGTACATACTTATTATTTTGTTGTAGAGGCATGGGTGGTAAAGACATATGCATGGTAAAGACTTGCATGGTAAAGGCAATGCATGGCAAAAGCGTTGTTTAGCAATGGACACATGGTAAAGGCAACAATGGTGATGCCATTCATTGTAATGCCATACATCCTCCACATAGTATTCACTTGTGAAATAATTTGCGCAGTTTAAACTTTTTTGCCTAGCGCCCACCTCCATCGATCACTGGCAGTTGCAATGGTATCCTATTCTAAATGTTCAATATTGAATACAATATGGACCATAAATTAGTAACCCTTGCTACCTTTCCTGGGTAGCAGACTCAGCCTATATCACTCACATTTAAGATGAATTACTCTCTTCGACTCAACTCCCCTTGGATCCTTCCAGTGGGCAAGCTAACCGATCAATCACTTTATAAATCATTACTAAGATTGTTTTTTAACGTCCTGATGATGACAATGTTCGAAATGATGCTCACAATTTCTGCAACTAAGAATATGAAATGTAATATTTGGTATAATCTTTGTTGTTGGTACTCTACTACCTACTTCTAATATAATCTGCATTTCTTCTTACACCAGTAATAAGATATGCACACCCCTTTTTGTAAATGTTCATTATTGCACAGTGTGAGAAAATATCACCATTTAATGTATTATTGTTCAAATTTGGATTCACAGTATAATCTTTTTATCCTAAAGATACTACATGGCATATGCTTTGTTTTGATGTAAATGATGCCATTAGTTCAATCTGGGACAATTATTTAAACTTCCTCTCACTCGCCCGCTAAAACCTCAAAGTTTCCTAATATGAATGTTACCTCACTGAAACATTTTAGTTTGATATTTCAGAATGCTCAGGATTCATAAAGGTGTAAAGGGGAGGGCAAGTTGTTTCAGAATATACAGAACTTGTTTTGAGACCTATCAAGAAAACTTTTCAATGGCAATTAAAGTGGTTTCAAAATAGGTCTTAAAGCAACCCACAGCAACGCTGAAAGAATGAATTGTTCGCTTTAATTAAAATATACATTTTGTAGCTTGGAGAAATGGCTATTTTTAGTTCTTGTTGACACATTCTTGGAATCGTCTTTTCAAAAGTAAAAAGAAAAAACGGCTATTTCCTGCATATTTACCAAAAATGTCAGCACTTTCGCACAGATGCTTACCATTTGAAAGAATACAGTAGGTACAATTTAAAAATTTATAAAGCCAACTGAAAGGAGATCATTACACTGTAAGATATTTAGTTCAATATGCTACTCTATTTTCACTTATTTTCTCTATAAATCAGATAAGATACACCTACAAACACTGCTCTGACACTTCAGAGAGGAAACCATAAAATATTTAGAACGATCTGAAAATCTTATCCTTAATGCCTGCCTTTCTGACTGTTTATCTGTTCTTCTACACATGCAGGTGGCAGGCGAAAAATCCACAAATGCAGTGGATTCATCCTAAACGCAAGATGGACACACCATTGAACCATTAGTTGGCAGAAGCTCACCCAGACATGATCCTAGCTTAAGGAGGCTGACACATATCCTGCGCTGTATATTTTAAATATTGGGGCTTATTTACAAGCCCCTTGCGCCTCCGTAGCGCCACTGTTTATAGGGGAAAATGTGAAGTACCGACGGTGCAAGAGGCTTGTAAATATGTATTTGACATGAACAACTACTGATCTGAGATCTGGCAGGCAGGTGACGCTGTTTGTAGTCTGACCTAAAAGTTGTAACTCTCTACTCAGTTAAAGACTGGAGGGTACATATTTCTCTGCTTGACCGAGAAACCCGAAAAGTACACAGCTCCATGTCTAACCAAATCAGAAAAGTATCCAGCTCACTGCTTCACTCCCAAATGAAAACTACTCTGCTCCCTTATATAACCCATTCTCCGAAAGTGCATACATTTATGCAGAGCCAGCACAAGTCTGAAAAGTGTGCATATTTCTGCTTTATTTGGGGTTGAAAGGTGATCAGTTTCCAACATGAGCCAGGGCTAAAATGTACAGAAGACTTTGATTCCAGGAGTGATAACTGCAAAACACCCCACTAAACCAGGATTTTAAAGATGTACAATCCTATCATGATCAAGGATAAAAAAGTACACAGCCTCAAACTTCATTCAGGGCTACAGAGTTCTAACAGACCAATAAAGATAATCAAAATATGCACAACTTTATATTTGATTTACACAGTCTAAGGGTGCATAATTCTCTTATAGACCAATATCAGAATAATACAGAAGCTCCCTGCTGAAACCATGGCTGCTTTCGTGCTCAAAAGTGCACAGCATCCAACTTGTCCCATAGTTGAAATGCTCAAAATATGTGTTTCGACGATTATCTGTCAGCACAGAAATTGACATCCGTATATTTGCACAGTGAGTAGCACCTCCAGATTCCTTGTCATCTATATTCACACGAAGTAGCTACACTGTCAGTAAGTAAAGTTTATTGCTTAGTTAATTAAAACCATAACTATATTAGCATTTTAAAATACAGTAAAATAGGTACAGCCACAAAAATAAAAGTGATGCTTAATAACACTTCTAAAATTGATCTTCACAAGTAGGGTTACGTTATAATCCAAATATAAAAGCATTCCTGAGTAGAGATGAGATGAACATCTAAAAGTCAAAACAACGGGCAAGTGCGCCTGGTACTTAGACCTTCGGCTTAGGGTTAGAACATGTTTTACAGAATCCTGAAAGTAGAGTCTGTGAGCAAAACAAGCAAAATGTGGTTTGTGCTTGTAAACTGTCCAGCGGGCCTGTTAAAAAGAATCAAAAATTAATAATACATTAAGGGCTAGATGTAGGTAACTTGAAAATACCGATTCCTAAATACCGAATTTTACCGATTCAGTATTTAGGAATCGGTATTTCAGATGTAGGTAAGAATTCGGTAACAAATTCCGAATTCTTAATATTCGTTTATTACCGAATCGGTAATTGAGATTCGGTAATATCGAATACCTACCTATTCATTCCTATGAGCTTGGAGGCCCATAGGAAGGAATGTGAAAACATTCTGTATTACTGATTCGGTATTTCAAGGGTGCCAGGGTGTCCAAAGTACACCTTGTTGCACCCCTGAAATGTGCATGTGTGCACATGTGGCACACATGCATGTGGATGTGTGCCACATGGCACATTTCAAGATGCAAAAAAGGGCTTTTTGAAAGGAAATCGCTACTTACCACCAACTTGGAGTTGGTGGTAAATAGCGATGTCTTAAGGCTGAGGTGCACTGTTTTAAGTGCTACCTACATTGCATTCAAGGAATCGGTACTACTGATTCCTTAAATGCAAGGCCATAAGGAATCGGTATTAAGGAATTGGTATTTACCTATTCCTTAATACCGAATCCTCCCTACATCTCAAATGCCTAAATACCGGTCGGTAACGACCAGTTTTGGGCCACCTACATCAAGCCCTTGGGGCCAGATGTAGGTAAATCCGATTTACCGACTTTTAAATACCGAGTCATACCGATTCGGTATTTAAAAGTCGGTAAATTGGAAGGAGGCAGATGTAGGTAAAAAATTACCGAATTTGTCAGAGTCGGTATTTACAGATTCTGGGCCATATGTAGGTGGGAAAATACCTGTCGGTAACGGCCGATTTCGGCCGTTACCGACTGGTATTCGTAATTCCAGATGTAGGGGGCCTGAAAATTACCGATTCTGTATATTTACCGAATCGGTAATTTTACCGAATCGGTAAAGTACCGATTCGGTAAATGTACAGAATCAGAATTTTGGGATGTAGGTGGCACTGGAAACAGTGCCACAGGCCCTTAGAAATTCGTTATTTACCATGAAATACAATGGCATGGTAAATAACGAATTTCTGTGTACATGCACATCCGTGCATGTACACCTGTGCCATGTGGCACACATACATGCCCTAAGGGCATGTATGTGTGTCACATTGCACACAAGCCAAAATCAGGGGTGCTACAGGGTGTCAAAGTGACACCCTGTCCCCCTTGACAAATCGGTAAAATTACCGAATCGGTATTTACCGATTCGGTAATTGCCATTGATTCCTATGGGCCTTGAGGCCCATAGGAATCAATGGCAATTACCGAATCGGTAATTACCGATTCGGTAATTACCGCATATTACCGATTCGGTAATATTTACAGAATAATTACCTACATGGCATTTACCGAATTGTAAATACCGAATCGGTAAAATTCGGTATTTACGATTCGGTAAATGCCATTTACCTACATATGGCCCAAAGTAAATACCGATTTTGTATTTCCCATTGATTCCTATGGGCCTTGAAGCCCATAGGAATCAATGTGAAATACAGATTCGGTATTTACAGAATCGGTAAATACCGAATCCTGCAAGGGTGCAGGGGGTGTCACTTTGACACCCTCTAGCACCCCAATTCTGGACTTGTGTGCAATGTGGCACACAGACATGCCCTAAGGGCATGTCTGTGTGTCACAGTGCACAGGTGTGCATGCACAGATGTGCATGCACACCTGAATTCGGTATTTTACCACCCAATAGGATTGGGTGGTAAAATACCGATTTTTAAGGGCCTGTGGCACTCTTAGGAGTGCCACCTACATATGGTTGTTCCGAATCGGTAAATATACCGATTCGGTATTTTACCGATTCTGTAAATTTACCGATTCGGTAACTTTACAGAATCGGTAAAATATAGGCCCCCTACATCTGGAAACCCAAATACCGGTCGGTAACGGACGAATTCGGCCGTTACCGACCGGTATTAGGGCTCCTACATCTGGCCCTAAGTTCCTTATGCAGAATGAACTTGATGCACGCTGACTTTGATAATATAGCTGCTAAGTGTTCATGTGATCTGAGGTAGTTCATTTTGTCCGTTGCTATGGGGATCACATTGTCTTTTATTTCTTTAGCATAAGCATTTGACTGGCATTTTCTTCTCTTGGAGTAAAAGCAGATTCCTTCTGAACTGTTGTTCTCAGGGCCAGTTCATGTTGATATAGATATTTTACCAATTTGCATTTTAGTTGTGGGTCTGACCTGTCTAGAGCTTGAAGGATTGCTGCTCTGCATGTCCTTATCCCTCTTACGATAAAAGCTTTTCTTAGTAAAGTGACACTTGCTGTGTGTCGATACGGGCAAGTACATATTAGATGAATAAAGTCCTATTTTTGCTACCACAAAGTCTGCATGGTGTGGGACCCTTTAGCTTTCAATACTGTTGGTCGGCAGTTGATGGTAACTGGCCAATGCTGAGTGCCATTAGTTGTTTTTTTTATATGTACTGAGAATATTAGGCCTAAATAAGGAGCTAGTTTTAAAGGTGTGTAGTTTTTAATCACCATCCAAGCGTGTGATCCAAGGATGAAGCTGTTTTTATCTAATAACGTCTTATTTATCATAGAGCCTTGTTGATCGGGCTGTGTTCCATTATTTTTGTTTTATTTTATACCAGCATTTCATTCTGGAGTATATTCTCCCTACTGTTTCATTTGTTAGGCCAAATTCTAGTTGCACCTGCGATGGCAAAGGAGACTGAGGTAATTGAAAAACCAGCTTGTAGTTTGTGACCAGCAACTTGTTCATCAGCGCAGAATCTTTTTTGTGTAGGACGATGCTAGTGTAAGATATTGTGGGGAGCATTTATGCTACTATTACTGAGAGCAGTGGCTTATAGGATGGACCCACAAGTTTTTTGGCCAATGTGCTGAAAGAAAAGGCTAGTGCGGTCGATTTTTGCAATATATCGTTTTTTCTGTTGATGAGTTAGTCTTCTATCAATGTAAGCTCCCAAATACTTGTAGCTGGTCACTTCTTCCAGTGCTTTACCGTTTAACCAGATATTCAATGGGGGACTTGGGCGATTGCTGATCTGCATAGTTTTAGTTTTTGATGTATTAATTTCAAGTTTGTTGTCTGTAACGTATGTATACATTTTATTTCTAGACCTCCGGAGACCAACTTTGGTAAGGCTCATTAATACCACATTGTCTGCATTGGATAGGTACGATAAAGTTAGCTTTCCCAAATGTGGCAGGTGGGAATTGATCTGATTATGCTGAGGTGTTAGTGTTGTAATTTGACAGTGATCGGGTTAGCGTTAAGCTTTGCTACACAAATTTTCCCTTATCTTGACTAAAGTGTTCGGGGGTCATTTTTAGAACACTGGCGTCCATTTTACATGAACGTGCTGCCTCGTGGTCAGAATGCCCTTTTGTCCTTTTTCTGTACCACTGACCACGTAACTTGCCCAGCAACAAGCTATTTTTAGTACTGGTCAAGCTTGCACATGCGTAGTCACACCCTCTGTACTAGTGGACAGTCATCACTTAGGAATGTCCTTTCAAACTGACCAGTGGTGTTGTAACTCCTACCATGAGTTGGCTGTGTTCCAAAAATGACCTTATATGTACCTAAACTGAGCAAATGTGTTCCGCCTACTCTTTTTATTACTGTAACACTGTATAAAAGATGTCTCGCACCGATGTTCGGTGTGATACTTCTTGCATTACCGAAGGGTGCTGTAGGAATGTACCACCACCCCATGGGGTCTTAATAAACTTGTCTTTTGCATTTTCCAGTTTCCGTGCCAACGTCTGTTTTATGGTGTAGCGGGTTTGGGGAATATATAGGCCTGGAGAACCCAATACCACAAATTGGCGACCACGAATGGACTCATCGGCGACTCGGATGCCCGAAGGAGAGGTCGTGATGAAGGACTGGAAACTCGCCATGGACGCGTACGCTGCCACTGAGTGACCTGAGTCTTGGCACCCACGGTGTTTTCTTCCTTTCCTTCTGATCTGACCTTCCAGGGGGCGCTGGTCCCCGACTGAGAAAATGATCGTTCGAGTTGTCGTACAGTGCCGGTTTTGGCTGATTCGATTAAAGAACTTGGCAGTTGGAACCTGGATATTTGAGAATTTGGTAAGCTTGTGATTGGTAAGATAGTCTACAGGCACTTACTGTGGCTCTTTGAATATGTTTTGAGTTAGCTAACATTTGGTTCTATGATTTGAGTTATATGTGCAGTGCACTTCACATAGGCGGGCCTGTGGAGATATTTCTCTAGATTTGTATTTGTTTGAACGGCACACGTTGTGTGAAGTATATTAAGTGCCATTTTTGTGATATCACGTTTCCGTGATATTTTGACATGCCCGTTTAAAGCACACTCCGAGGAATGTGCTGTCTTGGAAAAGGTACCAATTATCGATTAAATGAATCTCAGCAGGCTCCTCCAGAGGGGACACCTAATCGTGAAATGTACGTTAAATTTGGCATTCCCCCTATCCTATATAGTACATTGTGGCACAGATACACCAAGTCTGATCCCGAATTGCAATGGCCACTACATGGGTTGTTTGATTTACGAAAGGTTCAGTATGTGGATCAATGTTTGTTTCAACGCAGGTCTAGACAAGATATGTTTGATTGTGTACGTATGTGGGAGAAAGCGGTGCGTGAACGAATGAAGCGTGAATTAGCCTTGGCGGACAAAGAGCAGCGGAAGGCTGCTCGGGATAAGGCTTTACAGCTGGAGGAGAAAGAGTTGCAGGAAAAGAAAGAGAGGGAGGCACGGGAACGTAATTTGCAAACGAATGGTCAATTTCCTATTTGACGTCCTCTTTATCCTGTCCTTACTAATGAAATTGATGATTTTTCATTATTAGATCGTTGCCCGCCTCCGTATGTTTCACCTACGGCCCCCGCTGAGGATTTGGACGGAGATGATCAAGGAGGTAGTCGTATTAGGTTAACTGCCAGTGAAGCTGCGGAATTGCGCAGTTTTGCTCCCAAACTCAATCTGAATGCAATAACTATTGCAGAGATTAATGACCAAATGCATAAGTGGTCCGAGCGAGAACGGTTGTATTTTTTGAGCCAATTTGGAGATGAAGTCGTAGAACGATTTAGAAAGTATTCAGATGATTTGGAGCCTAAGGATATATCAGTTGGTCGTGAGGATATGCGTAAAGGTCTTTTTGTTATTACAGATGCGGATCGGTTTTTCCAACGGTTGGTCCAGCTACGGGATGAGGCGTCAAGATTACGGAAGGCGAGAAAAGCATCAGATGCGCCTGCGCCGGGATCGACGGAGCAATCCAAAGAGTGTTCTATCTTTGGAGCAGATAAGAGTTCTACAGTTCATGTTATGCCTATGGGTGAAGATGCACCTTTATATGTCCCTCCTAAAGGGCAAGGTACAAGTGATGACAAAATGTCTGGGGATGCAAAGGGTTATTTTATATACAATTGGGTTTACACACCATGGAATAGAGCAGATGTTATGGCACTTAAAAATGCTTTGCCTGACCCCCGTAAGAACCCGGCAGCTTTTTATGAAGGAGTGGAAGGGGCTATTTCTTCGTGTGTTATGACATTAGTTGATATTGACCTTTTCTTTGGGTTAATATTGCCTCCTGATATGTGGAGGGCGATTCGTAAGTTTGATGATCAAACGATTCTGGGGGCGGATTGGAAAACTTTAGCCCAAGCTGATGTGGATAGGGAGCCCGCATGCAAGCCATGTCGATTCATCTTGGATCTCCCGGCGGCTATTTTGAATAAGTTGAAAACGCTTGTTCCTCCTAAAAAAATTGACTGGACCATGTTAGCCTCTTGTAAGCAGAAAGCGGATGAGTCGGTTTCTGACTTTTTCTCACGTTTTGAGGAAGCATTTCATGAATACAGTGGGCAATTATTACCAGAGGACACGGGTAGGCATTTATTCATTGATAAGTATGTAGCAAACCTCCTACCGGAGATTGCAAAACGTTTAAAGACTAGTGAAAGTTCATGGACCACGGCGACCCCTGCTTCTTTATTGACTATGGCTCAGTATTATGAGCGACAGGAATTGGAGGCTAAAGAAAGTACTGATAAGAAAGCGAAGGAATTAATAAAGACGAAGGTGAAGTTGGCTCAGGTTTATACTGCACAACCAAGAGGGAATGATAGAGGTAGGCGTGGATCATACGGTACGTCTTCTGGTCGTACCGACATTTCTGAGGATCAGTGTGCATACTGTAAACAGTTTGGACACTGGGCCTCAGACTGTCCAGTGCTTCGAGAACAACGTAATCAGCGTGGTCGAGGAGGTGGAAGGACACGGAATAGTTATTCAGGAGCGAGGGGTGGAGCGAGTGATCGAGGCAGGGTTGAAGCGAGGGGTCGTGGTCAGGCTGATAATAATACTTTTGATCGACGGAATCAGTATCAGATAGCGGAGGGTGAGAATGTAGAGTCTCAGGACTATGTACATGCATAGGATTGCGTAGGATGGAGTGTGAAATCGGTTGAAGTACCAGTAGATCAAAGAGGTCCATATGTATCAGCGGGCGTTTTGGGTTCTACTGATCAGTTCCTGGTTGATACAGGAGCTACTCGTAGTGCTCTGTCTAAAAACTTGGTTCCAAGGGCTCCCCTGTCTGGCGAAATGATTACATCGATAGGGTTCGATGGAACCCCCTCTCTTAGCCCATTGTCACAACCCCTTGCATTCCACATTGACAGATTCTTTGGTCCGTGCCCGTTCTTATTGTCACCAAATACCCCAGACAATATTATGGGAATAGATATGCTTAAATATTTTTGAGCAACAATACGCTGCGCTCCTGAAGGAGTGCGGGTTATCTTGAATGACAATTACCCAGATGTAGAGAGATTATGCACTATGCAAGAATTTGAAGCATTGGCCTCTCTCCCACAGACGTTATGGGCTACTTCAGACACGGATGTGGGACAAATGCTTATTCCCCCTATTCGAATAACTGTAAAGGCGGGAGCGCCTCTGCCTCGTGTACCACAGTATAAGATCTCCAGGGAAGGTGAAGTTGCCTTAATGCATATTGTACACAATTTGATTATTGCAGGCATAGTGGAGGAAGTTCCCTATAATGTTTGTAACAGCCCTATTCTTCCGATTTTAAAGAAGGATACTGATGACAAAATCTATCGATTTATTATTGATTTGAGAGAAATTAACAAGATAGTAGTGCCCCAATACCCGGTGGTGTCTGATATTACCACCTTACTTACTTTGATTCCGCCCACAGCCTCCACGTTCACCGTGATCGACCTAAAAAATGCTTTCTTTTCCATTCCCATCCATCCTGATAGTCGATATCTATTTGGCTTCACATTAAATAATAAGTCGTATAGATTTTGTCGAGTTCCTCAAGGCTATACAGAAAGTCCTAGCATTTATAGCCAGGCTCTAAAGAGACAGCTTGATTCTTTTGATCTACTGTCTGGAGTTGCTCTTATTCAATATGTCGATGACATTTTACGCAGGAACAGTGTGAAGAGAGTTGTCTTGCTTTGCTTTCCTTTCTTGCTCAGAATAATCACAGGGTTTCGAGGAAAAAGCTTCAATATTGTAGACCAAAGGTGACCTACCTCGGTCATCTTTTGTCTAAGGAGGGACGTGCATTGACATCTGATCGAATACAAGAGATTTTAGATACACCAGTCCCCCGTACTCAGAGAGATGTTCGTGCTTTCATAGGTTTAACGTCTTTTTATAGGTAGTGGATAATGGGGTTTTCACACATTATAAAACTTTTGTTGGCATTATTGTCCAAGACTACACCAATGCCCCTTGAATGGACAGATGAATGTCAGAACGCTTTTGAACAATTGAGACAAGCCCTTTGTTCTGCACCAATGTTAGGTACACCAGATTATACGAAGATTTTTACACTATATGTACACGAGAAGGATGGGTGTGCATTGTCAGTCTTAGTGCAGACACACAGGGATAAACAGAGACCTTGTGCGTACTTCTCAGCGGTACTTGACCCCGTAGCACGAGGATTACCTGGGTGTTTCCGAGCAGTTGCAGCAACAGCAGTGGCTATACGACAGAGTGAGGGAATAGTTTTGTCACACAAATTGTTGGTGTTAGTTCCCCATGCATTAGACGTTCTGCTAAACCAAACGAAAACCCAGTATTTAACGAGTGCACGTTTAACAGGATATGAGCTAACACTTTTAGCGCCGCATATCACACTAAAGAGATGTGCTACTCTGAACCCTGCTACTTTATTGCCGTATCTAGTTGCTGAGGGCCAGGAGGAAGAACACCATGATTGTGTTTTCCTGACTGAAGAACAAACAAAGGGTCGTGTTGACTTACAGGATACGCCACTTCCAGATGTGGATGGGGAACTGTGGGTTGATGGATCGTGTTTGAGGCTGCCAGATGGTACAACTTCTGCAGCATATGCGATCATGACACTTAAGACAGTGGTAGAAGCAGCACGAATACCACAGAAATCGGCCCAAGCAGCGGAATTGATAGCCTTAACAAGAGCATGTGAACTAAGCGCTGGTTTATGAGTGAACATCTACACTGATAGCCGGTACGCCTTTGGAGTAGCGCATGATTTTGGCCTACTCTGGAGAGAGCGATGGTTTTTGACTTCCCACGGAGTGCACATCATGCACGGAGAGCTAGTACGTGACCTCCTGAATTCGTTACTATGTCCTAAGAAAGTGGCGATAATTAAATGTAGTGCACATAAGAAAGTGACAGACAAAGAAGGACAAGGAAATGCCTTTGCAGATCACATAGCGAGGGAAACTGCTATGTCACGAAATGCCTCGCCAATGTATGTAGTGAAATCACAGGCTGAGCGATGGCATAATGCTAGAGAGGAGATACTAGACATTCAGAAATCAGCGTCTGAAGCAGAACTCGCAACCTTGGCAATGGAGGGAGTGTTGGACGATGAGGGGTGTTAAAGAAGCAAAGATATGGAGAGATGGAAATTGCCTGCAGCTTACTTGCAAGCAATGGTTCAAATGACACATGGATTGGCACATGTTGGAGCTCTCACAATTACTAGATTGCTTACGCGAGTCTGGGAGCATCCTGAGATTGCCAATACGGCCAAAAGAGTAGTGCAGACCTGTCTGATATGCTTGCAGCACAATCCTGCTAAAGGGACGTATACTCCGAAAGGAGGTTTTGTTCCACCTACTGCACCATTTGAAGTGCTACAAATGGATTACATCCAGCTTGAGCGTTGCAATAACCTTAAGTATGTCTTAGTGGTGGTGTGTGCTTTGAATAAATGGATTGAGGCCTTCCCCACGAAGGATAATAAAGCGCTGACAACAGGTAAGGTTTTGCTCAAAGAGTACTTCCCGCGCTATGGTGTTTGTAAATTTCTGTGGAGTGATAATGGTCCTCATTTTGTTGGGAAAATTGTGGAATACATCATGAAGGGATTGGGAATTCAGCAGAAATTCCATGCTGTATTTCATCTGCAGTCAGCAGGTCTGGTGGAATATCAAGGGGGGGGATCAGTTCTGCCAAGTGTAGCGACACCCGTCTTGAATCTCGGAGAAGAAACCAACGGCTGCCTCGGAGCTCAGCACTCATATTTTTATTTTTTAGTTGCTTACTTTTGGAAAACATTTGTACTTTGAACTATGGCGTCTTCTACAACGCGAAATAAGAGAATTCTTGGTGCAGTACTTTTTGTGATGACAATTGTGGTGATAGCAGTAATAGCATGGGTGGTAGAACTACTGGTGCCAGCAAGAGAACATGTATTGCCTACTACCCCGATTCCATCTGAACATTTTCATTTCACTTTGCCCTATCATGAAGAACGACATAGACAGACTTATTTGAATAATAGTTTCATCCAGATTCTACATCACACCCATAATATGACGAACACTTCGAACTGTTGGGTATGTGGAATGTTGCCTGGACATCAAAAGAAAGGAGGCACTCCGCTTATTCCTCTCCCGTTTTCTCATAATGGTTCCTGTAATGCTTGGTACACTCTTTTGTTCACTTTGAGATGGCCAACAAAGGGTGGACTACTTTTTCGACTCAACAAAGTTTGTTTAAATGATCGAGATGGTTATCCACAAGCTGAAGGAACTAAATTTGAATAGGAAGAATATCGACCAGATAATTTATTCGAATTTATACTAATCAAAGAAATGTAAATACGTCTAGCCTGCATGTGATTACAGTCATTGATACAAAAGCAGAGCTATGTGTCCGAAATAAAGGTACAATCCCAGTAGGAAGAAGTGAATGTAACACTACTCTCACCTTTGACACTCCAAATAGTATTACCTTTGTGGCTTCACGAAATACTTATTTTATCTGTGGAAATAAAGGTTATCACCGTCTCCCTTTAGGATGGTTAGGAACATGTTATATATCCTTTGTATTACCTCCTGTGTTTATCGCCCCACCTATGTACCATAATGATTTTGTGCTCTACCATGATGTTATATTGAATAGAGTGAAGAGAACATTAGCCCTCAATGATATTGATCGGACTGATACTTCTCTGCAGCAGTATGTCGACTTCAATTTAGGTCTCTTTTAATTTGTTGGCGCTGCCCTAAATAGCAGAAAAATTAGACGACTGACACGTGTTGTAGAAGCTGTTGCTAATGAGACAGTTTTTGCATTAGGGAACTTAACTGAGGAACTTCAAATTACCAGAATTGTAACGCTCCAGAACCGAATGGTTCTAGACGTAGTGTTAGCTGATCGTGGGGGTGCATGCCGCATTATCGAAAGTATTTGCTTCGTGTACGTGCCAGATAATTCTCCCTCTGTATATGATGCTATTTCTAAATGACACAAGATAGCTGCTGAAATACATCCTGATAATGGCACTTGGACACTTTCGGGTTGGTTTTGGACATTGCTTAGTACATGGGGCTGGAAGCTGTTAACGATCTTATGTATAATAATTGGGTTACTATTCTTTCTATGCGTTACTATTTTTTTCTCAACTGCGTCCAAGCTGCTCCTGGACACACCCATGGACCCTTTTCCTGCTACTCCTGCAAGTTCGACGGCACCAAGAACAACTCCTCATCTACGAACACACAACAGATATCCGATCCCAACCACCTACAATGCATCCTGCTCAACACCCGCTCGGTCCACAGACACGCCATTGACCTCTGGAATCTACTCGACACCATCTCTCCGGACGTCGCCTTCCTAACAGAAACATGGATGAATGCCTCTTCAGCCCCAGACATCACCATTGCCATCCCGGAAGGCTATAAGATCATTCGCAAGGACCGTACCGGCCACACAGGAGGAGGCATCGCTATCGTCCATAAGAAATCCATCCGCATCTCAACCAGCTCAGACGTCAACCTCGCCAACTCTGAGCACCTTCACTTCCAGATCCACATCGACCCCAAGACCACACTCAGAGGCACCCTCCTTTACAGGCCACCAGGACCCCGCGCACAATTTAGTGAAGACATCACAGACTTCATCACTCCACACGCGCTCCCCTCCGAGGACTACATCCTTTTGGGAGACCTCAACTTTCACCTTGAAAAGAACAACGACCGCAACACCACCACCCTTTTGGACAACCTCGCAAACCTCGGACTTAAACAACTTGTCACTACCCCCACCCACATCGCAGGTCACACACTCGACCCTATCTTCACCTCCAGCAAGCATGTTTCCTTCAGCCACACCACAGCTCTCCTTTGGACTGACCACAGCTGCGTTCACTTCACCTACAACAAGCCCACATCCAACAACCACCCCCAACCCACTCTGCAAAGAAACTGGAACAAAATCACCATCGACCAGATCTCCTCATCGCTTCTTCAAAAGCCCCCCGCCCACTCCTCAAACCCAGACCAAGCAGCCACCAACCTCACCCAATGGTTATCCAACAGCGCCGACATCCTAGCACCACTGAAAAAACGACAAATCAAACTAGGCAGCAAGAAGGCCTCCTGGTTCAACGATGACCTTAAGAAATCCAAGAAACTCTGTCGCTCCCTCGAGAAGGCCTGGAAAAAAGACCCAACCACCAGCACCAAGGACGCCTTCAAAAACGCCACCCGCATACACCACCAACTAATCCAAAATGCCAAGAAAGCAGCCTTCAAGGACCGTCTAGATAACAACGCCCACAACAGCAAGGAATTATTCAACATCGTCAAGGAATTTACCAACCCCTCAACCAACTCCAACAACATCACCCCCTCTCAAGCCCTCTGCGACTCCCTAGCCTCATTCTTCCACAACAAAATTGGAGACATCCACAACAGCTTCGACAACCAACCCGGAGACCAACCCACCCAATCCCCTGCAGGACCCCCACCCCCCCTGAACATCCTCAATGACTGGAAGCCAATCTCCACTGAGGACACCATCCGTCTGTTGAACTCTATCCACTCAGGATCCCCCACAGACCCCTGCCCTCACCACATCTTAAAACAAAGCAGACTCCATTATTGCACCGCACCTCCGAGACGTCATCAACTGCTCCCTCAACTCCGCAACCTTCCCGGAAAGCTGGAAACAAGCCGAACTCAGCGCCCTCCTGAAGAAACCCACAGCTGACCCCACCGAACTCAAAAACTATCGCCCTATCTCACTCCTTCCATTCCCGGCCAAAGCCATCGAGAAAGCTGTCAACAACCAGCTCGCCGCATTCCTCGAAACCAACAAATCCCTCGACTCCTCACAGTCCGGCTTCCGAGCCAAGCACAGCACCAAAACCGCCCTCATTGCAGCAACAGACGACATTCGAACTCTACTGGACAATGGAGACACAGTCGCCCTTATCCTCCTCGACCTCTCCGCAGCCTTCAACACAGTCTGCCATAGGACCCTTCTACAGCGCCTCAAAAACATCGGAATCCAAGGAAAAGCACTGGAATGGATCACCTCGTTCCTCTCCGGTAGAACCCAGAGAGTCCGCCTTCCACCATTCAAGTCAGAGGCTACTGAAGTCATCTGCGGCGTACCTCAAGGGTCCTCACTCAGTCCCACCCTCTTCAACGTTTACATGAGCCCCCTCGCGGCCATCGCACGCCAACATAACCTCAACATCATCTCCTACGCCGACGACACTCAACTGATCCTATCACTCACCAAAGACCCTAACACGGCCAAAACCAACCTACACGAAGGAATGAAAGAAGTAGCCGAATGGATGAAGCACAGCCGTCTGAAACTGAACTCAGACAAAACAGAAGTCCTCATCTTAGGTACCTCCCCCTCCGCCTGGGACGACTCTTGGTGGCCAGAGGCCCTTGGAAAAGCACCCATCCCGACGGACCACGCACGGAACCTGGGCGTCATCCTGGATTCCTCACTCTCGATGAACAGACAAGTCAACGCCGTTTCTTCATCTTGCTTCAACATTCTTCGCATGCTCAAAAAAACATTTCGCTGGATCCCTACCAAAACTAGAAAAACAGTCACCCACGCTCTGGTCACGAGCCGACTGGACTACGGAAACACCCTCTACGCCGGCACCACCGCAAAACTCCAGAAAAAACTACAACGCATCCAGAACGCCTCAGCCAGGCTCATATTAGACATCCCGCGTAAAGAACACATCTCTGATCACCTGAAAAACCTCCACTGGCTCCCCGTCAATAAGAGGATCACTTTCCGGCTCCTAACCCACGCACACAAAGCACTCTACGAAATCGGACCCGAATGCCTCAACACACGACTATCCTTCTACACCCCCTCCCGCCAGCTACGATCCTCCAACCAAGCCCTTGCCACTGTACCTCGCATCAACAAAACCACCATGGGAGGTAGATCCTTCTCCTACCTAGCAGCTAAAACTTGGAACTCACTTCCCACTCACCTTCGCCTTACTCAGAACCACCTAGCATTCAGAAAGCAACTCAAAACATGGATATTCGACAAGTAACTCCCCACCCTTCTTCAAGCGCCTTGAGACCCTCTGGGTATGTAGCGCGCTATACAAATATTTTGACTTGACTATGTTTGTGTATTCAGTGTGGCCCTATGTTATGTTCCATGTGCCTTTCTGCTTGTATTCCCTCCAAACGAGCTATCATTAAGAATGAACAAATGATTCGTAGAGAAGTAGCAACCATTATGTCGATAAATATTGATGATAAATATCCTGATTATGTCCACTATGAGGTAGCTTCAGCTAAACGCTAAAAGGGTCGTCTGTTGTAATTTGACAGTGATCGGGTTAGCGTTAAGCTTTGCTACACGAATTTTCCCTTATCTTCACTAAAGTGTTCGGGGGCCATTTTTAGAACACTGGCGTCCATTTTACTTGAACGTGCTGCCTCGTGGTCAGCATGCCCTTTTGTCCTTTTTCTGTACCACTGACCACGTAACTTGCCCAGCAACAGGCTATTTTTAGTACTGGTCAAGCTTGCACATGCGTAGTCACACCCTCTGTACTAGTAGACAGTCATCACTTAGGAATGTCCTTTCAAACTGACCAGTGGCGTTGTAACTCCTCCCATGAGTTGGCTGTGTTCCAAAAATGACCTTATATGTACCTAAACTGAGCAAATGTGTTCCGCCTACTCTTTTTTTTACTGTAACACTGTATAAAAGATGTCTCGCACCGATGTTCGGTATGATACTTCTTGCATTACCGAAGGGTGCTGTAGGAATGTACCACCACCCCATGGGGTCTTAATAAACTTGTCTTTTGCATTTTCCAGTTTCCGTGCCAACGTCGGTTTTATGGTGTAGCGGGTTTGGGGAATATGTAGGCCTGGAGAACCCAATACCACATTAGGTCAGACATAAACAGATTGAAGAGGTGTGGCAGCAGCACACACCCCTGTTAGGGGCCCTATGCGTGTGGTTAGTTTTCTTGAGGCTCTGGAGCCATCACCCAGCTTAACTCTTATCCTGGTGTTTGAGTAGAATAGCATAATTCCTTTCAGAATTCTTTCAGGGACATTCCAGTGTCTTAGTTTTCTCCTTAGGCTGTTTCGATCAACGCTGCCAAAGGCCGCTTCCAGATCAATAAAGCAGAAATGTAATTTTTGCTAGTTTTGTTTACTCTGTTCTGCTATTAGGGAAAGCGCTAGTATGTTTTCAATTGTTCCAATCCCTTTTCTGAAGCCTGTCAGGTTGGCCAGGATCAAGCTGTTAGCTATTGGACCAGCCGGCCTGATCTTCATGGATCAGAGAGTTGTAATACTTGACTTCGACATCTAATAACGCTATGAGCCTGTAGTTTGATTGGCTCATTCTATCTCTGCCTTTGTAGATTGGTGTGATGATAGAGCCTTGCCAACTAGGTGGCATTTGAATTAATAGCTCTATTTCTTTAAATAGTATGGATACACAGTTACTCCTGAAAAACGGATCGCATGTGAAGATGACCTAGAGAATGCCATTAGGTCCTGGAGTGCCTTCCTTTCAGCCCTTGGGTGTTATAGTGATTATTTCTTCAGTTGAGCTTTTTTGCAAATTTGTTTGATGTGCCATCATCCATAGGAACACTCTCAGAGTCTCAACCAACACCGACGACCCCCTCAGCACCGGCAAAAACCTGAACTTCCAGATCAACACTGATCCCAACACCACTCTCAGAGGAACCCTCGTCTACAGACCCCCCGGACTCCGACCACAGTTAAGCAACTCCATCGCCGACTTCGTCAGCACACACGCCCTGGCCTCCACGGACTACATCCTTCTGGGGACCTGAACTTCCACCTCGAGAACAACAACAACACCAACTCTACCACCCTGATCAACAACCTCGTCAACCTCGGACTCAGCCAACTCGTCACAACATCCACTCACTACGCCGGCCACACGCTTGGCCCCATCTTCATCGTAAGCCCCCACGTCTCCTTCAATCACACCACCGAACTCCACTGGACCGACCATTCCTGCATCCACTTCACCTTCCAGAAACCCACACCCAACAGATGCCTCGGTGCTGCTAGAGCAGAGTCACCGCAGACCAGCTATCCACCACCCCCGCCCAGAGCCCACCCGCTGACCCCACCGACCCCAACACCACCAGCCGCAACCTCAGACAGTGGATCGACAACTGCGCCAAGACCCTAACCCCTCTCAAGAAACCCTCCAACAGTCACACCAGCAAGAAAGCCAGCTGGTTCACCGAAGACCTCCAGGCCTCCAAGCAAACTTGCCCAAAGCTGGAGAAGAACTGGCTCTGTGAATGCACACCGGACAGCTATGCAGCCCACAAGGAGACCACCCGCAGACACCATCACCTCATCAGATCTGCCAAAAGGGCATCCTTCAAAGACTGACTAGACAGCAATGCACACAACAGCAAAGAGCTTTTCAACATTATGAAGGAACTCTCCAACCTCAGCTCCAACGACATCCCACCTTTGCAAGACCTCTGCAACTCGCTGGCCACCTTCTTCCATTGCAAGGTCGCACACATCCATGACAGCTTCAACACCACGACCGCCTGACAACCACGGAGAACTCCGCCCCCACGGCCACCATCCGCGCCAACCGCCTGTTCTCCTGGACTAACATCAACGACGACGCTGCCATAATTAACAAAAATTTTAAATTTTCCACTATGACCTCTCTTATCCTCCCCGAGGTCGAGAATATGGTCATAAAACTTGATATGGACACAGGATCCCTGGTGTTAGTACTCATCTACCGCCCCCACAAGCAATGCCTACCTTCCCACGCCTTTAGGTGAACAAATGGCTTCCTTAGTGATAGACTATGAGAAGGTGCTCCTTATCTGGGACCTGAACTACTGGTTTAATGATGCCTCCGGGGGACCCCACGCTACTGAACTATCTGAACTTCTATCCAACTTAAATCTAGTCCAGCACCTACACAACTCTACTCATGTGAAGGGACATATTCTGGATCATATCTGGCCCTGCAATATCTAGCTCTCAACACCGTTAATTACCCCATGCATTTGGTCAGATCACCATCTGATACAATTCACTATCATTTCAAGCGGCTATAAAAAACCCTCCTCTTCGGCGGGTGGTATAACCAGGAAATGGAAATCCTTAAATAAACTGGATTTTGTTAATACCTTGGAGAACTCTATACCTATTTTCTGTCCGGATATCAACATTATGGAGGGGAAAGCCACCAAGTGGCTATCCTAGGCTAGTACCACTCATGCCCCAATTGTGAAATTCTCTTGTACTCGCCACTCAGACGCCCATAAATGGTTTACCACAGACCTTAAAAAACAAAAACTTGAGTTGCGTCAATATGAGAGAAAATGGAGATCAAGATACTCCGTTGAAGACAGGGAACAATTCTCCAATGCTCGCAGAATGTATAAAAAAGCCATCCTGACCACCAAAGCGGCCTACGTTTCTACAAAATTGCTCAGTGCCCAAAATAAATCCAAAGAAATCTTCAAAATAGTGAATGATCGATGTAATGATGCCAGAACTTCGCCTATTCAGACCCCCACCCAGGAATTCTGTAACTCCTTGAACAACTACTTTCTGGACAAAATCTCCACCATTAAAGCCAGTCTTCCCAATACCTTTAACTGGGAACCATTGGATGATACTTCGAACAACCAATGCACGCTAGACACCTTTCAACTCATCTGTCCTAAAACTCTATCAGAACTAGTGTCACATCGGGGTCACCCAATGAATGTTGCCCTCTGCACGTCCTGAAAGATGTTTTCTCCGTCTTGCCTCAGAGCATGCTCCCATTTCTTAATGAGTCACTTGCCCAAGTCAAGGTTCCCACTGCCTTTAAGCATGCAATGGTAGTTCCCCTTCTCAAAAAAAACAGGGTCCGACCCCAAAAATCCTGTTAACTATCGTCTCATCTCCCTCCTACCTTTTCTGGCAAAAATACTAGAGGCCCATGTGACTAAGTGTGTGTCTAGCTTCATTGAATGCTCAGACTACCTAGAGCCTAATCAAGCTGGCTTCCGTCTGGCGCACTTAACGGAGGCCGTGATTCTTGCAGTCCTGGACACTCTTAGAGCAAAGGCAGACAAAAGAGACCATCAAGCTTTGGTACTCCTGGATTTGTCGGCCGCGTTCGACACGGACGACCATAAGATCCTGTTGAACCGTGTCGAGCAGGTGGGATTTCGTGGACCCCCACTCGGCTGGATAGAATCTTTTCTTGTGAACCGCACTCAAGCAGTGAGGCTTGGAACCCTTACCGCTCCCAAGCTCACCTCCACTTGTGGGGTCCCGCTGGGCTCCTCTCTATCCCCGTTCCTTTCCAATTTATATTTAAAGCCGTTAATCCACTCACTAAGAAACAGAAACATCAACATCTTTAATTATGCAGATGATCTACAGATCATATTCCCACTTGGCTCCCCTGACGCCGCGGCTGAGTTTCAGGCAACTATGCTTCACATCCAGCGTTGGAGGGATGCAAATCACCTGAAGCTCAACCCGGGCAAGACGGAGGGTCAGACTGATTTGCATAGAGCCATGTCTGAACTGGGGTGGCAGAGTGGGCTAAAGAACGGTGATGGATTAAACCCAGATCTTTTGACTGGGTGTGAGTGTTTGATTGATTTGCATGCTCCGTCCATCACCACCCCCTTTTGTAACGCTAGAAAGAAGACTGTTGCGACCGGAATACTAGAAGAATGTTTGCTCAAACAGCCATGTTTTCAAAGCTTCCCTGAAACTCAGAAGGTTGTCACAGTCTCTGAGTGTCAGGGGGAGAGAATTCCAAAATCTGGGGGCCAGGTGAGAAAAACAGAATCCTCCCTGTCCTTTACGTCTGAAGGACAAGGTGGTTAACAGGGAGAGATGAGCTGAGCGGAGATTGCGCGAAGGAGTATACTTTTTGATCATGTTGCTTATAAATCTAGCGTTACAAAAGGGGGTGGTGATGGACGGAGCATGCAAATCAATCAAACACTCACACCCAGTCAAAAGATCTGGGTTTAATCCATCACCGTTCTTTAGCCCACTCTGCCACCCCAGAAACCTATGGGTGTCATCCTCGACTCCACCCTCTCCATGACTAAGCAGGTCAACGCAGTCTCTTCCTCCTGCTTCTACACCATCCACATGCTTCGCAAGACCTACTAGTGGATCCCCACAGAAACAAGAAAAACGGTCACCCAGGCCCTCGTCAGCAGCAGATTGGACTACAGAAACGCCCTCTACGCAGGAGCCTTGGCCACACTCCAGAAATGGCTTCAACGCATCCAGAACCCCTCTGCATGCCTGATCCTCGACGTACCCTGCCACAGCCACATCACACCCCACCTGAGAGACCTGCACAGGCTCGCCGTCAAAAAGAGGATAACCTTCAAGCTCCTCACCCACACACACAAGGCACTCCATAACACCGGACCAGCATACCTCAACAGACGACTCAGCTTCTACACCCCCACCCGACAGCTCCTCTCCGCTCCGCCGACCTCGCCACAGTCCTCCACATCTGAAGAGCGACCTCTGGCGGCAGATCATTCTCCCACTTTACCGCCAAGGCCTGGAACACCCTCCCCATCCACTTACGGCAGACCCAAGACCTGCTGACCTTCAGAAGACTCCTCAAGACCTGGCTGTTTGAGCAGTAGCGGTATTCCCCACCCCTAGCGCCTTGAGACCCTCACGGGTAAGTAGTGCGCTTTACAAATGATTGATTGATTGATTGATTAGTTCTTGCTGCTAGGTTTGGCAGTTATTTCATGTCCTGTGTCCTGCTCTTGTTGTTTTGTGCTGTCTAATTGCTGAGAGGATGATAATACCGGGGTTGAATCCCACGAGAACTAGCTAGTTAGAAAGTCGACCAAGTCTTGTTCCTGGACGCTGGAAATCAGAATGTTTATGGGCCTATTCAGATTGTTTATTGTTTCCCAAAAGGTGCTTACATTAGTTAGCCTTACACTAAACAGTAGTTTGGCCCAGAATGTTTCTTTTTTATTCCTTTTTTTTGTCCCATAGCTTTTTTGGACTTTTATGCAGGAGACATTCTATATCCTATACTGTTTCACCAGGATTGGTTGATTTTAAATTTCTTTACCCTTTCCTTAGTTCTCGTTTCAAGGAGTGCAACATGCGTGTGATTGTTTTGCGGGCATTTCTTGGTGTATGGCTTCGAGCTCCCCGCATCAGTGATGTTAACTTCGTAGTGAATTCTTTCCGGGCGATTGTTATATTCAATTTCTTGGCACAACTGGCCAACATCAATTCTTTTACTGTACTTTGAAGGTCCTGGAGGGTGTTGTTTGTCAACTTGAGCTGCTTTAGATTTATCGTGTTTAGTCTGCCAGCCATTACTGTTGTTTCTCTGTGCTTTGGAGAAAATAGATTAAAGAGGATGTGTTGGTAGGAATGATTGCTCTTAGTAGTATATTCAATTGAAAATTATGATTATAATGTCATTAATGGTAGCATGACTACTGTAAAGTCTAAAATGAATCATGGCTGTTCTTCTCGATAGGTGAATTTTGGCGGAGTGTCCTCCATTGATCTGCTATTTATCACTCTCATTCCTTTGGTGTTCTAGCACTGTTACTAGGGAGTGGCCAGTGTTGTCAGGTCGAGCAGTCGTTAATTGATGCTGGGGATGGATGTTCCAGTGTATTTTGTCTGCTGTTAGTTTTTCATACTGGAGTATGAATTAGGTTGGAGTTAAGGTCTCCTGTCAGCACTATGTCACAGGTTGGAAACGTGAGTTTTTGTCTGAAATTGTTGTGATAAGTATAGAGATAAGAGCTTTTTTATTTCTTCAATTAGGGTGAGCATAGGTATTAATTAGCAGCACATGGTTTGGTTTGTTGGTCCTTGTTAGACCTGGGATCCTGAGTTGGCTGAGGTAGGTACAGTAGGCCAAATAGGGACCCTCGTTCCCACGTCAGGGAAAGGAAGGACACCTTCTCAGATAGCCAACACTCACCCCCTTGGTAACTTGGCACGAGCAGCCAGGCTTATTGTCAAGGCAAATGTGTAAAGTATTTGCAACCACACTCACAGCAACCCAATGATGACATCACAAATAGACTCCAAACAAGTTTCATAAAAAACAAGTATAAATGTATATAAAAAGTTATACGATAAGACCATACAATATAAACCCAACATATGCGCATTTGTAAAATTCCTCCTGGCCGGTTGTTAGGCCAGTCAGCCCTTGTAAGTTCTGGCGATAATAATGAGCACTTCTAAACGTTCTACTGCAGTCCTACTGAAATGCTATGCAGTTTGTAATGCTAGAATCAGGCACTTTACAATAAAAAAAAAATGCAGGTCGTAATGTTAGAATCACGCACTTTGCAATGTAAATATAATGCAATGCGTAATGCAACAATCAGGTACTTCGTTATGCAGAAATAATGCAATGCGTAATACACTATTCAGGTAGTTTGTTATGCATGAATAGTGCAATGCGTAAAACACTAATCAGGTAGTTCATTATGCAGAAACAATGTAAAGCGTAATACGGCAATCAGGTAGTATGTTATGCAGAAATAATGCAATGTGTAATACGCTCCTGCTCTGATTATGGTGCCTTAGGCGGTCTCTCCGCCACTCGAGCTAACTTGCAGTCAGCCTCTGTCAACAGTTGCCCCCACACAGGTATGGTGTAAACAAAAAGTGCAGCTCTGCACTCCAGCCCCGGTACTGCCACTCCTTCGGCTAGTACGGGCTGTGGTACGAGCCGAGGCACGCACTGCAGGTATGGGAGATGCCAAGATCATCTCCTTCTGAGCCGGCACCCCACCCTAGGCATCAACATACGTTACCTGGGGGTATGACCTCGCTCTCCTCTCCTCTTCCAGTGGTTGTGGCCTCCGATGCAATCTTTGTGAATTCCGGGCAGTGGGACTCGGGCCCTGCGTCAACGAGGTTGGCTTCAGGTCCTGCCATGGCAACGGCAGGCTCGGGCCAGCGGCTCAGCTCCTCCGGAGCTGCGGGTCCATGCCGCCTATGCTACGAAGATCTCAGGCTGCAACAGGGAACACGCACACAGCGTCCTTGAGACTCACTTGAGCTTCGGGTGCATGATCACCGGCCACTCCACACGAAGGTCACAGGCTGCATGAAGCACACGTACACAGCGTCGCTGAGACTCACTTGAACTCTGCATGCGCGATAACAAGGCAATCCTCACGAAGGTTTCAGGCTGCACAAAGCACACAGCGTCGCTGAGAGTCACTTGTACTCTGGGTGTGCATGTTAACAAGGCAATCCTCACGAAGGTCTCAGGCTGCACAAAGCACATGCACACAGTGTCGCTGAGACTCACTTGGACTCCAGGTGCCCACGATCACAGTCCAGTTCTTACGAGGGTCTCAGGCTGCAAAATGCACATGCACAGAGCGTTGCTGAGACTCTCCTGGAAACTTTTGTGTTCCTGAGTTTCTGCAGCAGGGAGTCAGCTCAACTCGAGCCCTTGGTGATAAGTTACTTCCGGACACAGCACACAGCAAAGTCCTTTCAAGCACGGGGACACAGCACACAGCAAAGTCCCTTTAGCCTCTCCTTGGTTAAAACAGCAAACTGCAGGCCAGCCCCAAAACACACAGCAATGGTCAGTCCTTTCCTTAAGTCTCTTCAGTTGTTTCTTCCTTGGCAAAGGTTCCTCTTGACCACGAAGTAGCTTCAGTCTTGTTCAAACTTGATCAGCCCATTTCCCCCAAGTTAAGGGCCTTCAGCTCTCATAGTTATACCCCTAAGCGTCTTTGAAGTCTTTGTGTTTAAGGGGGCACTGACCCCTCTTCAAACCAGTTCTGGGTGCCTCCCTGCCAGTGACACCTTCTTCCTTTGATTAGTGGGGGTCTGGATTCTCAATCACTCAGCAGGAGATGGGACCATTGTTTTATGGCAGCAACCCAGGCCTCTTCACCTCTAGGGGCTAAAACTCCCCTTAACCTCCAGATGGAGGTCAGCCTGTCACCGTCTCACCTCCTCCTTGGGGTCACGACATTCCCCAGATCCTATCACTTTTGAATCCAGACAGTCAATCCACAACCAGGCAGAGACACACAGAAATGTTAGAGCACAAAAACCCAGCCACTTCTAAAAGAGTGGCTTCTAAACACACAATGCAAAAACCACCTTTATAAAAAAGATGTGTTAGTACATTGTGAGTTCAGGCATACTAAACCTCTGCATCTTAAGCCTTTGGGAAGATAGGCTGGAAAACCTATTACACAGCCTTCCCATTCTGTCCTACGGGCAAGATGGCCATTCCACAGTGAAAAACGAAATGGAGATTATTTCACTGTCAGGACATGGTACACACCTTATTGCATGTCCTACCTTTCACGTGCACTGCACCCTGCCCAGCGGGTACCATGGGCCTACCATATGGGGTGTTTGGTGTGCATAGAAAGGGAAGTGTAAGGTCTGGCAAGTGGGTGCACTTGTCAGAACAACTTGGCAGTTTATCAAACTGCGAGCAGGCACTGCAATGGCAGGCTTGCATTCCCTCTTTAAGGCTAATGGTGTGGGTGGCACAATTAGTGCTGCAGGCCCACTAGTAGCAGTTGCATTTCCAGCCCTGGCACACATAGTGCACTTTACTAGGGACTTTACTAGTAAGGCAAACACACTAACCATGGACAGTCAATTATCATTACACTTTGTACAGGGAGCACTTACACTTTGACACTGATCAGCAGTGGCAAAGTGCCCAAAGCATCTAAGTTGGCAACACCATGTCAGAAAAAAGGTCTAGGGGAAAGCAAAAAGTTTAGCAAACTTTAGCCAAAAAAGGGCCAAGTCCAACAGTACTCCAGAGGTTAAATATAACTAGCTGTATTCTGGGGTCTGGGGATGCTTTTTTTTGGCGTTCATATGGATGGGCTCCGCAAGCTTGGTCTTTTCTATGCATATAAAGTCGAAGCCAGCTACAAACTCTAGCCATTCTTGGTTTTGACCCTACTCCGCAGACCTGCCACATTCCAAAAAACAAAGCCAAGATGTTCAGTGATAACTGATGCTAGAGTGGAATTATAATTATTGCTCAAACCAGCTGGCTTCTAGTCGGTTGGTTGGTTGTATCATATGGCTACATAAATCCCTCTCTAACTAGGTTGGATGTGATCGTTAGGTCTTCATCACTATCTAATAAGGCCTCCCCATTAGGTGCCTCTATGACTTAATAGGGTGGGATCGTTAGGTCTTCCTCAGTCGCTAAAAAGGCCTCCTCATTAAGTCAATCCGGCCCATCCAAGTTAGCCAGGCTTTGGAAGCGGTTCTTATAATTTACTGTGCTGTCATTTGTAATATTACATCCTTTGATAAGGATTCTTATTAGATTTAGCATAGCAGTCACTACTGACTTTTTGTGGCAATTTTGCTCAAACTGTCTACTTAATCCATCTACTTTAAGTTGAAACATTTATTTTCGTACAATAGCAGCTGCATTGGCCAGGCAGACACCATCCTTAAGAGAATTTTGTTTACAGATACTGAATATATTTTTTCCTATATTTTTATGTATTAGAAGAATATGTTTGCCTTTTGGTTCAGCTGTAAGTTCTGGTATGAACACAAGAATCTTTGCGGTGTGTACATATGTGTCTGCATTTTCTACACATAATTCTGTCATACGATGAACTACAAGTAATTTGACGTTAGATAAAGTAAATACTGACGATACTTCAGAGTTTTGAAGTGCTTCTTCGAGATAGTTTACAATTTCACCTCATCTCATGCCAAAGATTAATGTCAGATTCAGATTTAAACTTTATTCGGTTACTTAGCACAGAAAATAACCATGAAAGTACAAGTAAAAACACAATAATTTTACAATCCAGTTTAAACAATTTGCTTATCCTAAATATAGCACATTCATGTAATAGATTTACGAAATTTAAAAACAGTTTTCAGATATACGGTCAGGGATGCTACTGTAAACATATTATCAAGCCGTTGTAATTCTAAAAAAGCAGGACGACACTGGATAAAATCCATAAACTTTAGTAAAGGGACAATCCATCTTTTTCTGGGATTAGTGTAAAATCTGCAAAAGAAAAGAATGTGGATGTCTGACTGTTCAGATAGATCATCACAGGGGCACTTAATACGTTGTTTACCCCAAATATTCATGACAGGGAAACTAAAGAGCCTAAAAATCATATTAAACCTAAAGCGCGTAAGTAAAAATCTTTCAAAGTTGCTCATAGATAGTCTAATATAGGGTTGCATCTGTCCTGAGGACATAATTAATTGGTGGGCGGCCACATTTTTCTTCAACATTTCTGCTCTAGTTCTTTGGTCGCCCAAAAGCCTCATACATATATCTTTAAGAGTTTTCCTAGAGACAAGGTTCATAGTTGTGGGATCTTCATAATATTCCGGATGACCTATGTTTGCCATAAAGGACATTGCATAACTTAACCATCTCACTTTGCCCCCTTTCTCTAGACTCACTGCATCCCTAAGAATAGAGCGATTAAAAGCACATTCCTCCGTCGTCCACACCCTGTGCCACAGTAGAACAGGAGCGACCTTAATTAAGTTAAGTTTTTTTGAAAAGGTTAAGTCTTCTAGAAAAGGTACCCCCAGCTCAACGTGGCAAACATAGGTTGATGTGCTTTCTGGGACTGCTAGGAGGAATCTCAGGAAGGTGTTCTCCACTGTCTGCAACAATTTTACGTTTGCATGTCCCCACAGTCCTGCGCCGTCGAGTACAGTGAGGAGTTCCCTAGGTGCTTTTTTACCAATACTTTTACTAAAACATTTCAGCGCCATTATAGATTTACAGAACAGTAAATGCCTGGAGTGAATCATATTATTCCATCGACCAGTTTGGTCGAATAATAGGCCCAGATAAGAGAAAGTAGGGGTCTGTTCGAGAGGTTTTTGACCAACATAAACTATCTTCTCCTTTTTATGTTGCCTGCGGCCATAGGTCATACTAAACGTTTTAGTACAGTTTAACTTCAGGTTTAGTTTGGACATAAAGACTGTAAAAGTATTAACCATCGTTTGCATGGCCAGCGGTGTCCTGGCCATCAGGACCGCATCATTGGCATATAGGAGAGCCGGGAAGATCTTCTTCCGACAAGCGGCATATCCCTGCACTCCTCTAATAGTACACTTTCCAGGTCGTTAATATAAATTGTAAAGAGGAAAGGAGCAAGGACACAGCCTTGCCGCACCCCTCTTGCGACTCTGAAAGTGTCTGTACATTCTCCATTTTTCCCATATCTAACTCGGGCAATAGCCCCTGCATAAAATTCTCTGAGGTAATTAATTATGTTTGTATCTACCCCTAAATTATGTAATATCAGCCGTAACTTGGAATGGGTGACGCAGTCAAAAGCCGACGTCAAGTCGACAAAAGTTAAAAACATACGACCACCCTTGGCTTTAGCAAATTTTTCTGTAAGTATATGCAGATTAAGACATTGGTCAATTGTACTCAGACCCTTCCTAAAACCGTACTGATTATGGAATGTTCCTCCGCCCATGCTTGCAGCCTATTTAAAATTACTCGACCAAAAATCTTAATGGTAGAGTCAAGTAATGAGATAGGGCGATACCATTGGCAGCTAGATCTATCGCCCTTTTTAAATATAGGAACAATAATTGACTCACACCATGAAGGAAGCAGACCATTGGAACAAGTAGCATTATAAACCTGGGTAATGTCAATTTGTTGTCTTTGGGGCTCATTACAATGGTGGACAGACTTGAGTCTGTCCGCCATTGTCACGGGAATTGGGACTGTCCCTCTATATGGCAGCGGTCCCGACCATGGAATTACAATGCGGTCGCATTGGGCATGTTTCCATTGCGCCGGGTGCTGCAGGCTGCAGCACCCGCCGCAATGGTAAACATCAAGGTCTTGCATTTCCCTGCACTACTCTGCAGGCACTACATTGCAGGGAAATTAAGGGGGGTACCATGGGTACCCCCGGTGCACCCACACCTCCCCCCAATACAAGGGGGGCCTGCAACAGGCCCATGAAGTCAATCTCCACCAGCCTGTGAATGGTGGTTGAACCGCCATCCACCGCTTGCTGAGATGAAGCATCCGAATATGGCGGATGGTGCCTGCTAGGCACAGCCACCATTCTGGGTATGCTTTCCATGTCCGTCAGCCAATCGGAACAATTGCCTGTGGTGGACCCCTGGCGGATGGAATTCCCATCCGCCAGCAAACCGCCTGCCATCATAACATGGCAGGCGGAGAATGGCTGCAATTTAGCGGTGAACCCGCCACCGGCAGCTTGAGCCCCTTTGTATTTTTCTTTGTTCTGTATTTCCCGAAGCCGGTTATAAAAACGAACAAGACCATTTTTGTGGTACTTCGCTTCGGTCACAACCATATCACCAACACTTAACTTGGCGAGTAACTTTGAGTCACTTAATGCAACTGCAGCATCTTGAATTTGATTACTCAATTCAAATGTACGCACATTTATAAGTAAGGCTCCCAATTTTACATTTTAATAATTTATACAGATAAATAAAGACAAAAAACAATGGGGGCCATTAGGATCTCGGGTGGATCGCCACCACCCGCATGGCAGTGGCGATCCACCCGAGAAACGCCCCGCCCGCCCCCTATTACCCCCGCCATATTACTATCCGCCCGGTCAATAAGTCGACCGGGCGGAAAAAAGTTTAATATGGTGGCGATGTCTGTTAGACACTGCCAGCCATATTACTATGGGGAAGGAAACATGCCTTTCGGTCACGGAAAAGCATGCAGGAATTGCTTGCGGGGGTCCAATGCGGGCCCCCAGGGACTCTGGGGGATGGTGGTGCATATGGGGGGTACCAATGGTACCCACCTGCAGTTCCATGAACAACATGGCAGGCACCACTTGGTGCCTGCCATGTTGTGCATGGAAGTGCACGACATGCCTTCCTGGCATTGTGGCGGGCGGTGCTGAGTGCACCGCCCGCCACAATGCCAGGAATGCATGATGCACCTGCCACTGTGGCGGCCGCATTCTAATGGCCCCCACGGGACCCCCGCCCTTATGGCGGGCGGTCCTATATCACGATTTGTCCGCCCGCCTCCTAATGAACCCCAATGTGTTTCCTGTCTGTATTTATTAAAAGCTGAGCAAATAGACTGCATGGGGAGGTAAAGAAAAACAGACTGAGATATCCTTAAATACAGGCATACATCTGTTTTATAGCACTAATATGTGCCTATTGGTATAGTGCTTTGTTACATGGGGCTTCTTCATTTGCTAAAACGCGACAGGAAGCCACGAGTGCACTTCTAAGAGTTAAATAAATGTGAAAATATATCATTTTTTTAACTCTGTTTATTCTCAAAACACAAAATAAATATGGATAAATACGAATAAATACAGATGGAAAATTTGAAAAATAAGTACCATAAAATGGAGAGCCCTAGTTATGATTTATATCAATTTCTTCCACAACTAAAAGAGGCAGCAGGGAGAGAGTGTACTACTTGGGATGTGATGTACAAGACATTTCAGTTCTATTTAAGTGCTTTAACTCTAAAATTCATTATTTAATGGTTAGCTTTGATAGCTGATTTAGGGAGGCTCTGCTCCTGAAGATTTTTAATTAATGTTTAAAACAGTTTAGTTGCTATAAAATATTATAAAATTTAGTAGGAATGTATGAATCCTTTTTATATTCTGAAATAAATCTTTTCAAATGTACTGCCTGACATAAGCCCAGAATAAGGCACTGTCATCCAATATCGGACCAAGGCATTCGGCACACAGATCTCCATGGAGAGAATTCCCTACGCAGGTTCTCTCTAGCAAAGTTCCAGAAGAAAAAAGCAGTTTTACAGTCGCTGTTGAACTTGGCCCATTTGCTGGGTCACCCCCAGATTTTTGCAATCTGTTACTGATTTTGTATGTGTTGGTTTTATGACTGATTGGTACATTTAATTTAAATGTCCCTAGTTTATGGTATTAGAGGTACCTCAGGTCTGAAATGTAAACATTGCTAGTAGGCTGCAGCACTCACAGCGCACCCCACTAAAGTTACTTTCCAAAACATGTCTCAGGCCTGCCACTGTAATGTCGTTTTAAACTGCCAAATCGACCTTGCAAAATACACCTTTTGCTAGGTCCAAACCTTCCTTTTTTTAAAACTTATATCACTGGTAAGGTAGGCCCTAAAAGCTCCTCAGGCAGGATGCATATTATTGAAAGGTAGGACATGTGTGTTTAATTGTACATGTCCTGACAGTGAAAAACTCCTAAGCTGTAAATAAAACAAATTGAATAGTGGGGGTACCAAAGCAGGAAACTCACACACAGAGAACTCAAACAAAGACCAAACCAATTGAATTGAGCATAACACAAAACATAATCTGTGTCATGCACAATGAATAGGGATCACTGACATAATATCGATTACATAAATATCGACGTAGCAAAATATTGAGTAAAAAATATAGAATACCAAAATATCGACTTCCTATCTCCAAACAGGTAAGTACAAAAATATCAAATCAAAAATATTGTTGTAAAAAATATAGTTAGTCAAAATACCGAATTTTTATAATATCTTAAAAGTAATGTAAAAGTAATGAAATAATAAATATAATTAACTTAAATATATTTAAAATTCTTAAATAACCTTAAAATGAATAAATAATTAATGTTAGTTACAAATAAATAAACATAAAATTATTATTTTTTAAATATATATATATATATATATATATATATATATATATATATATATATATATTCACTGAAAAAACCATAGGTTATAGACCATATATAGTTAGGATTTAGCATTTACAAAACCTTGAAAATTCACTGAAAAAACCATAGGTTATAGACCATATATAGTTAGGAATTCGCATTTACAAAACCTTATTTTACTCACACAAAACCATTGAAATTCCATATATAGTTAGTTGCACTAACTATATATCGCGCACCCGCAATCCACTGCTGATGATGTCACATATTACATCATTCATGACATGGTCAGTGACATCACTGATGACATCACTGATGACATCTCAAATGACATCACTGATGACATCTCAAATGACATCACTGATGACATCACTGATGACATCTCATTTGACATTACTGATCACATCCCTGATGATATCATTCATGTGATAATACGATGAACCTCTTCAGACTCTAATATAACCTTAGATACAATCAGTGTAAACAGACACTCACAGACTGTCACTCATCCATGGAGTTACTCACACACCTAGTCAGTCATGCAAAGAATCAATCACACCTCCATTTCCTCAACTATACAGTTATACAAACTTTACCTATTCAAACATATACTAACACATATTTACTCTCTTATCCAATCCCTGATACAAGTTCACAATGATCCATACAGCCACTCACACATTCACTGGCTCTTATGCACAGTTATTTATATATGTCAACTCTCACATGTACTGTGTTTTACATATGTACTTACTTTGACATGTAGCACTGAGATATCCATTCACTCACCAATACACTCATGCACACAGTCAACCGCCCATACAGCTGTTTCCACATGCACTTTTGAAACCATACATCTAGTGAATCAACTGCTCACACATCTATGCACAGAGTCATACACCTCCCAGCCACCTACACACACACTCAGTCTCCCATACAAATACTGGGGCAACCAATCAATAACCCATATAGTTACTCATATAGCTACTTATCAACACATGCAACAGTTTACAGAACAACAGACATAATGATGCACAAATTAAGACAGTTTAGTCACTAACCCATGCACTCATTGAGACACATTTAATCACTCACTCATACAGTCAGTCATGCACCTACTAAATCCTTCATCCAGACACTTATACATCCACTCATTCTTCAATATGTAAGACATATTTTAACTTTACAGAAACATACAGTCACTGGATGTTGTCATCAGTGATGTCATCAGTGATGTCATTTGAGATGTCATCAGTGATGTCATCAGTGATGTCACTGACCATGTCATGAATGATGTAATATGTGACATCATCAGCAGTGGATTGCGGGTGCGCGATATATAGTTAGTGCAACTAACTATATATGGAATTTCAATGGTTTTGTGTGAGTAAAATAAGGTTTTGTAAATGCGAATTCCTAACTATATATGGTCTATAACCTATGGTTTTTTCAGTGAATTTTCAAGGTTTTGTAAATGCTAATTCCTAACTATATATGGTCTATAACCTATGGTTTTTTCAGTGAATTTTCAAGGTTTTGTAAATGCTAATTCCTAACTATATATGGTCTATAGCCTTTGGTTTTTTCAGTGAATAAATATATATATACCTACATATATAAACATATATCATCTGTATATCTATATAAATACAAACATAAATGCATGCATACATATACTTATATGCATACAGATGCATGTTATTTACATGAAAGTTGAAAAAACACTAATAAAAGCAAAGCTAAAAAGCCACCTCATTACAAACAGAATGGCTTTAACTTAAACGAGGGCGAGATCTATTGCATTTTCAATGCTTGTTTACTTTGGTTCCATCAAGAAGGCATTCAGATGTGTCACACATTTGCCATAAATTCTGAATGTTAGCACTCTAGTTGCACATTAGATCACTGTAGTAAAGCTACTGCTCACCAGGGACGTCTGCTGCTGGTATTCAAAGTGCATGTTTCAATCTGCATGTCACAATTTTTTTAATGAAATAGAAGAGGATTTGAGAAGTCACTCAAAATGATCCCAAATTTTTTTTTCTGAAGCACTAATCATACTTTCTATGGCAAAATTAACCCCCTCATGTTGTTCCTTTTTAAATTGAGTGTTTTCAGACTTACCACTTCATTCCAATCAAGATGGCTTCTGGTGTGCCATACTTTTGTCATAAGTAAGACTGTTAGCGCTCTAGTTGTTCTTTAGAACACTCTGGGACATTCTGTCATTGGGCTATACTTTGGGTACATCTGGGTGATATTTGGGCTACATTTAGGCTCTTTTGTCTCTGGTGGCCATCTTGGGAGACTGTATGTCAGAATTTTTTAATGAAATTGAAGAGGGTTTGAGAAGTCACTCAAAATGTGCCCTAATTTTTCTTTCTGCAGCACTAATCATAATTCATATGGCAAAATATACCCCCTCATTTTGTTCCTTTTTAAATTAAATGTTTTAAGAGTTACCACTTTATTCCAATCAAGATGGCTTCAGGTGTGCCATACCTTTGTAATAAGTAGGACTGTTAGCGCTCTAGTTGTTCTTTAGAACACTCTGGGACATTCTGTCATTGGGCTATACTTGGGCTACATCTGGGTGATATTTGGGCTACATTTGGGCTCTTTTGTCTCTGGTGGCCATTTTGGGAGACTGCATGTCAGAATGTTTTAATGAAATAGAAAAGGATTTGAGAAGTCACTCAAAATGTGCCCTAATTTTTCATTCTGCAGCACTAATCATACTTTCTATGGCAAAATATACCCCCTCATGTTGTTTCTTTTTAAATTAAATGTTTTAAGAGTTACCACTTTATTCCAATCAAGATGGCTTCAGGTGTGCCATACCTTTGTAATAAGTAGGACTGTTAGCGCTCTAGTTGTTCTTTAGAACACTCTGGGACATTCTGTCATTGGGCTATACTTGGGCTACATCTGGGTGATATTTGGGCTACATTTGGGCTCTTTTGTCTCTGGTGGCCATTTTGGGAGACTGCATGTCAGAATGTTTTAATGAAATAGAAAAGGATTTGAGAAGTCACTCAAAATGTGCCCTAATTTTTCATTCTGCAGCACTAATCATACTTTCTATGGCAAAATATACCCCCTCATGTTGTTTCTTTTTAAATTAAATGTTTTAAGAGTTACCACTTTATTCCAATCAAGATGGCTTTAGGTGTGCCATACCTTTGTAATAAGTAGGACTGTTAGCGCTCTAGTTGTTCTTTAGAACACTCTAGGAGGCTGCAGTAGAACACAAAGGAATCAACTGACAGTCTCTGTCCTTGTTGGATGTACATGTTTTACTGAGAATGTCAGACTTCATTTTCACATGACTGAGAAAGATAATGTGAATTTACAGAAAATATGCTTTCAGTTTAGCTTATAGATCCCCTTCCAAACCACTGTGGGAAAATCATGAGATATTCGTTTTCTTTCAAACAATATTCATGATATCACAGCAGAAGGTTTTTTCACATGGTAAAATCACCTTAGAACCCACCACAATTCCTAAAACGAGTATGGTACCATCAACAAATGATTTATAATGTAACTAAAGTCCTAAAACCCTCTATTAACTACAATGCTTTTTAATGAGGTGCTATCATGTATATTGGTCCCAAGATGGCTGCCAACACTTCTTGGATGAAGTGCTGACAGCCAATCAGATCAGATGTGTGGTTAGGCTCCGCCCAGATATATATCTTTTTTTGAACCTAAATTACTCAAAATCCACTGGAGCACATATATTGAGACCTAGCAAAGGCACATCGGGCTAACAGTCCCTACAATTTTGCCAAGTTTTGTGCAAATCCATTCAGCCGTTCGAGCTAAAAGTGAGGCCAACCGCCCTATGGAAATTAACATGGGAAAAACGCGTTTTGGGACCCCCCTTTTTTCTCGGCCCCCCCTTGATGAAACCCCCCCAAATTGTCAGGGGCTGCTCATAAACAAAATGTTCCATTTTCCTGAAAATTTCAGCCAATTCCGTCCACAAACGCCAAAGTTATTAGACATAGAATTTTCAAAAATCCCATAGAGAAAAAATCCTAACTATATATACCTACTGGCGACCGCCAGTAGGTAATATATATATATATATATTACCTACTGGCGATAGCCAGTAGGTATATATAGTTAGGATTTTTTCTCTATGGAACTTTTGAAAATTCTATGCCTAATAACTTTGGCGTTTGTGGACGGAATTGGCTGAAATTTTCAGGAAAATGGCACATTTTGTTTCTGAGCAGCTCCTGGAAATTTGGGGGGGGGGTTCGTCAAGGGGGGGCCGAGAAAAAAGGGGGGTCCCAAAACGCGTTTTTCCCATGTTAATTTCCATAGGGCGGTTGGCCTCACTTTTAGCCCGAACGGCTGAATGGATTTCCGCGAAACTTGGCAAAATTGTAGGGACTGTTAGCCCGATGTGCCTTTGCTAGGTCTCAATATATGTGCTTCAGTGGATTTTGAGAAATTAACGTTTAAAACAAGATATATATCTGTGACAGCGCTCCGGGCTGCGCTCCGGTTCGCTTACTTTTCGCGTATCGGAACTTTGCGAAGCGAAGCTGATTGGCTCTCCGGTGTCTGTCAACATTCTAAACAGTCCGGAGCGGCCGCCATCTTGTCTCTCGGTAGGATCGAGAGACAAGAGGAGGCCAAAACAAAGGGGGAAATGAAGGAAAGGGGGCAAGGTAGACCCCTTCTGACCCCCTAGGATTGATGAGGGGGATATTATAGAGCCACGCCGGGCCCAAAAAAAAAAAAAAAAAATCCGATTTTTTTCGCCGTAGAGACGCGTCTTGGTACGCGAACCGGGCAGCTAACCGGGCAGCTAACCGGGAAGCTAACCGGCAGTGTAACGGGAGTCTGAGGAGAAGCTGATTGGCTGTTATCATTGTAAACAGTCTGGAGCGGCCGCCATCTTGTCTCTCTGTGGGATCGAGAGACAAGAGGTGGAAAAAAAAAAGGTGTAAATGAATGAAAGGGGTAAGGCAGACCCCTCCTGAACCCCTAGGATTGATGAGGGGGCTATTAAAGTTCCCTGGGGGGTGAAAAGAAAAATTGCGATTTTTCGCGGTAAAGGTGCTTCCTGGTACGTTAACCGGGCAGCTAACCGGCAGCGTAACGGGAGTCCGACATATTGTGTTTTTTGAACGTTTGTGATATGTGCACGTGTGGATTTTGTCTAATTAAGGTTAAAAAAATATATATATATCTTTAAGCGTGTTCTGGCGCGCTTATGTTTTGGGTTTGGTTTGCGCTGCAGAGACGATACGTCACGGTTATGCGATGCATCATGAGGCGTCTCACGGGCTACGTGATACGTCACTTAATAAAGAATATATTTTACAGCTATAGATATTAGCTTTTAAAAAACCAATGAAATTCACAGAAAAAACCATAGGTTATAGACCATATATAGTTAGGAATTTGCATTTACAAAACCTTGAAAATTCACTGAAAAAACCATAGGTTATAGACCATATATAGTTAGGGATTAGCATTTAAAAAACCTTATTTTATTTGCACAAAACCATTGAAATTCCATATATAGTTAGTTGCACTAACTATATATCGCGGACCCGCAATCCACTGCTAATGATGTCACATATTACATCATTCATGACATGGTCAGTGACATCACTGATGACATCACTGATGACATCTCAAATGACATCACTGATGACATCACTGATGACATCTCAAATGACATCACTGATGACATCACTGACATCTCATTTGACATTACTGATTACATCACTGATGATATCATTTATGTGATAATACATCTTCAGACTCTAATATAACCTTAGATACACTCAGTGTAAATAGGCAATCACAGACTGTCACACATCCATGGAGTTACTCACACATCTAGTCAGTCATGCAAAGAATCAATCACACCTCCATTTCCTCAACTATACAGTTATACACACCTTACTTATTCAAACATATACTAACACATATTTACTCTCTTATACAATCATTGATACAAGTTCACAATGATTCATACAGCCACTCTCACATTCACTGGCTCTTATGTTCAGTTATTTATATATGTCAACTCTCACATGGAGTGTGTTTTACATATGTACTTACTTTGACATGTAGAACTGAGATATCCATTCACTCACCAATACACTCATGCACACAGTCAACTGTCCATACAGCTGTTTCTACATGCACTTTTGAACCCATACACCTAGGGAATCAACTGCTCACACATCTATGCACAGAGTTATACACCTCCCAGCCACCCACACACATACTCAGTCTCCCATACAAATACTTGGGCAACCATTCAATAACCCATATAGTTACTGATATAGCTACTGATTTAAACATGCAGCAGTTTACAGAAGAACATAAATAATGATTGCCAAATTAAGACACTTTAATCACTAACCCATGCACTCAGTGAGACACATTTAATCATTCTCTCATACAGTCAGTCATGCACCTACTAAATCCTTCATCCAGACACTTATACATCCACTCATTCTTCAATATGTAAGACATATTTTAACTTTACAGAAACATACAGTCACTGGATAATGTCATCAGTGATGTCATCAGTGATGTCATTTGAGATGTCATCAGTGATGTCATCAGTGATGTCACTGACCATGTCATGAATGATGTAATATGTGACATCATTAGCAGTGGATTGCGGGTCCGCAATATATAGTTAGTGCAACTAACTATATATGGAATTTCAATGGTTTTGTGCAAATAAAATAAGGTTTTTTAAATGCTAATCCCTAACTATATATGGTCTATAACCTATGGTTTTTTCAGTGAATTTTCAAGGTTTTGTAAATGCAAATTCCTAACTATATATGGTCTATAACCTATGGTTTTTTCTGTGAATATATATATACATGTATATACATGTATATATATATATATTCACTGAAAAAACCATAGGTTATAGACCATATATAGTTAGGGATTAGCATTTTCAAAACCTTATTTTACTCGTACAAAACCATTGAAATTCGCATATATAGTTAGATGCACTAACTATATATCGCGCACCCGCAATCCACTGCTGATGATGTCACATATTACATCATTTATGACATGGTCAGTGACATCACTGATGACATCACTGATGGCAGCTCAAATGACATCACTGATGACATCACTGATGACAACATCCAGTGACTGTATGTTTCTGTAAAGTTAAAATATGTCTTACATATTGAAGAATGAGTGGATGTATAAGTGTCTGGATGAAGGATTTAGTAGGTGCATGACTGACTGTATGAGTGAGTGATTAAATGTGTCTCACTGAGTGCATGGGTTAGTGACTAAACTGTCTTAATTTGTGCATCATTATGTCTGTTGTTCTGTAAACTGCTGCATGTGTTAATCAGTAGCTATATGAGTAACTGTATGGGTTATTGATTGGTTGGCCAAGTATTTGTATGGGAGACTGAGTATGTGTGTGGGTGGCTGGGAGGGGTATGACTCTGTGCAAAGATGTGTGAGCAGTTGATTCACTAGATGTATGAGTTCAAAAGTGCATGTGGAAACAGCTATATGGGCAGTTGACTGTGTGCATGAGTGTATTGGTGAGTGAATGGATATCTCAGTGCTACATGTCAAAGTAAGTACATATGTAAAACAGAGTACATGTGAGAGTTGACATATATAAATAACTGTGCATAAGAGCCAGTGAATGTGTGAGTGGCTGTATGGATCATTGTGAACTTCAATCAAGGATTGTATAAAAGAGTAAATATGTGTTAGTATATGTTTGAATAAGTAAGGTGTGTATAACTGTATAGTTGAGGAAATGGAGGTGTGATTGATTCTTTGCATGACTGACTAGGTGTGTGAGTAACTCCATGGATGAGTGACAGTCTGTGAGTGTCTGTTTACACTGAGTGTATGTAAGGTTATATTAGAGTCTGAAGAGTTCAACGTATTATCACATGAATGATATCATCAGTGATGTAATCAGTAATGTCAAATGAGATGTCATCAGTGATGTCATCAGTGATGTCATTTGAGATGTCATCAGTGATGTCATCAGTGATGTAATTTGAAATGTCATCAGTGATGTCATCAGTGATGTCATTTGACATGTCATCAGTGATGTCACTGACCATGTCATGAATAATGTAATATGTGACATCATCAGCAGTGGATTGCGGGTGCGCGATATATAGTTAGTGCATCTAACTATATATGCGAATTTCAATGGTTTTGTACGAGTAAAATAAGGTTTTGAAAATGCTAATCCCTAACTATATATGGTCTATAACCTATGGTTTTTTCAGTGAATTTTCAAGGTTTTGTAAATGCTAATTCATAACTATATATGGTCTATAACCTATGGTTTTTTCAGTGAATATATATATATATATATATATATGTATATATATATATATGTATATGTATATATATATAAACATAATATCAATAAAAAAAATACAATATTTTACTGTAGGATAGCAGGAAGGTTACATTTACTATTGCCACTCCAGTGAGTGCAACAGTAGAGAAAGCGTTGGATAGCGTAGGGGTAAAAATGACTATTCCCACTCCAGTGAGTGCAACAGTAGGGAAAGCGTTGGATAGCGGGAGGGTAAAAATTACTATTCCCACTCCAGACAGTGCAACAGTAGGGAAAGTGTTGGATAGCGTAGGGGTAAAAATTACTATTCCCACTCCAAAGAGTGTAACAGTAGAGAAAGCGTTGGATAGCGTAGGGGTAAAAATTACTATTTCCACTCCAGAGAGTGCAACAGTATGGAAAACATTGGATAGAGTAGGGGTAAAAATTCCTATTCCCACTCCAGTGAGTGCAACAGTAGGGAAAGCGTTGGATAGCGGGAGGGTAAAAATTACTATTCCCACTCCAGTGAGTACAACAGTAGGGAAAGTATTGGATAGAGGGAGGGTTAAAATTACTATTCCCACTCCAGTGAATGCAACAGTAGGGAAAGCGTTGGATAGCGTAGGGGTAAAAATTACTATTCCCACTCCAGACAGTGCAACAGTAGGGAAAGCATTGGGTAGCAGGAGGGTTAAAATTACTATTCACACTCCAGAGAGTGCAAGAGTAGGGAAAGCGTTGGATAGCGGGAGGGTAAAAATTACTATTCCCACTCCAGAGAGTGCAATAGTAGGGAAAGCATTGGATAGCGGGAGGGTAAATATGACTATTCCCACTCCAGAGAGTGCAACAGTAGGGAAAGCGTTGGATAGCATAGGGGTAAAAATTACTATTCCAGCTCCAGTGAGTGCAACAGAAGTTAAAGCATTGGATAGCAGGAGAGTTAAAATTACTATTCCCACTCCATGAAGTGCACCAGTAGGGAAAGTGTTGGATAGCGCAGGGGTAAAAATTACTATTCCCACTCCAGGGAGTGCAACAGTAGGGAAAGCGTTGGATAGCGGGAGGGTAAAAATTACTATTCCCACTCCAAAGAGTGCAACAGTAGGGAAAGGGTTGGATAGCGTAGGGGTAAACATTACTATCCCCACTCCAGGGAGTGCAACAGTAGGGAAAGTGTTGGATAGCGCAGGGGTAAAAATTACTATTTCCACTCCAGAGAGTGCAACAGTAGACAAAGCGGTGGATAGCGTATTGGTAAAAATTACTATTCCCACTCCAGAGAGTGCAACAGTAGGGAAAGCGTTGGATAGCGTAGGGGTAAAAATTACTATTCCCAATCCAGTGAGTGCAACAGTAGGGAAAGCGTTGGATAGTGGGAGGGTTAAAATTACTATTCCCACTCCAGGGAGTGCAACAGTAGGGAAATCGTTGGATAGCATAGGGGTAAAAATTACTATTCCGTCTCCAGGGAGTGCAACAGTAGGGAAAGCTTAGGATAGCGGGAAGGTTAAATATTACTATTCCCACTTCAAAGAGTGCAACAGTAGGGAAAGTATATACTTCATATATAAATAAAAATCAATTAAATATAAATACCAATTACAAATTAATTAAAAGTAATTACTAATTTAATATATTATAAAAATTAAACATTTAAAAAAACAAATAAAAATTGATTACTTACAAATAATTACCTGTTAATACAAATTAATTAACAATTAATAATTAATTAATTAACATTTGAAAAATAATGAACAAATAATTAAAAAGAAATACCAATAAAAAATGTTTTTTTAAATTAATTACAATTAAATTACTTCCCACCCAATTCCCCTATAAACCCACAACTCGCTACAGAAAATAAATTAATAAAATTACCATAATTTTCAATTAAACAATTAATAAAAATAAATTACCTTTTATATTTGAATTAATTAACAATTAACAATTAATCAACAATTAATTCAAAATAAATACCAATAAATAAATTAAAATATTTGATTATTACAAATAAATTACTTGCCACCCTATTCCCCTATAAACCCACAACCCGCTCCAGTAAATAAATTAATAAAATTAACATAATTATAGATTAATCAATTAATAAAAATAAATTACCAATTATATTTTAATTAATTACCAATTAAACATTAATTAACAATGAATTAAAAATAAATACCAATAAATAAAATAAAATATTTAATTAATTATAATTCAATTACTTCCCACCCTATTCCCCTATAAACCCACAACCCGCTACAGAATTATATCACGCAAAAATTAAATACCATTAAATTAATTACTTTAAAAAAAATATAAAATTAATATAGACTTTTCACATATATACTAAAATAAAAACACACTTTAAAAAATGTGATATTAAAAAATCGATATTAACTTACTTACCTCAAATTCGATATTTTTGTTGTCTATATTCTGTCCATTCTAAATTGTGTCCATTCTATATTTTGGATTCGATGTTACTACTATTCTGTTCGATATTTTTGTAGCCTGTATTCTGTCCATTCGATATTGTGAGCAAAACAAATAGGAGGTTCCCCTGATATTTTTAACAGGGAGGGGGGTTGTAACAGTAGGAAAATTTGGAACTCCCTGCCTGGCAAGACAGCAGATTGTAAATAGCTGTTTTAGTACTTATGGAAGTGGTCTGGTTTGAAAGGGATAGTTTTCTATACCGTAGTATATAGGGCAAATCTAACTCCTGGGTAAAGTAAATCGCTGGACTACAACCGAATGAACTTGAAGACACACTTGAATATAACAGGCAGAAAGAAATGTTTTGTCGTTTAAAAATGATCATAAGAATTTATTTACCTCCCAACTGGGTTACAATCTAAAACATTATCACAAAAAAATTAAATAAAAAACCACTGTCTTGCCAGGCAGGGAGTTCCAAATTTTCCTACATTCGATATTGTGCCCATTCTATATTTTTTACTCGATATTTTGCCCATTCGATATTTTTTACTTGATGTTATGACTGTATACCATTACCAATAAATGGATAAACTAGATCAGTCTGCACAAAAGTGCTCAAGGTCAGGCCCAAGAAATTATGTAATAGACCAGGGTGCTAAATTTAGAACCTAGGTGCCTTTAAATTCATTAGTAATTGGCTAACCTACTTGTATAGTCTTAGTCAATGGCAGGTCGGGAAATAAGTTCACTGATAGAATATTGATGTAACAAACATCGATGTACTAAATATAAAAAAAATTATCGACTGCATAAATATCGACTCCAATACCATAACAGGCAAGTACAAAAGTATTAAATCAAAAAAATCTAAGTAAAAAGTATAGATGTAAAAAATATCTTATTTAAAAGTATATATAAAATAATATATAGTCAATATATTAAATATTATTATTTTTACCACAAAATAAATTAAATTTAATATATATTTTAACTAAATATAACAAATAAACTTAATTTGAAAAACTATAAACACACCAACATAAAAATGTATACATATACATATAATTACTTACAAATAATGTATTAACTATTATCTTTATTTATGTTTTTAAACTTTAAAATTATATAAAAATAATATATATATATATATCAATAATAAAAAAAGAAAATTCTACAATAAATAAAAAAATTAAACTATTAAACAAAAAATAAACTTACATTTCCCTATGCAATAAGTGCAACAGTAGGGAAAGTGCTGGATAGCGGAATAGTTAAATTTACAATTCCAACTCCTGCAACAGTAGGGAAAGTGTTGAATAGCGTAGGGGCAAAAATTACTATTCCCACTCCAATGAGTGCAACAGTAGGGAAAGTGTTGGATAGTGGAGGGGTATAAATTACTATTCTCACTCCAGTGAGTGCAAAAGTAGGGTAAGTGTTGGATAGCAGAGGAATTACATTTACTATTCCAACTTCAGTGAGTGCAACAGTAGGGAAAGTGTTGGATTGTGGAGGGGTATAAATTACTATTCCCACTCCAGTGAGTGCAAGTAGGAAAAGTATTGGATAGCCGAGGGGTAAAATTTACTATTCTCACTGCAGTGAGTGCAAAAGTAGGGTAAGTGTTGGATAGTGGAGGAATTAGATTTACTATTCGAACCCCAGTGAGTGCAACAGTAAGGAAAATGTTGAATAGCGGAGGGGTAAAAATGACTATTCCCACTACAATGAGTGCAACAGAAGGGAACGTGTTGGATAGCAGAGGGTCAAAAATTACTATTTCCACTCCTTTGAATGCAACAGTAGGGAAAGTGCTGAATAGCAGAGATGTAAAAATTACTATTCCCACTCCAGTGATTATTACAACATTAGGGAAAGTGTTGAATAGCAGAGAAACATACATTACTGATAACACTTTGAAGGGAAAAAACCAATATTACAAATAAACAATGATTTAAATATATAAAATTAAATATATTAAACATAAAAAGAACACATATTATAATATTAATCACATATACAAAAACCTACAAAGAATACATAAAATAAATTATTAAATACATATATAAACAATAATTATTTAAAAGTAGCAAATATCTGTCAGTCAGAAATGCTTTATTTCGATAAAAACATATCATAAAAGCTTCACATTATAAAAAACACATTTGGAAAAAACATGAAATAATCTATTTACACCAATTTTTTACAGCCAATATTTACAAGTTAAAAAGCAAGTAGCAAATATTAACAAACAAAAAAATTAATTAAAACATAAATGTATTTCTTTTATTTCCTACCACATAACACCACACCAATAACAAAGCACTTCAACATTTGTATCAAATGCATTTCCATAAATAACATATTTAATTATCAATTGAAAAAATCTTATTAATAAAAATACATTCATTGAGTTTGACACTATAATATCCACAACACACACCTAAAATAAACTCTAAAATTACAAAACACAATTAAATATTATTTTCAAAAGAAAAACTATCACTATTAGCCACTAATAATTACATATTTAAAATGTTATTTAATAACCACCTTTTACACCTTTAAAAGTAAAGACAGCACATACAAAAATAAACAATTACACACATTAAATATCAAATAATTAACATTAATTAACAACTATATAATAATTAAACACAAAAGTTTTGATAGTAAGAATGTGATATCACTATCTTATGAAAAGAGTTTTAGACAAGTATGGGTCGGTCTAGCCTTATCTTTTTGCCTCTCTTTCTTGTCTTTCTTGTCAGATACATGGGTTGAAGATGATTAACATAAAATATTTCTCATGGAACATTAATGACCTGCGCACCAAACCAAGGGCAAACAAAATCATGCAATATATACGAGATCTGGAAGCGCAGGTCATTGTTCTCCAGGAGACAAATTTAACAAATTCTGAGACGATAGATTTATTTAAAAGAAATAAGTGGATAGACTTTGTGGTCTCCACTACTCAGGCTAGTAATACCAGAGGGGTATTTATAATTTTCAAGAAACTAGCTAAAGCTAGGCTGATATCCCAGCAGGTCGACCCAGGTGGAAGATGGGCCATAGCCTCCGTGGTAATAGCGGGATCTCAAACCACAGTTCTAGGATACTATGGGCCGAATCAGGATGATCCTACTGTAATGGAGACTATGTTCTCACATTTGCTCTCCTTTCCTGAGCCAACTATCATAGCAGGTGATTTTAATATTGTCCTAAATCCAGCTTTGCATAAATCCCCTAATAGTCGATCCCTAGCCTTGTATAAGTCTAGGTCAGTGCTGCAATCTGCAATGAAAACTTATGGGTATGTGGACATATGGAGGGAGAGGTCTGGAGATCAGCAAGGAGTGTCTTTCCGAAACTATAAATATAAACACCAGTCAAGGATTGACTTTATCTTGATCAGCAGACGGCTGGTTGAACATGTAAGATCCGTTGAATATTTACCTCTACATCTTTCAGACCACTCTGCAGTACTTATGGACCTAACCTATGTGATTGAGAGATTGCCCTCCAGATGGTCCTTTGATCGTTCACTTCTCTCTTCACCTGATGACATACTATATCTCAAAAGAGAAGCACACAATTTCTTTTTGATTAATAAGGATTCAGCAATAACAAGAATCGTCTGGGACTCGTTCAAAGCATTTTTAAGGGGTCTTATAACAGCAAAAGTGTCTCACAAAAAGAAGCAATATAAAGAACACATTCTGTCCATAGAGGGAAAGATAATAAATCTCCAAGGTATTATCGATAGCAATATGGGGGTAGAGGAGTCCGTTATAAATAACTATAGGAAAGAAATGGCGACCTTGAAGGCCAATCTGGGTTCAGTATTGAATCTTAGACTGCAGTAGAGATGGGAAGCAAGCAAACTAGCCCATTTTGAGTATAGTGAAGGTGCAGGTAAAATGCTTTCGTGGAAGTCTAAATCCGATCAGGTCAGGAACAATATTTCAAAAATCAAAGTGGGCAACGATTCCTTAACATCGGATACTGAGATTAGAAGGGCCTTTAAGGTCTTTTTTGAATCTATCTATAAGGAGGATATTGTAACCCGATCTGAGGAGGTCGATGATTGGCCAAGCCATATCAATCTCCCTAGACTTACACATGTTCAGTCTCAAGCATTGGATGATATTATCACCGAAGGAGAAGTTAGGGCCGCTATAAAAAAAAGCAAGAAGGGGAAGGCAGCGGGCCCCGATGGCTTACCAGCAGAAATCTACAGATTGCTAGAAGATGAGATCGCCCCCTTCCTTACTGAGATGTTTAATCAGATCCTTCTTGAAGGCCAAACTCCCCGTCATCATGGGACAATGCATCTATTACACTCATACTGAAACCTGGGAAGCCTAGGGACGCCTGCGAATCATATAGGCCCATATCAATTTTAAATGTGGATTATAAAATCTTCACCACAATTTTAGCCTCTAGGTTAGCTTTGGTAGCCCCGGCAGTCCTACACGTAGATCAAAAAGGATTTGTAAAAGGCCGGCAACTGTATGAATTAACATACGACCTCATAGGGGCTATAGATATCGCGGTGACACAGAACTTACCCTTGACTGCCCTCACTCTGGATGCGACCAAGGCCTTCGACAGGGTTAATTGGGTGTACCTGTCGGGGGCCCTGGCTAAATATGGAGTGGGGAAGAGATTCTGTCATGCTGTTAGTCTATTGTATGCCAATCCATCGGCTAGCCTATTAATTAACGGTGAGTTGTCAGACCCCTTTAATATAACTAGAGGGACTCGGCAGGGTTGCCCACTTTCCCCACTTTTGTTTGACTTTTATATTGAACCTCTCGCACAACAACTGAGGGGAGAGAATGCGATTATCCCTATTCGTCACAGAGGCTGGGAAAAGAAGGTAGCGTTATATGCTGACAACCTGCTCGTTCTTACATCAGACGTAACAACCGCACTCCCGGTTATATTTGAAATTGCTAAGGGTTTTGGGAAAATATCAGGCTACCAGATCAACACATTAAAAACAGAGATGTTGATCTGGAATGACAATCGAAGTTCCTTGGAAATACAGGAGGGCGAATCATTACGCTATCTGGGCCTAAATATCATAAAAGACATCAATGGGCTTACTACAGTAAATCTTATAGCAATTATTAAAGAATGTAGGAAATTAATGCAAGCATGGTCTCACCTTCAATTATCTTTGATAGGGAGGGTTAACCTCGTTAAAATGGCCATTTTGCCTAAAATTTATTTTCTTTTCAACACCATTCCCCTTTACTTTGATCAAACTCAAATAACTAAAATACAATCAGAAATCACTTCTTTCATCTGGAATAAAAAACTAGCTAGAATAGCTTGGAAGAAGCTTAGACGGCGTTGGGAGAAGGGAGGATTAGCCGGACCAGATTTAAAATTATATTTGTGGGCTTTTCAGCTATCTTACATACGAATGCTTCTAAATAAACCTACCGATTATGGGATAGGATTAATGTTTTCGGCCATGTTAAATGGGGAAGGCCTCAGCCAGTCGGGATACTTATTTAAATTTTGCAACCCGAAATCCTTCAAAAAGATCAAGTTGAAGGTCCTGTATGGTTTGGCGAAAACCTGGTCTGAGGTAATAAAATCTATCAAACAGGGATATTACTGCAAAAAATCACAGCTTTGGGGGCTACCGGATAGCCCAGCCTGGTGGAAGATTCCCTAGCCACTCCCCTGAGAGAGGCAGGCTTCAAAGAATGGGGGGATCTCTTTTATGAGGGGGACCTGCTTTCGTGGGAGTATTTACAGAATAAAATAGGTCCAACCTTTTCGAGGTTTAAATACATACAAATCAGAAGTTGGACACAGGCATATAACGATCCACAATTAAAACGCAGCAAGTTTCCACTCGGAGGGCATAGTCAACTAATAACAAATTTGGTTGCTACCCCCTCAACCAAACGTGAGATTTCACAATGGTATAGACTCCTTCTAGATGAATCTGATGGGGAATTTAAGTTACCAACCCAACTTTGGGGTGATGTAATATCGACTCAAGATGTACAAGAACTCTGGTTCATCTCATTTGAGCTTTTAAAAAATATGGTGAAACCCTCATGGCTTCGTAGAAACCATCTTTTTACCCTTCACAGGGCGTATTACTCTCCCAAAGATTATCCAAATTTACCTCAGGGAACTCAGTGGCATGTGCAAGGTGTGGGCTGATTGCAGCTTCAGATATCCATATGTTTTTTGAGCGTCCCTGAATAGCACCTTATTGGGAGGCCATAGGTAAGACTCTTACGGCATCATTAGGTAACCCAATTATTATAGACTTACCATTAGTGATCTTCGGAGTTCTGAGGACAACTCAAAATACAGCTACAAGCCTGGTCTTCTACACAATCCTTCTGGCAAGAAGAGAGATCTGCAGGAGGTGGAAGGATCCTATCCCTCCTTCCCATGGAGACTGGCTGACATCAACGTTACAGACTGCACGAATGGATTTAGCCAGATCAGGAAACCAAAGCAAAAGGACCTTTTGGCATTTGATTGTATGGGCACAATAAAGATCCGGGGTTGTTTATTTATTTTTTTTTTTTTCCCCCGGGTCCAATGATTATACTACTATGGTGCCAATCCAAATCTTGTCCGGTCATACCCCGGCCTAGGCCCAGCAGTAGGCCTCCCCACTGGTAGCCTAACAGAATACCAAGCTGAGACAGTTGCGGGATTTATGGCCTTTCCACTCTAGCGAAATGATCCCTCCCAGTTATAATACTGTGTAAACTGGTCTAATGCTTATTCTAAATGGCTTTCTTAAACCATGGTAGATATGAGGACAAAAAAAAAAAAAAAATTAAACACAAAATAATCACCACCCTTGACTCCTATAACACACAACACACACCTACAATTAATTACACAATTACCATAGTTAATTACTAATTAGTTCATTAAAATTAATTAACTAATTATTAATTCATCAATTAAAAATAAACGACTTCTCCTCCAGTACACTGAGCACCTTCGTGGAGATGAACGACGTATTGGCCCCCAGGCAGGCCGGGTTCCGCCCCGCCCACTCCACAGAATCCGTAGTCATATCGGTCCTTGACAATCTCAGAGAGGACATGGACACCAACCATCCCCAGATCTTGGTCCTCCTTGATATCTCCGCCGCTTTTGACATGGTTGATCATACCATCTTACTTTCCCGTGTCAGAGCAGCAGGAATCGAGGGCTCGGCCTTGGTCTGGTTGTCCTCCTTCCTGCACGACCGCTCCCAAGCTGTGCAATTGGGTGACTATTCTGCGGATTTCCGGGCAGTTCAATGCGGGGTACCCCAGGGATCTTCCCTCTCCCCTCTGCTATTTAATTTATACATTGCCCCTCTTATTTTTGCCCTCCAACAGCTGGAGGTCTCCGTTTATAAGTATGCGGACGACCTCCAGCTCATTTTCTCCCTTTCTTCCTCCCCCCAGTCAATATCCAATTTCCACTCAGTCATGACGTTTATCCAAGACTTGATGAATCACAACCACCTGAAGCTAAACCCTGACAAAACGGAGTTGGTGCTGACAGGTGGTTGCTCCAGTCCTTTGTCTTCTCGTTTCTGGCCCCTTTCCCTAGGTTCCCCCCCAACCCCATCTTCCTCTGCAAAAACTCTCGGTTTCAAACTCAATGACCAAATCTCTCTTCATTCCCAAGTCAGTTTTGTTGTTTCCTCATCGTTCCTTTCCCTCCGTACCATCCGCAAAGTCTCTCGCTTTTTCTCTTTCTCCGCACTCAAACTCATAGTCCGGGCGATGGTTATCTCCCGCCTGGACTATGGCAATGTCCTTTATAGTGGCATGCCTGCGTACCTCGCGAGACGTCTTCAGCTGGCCCAAATCCAGGCGGCTCACCTGGTTTTCAATCTACCCAAATCACACCACGTCACTCCTCTCCTCAAGTCCCTACACTGGCTCCCTATACCGGACTGAGCCCAGTTTAAGCTGGGTTGCATTGTTTTCAATACCCAATCTGGGTCAGCCCCCACCTTTATCACATCCGAAATTCATTCATATGTCCCTTCCAGGGAGCTGCGCTCATCTACTGAACATTTGCTCACAGTTCCCCGTTTTAGAAGAAAAAATGGGGCGGCTCCAAATTTTCTACAATCGCTCCCATATTTTGGAATTCCCTCCCGGCTCACTTGAGATCTTGCACCCAGTATTCTCTTTTTCGCAAGGCACTCAAAACCTTTCTTTTTACCCAAGCCTTCCCTTCCTAACTGCACCCTAGGTGCCCCCGTTTCTTCTGTCCCTCAGGATCTGTAGCACTCCATAACGCCATGAAACCGCTCGGTGTACGTGCGCTCAAGAAATATTTTAAACTCTAACTCAAAGTCAAACCCTTACCATCCTTTACACCTATAAACACCACAACATACACTTACATTATCAAATGTCAAATGTCAAAGGTTCTTATAGAGCACACTTATCACCGCAAGGTCTCAAGGCGCTATGCAGCACGGGACCACAACCAGACTTCAAAGGGAGCTAAAGATGCTTATTTAGGAAAAAGCCAAGTTTTTAATTTTTTTGAAAAGACATATAATCAGTGATAAGCAATAAGTGGGGCAGGAGTTTATTCCACAGATGAGGGGCAAGATAAGAAAAAGCCTGTTCTCCATTGCGTGAAGTACGCACTCGAGGTTGAATGAAGAGGGATTGAGAGGAGGATCTTTCTTTGAGGCCGATACCATGCCAATTTCTTTGCACGGTAGATAGGGCCAGTGCCATAAAGTGTTTTATGAGTCAGGCTCAATACTTTGAAGTGAATTCTTTGGCAGACAGGTAGCCAGTGCAGTTTTTTGAGATTTAGAGCAGAGGCTTACCTGGCAGGGAGATCTAAGATCAGTCTGGCTGCCGTGTTCTGCAGCACCTGCAACTGAGACAGAACATTCACATTTAATGAGGCAAACAATACATTGCCATAATCCATACGGCTAATGACTAGGCCCTGCACCAGAGGCTTCCTGGATTCTATAGGTAGCCATCTGAAGATTTTGCGTAACTTGCGCATAATCCCATAACACATGCCTAATGTTTTATTAATGTGAGGCTTCATGGAAAGGTCACGGTCTAGAATGATTCCTAAGTCACGTACGGCCTCTTTAGCAGAAGGGCAGGTCCCTAATTCTGAGGGCCACCAGTCCTGTGACCAAAATTCAGCCGCCTTGCCAAACAAGATGATTTCCATTTTTTCATAGTTCAACTGGAGTTTATTAATTCTCATCCAATTGCTGATGTCCAACATACATTTTTTGAACTTACAACATTTTTCACTGTAGTCTGAATTGCACGTAATGAGCAATTGGGTATCATCAGCATAAGATACTGTATCAAAGTCGTACGATTTTATGATGTTTGATAGAGGGGTTAGGTACACATTAAACAGTAAGGGACTTAAGATAGACCCTTGTGGGACCCCCACTTTAACAGTTCTATTGGCGTTAGCGACTCCACCTGAACTGTATTAAACCGGTCCATAAGATAGTTTTCCAGCCATAGGAAAGCTTTGCCTCTGATACCTATCTCCCACAACCGATGTTTCAAAATGCTGTGGGAGATGGTATCAAAGGCAGCTGATAAGTCCAACAGGATCAGGATAGCAGAATCACCATCATCCAAAGCAAGTCTAATGTTCTCGACTGTCCCATGAGCAGCACGGAACCCAGATTGTGAGGAATTGAGGAGAAGGTGCCCCTCTACGTATGCAGTGAGGAGCTTATTCACCAAATGCTCCAGTACTTTCCAGTACTTTCCCAAAAAAGGGAAGTAAGGAGATGGGCCGATAATTAACAGCAAGGGACGGATCACTGGTTGGTTTCTTCAAAATGGGCTTCACCTGCGCATGTTTCCAGCTATAGGGAATAGTGGCTTGTTCCAATGAAGAGTTAAAAATAATGGAAAGAGCATTGACCAATAGAGGAGTGATCTCTGGACAGTTCCGAGGGAGGAAGATGTCCAGACGGGAACCAGTCTTTATGTTTTTTTAAACTATTGAGAACTAACTTCATTCATGGTAATAGGATCAAATTCAAAGAGGTATGTTCTCCCCAGGTTTCCTGTATTGAGGGCATTGTTTTCAAGGTCCCTATTAAGAAATTTTAAATTTTGACTAGTTGCCGGGAAGGAAGAGTAAATAGATTAAATTGTATTCTCAAAAAATGTTGACAGTGAGTCAACCCATTCTTGCGAGGGGATACATTCAGAGGATTCTGATTGGGGTGAGGTAAATTCTTTCAAGATCTTATACAATTCTTTACTAGAATTGATGGCTTTATTTATCCTAACGGTAAAATATGTTATTTTTGCAAGCTTAATATTGCCAATATATATATTGAATGAAGCTGTCTGTATTTGGTACGATTCTCAGGAGATTTTGTCTTTCTCCACATGCGTTCAGCCATCCTCCTAGCCTTTTTAGGGCGTCAGTGAACCACGGGGCGGCAAGGTTTTTTGAAAAGACACTGGTTTCAGGTAAAGTTTTATCCAAGGTTTCCACAATTGAAGTTTCAAATTGTTTTAACATTAGATTGACATTGTTACCTTGAAAGATAGGAGGTTTAAAATTAGTAAAAAAAAATTCAGGGGTCAATTTCCTCCAAGGACGAATAGTGGCAACTTTTTTCCTACTTATAATAATGGCCGAGGGGATTGGCATACTACATTTTAAAAGAAAATGTTCAGTCCAGATCATTGGAAGTGGGGTTTCAATAGTTATATCAGAGATATTGGTAAAAATTAGGTTCAACATATGACCCGCTCTTCTGATCGGGTTTTCTGCCCCTTTTTGAGTGAAGGTGACTTTAGCCTGCTATCATTCTAATAGGAGGATTAGAATCTCAGACCTGGCCTATTTACAAGGTGTTTGACGTAATTCCCTACTTTTTTCTGCACCTTAGGGTCTATAAACTTATGTTAATGAATAGATTCCTTAGTATTAGTATTAATCCGTCCTTTTGTAAGGTTGCTAGTATATTTCTAATGGAGTTATGCTTATTTCGGGCCTCGTAGGCCTCGAACGGGAGAGACTCCATCTTTCATTCTGCCTCGGCTGATTGAGATGCTTTTAGGTCAAATGTAATGTTTTAGTTATAAGGTGTTGTTCGCTTGGAGAGAACCGCCTCAAGCTGGCCCTTATCGAAGGATTGTATTTTTCTTCGTGTCGAAGACATAACATCAGGCCGGCTGGCTGAGAACGTGTCCTTGGCATGGGGTGGTACAAGAATTTGGTGGGCGGCAGGTTACTGGGCGTAAATTTCCATGCATGAACACGGTTCTATATTAGCGAAAGCACGGAGAGTTCAGGGTTCAGTCCGTGAGTCAGATAGTAGACGGCAGCTAATACTCTCTCAGAAAGATTGAAGTTATTTTAGTTGGAGCAGCTGGCGAGCTTTGATACTAAGATTAGAGCATGCAGAATGAAGCAGTTAGCGGAGCGAACGAATACTAGAGCGGCAGAAACGGATTTAAAAGATCGAAGTTAGAAGGTGAATAGTCCGTGATTGAGAGGAGAGAGGAGTAGTGTAGAACAGCGAGAGTGAAGCAAACGAAGTCGAGAATAAGAAGGAGGTTCCAGTGACTTGGAGGGGAGCAGAGGAGACAGAGCATAGCGGTGCAGATGTGTATCCGTGACTGCAGGGGTGATCCTAAGATGAGCCAAGGCACAGACGAGAAGGGAACACAGATGACAACTGAGCCCAAACTTCATACTCATAAGGTGACGTCGACCCTTTCTTATTAGCGTGCACACACATTCTAATTCTTTCTTTTGCTTTTCAGGCTATGTGTTATATTGCAGTATTATATTGTTGTTATTGTTTAAATAAAGGGACCCCAGCTCTTAGCGAGCAGCTGTGCAAGTGTTATTATTCATAACAGGGGTGCACAGGGGGGGTACCTATGGTACCCCCCTTTATTTGCATGTACAAAGCAGCAGGCAGCACACGGTGCCTGCCGCTTTGTATATGCAAATGCGAAAATGCATTTTTAGCATTGTGGCGGGCGGTGCAGAGTACACCGCCCGCCACAATGCTAAAAATGAAGGATGTGCTCACCACTGTGGCGGGCACATCCTAATTCCCCAATGGGACCCCCGCCCTTATGGCGGACGGTCCAGAATACCGATAGGGTAGCGGGTGGACAAAGTCCGCCCGTCATCCTAATGAGGCCGTATGTCTGGAAGAGTAGCTCTGGTGTATAGACCCCCTGGCCCTAAAACAAAATTTGAAGATTACCTTTTAGAAACAATTGTTACTCATGTACTAGCCACGGATAATTTTATCCTATTAGGAGACTTTAATTATCACGCAGAATTGACCCTAGACTCCGTTACAAGTCATCTGATTACATCTATGGAGACTCTTGGTCTTACACAAAGGGTCACTGGATCGACGCAGTTACTTGGCGGGTGTAACAACTGGATTTTTTGGACCAGATAGAATCAGCTTACAAAACACCACCAAACCCAGCCGAAACGTAATCACCTCCCTCCTCAGGACCTACTTACAAAAGGCACCTGTGTACCTACCTGAGGATGGGGAATCAGCAATATACAAGCTTATATCATCAAAAACACCACTAAATCTATAGGGATTACTAGAAATACTCACTATTATTCCACACCGCACTCATACCTTATAGTCTCGCGGCAACATAGGCCCAGACTAGACTACCCTGAGGCAGTTCTGATTACTTACCATTTAACACTGATCACAATCAGTGCTCACGCAAGCCACAATCCTGTGGGTATACACATTGACCACAATCAATGCTCTCATTAACGCCGCTACACAACGACGATCACTGTCCTATGAATACCTTCAGCTCTTTCTCTCTCTGTTGAGAAGTTTCTCTATACATCTAATATCTACTGGGAATATAATATTATAGGTTATGTGATAGATAGACAGGTCGATCCTTTCACACAAGAATGGCCAAATCACAATATGCAAAGGTTATTCTCTAATATAAGTGCTCCTCTACTCCCTTCCTCAGTTACCATTTACCTGAACGGGAGATGCATCCGTTCACATAACAGCATCTGACTAGAAGAAAGGTTAACTTTATTATGAATAATAACACTTGCACAGCTGCTCGCTAAGAGCTGGGTCCCTTTATTTAAACAATAACAACAATATAATTAATACTGCAATATAACACATAGCCTGAAAAGCAAAAGAAAGAATTAGAATGTGTGTGCACGCTAATAAGAAAGGGTCGACATCACCTTATGAGTATGACGTTTGGGCTCAGTTGTCATCTGTGTTCCCTTCTCGTCTGTGCCTTGGCTCATCTTAGGATCACCCCTGCAGTCACGGATACACATCTGCACCGCTATGCTCTGTCTCCTCTGCTCCCCTCCAAGTCACTGGAACCTCCTTCTTATTCTCGACTTCGTTTGCTTCACTCTCGCTGTTCTACACTACTCCTCTCTCCTCTCAATCACGGACTATTCACCTTCTAACTTCGATCTTATAAATCAGTTTCTGCTGCTCTAATATTCGTACGCTCCGCTAACTGCTTCATTCTGCATGCTCTGATCTTAGTATCAAAGCTCGCCAGCTGCTCCCACTAAAATAACTTCAATCTTTCTGAGAGAGTATCAGCCCTCGGTCTTTCTCGGACTTCAAAATGGCGACTGTCGTCTGCCTTAAATTGATTAACTGCAATAATGCTAACGACTAGCTGCCGTCTACTAACTGACTCACGGACTGAACCCTGAACTCTCCGTGCTTTCGCTAATATAGAACCGTGTTCATGCATGGAAATTTACGGCCAGTAACCTGCCGCCCACCAAATTCTTGTACCACCCCGTGCCAAGGACACGTTCTCAGCCGGCCGGCCTGATGTTATGTTTTCGACACGAAGACAAAAAAAATCCTTCGATAAGGGCCAGCCTGAGCCAGTTCTCTCCAAGCGAACAACACCTAATAACTAAAACATTACATTTGACCTAAAAGCATCTCAATCAGCCGAGGCAGAAAGAAAGATGGAGTCTCTCCCGTTCGAGGCCTACAAGGCCCGAAATAAGCATAACTCCATTAGAAATATACTAGCAACCTTACAAAAGGACGGATTAATACTAATACTAAGGAATCTATTCATTAACATAAGTTTATAGACCCTAAGGTGCAGAAAAGGGTAGGGAATTACGTCAAACACCTTGTAAATAGGCCAGGTCTGAGATTCTAATCCTCCTATTAGAATGATAGCAGGCTAAAGTCACCTTCACTCAAAAAGGGGCAGAAACCCGGTCAGAACACTTCACCCTTGACTTTAGACTACTAATCATTCGCTAAATGGAACTAACATCTGTTGAGGAATAATATGAAACAAAACTAACTGATCTATTTCTAGTATTACATCTACAAATTTGAAATAAAGAAGGAATACACTGAATAAAACAGCAAATAGCAACTAAGATACAAATAGTAAGCAGGATACCCCCTAATATCTGACGTAAAGAATGTAAGTCTGGCAACCAATTAAAGAGCCAGTCAAACCAGCCCTGGTCAATGTGCTTCCTAACTTCTTTGGTCAAGTCGTGAAGTTTGTCAATGTGGGCCTGAATAGATCTAGTATGATCTGATAAATTGAAACAATAAAGACCCTCAAGGTCAGAACAGTCCTGTCTATGTTTAAGTAAAAGATAATCTATTGCGGCCCTGTTCTGCAAAATAGCTCTGCGTTCACCCTGGGCGTCCAGTAGCATATCAGATAGACTTGTAGAAGTGTGATTAATGGATTTAACCATCCAACAGGCCATTTTTCCGATGGATTTGGCATTATAGACCGCTAAGGCAGGGACACCCAGAATAGAAAAAGCCAAACTAAGATATTCAGACTTAGAATATAAATGTAGTGTAGAATCGCAATTGTCTTTTAACATGACTGCATCACGGACAATATGGGAATTTGCATTAGGACGTGAAGAAAACATTAACAAGCTCAATCTGGTAATGGCACAAGGTCCTCAAGTAATGTTTGCAGGAATGTAAGGCCAAGATGTATTGCCACAAGAGAAAAGCCATCCAGAAAGTAATAGCATTGTGCGATAATGGCTAGGGGTAACTACAAGACTTTTACAGGTCATATTATTCTTGACAGAAATACAGGACTTTGATGACCTCCGAGAACATAACGTTTTTTCATGATCTGTGAATGAAGTAGCACCTCTCAATTTTAAACGAACACATTCAGTTATGGCGCTTGGATCACAGGTAAGGAAGAAACATAAATCACCCTGCGTGATATTATATGTAGTTATTTGAGAATGAATCGGTGGTACTGGATCTAATAGCACAGTACATAAAGGACAGTACTCATGGGTCGCAAAATCACCAAGAATAATATTAGGACGGGCATTTGATATATTGAAAATATGGGCAAGTGTCTCCTGGGAAGCGGGACGGCAACCAAACAGGTTGCTAATATGTCAGTCACCGAACGCATCGGCGTTAAACAGAAATGTGGGGAATTTGTCACCCTTCGTGCCAGGGTAGTCCAGAAGTTAGATGATGAATCCCACGCAGCAAAGGAATGCTGTACTCTGATTATCGAATCAACCAAAGTCTGGGGGTTCATTCCTCTCCCGACGTAGCAAGCCAAAAGGAGTCCAACGCCGGCACATCCTGCAACAGCAGTCCAGAGAATGATCTGAAAGAAAATCAAATACAGGCATTATTCATTCTCGTGAGTAACATTTGTCAGCCGGGACAGCTTCCCAGCTATCTTTCCCTGGTCTCATGACAAGTACTGTATTATCATGACCGGTTGCAATAATTTCAGCTTGTTCAGGGGGATTTTTAGGCGATTGCACCCACACTCTCGCTCCTGGGTTGTCAGTGGAGCCAAAACCTTTTGTCCTCGAACAGTTAACAAAGTTGGGGCAGTGCCTTTCTGAATCTCACCACTGAAAACAGGCATGATTAGCAACTGAGCAATTCGGTCAGTCTTTTGAATTGGTAAATCAACCTCACTGCTATTCAGCAGGAGAACCTTGATCTCTCCCTGATAATCACTGTCAATGATTCCTCCAATCACTTGAATGCCTTTTAAGGCCAGGCCCGATCTAGGAGCTATCAGGCCAAAATTTCCAGTTGGTATACAGACACCAATGCCAGTCTCAATCATAACACGATCTCTGCTTTTTACAATAATGTCATTCATGGCATGCAGGTCCAAGCCTGCAGAACCTGGGGTTGCTCTACATGGAGCCAGGGCTCCAGGGGAAATCTCCCAATACATTACAGTATTGTCAATTTTGTTTGGTTTAGCATCAACAGCTGGAGGAAATAAACACATTAATGGAGATTCAGCATTTAAAAAGGGACGATTATTCAAAATCAACAGTGCCTGAAACAAATATTCTCTCCAATTCTTATATTTATTATCAGTTAATTTACGCAATTGATCTTTTAGCAAACCATTCATTCTCTCTATAAGGCCTGCTGCCTGTGGGTAATACGGTATGTGAAACATCCATTCAATGTTGTTCTCCACACAAAATTCCTGCACCAATCTTCCCTTGAAATGGGATGCATTATCAGATTGAATCTGAAATGGGACACCATAATATAGTATAATCAATTCCAATGTTTTAATGGTGTTTACCTGGGTAGCTCGTTTACAGGGAAAGGCCACCAGAAGACCACTGTATGTGTCAACGATGGTACAAATATATTGGCAATTTTTACTCATAGGGAGTGGACCAATATAAGCAATCTGCAAAATTTGAGCGGGCAATATTACTCGATGTAAATGTCCTCTAACAATTTGGGGTACTTTTCGTTTTCTAGAATGTTGACATATAGGACAATGCAGTATAGTATCTTTAATCAAATTTAAAGGAATATAAATTCCTCGATCAGCAGCCCACCTGCTAGTGGCTCTCTCTCCAAAATGTCCTGCTTTCTGGTGGGCCCATTTCGCCAATCCCGCCAAATCAGAATCCTGCATGTCCACCTCTGCCTCAGCAATTTTAGATTTCTCATCTGCAATGTTATGAAAGAATTTGTCAAGGGAGTCTCTTGGTGTATGAGCATCCACATGAAAGATTGTAACAGTACTTTGCGGAAGCAGTTCCCAAATTTCCTGCCATAACTCTTTACCCCAAAGTTCTTTGGAATGCAATTCCCAATTATGAGAATGCAATGTTGGTAACCAAATAGTCAGTCCATTCGCAGTGGACCAGGAATCAGAAAAAATGTGACACGTACCAGGTAGTTCCTGTTTTAAAACTTGGTAAACAGCATATAATTCAGAAAATTGACTACTTTTTCCTTCACCAGTTGTACTCAGCAATTTTTGTGTGATAGGATTATAGGACACTGCCTTCCAATGCCTCTTCTCTCCTATGTACCTCACTGAACCATCCGTAAACCACACTGGTTTCTGTCCTCCGCGGACAGATCATCAAATGGTTTACCCCACTTAACAGGGGATTTCTGTACCATAGGTACGGAGCAATCACTTCCAGTCTCATTCGATGGCGCCTGCGCCCCTTGCTCATGTAACGTCGCAACACCTTTCGGTCCCACGCGTGCCCTGTCCTGTATGTACCACTTCCACTTAATCACACTCGCCTCTCAAGCATGTCCAATTCGATGAGTTTTCGGCGAACTCAAAACCCATTGCTTAATAGGGATTTCAGGTCTCAACATCACATCATGTCCCAAAGTCAATTGCTCGGTATCCACCAGAGCCCAATAACATGCAAGTAACTGTTTCACAAAAGGTGTATAGAGCTCACCAGCATCAGGTAACTTTTTAGTCCAGAAGCCTAACGGTACTTTATTTTTGCCTTGTTTTTGCCACAAACTCCAATTTGCATAAGGACCTTGCACAGACACATTCAGATCCACATCACCATCACGCACGGGCCACAGATATAAAGCATACTGAATTGCTTCTTTCGCCAAATCAAACGCATCTTGCTGCAATTTATTCCATTGAAACGCATTCTTTTTACGAGTGACTCTATATAAAGGGGCTAATATCTGACCCAAATGTGGGATGTGTTGACGCCATAAACCAAATAAACCAATAAATCTCTGGGCTTCTCTTCGGTTCCGAGGAACCGCAAAGTCAAGAATTTTCTGCTTCACTTGTGGAATCACTTCTCTGTTACCTTTAGGCCAATTGATGCCTAAAAATGTCACACTTTGTGATAGACCTTGCAACTTGTCGGGATTGATTTCCCAACCTTTTTCACGTAAATGATTGATAACCTGATCTAGCTGAGTCTGAACTTGATCCTGTGTCTCACCTTGAATCAGAATGTCGTCAATATAATGACAAATTTGTATTTGTGGATTTATGGGTATTTCAGATAAATGTTCCGCCGCCAGCCGGTGACAGATCGTAGGACTATGTACATAGCCTTGGGGAAGACTTCTAAACGTCATTTGACGTCCATTCCACGTAAAACTGAATTGTTCCTGACACTCAGGGGCAATTGGAATTGAAAAGAAAGCATTAGCAATATCAATAGACGCATACCACATTCCAGGATGCTTCTGAATTCTTTCAATTAAAGTAATCATGTCTGGTACTGCAACAGTCAAAGGAGGTGTATGTTTATTTAATTTGCGGTAATCAACAGTCATACGCCAAGAATTATCATTTTTGCGCACAGGCCAAACGGGATTATTCCAAGCACAAGTAACCAGAGTTATAACTCCTGCATTCACTAGATCCTGAATCGTAGAACTAATCTCTTCGTGACCACCTGGAATACAGTACTGTTTTTGGGAAACAACTTTTGTAGCCTAGGGAATCTTTATAGGAGGCATTCTCAAACGACTAACTCGTACAGGTTTAGATGAAATATAACCTCTACTTCCAAATTGATAGCAACCATCATCTAAATACAATGTCATACCTTTCAAAATATCATTTCCAATTATATATTCCATAAGTGGCACAACTAAAACAGAATACTCTTTTTGGGGAATTCTACCTATTTTCATTTCAACATTTGTTCGTACTGCGGGGGTTTCCTTTCCACCTAAACCAGTAATTGTGAAAAATTGTCCTTTAAATTTCTTTGATTTTCCATGAATTAGAGTGGCCTCCGCTCCTGTATCTACCAATGCTCGGGTCCTTTATATATAAAGATGTCTCCAAAAAATTTCAATATCTACATAGGGTCTATTGTCTTTGTGAGCTCAACTGCGTACTGGAGCTTGACCTATTTCCTAGTCATTTTTATTGCGTTTTGACAACCAAGACAAATTAGGGTAAATGCTCTCAAATTTCTTGGACGATATAATGTCCTGTTCATATCCATCCCCAATACGAACTGGATTTTTGTCATCTGCATAGTATTGTGAATTTTGTTCAGAAAATCTATATCGATCCTCTCTTCTCCTCATCTCAGGGGACTGATCCCTTTCATCTCTGTATCTGCTTTCAACATAGTCATCTCTCCCCCTTTCTCTTTCCCCCTCTCTCCTCCTCTCTCTTTCACGCCGTGGGGAAGAATCACGCTCATCCTGTCGTCTATCACGCCGATCCAAATCATCACGACGTCGATCATCACCACTGTCATCAGAATATTCACGATCACATTCATTCTTTCGCACACGTCGAGCACCCTCCTTTCGATCTAAACCATGCTGGCGAAACAAATCCCACAAGCGATTATTAGGTTCACCATCAATGTCTTCTTTCTTCATACCATCAGCCAGCAAAGCAAGAAACATATCACGTCTAGAAAACTTATCATTTCCAGCAGTACGACCCTCAGGTCTGGATTGTTTTTCAGGTTTAAGCCATTCACCCAATTCACCAAATTGACGTACAGATTCAAGCACCAAGGACAACGCATTGCCAGTCTGATTGATCAACAAAGTCATCATAACTTGTTTATACGCAACAGGGGAAGAACGGATAATGCGATTCCGCACAGAAGATGTCAATAAACCATCCAACAATCTGTCAGATGTACTCAGAAAAATTGTGGTTTTCATCACCTCCTCTTTCAGTCTTTGTACCGCATCACGCCACGTACCATGGCTTGTCATTCAGAGGCCAATCAGATTCAGTAGGGTATTTGTGATTACAACCATCAGTCGCTAATTGAAGCAGACTAATTTGACCAGCACCATTATAATTTCAGAATTGATCTTGAACAGTAGAATCAGAACTCAAAGAACAAAATTTCAAAGCATCACCCGCATCTAACATGATGCCGGCAGCACCCAGTTCATAGAGACGCACCATCCATGTAAGCAAGGCCTCACCGGGCCGTTGTCGAAATTGTTGCAAAATGTCACTAACTTCCTGTTGTGTAAAGTCTTCTAAACTATCCAAAGGAATACCATTCGGATTACCAGGGGCCTGTTGTAATTTACATCGAAAAACCGGATGCGCAGAAATTTCAGTATGAGCATCAGAAGGAGCTCGATCAACAGATTTAGAGGGACAGTCAGATCGAGAAACGTCATCAGAATTAAAACAGCAACCGCGGTCGCTGGAATCATTATATTTGTCAAAAGTATTAGATTTACAGTCCCGTCCGGTGCGAGAATACTCGCATCTGTCAGACTCCAAAGCCGAAGAGCCAGAATCATTCGAGTCCCAAATATTACCGTCCCACTCATCAGGATTCCAATCCAGTCCGGCTTTCGCCACGACCAGACGCACTTTCCGTTTGCAAACACGACCACGACGATTCTTATATTTGTTTATAACAATACGAACAGCAGCTCTTTCAGCAATAGTTTGATAAGTCTCAAGTTTGTCGGCAAGCAATTTATTTTGACATCTCAAAAGAGTGTGAGCATTTTGCACTTCAACAAACTTCTCTTCAAGATCTGCATATTGTCTCTGCAATTTCAGAAATTTCTCTTGTACAATCCTGTACGCATACAAAACAATCCAACCTCTGCATCCTAAAATAGGAAGCTCCTCACCCTTCACAATCGGCGCTTTCTGCAAGCAAGCAATCACATGAGTCGGATCCACCGCTTCCAAGCAAGAACTCCAATTTTCACTCAAACCAGTACAATCAGCCCACTCATAAGCCAATGCCTCGTAAGGCGTAAATTCCCATCCTGGAATTTCAACAGGCAATTTAAAAGTAGATTTAGACCTTCTCAAAAACATCGTGCCAAATGAAAAATATATATACAACTATAAACAAATAATATACAAAAATGTACACCGTACGCGCCAAGCGCAAACCAACAAGATAGAAACAATACCGCGCTAACAGGCTTTCGTAAACAGTTTGGGACGCCAGATGTAACGACCGGATTTTTCGGACCAGGTAGAATCAGCTTACAAAACACCACCAAACCCAGCCGAAACATAATCACCTCCCTCCTCAGGACCTACTTACAAAAGGCACCTGTGTACCTACCTGAGGATGGGGAATCAGCAATATACAAGCTTATATCATCAAAAACACCACTAAATCTACAGGGATTACTAGAAATACTCACTATTATTCCACACCGCACTCATACCTCATAGTCTCGCGGCAACATAGGCCCAGACTAGACTACCCTGAGGCAGTTCTGATTACTTACCATTACACACTGATCACAATCAGTGCTCGCGCAAGCCACAATCCTGTGGGTATACACATTGACCACAGTCAATGCTCTCAATAACGCCACTTTCCCTAGTGGCGATCTCATTACACACTGATCACAATCAGTGCTCACTCAAGCCACAATCTTGTGGGTATACACATTGATCACAATCAATGCTCTCATTAACGCCGCTACACAACGACGATCACTGTCCTATGAATACCTTCAGCTCTTTCTCTCTCTGTTGAGAAGTTTCTCTATATATCTAATATCTACTGGGAATATAATATTATAGGTTATGTAATAGATAGACAGGTCGATCCTTTCACACAAGAATGGCCAAATCATAATATGCAAAGGTTATTCTCTAATATAAGTGCTCCTTTACTCCCTTGCTCAGTTACCATTTACCTGGACGGGAGATGCATCCGTTCACATAACAGCATCTGACTAGAAGAAAGGTTAACTTTATTATGAATAATAACACTTGCACAGCTGCTCGCTAAGAGCTGGGGTCCCTTTATTTAAACAATAACAACAATATAATACTGCAATATAACACATAGCCTGAAAAGCAAAAGAAAGAATTAGAATGTGTGTGCACGCTAATAAGAAAGGGTCGACGTCACCTTATGAGTATGAAGTTTGGGCTCAGTTGTCATCTGGGTTCCCTTCTCGTCTGTGCCTTGGCTCATCTTAGGATCATCCCTGCAGTCACAGATACACGTCTGCACTGCTATGCTCTGTCTCCTCTGCTCCCCTCCAAGTCACTGGTACCTCCTTCTTATTCTCGACTTTGTTTGCTTCACTCTTCTGTTCTGCACTACTCCTCTCTCCTCTCAATCATGGACTATCTTCACCTTCTAACTTCGATCTTATAATTCCGATTCTGCCGCTCTAGTATTCGTTCGCTCCGCTAACTGCTTCATTCTGCATGCTCTGTCTTAGTATCAAAGCTCGCCAGCTGCTCCAACTAAAATAACTTCAATCTTTCTGAGAGAGTATCAGCCCTCGGTCTTTCTCGGACTTCAAAATGGTGACTGTCTGTCTTGAATTGATTAACTGCAATAATGCTAACGACTAGCTGCCATCTACTAACTGACTCACGGACTGAACCCTGAACTCTCCGTGCTTTCGCTAATAAAGAACCGTGTTCATGCATGGAAATTTACGGCCAGTAACCTGCCGCCCACCAAATTCTTGTACCACCCCGTGCCAAGGACACGTTCTCAGCCGGCCGGCCTGATGTTATGTCTACGACACAAAGAAAAATGCAATCCTTCGATAAGGGCCAGCCTGAGCCGGTTCTCTCCAAGCAAACAACACCTTATAACTAAAACATTACATTTGACCTAAAAGCATCTCAAGCAGCCGAGGCAGAAAGAAAGATGGAGTCTCTCCCGTTCGAGGCCTACAAGGCCCGAAATAAGCATAACTCCATTAGAAATATACTAGCAACCTTACAAAAGAACGGATTAATACTAATACAAAGGAATCTATTCATTAACATAAGTTTATAGGCCCTAAGGTGCAGAAAAGGGTAGGAAATTACGTCAAACACCTTGTAAATAGGCCAGGTCTGAGATTCTAATCCTCCTATTAGAATGATAGCAGGCTAAAGTCACCTTCACTCAAAAAGGGGCAGAAAACCCGGTCAGAACAGGTGGTGATGTATCTGTTGAGGAAGTCCAAAAGTGTGGGTTTGGGTTCAAAGTTTCTGTATATGGTTGGAATCTTGTAATGGAAGAAGTGGGCGAGGTTGTTGCATAGATCCTGTGAGGGTGTGATGTTGTTTTCGCTGGCAGCCGAGTTGGAGAATTGCCTAACGATGTTGAAAAATTCCTTAGTGTTGCTGGCGTTTTCATGTGTGCGGCAAAGGCTGTCTTCTTTTTTGCCCTTCGCAGGCAATGGTAGAGGTTGAGGTATGTCTTGAAGGCTGTCCTCTAAGACGGTGTCCTTGCTGGTGCGCCATCTCCTTTCCAACTGTTTGCTGTCACATTTTGCTGGCTTTTTTGTGCCCAAATCAAAAGTACCTTTCCTTCTGTGGAACCTGGGAACATTTCCAGCTAAATAAAGGAAGGGCTTATAAAGGGATAGAAACACATATATGCATTTTGGCTTTCAATAATTCCATCATCGAGGGGCGTGGCTTGACCCCCGAGCGCGATGGCTGCGAGGCGGTGAGGCTCCGGACACTGAAGGCCTTAAATCACCTTAACATCCATCAATTTATCCATTTTTTCCCCCAAATGTTAAGCAAAGTGTGTGTGGTACACCTGCTGTGGTGCCACATGCCAACAAGCACTGGCCCTGAGGCTTTGGGGAGAAAAGAAGCCATGGGGCGATCGGGCCCGGAATCCCCGGGCTCAAATTAACAAGCAGCTGGCCGGAACTTCCGTGAGGGGCGTCTGCAGCTGTCGGGTTGTGCTGGCACCCCGGAGGACTGTGCCCAACGTTTAACATCCGGACCCCCGAGGAAAGTGGGATAAAGTGACGTTCCTCCTGCTGATTTCCCCCCGCCACCTGAATTGTGACTGGAGTGGCTGCCTGTCTTCCTCTCCCTACATTTCAAATCTCAGGGACCCTCGGTTGTTTATTGAGTATTCCCAGCAAACTGCTGTGAGGGTAGTTAGCTCTTTAGTTTTGGCTGTTTGATATGCTATTTCTCTTCTTGCTAATTTGCAGTCTTCTTTTTCATTTGCTCTACTTGGTCTATTTATGTTGTGTGGACTGTCTTGTTGATATTTTTTTTACTCTAGTTGTCATCTGTGTTCTGGCCTTTTCTATCTTTATCTTCACTATTGGGTTTAGTGACTGGGTATTCACATACATTTCAGAGCACCTCTTATATGTATATATTTATTTTTATTTTTATTCATCACTGGGCTATTTAACCAATTTTTCTCCAGCACACATTGTATGAATTGATCTTTCAGCACTTCTGACTCTTAAACTATTCTCCAGGTGTGGGGTTGGTTCTTTTCTACAGCCTGAATGGAAGTTTCATTGTACATAGTTATAGGAAATGTTATATATTTTGTTCTATTGTCTCATACAGATTGGTCTCACTATGAATGGAATTTGAGTTTGAGCCCCAGCTTTGCTGTATAACATATGTTGCCTAAATATTCATGAAGGAAACCTTTATCCTGAAAGTATTGACATCCGCTGCGCCCTGACAAAAGGAAAGTTGGACCCAAGTCCTACTCCGAAACGCGCGTCGGCACCTTCTTTGTTCTTGTTTCTTGTCATTGTTAAATTGTTTGTATAATTTTTGAATTATTGCAACTTTTTTAGTTGCTGTTCAGTTTAGTTTTCATGTATTTTAGATGTGTAAGGTTTGACTGATGTGCGTGGGTATGTGTGGAATCATTAGGGGACGAATGTTCCTTTGTGGATATAAAGAAAATTTGTTTGGGGCTCTGTGTAAATATGAATTGTGTATAATGAAGAATCTTGTAAATACAACAATTAGTTTGAAGAAAATTCCTTGCAAAATAAAGACTTTACCAATGATACAATAAAAAAATATAATGTTTACAAATTTCTGGTTTGGGACAATATTGATGTTTATCTATTGTTTGAGGTGATTCCCATGTATTAAATTGTTGTCAGGAAGAGGTTTTTGTTCCTGTGTTGTGGCTGCCGCAGGGACCATGGCACAGCCCCACATCTTCCCGTCCGCCTTGTGACCAGCATCCCTGTTAGAAGCCTGAAAGACGGGGCCAAGCGCGCCAAGCAATATTGAGGATGGAGAGAGCCCGCAAACACCCGCAACATCCAGAGAAGGTTAAACTGCTTTCCGCCCAGCAGCTGTGGTGCGGGGACAACAGATGGGAGAGTCGTACCACGGCAAGGCAGAGTAAACAATTTTGGGAGCAGAAACTCCTGGCTCAATTCCAGAAATACTACACTCAGCATACTAGAGACACAGACCCAATGCTACAGTGGGTACAAGACACACGAAACAGGGACTGCATCTCACAGCCTGTAACCACTGGTCTGAGTATTCTTCGCTGGAGGGAAGTGTAATTTCAAGTCAGGACGTCTCTGAGACACTAACGGCAGTGCACCACACATTTGGCAACCCTAGTAAGACGGGGCTCTGGAAACGTCTCAGGTGTTTGACTTAGTGTGCAGTGAGTGGAGCGCGAGATACCAGGATGGAGCTTAAGCCGCTGCACCATGTCTGGGCCAAAGGGACAGAGGACTACACTCCGGATGAAGCTGGATAAATACACCTCCCACCAAGTAAGTGAGCAGGAGGGAGCGACCAAGGGGGAGACAGAGAAATCGCCCACACAATCTGAATTAGAACCAATGCTGGTGGATGTAATGGCAGCCATTACGGGGTGCGTAACTTGCTGGATCAGAAGTGGTGACCAAGGAGCTTAGTGGCGGCACCCAATGAATGGGTAAAGAAATTAAAGAACTTCAAACAGCGCAGAAAAGGTAAGACGCCCAATTGGATCATTACAAAGGTCGTGCAAGATGTAACAATGTCAGAATTATTGGGGCCCCAGAGTGAGCGGAGGGGCCGGCCACTGGCCTACTCGTGGAAGACTTAATCATGATTCGCCTACGATCTAAAACACTGTCAAAATTCTTTACAGTTGGAGGAGCACACAGAATGCTGGGGGGGGAGGCCTAAGTCTGGTGCCCCTCCAAGGCCCATTCTGGCACGACTCCTTAACTTCAGGGACCGAGACAGTACTTTATAAACGGCATGTGCGAACCCTTCCCTAAAGATTGATAACAGCAAACTGTGCTTTTTTCCTGATTTTACCATTGTGGTTCAAAGCCAGTGGCGCACTTTCTTGGACATTAAAAAACTGCTAAGAGATAAAGGCATTTGTTATGCAATGTTATTCCCGGCAAAGCTGAGAGTAGAAGCGGACGGCAAGACTTGGTTTTTTGATACGCCGGAGGCGACACAAGAATGATTGGACGGCTGGAGACCAGCAAAGGTTCATAACGCTAGATGATACTCAGGCATTTGACCTGTCTCGTAAAGCGTTTCGCCAAGTCAGGAACTGTTAGCTGCAAAAGTTCTGCGTCGGCCTCACCTCTTATGACAGCAGAAGGATCGAGACGACACACTGAGCAGGCCAAGCGAACATTTTATGCACTAAGTCTGCAACCCTTCCCCTCCTATTTCTAGATGTTTTTTTGGTCAGGGCGACAGGCACTCTGCACTATCAGGCTTATGGGAAGTTACAAGCCCAGAATACAGGGGACCAGGTAGGGTTACAGGGTGGGGTGTTGGGGGTTTTGATCTTGTAGGGTTATTTTTAGTTTGGCACAGAATCACAAACAGCGAGTCTAACCATGGGAAATACAGTGATCAGGAACTTGGTGTTGAGAACGTGACAGATCGCACGCAGTACTATTGGGTAAGGGCGGGTGTTCCGGGAATGTGGCTGGGTAACCCCCCAGCTGCAAATACTAACTAACAATATGGGTGCCACGAGTGGGAAACAAATTAAGTTATTATCCTGGAATGTAAATGGATTGCGGGATGAACTTAAAAGAGGGATTATTTTGCAATTTCTTAAATGGCATGCCCCGGAGCTGGTACTGCTTCAAGAGGCGCAACTCATAGGGAACATGTGTAAGGCCCTAGCTAGATGGGTCTATCAATTGGTGGCACACACCAGGTTCCCGACAAGCTCCAGGGGAGCTGGTATATTGAAAAAGTGCAGCTTCCCAATGACAATAGACCAGGTTTACACTGACAATTTAGGGAGATATGCAGCAGTACCTGGCCAGCGGGAGGGCGAAGCGCTGACAATATTGTCAATATACTTACCACCGGGATAACAGGAACTTACATTCAAAGACCTAGGGCGGGTGCTGCTCTCATTTCCCAATGGTAGAATGATAATAGGGGGAGACCTGAACTCAGTTGTTTTGGGGAGCTGTAAAGGAGGATATACCTCCTTCACAGCTGTGACTCCAACGGTTCCTGGATGCTATGGGACTGGTGGATATATGGAGGGTGTTTCAACCTGTAGAGACACAATAAACATTTCACTCTGTGGCCCACAAAAGCTTTTCCCGCTTAGATTATATCCTCGTCCCAGCGGCACAGGTTGGATATGTTAGCGAAGTAAGACACCTAGCTAGAGGAATATCAGACCCCCCCCAAATTGGCTACAAATGGAATATGGGAGGGGAGACTGTACTAGGGTTGCCGCCATTAGCCACTGGTATCTTCGAAACCCCACAATTAAATCATACATAGAGCAATACATTAAACACTACTTTGCTGAGAATTAAGGTACGGTTGACTAGGCTCAGGTCCTTCGAGAGGCCTTTAAGACTGTAATAAGGGGACATACACTATCTCAGATCTCCAGGGCGAAAAAAGAAAAACAGGCTAGACTTCTCTGATTAGAAAAAGAAATACTAAAATTGGAAGGGGGTCTCTTGACATCCGCAGACCAGGACACAACACATATTCTCAATTTGACACAAGAGGAATATAGATCTGAGGCGAGAGAGGCTGCCAAAACTATGCTCAGCCACAAGCTGGGGAGCTGATACGAATTGGGGAACAAGGCCAGGAAACTGTTGGCCTGATTAGATAGGAGGGAAGCAGAAAGCGGACCAGTCACAGAGCCTAGGGCATAAACCGGGAGAAAACTTACTGATGCATAGGACATCGCGGACGGGTTTGGTAGATATTATGATCTTATCTACACTTCTAGATCCGCCAGGCAAGAGGTGGAAACTAAAGAAATACTGGCAGAAATTTGTCTGCTGGTATTGGCGGAAGAAGAGAGGAATTTGTTGGAGGGAGACATTGCATGTGATGAAATAGCTCATGCCATTCGTTCTCTCCAGACCGGAAAAGCAATGGCCCTAACGGCCTCCCGATAGAACTGTAGACACTAAGACCTGATAAGATAGCCCCCTACCTCATGGTAATGTTCATAGAGAGTCTTGAGAAGGGACTCCTTCCACAGGACCAAAGATTAGACACTCTGGTAGTGATAACTAAGGAAGGGAAACCAAGAGACAGTTGCACGTCATATCAACCGATATCACTGCTAAACGCAGAGGCCAAAATATTGGCCAAATTGCCAGCCACCCGCTTGATTCGAGTCCTTCCTGAGCTGGTCCATCTGGACCAGTCTGACTTTATGCCATCAAGAAACACATACCTGAATTTAAGGAGAGTGCATAGGGTTATGGGAAGGGCGGACACCATAATGGAAGACGCAGTTGTGATGTCCCTAGACGCCACCATGGCATTTGACACTATAGAGTGGCCATACCTTTTCGCTGTCTTGGGGAGGTTGGGATTCGGTCCTAAATTTATTAGCTTGGTTCGACTTTCATACTGATCCACTAGCACAAGTAGTGGTCAACAACAAAAAATCTGCTATATTTCATTTCCACAGGGAGACGAGACTGGGGTGCCCCTGTCCCCACTGCTGTTTGAGCTCACACTGGAGACATTGGCATGCTGGATCCGACGAGACCCCATAATAAGAGGGCTGCGCTCGGCTGATGATTGGGAGGACCATATATCGCTCTACGCAGACAATATTTTGATTTAGCTGGCCTCCCTATATAGATCCCTGCTTTGGGGCCTTAATATCTTTACTAATTTTGGTACATACTCCAGGTACACTATTAACTGGACAAAATCGCTAATTTTTGTGCTACAAGACACATCTGTTTATACCAAAGGGAGAGTAAGGGTATTTTTTAGGTACCTACTCCTTGGACCCCTAAATTATCTTGCAAAAAAACAACAAAACAACAAAGGAAAGAGTAGTCACCAGGACAGAAAATACTAGAACGGAGAAGAATGAAGAAAAAAGAAAAAAGGATTCTTTTCTTTTATAAGAAACCCCTCACTCACCGACCTGGTCGATGACATGCTTCATCATCGGGCCCACCCAAGTAGCCGAATGCCACTCGGGTGTGCTGCGACGCCTGCAATTTCAGCGGAGCTGGTTTTTTTGTGTAGTGAGGAGGTGAAAAATAAATGGAATTGTGAAGTTTTAGAAGGTGTACATCATGTGCTCATGAAATGAATTTATTCTGGAATCAGTGTAACACAATTAAAAAGCTAGTGGGATACTTCTCATGGTTCTATTGGCCACGTAGTATCAAAATGTGGATTAAAAGGTGATCGACATGTTTCAACCTTATGTGATTATAGGTTTTCTTCAGGACCAAAGTTGGGGGGGGGGGCGGGAGGTCTGCACACGCTAAGGTGCGCCCTTCCCAGACCCTCCAATGCGATTGCTGCATACTCACGGTTGCATCGTTCTATTTTACAGTGTTCTGTGTAAAGACCTGAAATAAAAGACATAGCACAGTAATGGTAATACTCTGTTCAGGTAATCATTCATCTATGTTCGTTTTTTAAATGTGCCATATTTAGCATGCATTGGTTATGGCCTACATAGGAGTTTAAAGCCCAGGTCGAAGCTAGCAACCTGGTTCCATTGTTATTTATCGTTTCCGCTACTATTAACAGTGGGTCATAAGCGTACCTTAACTATTTATAAGGACACTCGTGTGACTTTCGTTAGGTCACCATGAATACGTAGTCACTCATATTTCATGGACTCACGTGTATTAAATATGGCGAGAGGTCAGGTCGTCCGTAAGTCATATTTGCCAGTGATGCCAAAAATATATACTTATAACCATTGTGCCCAACATGCAAACGAGTAGATCGTCAACTTATTTATGTAAGGTACTAAAATAGCCTCATGGACATCATGGGGGGGCAGCCTACAAGCGTTCTGTTGGGAAATAAAGAAATCACCCAAATCGATCTTTACGGATACCGGGAGTACATGGGTGAAAGTGCCCGGTTATTGGGAAGAAAAGGCAAAAGCTGTTATGTTGTTTTGGTTAACAATAAAAATGTATTTAAAAAAAAAAAATTCCATCATCATTATTGGACAATGCAAATATTTATTTAACAATGTATTATTTTCACAGCAATTACATGGCCCCACTGCGGTAAAAATTCATCCAATTCTTTCGTCAAAAATACTGAAAGTACGTGAAAGATGTTTTTTTTACTATTCCCTATGCATTAATCATGGGTTCAATTTTGTCAGCCATCCTCATTTTGGAAGTTTGGTCAGTACAACATCTTTCAGTCCCTGCATCAATTATTCAAGGGTGTTATACATGATTACATTGCCAAACTTAAAACCAGTAGTTAGTCCATATGGAAGGCTCTATATTGTATCAGTGAGCCTTAGTCCTTAACAATTCAAATGAGTCCTTTATCTTGTCAATCATTATTTGAATTCTCACAAAATATAGTCAATGCCTTTTGGCCAAATAATTCATTAAGGCCTCCTCAGGTCAAATACAAGGAATAGGCAGGGCGTGTTACACTTTCTGTGGGTGTGGCACTAGCTGAAGAGCAATTTCTGTATCACACACAGATAAGGATCAATCCAGCAGTAACCAAATGTGGGTCAGACGCCACGGGAAACGGGACTACGAGACATGAGCACCCTATAATAGGTGCTTGGTGGTTATTGCCACGAACACACTACCAGATTACAGACTGGTGGCGGTTACACCCACGTATTTGGCTCTTCCTGGAAAACGAAGTAATGAACCACATTAGAAAACTCCCCATGAGATATACTAGAACCCGCTTGGAGCTTTAATTCATCTGTGCTTATCATCTTATGGCATACCTGACACCAGACAGCCTTGGTCTACTTAGAAGACACCTTTAGGATCCCAATTGGATTCATCTTTTCTTAGTGAGGACGCCGTCATTTCAGATCTTAAGACTCTGACCCACATTTGGTTACTGCTGGATTGATCCTTATAACCTTGTCCAACATCGGCAACATTACTGAAATACATTCTTTTGCCCTGACGAAGTTCCTAAAGGCAAATGGAACGAAACGCGTTGGCTGTGCCTATATCCAATGAATATTACTAAATAAAGAAGAAGATATTTAATACATTACTGCTTTTTTTGACTCTAATTGTGTGCACCTTCCATTTTGTGCTTGTACATAAAAAATGAGCTGGAACGACTGGGACTAGCTAATCTGTGGTCTGATCCTGCGACTGCTTGTTCTATGATCTCTCGGAAGCAGTTGCTCTCACTGTACCATGAAAGTAAAATCGAGGCACACAGACATGGTACACAGTCAGGCACTCTGACTGATTCTTTTCTGCAGACTAAGGACATATACAAGCTGGAGGGAATTCTAGACGTTATATTTCCAACCACCACTAGGAAACTGTTCTACAATGGAGGTATGGAACTTTACCGATCCGTGCCTACACCAGCAAATGGACCGAGCCCTCCTTGAGCGCCTGTCCAGGGTGCAACCTTGAGCAGGAAACAGAGCTGCACATATTGTTTTTTTGTCAATCTTATGTGCAGGCAAGTAGACAGTGGATTGTACCGGCCTGTAAAAACCTGGGCTTCACCCACTGCCTGCAGGCATATAGGGTCCTTAAAACAGATCTTTCAGGCATGATTGTGTTTGCTGTGGCCAAATACTTGGAAAACTTCTGGATAAGGAGAAGACGCTTATTACCCAGGGCTGCGGAATAACATTTGAAATCTTAAATAATAATCTTATGCAATCATCATTTTAATAATTTTAACGGCCTCGGATCAATTAACATTTTATACATGATGATAGGAACTAAGGAACTATGTTGTTGTTTTGCTATGACTTTCTCTGATTAACTGATCTGATCCAATTCACTGTTTTTAATTGTATAAAGCTGTTTTATCTTTTATGGCAACTGTGCCGAAATAAAGATGATGATGATGATGATGATGATTACAAATAACAAAGCACAACTACAAATTGCCAGTGCTTTCTTACACATGGATTGCATTGTAATGTTGCATTGTAATGACCTCAAGAGCCCGACGTGCCACTGTAAGTTGAGCACTTTGGTGACTTTTAATGAAGCAGCCTTCCACCCTGTGTAAGAGCTTTAGAAGCCGGGCCTGAAATAGAGTTTTTATCTGCAGAAACTGTAGGCTCCACCCTTCCCTCGAGGGCTTAAAAGGGGGGAAATGTATCAGAGCGCCCAATCTGGTTGAGGCTGGCTTCGAACAGCTTAAAAGCAACGGCATAGCAGAATAGGGTGTGGAGGGTGGCGGTATGAAGATGTGCGGGATGTGGTATGACCCACGTCAGCAGCTTGGCCTCTCAGCAGCCATCCCCTAAGGCTTCATTCGCACGGTGATACACTTACGGTAAATGGTAGACCTTGAATTCCTATTGACAGGTAGTATGGGCAAGCCAGCTATTCAGCATTTTTACTGACATATGCATGACATGGACAGACATATTTTGAGGTTTCTTCCTTCCTTGTGTGTATAGATAAAAGGCACAGGCACAACTCGCTATGCATTTCACCCCTTGCCAAGTCGGGAACAGATAGTAGGTAGGTAACTGATTCATTTTTTTTCTCAAAAGTGGAACATAAGACATTGACTTTATATATGTCTTCTGCAAATCAGCAACATGAAATATATCACAATATATGCATTAGGGAGCATGTATTGTTCTGTTTGCTTATTGCCTCAAGTCCTCTAATTTAGTCCAAGAGTTTGTCTCACTTCAGGGTGCTCTCCACTCAGATGACTGCTATGTATTTAAGGACTTGAACTTTTACCATTTTTTTTCTTGACTCCATTAAAGGTGCAACTGCAAGTGACACGCGAACAGAGTCCCTTCCATCATGAATGGGCACCTGCTGTGCTTTTCTTTGCTGTTGGTCAGCATCTTCGGGGACTGGCTGCCCATGTCAACTTCAAGTAAGTAAAGTTACTACTGCAAGTGTGCAGTAAAACACACATAGGCACACACACACCCAACCACACACATACACACAAATACACACACACATACACACACACACTCGCACACATACAAACACACATGCACCCAAACACACACTCACTATCACTCTCCAAATATTACAAATCCCTGTGTTATTCGCTCTTACACTCGATCACCCCCATACACAACTGGTGCTGCGATGATGGGGACAGAAGAAGCCTGCACCTCCTTCTGCAGTGCTTGTAAATATGTGTTCAGTCTTCCAGTGCTGCGGTCACAGAGTTTCTGAACTTTAACCAAACTTTGAATGCTGTCATTTAACAGGTCATGAGTAAGTAATATGTGGAGTCACAAGCACTGCATGGTGGGGACCCAAGTTATAGTTAGCTCAGTAATTATAACTTTATCTTATTTCAACACCAATTTATAACATCATTTTAACTGTTATTTTTGTTTTATTAAGTTGAGAAAATATTACTTAAATTGGCGATGTGGTGTTCTAAACTGTAGGAAACATTGGTTGGAGGAATATAAGAACTTTCCTGTTTGCAGATGCTTGTCTTCCCAGTGCTGTGGTTAATGACTTTTCTGAAAATCTTGTGTTTTGTTCTTAATACTTGACAAACCGTTGTGTGTAACTGTGCCGTGCCATCGGTTTCTTTACCAACAACTGTAGCTGATGCTTTGCTTTGATGTCTGGGTCTCCCTGGGATGCTGTGGTTTGCAGTGAGGTAGGTTGCAGTGATGATGGCTTTATCCGTTGACGCTGTATGCAGCATACGTGTGTGATTTGATTGTTGGCAGATAAGTGCACAGGTGGATATCTGTCTTTGGTGTTCGTTGTCTTCTAGCCGGTGTAATTGTAAAGAATCATTTTACGGTTTGATGTCCCCATTTTACCTGGTACTTTTTATGGCTACGGACTTCGTAGTAACCAAATATGCTGAACGAAGTGAACAAAATGAGATATTTGAAGAACTAAGGGCTCCCTTTAATTAAAGAGTTTACCTCTTTGCATGAGAGTAAGTATTTACATATTTCGTGCGGTTCTATTTATAATTGATTTTTGGCTGAGGCTGCGGTTCGAGAGGAGGCGGGATCAGCTTGTTCTCTGAACCCAGTACAGTCCCCGCAGATGCGAGTCAGATGGTACCCAGGACCCACTCGCGTCTCCGCAGAGGATGATGGGATAAATTGTTATTTAAAAGGATACAGATTTAGATAGAGTAAGATGGAGAAGTAATGTAATGTAATGTAAAAAGAATTTATAAAGCGCGACTAACACCTGACGGTTTCTTGGCACTGAGAGCAAAGAAAGAAAAGAAACAGACAGTGCATGAGGCTGAGAAGATTAGTTGTAAGCTATGCGGAACAGGTGAGTTTTTAGAAGGGACCTGAAGTGGGTTAAGGGGGAGGCCAGTCTTAAGCCTAGGGGAAGGGCGTTCCAGAAGGAGGGGGCAAGGATGGGAAGTAGATGGGAAGAGAGAGATAGAAAGAGATCGACATGGAGGGCCGGGTTGGATTGGGATTAAAAATCGCCCAGGGCACGCGAAAACTGTTTGGCGAAATTTTACTTAAAAAAAAAAGGGGGGGTGGCAAAAAAAATGAATGGATTAGTTCACACTGGTGAAACACACCTGAAAACAAGTGAGACCACATTTGCTCAATCCCCCTGCCTCCACTCAATATGCATATATTAATGGGCCGGCCCAGCAAGAGATAAAAAGTGACAACTCTGCCGTTGATAAAAGGGAGGTAGTGGAGCCCCATCTACCTCCAGAACGCCCACTCAGGCACCCACTGGGCTGCTGGTGGCATCGAGCAACGCAGAAACCGGCCAAATCGCCCCCCCTCCCAGGCTGCTCTAAAAAGCAGCACACAGCTGGAATTTGGATACCGGCCCCTCGGGCATTGCCCGAGTGCCCATGTTACCAATCCAACGCTGATGGAGGGACATAAAGAGAGATAGAGGGACAGAGACTGGAACCGAGATAGGGATAGGGACAGTGAGACAGAGACAGTGAAGCTGTGGCAGTGAGAGAAAGAGAGGCAGCTAGAGAGGCATCTAATGGAAAAGAGAGACAGCTAGGGAGAGAGAAAGAGGTAGAATTAGAGAGAGAGATAGAGAAATGGAGGAATAGACATACAGATAAAGCTATAGATAAGGGTAATAGATAGATACATTCATAGACAGATGAATGAGAAAGGCTCATATAGGTACAAATAAAGAGAGATAGAAAGGCAGAGACAGATATAAAACAGAGAAAAGTAGAAACAGATATAGGAGTAAGAAATAGACAGATGGAGAAATAAACAGAGATACGTTAGACACAAAGACAAATAGAGACATAGGACTTGATTTAGAGTTTGGCAGAGTTGTAACTCCATTGCAAAGGAGATGGAGTGCCCTCTTCACCAAACTGAAGTTCCGCCTGCCTCATTTAGTGTCAGACAGAATTTAACCTCATCGATGCTGGTGACGGAACCATTTCATCACGAGCCTCGGGCGCGATGTGCTGGTAACGGAGTGGTTCCGTCATGGCCCAGCCGCCGCGCCTGCGATGCACTGATTTCGCGCCTGCGTGGCGCGTTCCATTGAGCGGGCGGGGCCGTGACGGAACCACTCCGTCACAAGCACATCGCGCCTGAGGCTCGTGATGAAGTGGTTCCGTCACGAGCATGGCGGCGCCGAGCGCCCCCCCCTAGCGCTGAGGAATTACCGCCGCAGCCAAGGAGTTAAGCCTGTCAGCAGAGGAGACTACTCCGTCTCCTCTGCTGACATAAACCTCTCATGGCCAACTGACTAAGGGCCGTCAAAGGTTTGGCTATTTGATTCCCCCACCCGATTTAGACTGGGCAGGCACATTTTAATAACCATCACTCTATGGGAGACAACTCCCATGGTGCAGGGTTATTAGTTTTAATATTTAAAACAAATTTTCAATTTGGGATTTAGGTATTTTAAACTAAAAAAAGGATAAAGTTTGACGGAGGTTACCATCATGTCGACCGTACTATCCGTCAACATTTTAATGCATTGACAGGAACCACCATGGTAGCAGTATCTGGCAATGTAAGACATGTCCACAGGGGTGGGAGAGATCACTTGATTTGGAGGATGGGTACACTGAACTCTGAATCAGCCTCATAGATTTGAAAGACCAGGCAAAGTCATGTACAGATCAAGATATAGACAGGCTGATCGATAATTCGAACAGATATATAGAAATGGTATATAGGCAGATATCTAGGTAGACGGATATGCCAAGATGGAAAGAAGATGTGTAAAAAGACAGACAGGTGGATAGGTAGATGGATGGATGAATGGATAGATGCATGGATAGATAATCTTTTCAGATAGTTCCTATCTTTTCACTTATCTCTCTCTCTCTCTTCCTTTCTTTTTGTGTGCCTCTATCACCCCTAACTCTCCATCGCTCTTGTTTTTTTTCTCTCATTCTTTCTTTGTCTCTCCTTGCTATTCTCTGTCTCTCTGTCTGTCTTTCACACTGTCTGCCAATTTTTCTCTCCCTGTCTCCACTTGTCTTTCAATTTCTTTCGCCCCCTGATTTCACCAGTCTGTCTTTCTCTCACTGTCTCTGTCTATCTCTCCATGTGTCTCTTGGTCTCGGTATTTCCCTTTTCCCTTTCTCCAGGCTTCTCTGTACTTTGTCTTTTTCTCTCTTTCTCTCTCACGATCCTTCATTCTCCCTTTCCTCTCTCACACTTTCTCTCCCTGATGCTCTGTCTTTCCTCCATCACTTATAGGTTTCCACTCTTTCTTTTTCATTGTGTCTCTCCTTGTCTTTTGCTAGCTTTCTTGTCTCTCCATTTCTCTTCTTGTATCTCTTTGTTTCTTACTGTCTATCCTTGTCTCTCCCTGTGTCTGTAAATCCCTGTTTCCCCCACTCTCTCCCTCAACTCTCTCTCTCTGTCTGTCTCGGTCTCTCTCTCTCTCTTTATGTAACTCCTCTCTTTTTCACTTGCTTCCCTCTCTCCCTAGCTCCCCTTCTTTTACTGACAAATCTCCATATATCTCACTCTTTGAATTTGTCTTTCTCTGTAGTTATCTCTCCCTGGCTTTCTCTCTTAGTCCTTCGATATTGGTCCTTGCCTTTATCACTCGGTTTCCATGTCACTTTATCCCATGTAGCTCTCTACCTCAATCTCCGTCTTTCTCTTTCTCTACATGTCTTTCAATCTTTCTCCCTGCCTTCTCGCATTGCCTCACTCTGTTTCTCCATCCATTTCTCTCCCTCTCTTTCTTTTACTTTGTCCATCTCACCTTCCTTTTGCTTTATTTCTCGTGCTGATTCTCTCCCACTCCCTGTCTCTCTTTCTCTGCCTCTCTCCTTCCCTGGGCCATATTTAATGTCTTCGATGAACTACCAATGTTTGGGTGCTCAGCAGGGGAGGCCAGCATGGCTCGCGGGTGGATGGTTGGGCGCCGGTTAGATCGCGTGATGCTTTAAAAAAAATGTGCCTTGCCGTCGCCGGGTCTCGTATATTCTTTCCTGTTCGCCTGTGTCTGATTCCAGGTTGGAACAGGAATCAGGCAGCCAGGATCCCACCCCTAAGCCAATCACAACTCTCTAATGGAGCGGTGTGGTTGGTCTGTGCGCTGTGACACGGCGTTCAGCCAGGGGCTGTAGGGGGGGGTATGTTCTCCATGCAGGCTGTAATGCAGCCTCCAAGGGGAGTGCGCATGACTGTTACGGGCGGCCCGAGAGGGCCGACCAAACAGGCTCTGTGCACAGGAGTGTTCTACCACTCCTCCTCTGAAGCCCTGCAGCTCCGCCACTCCCCCACGCACAGTCGCAGCAGGAGGAAAACATAAAATGACATTAACCTTCAGTTATTATCATTTTATGTTTTCCCTTCTTTGCTGCTCCTGGCAGTGGGGCAACACTCCTCCACCTTAGCGGAGGAGCCACCACTGCTCACTGCTCAGTGCTTTCTTGTATTACGCGCAAACTTAGAAGCTTTGGTCTTGAAATGGATTGGGACATAGAACTGCAACGCTTCAGGTGCTCTACTCTTTATTTTTGTGTTCATGGAAACTAAAATATGTAATTTGTGAAATGATGTGACCGCATTGGCCTTTCTTAATGATGTATGCTTTTGTTTTTGGGTCCCATGCTGTGTGTAGAGTTAAGCTGAATCTGTGATGGCAGTAGTGAGTTTTTCGTTCGCTTTCCCTGCATCTGCAAGGGTAGTAGAAACTATAGAGCACGTGTACTATTTACTGTTTGAAAAATGCTGGTCATAATTAATTACCTGTATTTTTGTGACTAATGAAGATTCAACCTATGTACTAATTGATCAGTTCTTAAAAATTCAAATTGTTTTGTGTGATAATCCAACCTACATCATGCATAATAATGAGGTAGGCCGCAAAACGCTGTCCACTATGATTCATTGCCATCACAGGATTGGGGGCCTGCTGGGGTCAGCAGACCACTGTGTTTGTGATTGCTTTTTAATTGAGCAATCTTTTTCCTCAAAGGATTTTTTTTTGATTCTTCACAAACAGGAAGAGGAAGTAATTTTTTTACGACTACTGACCGGTTGAGTAACCCATTCGCAAATAGGACGGGCCCCTATTTGCAAGCAGGTTACGTCTACCTTTCAGTAGTTAGTAAAATATGAATGTTTTACAACCAGTTTTTGATCAGAAAATATTCATACATGCCAGAAAAATTTGGTATTTTAAAGAAACACCCTAAACACGCCCTTTCCAAATTCCAATTCTGTATGATTGCCCAGCACATTTAGCGACCTGGTAATCCATTACTAAATCACTAAGTGGGTTTAATACATTCAAAAAAACATTAATTGGTTGCAAAACCTGCAGGCTAAAAAATGACAGGGTTTGCGGTCAGTCAATGCATTTTTGTACATCTGGCCCTTTGTTGATTGTTTTGTTTATTAAGCATAGTTTTCTGAATTTTAAGGGTCTCTAAAGATGGTTGTGCAAATTTAGTTGTTGTTAACCTCTTCGATGCGGCGCAAATTCCGTCCCGGTGCGGCGGAACTTGACACGTGCACAGTTCGGACGGCCCCCAGCCGTCCGACGCACACGAGCACAGGGACTCGGGCGGCTGGGAGCCATCTCACGCATCAAAGTGGTTAATCTGGAGGCCTATATTAATTATTATACTTATTCATAAATGTATGTTGTAGTAATATTGTTTTAAGAAAAAACACTGACGTAGAAAATTATCAAGGTTTTTGCAGCAAACTCTACTTGGCCATCTTTAAAATGTGAGCAGAGGCAGCCCAAACCCTGCGCTCAGTGTGCCTCTGGTTGAGAAGGAGTCCATATTGTGGTGCAATGAATATGATAAAATATATACCATAATGATAAAAGCATAGTTTAAGCATAATTTAAGACAAAACAAGAGTTGAAGCAAAAGAATGAATAAATAAATAACCTACATGCCACCATAGTTCACCTGTTATGGTGAACACTGCAATTGAAAAGTAACAACCTAGGCAATTATACACTTTGAGTCACACATAGATCAAGAATATATAGCAGTAGACTACAGCTGGCTAAAACACAAGTATTTATTAATCAATTGACACAAATTAAAAGAGTTCATTTATATGACATAAAAATAGCATTACAAAATCACAGTATATAATTGACATTCACATATTAACAATTAAACAAACAGTAAAAAATGAGGGTGGGTGGCATGAAAATTCAGTCTCTACGCGCGTTTCGGCGGCCAGCGCCTTCTTCCTGGAGCAGCCACACAATATCTGAAGGTGAAGATACATACAGAACATAAAATTATATCGATTCTAAATCACATAAAGAATATAACTAACTTTTAGACAATTTATTTAAAAAAGGAGTTGTAGTTTTTAGCAGCTGTAGGTTGATTGGAAAGGCAACAAAGTAATTCGCAATTGTCTTGTCATTTCCTTGCGAAAATTTAGTCTGTCTATTTAAAGAGGGAAAGGATTTATAAGAATATCTTTACAAATAGTGCTAGGATAGATGCCGTTAATGGGCATTCATATAAAGATTTTTTCTCTCCAAGCAATAAGTAATCAGAATGGCCGGTAGATTAAGTAACGGTTCCCTTGATTTAATGCATAAACATGCTCATATGTTTAAATAAGTTTATGGTATTTCAATATGGCATTGCAAAAAAGTTGTTCATCATGAATTAATCTGATACTTACTAATGGATAATTTTAGCATAAAGTTGTTTAAAATAAATTCTCATTTTCTTTTTAGAATCCTCTCGATGTCAGATATGATAAAACTAAGGGATAAAAGGACAATGTCATAAATACTTATTAGTGTGTTGGGATTGTTACCATTCATCAAGGGGAAGCGTCAATTCGCGATGTTTTTACCTGATTTTTTAGATGAATAGGTAGTTAGACCCGCCTGCTGGAACCCTTTAATGTGGATGGGTGCTTAATAAGGTTCGTTCCTGGATATTCTAGATTCCTAATCTTTGTCATAGTGGGGAGAGATAATAGAATTTATTTATTATTTATCTTTTTTATGGAAGAAGGAGTTATGATTCTTTGGACGATCAAAATTATATGGTGTCAAGATTAGCGGTATTAATCTTACTTACTAGACTTTATGTAGTTCTTTTAAGATCTTGTCATTAGGTTTGCTGTTTCTTTGATATATTTTTTGGTACAGTTCTGAAAACCTAAAGGAAGCACATCAAAATTATAATTAAAGATCCATTGTCTAATATTTAATATGTAATAATTACGTTTCTTCTGTTGTTACCTACTATCTTACCTAAAACGATGGTTACTTGTCTTTTTCAGGTCTCGTAGGACGTAAGGAGATTCTTAGTCCTCAGTGATGTAGAGATTAAGAAGTTAAAAGATCTCCCTGCCTAAAGTTTAGAAAACAGATAAAAAGGAGATCATGACTAGAGTATAATATACTCTTCCGACTTTAAACTAATCTATTTTTAGGGCTTGAAGTGGAAGTCTTACCTAACGATGGTTGGCAGGGCTCCCTATGTCCGGTGGCGGGTAGTACGTCTCGTTGAATGGCGAGCGCGGGAAAAAGTGGTAGTCAATTCCTTGTTACAAAGCGCTTTTATCTACGTTCACGTGATTTCTATAAATTACTCGCACCTGTTGTCTTTTTGCATTTCTTTTTCCTTTAGGCGCGAAGTTGCGGAGTTCTAAATCGAATGAAGCGGAGTTTAGCAACCTCACACCTGATTGGGTGTACACATATTCAGCCCTCGGGATTCGCTGCTCTGATGTGTGCGCAGCACGCTATTGGCTGAATTCTAGCAAAGCACTAGTGTGCGTTCTCATTCCGGATGTCAACAATATGACGTAGCGCATATTGAAAACAATGTATCTATCGAATTTGTTTGCTGTGTATGTAACATATGTGAACCAATAAGGGTTTGCAACACTCCGAGTGTGATTTTCGGTTATCTTTAGCGTGAAGTTGTGGAATTCTAAATCGGATGATGCAGAGTTTTGTAAACTCGTTCCTGATTAGATGTATACAGAATCGGCCCTCACGATTGGTTGCTCTGTTGTGTGTTGAGTACGGCATTAGTTGGATACTAGCAAACTCCCAATCTGTGTTCCCATCCTGGACATCAACAGATCGACATAGCGCATTTTGGAAGACATCTGTTGAATGTGCTAGTTGTGTATCTAGGCTATGTGAAATAATGCGACATAGCGCATTTTGGGAGACATCTGTAGAATGCGCTAATTGTGTATCTAGGTTATGTGAAATAATGAGGGTTGCAACAATAAAAGTGTGAAGCTAGACACTTTAACGTGGAATACAAAGCCAACGTTTCACTAAAGTGGAACAACTTTCCTTTACAGTTAGCAAATTCATTCAGGGAAAGAAAACAATGGGATTATTCGTTTTTTTTAAAACATAAAGATATTTATTGAAACCGTAGCGTTTAAGAGGAATTATTTCTTTCTCATTATTTATTATTTGAAATTAAAATTATAATTCGTTCGAGTATGGGCTTTTTTTTGGGGAAGGACTAGAGCAATTAGTCTATAGGGGAGATTCCTACAGGGTCTCATGTCCAAATAAGATATTTAGGTGTGCAATACACTGTCTATTGCTCATGTAGACATATGTGTGTATGGCTGATAGTAAGGATATTTTATTTAAAGGATTGCGTGTGACCACGGGATTTCGCTATTAAGGCCTTGTCTGAAAGAGTTAAAAACAAAAATCCAGAAAACTTCTCTTTTCTTTCGGATAGACATGCCTCCCTTTGTGTCTGGAACATGGATTTTCTCTAAAATCCTCCATTTAAAATCGTCAGCACTATGTCCTTTATCCAAGAAATGCTTGACCATTGGGCATGTAGTTTTTTTAGTTCTTATCGCCGAACGATGTTCGTTTAGGCGTGTTTGAATTGCTCTCGAGGTCTCACCTACGTATCCTTGGGGACACGGACATTGAATAAAGTAAACTACGTTGTTTGTTTTGCAGTTCCACATTTCTTTTGCTTTGGTTTTATGGCCATTATACTCGAATTCTTCACCTGACAAGATGTTGTAACATGAGTTGCATGAGGAACATGGAAAAGTTCCTTTCAGTGGGTGGTTGGTCAAGATTGAACATTGACTAGGGGCGTTATTTTTAGAACTCTTAGTAAATCTAGAATGAACAATAAATTCTTTTATATTTTTGTTTCTTTTGTGTGCAAAAATGGGTTTCATCAGTTTTTGGTCATTTGTACAATTGCTGTTTAGTATGTGCCAATTAGAGTTTATGACATGCCTTACTCTTTCATTTATCGTTGAATGCCTTGTAATGCAGACTATTTGGTCATTGGCTTTAGTTGATTTTGTTTTTAGAAGACAGTCTCTGTCATAATATCGGGCCCGTTTATATGATTCTCTTATTAATCGATGGGGGTAGCCTCTCTCAATAAATTTAGTTCTCATCGCTGCTGCTTGTTTATCAAAGTCTATTACATTTGTACAGTTACGTCTAACACGTAGGAACTGTGAGAAGGGGATGCTGTTTTTCTGGGTTCGCGGATGGAAACTCTGGTAGTGAAGTAAAGTGTTTCTTGCCGTGGGCTTTATATGGAGGTCTACTTCTAAAGTTCCTGCATTGTCTATAATTTCTATATCTAGAAATTCAACTTTTTTGTTGCTGACATGGGAGGTAAAGTTCCCTTTAATGGTGAGGTCTTTATTATTGGAGAGGGATATTAGGGCCTGATGTTCTTCTTTCTGTAAGTTGTAAATGGGTTTAGGGATGAATCTAAGAGCTTGATCTAATTTTTTTAGGACTACTAATTTGAAGGTAGCTACTTCTGGTCCTAGTTGTTCGAGACCAGGGCAAAAAGTGGAGGGCAGACAAAGCGGTTTAATAGAGGAGGTGTCATCATCTATGACAGTGTTTGAAGCAAAGAATTTTTTTTAACGGATTTTTCGAAAAAAGGAGATATAAAGACCTCACCATTAAAGGGTGCGACAAAGGTGGAGGGATAGTGATTGTTGATACTTCAGAATACGAAGTTAATATGCTCAAAATGCGAAATGATCCAACCTTCTACGTCCCTCTCAAATCCCACTCCACGATTAATCTATCAAAGAGAATCATGTCCTTAACCAAATCTGCTCAAGAAGATGGTCTAATCAATGCTAAAGAATTTGACTACTTGAATCACCACCAAGGAAAAATTGCCTGCATTTATGGTCTTCCAAAGATCCATAAAGATGCCAGTAACCCCCCATACAGACCCATAGTCTCCACAATAGGAACAGCAACCGAGCCACTTTCCAAATATGTAGACAATTACCTACGCCCTTTTGTCCCTAAAATAGAATCTTATATTCGCGACACAGGCCATATAATACAAAAGATTGAAGGAATTTCCTTCAATTCCAACAACGAACTATTGGTCACAATGGACGTTGAGTCTTTATATAGTAACATCCCCCTGACCGACGCATTAAAAACCACTAGTTGGTTTATTGACCTCCACCAAATCCCATGCCCTAAAGATTTCCTGCTTGCATGTCTAGAAATTGTACTGACAGAGAATGTTTTTGAATTTGGCAACCACCTATATCGTCAGATCAAGGGCGTCAGCATGGGGGCTTCTGTGGCCCCTTCTATAGCCAACATCTTCATGGCATCATTTGAGAAAGATTTTGTGCATAATGAAGTTGCCCCTTTCTACGAGTCTATCTCCCATTGGTCCAGATACATTGATGACATCTTTTTTATCTGGACCGATGGGAGAGAAACTCTTCAAGAATTCCTCCAATGGATAAATGGAGCTAATACCAACCTGAACTTTACCTCCCATGTCAGCAACAAAAAAGTTGAATTTCTAGATATAGAAATTATAGACAATGCAGGAACCTTAGAAGTAGACCTCCATATAAAGCCCACGGCAAGAAACACTTTACTTCACTACCAGAGTTTCCATCCGCGAACCCAGAAAAACAGCATCCCCTTCTCACAGTTCCTACGTGTTAGACGTAACTGTACAAATGTAATAGACTTTGATAAACAAGCAGCAGCGATGAGAACTAAATTTATTGAGAGAGGCTACCCCCATCGATTAATAAGAGAATAATATAAACGGGCCCGATATTATGACAGAGACTGTCTTCTAAAAACAAAATCAACTAAAGCCAATGACCAAATAGTCTGCATTACAAGGCATTCAACGATAAATGAAAGAGTAAGGCATGTCATAAACTCTAATTGGCACATACTAAACAGCAATTGTACAAATGACCAAAAACTGATGAAACCCATTTTTGCACACAAAAGAAACAAAAATATAAAAGAATTTATTGTTCATTCTAGATTTACTAAGAGTTCTAAAAATAACGCCCCTAGGCAACGTTCAATCTTGACCAACCACCCACTGAAAGGAACTTTTCCATGTTCCTCATGCAACTCATGTTACAACATCTTGTCAGGTGAAGAATTTGAGTATAATGGCCATAAAACCAAAGCAAAAGAAATGTGGAACTGCAAAACAAACAACGTAGTTTACTTTATTCAATGTCCGTGTCCCCAAGGATACGTAGGTGAGACCTCGAGAGCAATTCAAACACGCCTAAACGAACATCGTTCGGCGATAAGAACTAAAAAAACTACATGCCCAATGGTCAAGCATTTTTTGGATAAAGGACATAGTGCTGACGATTTTAAATGGAGGATTTTAGAGAAAATCCATGTTCCAGACACAAAGGGAGGCATGTCTATCCGAAAGAAAAGAGAAGTTTTCTGGATTTTTGTTTTTAACTCTTTCAGACAAGGCCTTAATAGCGAAATCCCGTGGGAACACGCAATCCTTTAAATAAAATATCCTTACTATCAGCCATACACACATATGTCTACATGAGCAATAGACAGTGTATTGCACACCTAAATATCTTATTTGGACATGAGACCCTGTAGGAATCTCCCCTATAGACTAATTGCTCTAGTCCTTCCCCCAAAAAAAGCCCATACTCGAACGAATTATAATTTTAATTTCAAATAATAAATAATGAGAAAGAAATAATTCCTCTTAAACGCTACGGTTTCAATAAATATCTTTATGTTTTAAAAAAAACGAATAATCCCATTGTTTTCTTTCCCTGAATGAATTTGCTAACTGTAAAGGAAAGTTGTTCCACTTTAGTGAAACGTTGGCTTTGTATTCCACGTTAAAGTGTCTAGCTTCACACTTGTATTGTTGCAACCCTCATTATTTCACATAACCTAGATACACAATTAGCGCATTCTACAGATGTCTCCCAAAATGCGCTATGTCGCATTATTTCACATAGCCTAGATACACAACTAGCACATTCAACAGATGTCTTCCAAAATGCGCTATGTCGATCTGTTGATGTCCAGGATTGGAACACAGATTGGGAGTTTGCTAGTATCCAACTAATGCCGTACTCAACACACAACAGAGCAACCAATCGTGAGGGCCGATTCTGTATACATCTAATCAGGAACGAGTTTACAAAACTCTGCATCATCCGATTTAGAATTCCACAACTTCACGCTAAAGATAACCGAAAATCACACTCGGAGTGTTGCAAACCCTTATTGGTTCACATATGTTACATACACAGCAAACAAATTCGATAGATACATTGTTTTCAATATGCGCTACGTCATATTGTTGACATCCGGAATGGGAACGCACACTAGTGCTTTGCTAGAATTCAGCTAATAGCGTGCTGCGCACACATCAGAGCAGCGAATCCCGAGGGCTGAATATGTGTACACCCAATCAGGTGTGAGGTTGCTAAACTCCGCTTTATTCGATTTAGAACTCCGCAACTTCGCGCCTAAAGGAAAAAGAAATGCAAAAAGACAACAGGTGCGAGTAATTTATAGAAATCACGTGAACGTAGATAAAAGCGCTTTGTAACAAGGAATTGACTACCACTTTTTCCCGCGCTCGCCATTCAACGAGACGTACTACCCGCCACCGGACATAGGGAGCCCTGCCAACCATCGTTAGGTAAGACTTCCACTTCAAGCCCTAAAAATAGATTAGTTTAAAGTCGGAAGAGTATATTATACTCTAGTCATGATCTCCTTTTTATCTGTTTTCTAAACTTTAGGCAGGGAGAACTTTTAACTTCTTAATCTCTACATCACTGAGGACTAAGAATCTCCTTACTTCCTACGAGACCTGAAAAAGACAAGTAACCATCGTTTTAGGTAAGATAATAGGTAACAACAGAAGAAACGTAATTATTACATATTAAATATTAGACAATGGATCTTTAATTATAATTTTGATGTGCTTCCTTTAGGTTTTCAGAACTGTACCAAAAAATATATCAAAGAAACAGCAAACCTAATGACAAGATCTTAAAAGAACTACATAAAGTCTAGTAAGTAAGATTAATACCGCTAATCTTGACACCATATAATTTTGATCGTCCAAAGAATCATAACTCCTTCTTCCATAAAAAAGATAAATAATAAATAAATTCTATTATCTCTCCCCACTATGACAAAGATTAGGAATCTAGAATATCCAGGAACGAACCTTATTAAGCACCCATCCACATTAAAGGGTTCCGGCAGGCGGGTCCAACTACCTATTCATCTAAAAAATCAGGTAAAAACATCGCGAATTGACGCTTCCCCTTGATGAATGGTAACAATCCCAATACACTAATAAGTATTTATGACATTGTCCTTTTTACCCTTAGTTTTATCATATCTGACATCGAGAGGATTCTAAAAAGAAAATGAGAATTTATTTTAAACAACTTTATGCTAAAATTATCCATTAGTAAGTATCAGATTAATTCATGATGAACAACTTTTTTGCAATGCCATATTGAAATACCATAAACTTATTTAAACATATGAGCATGTTTATGCATTAAATCAAGGGAACCGTTACTTAATCTACCGGCCATTCTGATTACTTATTGCTTGGAGAGAAAAAATCTTTATATGAATGCCCATTAACGGCATCTATCCTAGCACTATTTGTAAAGATATTCTTAAAAATCCTTTCCCTCTTTAAATAGACAGACTAAATTTTCGCAAGGAAATGACAAGACAATTGTGAATTACTTTGTTGCCTTTCCAATCAACCTACAGCTGCTAAAAACTACAACTCCTTTTTTAAATAAATTGTCTAAAAGTTAGTTATATTCTGTATGTGATTTAGAATCAATATAATTTTATGTTCTGTATGTATCTTCACCTTCAGATATTATGTGGCTGCTCCAGGAAGAAGGCGCTGGCCGCCGAAACGCGCGTAGAGACTGAATTTTCATGCCACCCACCCTCATTTTTTACTGTTTGTTTAATTGTTAATATGTGAATGTCAATTATATACTGTGATTTTTTAATGCTATTTTTATGTCATATAAATGAACTCTTTTAATTTGTGTCAATTGATTAATAAATACTTGTGTTTTAGCCAGCTGTAGTCTACTGCTATATATTCTTGATCTATGTATGACTCAAAGTGTATAATTGCCTAGGTTGTTACTTTTCAATTGTACTTTTTTCCCTGACCTAGGAATTACAATATTCGTTAATTCAGGGGGTCCTTGTTACATACACCCATGGTGAACACTGCATTCATAATTCCCTCAACACATGGCTCATGATCTCACACATTACATAATTGGACATATTTTAGCACCAATTAATGAAACAATGTGCTTACTATAGCTGACAAACAACCGTGGCTTTAGATTTTGCATCATAAACATAAGATCCCTTCAACTGTATATATTTAAGAGGAATTTCTTTGCTTTTAATAACATATTATTTTGACTCCAAAGTAGTAAACCATAACTTTGCTTTAACTCAATATTCCAGTGATTTAGTTTGTTTTATGAAACATATACTTTGGCTCCTGGGGAAAGTGAGAACCCACTCTCCAACATCTTAGTAGTGCATATTGGAATTTAGACACAATACATTCTGTAGGCCTTGTCCAGTACCCAGTCTTCATACCCACTGAACACAGCCAGGCCCATGCGCTGTAAGTTCTAGGCAAAGGCTTTGGCATTAACCATGGTCTTTGCTCAGGCCCTGATGCCCCAGATTATGCTGAACACTGCATTCAACAAAAGACCAAGCAGAACAGTTTATTATGACAAAGGTATGGGAGGCAAGATCCTCTATAGAAAGACAGAAAATACAGAGAACGTTGATTTTTTTTCAAATTTTGATCATAATGGGATGCTTTTTATTTAAATGGGTTATGGTACTACCATAGAAAAAGATTCCCATGAGACAGTTGAGATTAACATTGCAAGCAAAATGTCTGCATGTCAGTTTGTGTAAGGAAACTCGGTTAGAAACTATAATTTAGAACCATATGAAACACTTGTTTTGTGTTAAATGAGTGTCACAAAGCATGTCATGCACTTCAGAAACATATCTAGAATTCCCAATGGGTGCAAATGGTTTAGTCACTTTCTAGGATACAAATGCTAATGCACAGTGCTATTGGTTCCTATTTGGAAATATAGATGTTTTTTATGTATGTTGAGGAGAACATGCGCTGTACTTGTGTGGTCTTTGCACATCCTTTATAATGATAGGGTGTTTGTTCATCCCTATAAAGAAGTGTGTTTAAATTCCCATCAAGTCACTGAAGAAGATAAATGGAGGCAATCTTCAAATTGTTGAATCGTTTGTATTAGTCCATCGCTGAAATATGCATATTACTCCGTATAATTCTTTTCTCTAGAATGTAGAAGATAATGCGGAGTACATTGTGGGAGCTAATGGTGCATTACTCACCAAAGCCAGTGATAGTGAATGTTATTTTGGATTGTTCTTAACCATAACCTTATGTTAACTAAAGATTTTAGGAGAATGTGCGTGGTTGTCTCTAACAGATGACTTAGGGGCCATAACAAATACTTTTCAGTGAGCATTGAGTGCCTTATTTATGAAAAGTGTCGCATCACGGTGACAAAGCAGCAATGCAAAACTTTTCAGTGCGCCCTCCTGTTGACACCATGGATGGGCTGCATTTACAGTATGGAACATCATGTCGCAAAGAGTTATAGATATGTCAGTATTACTGACGTATTTGTAGGCGTAAAAGTGGTGCATTGCTGGGGTGTGTCTTAAAACAGATGCAAGTCCAGCAATGTGTCTTTTTACATGGGGCAAGCCCCATGTGATATGGCCTGCATCAGTCATATGCCTGCTGTGAGGTAGGCATAAGGTTTTGACGCAGTGGCGTCCTAGAAGTGGCACAGTGAAATCTGCACCACTTCTACAAGGTTTTTTACGGGGGAATGCCTAACCTGCACACATTATATCTGATGAAGGTATAATGTAGCGCAAAGCTTTACAAAGTGACACATCTACATCTGCTTAGATGCGTCACTTTGGCACATTTTTTATGCTGCCAGTGTGTCACAAAACGTGACGAAACGGCGGCACAGAAGTGTCACAAGGCCTAAAATATAAGGCCCTGAATGATTTTAATTACATACTTTGGACCATGGTCAAAGCAATAAACTGCTGAACATGGCCCTGCCAAGCTCATTGGACTTTGGACAAAGGGCAAGGTAATTTTGAATTACTCGCATTGTTCCTGCAAGACCAAAATACCCATGTTAGTACTTCAGGTGACCTAATTTTTTTCTTTCTGCAAATCAATGTGTTTCTGTATAGATCCAGGATGACAGCTGGCATGATTCCCTGCATTTTGAGGGTAGGATCAATCCTTTTGTCATCCCATATGCACCCTTCCTTGAGTAGCATGATGCAGTCCCAGTTCCGTTTAACTCTCTCAAATTCATTTCTGCATTGTTGGATATGTGAATCTTTGTGGGTCTCCCCATTTGTGTAATGTTTGTCATGACAGGCTACAGTACTCCACCTAGTTACTCAAACTGCATAGTGTGATAGTAATCAATGTGCAGCAAAATGGGCAGTGGAAAACAATCCTCCCATATCCAATCAGAACTGAATATTTTCTTCTAATTTTGTAGCCTATTAATCAGTTGGTTCATAATTCACAAATTAATGATCCAAATATAGAAATTATTTCCCCTGCAAGGTCCCCCTGACACACTTCTATTATGGAAATATATCCAAACGGCCTCAAATAATTTATGACAGGAAGGGGCTAATTTAACTTCTAGCTTCATGCCAAATTTGGTGTAATTCTGTTCTGACGTTTTTGCTGTAGACGAAAGTATTTCAGTAGGACATTATTTTTTTTACTAATAAAGCAAAGTTCTCCAGAATAACATTGATTTAGGGAGCATATTTAGTCTTATCAAAAATATTTAAACATCCTAACAATCTCTACAACTTGTTTTACAGAACCTGGATTGCATAACAATGAAGTTGGTGAAGACAGGTTTTTATGATGGTGTGTTCAGCTAATATAGGAAGAAGAAAGTGATCTCTTTCATGTGGAAGTACTTGACAAATAAATTTGGCATGCCTACAATGCAACTAAAACATAAGGCGTTTTGCTTAACTTTGTTAACAGGTCCATCCTGTAGCCCAAAAATGTTAATCAATTAGACGACCATCCGTCTTTAAATTCACATAGAAACACCATCATTCTGGTTCTAAATTATCTCAGAGAAAAACCTTCATCCTTTGAAGCTATGCAGTGAAGCATCCTATAAACTGTATTTTTTTAGCCGTAAAATGAAGGTTTAAAATATTCTCTCTTCACATTTATGAACCTTAATTTTTATCACCTTACATGTGAAATTGCGATTCTCATATTTACATGACTAGAGAATCTGGATTTCATTAAAGACTCGGAGGCTGACATTATGCATAAACCTTTAATGCAGACCCCAAGCAGCCGCATCACAATACAAAGGTTCTAAATAGAACACAGGCAACAGCAAAGTGCCATAAACTAACAAGAGACAGCCTCTTTTAAATGAGGAGAAAAAAAGAAGGTATAGTTCATAAAATTCTTGAAACGTCGAAGAAACCAAACTTCGAAACTTGAGTCCAGAAGGCAGAGAAGGAAGAGAACCCTGCAGGAAGCAATCTTGAATGAGATGACGTAATCACTGTCAAGTTCAGGCATTATCTGAAAAGATAAGGAAATTAGTCCAGAAAAACCAATAAATACAAATCCAAACATGTCATAAAATCCAAATCCAAAAGTACACTAAGGATTGTAAAGACTGTAAAGCAGTACATTACAATAAATTGTACAAGGTGACAATACTCATTAGAATGCCTCCAGAGGGAGGGAGGGAGGGATAATGTCAGCCTCCGAGTCTTTAATGAAATCCAGATTCTCTAGTCATGTAAATATGAGAATCGCAATTTCATTACAAGACCGGAGGCTACATTATGCATGTTGGTAGCTTCCTAAAACAGCATCAGACATGTGTCGCATGGGTTTACAATAATGACGAGCGAAGGTACTGGCATTTGACCAGTCAGCAGCTTTTAAGATGTCGTCCAACTTACCTCCGGACCAAAGTGATTTGCTAGCCATAGCACCCCTAAGGGAGTGAGCTTGAAATGTATTCAAGTCAACACCAGCAAGGTTCATCGCGGACTTAATCCATCTAGCAATAGAAGAGGAACTAATTCCCTTATGTGGCTTAACGAAGGAGATAAGCAATTGATTAACACCAACAGGACGGAGTCCAGACATTCTAAGATCATATTCCTTCATGCATTCAACCACGCAGAGTTTGGGATGAAGGTCAAACCGTGGATAAAATATGGAGTCAGACATGGTCTTAGTCTTCCTATGCATATCGAACTTGACGCCAAATACATTGTAAGAACGATAGGTGATATCAAGAGCACGGATATCTGAAGACCTTCTGAAAGAAACTAGGCATAAAAGAGTAGCCAGTTTAATAGAAAGATTCTTTCTGTTGAGGAGAGAATTAGAAGGCCAATTATTAAAGAGACGAAAAATCAAATTAACATCCCAAAGTGTATCATACTTGGGTTTAGGAGGTCTTTTAAGACGGATACTCTTCATTACCCTACAAATGATGAAATTCTTCCCAATGGTCTTCCCATTAACAACAGTATGGCCTGCAGAAATTGCAGATCTAAAGCAGTTGATGGACCTGTAACTAAGTCCCCTTTCGAATTGTTCAACCAAGAAATTAGTCACATCAACAATAGGGGCCGCCAAGGGATCCAGGTCCCTTTCCAAGCACCAACGTACCCAAAGTTTCCAGATTCTGTTGTATCTGTAATGGGTGCCTGGTGCCCAAGACTCCCGGAGGAGGATTGAAGCCGCATCCGAAAGACCCGAGATTTAATTAGATCTCCTGACACCCTCCAGGCAAGAAGGGATAGACTCCGGTCGAGAATTAGAGGATGTATACGACCGTCCGAATCTGTGAGAAGATCTTTCAGTGAAGGGATTAAGAAGGGAATACTGCAAGTCATCTCCAGGACTGTGGGAAACTACGCCTGGGAGGGCCAGAAGGGAGTTATCAAGAGGAGGAGACACTGATCTTGTCTCACCTTCTGAAGCACTCGATGAATCATTGCGAAAGGGGGGAAGGCATATCCTCGAATACCCATCCAGGGTTGAAGGAACGAGTTGAATGCCAGAGCACCCAGGTCGGGCTTCCAGCTGAAATAATTCAGGAGTTGGGAGGTGAGTCTGCTCGCAAAGAGATCCACCTCCAGCGGATCCCAGATCTGATTCAGGGTCCTGAAGATAGAAGGATTCAGCTTCCAATCGCTGAAATCTATAAGGAACCTCAAGTTCCAGTCTGCTAAGGAGTTTGCTGCGCCCGGAAGATATTCCGCTTTCAGAGCAATTTTGTGCTCTAAGCAAAACATCCAAAGTTTTTTTGCCAGATTCGAGAGGTCTGCAGACCTGGTGCCTACAAGGCGGTTAATGTAAGCTACTGCCAACATGTTGTCCATCTTTAAAAGGACAGACCTCCCCTGAATGGAATTTCTGAAGCTCATGAGGGCATATAGGCCCGGGGTCAATTCCAGGTAATTTATATGGTGGAGAGATTCTTCCGGTGACCAAAGTCCTCCAGTGTTCTGACCCAGAAGACAGGCACCCCAGCCGTGCAGGTTGGCATCCGATTCCAGCACAAATTCCGGGGATGAGCCAAAAATGGCTTTCCCATTCCATGCCTCCAGGTTGTTCAACCACCAGACCAACTCTGAACGAGAGTCTGAGTCCAGAGAAATGCGATCTCCGTACCAAAGTCCGGACCTCAAAGCTCTCGCTTTGTTCCTCTGAAGGGCTCGACAGTTGAGAGCCCCTGGAAAAATGGCATGTATCGAAGATGAGAGAAGACCCAGCAGTCTGGCCAAGTCTCTGAGGAAGAGGCTCTGGTAGTTTAGGGCATGTTTTATCTGCTTTTTTATTTTGGTGATTTTTTTCGAAGGAAGAAGGAGGAGACAACGGGTTGTGTCGACCGTGAAGCCTAAACATTCTATTAATTTTGAGGGGATTAGGCAAGATTTTTCTTTGTTTAAGATGAAACCCAGGTTCTCTATGAGATTCATCGCAAAGTCTAGGTCTTGGATCAAATGAGCCTTGTCTTGTGCTATAATGAGAATATCGTCTAGGTAGATGATTTGACGAATACCCCTTGATCTTAGATAAGACACGACAGCCCTCATCACTTTGGTGAAGCACCATGGTGCCGAAGAGAGACCGAATGGAAGAGCTTGAAATTGGTACAAGTGACCCTTCCATTGAAATTGGAGGAAGCGTTGATGAACCTTCGCCATGGGAATGGTAAAATACGCGTCCTTGAGGTCTAGTTTGACCAACCAGTCTCCTTCTAGGAGCAGGTCCATGAGAAGGTGAATTCCTTCCATTTTGAAGTGTCTGTAAGTAATGAATCTGTTGAGTTGCCGAAGGTTTATAACCGGCCTCCAACCCTTGTCTTTCTTTTCGACCAAGAAAAGGTTGCTCACGAATCCTAAAAGTTCCATGGGAACTTCCAAAATTGCGCCCTTTTGAATCATAGAAGAAATTTCCTCTTCTATTATAACCTGTTGTTCCGGGGATAGGGGAATACCCTCTGGGAGGGAATCCTGAAAAAGTTTGTGATCGAAGTCTATTGTGAAGCCTTTCACAGTGTTTAGTACCCAACTGTCTTGAGTAATCGATTTCCAATTTTTTAGAAAAATTTTTAGTCTGCCGCCCACTTTTAAAGGGTAAAAACAAGAGGGTAGAGGGGAAACACTCACCTGAGGAATTGGTCTGATAGGTAGATCCGCGAGATCTGAATCCTCTGCCACGTTGTCCCCTACCCCTTTGAGGGTAGAATTGTGGGTTTGAGTACTGTTGATAGCCTCTGCCAGTTCCGCTTCCTCTAAAATTGGCCCTCTGTGAGAATCGGCCGGAAGGTTGGCCTCGTCTTCCAGCCCTTCCAAAAAGGTTGTTTCCTGTATTGAAAACTTTGCGCATGTTTTGTTGCGCTTTGTCGAGGGCAGTAAATGTGGAAACATATTTCCCCAATGATTTTATCAGGTCTTTGCCAAAGAGGAGGCCATGTTGACTCTTGCAGGGTTCCTTATCAGCGAGATTGCTGAGTTTTGGGTTGATGCGAGTAAGCACCACTCTATGTCTCTCTGCGTTGATATTAGCATTGGCGTTACCCAAAAGGATAATCGCCCTTTGGCTCCATCCCCTTATCGCCTCTGTGTTAAGGTGAGTGCCCTCCATGTGACTCTCTTCAGCTGAATCCAAGATTCTAGTGAGGGGACGAAGTACGTCAAGGAGACGGTCCTGGCACCCTTTAAAAGATTTTTCAACCCCTTTTCTAGGGTCACGCCCTAGTTTAAAAAGAAACCTAATCAAGTCAGGGGCCAGGTTTGGGGTGTAGCATGACTTATCTACAATACTTGGCCTAGAACATTCAGCTCTCAGCACGTTGCATGTTTCCCTTTCCAAAGGGTTTCTGATCCATTTCTTTACTAATTTAGCAACATGATTTTGCGGAGTCATTCTGAGCTCCGTGGATGTTTAAGGTTCTGGGGCGAGAGCATTTCCTCGCCAAGTGGGTTAAGTATCACGTCTTTCGAAGAAGATGGAGCATCCTCAAGGGAATCTTTGAAATCCTGATCGTTATCTTTCAGATCGAGGACATATTCGTCAATAAATTCAGAATTATCTGAGTCCTCATTTCCATTGCTGTGTTGAAAATTTTCTTGTTGTGTGTCGCTTAGGACACCTACATCATTCGTGTATTTTGAGGTGCGAAGACCTCCCTCCGACCATGAGGTGCTAGGGCCTCCTTGAATTTTCGAGGTGCCAAGACCTCCCATGCTCTCATCACAGTGTTTGCTCTTTTTCATTCTTTTACCCCCTAAAACACTCTCCTGTAGGGGTTGTCTAGTATCCTCATTAGGGTGTTTTATAGGGATAAAACGAGAGAGACTCTCCATCAAACAAGATTTCATCTCCTTATGGAGCATTTTTTTAAAGGAATCATTTCCCAAACTTGCTGTAGGGGCAGAAGCCTCATCTGATTCGCTGCTAGACATAATAAAGTTAGCTCCAAAATAATGAGGTTTAGAATGTGGATATTCGATGTATTAAATAATAATAAGCCCCCTTTTTTTTTTGTCAATAAAGAATAACAGGCTAATGAGAGCAAAACTGGTAGAAAATATGTATCAAATTGTGAGGCAAAATGTTTAAAATAAGTGAGAAATTCGCCAAATGTGAGGACAAGATTCAACTGTCGGTAAATCTCCAAGCGCTGTGCACGCAAATGCAGGGTCGCTATGGAAACACCGTTGTGTGTATCGGCAAAGAAGTAAAGAAGGAAAGAACCTTAGCAACGAGGATGCGTCGCGTCGTACTCGCTACGGTTAATTTCTCTAAGCAAGCGTCGCGTTTGAAGGGAAGCGAGGGCTCAAGCACCGAGGCACACAAGTAATGGTAGGAGTTAAATCAAATTGATTTTGGGCATGAAAAGAAGTCAAACGTTGTTGCAGACGGAAATAAATGTGTCTAAACGAAGGGACAACCCCGGGCTGAAGTGCGGGATAATTCATCATATAACCGTGTATATAACTGTGTAACGGAGATCGGTCAGGGGTAATGACCGTTTACATAGTTAGTACAATCGGATGTCTACATAACAGGAAAGAAATAGTGTTAGAAGAGGGGAATGAAAAATGGGGATAATCTCCATAAATTGAAGATCAGTAAGTGAGGGGGTGTTGTGGGGAAGGGGATGGGAGTTGAACCATGCTTAAAAAACACACCCTGTAAAGAAATAGTTAAAAGAGATACACAATAAGTACAAATAAATGAAGAGAGATAAAGGATGAACTTATCTGCTCGGGGGCCGCATTTAAAAGAGGCTGTCTCTTGTTAGTTTATGGCACTTTGCTGTTGCCTGTGTTCTATTTAGAACCTTTGTATTGTGATGCGGCTGCTTGGGGTCTGCATTAAAGGTTTATGCATAATGTAGCCTCCGGTCTTGTAATGAAATTGTTATATAAGATCATTGTGAAAACAACCAACCCCTCTAAATCAAGTTTAAGCAAATAATATTTCAGCAAATGAATAAAATTATGTTTACCAGCAGCTTCCATTATAAATCCCACGTGCATTCAGTGTTTTAGAAATCCCAGACAATCATGGCTCAATAAATTCAGAATATTCAATAACTTGCAAGAAGAACAATTGACGGACTGAATGCAGAACAATGGCATTCATTCACCCCAGCAACTGGTTTCAAGCTAGCCTGGCTGATGAAGGGTGTTACCCCGAAACCAGTTCGCAGAGGTTTGTTTCCTGTCCAGGGAAGAACTGGCTTGGCAGTTCAGGCTGGACTGTTCCCATGAGGAACAAAGTCATGACTGATTTGAATATGTCTGGATCTGAACTGGGGTGGCTAAGTGAGCTAAAGAATGATGATGGATTCAACCCAGATCTGTGACTGGGGGTGAGTGTCTGAAAAGTTTCAGCGCTCCGTCCATCATCTCCTTGTGTTTGCTTTGTTTACTCAATAGCTTGGGCATGTTTTAAAATGAATACCTACAAAGCACAGATAAAGACGGAGCGGCTCAATTGAGGCACCTTGTCTTAATGACAGGAATGTTTTCCAAAGCATATTCTCTTGCCTCATCAAACTTTCTGAGGCTAAAAATACCAGAAGTCTCCAAAGCACACTAGAATACTGAAGGCAATTGTATATTATAATGTAACCACAGAGCAGAAGCATGTCACTTCCCAACTGAGTTTAAACAATTGGTTAGTGCTACTCCAATGCAGAATAGTCATACAAGACTTCCAAGAGCTATTAGCTGTTACCAAACCCCTAACTAGGGATATTCACCCACATTTTGTAGCTTAGTTCTATTACCCCAAAAACTCTAATGGAAAAGTTTCAATATTTTTCAAAAACATCATGTTTTCAGTTTCAAATGCTTATCATAAGGCATTATGATCAGCGGATTCAGACAATGCTATTAATTGTCTTCTTAGTCCTATAAGTGCAGGATCAAAAACAATGAGGTTATCAGCACTGGAATTAAGACTCCACCAACACTCAGAGTAAAGGAAGTTACATCAGACAAGCAAATTAGCGAATCCACAGTATGCAAGAAGAATAGCATAGGGGCCAGGGTGACTCACCATTTTAATACATTTGACACTTTAAATGTTTGGATAATAATTTTTGGGAACCGGTTATAACTCTAACCTAGTTTTCTAAATGCAATGCCAGAATAGTCCACAATAGATCTTAAGGTATCTCCAAATTATCATTTTGATCCAAGTCTTGGATTTATCTACCCAAATAAAGGCACTGGAAAAGAAATAAAAGCTACATAGACATTCTGCTTTTGTGTAGCATATAATGAGGACTGTCACTTTAAGACCATCCGAAAAGAGGGGTGCCATTTTTAAAAATTATTCAAAAGCGTTGCTGTCCGTTGAATGATCTACTTTAAACATGAAATTAAGAACCTGAGGGATGCATCAAGAGTCTGACAAATTGTACACTCTTCTTAATTCCTAATTCTAACAAATTGTGTACTATTCTGACAAATTGTACACTCTTCTTAATTCTAATAAATAATTCTTAACTTAACCATAACTACAGTTAATATGGCCGACCCTGTAATATGCATCTACAGTACCAGATTCAAAATCTGTTTTCCTCTGCTCAGATGTGACAACAGAGAAAAATAAATCCCATTTTCATTTACAGTTTATTACTTTTAAGGTAGACTGTATGGTAGCGTTGCAGTAATTGTGCAATTGGTCAATCACTGCAAGAGACCCCAATGAGTTTGTTGGTCCAACCGTGCCTTTGGATGCCCTTTGGCAGTGATATTAGTGCAGATACACTTCATATGTCTTTCTGTGCATAAATATTTCAAGAATATTTTGAATATTTCGCTAAAAAATGCACATGGGCGCATGGAATGATATTGAAACAGAGTACTGTCCAGGCAACATCCAAGATAAAATAAAGCAAGATACATATGTTTTTCTATGTAACCTGCAGTGTGACATTGGTGAGACCAGATTGAAGTTGTATGATTCCAGTCTGTTTAGAGCTCAGGGTGCATGCTTTAGTTCTTGGAAAGGTGCACATGGCAGCACAGACTGAAGCAGGCGGGTTGTGCTGCCTGTGAATCTAATGGTTAAGCATAGAGTGAGAGAAGTAGGAGGTGGAAGAGACACTGAGCAGATGAGCTGAAGATATGCATGGAAAAAACTAACAGTAGCAGGGAAGACACACTGCAACAGGCAAGTGCAGTGAAAGACTAATGCCAAGCAGAAAAGCAAATGCAGCAATTATTAGGCTCTGCTATCCAGAATGTGAAGATTGACGTAAAAAATACTATGGGGTCCTTGTCAGTAGAGGGAAACAACCATAGGGAGCAGAATGTACCACACCTGCATCCTCTAACAGTACAGGGAAACAACCATAGGGAACAGAATGTACCAAACCTGCAGCCAGCACCATGAACAGTAGCTATACCAGAACCAAGCAGAAGAGAAGGTACAGTATTGGGAACACCAACATTCTTAAAGATGCAATGAGCAATGCTGGAAGATTCCGCGTAAAAATGATAGGTGCGGCAGATTTAGGTCACTGTCGGAAGAATGCATGGTTAGAAAAGTCCGCAGATGGCCAGATGTTTGGGGAAAGAGATCAAAGCCACCGGGAATTGGAATATTGAGGACAGATTTACTAAAATACAGTGCAATGCAGTGCAGCACCCATAGTTACTACACCGCGTTGCACAGGAGGGAAAGAGCAGTATATTTACTAAATATAGCTTGCTACGCCTCTCTTCCCATGTGCTGTCGCACAAACACCACGGTGCACCATGATAAAACATGGTGAAAAGGTGTACATGTGATGTCTGGCATAGGATTTCTACAGTACAAAATCCAATGCCTGAACAATTTTTTAAACGTCCCACATATTGGATGTGTGCAGTATAGCGTTACACCCTGGCAATATTTGAACTGTATCAAGAAATGAATATATTTCTCAAATTTTGCTCCTGCCTCAATGAGACAATATATTTTGAGGCAAAGTCTGGTCTGGCAATTAAAATAGATGGAACTTACTCTGGAACATCCAAGTACAACCCAAGTAATGACACCCTTGACACAAAGTGGCAAAAAGAAGCGCAAATCACTTATTACACTGAAAAAAAATGATCATTTTTTAGTCCAATAAACTTTTGGCTGAAAAGTAAATATACTTTCAAGTCTGTTCTTTTTTGTTTCCCTTTGTGTGACTTTTCATAGATTTTATAAATCTGCTTCTAAGTCTCTGGGTCTCCCTGCTTTCTTTGTCCCCTGCCCCATAAACCCCATCTGATACCTTTGAAAAAACTTTAGCTCTATGCTGTTAGGGCCTTCATACTCAACCCAGGTCTGAGTACATAATTTCTTCCCATCAGGTAGAGTGGGTCATGTATTGACTTCCCCTTGCCCTTTATTCCAGACTAATGTGATTTTTTTCCCTCTTGTGATGTCCTTACTGCCCTCGATCCGGTCCTCAGGGTTTCCTACTACTCTCAGTGTCTCTAAACACTTATGGTCATATACAGCTGTAAAGAGGACTGGGATTTTCTACAACAATTTTTTGTAGCAGGCACTAATGTTAGCCGACTTGGTGTCATTTGATGGTGGTAACTTGTTAAAATGGCATGGGGTGTTCTTGTAGCATTGCCTATCACCATCAAATAAACTTGAGTCACCAGCTCTGCTGCCATCAGAAATTCCATATTATTGATGTGTGGCTAAGGGATTCCCTTGAATGCCCATCATATGGAAGCAGTTCATGACAATTAGAGAAGAAAAATATGGTTAATAAACATATACAACAATGGAAAAATCAGACAACTATCTTAACAAGAATTGTCAAGCCAAAAATGATAAAACAAACACAAATCATTGTCATAGTATTCCATAACACCTACATGCTCAGACATACCATATAGAACAAATCATTTATGGCAATCAACACACTGCTCTGACAATGCCTGCTCTATAGTTAATAAAAGATGAGCAACACTGCTACCCCACAATTTCACAATAGCAAGAAAGCAAAGATATAGTGCACCATGCATGGCATTGTAATTATGGAAACACAACACAGCAGAAAATGTCACACTCAGAAGCAAGCAAGTGGCCTAATACAGCATACTGTTGTTCAAGGTCACATTCCTCTTTGGTGTTTGCCATTGAGTAAAAGACAATTCAGCTGGGATATACACATCAGAAGATATGGAAGAGGACACAGTCAACCAAGGTAAAAACATAAGGTAAGTTGTATACTTGTACTAACTTGAATATGGAAAGACTTGTTCTAACACAAAGACAAAAAGTACTACTCCTTAAACATTGTGTTTGTTCACCCAGGATCAACACTGAAATACTGCACAAGAGAAACAATGATAATAGTGCCAGTCCTTTGATGGACATTTTTGGAGTGTGGATTTGATGATACAAAGAATTGACCAATAGTACGTGCCAGCTGTGGATTATTACCAACCAAAAATATAAGCTGTACACCTGCGGCACATGCTGATTGAAACAGGGATCCATTGACAAGTAAGAGTCATAAATCCAGTGTCATGTTGTGGCCCACAGAGAGGAGATGATTCTGTATTTTAGCAGCAGATAATATAATTATTAATGAGTTGGAGTACACAGTGGTATTCCTGGATTTAATGATCTGTTTTGCTTGTGCAGCAAATTTAAATGATAAACCAGGATCCAGTGCTGTGTACACAGTGGCAATTGTGACAACAGCTTCAAGAAGCTACTTATTTTAATGGTGTGCACTACATGTATTTCCTATTCAATAGATGGTGGAGAGTCTCTCCCCTAAAGAGTGTAATTCTGCACTATGTAGATTATCAATATTTAGCATTCTGACAACAATATTAATTGAAAAAGAAATAATCTCTTTAACATCTACAGAAAGGCCTTCAAATTCACAACACCAGTCTTCATAGAGTAATCTGATCAAAAATCCAGCAAAGTCAATTAAAAGGGAGGCGTATTAAGCATCTCCCAGAGCACAGACTCGAGGCATTGGTGACACATTCCTTAATAATGTAGCTACAAAGAGCCAGGGTCTTGGCCAGAAGACTAGAACGCTCACATAGAGAAGTTGCCAACCAACTAGCCTAAAACTGGTCTTGACATAGATGTAATCAGGAAAAACGGTCAGAGAAAGGAACATCAGCACCACAATAGGGGCTTTTGAGAAAGGAGCATGTTCAAGGCTGGTTAACAACTTTCAGGTTTATTTTGGGGCCTCCTTCCAATAGCGCTTAGAAGTAAGACTAGTATTGCCATTCGCTGGAAAGGACTCCTCAGATCCAGGAGGATTTCTAAGAGCAGTGAATGGGGACTGAGTTGACTGGGACACCTACAGAGAGGGTGCCTCGAAGGATGGGAGTACCTGTGAAAAGGTCAGCAGAGAGGCTGGCAGATTCCTGGAGGAAACTTTATCTAGGTCAATATTATTGTTGATCATTTTGTAATCTGTTCTAACCAAATGATTTCTTCTGAGTCAAATACTCTGTAAATAGTGCAGATAGGGCATTCCTACATTTGAAAGGAGATGTCAGAAGCTCAAGGAGCTAGAGACTGTGTGGAAGGAATCTCCATTGGAAAACTGCAATCTGTTTGCTAATCTCCCTGTCTATATAATTTAAAACCCTCCTGAATCTTCTGGATCAATATGCTTTCTTATCTGCCCTGCGCAAAGGTATTATTCATGAATTCTTACCCTCCAACACTCACTGATTTATGCTATTGAATTGATTTTCTTTCTTGTTGATGTCTCCTGTTACTATTCTCTTCTACAGAAATCCTGGAATTTACCCCCTTTTTATGTATGCAAGTATAATGCTGTCTCCGATCTTTACTAACATAATTGCACAGGCCAGACCTTAGTGAAGACGTTAGAAGATGTACAACAAATATTACTTTACGCAACTCAAACTTTGTTGTCAAATATTATTTGTAAGCTAAGATTGCTTAGTTCTTATTTTCGTTCAGAGATTCCTGTTGCTAAATTTCATTTTGCTTCTTCTTTTTTCTTTCGCTTGTTACCCTTCAAGTAAGTGAACAAGTGGAAGCTTTCCATTGCAAGGAACAATTTTCCAAGCTGTGATTTCTTCTTGATTGCTGAACCGGAATCCATTTTAAGACTTTGCTAGTAAAATAGGCTCTTATTCATAGTTGAGAGAATACAGGACATCCACCACAAAGTGGATGGTCAGCCCCTCTACCTGGGCCATTCACCAAGTTAAGAGTGAATTGATGTGGTTGATGTTTCTATCATAAAAAATCAATATAAATATATTTTTTAAAAAGAGTGTATTGATGTCAATGGCTTCCTAAATTTTGCAGATGAAACATGTGACATTTTTCTTAAGCCTTCTACTCCACCAAACTCAAAATAAGGCCAGGGTTATTTTTTAAAGGTACACCGTTTACTCATGATACCTATATTTTTAGAGGGAGAGAATGGAGATACATTAGACAGATTACAAAATCTACCACTGTCCAAATTAAAACTTATGGGTCATTAAGCATGTCTTAAAGTGCTGCCTAAAATCAAAGTCAGTTGATTCTATGACATCAAAGGACTATTTTCTGAGATTTCACAGCTCTTCTCCTATCTGACTTCTTTATGTGTTGATACTTTCTTGCGCAGGTTGGATCAATGGTCGTTAGTTGTTTTGGCAATTAATGGCGTTGCCGCCACGGAAAGGCATGTAGATTCCTCAGTTGGGGGCCCGTTGCGGGCCCCCAGGATGTTGGGAGGTTGTGGGGCACACGGGGGGTACCTATGGTACCCCCCTGCATTTGCATGGACGACATGGCAGGCACCACGTGGTGCTTGCCACGTTGTGCATGCAAATGCACAGATGCCTTTTTTGCATTGCAACGGGTGCTGCTGACAGCACCGCCCGCCGCAATGCAAAAAATGAGGAATGCGCCCGCCAATGTGGCGGGTGCATACTAATTGTACATGCGGGACTGTCGCACACATAGCGGGCGGTCCCATTTCTTGGGGCCATGGTGGGCGGACAAAGTCCGTCTGCCATCGTAATAGATTCCTTTGTATCTAAAGTAAAAAATATTGTCAATAAAAGTATCAAACACCACGATATTGTCATAATATAGGAGTAAGTATATCAAATCTTAACAATTATACATTACATTAACTTTAAAATATATATATTTTGTGTATATTTATAGATACATATATGAAATAATCAGTAAACAAATGTATTATATAAACAAATATTCATTATTTAAAGCTAAATACTGATAACAATTAATTATATTTACAAACATCTAAAAAATAAAACGTGTACAATACCAATATAAAAATTATAAATAATATTACTACAAAATGTAAAAATAAAAAAATATTGTACCATAAGTTCACTTTTAAAATTAAGTCAAACAAATATATATGTTCAAACAAAGAAAACAGATAAAAAATAGATTTGGAGAGGTCAAATTAACTATTCCCACTCCACTCCAACCTGATAAACAGTGGGGAACGTGTTGGTGTTTGGAAGGGTTAGATTTACTATTTCCACTAAGGAGTAAGCAACAGTGGGAAAATGTTGGACTTTAAAGGGGTTTGGTTTACTATTGCCACTCCATTGTAAGCAACAGTAGGGGTTACATTTACTGTTCAAATCCTAACTCATAACTGAACAGCACAAGGTAAAGTGTTGAAAGGGCTACATTAACTATTCCCACTCCAAAGTAAGCAGAAGTTGGAAAAAGGTTTGACTTTGCAGATGTAAGCATTATTATTTGCACTCCAAAACAGGCAACAGTAGGGATATTTTGGGCTTCAGAGGAACCACAACTACAACTCCCTCTCCAAAGTAAGTAACAGTAGGGAAATTGGTGGACTTTGGAGGGTTCTGATTTACTATTCCCACTCCATCCTGAGCCCCAATTGGAAAAGTGTTGAGCTTTGATGGGGGTCAGATTCCCTATTCCTACTCCAGCGTAGGCAACAGTAAGGGAAATTTAATTTATATAAACAATTAAAAACGAAAAACACAAAATTGACATACAGAATTATATATATACTTATAATAAAAAATATTTCAATAAGGAAAATAAAATAGATGTAACTCACTTCATAGCCAATCAACATAACAATCCGACAACCTCAAAAACAAATTAAATTAAAATAGAAAACACTATCAATTCACAATTGTTTAAAAAGAATATCGCTATTGGGGAGAAAAGACAGAAGCTTTCTGCATTGTTACGTTTTTGGAGAATTGATATAATTTGCTTACAGGAAACACATGTAGCAGTTAAAGACAAATTTATCTTGGATCAAATGGGATTTGAGGTTCTTTCTTATACGGGACAGGAAGGGAGAAACAAGGGGGTGGCAGCTTTGGCTAGAAAAGGTACTGTAAAAATTAAAAAGAAAAAGGAGGATCAAGAAGGGAGATGGGTAATGCTAGATATAGAAACTGCCGCAGGAAGATGTACACTGACCTCACTGTATGGTTCAAATGAGGATGAACCTGAATTAATTGAATTCATTGATGATGAATTAGCATTGTGGCCAGAACCTGTGATTTGTTGTGGGGATTTTAACATCAATGGTTTGGACGGCCTAACAGACAAGAAGGGGGGCAGATACCAAGGGAGGAAAAAGAAGGTATATAAAGCTGTACAAAACCTTGTTCAACATAATGCGTTGGTGGATATGTGGGCGGAATTGAACCCTTTAGGTACAGGTAGTACTTTCTACTCAGCTCCACATAAAACAATAGCCAGATTGGATTGTTTCTTTATATCTAGTTCACTTGTAAGCAGAGCTAGAATAGAATGTCTCCCCAGAATAATGTCAGACCACAACCCGCTGGTCTTAAGCTTATCGGTGCCCCAAAAGACGGAAAGGATAAGTTCTACATGGCCATTTGAGCGAGGGCTGTTGAAAGAGGAGGAGTATATTACAAGAATGCAAGAATGGATAACCCAATTTTGGGACATGAATAGGTATTCAGCTTCAGCAGACATGGTGTGGGATAGTTTTAAAGCAGGAGTGAGGGGAGAGACACTAAGTTACACTCTGGTAAGAAGTAAAAAGGAAAAGGAGAAGGTGGAAGAGGAGATCAGAACTCTGGTGGGATTAGAAAAGATGCTAGTGGATGCAATAGGCAGACAAGAACCTATCGAACAGATTCTGGTGGCTTTGGAAGTACAGAAGGCAGAAACTGGTGTTACACTGGCGCAGAAAACAGCAAGGAATTATTTAGCAAAAAAAGAGAAATGCTACGAATTTAATGAGAGGGTTGGTCACTTGCTCGCAGTCAGGACCAGACAAACGCTAGCAGCTGGAGAGATAAAAGAAATCAAGGACAGTACCGGGGCAATTGTCAACAAAGTGGAGGAGGTACAGGAGGTATTTAAAAGGTTCTACGAGGTTCTATATGAACAAGATATAAACAACGGAAATATAGAGGCAGAAAGTATGGAATATCTCCTACAAGGGCCACAGGATGGGTTGAGTACAGAAGAGAGGGACAAGCTAGATACGCAATTAACAGTCCAGGAGATAAGAGATGCGGCATTTAGTCTACCATCCGGCAAAGCAACTGGACAAGACCAGATACCCGTAGAATTCTATAAAACCTTTTGGGATGTGTTAGCTAAGGACATCTGGGCAATTTGTTGTTTGGCACAGGGGGGCAGAATAGTACCACAATCTTGTGCAGGTGCGGATATAATGGTGATCTTGAAAAAAGATAAACCTCCAACAGAACCAGGCTCCTATAGGCCGATTACATTGCTAAATGCTGACGCAAAGATATTCTCCAAATCACTGGCTAATAGACTGAGTAAGGTAATAGAAAGAGTGGTCTCTCCAGCACAACATGGCTTCATACCTGGCAAAGGGACTACCCAACATACTAGACAGCTGATCACCATTTTAGACGCAGCTATTTTCCTGGATGCCGAGAAGGCTTTTGACAGGGTCTCCTGGGCATACTTATGGAAGGCCATGGAGTGGGCAGGTATAGGTAGAGGATACATAACTGCGATTCAGGCACTTTATAAACACCCCACTGCTAGGATAAGAATTAACAAATCCTATTCAAATGCGGTACAGATTAGACGAGGGACTAGGCAGGGATGCCCAGCTTCACCTCTATTGTTTGCAATATACTTGGATCCGTTTTTAAGAAGACTTACACAAAATATCAAGATCCCTCCAGTCACACTGCATGAGAAGGACTACAAATTATTCGCTTATGCAGACGATGTGGCTGTTATAACACCGACACCAGAGGGATCACTGATTGAAATAGAACAGGAGGCAAGGAAATTCGGCGTGGTGTCAGGGTACCTAATAAACAGAGGAAAGACACAAGTAGTACAGAATAGATACACAACATTTGCAGACACAAGAGTAGTCCCAGAAACAAGGTATTTGGGAGTCAGGGTGACTGCGGATTTAGAGAAACTAGTGGAGATTAATATGGAACCACTGTTAGGAAAGGTCAAAAGAAACATGGAGAGGGTTAATGATTTGCACTTGACACTTATGGGCTGCATCAATTTTATTAAAATGGTTACTTTCCCAAAATGTTTATATTTGTTCAGAGCAATTCCCCTATACTTTGAAGGCATATGGTTCAACAGAATAGAATCAACAGTGAATAAATTAATTTGGGCGCAGGGGAAGACACGTAGGGCATACCGTTTTTTGACATTATCAAGAGAGAGGGGAGGCTGGGGGGCACCTGATTTTAAAACTTACTATTGGGCGACAGCTCTACAATATTCTAAAGGGATATTAGGAGGAAGCGATCAGCAGGATGAGAGAGCATGCCCAGCAAACGTCTATGAAGCACTCTTGGGAAAGGCGGCAGAGAACGCCTTAGTCACAACTGTGGACTATGCCTACTTTAAACACACAAGGTTTAAGACTCTGAGCGCAATATACAAAATTTGGAGGGCAATTAAGAAAAAATTGGGACTGGGAAGATGTAACAGATATCTGAGGCTCTACATGAATGATGATCTCCCAGCAGAGATTTTTAGGGATGCAGTCATGAAAGAGTGGGACGGAAGCGGGATTAAGAAACTGGGAGACTTATTGGATATGAAAGGAGGGTTCTTATTGTTCCAAGATATACAATACAGATTTAAAATAGCTGGGAATAATTTCTTTAAATACTTACAAGTGAGGAGTTACTTTCATACAAAACAGGGGGGAGTAGGAGGAATGACAAGCTGTAGGATAATGGATTATCTGGGAAGTAGTCTATTGTGCTCAATCAGGCTGTTGTATGCAGAGCTACAGGTATACAAAACAGACAACAGAGAGAGATATGGCAACAAATGGGTGGAACAAGTGAGAGCTCATCCTGAAGCCCTGCAAGCCTCATTAGACTTTGGCCGAACCATCCTGTGCTCAGCCACACTACAAACCCAACATTACAAAACAGTCTATTCGTTATATCATACACCTGCTAGAATTGCCCAATGGGGGGGAAGCACTGGAATAAATTGTCCACGCTGCAATTCAACAGGTGCTAACATTACTCACATGTTTTCACAATGCCCGCAACTGTATACTTTAAAACTGGCAATAGAGGAGTTTTTGGAAAAATCGTTGGGATTAAAAACTAAACTAACTGATGAATTGATAATATTAGGTACAAGTATAGGAGACAATATTATGCATCCAGAATTTCTGTTTATGGTTACAGCAGTATTTAGGATAATTGTTGCAAAAGCCTGGAAGGAGAAATCAGCACCGACGTTTCAGATCTGGATAGCAAGACTACTTTCCACATACAATTTAGAGAAAGCCATATATGATAGAAAAGGTAGAAGGGCAAGGGCCTTGGGGGGTAGGATCTGGCTTCCCATTGATCAATGGAAGAGCAGAAAGAACTAAAAGTATGCTTCTTGCTTTCTCTTATTTGTGGATTTGTATGGGCTACATCAGTGCTTGACTTGTTCTATCCTCTTTATGTTTGTTCTACTTTTACTTTGTCATTTGTATAACTTTGTAAAAACAAATCTGTACGAGGGGAAAAAATTTGTAATGGTAAAAAAGTGTACTGGACTTAACAGAAAAATTGTGGGGGGGAGAAAAACTGAATAAAAATATTTGAAAAAAAAAAATGAATATCGCTATAAATTATTATCCAAGCCACACTTTAGCACCATGAAGATAGCACGCAGTCCATAGACATATCTGCAAAAGGTGATTTAGTCCAGGAAGGACATAAAATAAGACATCAGCTAACCTAATGCATTTTGGCAAGCCCACCTTGGTCATGGGTGACAATATTATACCAAAAACATAATATAATTAACATCCAAATGATTAAAAAAAATAAAATGATTAACTCAATCAATTGCCATATCGAGATTAATATTCCTTATGTATCAGACCAGATATCCCTGACCCCAATCAACCTGTCCATTATAATAAATGGGGTCCCCAACAAAAAGGGGTCATTCCAATTCGGGAAACAAATCCGTACGACCATTCAAATTCGTAGCCGTTTCCGTACGAATAGCACAAATCCGTCCGAATCGCGTAGTATGACCTGTTCCGAGAAAATACGTCCGAATCATTGTAAACCATACGAAAATGAAGGGTAAATCCGTACAACATCAACCCGCACAGTGAACCGTACGATTCGTAAAAATGCTGTACGACCTGCCAAGTACGATCCGGACCGGGGAATGAGTTTGCGATTGGTACAGTAAACGTCGCGTATGAGCAATTCATACGGAAGGCAACACTATCACATACGCACCTTACCCCTAAAATCAAGGGGTGTACGCACATGGTGTACGCACCGCATACCTATGACACTGGGGTGTATGAACCGTACTCCTACGGTCCGTACACATACGATATTGGGGTGTACGCATGGGGACATACGCACCGTACCCCTAAAATCCAGGGGTGTGCGCACCGTACCCCGATGCACCGTACCCCTGCAACCATGGGGTATACGCACCGTACCTGGGGGGCTCCGTTTCATACACATTTCGAGGCAAAATCTGTTTTTACAGACGTTTTAGGCTTCCATAGAAAAAAAGTCGTACGGAGTGTCGTCGATACGATTCGTACTTGCTGGGTCGGAAAATGCAGCTTCGAACCGTACGGACATCGCGTACTGCGCATTCCGAATGCGATTCGTACGGATTAGTGAGTTGTATGGTCTCCGGTGCGATTCGTATGGAGAACTGCTTTGGGTACACATCGTACTACATCGTACGTACGGGTACGGTTCTGCATACGATTCGTACGGGAAAAATGCTCTGTACGGCTATTCGGAGGGCATTTTACTGAATCGGAATCGACCCCAAAGTGTCCTTGGACCTGGGTATCAATTGGTGCAGAAAACAGTGGTCCTAGACCTATCTATTCACAAAGGATTCCTTCAATAGACAGTTTATTATTCAATAAGAGTTAATTAATGTACTGAGATGTGCAACAACCATTGATTTTCAAAAAGGCATGTATTTAATGATCACAAATTTTTTGAGACGGTAATTATATTTCTTAATCATATAGGAAAAAGGAGGTTGCTCTAAGGGAACGTGCAAGAAAAGTGTCCTAGTGTGAAGTGAATGAAAAATACAAGGGAAGGAGGGAAAGTACCCAAAACAGAATCAGACAGTAAAATTCAAACATTATGAACGCGACTGATGGCAAATAATCAGTCTCTAGGGCCTGGGCAGGGATGGCTACTTATTCAATCCACTTATACCACATTGTTTAATGAGCAATAGAGAAATTAGGACATATACACAGTGTCTGGGGTAGCCCAGCTACACCTAGGATACATAGTTATCCCCATAGGCCTATTTGATCTTTCCAGTTTTCAACCATGATTTGGGTACTGCAACTGCTTTTAATTTGTACATGTGCTTCAGCACACCACATACCTTATTATACTTATTGTGGAATTGATATCCTTCACGGACGTGCAGGGTACTGTAAATACCAACAATAGCACAGTCCTTGTTTAATTGATGCACTTTTTTGTACTCCTTGCAATTAATGTTTTTATGATGCAACTGCTTTTAATCTAAACATGTGTTTCTGCACACCACATACCTAATTATACCCATTGTGGAATTGATATCCTTCACGGAGATGTAGGGTACTGTAAATACCAACAATACCACGTCCTTGTTTAATTTATGAACCTTATCGTACACCCTGCAACTAATGTTGTGTCACAAGGATCACTGACAGAATATCGACGGACCGAATATCGACCTACAAGCATATCGAGTACATAATATCAACATCTTATCTCTACAAAGGTAAGTACAAAAATATCGACACCAAAATATTGTTTAAAATATCCTTGTTTAAAATATCGTTTTTTTAAATGTCTTAAATATAATATAAAATAAGTACATAATAAATATAATTGATACAAACATAGAATGATTTTAAAAAGTAAAAAATTATAAATATTAAATGTATTATAAAGAAAATTAAACATACATATGTAAATACATTTATATATATTAACTTAATAATATTAATACATATTTATTTAATTTAATTATAAAATGTTAATAAATAATACAAATTATAGATACATATATATACATAAACCTGTAATATAAATATATATATATATATATATATATATATATATATATATATATATATACACACAAAAGATTTCTCCACCAGAAGTAAAGAGACCGGAGGGACACAGCAGGGAGCCAGGAAGATTCATTTATTCAAACAGCGTCGGCATGACCGGTTTCGGCTGGTGTGCCTTAACACCTTGGCTGCTAGGTGTTTTCCCCTCCTGTGCTGGAAATTGCCATTTTGCTGGTGTCATGACGAGCTCAGCTCGTCATCAGCACAGCTCAACTGTGCATCATGACGAGCTGAGCTCGTCATGAGCATCGAAAGGGTTAATCATATGCCCATACTGGTTACTAGCACCACTCGTTTTTCAACTGATCCATCTTATTTCCTATTGGTGGAAACCCAGCTCAGCCGATTGGTGTCTGTCAACACATGATCACAGCCTTCATGTACAGACTGCAATTCCCAGGAATATATATATATATATATTACCTACTGGCGGTCGCCAGTAGGTAGTTATAGTTAGGATTGGCTACCATAGGAAATTCCGAACATTCTATTGGGAATAACTTTGGCTGCCTGTAATTTTCCTTAAAATGGTCTCGCTGCGCTCCGATCCTTCCCTGAAACTTTCGAGGGGATTCGTGAAGTGGGGGCTGAGAAAAAAGGGGGGTCCCAAAACGTGTTTTCTCCATGTTAATTTCCATAGGACGGTCTGACAAGTCTACAGCCCGAACCGCTGAACGGAATTACGCCAAACTTGGCAAAATTGTAGGGACTGGTATGCAGATGTGCCTTTGCTATGTTTGGTGACAATTGCTCAAGTGGTTTTTATGAAAATTAACTTCAAAAACACATATATATCTATAGGCGCGCTGCGGGCGCTAACCGGTGCGCGTTCCGGGGAGCGCACCCGGCGTGCTACGGGAGTGCGCGAGCAGAAAGCTGATTGGCTGTCGGGTGTCTGTCAACATTCTAAACAGTCCGGAGAGTCCACCATCTTGTGTCTCGGGAGAATCGAGACACAAGAGGTGAAAAAAGAAAGGGGGATTTAATTAAAAGGGGGCAGAGTAGACACCCCCTGACCCCCTAGGTTTTCTGAGGGGGGTCTAGAAGGACCTTGAAGGGCTAAAAAACCTTTTGTAAACATTTTTTCGCAGGGTAAGCGCTGGCGGCGCTTCCCGGTACGCTCTCTGGTATGCGCACCGTGAGTGCACCACGGGGAAAAACTGTGTAAAAAAAAAGAGAAAAAAAAAATGTTGAGTGTTTAGAGGAAAGTGATGCATTGCTGAAGTGTGTCATAAAAATGATGCAACTCCAGTAATGCATCCTTTCACATGGGTCCAGTCCCATGTGATAGGGCCTGCGTCAGTCTTACAGCTGCTGTTAAGCAGGCGCAAGATTTGGACGTAACAGCGTTATAAAAGTGACGCTGTGATATCTCTTAGATTTCACTGCGTCACCTCTACGACCCTTTCTTATGTCAATACACCCCTTTTGTATACATTACACCTGACGTAAGTAAAATGTGGCGCAGGGGTTTACAAAGTGATGCATCTACCTAGATGTGTCACTTTGTAAATATGACTCAACAAGGTGCATCTTTTACACCACTGGTGCGTCACAAAAAGTGACGCACTGGTGGCGTAAAAGTGACGCATGGCCTCATAAATGAGGCTTCAGTCTTCGACTCAGGGCCTGCATCAGTCCAACGCCTGCTGTGATACAGGCACAAGATTTGGACGCAACAGCGTCATAAAAGTGACGCAGTGATATCTCTTAGATTTCACTGCGTCACCTCTACGACCCTTTCTTGTGTCAATACACCCCTTTTGTATACATTACACCTGACGTAGGTATAATGTGGCGCAGGGGTTTACAAAGTGACGCATCTACCTAGATGCGTCACTATGTAAATATGACTCAATAAGGTGCATTTTTTACAGCACAGGTGCGTCACAAAAAGTGACGTACCGGTGGCATAAAAGTGACGCATGGCCTCATAAATGAGGCCTTCAGTCTTCTACTCATGCGTCATATTAAATATATGACGCATTATGTTGCAAGTACTTACAGATACACCAGTATTTCAGACATATCTGTAAGTGCAAAAGTGATGCATTGCTGGAGTGTGTCACAAAAATGATGCAACTCCAGCAATGCATCCTTTCACATGGGGCCAGGCCCATGTGAAAGGGCCTGCATCAGTCTTACGCCAGCTGTGATACAGGCGCAAGATTTGGATGCAACAGAGTCATAAAAGTGACGTAGTGATATCTCTTAGATTTCACGGCGTCACCTCTACGACCCTTTCTTACGTCAATACACCCCTTTTGTATACATTACACCTGACGTAGGTATAAAGTGGCGCAGGGGTTTACAAAGTGACGCATCTACCTAGATGCGTCACTTTGTAAATATGATTCAACAAGGTGCATTTTTTACACCACTGGTGCGTCACAAAAAGTGACGCACTTGTGGCGAAAAAGTGACGCATGGCCTCATAAATGAGGCCTTCAGTTTTTCTACTCAGGGCCTGCATCAGTCTTACGCCTGCTGTGATACAGGCGCAAGATTTGGACGCAACAGCGTCATAAAAGTGACGCAGTGATATCTCTTAGATTTCTCTGCGTCACCTCTACGACCCTTTCTTGCGTCAATACACCCCTTTTGTATACATTACACCTGACGTAGGTATAATGTGGCGCAGGGGTTTACAAAGTGACGCATCTACCTAGATGCGTCACTTTGTAAATATGACTCAATAAGGTGCATTTTTTACAGCACTGGTGCGTCATAAAAAGTGACGTACCGGTGGCGTAAAAGTGACGCATGGCCTCATAAATGAGGCCTTCAGTCTTTTATTCTTATTTTTTCTTCCACTTTCTCTGTTTCGTCACTGGTCTCACACTTACTTGTCTTTATCCAGTCTGTATCTCCACTCTTTCCAAAACATCACTGCTATTTTCTTACCCTTCCACACCCCCGTTCCTTTACTTTATTTTCTTCGCATATCCACATTCCCCATGTTCACTCTCCTTCTCCTCACTCTCCTTCCCCACACTCACCTTCTTTCACTCCCCCTACTTCACTTCCCTTCTCCTCTCATCCCTTTCTGTGCTTTCTTACTCATTTTCCGCTCCTTTATCAATGCACTCCACTTCACTTACTCTTTTTCATTTTTTTAAGAACAAACAGGTACATGCATCAAACTCGGCATTTGCGATTCCTTAATTGCAATTTTTAAGGAATCGCAATTAAGGATTTGCAAATGCCTATGCATTAAGAAATCGCTAAATAAATTGAGATTTCTTAGAATTCCTTAATTGCGATTAGCATTTTGCGAATCGCAATTAAGGAATCCCTTCCCATTTATTCCTTTGGGCCTAGAGGCCCATAGGAATGAATGGGAAGACAATCTCAATTTGCGATTCGCAATTAGCTAATCGCAAATTGAGATTGCGATTTCAAGGGTAGCACTGAGATATCCATTCACTCACCAACACATCCATACACAGAGTCAACCGTCCAAACAGCTATTTCCACATGCACTCTTGAACCCATACACCAAGTGAATCAACTGCTCACACATCTATGCACAGAGTCACACACCTCCCAGGCACCCACACACACACTCAGCCTCACATACAATTACTTGGGTAACCAATCAATAACCCATATAGCCACTCATATAGCTACTGATCAACACATGCAGCAGCTTTCACAACAACAGTCATACTGATGCACGCATTCAGACAGTTTAGTCACTAAACCATGCATTTAGTAAGACACATTTAATCACTCACTCATACAGTCAGTCACGCACCAACTAAATACTTCATCCAGACACTTATACACCCACTCATTCTAGAATATGTAAAACATATTTAAACTTTACAGTAACACACAAATGATGTATAGAACTTTTCAAAAACACACAGACACTGGATGATGTCATCAGTGATGTCATTCAGTGATGTCATTTGAGATGTCATCAGTGATGTCACTGACCATGTCATGAATTATGTAATATGTGACATCATCAGCAGTGGATTGTGGGCGCGCGAGTTATAGTGAGTCCAACTAACTATAACGTGGGAATTTCAATGGTTTTGTATGAGTAAAATGTTCAGCTAACTATAACTGGTGTGAAACCTATGGTTTTTTCAGTGAATTTCAAAGGTTTTTTAAATGCTGATTCCTAACTATAACGATTGTGAAACCTATGGGTTTTTTATTGAATATATATATATATATATATATATATATATATATATATATATATTAAATGTAAATATAAAAATTAATACTTAATTGTAAAAAATATTTTTATTGAATATATATATATATATATATATATATATATATATCTATATATATTAAATGTAAATATAAAAATTAATACTTAATTGTAAAAAATATTTTACACTACATTATCTATAACAGTAGGGAAAAAGTTGGATAGCCTATGGGATACAACTACTATTCCCACTCCAGAGAGTGAAACAGTAGGGAAAGTGTTGGATAGCGGAGGGGAATAATTTACTATTCTAACTCCAGCAAGTGAAACAGTAGGGAAAGTGTTGGATAGTGGAGGGGATTAATTTACTATTCCCACTCCACTGAGTGTAACATTAGGAAAAGTGTTGGATAGCACAGCGGTTAAAATTACTATTCCCACTCCAGTTATTGTAACAGTAGGGAAAGTGTTGGATAGTGGAGGGGTTAAAATTACTATTCCCACTCCAGTAATTGCAACAGTAGGGAAAGTGTTGGATATCAGGAGGGTAAAAATTACTATTCCCACTGCAGATAGTGTACCAGTAGGGAAAGTGTTCGATAGTGGGTGGGTAAAAATTACTATTCCCATTCCAGTGAGTGCAACAGTAGGGAAAGTGTTAGATAGCGGGTGGATACAAATTACTATTCCCACTCCAGTGAATGCAACATTAGGGAAAGTTATGGATAGCGGAGATGTATAAATTCATATTCCCACTCCAACAAGTGTAACAGTAGGAGTAAGTGTTGGATAGTGGAGGGGAACAATTTACTATTCCTACTCCAGTGAGTGCAACAGTAGGGAAAGTGTTGGATAGCGGGAGGGTAAAAATAACTATTCCCACTCCAGCAAATGCAACAGTAGTGATGGATAGCGGTGGGTAAAAATTACTATTCTGACTCCAGTGAGTGCAACAGTAGGGAAAGTGTTGGATAGCGGGTGGTAATAATTTACTATTCCCACTCCACTATGGGGCCGATTCCGATTCGGGGAAAAAACGTCCGTACGATTTGTATCCGGAGCCCTCACCGTACGAATCGTACCTGTCCGTCCGAGTCGCGTAGTACGATCCGTATTCCGTGAATCAGTCCGAATCGCCGTGATCCGTACGTATTGCAAGGGTGAAACCGTGAACCGTACGACTCGTATACATGCCGTAACTCGTACACATGCCGTACGACCTGACGAGTACGATTCAGACCAGGGTATGAGGACGCGATTCGTACGGTCCACGTCAGGTAAGGGCGAGTCGTACGGAAAAGCACACAAACACATACACACCGTATGGTCCGTACGCCCCATGATCGCAGGGGTACGGTGCGTACCCCTGCGATCATGGGGTGTACGAGCAATACCCTATGTGCGATGGGTGTAAAAGCCGTAACCCATGTACGATGGGTGTACGAGCCGTACCCCATGTACGATGGGTGTACGAGCCGTACCCCATGTACGATGGAGACTGATTATTTGTCATCAGTCGCATTCATAATTAGTTTGAATTTTAATGTCTGATTCTGTTTTAGGAACTTTCCCACCTCCCCCTCTATTTTTCATTCACTTCACACTGGAGCACTCTGCTTGCACGTTCCTTTGGAGCAACCTCCTTATTCCTATATGATTAGGAAATATGTTTACCGTCTCTAAAAATGTGTGATTAATGAATACAGGGCTTTTTAAAAACCAATGGTTGTTGTACATCTCAGTACTTTATTTAACTCTTATTGAATAATAAACTGTCTATTGAAGGAGTCCCAATCCTCCTATGGCACTCCATATGGAGAAGGGATTCCGATGATCTAACCCAGCACTTCCTGGTGGACTGCCTTGCTCCGGAACATGCAAACCAGATTTCATGGCTATTGTATGTTAAAAATAATCTGATCGCCTTAGGTCTTGGAACTATTTTTGAAACACAGAGGTCTTATCAGAGTTTTTTAATTCACACCACAGAAAAAGGAATCAACTTAACAGTTCCAAATATATGGTGCAAGCATATCGTGAGGGAACTTCATTAATCGAGGAGCAATTTTCTTATCTGACAAACGTGATAAATCTGTGTCATAGATTTGTATTGCTGGGATTCAGGTTATTGGGTTTCCCACCCTTTTCCTAAAGGGATTCAGGTTAAACCTAATTCCCTGTATGTTGGGTTAACCATCATGCATTTTTTCATTACAAGCTTTAAGTCCTGCCCCTGTAATGGGGTGCCTACCCAATCTGACATACACATTTTATTCTTCTGTAAATTTTATCTGGAACAACTTGAAAGATTTATTCTGCCAACTATGCACAAACATCATTTTAGACAATGTCGCCTTGGTTTGTTAAAGATCAGAAGATTGTGTAAACTCCCGGAATGAGTCATGGCTTTGCTTAAAGTGTTTTCTATACCATTCTTAACTGTTCTCTTATATTTTTATGAAAATATTGATGACTTGTGTATTTTTTCTTGGAATTTTATGATCTGTAAACACAGTTCGAATAAAGTAATTTCTGAGTCTGAGTCTGAATAACGAAATCAAATGTCCATGGTCATTTTGTTACGTTATCTCAGTTCTCGGCTATACTTAGTAACAATATTCCAATAAACATGTCCCCAGTTCCCCCTCCAACCCTCTGGTCTCAAGTGTACTTATAAAAATCTTAAATAGCTCGTACTAGGTGTTGAAGGCTCATAACAAGTCTATACATGTGTGGATGAAATCACTGTCTATGCTCTATTTTCAGAGTAGGGGTGTCCCCACGTGCATTCAGCTGCATGAATCATAGAGGTTCCTGAGCAATATCAGCTGATTTAATGGCCTCAAGAATAACGTTCCATTCCAGGCCTATTGGTGTCTTGCGTAAGCCTCCGAGTTCCTCTCTGCGCAGTGCAGCACTTTCAGAGCGCTTTCAGAGCACTGCCCCCACGCAGCAGCTCTGTGTGCCAGGTTAATATGGCTGTGGGTTGTCGCACTTTCCCTGGCATAGTGATGGCCCGAATAGCTAAAATAAGCACCAGGTCTATAAAGCGATATTGTACTTTATGTTAGACACTTGTTTATGCAGACCTAAAATGCATTCCTCTACTGTGTTCAATATTTCATGGTGTACAGATTCTACTGTTATTTGCCTAACGTTGTCCCAGTAACCCCGCACTTTAAGACAAGTCTATAGCATGTGAAGTCGGTCTGCCCCTTCTAACAAACATCTCGGGCAGAAATGCTGCCTCTGGGGGAACATTCTATTCAATTTATGTGGAGTGAGGTAAGCACGGTGTAACACCATAGTCTGAATAAATTTAAACTTTGCATTCCTCGAGGTTTTTCTTGGATGTTCAGGCACATTTGCACATTCCTTATCTGCCAAGTCCCTGTCTATGTCCTCGGTCCATGCAGTCCGCAATGTGTCCAAAGTGACCCTTGTATGTGAGCTGAGGCCTGTGTAGAGCCATCTAATGAGGCGCCTGCCTCTGCCCATGTATTAAACCATCTTGACCAGATCATGAGTGGGAGGTTCTTGTCTTTGTGGGGCCCAACATGTACAAATATAAATGTCTAGGGGCCCCAGTTTAGTTAATGAAGGTATCATGGTCAAGCAGCGTCCCATCTCCGAATAGGTCTGCCACTGTGCTAATCCCTGCATCCAACCAAGGTGTCAATTTGTGCTTAGTAAGCCTGCCGTCCATCAGTGGGATCCCCAACAGCGGAATGTTACCCACGTATGCTCGGGGTGCATGTGCATACTGCAGTGCCGCCTTCCAACACCGGAGCGCCATGCTTAGTAGTGGGGAGAGGTCTCTCTGGAGTCTACTACCAGGCAGTAACAAGACATGTAAGGTACCACTATCTATGTCTGCCTCAGTGTATCCTATTTCTTGTAAGTTGCGCCCCGCCGTCTAATATGACAACCACTGTAATTGGCATGCATAATAATACGCACGCAGGTCCGGAACTCCCAGGTCCCCCATGCATGTACCCACTTGCAATTTTTTCAGACTTTTAAGTCCTCTACCAGTACCCCTGATAAGGTCAATGAGCAAAGTGTTCAACAGTCTAAACGTAGCATGTGGCATTATTAGTGGTAAGTTAGTAAAATAGTAAAATAATCTCGGCAGGACCACCATTTTTGCCAGGGCTGCCCTACCCATAACAGACAACGGCAGTGCAGTCCAGAAAGTGATACTGGAACGCAAGGCTCGGATCGCTCTGTGCAAATTACCATCTAACATGTCTGCATGTGTCCGATAGACCTGTATGCCTTGGTACTTGTAATGTGTGCGGGGCCACCTGAAGTCTAGTTTCTCCAAAGTCTGTCTATGATTTCTGTGTGATCTGTGAAGAAAAAAGCGTGCGATTTCGCAAAGGTAATGGCCAGGCCTGACAAGGTTTCAAAGTGACGAAATGTCTCATATATTGGGGCCAGGGGCAGACTGAGATCATGAAGATACAGAATAATGTTATCAGCGTACGCCGAGAAAAGGTGCAACACATTCCCTATCGGTATACCCCGGTCAGTAAGATAATGCGCATTTTGATAGCCAATGGTTCTAGGGCGAGTATGAAGATAAGAGGCGATAGGGGGCAGCCCTGACTAGTCTCTTTATGTATGGAATATTCCTCTGAGATATGACCACCTGTACGGGCTCGCGCTGTGGGGGCCTTATATAGGAGGCGCAGCCAGGCAATATATCCCTCTGGGATCCCAAACTTCTCCAGCGCCTGAAACATATATTCCCATTTGATTGAGTCAAATGCTTGCCTTATATCCAAAGAAATATAGTCAGCGTGAGGGTATCGGTTCGGAGCTTCTGTCGTTAGATAGTGTAGCTTTCTAATATTTAGTGATGTGCTGCATATTGGTAGAAAAATGGTTTGGTGTATAAGGACTAGTTTCGGCAAAGAGGGCAACAGCCTGTTGGCTAACACCTTACTTAAAATGTTATATTCCGTAGTTAATAATGACAACGGGCGATAGTTGGCCATATCTGTGGGGTCTCTTCCTGTCTTCTGGAGTGATACAACCAATGCTTGTGCCGTGGTGAGTGGTAGAGAGCCCTTTTCCCATGCTGTCTTATATAGTAGTTCTAGTTGGGGCACTAGGAACTCTGCATAAGTAGTGTAAAATTCAATTGGTAACCCGTCCATACCAGGGATTTTATTACGCGGAAGTCCCTTCATGGCGACTCTGATCTCAGACTGGGTAATGGGCCCTGTGAGGTCTTTCTGGGATTCCGCCGTGAGTCTCGGATATGTTAAGGTGGATAAAAAAGCCTCCACCTGTATCTCTGTACTGCAGTCTGATGCACCATATAGTGTGGCGTAATATTGTCAGAAGGCAGCGTTGATGTCTGCCTGGGTAGTGACATTGACACTGTCCAATGTTTTAACATCGTGTATAACCACCGCAGGAGGTGTATTGCGAATCAATCTGGCGAGCAAAGTCCCAGACTTATCTGCTTCAGTGTGGGTTTGCCGCGAATATGCCTGGTACTCAATGACCCGTAAAGACTCTAGGAGCTCTGCATGCTTAATTCTTGCCTCCTGTAGTGGGCCCTTTTTGTCTTTGTTGGTTATTGCGTCTTGTTCCAGCCTGCCCATATTTCTTTCCACCTCCACTAGGGACTTATGGATTTCCTGTCTGGAACCCACAGTCGTACTAATTGCTCTCCCCCGGATCACAGCTTTAAAAGCATCTTATTCTATCAGTCTGTTCGTCGCCGTATTGCTATTATCTGCGAAGTAATGCTCAATGGTCTCTAGGAGATCACTGGAGAATACTGAATCTTCTAACAACTGCGGCCACAGATGCCACGTGGGAACCGGGGTGGGCACCTTTCCCCATGGAATGACTGTCTCCAATGGGTTATGATCCGAAAAGGATTTTGGCAAATATGTGGCTTGAGGCACTTGCATCGCTATCCTATTGGAGCAATTTATCCTATCTATTCTTATGTGTAGTACATGTACTAGGGAATAGAAGGAGTACTCTCTGTGCGCTGGGTGGCGCATCCTCCAAACATCACATAGTTCCCATCCATCCGCCCAGAACCTCAGCTTGTTTATACACTCCTGCTCATGTAGGGGCGGATGTGACTCATCCAGAGACACATCCATTACTAAATTGCAATCTCCTCCTACAATCCATGGATGCAAGTCCAACCCTGCTAGTGCCTCGCTCACTGTGTCCCAGTACTTATCTTGGTAAAAATTTGGAGCATATACATTGCCTAATCTACAGGTTGACCATCTAACGTACATTTCACGAATATGTACCTCCCTAATTTGTCCGCCCTCTGTTCCAGAGCTATAAATGGCACTCCATGTCTCACCCAAATTGTGGTCCCCCTCGCAAAACTGGAGTAAGAAGTGGAGAAAATTTGACCCCTCCATTTCTTGCGGAGTTTCGCCACCTCACTGTCCACCATATGAGACTCTTGCAGGTATACTATCTGTGCCTAGCGGCGCTGCAGTTGCGGGTGCACTCTGTGGCGTTTCTGCACTGAGCCCATACCCCTTATATTCCACGTTATTATGGTGTATCTACCTGGTGTATGCATTGTGATGTGTTCTGTAGCTGTTGAGAAGCTAATGTGGTTCTCAAGCGGAAGAGCCTATCTAGAGCAATCTGCACAATGAGACCGTCCGTCCCCCCCAAAAAAACAATACTCGGTCTGGTCAACAAACTATACCGGACCATGTAACTTAACTGAACCAATAAGAACTCAATGGTCATATAAAGCTATTTTTCCATGTGGTGGACATTGCTAGAGCTCCGCATGTGATGTATCCTTTGTCACAACAACACAGAGAAGCTACTACGGAAGCCTGGGCCTAATTAGCATAATACCACTCAAAACAAACATACTATTACTGTGATCATCATGTTACAAAAACCCATTGCAGTTACATTACAAAAGTAATACTTGCAAGGGTACATGCAGCCATATAGGTCATTGATTAGTTACGGGGTCGCAGAGGCAGAGACACTGCCTTCAGAGTCCAAGTCGTGCGTCGCTTCTTCCTCCGAGGAGGACTTGGCTTCCATTCTTGTGGCATGTGTGAAGGTGGCTGCAGCTATAATCACCTGTGAATTCTTCTGTCATATCTGCTGCGAGGTGATATATTTCCGTGCAGGAGTCCGACGCGATCTTCTGTTGTCATGACCAGTGGATGCGTCAAAGCTAGTTCGACTCTTGGCAGTGAGTTGAGAGGTAGATGTTGCAGCGGTGTTTAGTTCCATCACCTTCAGCCAGTCTTCTACATCCCCCTGGCTTTCGAAAAAATACGCTTTCTGTTCATGCAACATTTTTAACCGGGCCGGGAAGAGAAGCGCATATTTAAGGTTTAAATCTCTAAGTTTCTTCTTAACCACCAAGAAGGAAGAATGCTGTCTCTGTACCAGAACTGTATAGTCAGGATATAATGAGATTTTTGCATTTTCTAAATTTATCGGAGATGATTCACAAGCTTTTTGCAGGAGAATGTCTCTATCACAAAAGTTTCGTAGTTACACTATGAGAGGTCATGAGGGAGCCCCCGGTTTGGTCGTCCGGTAGGTATTCTGTGCGCTCGCTCAATACAGTATTGCGTGGAAAGTCCCTCGTTAGTGACGTGATCCCTGAACCACTGTTCCATATAGCGTGTTGCATCGTTTCCCTCGCTCTTTTCCGGTAGGCCAATGACGCGAATGTTGCTTCGTCGAGCCCTGCCCTCTGCATCCTCCACATGGTTTAGCAGGGTGGCGACATGGTCCTGTAGTTGCTTTACATTGGTTTCACTCTGTGTCTGGGCATCATTTCATCCAGTGATGCGGCATTTTCCTTCACTTTTTTCCGCGAGCTTCCCGTGGTCCGCCTGAAGCAAAGTAAGGCCAGTAGTTAGGGTCCCAATCTGAAGTTCTATCGCCTTCCTGGAGTCCCGTACCCCCTGTAGTATGAGATCCAACTTGTCCACAGGTGCGGGTACAGCAGTAGGTGGAATAGATCCAGACGTGAGCGTGTTCTCCGCATGGTCCGCTGTATCTGGGACGAAGTCAGGGCCTCCCTGGTCCTGTTGTTTCGCTCTATTACACCCCATCATACAGGTCAGGGCAGATAAATACAGCGTGTTAAGAGCTGGCAACAGTCACCCAGTGTTTCGCCAGTGGTTCACCAGTGTAATGACTCAACAGTCACCCCAGCCATCCTTCAGTAGTGTCGTACCACGGTCTTACAAAGCACTATACAGAGCTGTCTGGCTTAATCTCTTGTGCACCACGGCTCCATTACTGTCTCACCAGGTCAAGCCTCCAGTGCAGTAGGGCAGTATGGACAGCAGAGTGGGAGGTTACAGGCTGTCCACACCGGCAGCTCCGTGGCATCGTTCCCAGCTATTTCTGCATGGAGACACATGCAGTAGTACCCCACCATTCACACTTTAATTTTGTAGCCATGATTGGCGCAAATGTAGCAGGCAGCGGCAGTCAGGAGTCCGCTTGCCAGATGGTCACTCTAGGACTCACTGTGGCCCCTGCATTCCCAGCTTCACCCACCTCAGCGGTGCTTGTGGAGGCTCTGCGGCCACCACCACCTCCTGTCTCTAGCGCTGTCTAAAATAGGCAGCCGCTGCTTGGTTACATCACCTCCCCGCCAGCCACATCCAGGGGGAGTAGGCCGCCACCCATCCCCGAGCTTGCGTGGTCCCAGCTATTTCAGAGTGGAGGCGCCCATTGCCGTCCCACACCGATCACTCTCTGATTTCTCAGCGGTAATTGGCGCTAAAGTAACATGCAGCAGAAGCTGAGTGTCCGCTCATCGAGCAGTCACTCCATACCCTGCATTCTCAGCTTCTCCCACCTCAGTAGTACTCGTGGAGTTTCTGTAGCCCACTACCTCCTGTCAGTATCTAAAATGAGCCGCCGCTGCTCGGCCTCAGCACCTCCCTGCCATCCACATCTTAGGAAATTAGGCTGCGTTGCTTACCCGAGCTCGCTTGATCCTGGTCCCAGTTCTAGGGGTTCACCTCCTTCGTGGTGTGTCACTCAAGGGTTCCCGCAGCGGCGCTCTCTTTAAATGCACATCCTGGCCTCAAGTTTACTCATTTGCCACATCATGCTAGGCCTGCATCGGCTCCCGCCCTCGGCTGCGCAGTCAGGCCTCAGGGATGATATCTCTGTATCTGCTTACAATCTTCTCCTAGTAAGCGGCACAGAGTCTACGTGCCCTCTTTAGCTGCTCTTCCCCGCACTCATAGCCTCGGTCCTACAGCGTGTGATGGATAAATATCAGGATTCTGCGACCCAGGTCCGGAGCTCGTCTAGAAGACGACCAGCATGCTTGGCTGCTAGCCACGCCCCCCTTCAATTGTCCTTTTAATATTATCTAAGTTTTGAGTTCGTACAAATGTCTTTCACTTGCTTTCGACCTATGTAACTGATCCAGTACAGGGGGCAAGATTGATGGTAACAGATTATTGCTATACTTTGTTGTAGGAAATTCGCTTTGTTGGAAAATGACCCTCTCTGAAGGGTCACCCCAAACTTTTTGCCTTCCTCCTCCACTTTTTTTGACCTCGTTTTTGCTGTCTTTAGGACACTGTGCACTTTACCACTCCTGACCAGTGCTATAGCTCATGTTCTCTCTCCCTAAAACATCATGAACATGTCTCCTACCCAATTGGCATATTTAATGTACTTATACGTCCCTAGTAAAGTGCACCACTACATGTGCATAGGACCTTTAAATTAAATGCTAATAGTGGGCCTGCAGCACTGCTTGTGTCACCCACCTAAGTAGCCCTCCAACCATATCACAGGCTTGCCACTGCAGGGCCTCTAAAATGCAATTTTCTGCCAATTCAATTTGGCATTTAACACTACTTGCCAAGCCCTCAACTCTCCTTTTATTACACACTAGCAGCCCGTCCCGACGTTGTCCGGTAGCAATCATGGCTCAGGGCCCCCGCCCGCCCTGTCGTTGTGTAACCTGCCCACGTCACTACTCATGTCACTTTTTCCTGCTGTAATGCCCCGTTTGGTACCTGCCCACGAGACACATTATTAGGACTTGTTGACTGTTCTCCGCAGAGGGGTGACCCGGGTGATCTGCGTGACGCACAGGCTGTGTCCACTACCTTTTTATATTTTTAATCCCCTCTATTTTCATTGTGTTGAACGTTACCCATCCACCTGCCAGTGATTAACATAACAGAACAGATTGTCTACGTGTGATTTCTCTTTCTTTCTTTATACATTCTTTGCTTTTTTTTTATAAATGCTCTTTTTATTGAGCCTGCTTTGTCTCCTTAATGGAAAAGTGCAGGTAGTTAGCGTCACAGAGTACCTGCTTGCCCCTCAGAAGTTCCTGTACTGTCCCATCACTCCCCCGACAACTAATTGATTCAATTTCAAAGGAAATGCCTTTTCTGAACAGCAGACACGCTTTATATTCACTGTGATCATGGGCCTGATAGCAGTGCTCTGCGCTTTTCACAATTCCATGTTATCAGCACCTTACGCTCTCATCCGAGAAGAACACGGCAGCTGCTCCACTCTGGGGCACACCTGACGATTTGACATGATTTTCAGCGGTTAGAAGCAATCCATGACTGCCACAGGTCCTATACAAACAGCCTCTACCTTAACATAAAACAGCATACCAAAACAATGCAGAGATGGCATGCTTGTACCTTCCCAGCACTGGTGGCGATGTCCGGACGGCTGCAGCGGGGGGCTGAAAAGATGGCAGTGGTACAGTGGTTGCCATGGGGAAGAAAGCGTAAGAGCTTGCAGTCTTTGCAGCCTTAAAACCCCTTGTGCGGGCCCTTTAATAGGCGAGCAAGTGCAGCTCCTCCGATAGGCCCCGGTACCATAAATTATTAGAGCCGTACAGTACAGTGAATATTCAATCTCTGCAGCCCCTCTCTGTCTGCCCGCCGATCCTCACCGCCTGTCCACCGGTCATGTCCGCTGCTCCCCTGATCTCCGCCGCTCCTCGTCACTGCTCCTCCCCACGCTGATCTCCGCCGCTCCTCCCCACGCTGTTCTCCGCCGCTCCTGTACGCCGCTCCTCGCGTTTACGCCGCTCCTGCTGTCAGCAAGCACGTCACGGCTGGCGCTACTTTGAAGGGACTACTTTTTTTTAACTTATATTTTTTAATAACGTATTTATTTTAATTTATATAGCCTATGTCCATCTGCCCACCCTGAGGATTACAACGATGTATTGGGTGTGTGGATTGGCGCTGTGGTTTCCGAGTTTACCCGCCTCAAAGCCTCAAAGTTCTTCCTTTATAATAGTAGTATAGATACGTCACCCCAAAGTAAGGCCCTAGGTAACCCATGGGGCAGAGTGTTGTGTAAGTATAAGGTACACCATGTACGTTCAGCTTTTGCATGTCCTGGTAGTAGCACATACACTAATTCATTCTGCACTACTGTGAGGCCTACTCCTCTCATAGACTAATATTGTGAATTCCTTAAAATACCTTTAAGTTGTAATTCCTGATTAGAAAGGAGTAGCTGCATCATGTTTCATATCTCTGCAATTGTAATGATAAATCATCTCTACTGGTAAAGCTGGATTTAACATTCCTGTTTTAGAAATGCCACTTTTAGAAAGTGGACATTTCTCTGCTCTTACTCCTCTGTGTGCCTTACAGCCTGTATCCAAATCCAAATATGGGCTGGGTGACAGCTATACTTTGTGCATTCCCCATAGACAGTCACAAACACAGGAAGGATAGGTGTGGCTGAGTACCCATCTACATACATCTGCATTCTGATGGCCCTTCTTGGGCAGCAAGGAAGGACCGGGTTAACACATATACTTCAAAAGGTAGTGGCCTGACCCCACACAAGGGATTGATTACCCCCAACAGATAGTCTGGCAGATAGGACTGAGTTGAATGGGCTACTTGTACACTTCAAAGTCACTCTGTGACGTCTCCCCCACTTCAAAGGCACATTTGGGTATAAGTACTGGGCCCCTGATCCGAATAAGACAGTACATTTCTGGCCCTGTGACTTTTCTGCCGGGGCTGCTGAAAGGACTGCTACTTAGCTAGACTACTGCTTGGCTGGACTGCCTGGCTACCTGGGTGAGAAGGACTGGACCTGCATCACTTGAACACAGAGTGACTCTAAGGGCATGCTGGCATGCCACTGTTCTAGAAGTCTCAGGGTCATCAAAGATCACATTTATCTCTGCTTCTGCTGTTGGGCTCTGCCAACTGTGAGTCCTGCCCTGCCAAGAGGTGCCAATCCAGTCCTGGATGACTTTGCAGCAATCGGAACCAACGCGGTGCCCTTCGATGGCAACAAAGAGTCGATCCAAGGTACCAACTGTGAGGCTCGATGATGATGCAGCGCCGATCCGAGAACACCGCTGCGAGTCTTGGCGATGACGCAGCAACGGTATAAGGGGTTTGATGACGACGCAGGACCTGAGTGCGAGGCTAGACTTCGACGCATCAGCTTGACTTTGTGAATCAGAACCAAAGCATTGAGTCATTGAAGCCGATGTTTGCTCGATCCAATGTACTTTTTCAGCGGGCCCAGCATGGGTCTTGTAGTTGGCTTGCCCTTCATCCTGGTCAACCTGAACTTTGGATTTGCCCCAGTCTATTGTGACTTCAAGTAGCCATTTAGCACTATTGACTTCTAAGCAATGTATTTGGATTTAATCTTTAATATTCAGTTCACAACTTCTATTTATTGGATTTTTGTTGTTTTTGTCTTACTTTACTCAGATAAATATTATCTTTTTTTCAAAACTGGTGTGAAGTCTTTTTGTGGTGTTGCTGTGTTACTGGTTGAGTTATTGCAACACTACTTTACACATTGCCTTCTAGGTTAAGCCTGCCAGCTCCTTGCCAAGCTACCAGAGGATGAGCAATGGATAATTCAGATTGTGTTGTGACTAGGATTGTGGTTCCTACTTGGACATGGAGCATAACTCTGCCAACTAGAGACCCAATTTCTAACCTGTCTCTTTTTTTAGTGTTTCCCCAGATTGTTCACCTTTTGCTGGACCCTGTTTTTTTATGGCTTTAGAACGCTACCCCTTTTGCCCAATAGTAAAAGTGCCTGTGCTCACCCTTTAGACTTATTTGAATTGGCATACTCATTATTATATTTATTTTGCCTACAGGTTCCTAGTATGTGATACAAAGAGTACCCAGGGCCTGGAAGTTAAATTGCACTAGTGGACTGCAGCCCCTTTTGTGGAATCCTCCACAGTGGCAGTGCAAAAAATGGTATCAGGTATACCATTGTAACCTGACTGTAGCAGTGTAAAAGCTGCAAATTGACCTGTCACAACAAACTCTTTTGACAGGTCAAACCTCTTTTTTAAATATTGCTAAGACAACCCTTTTTAGGCTTTATGGCATGGTGCATGCTATATAAAAGTAAGACATGTAGAAAGTTAACATATCCTTACTGTGACTAACACCCAAAAGCTATTTCAACTGTCGGAGGTTTGGCTGTCACTTTGGGGCTTATTTCGATGTCCAGCGGACGCTCCGTCACGGAAACAGGACCGACCGGCCTCTGGTCAGCGGTCCCAGCCACCTAATCCGATGCAACCGCACCATGCGCGGTTGCATACTCCAATTCCTCTATGGGAGCTTGTGTTACGGTCCCATAGAGGAATGTGAGTCTGTGTCCATCCCTTCACCCCAAGGTGCCTGCCACAAGGTGCAGAGATCAGCAAGGGGGCACCATAATTTCTCAGCCCTCAACCAGAGGTGCAAAACAGAAGGGGGCCCTGCAAGGGTGCCAAACATGCTTTCCATATCGGAAAGGCCGGCATTGAAACTTTGCTGGAAACCCTGCATCGTAATCCAGAAGGAGGAAATGCCTTCCATTTGGATTACGGGATGGTCTCCGACTGGCAGTAGGGTTCCTGGAGCCTGTCGGAAGATAGCTGTAATGACTGGCCGGTTTCAATTCCAACCGGCAGTATTGTAATCAGCAGGTCGGAACTGAAACCAATGATCTCAGACATAAGGCCTCTGACCTAAGGTCAGAGGCTTCAAGACCGGGTTGTAATGGGGCCCTAAGAGAAACACTGGGAAGCATATTAAGTACTAATACTATATATTTAGAATGTGGCCAATTAGAAAACTAATTAAACAACTATTTTTATGGATATTCACAATGGCGAATTTGGGTTTTTAATAAATATTACGGAATAGTAACTTTAGGAAAGTTATCTTTTCCCTACTTGAAGGTCCTGGAGGCTAATTGAGATTGGCTCTCCAGCTTCTACTAGCTTGTAATTATCCTTTTAATAGATGTTAATATGTGTGAAATGCCTCTCAATTGGAAACAATAGGCTGATATGAATGGACAGAGATGTCTGCTCTGAACTCCACCGAATATATTTGGTGGGGTTATTGGAGTTTTTCGTTTGACACTACAGTGTCAAATCCTGCTTGATTGTCTAATCCTGCTTGACAGTTCTGCAGGCTGACATGACACACTTGGGGCACACTTGAAAGAGGCGAGAACAGGATGCTTAGGCACTTCTTATGGATTCACTTCTAGATTCTAATGGACTTTTCTTTTGACCTACCAAACTTCTGTCTCCGAGTTTGTTGTAGGTACTTTGTCTGGTTCAAACTTTATTTTAGTGTTTGATGTGGGAGGACACTAGAATAATGATAATACACTTGCCACAAACACCCAGCCTTCACAGCCCAAGTTTAGTGTGGCTGAAAACGTTTGCAATATTAAAATTGACTAAAGTGTGAAGGTTGGTCCAAGGAAACTTTTATTTAATTGATTAGGGCATGCTCAGGAGTCATCCCTACCCATTACCTATTGCCACACATAAATGTGGCACCGCCAGGGGCCTACTACAAAACACTTTCTGGATCTGCAGAAGATCAGAAGAGGACTGACCATGCTGTCCATGACACAGAGGAGGCTTGAAGGACTGAACCTACTCCCTCTTGTAACCAGGACAAAGTAGAGGACTCCAAGGGCCAATTGATGGACCTTCTGCATGCCTACAGGGAGACAACAAGTTGCAAGAGTTATTTTCCTAAACGTATGCAGCTGACCAGTCACAACTGGACCTGGACTGGACCCTACTGTCGACTTCTGCCTGGTACCCTGCGAGTCTCCTGAGGTTCGGGGGGACTTTAAAACTGTACCACTGTGGTAGATTTGGACGTTCAAGACTAGGTCAGAAGGTTGAAATCTTTGACCAAGACAAAAAACCTTGTTGTATCCAACCCGTGCTCCATCGCTGTCAGCCTGAAATACTGCCTAGGACCCGGTCTACTGTGGCCATTGACTATCTTTGTTGCTTTGTGCTTTCGGTGCTATTTCTACTTAATAACTGTTTTTTAAATCAGATCTCTGGTCCCTGTTATTGAATTTTTGTTATTTTGATGTCATGTTGTTTGGTAAATTGTACTCTATGTGTCTAATTTGTTTTGGGATTTTTTATTATTTTGACTTTATTACTGTTTTGGCACTTAATTAATACTTTATACATTGCGCTTAGTTAGGTTTGTCTGCTCTCTACCACAGCAGGGGGTTTAGCACAGGTTAATTTAGTTACTTTGAGGGTTCACCCTGACAAGGGTTGTGATTATTACTTGAGGTGGGTAGTCCCCCACCCCAAATTATAATCAAAGTTCCTACAATTGTCCCATGTAAAAGAACCAGGTCTGCAGTTTAACTTCAAATATACTGTTTCAACACAGAGAGAACGTTTGTGGCAACCTACGACCAAAACAACCTATGGCCAAATTAATTGTAGACAACAGTCATTTTTTACATGGAGCTTCCATCTGAGAATAAAAAGGTTACTGTGAGATTAATACAGCAACCTTTCATCAGGATCCTATCTCTTTTGACTCCTTAAGAAGTACATGGTGCTGTTACTCATTTTTATGACAGAAAAATTAACAATATTTTAGCAGTTTCTGTGGTATGATCTATGGCAATGAAATATATTGGATGTTCTTGTCCCTGATAACAAACAGCCAATCACCAGCCTTTTCTTTTAGGAATGGTTTTGGGAATGTTTATCATTTTTCCAGACGAGACAAACTTTAAAACCATTGTATTCCACACTGGATATGCTCTGATACATCCAGGCAGTGTGCCTTTAATTAACCTGAAAAAGTAAGCACAGTGCATGCCTTCCAATCAATTTGAAAACCAAACATGCTGTAAAACGCATCATAAAATGTAAAGAACTGAGGTGGGGTCAAATACTTTTAGAGTCATGCTTCCAAAGAACAATCAAAATCCTTCCTCGTACATATATAAATGATATACCGCACATATAATCATACTACTTAAATCACACTGTTCACTAATGCACAATTGTTCTAGCAAACATTTAATGAACTTTTTATTATTTATTTGTATTCTAGACAATTTAATAATCTGTGACTGACTATTCTCTAGCATCTGTTTTGATTATTTCATGCTGGCTATAAATCTAATAACAGAAAAATTGTAGTGTAGTTCCTATATTCCCAATAGGCTCTGCGTATTGGAATAACAAACGATAGTGTAGACGTAGGACTGAGGTCGACTAGGTCTCTATTGAATATGTTAGACTTAATTATGAATACCAGCTAGCTCAGAGGTCACTAGAAACTTTCTCGAGTAAACAAGAAGGTGCTAACTTTCTTGAATAGACAAGACGGGATTAGTTTCTGACAACCGCATAAACATGACAACTTTGCTCCCCTAGAACAAGGAGTATATCTCCAGAGTCGCGGAAACAATAGATAGCTATTTCACTTAGCCAATCGTGCATGCTTAGTTTCACCAGGAGTGCAGAGAAATAGAGAGACGGGCGTTTTAAAAAAAAGTGGTAATTTATTGAGCAGTCTTCTTTCTCATGCAAGAGAACTGAATTACCACAATTGCAATACTTGTCATAAAGTAAAGTGCGTACAGTAAAATGAGTATTATGAAATAATACTGTAAAAGCATTTATATGGTTTCTAAGCCATAAGATACTTAAAATGGATAACATACATACAATGATAAAATAATGACTAAACGTATTCAACTGGTGTTTCTAAGATACGCCTACCCCGGTGTACCTAACCTAAGCCTAGTACGAGGGAAGGAGTAGATGAGTTATAGTTTTTGCCAAGAATCTGAATCAAGAATTCTCTATGGGTCTAATCAGCTCCGTACCTTGGGTATAGAATGAAGGAGGTCTTGTATCTCTCTCTCAGGACTCGATCTCCCAGCAACCCGCAAGGGTGACAGGGAAACACTGGAGCTGGATTTCTCGGCAGGAGAAAAGACAGCGTCTCTCTCTCAGTGCGTCAGTGGGAGGGTCGGCTTCCTTCGGCACTCGCATCAGCAGGGCGTCGGGCAAGTAGATAGCCGATCTGCTCCAAACCACCGTCTGTTGCTTAAGGCAGATGTTGGTATATTTATACCTGGAAGGTGCAGAGTTTGACGTAAGGTTGGACATAAGACGTCACTAAGAACTCGCAGTTCTTTCAGGACTCCAGGAGTTCTAGGACAAATCAATACCGAAGCAGGGGTAATTCCCGGGCTGCTGGAGGCTTGGTTTGTTTGAGAACGCGTTGTGCTTTCTAGGATCTATGGGAGTAGCCTTGCCGTATTTGGACTGCATTGGTATGACTTGAAATGGATATGATTCTTATGCCTTTATAAGGATATGATTTGATATAACCACATTAGGGCATAAAACGGGAATGTTTTAAATAGGGTCCCAGATACGTTCACAACACCCACTTCACGTATAATGTCCATCATTACTAAATACTAAGCAATACTAAACATATAACGATGCATGTGTTTTCCAGCCCACCCCAAAATACATAATAAGCATTTGAAATGGTATATACACAAAAAATGAGTATAATACTGTACGTTTTTTTGTAAGCAGTGGTGTCATTCAGATAATGCATATTTTGTACATTTAGAATGTTGACTGAATGAATCACGAAATTTACATTTATGAAATAGCTTAATACAGAAGAGAAGGTCGAGACCATTTCATCACATATTTATACAAGACTGTACTCGTGCTAGAGGCTAAGTCAAAATATTGTCTCTAGAGATTTTTAAAAAAGAAATCTTGTTCTCTAAGAATAGTTCTACTTTATTCAGAGTATCATGTGCCAAAAGATAAATATTTTGGGAACTGGAGAAAAAATTAATTTCGCTCTCAGGTGAAAAAATAGTTCCATAGTTTTTTAGGTTCTGTTTATCAAAACTGAAAGCCGAATTCAGAGTTCAGGAAACGCTGTGTGCTCGCTTTTTCAAAAGTTATTCTCGTTGTTAGGAGAGAACATTAACTCAGATAGGCTGGCAAAAAAATTGTCTACAACAGTAGGTGAAAGTAGGACCAGGTCCGAAAAAGTAGGAATAGTGCATACGTGCGAAGCATTGCCATTATCGGTGTCTAGATCAGCAATGGTCACAGAAGGTTGTACCTGTGTGCCGCTTTTATCTCGTACCTCAACGCCACCGAATCGTAATGCTGAAGTCTCAACGAATGCCGTCATCAGAATGGGTAGCCGCTGGGGACAGCACATTGCATGAGCCGTTACCGAACCAAGCAAAGAATCAATATCCATAGGTACTGCTGATGGGAGTGTGAGACAGACGTCTAACACGCTTTCTTCTCCGCAAAGCAGGCATTGTAGAACAGGTAATATGCAATCTTGCCAGATTGGTCTGAATTAAAGAAACCAGGTAGTATTCAGATCTCTTAGCCGAGCCAAGCCGAGGACTTTAGTAATCCGCTGTCGGTATTGCATTGCTAGGATCATATCTTCCATTGTAGCCTGAGTTTTGTCTGTGACTTGACTTGCCATTTCGGAGCAGAAGGAACAAAAATAAGATTCCTGCTATGAGTCCCAAGGTGAGAGGCAGGCCGACGAACACAGAGTGCACGAAATTCGGGAAGATGCTCAGAACTGCTTCAAAGGGTGCCCACATTCCCGAAAAAATTGTCTTTACATGTGCGATGCCACTGGTATCTGACACGTTTAAGATTTGACCTAACATTTCTATGAAATGCACAGGGCAATTTGTCGATAATAATGTATGTATCTCTGCTGCTGTCCTTGCAACTTGCAGATCATACGTTTCTCTAGACGAGGTTAAAGGCACAGTTGTTTGTAAAAGAATAGACTTCATTCTGCTTAAAGTATCAATTCGAATAGAAGAGATATTCTGAGAAGGCCACATTGCTGCCTCCATGTCTGGCTTGTTGTTTGGATACAATACTTGCATACAGCAAGTGACCCTGGAAGTAACACTCACGAGATAGGCCATTCCTGGCACCATGCCACAACAGCTGTGGTCACTTATTATAATGTAGCTGCTGTTGGAAAGTTGTCTGAAAAAAGGCTCTATCTGTGTAGCAGGGGTGCCGTGCAGGTGGCATGAAAGGTTATTTGATGAACCTTCGCAGGCTCCATGCAAGTTAATTCCTTGACACAGAATTGTACCGCTTAGTGAATTTTTACAGTTGTTACCACTAAGAAATACCTCTTTCTTGCCCCCACTCCAACATCTATGTGTGTAAGGCAAATTCCAGGTTGACTTGATGTACCCTTTACGCAACCTTTCATACAGGCCTGCTGGTATATGCTTTTGGCAATATTGAAACTGAAAAGTCGTTATCGGAATTGTAATGGTGCCATGTATTATTCATTCAATGACCGGTTTTTCGGAGACTGTCAATGGCAATCTTTCTAGTTTTTCAATGCTCAGCACCGTATAGTCTGCCCTTCTTTGTGCCAAAGAGATTTGTTTATCAGTAAGGTTAAAGATAGAAAATAATGACGTTGTGTTGATCAGACGCCATGGCACATAGCCTGAACGCAGGTTTTGTAACGTCCAGCCTAACTGTACAATAGAACGTAATTGGGACTGGCCATGTTGTAACATTAGCATATCCTGTTCTATTATATCAATAGCAGATGATACAATGCTGTCCAGTGAATAAATTCTGGAGGACAGAGTCGTTAACCCATTGTCCACTGCAGACAGTGATTTTTCCAAATTAATACGATCAATTTCTCGTATTTTTTCAGCAGTTTCAATTTGCGTTACTTTACAAGCTTCGTTGTAAGCTGCGTATATACCGGCGTATATGAAACGTTTTTGGTGCTGTTTGCGAGGTCCCAGTAAGAAATCTCGCAAGTCAGCACCTTCTTTAAGTAAAGTCAAGTGTTGCTTTATTTCAGGTAGTGTGGATTTCTGTAGCCATTCAAGGCATAGCTTTCCTACACTGTGTGTTGTTATTATCCCTGGATTTGGTCTCTGGGAATATCTTGGGTCTGGCCTGTTCTGTTTGAACCCCTGTATTTTGTTCAGGAATCTATCTTGACAGTTATTTGTGTCTGTGGGCCAGATCAACCATTTGTTCCAATCAGGATTTGTTCTGTTTTGTTGTAAAATATGGGAAACGTCTATCTCCACTTCTGTAGTGCTATTACTATCAGGTATGGGTTTTGGTATAGACGGTTTGTTGAAGTCCTTCATCCTGGCTAGGCCAAGCCAGGTTGTTAGTTGAATGGTGCCATTCAGGAACATTATTTGTTCTGGGATCATGCAGGCTCTAAATAATGATTCTAAACCTTGTACCTGCCATTCTTTTGTACCCCAGACAGTTTTTGTCTCAATGTTGTTTTTCCAGAAATCAAAACCAAACGTAGACATTTTTTCATAACATTTTTCAGAATAAATCAGTTTAGTATTTGTCAACATGTTTTTCATTCCTGTCTTATTCATAATTTTAAAATAAAAATTTCTGGATCAGTGATATTAAACCCTGAGAAGTATGGGAATTTCTCATAAAATGTTTTCGAGCTGCCTTTTGGCGGAGTTGGACGATGTTCCCATTGATTATAACTGAAAACATTTCTAGGATTAGCAGATTTATGCAAATAGTGATGCCCATAATGATTAAAGCAATACATTTCTTCATAATTTGATGAACCTTGTAAATAATCATGTTCTGTAAATTTTGCTGACATTTCTAAATCTGACATCATATTGCTATTATTTTCAATGTCCCAATCATCAAAGAAAGAACTAGGTGATACAAAGTCACTTAAAGAAACCTTGAACTGATGTGGATATTTCAAGAGGTCAACCGGGCCATAGATTTCGTAATCAGTAGTGTCCCATGCTACACCACCAAGTGTAGGAATGGCTGTGATGTTCACTGATGATAGTTCTCTTTTTTCAATGTGAGAGGATCTGTGAGGTTTTAGAACCAAGTTGATGTTCTGACTTGCTGTGTCCATTGTACTGTATTTTCCATCAATCATTCTTCCCAAGCTTAATACCAAAATGAGCCAGAGCAGGAGGAAAAGTACACCTAACAGAATCCACAATTCAATCCAGGGTGAAATCAGATATGTTTCTCCAAGTTGATGAAATAGTTTTGGAATTTTGTTTTTGAAAGATTTCTTTGCCGGCTTTTCTTCATGTTCACTAGGATCTTCAGAAAAGTCATTGAAATTGATGAAATAGCCAGAGGCAGTTCTGTCAATTGTTTGAATGGCATCAGGATTGTTATAATTTTTTTAGTTGCTTCTTCCTTTGTCATATTAGTATAGTCAGTGGCTACATCATTGTAGACAGGTGTTTGACAAACTCTTTAAATTTGGGTTTTAAGAGGCACAAGTTCCATGTCCTTTTTGCATAGTCCTTTTTTATTCACTGCAGGTTTATCAAATGTGATTAGTCTTTCAGTTTGAGCCTCTTGGATTGTAGCAAGGTTAGGTCTTCTGCTACATCTTGGGAGTCCACTGGGCCTACTACTTATTATTGGCCACATGGTTGTGGTTTTACCATGTCGATTGATACAACTCTGTTCTCCTTTTTACCAGCAAGGGGCGGTGGTACTACTGATCTTATTCCACGGATAGCTAAGACAGGTACTGCTTTTCTGTAAGAAGGCCCAAATTCCTTCTTCACCACAATCTTTTCTCTGACCAGATCCCCAATCTTTGGAATCCAGACAGATCTTGCTGGGACAGGTGGTTTTTCTTCAGTGGCCATTGGCTCTAGCTTTGTGTTACTTAGACTTCTTCTTGTTTCATTCAAGTCCCGTAAAACAGCCAAACGATCTTTGATATCAAAAGCTTTTTGTTCCACCACTGAAGTCAGATAATCGAGATCTTCGATTATCATTCTTGTACCAAACAAAAGTTCATACGGAGTGACTCCACCCAGAGAATGTCTTGGCAGAATATTAAGACTACGTTGGACACTTATTAGAGGTTTGACCCACCCATCACCTGGACCTAATACCCTCGCTGTTATAGATTGCTTTATGTCACGGTTTTTTCTCACCAGTATCCTCATTTCCCTCAGGATGGAATGGACTAGAGTACCGCAATGCAATGCCCAAGCTGGTCATGGCCTCCTTGTAAGCTCGAGAGCTAAACGCAGGACCCTGGTCAGAATGTAGCATGCCAATTGCGTATGTGCCGATAAAGACTCGCAAATCTTTTATAACAGTTCTGGCGTCAGCAGAGCGCTGTGGCCACATCCAAATGAATCTCGTCTTAATATTTATGGGATCGCATTTGTCTGGTCGGACGCCTGCGTGTAGATAGTCTAATGCTGTCTAATAGAGGTGTCTGGGCTGGTCTAACTGTGCTAGAGTCAAATATCTGGTCTGGTTCATAACTGCAATCTCTATTGCAGTCCTGACAATCCATTGCAAAGTTATAAACTTGCACACTCATTCCCGGCCACCAGTATTTTGATTGCAATTCTATTAGAGATTTCAGGATCTCTTGGTGTCTCAGACCCATTCCCATGTGGGAACAACTCCTCATCCACTAACACCAAACAGATATCTGACACCAACCACCTACAATGCATCCTGCTCAACACCCGCTCGGTCCACAGGCACGCCATCGACCTTTGGAATCTTCTAGACACCATCTCCCCGGACGTCGCCTTCCTAACAGAGACATGGATGAACGCCTCATCAGCCCCAGACATCACCATTGCCATCCCGGAAGGATACAAGATCATCCGTAAGGACCGCACCGACTAAACAGGAGGAGGCATCGCTATCGTCCATAAGAATTCCATCCGCATCTCAACCAGCTCTGACGTCAACCTTGCTAGCGCCGAACACCTTCACTTCCAGATCTACACTGACCCCAAGACCACACTCAGAGGCACTCTCCTCTACCGGCCTCCAAGGCCCCGTGCACAATTCAATGACGACATCACTGACTTTATCACCCCACACGCCCTCCCCTCCGAGGAATACATTCTATTGGGAGACCTCAACTTTCACCTGGAAAAGAGCAACGACAGCAACACCACCACCCTTCTGGACAATCTCGCCAACCTCTGACTCAAACAACTTGTCACTACCCCCACCCACATTGCAGGACACACACTCGACCCTATCTTCACTTCCAGCAAACATGTCTCTTTCAGTCACACCACAGCTCTCCATTGGACGGACCACAGCTGCGTTCACTTTATCTACAATAAGACCACAACACACAACCATCCTCAACCTACTCTGCGAAGAAACTGGAACAAAATCACCATCGACCAGATCTCCTCAGCGCTTCTTCAAAACCCCCCTGCCCACCCCTCAAACCCTGACCAAGCAGCCATTAACCTCTCCCAATGGCTATCCAACAGCGCCGACATCCTAGCACCGCTGAAAAAACGTCAAATCAAACTAGGCAGCAAAAACGCCTCCTGGTTCAACGATGATCTTAAGAAATCGAAGAAACTGTGTCGCTCCCTCGAGAAGGCCTGGAAAAAAGACCCTAACACCAGCACCAGGGATGCCTTCAAAAACGCCACCCGCATACACCACCAACTAATCCGGTCTGCCAAGAAAGCCGCTTTCAAAGACCGACTAGATAATAACGCCCACAACAGCAAGGAATTATTCAACATCGTCAAAGAATTTACCAACCCTTCAGCCAACTCCAACGACATCACTCCCTCTCAAGCCCTCTGCGACTTCCTAGCCTCATTCTTCCACAACAAAATCGCAGACATCCACAACAGCTTCGACAATAGACCCGGAGACCAACCCACCCAACCTTCTGCAGGACCCTTACCCCCCTTGAACATCCTTAATGACTGGAACCCAATCTCCACTGAGGACACCATCCGCCTGATGAACTCCATCCACTCAGGATCCCCCACAGACCCATGCCCTCACCACATCTTCAACAAAGCAGACTCCATCATAGCACCACACCTCCCAGACGTCATCAACTGCTCCCTCAACTCCGCCACCTTCCCGGAAAGCTGGAAACACGCCGAACTCAGCGCCCTTCTGAAAAAACCCACAGCTGACCCCACCGAACTCAAAAACTACCGCCCCATCTCACTCCTTCCATTCCCGGCCAAAGTCATCGAGAAAGCTGTCAACAACCAGCTCGCCGCCTTCCTCGAAACCAACAAATCCCTCGACTCCTCACAGTCCGGCTTCCGAGCCAAACACAGCACTGAGACCGCCCTCATCGCAGCAACAGACGACATTCGAACCCTACTGGACAATGGAGACACAGTCGCCCTCATCCTCCTTGACCTCTCCGCAGCCTTCGACACAGTCTGTCATAGCACCCTGCTACAACGCCTCGGAAACATCGGAATCCAAGGAAAAGCACTGGAATGGATCACCTCGTTCCTCACCGGAAGAACCCAGAGAGTCCGCCTCCCACCATTCAAGTCTGAGGCCACTGAAGTCATCTGCGGTGTACCACAAGGATCTTCACTCAGCCCCACCCTCTTCAACGTATACATCGCTCGCCAACACAACCTCAACATCATCTCTTACGCTGATGACACTCAACTGATCCTATCACTAACCAGAGACCCCAACACTGCCAAAACCAACCTACATGAAGGAATGAAAGAAGTAGCCGAGTGGATGAAGCACAGCCGTCTGAAACTGAACTCCTTATCTTAGGTACCTCCCCCTCCGCCTGGGATGACTCTTGGTGGCCAGAGGCCCTTGGAAAAGCACCCATCCCGACGTACCACGCACGGAACCTGGGCGTCATCCTGGACTCCTCACTCTCTATGAACAGACAAGTCAACGCCGTTTCATATCTTGCTTCAACATTCTTCGCATGCTCAAAAAAACATTTCGCTGGATCCCCACCGAAACTAGAAAAACAGTCACCCACGCACTGGTCACGAGCCGCCTGGACTACGGAAACACCCTATACGCCGGTACCACTGCAAAACTCCAGAAAAAACTCCAACGCATCCAGAACGCTTCAGCCAGACTCATACTAGACATCCCACGTAAAGACCACATCTCTGGTCACCTGAAAAACCTCCACTGGCTCCCCGTCAATATGAGGATCACTTTCCGCCTCCTAACCCACGCACACAAAGCACTTTACCATCTGGGACCCAAATGTCTCAAAGCACGACTCTCCTTCTACACCCCCTCACGCCAGCTACGTTCCTCCAACCAAGCCCTTGCTACTGTACCTCGCATCAACAAAACCACCATGGGAGGGAGATCCTTCTCCTACCTGGCAACTAAAACCTGGAACTCACTTCCTACTCACCTCCACCTCACTCAGAACCACCTAGCATTCAGAAAGCAACTTAAAACTTGGATATTTGACAAGTAATTCCCCACCCTTCTTCAAGCGCCTTGAGACCTTCTGGGTATGTAGCGCGCTATATAAATTTTTTGACTTGACTTGACTTGACTTCTTGAATCAAGTAAGCCCTCCGGTTCGTGTTTGGAATTACTCCATCCCCCACTCCGGGGATTTGAGCAAAAGGAAAGGAGTTTGCATCAATTATGTATGTATTTCCGAGTGTATAATTTAGAGGTAACGCCGCATAATTGCCTTCCATTGAGGCTTTTACTGCTAGTAGCGTTTCTCCATCTATTTGTTTTTTAGAACGCTTTTTTGTAGCTGCGGCAGCCGGTTGACCAGCTGCCGCTGTGGCTTTATTAGCCAATGAATTCCCTGCAATGTGAACGCCATCACATTGAAGACTCTGCGTATGTATCACGTGAGTCTTTCATAGTTCTTTCTGTAAAAGAACTTCCTGTTCCCATAGTTTTTTATGTTTTATTGTGCCACCTGTCTCATCTTTGTAACCGTTTTCAATCCAGGTCAGCATGGAATTATTGTAAGATTTGACGCAGTAATGCGAATCGCACATTATTAGTGTGGGGAATTCGCGATCTGCATTTTCAAGCGCCATCTTCAAATATCGTAGTTCAGCTCGCTGAGCTGTACAATTTCTGAGTGATTCAGTTTTAGTGATCAATGGTCTAAATTTTCCTTCGTGCCATCGACCTTTAACAATCGCGCACGCAGCATTGTAAACTTTTTTATCCACAACGTAGTGTTGTTCAAATCTGTCTGTGTAGATTACACAGGTGTACTGTTCCAGAGGCAGAATTTCAGTCGGCAGAGGACATTCGTATTCGTATTGGAGAAATTCTTGCGTTTTTAAGTTAGGATCAAATTTGTATACTACGTCTGATGCAGCAAGAGAATTAACCCATTGTATCCATCTCGGATGTAAGGTTTTAGCATTCGGAATGCTTGCTCTTGTTACTGCTTCTAGGGCAGGTACCGGTGTAATGATTATTATACGTTTACCTTGTGCGAGGGCTCTTTCTTTTGCTACAGCGGTTTGTACCGCAGTTAAAACTTTTTCAGTAGAACTGAATGTCATTTCAGCTTGTGTGTACAAGTGTGATTTGTAAGCTATTGATACCGTTTCTCCCTCATTAGAGGCAGGGGCGGTGGGTGACATTTGAAAGTGGTGGGGCGCAAAGTGATTTGCATACAGCAACGTAGCAAGCGAGCGCAGCGAGCCAGCCCAAACCCCAAAAAGAGGGGTTGGGGGGTAACCCCCCAAGAAAATTTTGAAAAAAAAGAAGAAAAATCCTGCATTTTCAAGCAAATTTGAGAAAGCAGGAAGGTTAATAAAGCAATTGTGAAAGTGCAGTTATTACATTAATAGATGTCATAACATAGGTAGCTGCTTATTCAGTATAACCACAGAGCTTCATACATTCCGGTCCTATTACGCTCAGGTGCTGAATTCAGACTATAAGACTTTCATGAAAATCCTTAGTAGCAGAAGTAAAGAATTAAAATACACCCTCAAGACAAATGCAGAGCAATAATAATGTGAACATCAAAGAACCAAGAATACTGCTACTTATGGTATAAAGCACATGCACGTGGAAATTAGAGTGCAATATTAAACATAACTTCCAACACTCCATGGAGGTTTTATACAGCTCATAAAGTGTCAAGCATTCCAAGACACTTCCAATCTGTTGAAGGAATATCGCCTTAGGAGCAACTCTTCTTCCCCAGACAATGATGGGTCAATTCAAAGGGCGTGGGATGCTACCTTAGGTTTCTAAGACATACTTCCAGAAACACAGGTGGTATTTTTTATTTTCCCTTGACCAAGCATCAAAAGCACTTATTTTCGAGCAGTGATATATATGGCTCCACTCCCTATTTAGCTTTCTGTGCCCATCTGTCTTTTTGGACAAAGATCTAAAGGAACAATGGAATAGGTTGGTCTATGGAAACCACAAAGAGCCTGTTGTGAAATCACAACCTAGAACAAGAGCCACAAGCCTTCTACACAACAAGATGTAAAAACTATGGCAGCCTCCCAGTGCACATCTTCTGAGACCACCGGGCACACACAACTTTTTGGGAAGAATATTTTTGTGTGTGAGAGAGAAATATCAGACTCTGCTCCTCATTCCTGTACACAAGCTTTCACAAGAAGGCTGCAAATTGCAAAGCCTTTTTTTCTGTGAATAGTTGTGTCTATGTCTATATTGATTCCACATAGTTACACAGCTATATATGAGTGAATCTATTTTCTCTCAGTGCAAGACCTGTCAATTTAGCAACGCAATACTTGACATCTGAATGTGCTGTAAGTAAATAAACATTACCATGAAAATGCAAAGCATTCTTGGGGGGTCCATTTTATTTTGTTGCAGTAGAGCCTCATGAGCATTCCCCAAAATTCTAGACAATAAAGGCATTGCAAAGAATACCTCGACAATGATTCACATTTCAGCACCCACCGATGCATGAAATTAAAACAAAAAAAACGAATTAAATACATTCTAGGGCCCAATTCACAAATTTTGTTTGGAGATGACGGTCACCCAGGCACTTGTCACCAGCCGGCTGGACTGCGGAAACACCCTCTACACCGGAACCACTGCCAAACTGCAGAAAAGACTCCAACGCATCCAGAACGCCTCCGCACGACTCATCCTGGACATCCCCCGCCACAGCCACATCTCCGGACACCTGAAAGACCTGCACTGGCTCCCCGTCAGCAAATGAATCACGTTCCGCCTCCTCACCCACGCACACAAAGCCCTCCACGACCTAGGCCCCAGGTACCTCAACGACCGCCTGACCTTCTACACTCCCACCCGCCAACTACGATCGACCAGCCACGCTCTCGCCGCCGTGCCACGCATCCGAAAAGCCACCATGGGAGGAAGATCCTTCTCCTACCTGGCAGCCAAGACCTGGGACTCCCTCCCCATCCATCTCTGTCTTACTCAAGACCACCTCTCCTTCAGGAAGCAACTCAAGATCTGGCTATTCGAGCAATAACTGACCCCCCCCCCCAAGCGCCTTGAGACCCTCTGGGTGAGTAGTGCGCTATACAAATTTCTTGATTGACATGCGCAAAATTACAACCGTGGCCTTTGCAGTCAGAGCTTTTATAACCCGCGTGCCTCATAAAACATCCATTGTCAGTCGTTGTCACTTTGGTATGTTTGAAAGGCTCCCTGACCTTCCCACGCACCAGAGGGCACTCACCGTCTTCGGCATCTTGGAAACTTTCCACAACTTCTGCCAGCGCCTCCTGCTGCTCCTCTCGCAGCCCCTCAAGGGACGACTGTCACCGGGAGGCTTTGGTAGGGGTCACACACCGGGCCTGGTGGTGAACAGGCTAGTGGGGGCTACAATTTCCATTCACACCTACACCTGCCCTGCATATCTTATCAAGGATACCAGCTCCAATTTTCAGTCTCAAACCACACACACCTTCCCAGGTTTCACCCAAACCGATTGCCTCCCATTTTCACAACTAAAGTGCTACCAATTAGCGAACCACTCATTTGGTATAGGGGAAACTTTCCAGTGTCAAAGGCCTTTTTCCTCAACCACACCCCTTCCTGCACAAATCCATCATTCCTCCTAAACCGCCTCAGTTTCCGACGCCTGACCCGAGCTTCCTCCTTCCCAGTCACCCCTTCCCATGATCACAACCCTTCCCTCAGTTTATTAGGGAAGTTTTATATTAGTTGAAACAAGGACCCAGAGGACATTATGGTACCTCACAAGAATTTCAGACCCATCTGATGTAAATAGCAGTAGGAGTTATAATCAGTAGAACATATAACAGTGGTGTGGTTATAGGAGGGAAGCCGTGGGGTTTAACATGTTTGATATAGTAAATAAAAGCATTTGGAAGTCTCACTGGGGAAAGAGGGGAGGTTTAAACATTACCTAAACTCAATGGCAGATACCGAATTTTAATTACCCTTGCGCCACGCAATGTAACTGCTTCAACAAAGCTGTAGATTTTACACTTTAATCAAATAAACACGACCAGCCAGCTGACAGATTAAGCAATATTTCATGAACCTAAATCCAGCAACAGACTTTCTCTTCTACCATTTAAATAACAAGATCAACCGGAAGATGTACTGGAATGGTAATGTTGGTATTTTTCAAGGAGGTAGCATTTCAGCAAACACTTAAGGTACTGGTGACATCCGTCTCAGGGGGGGCAACTAGAGCATGTCGGGACTTGGGTGCAAAGCCTGAGAAAGCCCTAAAAGCGGAGGATAGCAAACTTTACTGTTCGCCAATCGGAGCCACGGAGACGGTCAGGTTATTTTTGAGATAATTACTATTTCCCTTAATCGAGGCATAGAGTCATGCAAGTTTGATGTTATGTTTTATAGATGCATCTCACCTTTCAATGGAGCCACAGAAGACACGTGGGATACATATGGTCCATATTTAACCACGCGGAATGACTCCCCTTATGGCATTTTATTCTAAACTCCGGTAGGAGGTGGGGGGGGGGGGATCTTTCGAGGGAAAACTGGGGGGGGGTGCATTTAGGCGAGAGCAGTGCACAGGCGTGCAGGGTGGCGGGTGGTTGTTCTCCTACCCTTCCATGGCTCCGGTTGCTCTTCAGATCCTGGTTCCTCGGTTCCAGACAGTCCCCTCTCTCCTAACCCACTGCTTCGGGGCTCTCACTGGGGTCTGCTTCTCCTCCTGCCCGGGGTCGCGCCACTCTGCCCCCGCCCACCCACGCGCGGCATCCAATAATGGATGTTGCACTGTGGACCAGCCAATCCTGGTGCTGCATGCAGCACCAGGATTGGCTAGGGGGGGGCACACTGTGTACTCGCCCTGGGCAGCCTTTGTAAACCTGGCCCGGCTGAAGCCGCACCCCCGGCCCCTTCTCTATGCCTAAAGTGTTGTGCTGGCATTGGCGCATGCACGGGCAAGTTTCAGCCCAGTAGTTCTCATGCGCACAGTGCTGGTTTGCTGCAGACTGTCACTCAAGCAGCTGTAGCAGACCAGCAGCCCCACCCCCCCACCTACTGCGCACTCGAGTCGGACCGCACCATTATCGGCATGATCCGTGTCACACTCACTCCTGCGCTGCGCTGCGGCGCTTATTATTTTGGGAAGAATTATCATGTTTATTAGCTTTAAGCTTAGCTCAGCTGCAGTGCCACGGTGCGCCCAGGGCTTAGTGGGGCTACGCCCCAATAGACGCACCGCGGCGGATTAGAGGTCAGGTATGTAAATCCGCATCTTCCTGGGATGACTCGGATTTCAAGGTTGCCTTCGCTTGCGCGTGTTTGCAGTTTTGTTTTAGTTAACATGTCTGTTTGTAATGATCGTAAAATTTCTGTGTGTTTGAGTCCAAATAATTGGTTTGAAATCAGGTTTTATTAATTCGTAGAGCGGTTTAACCCTCTCTGCATAATTTAGAATGTAAGTTCTTCCGAAGTTCAGGAAACCTAGAATTGATTGTAAGTTTTTCAGCGTTTTTGGAGCTTGGAATACTGCACACTTCTCTAAGAAGTTGTCTACTAGGCTTTTGCCTTCACTTGATAATTCATATCCTAAAAATAGGACAGTAAGGTGGGCAATTCATTACTTTTTAAAGTTAAATATGTACCCTTCAGATGTGAACCCAAGTATGATGGTGTTCACTCTTTTCAAGTGTTTCTCCAGGTCATTGTCTGTAAGATAGATGTCATCGACATAAGATAATGCCTCATCATCATATATTTGTAGTAACTCTGTTACCCTGGCTATTCTTGAATCCCTGTGGGAGACAACAACATTGCTTTTGGGCCCCCATGCTGGAGAAAGCGGTTAAATACCTGCTTTCTGGTGCAAAGTTTTGACAGAAGAAACCATTTGAAATATCTAATGTCGTTTTATATTTTTTGCGCACAATATTATTCATTAGTGCTGCACTGTGTGAGTTTTGTACTGCAAATGTTTTGCAACAAGAGTTTAGGTGTCTGTAGTCCAAAACTAGACGATATGCATCGTCTGGTTTGGAGACAGGAAACAAAGGATTGTTCATTTGTGAGGTGCATGTGTCAATCACCCCTGGTATTCAAGTTGATCTAAGATCTCTCCGACTTGTTTTTTAGCTTCTTGCTTAACAGGATACTGCCTCTGTGCAGTAGGTTGATTTTTTATCTGGATTTTACAATGCAGGGGCTTGGGCCACTGCCCATTTTCTTGCATATGTGTATTTCCTATGAATTGGAATGCGATTTGAGAAGGCAGGCTTAATCATTTCTTCGCCATGTGGGCACTCCCTGACAAACTCTCGTGGCCAGTCTTTCTCTGCTAGAAGGATATCATAGCCTTTAGATAGATTCTCCCAGAAGAGACCTTTTATTTTCCTAGTTTTGTCCCCCTCTATACGTAATGTTATTTCATATAATTTATGGGGCACGCTAACTCTGGTGTCTGCAGTTTCCACTTGAATGTATTAATTCGTGTCCACTGTCTCCAGAAGATTCATCAGGATCTTGCGAGCTATGGTCACTTCTGCTGAGCTGTCTAGCATTGTCTGGGCCCATTCTCCGTTCTTGAGTTGTGTCCTCAGAATCCTTGGCATGTTTTTCTTTAATACTGGCTATCTTCTTTTCTACTTTGATGAGCAGGTTCTTTGTCTTTGGACTTGACGCGCTCTTCTTTATGTTCTGATCGTCCTCTTCTTTCCAATTTCTGTGAGGAAGTCTGAAAAGATCGAGAGGGACGTGTATCAATATCTTGATATCTGTCAGGTTTTCTCAAATTGTCCCTATTTCTAAGGTTAAATCTTTTTTCCAGAGGGCTCCCGTTGTGGAAACTTGCATTCCCCCCCCCCCCCCATCCCCCCCCCCCATTCTGGAGATCGATCTCTCCGTTGGGGAGACCTTCCTCTGGTCTGAAACTGTTTTTCTCTGGGAGTGGTTTGCCTATTACCCTCCCACTTCTTCTTTTGAGAAATGAGATTATTCTTAATAAAGGATTTTCAGTTAGTTGTGGTTTTAGTGGTTTCCCACCCAAACTATCTCTACCTAATTCCTCATAGGATTTTTCAATTATTCTGGCAAGTTCAAAAGGTTGTTCTGCTATATCTGTTTCTTCTAATTTGTGGCGGATCGCCACAGATGCTGCTTCTCCTTTTATGTTGGCTAGTAGTATAGCCGAGACTTGTTTAAAGTCTTTCAGTAACTTCATACCTAGATTTAAAGCAGGTTCTGGACCATATTCATTTTGAATCAGTCTTAGTACATCTGGTATAACCTCCATAGACGGAACACCATGTGTTTTTGTGTATACTGAAGCAAAGACTGTTCCCCAAGTGTCACAGTCCTCTACATGTGGTGCAATCTCCATTGGTAGGCAGATTGTCAGAATTCTGTGTTTTTGTGAGGGGTAGTATCAGGAAATACTGCCTCTATCTGAGTAATTTTTTGAGCTAACCAGAACAGAATTTGTACCCGTTTTGTGGGTAACTTGCAAATGACTGATTGTATAGTCTGTGGTGTAATTTTATTTGTGTTCCCCTGGTGAGGGGTGTGCTGTGGAATTTTTATTGCTGGTTGAACTGTTAAAGTCCGCATGACATATTGTACCAATTGTCTAGGTATTTTAATTCGTTGTTTTAGCTGAACTAAAAGTTCTCCGCTTGACGTTTTTTCAATTTCAGGATGTGGTGTATAGCTGGCTAGAACCGGCCATGTGGCTCCTGGTTTACCTAGTGGACTGAGCCTGGTAATGTGATTTTGATGTTTTAGGGCGCCATTAAACCAGAGCTCATGCTCTTGGTAAGTTAGTGGAATTTCAACGTCCTCAAAAGGGGCGTATTCCTCTGGAGATTCCTCTATTTTGTAATAGTGGAACTCACGTAGCACAGCATTTGCTGCTGGAAAATGTATCCATGAATAGAATACCTCTGTCTGCCGATATTCATGTGCCTCGACAACAAATATGACTTTACCACCTCTTGATGATACTCCATTTTCTATAAGTTTTATAGTTATGGTTTTCCTTACATTTACCAGTTCATTTTGTTGGAGACTTGTATCTTCCGCCAAAAGTTGAGTTGCTAGTCTAGCTCTCTCCCTTTCTTTGTTACTTTACGTCATTTTACTAACTGAAAGTTTGCAGATCAAGTTTCAAGGAAACAAAGATTAGGTGCACAATATTTTGGAACACTGTATCCTTCAACGTTGACTAAACCAAAAACTAATACATAGGAATCTCTTCCTACTAAGTTTTGGCGGATATTAACCTTTTACCCACTCCAGACGTCTATTGGAGTTTTTACGGGAAAAGGGGTCTGTGTGAAAAGCACAACTGAGTTACTTTATTATCTAGCGTTAAATTATCACCTTACCAAACGTTGGGCGCCATGTAGTGTAGTTCCTATATTCCCAATAGGCTCTGCGCATTGGATTAACATAAACGATAGTGTAGACGTAGGACTGAGGTCGACTAGGTCTCTATTGAATATGTTAGACTTAATTATGAATGCCAGCTTGCCAGCTAGCTCAGAGGTCACTAGAAACTTTCTCAAGTAAACAAGAAGGTGCTAAATTTCTTAAATAGACAAGAAGGGATTAGTTTCTGACAACCACATAAACATGACAACTTTGCTACCCTAGAACAAGCAGTATATCTCCAGAGTCGCGGAAACAATAGATAGCTATTTCACTCAGTCAATCGTGCATGCTTAGTTTCATTCGGAGTGCAGAGAAATAGAGAGACAGGCGTTTTCAATAAAAGTGGTTATTTATTGAGCAGTCTTCTTTCTCATGCAAGAGAAGTGAATTGCCACAATTGCAATACTTGTCATAAAGTAAAGTGCGTACAGTAAAATGAGTATTATGAAATAATACTGTAAAAGCATTTATATGCTCCATTATCCTTTATGGATCAAAACGATTGACTCTCCCCAAGACAAGATAATAGAGGCGAGGGCCCCTTGCCTGCTTCCAGTTCATTAGTACAGAGTTCTGCAGGTGTTAGGGCTTGTAGAATTATGAGTTGGAACATCGCTGGTCTTAGAGCCAAATTGAATGACAAGAATTGGCTGGACATAATTAGATCCTACGATGTTCTGGCATTCCAAGAAACGTGGGAAACTTCAGACAGCTTGGTTCTGGATGGTTTTTCCCATTTTTCCGTACCTGCAGACCCTAGTAAAGCAGGAAGGGCAAAGGGGGGCTTGGCTATATATATTTCATTAGATCTTCAAGGAAAGCCAAGACACATTAAAGCTAATTCAACAAACTGCTTAGCGGTAGAACTATCCACACCAAATTCCTCCCCCATATTATTAGTTAACTTTTATAATTCCCCTGTCAGTCAAACCCTTAACGAGCATTTGGCATCTTTAGAGGAATTCCTGTCTACCCACAGTGAGAATAGTACCTATGGGTACGAGGTGATCCTCATGGGAGATTTCAACATCCATCCCTGCCAAGTGGATTGCCACGTGGAACAAGAGGATTTTTCTTTTTACTCCTCTCCACCACATTTTGAACACACATCACGTGGACAGATGTTGGAGTTGCTCTTAGCCACTTTTAACCTGTATGAGTCATCCTGTTGTCCTATAGGCCCAAGGTTACCGACATACGTAGGCAATAATACGGGCACAATCATAGATTATATCTTTTTATCTCCCAGTCTTCTACCTGAAGCCATTAACTACAAGGTAGAAACTACAGTTTTAGTGATCACAATCCTGTGATTTTAGAGATTATATCTCAAGGAGTCTTGGGAAAAAGAAAGGCCGACACTTTATGTGCTATAGATTTAGTCTTAAAAGATCAGAACCGAAGACTGAAGTGGGATCAAGTGATCCCTATAGCCTTATTGCAGGAAACCCTGGCAAAAGTAGAGGGGGAGGTTGCAATTTGTCTGGATAATAAGAACTCTGGTGCCAACATGATTGAGGCTTTTGACGCCATCTGCCGTCAGGTTAATTTAGACCTAACCGTAAAGACAAAGGCAAATAGGATCAGGGGCCCCAGATGGTTCGATTCAAACTGCTCCAAGGCTCACTCAATTCTCTTAAAGGCTTTAAAAAATAAACCAAGAGACAAAGTACAGATAGCTTTGCTGAGGAAGCAATACAATCACGCTATCAGGGTGAGGAAACTCGAGATAAAAACTGTGGCCTGGAGTGAATTATTATTGCCCGAAACACAACGAGATAGTGCCAAATTTTGGGCAATCATAAATCACCCATATTTCGTAGGAAAAGATAATCAGAGAGCAGACTGCATTATACCAGACGATCAATGGGTGACACACTTTAGTAATATCTATAGCCGCTCTGACACCCCCTCAGATTGCAAGACGTCACCCCTGCAACCAACGATTACAATCTCTCCCTTTACCCCAGAGGAGGTCAAGAAAGCAATTAATTATACACTCTGCAAAAAGGCACCAGGGCCCGATGGGGTCCCTGCAGATTTTTTCAAAAGTGCTCCAGAATTTAGTACCAAGATTCTTACAAATATTTTTAACGTTACTAGGGACCTAGTTTTTCCTATCAGCTGGACAAAGTCTACTATAGTACCTATTTTTAAAAAAGGACAAAGGACAGATCCGGCCTGTTATAGGCCAATTTCCCTCATAGACTCTAGCGTTAAAAATCTTGGGGAGAGTCCTTTTAGGAAGACTGACCCAGCTTATAGAGGGGAAGGGCATTTTATCAAATGCACAATATGGCTTCAGAGCAAAAAGGGGTACTATAGACCAATGCCTAAACCTGGAACTAATTTTAAATAAATATGTAATCTCCAAGGAGGGCTCCCTGTACATGGCCTTTATGGACCTCTCATCAGCTTTCGACCTGGTAAACAGGAATAAGCTGTGGAGGATCCTCTTGGCCATGGGCATTGACCCCCCTTTGGTCGAATACTTAGCGGAGCTACATAGGTAGCTTAAGACATCGGTCAGAGTGACTAGGGAAGGAAGATGCACTTGCCATTTTAACTCGGAGAGGGGGGTTAGGCAAGGGTGTATCCTTGCCCCCCTCCTCTTCACTCTTTATATAAATGACCTGGAGAAAGTCATGGCCGCATCTCACATCGACATTTTGCGCGCAGGCGAGACAAAATTACCTGTCCTCCTGTACGCGGACGATGCAGTCCTACTAGCACGCTCCGGAGTGGCCCTGAATAAACTCCTCTCACCCTTTGGAGATTTCATGACCTCGTTGGACATGAAAACTAACACAGAGAAATCCCATGTGATGATTGCAGGAGTCGCAGGTAGGAAAAGAAAGACAAAAACATTTTTCTGTACAGGGAAAGAGGTCAGGAGAGTCCCATCTTTCCCATATTTAGGTGTGACCTTTGATGAAAAGGGCACTTGGGGCCCCCAGCACTCCGTTAAAAGCAACGCTGTTGCTAGAGCGGCAGCAGGGTTGCTTGGTTTTGCTAAGAAATTAGGTGCCCGTCCCATGAAAAGCATCATCAAAGTTTACAAAGCAAAATGTGTGTCCATTGCCCAGTATGGCTCTGCTATTTGGGGGTATACCAGCCATGATAAAATCCAGAAAGTAGAAAATAAATTTCTGAGATCTCTGCTTTCAGTCCCCCAATCGACTTCCACTTACGCATTACATGCAGAGCTGGGTTTGGGCTACATAATGGACTCTTTAAAATTAGCCCCTGTTATTGGATGGATGAAAACTTGGCTCAACCAGGAGCTTACGTTAAATCATATTATTTTAAAAGATTGTTTAGCCCTGGATAGAGCCTTACACATTCCGTGGATAAAATTTGTACAAACGCAGCTGACTCTTGCCGGACGCCCGGAGCTTTTTTCTTCCCCAGACCTAATAAGTCAGGATGATCTTAAAACAGTAAAAAATACCCTGACTGAGTTATATGCTCTGGAGAGGGAAGCTATAGAGCTAAGAAAATCCACGGTAAGGAAACATTGTATGCTGATATCTGGCCCAGGAATGGAATCATACCTTTCCCTGGTAACTAAACCATACCATCGTTTCCTTTTAACGAGATTTCGTTTTGATTTGATCCATCTTATCTTAGGCAATTACAAAACTTGGAGCAGACCTGTTGATGCTGAACCATGTGACTGTGACCACTTTTCTACTCAGGACACAATACACTTTATTATGTTTTGTGAACATTATATTGATATTAGAAAAAAAATATTTGCTTCCAATCCTGCGCAACCAAGGTTTTATTCAGGTTAAACCCGCTCTGATGTTTTTGCAACTCCTTCCTAATGCAAAAGTAGCCTTCCACGTGGCTAGCTTTTTAGTTGCTGGTGCACGAATAAATAAGAACCGTACTAGAGTTAGGCACCTTACTGAACATTGAATAATGACTTCCCCTTTTAAATTTAAATTTAATTTCTGTTTTTCAGAGGGTCTCTTTTTAATACTTTTTAAATATTTTTATATGGTTTCGTTTGTAAAATGTGATTTTAAATGTTTTTTAAACATTCTGACTATTTGTAAAATTATGTATGAAACTGTGCTCTGATGAATTGCTATGTATTTATGCTCGTTCTTTTTCTTTTATGTTTTTTAATAATCGAATAAAGATAAATTGACTGACTGAGCAGTCTTCTTTCTCATGCAAGAGAAGTGAATTGCCACAATTGCAATACTTGTCATAAAGTAAAGTGCGTACAGTAAAATGAGTATTATGAAATAATACTGTAAAAGCATTTATATGGTTTCTAAGCCATACGATACTTAAAATGGATAAAATACATACAATGATAAAATAATGACTAAACGTACTCAACTGGTGTTTCTAAGATACCCCTCCCCCGGTGTACCAAACCTAAGCCTAGTACGTGGGAAGGAGTAGATGAGTTATAGTTTTTGCCAAGAATCTGAATCAAGAATTCTCTAAGGGTCTAATCAGCTCCGTACCTTGGGTATAGAATGAAGGAGGTCTTGTATCTCTCTCTCAGGACTCGATCTCCCAGCAACCCGCAAGGGTGACAGGGAAACACTGGAGCTGGATTTCTCGGCAGGAGAAAAGACAGCGTCTCTCTCAGTGCGTCAGTGGGAGGGTAGGCTTCCTTCGGCACTCGCATCAGCAGGGTGTCGGGTAAGTAGATAGCCGATCTGCTCCAAACCACCGTCTGTTGCTTAAGGCAGATGTTGGTATATTTATACCTGAAAGGTGCCGAGTTTGACGTAAGGTTGGACATAAGACGTCACTAAGAACTCGCAGTTCTTTCAGGACTCCAGGAGTTCTAGGACAAATCAATACCGAAGCAGCGGCAATTCCCCGGCTGCTGGAGACTTGGTTTGTTTAAGAACGCGTTGTGCTTTCTAGGAGTCTATGGGAGTAGCCTTGCCATATTTGGACTGCATTGGCTATGATTTTATAAGGATATGATTTGATATAACCACATAAGGGCATAAATCTTGAATGTTTTAAATAGGGTCCTAGATACGTTGACAACAAAATCAACAATGAAAATAAAAGCTAGAAAGGCACATGTTTAAATAATAAAAGAGGCACCCACAAGCTTTTAAAAATGTTTTCTGTATGCCACACTGAGAATGTAAGAAAAAAGTCAAAATAGTGGTACACAATTTGTCATATATCTTTATATATTCTACAAGGACGTTCGCTTTGGGATGTTACTTGTGTCAGTATTATTTCTTGCACACAATGCTTGTGAATTGGAGCTACGGTAGGCATGCAGCCATCCATTATGCATGTCAGGCCAGGGCACACCCCCAAACATGCTATGGAGGATGAAGCCACCCAGGTCCTCCGCACCGCTGCCAACACTAAGGGCCCGATTCACAGAACTAACTTAAGACAAAATCCTAAACTTACTACTTTTGGTATTCACAGAAGTTAGGATTTTGTCTTAAGTTTGTCTTAAGACAGACATAAGACAAACTTAAGACAAAATCCTAACTTAAGTCTGTCTTAAGTCTGTCTTAAAACAAACTTAAGACAAAATCCTAACTTCTGTGAATACCAAAAGTAGTAAGTTTAGGATTTTGTCTTAAGTTAGTTCTGTGAATCGGGACCTCAGCCCAGAAAATTTAACAATATAGGGGCCGATTCTGATCTTTGTCGAAAGGGAACCGAATTGGGTTCGGCATCAGATTTGGAAGCTGAATTTCTGTCCGAGTCGTACACGGTCCGAATGTTGAAGTACGATGCGAACAAGCGCAAAATCTCCGTCTGAATCGTTTCCGGGTCCGAACCGCTCCGTACGACTCGGTCACAAGCAAACCGTGGTGCGCAATGAAGACGTTTCACAACCGAGCGAGTACAATGCTTGATTAGAACAGGCGAATCGAGTCGGAGTGTCTGGCTCGCAATAGCTCCCGGAGTTTGGGGGTCCGCATCGGATACCTTATATCCATCTTACCAGCAGCGCTTTAACATGGTACAAAGTCCTGCCCGAGAGCTATCAGGTGGGGCGGGAAGTGATTCTCTTAGTGTAGTTGACTATGTATCACAGGACAGTCAAGGCCCACCTACCATTAGTCTTACTAACCGTTTCTCCCCCTTGACTCCAATGGAGACTAACGATTGACTCCCTGATGCTTTAGCTGAGGACAAAGGGTTGCCTAGTTTACAGAGACCATGTTGTAAAATTCTTACTTGGAATGTGGCGGGACTAAGTGCAAACATTTCTGACCCTATTTGGCAGGGGTTTGTTAAGCAGTACGATATACTGGCCTTCCAAGAGACCTGGGATACATCGCCCAGTTTTTCATTGGACGGTTTTCTCAGTTTCTGTACCTTAGCAGTACCGGGATCGTGAGGAAGAGCTAAAGGGGGTCTGCTTACATTGTTTTCACTTAACCTGGCTGGGGTTTTCAAAAAAGTAGAACCTGCTCCTATGAACGCAATAATAATTGAATGGACCATTTCGGACCATCAAAAATTTGTATTTATCAATTTTTATAATTCCAGGGAGGGCTCATCTGGGAACGAGCACCTGATTGCCCTGGCAGATTTTCTGTCAGTCTATAAACATGATTGCAATTCTGCCCCAGAGATGGTTATCCTGGGAGATTTTAATATTCACCCCTGTGAGGGGGATTGTTATAATGATGGACACGGAGGATCACCTGTAGATGGGATCCCCCATTTTGAACACAGCAAGGAGGGTGATGCCCTTGAAAGCCTCCTTGCCAACTCGAATTTATTTAAACCAGGATTAGGCAATGACGAGGTCAGAGCGCCCACAGTCATTGGGAGGGTGTGGCCAACACCGTCATTGACTATATTTTTGTATCTCCTGGGGTGCTAGCCAAAACGCAGGAGTATAGGGTAGTGACCGCAATCTTTAGTGACCATAACCCGGTCTTATTGGCTGTGGACCTTGAAAGTTTTTTGCATGGAAGGAACTTAGGTGTGGTGGCCCCAAGAGATTTGTCGAGCAGGGCAGGAGGGTAAAGTGGGAGAAGATCATTCCAGAAACCTTTTTTAAGACACTTGCACAGGAAACCAAGGCTAAAATGGCCGTTTGCCTAGACCCCACTTCATCAGGGGCTGATGTTGTGGCTGCCTATGTAGAGATATGCTCACAGATTTCTAAGAACTTGGAGTCTAGGAATGGCTCACATTGTGAGAAGGTGTATAAATGGTTTGATAAAAAGTGCTCACTCACCCATAGTGCCTTACTTAAAGCACTGAAACATAGACCCAGGGACAAGTTACTTGTGGTGAACCTTCATAAGGAATACAAATTGGCACTTGCGAAACGCAAGGACCAAATTAAGGAAGAAGCCTGGGATAATCTGCAATCTGCAGATGTGTTGAGGGACAGCAAAAAATTTTGGGCCATTATTAACCAGTCGTTTTTCACTGAGTATGGGAAATCAGATATGGACTGTGTAATTGAAGATGAGAGTTGGCTTAAGCACTTCAAAAACATCTATGACACCGAGTTAGGGGCCTTAACTTCCTCAGACGCAGTTGCACCTCGAAATACTACGTCCATTAAGTTTAACACCTCTGAAGTGGAAAAGGCGATAAAAGATACAAGTAAACATAAGGCTCCTGGTCCCGATGGGGTCCCTGCAGACCTCTATATCCTGTACCCACAATTTTGGTCCAAAATCCTAACCAATGTCTTTAACGCAATCCCCACCGCAGGCTCCCCATCCTCTTGGTGAATCTCCATTATTGTTCCGATTTTCAAGAAGGGGAACAGAGGGGACCCCGCTTGCTACAGGTCAATGTCCCTGCTGGACTCTGCCGTTAAGATCTTAGGCAGAGTAATTTTACAGAGACCTGGGGATTGGCTTGAGGGGAGTGGGGTTCTTTCTGATCTCCAGTATGGTTTTAGAGCACACAGGGGGACTACGGATCAATGCTTAAACCTTCACTTTATTATTAGCAAATACACAGTGGTGAAGGAGGGGCTTCTATATTTGGGTTTTATGGATCTATCTTCTGCATTTGATTTAGTTAATCGTTCTAAATTATGGCTTATTTTGCGGGATATGGGTCTGGACATCACTTTGGCTAATTTTTTTAATGATCTTCATCAGAACTTGTCAGCTTTTGTTAGGGTAACAAGGGATGGCAGGTGTACTGAGCAATTTAGATCAGGAAGAGGGGTCAGACAAGGCTGCATTCTGGCCCCTCTCCTATTCAAGCTCTATATTAACTCTTTGGGTAAATCCCTAGACCTGGCTACCGTGGACGTTCCGCGTATGGGAGGGTCGGCTATTCCGGTCCTCCTGTACGCAGACGATGCCGTCCTACTTGCACGTACAGGTACGGGACTACAAAGACTGTTAGATCACTTTGGCTCCTTTATGGAAGCCCTGGATTTAAAAATCAATACCTCGAAATCCCACGTAATGGTGACCGGTCTACGCAGGAAAACTATGAAGATCAAAACATTTAGATGTAATGGAACACCAATTACAAGGGTACCCTTCTTTTGTTACTTAGGCGTTGTATTCGATGAAAAGGGGAACTGGGGCCCCCAGTTGAAACTCAAGGGCAATGTGGTTGTAAGATCTACCACAGCCCTTTTGAATTTCTCAAAAAGACTGGGAGCGAGACCCATGGAGGCTATGATCCGCATTTATAAATCAAAGTGCGTAGCAATTGCCTCATATGGGGCCGATATTTGGGGCTACGTCCCAACTCCAGGGATCCAAATTATAGAAAACAAGTTTATACGATCCCTTTTGTCACTCCCACAATCATCCCCCACATATTCAATTCACTGTGAAGTAGGTTTGGGGCATATTTCCGACCACCTAAAAATGGCCCCTTTGTTACGATGGGTCAAAACCTGGCTAAATGAGGAGATCACGCTGAACCACCTAATACTCAAGGACTGCATGGCCCTGGACAGAGCGGATAGAATACCCTGGCTTGTGTATGGTAGAGCGGCATGTGTGCGGCTGGGGCGTCCGGAAATGTATCTATCAACACAGGGCCTCAGGAATGAGGATGTAGGGTGGATCAAGCGCAATTTCCTCAATTTGCTGGAGTTAGAAAGGGAGGAGGTTGAACTTAGGAAACCTATGGTGAGATCAATTTATTAACTGGCAATCTCCCCAGTCATGGAACCCAATTTGAAGTATGTGACTAAACCCTACCATTGTTTCCTTTTAGTCAGATTTAGGTTCAACCTCATTCACCTTACGCTTGGTACCTATCCGAAGAGGGGGACCCAAGAAGATACCCCACACTGCACCTGTGATAGCTTTTCCACACAGGACATTCTCCACTTAGTGATGTTTTGTGAGCACTACCTGGTGGTCCGCAAATTTTTTTTATACCCAATCCAGAAGGAACTAAAATTTGTCCAGGTGAGGCCTGCCCTCCTACATTTACAAATGCTTGAATCTGTTCAGGTCACATACAGTGTAGCCAGTTTTTTGGTAGCGGCAGCGCGTATAAATAAAATAGGACTCACCCAGACGAATTCATTACCAGGATGATATTCTCCCCCCAAAAAAATTCTTATGTAATGTATTGGGGATTGTCTGAAATTGGGGTGGGTTCATTGATTCATGATATTGATTTTATTCCATTTCCTCTTTGTATCAATGTTTTTTATTGTTTTAGATTGTCTATAATGAACTGTAATCATGTATATATCTGTATAATTTTAATATGTATAATAATGAATTTTGCATTGCTTTAATGGTTTTTATTAACCGAAATAAAGATATTTGACTGACTGACTGGCATGCGGGTCTCCAGAGCCAGATGCAGTAGGTAGGCAGCTGTCAGCCTTTGTAGCCCGGTAGTTGTGAAATTTGTAGTGAAGGAAAACATATTGGCTGGCCAGCAGGGCCGAATGTTCCAAAAAGATCTTTGGCCTCAGCGGGGAGATTGTTCAGGATCTGGAACTTGTTTTTCCTAATCACACAAGCGGTGCCTAAAGTCGTAAAATCCTCTAGATCCTCTGGTCTGGAATGAGAAAAGCATGAGCAGCTCAGTGTGGTAGGAAGCTGCTTTGAAAGTTATCAGGAAGGTTCTTCAATCATCAGTAGAGGAGGCAGCTGTTATTAGTTTTCATCTTTAAATGCCTGACAAAATCCCAAGCAAACTTAATTTCACTCCATGTGTAAGCTAAATAGCCTGGCTCAGCCTTTTGTGTTTGACACTTTCTATTTACATAACTTTTGGCTGTTCATGAACAGTAGGACTTTGTCCAAAAAGACTTTGTTGAAAACTTCACATAATGCTAAAATTACATAAAGGAAATATTGTCTGTTGAAGTGTTGTAACAAGAGTACGTTCTCTTTAATGATGAAGGCTAAGTTCAATAGTTTTCTTCATAGGAAAGGTCCACGTTATCCATTAAAATCTAAAAGGTCCAAAATGTCTAATACTTCAAAATTTGAAATAGCCATAGGTTCCCCTGCCGGGTCTCCTCCTTCCTTCGCTCAAGTTAATGGTATTGATGGTGCAGAAAAAAATTGTTCTACAGAAGGAAGTGCTATATCCAATCCATCTAAAACACCTGTCAATTCACCGGAAAGAGCTAATGCAGAGGCATCCGAGCTAAGAAATGATTAAATATTACATTTAATTCAGCAGCAGCATAAACAATGTACCATAAACTCCATGAATCTGATTACTGCAGACTCAAAAGTGCTCGATCCATAGACTGTTATCAATAAAATCATGACAGTTGCTAAAGAGCCCTCTTTGAGGGTTATCGCATATTTGGCATGAGGGTGTTGGGTCATGGTGCAGATGAAGAAGAGGTAGAATGAATTATAGATAAAACCTCAGATTCATCAACTAAAACCAACCCTGTAATTTCATATTTACCTATATATCAAAAGACAGGAGCTAAACAGAAACAGTAACTGGGTCCCATCATCTCAGAAGCTCACAGTGGTCTCTGGGTTGCCACATATGAAAGAACTGTTTACTTCTGTGACAGTTGAATCGGTTAGAGATGCAGACAAGCTAAAAACACAGATATTTGCGGACAAAAGAATCTAGGAACGTCCCCCCTACAAACCTTAAATGTACAAGCAACTTTTAGTGAAGCACAAATAATTTCCATGGTTAGAGATGCAGAGCAAGCTAAAAACACAGAAACTAGTGGACAAAAGAATCTATGAATGTCACCCCTACAAATCTAAAATGTACAAGCAACTTTTAGTGAAGAAGCACACATAATTTCCATGGATTTACCTAATCATACTATTGAATAACTACTTCAGTATCTTCTTTCACAAGTGAATTTCTCAAAACATAGCCGGAAACAATGACACTTTTCCATCATATTCAAATATTAATTAGAGATAGATTAAAAAAATTATGTTTTCCATACAAAACGAATTGCTGCAATAGAACGTGTCTGATTGTGAAAAATTTCAAGCCTTTTTACAAAATAATTTGACAGCCGCTCGCAGTCGTGGTGTGGAGTGCGGAGAAGCCCTTCTGCCCAGTACCTTTGTGTTTAAGGGAACTTGCCCGTGACTTGGGAGCCCGTGTGCTCAGTCACCAAAGTTCGTGAGGAGAACTAATCGTTGTGCTCGGGAGCGGGACTGCGAGGACCAGGAGTGCTTGCGCAACACCATCTCGCGCACCTGGGGGCTCTTCCCGCCCCCTCCTCCCTGGGAGCTTCAAAACGACTCGCGCCACCCGCTTCGCAGGGGCCGCTCGCAGTCGTGGTGTGGAGTGCGGAGAAGCCCTTCTGCCCAGTACCATAGTGTTTAAGGGAACTTGCCCGTGACTTGGGAGCCCGTGTGCTCAGTCACCAACGTTCGTGAGGAGTACCAATCGTTGTGCTCGGGAGCGGGACTGCGAGGACCAGGAGTGCTTGCGCAACACCATCTCGCGCACCTGGGGCTTCTTCCCGCCCCCTCCTCCCTGGGAGCTTCAAAACGACTCGCGGCCCCCGCTTCACGGGAGCCGCTCGCAGTCGTGGTGTGGAGTGCGGAGAAGCCCTTCTGCCCAGTACCTTTGTGTTTAAGGGAACTTGCCCGTGACTTGGGAGCCCGTGTGCTCAGTCACCAACGTTCGTGAGGAGAACCAATCGTTGTGCTCGGGAGCGGGACTGCGAGGACCAGGAGTGCTTGCGCAACACCATCGCGCGCACCTGGGGGCTCTTCCCGCCCCCTCCTCCCTGGGAGCTTCAAAACGACTCGCGCCACCCGCTTCGCAGGGGCCGCTCGCAGTCGTGGTGTGGAGTGCGGAGAAGCCCTTCTGCCCAGTACCATAGTGTTTAAGGGAACTTGCCCGTGACTTGGGAGCCCGTGTGCTCAGTCACCAACGTTCGTGAGGAGTACCAATCGTTGTGCTCTGGAGCGGGACTGGGAGGACCAGGAGTGCTTGCGCAACACCATCTCGCGCACCTGGGGCTTCTTCCCGCCCCCTCCTCCCTGGGAGCTTCAAAACGACTCGCGGCCCCCGCTTCACGGGAGCCGCTCGCAGTCGTGGTGTGGAGTGCGGAGAAGCCCTTCTGCCCAGTACCTTTGTGTTTAAGGGAACTTGCCCGTGACTTGGGAGCCCGTGTGCTCAGTCACCAACGTTCGTGAGGAGAACCAATCGTTGTGCTCGGGAGCGGGACTGCGAGGACCAGGAGTGCTTGCGCAACACCATCGCGCGCACCTGGGGCCTCTTCCCGCCCCCCTCCTCCTCCTACATAGCCCTGCCCTCTGACGCGAACGCGGGACGTGCGCGGACTGAGGCGCGGGCGAAGACCGGGCAAAGAGCGGGCCGTTTGAGGCCGTTCGAGTACGGCAGAGTCCGGCCCGGGCCAATCCCCCCTGTCCGTTTTGGATGCACCTAAGGTAGGCGGACTACACAGTGTTAAATCCCTATGGTATTGTGCGTATGGACACAAGAAACAGCACACTGAATGTGAGGACCACTAAGCCACCAAAATACTTCGTGGATCAGTGCGCCAGTACTAACGTAGTTGTAGCTGGTCCCACCTAGATCCTACCATGCCCCTAAGATCAGGCAAAGAACGCACAGTCCAAATTCAAACAACCAAGGGAAGCGTCTCGGGCCCGCTGGATGCTTTCATTACACGAGCCACGGGGATATTGGAAAAATAAATCGCGATGGTGGAGAAAAGACTCTCGCTCGATCTTGTTAGCGGGAAGCGCTCCTCGCTTGGTGGATTAGCTACTACCACCAGCCCTGTAGCACACACAGCATTCAATTGTATACACTCTGTCACCACTGAGGCAATTGTCCATTTAGATAGTGTGGGGGAGAGTCCTCCTGTTCGCTTACTGGATGAAGATACATACAACCAAGACGATTCCCAAGTTAGTATGGGGGATGGATCTCAGCCAGGTTAGCGTGGAATCTGAACCTAGTTTGAAATCCAGCCACTCACCTCTTAATGTCCCTAACATAGTCGTCGCTGCAGACCCCCCAGGCACAGACATAACATCTAGAAAGAGAAAGCAAGATTCGAGCCACTTGGGGGGGGAGAGAATGTAAGATGCCAAAAATAAAAGATACAACTGACAATGAAAGCCAGGCCCCTGGGCATTCCTTAGATACACACATTCCCTCTGTATTCCCTAATGTCTTGTGCCCTTCTCTCATTTCTTTGTGTTCTTCTAACCCCTGCCCAATGTGCCTTAATAGTGATGAGATCTTGTTAGTAAAAATGGAGGCCATGATTAAAACCCTTCTACTCCCCGTTTTGGAACGGACTAGGTTAATGACCTCAAAAATAGATACACTGGAGGCTGTAGTGAACACAAACCTGGCTATGTTACAAAAACTAACCAGCACCAGCCCTGTGGGAATTATTAACACACAGCTAGCTCCAAAGACATCAAGTGTAAACAACATTCCCACTAGTAATGCCACCAATACCAAATTAACAGGGGCAGATATCAATAGGCCTACAGGGAGAGGAAAGTCAAAAACGACATCTACCAGGATAACCGAGAGCTCTCTACCACATGCCCTTTAGACGAAGGCTACTGACAAACCTAATTTTGTTAGACCCCAAATCACCAGTCCACCCCCACAGGTAAAATCCAATCCTAATCTTTCCCGACAGCCTTCCCACGGAGATATAGCTACCCAGCGTAGTAATACTAACCCAAGGGTGGAGAAATACACTAGGCATACTACCCCACGCGCTGATCTCCCCACGGAGGCAACACAATATACAATAGTATTAACTGGTGTTGCTCCCTTAAAACCCGGCAGCAAGGAGTCGTATGGGGACCTACGCAACAAGGTGATCTTTTGGCTAAATAAAAACCGACCATTGCCCCCTTCCTCGCCAACTGAAATACTTTTTGTAAGGAGAGTAGATTGGGTGGGTCACGGCACCAAGGATCTGGAGGGAGATTGTATCTTAATTTCGTTTAAGGACCCATGGGTGGTGGATGCTATCCGAAGAGAAGCTAGGTTTGCTAGACAGGGGGATGTCCAAACATTGGGGCTATCATATTTCTACCCACATAGACAAAGTTTTATTCGACCAGGCCCCATCTTTAGATAACCCCCAGCTAGGAGACATCCTTTGGAAATGACACCCCAAGCCCAGCAACGTCCATTTCTCTTCAACCACTTTGGCCCCCTATCTGACCTTGAGGCCATAGATTGACATCACATATCATCTAGGTTGACCATCCCTGTTGAAAACGTTGGGCACCAGTTGGTGAGGCGGAGTCAGGAGGCCCCACAGTCTATGCACAATACAGAGGAAATTATGGGGGATTTAGCCATGACGGAGGCCATCATATTAGCACCCAAAGATGTAATAGAGTCTACGAAGTGTGGGGACTTCCCGGATAACTTTAGGAGCATTGAGAATAGGAGGGGTAGTGGGGGTGAACAGGTATTTCCTGCAGCTCCAGTTCTGATATCCCCCCCTGTGGTTTCTACCACAGAAAAACTAAATATACTATCCTGGAATATTGCTGGGGTTAAGGGCTGTATGCTCTCTGAAGACTGGTTGGAGTTTGTGGATAAATTTGACATCATCCTACTTCAGGAAACCTGGGCACTCGACCCAACCTTCAGGTTGGACTATGTTAATTTCTTCAAACCTGCGATCAGAGGGGGCAAAGGGCGTGCATCAGGGGGTTTACTGATTTGGGTAAAGCAGTCATTGGGATTCCACCCCACAGAGCTACTTGTACAGAACCCGGACCTTCTTCTAATCAAGCTGAATAAGGCTGGACATCGGGATCTGATCATGTTTAATATATATGCTCGAGGTCTACCTGGTGGTCGCAGCCCTGCCCTGTTGAATGTATTAGACCATAACCTTGCTGGAGTGGGTAGTGAAAATGTTATCCTTCTAGCAGGTGATTAAAACTGTACCTTTGAGCCACTGTATGACTTGGGGGACAGCTGGGGTTCAGCTGAGGACGCTGCTTGGGAAATCCCCGACCTGATGTCTGATGAATCTGTCAATGCGACCGAGGCGGCAGTGAACTGGATGGCTCTTTGCCTAACTCAGGGATTTCGGGCTAGCAACGGCCGTACAAGATCTGACAAAGGAGCCAATTATACTTTTGATAACGGCCTAAGGCAAAGCCGTATTGATTATATTTTGCTAAAGTTGGAATACTGGCCCCTGTTAGTGGACATGGAAGTAGTACCCCGCCCGGAAAGCGACCACAACCCTCTGTCACTCCAACTAAAGTTACCAGGCATAAAGAGATTGGAGGAGCCTAGTACCTCACGGACAGGGGATGTCCTGGTAACTAATGACAGGAAGAGGTTAAAATGGTCCAGGATTGTGGAGGATGAAACTCTACGGGACAATGTTGATACTGTGGTCAAAAATGTGTTTAATGAAATGTTGAAAAATGATCTGCTGGGGGGTAGTCCGGAAATGGCTAATAATGTTATTAATCTCCATATCCGCTGTTTCGATCAGTTAAAGTCCCTACTTTCTCTCCTGTGTCGGAATGGTGCCACTAAAGCTAACCCCCACCACCAGAAATGGTATAATTAAAAATGCAGGGAGGCCCATACACATCTTATTAAAGCAATTAAATCCCGAGATATGGGTGCAGTTAAAGCAGCTAGGCTGCAATACAGGAAAATACAGTGGGAAGCCAAACGGGAGTGGGAGGACAAGTACTGGTCGGACCTCCTGGATGCTTCCACCTCGAACAATCCGACAATTCTGGGATCTAGTCAAGTGGGGGAAGGATTCTGATTCGCGCACCCCCGCAAACCATGTACCTCCTGAAGAGTGGGTGACCTTCTATTCAGCCCAATTCAGCGTTGAGAACCCTAAATCCCCACATACTTTGGGAGAGGCACCCTCGTTACACACCTACGGGGAGAAACTCATCTTCTCAGAAACAGAGGTTGAGCTAGCACTAGGCTAGACCCTGCGAGGGAAAGCACCTGGTATGGACCTCATCCCCGCTGATCTGTTCAAAGCTAACCCAGCTTTGTGGCTGCCCTATATTACCAAGATTGCCAACTCACTAGCTAAAGGAGCAAGAATCCCCAAGTCTTGGAAGGGGGCCGAGATAATACCAATATTTAGAAAAGGCGACAGGTCTAACCCGGGCAACTATCGCCCAATTAGTCTCATCGACTCCATACAAAAAATCATTGCGCGCATGGTCCTGGGCAGGGTTCAGGGCTGGATCGAATCTGGGGACATATCTCCCATGCAGGCGGGCTTCAGATCAGGCATAAGCACCATCGACCAGGTGTTCAGATTTTGTCTGATCTACTGGAAAGTGGTCTTGCTCGGTGGTGGTACCATCTTTGCAGCATTCATCGATCTGAAGTCCGCCTTCGATCTCGTGCCGATGGACAAACTGTGAGGAGTTTTGAGAAAATTAAGAATACCAACAGAGCTACTTGACCTAATAATTAAATTCCACGAGGACAATTACGCGAGGGTAAGGTGGGGAGGCCAGGGACAAGTGACGGAATCATTTCCCGCAACTCGAGGTGTCCGTCAGGGGTGCGTCCTGGCACCAACACTTTTCCTCTTGTTTATTGATCAAGTGGTGAAATTTTTCTCGGATACCCCCACTGATGCCCCAATGCTGGCCGAGACAAGGTTCCCAATGCTCATCTTTGCCGATGACACCCTACTCCTCTCTAGAACACGTTGCGGATTACAGCGGGCGCTGGACCGCTTTGAGGAGTTCTGTGCCATAAACAATCTTAAGGTGAATGTGGGCAAAACGAAGATCATGGTCTTTACGAGAAACCACCCTGTCCGGAGCTCTGTAAGCATGAGTGGAGTCAACCTAGAACAAGTTGAGACTATGACTTACTTGGGGGTCATTCTAGACAGCCGCCTGAGATGGAAAGATCAAGTCGGTGCACAACATCTCAAGCTCGCCCGGCTAACTGGCTGTTTAATAAAGGAGCAAAAGAGATCTATCACCAAGCGGGTTACCCCAGCTCTCAAGATCTATGACGCCAAGATTAGCACTGCAATCTTATATGGCGCAGATCTCTGGGGTCACATGGACCTTTTAAATTTGTTTAAAACCCAATGTAAGTTTCTACGGAACCTAGTAGGACTACCTCAGTCGTCTCCATCCATTCCTCTTTGTTTGGATCTGGGATGCCCTCCGATCAATGAGATGGGCAGATTCAGATTGGTGGCCTTTTGGAGGCGATTATGGACCTCCCCTGACCTGACTCTATTTGCGAAAGAATTAGCAGAAGTCAGGTCAATTGGAGGTTCTGGGAAAATTTCTTGGCTCCAAGCGGTAAAATCCATCTTGGTAGATATGGGGTTAGAACAGCTTTGGACAGCCCCCTCAACTAGTGCCTTTCCCTCCAAACAAGAATTTAAAGCATTGTATTGGGCCTCGCTCCGCCAAACTCGAGTTTCAGCCTCCAGCTCTACCAGCCTCACGGGTAGGTTCCTTACCTTTAAGTTGGATCCGTCCCGTGAACCCTACTGGGATGTTATCACCAAATCGCTTGACAAGAAACTCTACCATCAGTTTCGGGTAGGAGCCCTGCCGTTGAACACCTTTATAAATAAATGGTCCATTGGTGTTTCGGATCTGTGTAAAGGTTGCTCAGGTCAGAAGGAAATCAGAAGGCCACTTTTTATTCGCCTGCCCCAGCTACTCAGCGCCGCGAACCAAATAGCTAAAACCGCTGTTTCAGCGTCTTCCTTTTAGAAAATCTGCAGAGGCCATTTGGGCGCTAAAAACCAACACCTCTGAGGTGTTTGTAGTGAGTCTAGCCAAATATCTGGGGTGGGCCTGGATTATCAGGTCAAAACATCTGACAAGTTTGATAGTGCCCTCTAATGCTCAACCATAAGGCTGTACGCTTTTTCTGCTGTAAACATACAACTGCATCTTTTGTACCTTATATATGGAATGGTGTCTTATTAAATGTTTTTGTTTACAATGTAACTGTTAACTCTTACGTCCGTATCAGGTTTTTCATCCAAGATGTTTAATATCTTTTTAAATTTAAATTTTTCCTTAAAAATTTTTGGTTTAGTTTAGTATTGTATGGTCTACCCAAGTTTAGTTTATCTGAATGTAGCCTTAGCTCAGTGTTGTATTGTCCTGTCTATATATTTGAACTTAGCCGTTGTTGTAGCGAGATTTTAACCAATAACAAATATAATTGTATATGGACTAGTCTATCCAAAAGTATGTAACTTATTTTTTAATGTGTGTTACAATGTGTCTTTTATGATTTTTTAAATCGAAATAAAGACTTGAAACCTGAACCTGACAGCATAAGTCAAAGACGTCTCCACTTTAAAAATGCTCTAAAAGAGGAACACAAAAATATGATGAGGAGATCAAGCTTGAGGTTCATGGGAATTCCTAAGGTGAAAGGGCAGAACCCCTCCTAGTTGACAATCTCATCAGGACTCATGGTACGTCAAGATTTAAATAGAATTCAGTTAGTGGAAAAAAATCTTTAAGGACAAGATGAAGAGCATTAAAAGACCAGAGGATTAAGTTCATGGCGATTCTAATTCTTTCCTCAATTTTGATCCTCAGCATTTTACCTAGGGTTTCCATGCAGGCCTTTCCAACATGGAAACCCTGTCAGAAAGTGTGTCTGAGGGCACCTATGGTAGCCCCTATGGATCCCTGCACCCCTTGGCATGCACCTCTAGGCATGTCAAGGATTAACACCACCTCCTATTTCCCTATGGGAGCATGTACTACGGCCGGTTTATGGCTGTATCACATGCTCCCATACAGAAGTGTCGATATGCGACCGAAAAGTGTTCGGTCGCATCCTAATCAGGCAGTCGGACTGCTGGCCGGAGGTCGGTCGGCCCCTGTTTCCGAGACGGTGTTGGGCCGATGCAAGTTTTCCAGACAACGTAATAGGCCCCAAAGTCTTCATCAGGGCCAGGACTGTCGATGCAGACCACACAATTCCTTGTCGTGTCGTTGTTTAAAACATACTGGAAGAGTGCACGTCTTATAGCCTAAATGTGAATATGTCAAGAGCAATCTGGCACTGTAGCATATGCTATACCACGTCCCATCCCCCAGTGTTAATTAATGGGTAGCACCCTTTTGTTTAAAACTGAGAAAGTAGATCATAAAAAAAAGACTGTGGGAGCGGCTCTTTTATTCATGGGAACAACTTCTAAACCTGCAGCCCACCTGGAGCCAACAAGGCCACTTCTGAGCAGAGTGTGCTCCATCCCATTTTACAACTTAGCAGTATGTTTTAAACAACTCATCGGTTTACTTCTGGGACCTATATTGCAGACTGCAGTTATTTCCTGGTTTCCTGCAGCTACCAGTCTTCTGTTCCATTCTTTATATGGAGTTAAGAGCTGGTGATGACAGTATGTTGTCTTACATCTCCACTGCCTGGTGGCCCCTGTACCTATTGATTTACTCCCTTTATGCACTTTATTTGAATTCTCACTGTCTTTAACTTTGTGGCTGTTTTTCATCTTGTGCTTCGACCGCTTTCCTGTGACTTCATGTTTTTAACACACTGTATTGACATTTTCAGTGGGTATTAGGAAACAGTGGTACTTCAGCAGACTAGATATTCCCTCCCATGGTACAAGAAACGTTGAACCAAGTAGAGCAGACTCGATGATAATATACCCTGACATTAGGCATGGGAGACAAAGATCTGTATGTTGTTCGTGCTCTAGCAATACTGCCTCAACCAAGAGGTTATGCTCAATCATTAAAGTAACAAGAAAATCGATCCAACTCTCCCAATTCCCTCCACCCCATAGCTTGGTCCAGAGAGAACACCAGTATCTGATAAGCTCTAAGAGCAAACATCGTGGTCGTCCATCTGCCCAGGAGATGAGAGGGAGGGAACAGAAGGGGGAGGCAGGTTCAAGGGCCTGTCATTCAGTAACCTCATTGAGGAGTGCCATCACATCTGTCCAAAATTCCACACCATATGAAACCTATCCACCCTAACTAATCCACACCTGGAGCACCCCAAGCCAGCACCTGGATAATATTTGTTTATCTTATTGGGAGTAAGATATGCTCTGTGGATGTAATAAAACTTGATAACCTTAAATCGAGTATTATGAGACACCTGGGGAATGTGAGCCAATATTTCTACCCAGTCCGTGTCAGATATAGGGGCGCCAACATCAGTCGACCTTACGTTCCTGAGACTGAGTGAAGTGTACCTGTCTGCCAGCAGTGCAAACTATAACCCAGTGATTACCTGTTATTTGCCAGAGAACGTGCAATGGGTATGGCATCCCTGCCTCGTAATAGGTTTGGCCTTCCTACACCGACATCTCGAAATAATCAAACAAACAAACCCACTGCCTGTGACCTATTTCATGAATACAGCGACAACGTCTAGATATAGAGAAGAGGGGAATACGTGTCCACCTCATTACAGAGCAGACCCGGTGTGCAGACAACAGGGCAAAAATAGAAAACTGGATAAATAAATTTCCTTTTTATTAGAAAATACACCCTTAATTTTTTGTGCAAAGAAATAATACACAATATTAACAAAAATACATAAATTATCAATGGTCAAAAAATTAGACACACAGGACCGATATTCATAAAAAAATTACAAAAACACTTCCCGGTCAGATGGGTGAATCATAAATATTATACATGACAGACCCACATAGTTATAATTTCTAATCGTAAACAACACTCAGTGATAACTAGTTACGTGACCCCCAGCAAATCGGTCTGTGCCACCAAACATTCTAATCCGGACGGCAAAATTACACAAATTGTGAACATTAAATGGCATCTTTTAAACATCAATAGCGATGAAAACAGGATCGCTAGACCACTGTTTGCCTTCAGACGAAACAACAACCTATGAAACCTACTAATCAAAGTCAGAAGAACAGAAAAGAGTAATTTCTGGCAAAAGTCCATCACCGGTGGGGACCCCATTCAGGGTAACCACAAATGCGCCATTTGCCAGTCCTGCGCTATTGTGATCTTGGCTCGTTCTATTAGAATCAACAACACAACTGTCTATTGAAAGGATATCACTGATTGCCGCTCATCTAACAACATTTACCTTATCCTGTGCCCCTGCGGTTTTGGATATATTGGCAAAACAGGATGTGTATGGAGGACCAGAATAGGCGAAGATAAATCCAACATTCGAAAAAGGAAGTACGCAGCCCCCTTGGTTAAGCACTGGAAGGATCTGAACCACTGAGATACAGACTTGAGATGGACTATCATAGAAAAAATCGTTCCTCAAGATGGCAGGGACTCGCACGGTGTCAATTCTTAAGAAACAAGAGGTATTTTGGATTTTCACCCTTAAAACTGACAAGAAGGGCCCTTAATGAACAGAACCCCTGGGAGAATGCAATATAGATCCCCACTCCTGCTCTACCTATTCCTTGTTATTTACCTGAATCTACTCTTTCTGGTAAGGGCAGTTAGTCTCTTTACACTTCTTCTTAACCATGAAGATTAGCTGCATGCTGGTCCTCCTATTTGGAGTTTTTATCATCCTGGTTCTCTCCTCTTTTGGCGTTTGGCCTTGTCTATGTGTCTATAGCCTAGACTTCATACATTTTTTGTAGCCCCACTGTGCATGCGGCTTGTCTCCAGGGGGAGAGCATGTTTAGGTCTCACTGAGTCAGCGCGAATGCGCTGCTCGGAGAGACTTTATAAAGGTGAGTTTTGAAAGCACTGCTGGCTGGTGACCAGCTTGCTAGAACACGCACACACACGTGCGACGTGCACAGCACTTGGTCCCGTCACGCGCGCGTGCGCACAACTGACGTCACCACCCGCGTTTATTTTTTTATCGCAGCCGCGTGGCGTTTCTTATACAGCCTCGCAGCCTATGCTTGTTTCTTGTGTCTCACAGCATTGCATTGCAAATGGGTGCTTTTTCACGAGTACAGCAGAATGGTCTTTCGGTGTGTCACATGGGATCGCATAATAGGTCTATTTTCTTCTGTTGCAATAGGATACATTGAGTAACACTGTTTTTTCGTGTGTCCCACAGAAATGTATCGTAAAAACAAAATTTTTTTGTGTGCACCTTTCGACTACGTTGTAAGGGAGCTTTTGTTCATGTGTTTCATACAGATGACATTGTAAGCCTGTGTTCTCATGACTGCCATAGGGTTTTGTTGTAAAGCTGTACTTTTCAGGTGCTCTTTAGGACTGTGCAGCGCTCTAGTGTTTCTGCCCCGGGGCAGAGACCAGGAAGCACACACAAACATTGTATCACTCTCTGGCCAGGCATGGCCAGAGAGCTTAAATAAACGAGCCGGGGTCGCTCGAGACTTCCATCCCAGGCTACTGTATCACTGTGTGGGTCTCCCTTATTGTATGACTGCATGCGTGGCCTTGTATGCCTGTGGCATTGCTGAGAAATCCTGCCCCGCAAAATAGCAGCCCCACACTGGCGACGAGGGTGGGATGCAATAACCCACGCAACCCGCAGCTGCCCCGCTGATAAGCACTGAGAGGGAGCACCACAGAAGAGCGAGACTCGCCCTACCTGGCTGGCGGCCGCAAGGGTAGAAGGCCCAAGGTCCGTGTCGGCAGCGACGAAGCCGGTAAGCGGAGCGTAAGAGCAGGAAGCTGCAGGGGCTCACCAGGAGCAGCTGGCGATTGAAGGACGCGAGCATCGCGCAAGAAGGCCTGTGCACGAGCTGGGACGCTCCACAGCACGCCGGGGAGTGGGCGCATGCGCAGAGCAGAACCAGCGCGATCCAAACGACGATCGGAAGGCTCAGAAGGAGCGGAGCGCTCGAGCCGCTCACCGCCACGTGTGAGCAGAATACAGTCAGGAGGAAGAGTCTTCCCCAAACGCCAGCCAGGCCAAATCACTACCAGAAAAGGGGGAAGGTCAGAAGAAAGATAAAGGCAACAAGCAGTGGCAAAGGCAAAAAGATAAAGGCAACAAGCAGTGGCAAAGACAAGAGGCAGAACAGGGGGCCCACGCTAAAGCTGAATAAACAGTGGGAAAATAATAAAACACAGGGCAAAGCAGCCAGCAATACCACACAACAAGCAGTGGCAAAGGCAAAGTGGACAGTGACGTTATAAGGGGCACCAACAACAAGCATTGGCACAGAGCAAGACAGCAGATCACTCAAGAGATCGCCAACTACACGAGGTTACACCATGTCGAACCAACCAAACCAAAATCCCGCACAGCCGCAAGCCGCAGCACCTGCCCAACCGCCGCCTCCACGGGCGCACTCGCAGATTCAAGCGCTGCCGCCCTTCAGTGAACTCATTGACCCGTCGACCGCAGCCCCACGATGGACAGTTTGGATAGGGCGTCTGAATAATTACTTTGTCGCAACCAGAGAAACAGACACAGCAGTGAAGAGGTCGCTACTTCTACACTTTGGAGGAGATGAAGTTTACAAGTTGTTCACACATCTCCCAAACACCGGCACACCAAATGACTACGACGCGGCCGTCAGAGCCTTGAATGCTCACTTTGACCCGCAGCTCAACCATCACTATGAACGGCTTAAGTTCAGGCAATCCAGACAAAGAGAAGGGGAGACGATGGACACTTTCCATGCTCGGCTCAGGGAACTGGTGAGCTCTGGCACGGAAGATGACATGACCAAAGAAGTCACAGCACAACTGATCCAGGGCTGCCGCAATAAGACCTTGAGAACACTCATACTCAGGCAGCCGCGCATCACCCTAGACGAGATCCTGCTCCCCGCGCGATCACACAAGCTATCTGACATCTGTGCGACAGCAATGGAAGCCGCGCTCAATCAGCATACAGACGCAAGCGCCCACCTGAAGACGGGGCGAGTAGACACCATCCGCACACCAACTCGGAGCGGACGAGGATGATGGCCCAGCAAAGCGACGCAACGTACTCCATGTGGGTACTGTGGCAAAGAGGAACGCAACCCGGACGGCTGCCCAGCGGGAGGCAAGACGTGTTCAAAGTGCGGAATCCCCAATCACTTCGAAGTGTGTGCCGGGGAGGGTTCCGAGGCAAGAGCACCGCGGGGAAGAGATCAGTAGCAGGCGCGGTGAGGCACCTATCGCTGGAAGAACCCACGACGTCGCGGCCAACGAAGGCACTGTCTTGCAACTATCAACGCCTGGACGACTCCTTGACTGAAGAGGAAGGAGAATGCTACTTCGTGTCATTCGCAAGTGATCTCAAGCGACGAAGAAGAATGCAGCCAAAGTGTAGCATCGAAATAGATGGATAACCAGTGACAGGTCTAATTGGCACGGGAGCTACGGTTAATGTGATGGGCCTGCAGCACTATACAAACCTAAACCCAAAGCCGCAACTCACGCCATCCTAAATCCGGATTTTGACATATGGCAGCCAGAAGCCGCTACCCCTCCAAGGGAAAATGGTAGTTCAAGTGAAGGCGGAAGACAAGGAAGTCACGACGACGTTTCACGTGGTAGACAGAGAAGCAGACTTACTGGTAGGAAGCCACACAGCAGAAGACCTCCAACTAATATAATTTGCGAATGCAGTAAAGATGCTCCAGACAGAAGACATCTTAGAGTTGTTCCCACAACTCTTCACAGGGCTAGGAACCATCAAGAAACAACCGGTGAAGCTCCACATCGATAAAGCAGTACAGTCAGTAGCACTACGACACCACCGGTGAATCCCTTTTCACTCCAGGCCGCTAGTCGAACAGGAACTACTAAAACTAGAACAGAAAGGCGTGATTGAAAAGGTGTCGGGCCCTACACCATGGGTCTCGCCCATGGTCATTGCCGAAAAACCGAAACAACCAGGCAAAATTAGGATCTGTATCGACATGCGGATGCCGAACAGAGCCATCAAACGGGAGAGACACCTCACGCCGACGGTGGACGACATCCTTGCCGACCTGAATGGCTCGCAGTGGTTCTCCAAGCTGGATTTCAATGCCGGTTATCACCAGCTGAGGTTAGCGGAAGAAAGTAGATATATTATGACTTTCTCAACCCATCTCGGACTCCGCCGGCACAAGAGGCTCAATTTTGGTATTACATCGGCCGGCAAAATATTCCAGAACACTGTGAAAGAAATCTTATCAGGCCTTCAAGGCGTACTCAACGTGAGCGATGATATTTTGATCCACTCGAAGAACATCATCGGCGACTCAGAGCCTCGTTGCAACAACTGGCAGAGCATGGAATAAACCTTCACAAGGAGAAGTGTCAGTTTTTCCAGAAATCCATCGACTGCTTTGGTTACGTATTTAGCTCTGACGGAGTCAAAGTAGACCCCAGAAAATCACAAGCAATCCGGGGCGCCCCTGCTCCGACCACCGCCTCTGAAGTCAGGAGTTTCCTGGGGATGGCGACTTATTGCGCAAGGTTCATCCTGAATCTAGCACCCGTAGCCGAGCCACTCCGCAACCTCACAAAGAAGGAAACTCAGTGGAAATGGACACCGGCGGAAAGCAAGGCATTTGAACAAGTCAAATCATCGCTGCTAGACAGCACCACAATGGCCTGCTTTGACGTCTCCAGACCTACGGAAATACTAGTCGACGCCAGCCCAGTTGGTTTGGGAGCACTACTAACACAAGAGACGGAGCCAGGCACGTGGGCAACTCTGGCATTCGCGAGCAAGGCCCTCACTGCCACGGAGTCACAGTACTCGCAGATTGAGAGGGAAGCGCTCGCTGTAAAGTGGGCGTGCAACCACTTACAGCTCTATGTAAGCGGACACCCGTTCTAGGTGGTGACCGACCATCAACCGCTCTTCCCATTATTCAAAGGGACCGCGCCACATCCACCTCCCAGAATAGAACGGTGGGCCATACAGGTACAACAATACCAAATGGACTTAGTGTACTGCCCGGAAGCAAAGAACCCAGCGTACTTCTTATCCCATCACCCTGCCCAAACAAGCGAGTCGGACGCCGATCAGGAGTTGAAGACGGAGGAATACGTTAACATGGTGTCCCAATGGGCATGTCCCCGAGCAATGTCAATTGACGTGATCAAAGCATATCTCGACGCCAACCCCATCCTCATGAGGGTCGCCCAAGCGCTAGCCAGCGGTTCGTGGGAAGGTTTCTCACAATACAAGAAGGAAATAATCACAGCCAAATCCAACTATTTGTCTGAGGTAATCCTTAAAAGCTCTAATAAATCCCGGGATACTTTTAGGCTCATCAAAGAGCTTTCCCACCCCGTTTGTGCTAATAGCCAAACCAAACCCTCACAAGAACTCTGCAACGACCTTGCTGTGTTCTTTCAAGATAAAATCAGCAAAATTGTAGAGGGAATGAATAGTAATCCTATCTCCCCACTACATGACACCAGCATCCTAACAAATAAAGACGGAAAGGCGGATCCTGATACGTACCCCCCCCAAATGCCACCCTGGAAAACTTTATGGCTCCGTCGAAACAGGAATTCATCACAACAGCCCTCCATACGTCCTCAGGCTCTCCTCTAGACCCTCTTCCCCATAGAATAGCCAAGAAATTCGAGGATGACGTTTTACCAGCCCTGCACCAACTATGTACTCAATCTCTGCATACAGGCTCCGTTCCCAAAGACTGGAAACTAGCGATCGTCACCCCGCTACTAAAAAAACCCAACCTGGACCTAAGCTGCCACAAGAATTACCGACCCATATCCCTATTACCATATCCTATAAAAATCATAGAGCGATGGGTCACTAGAGCTCTAGCCCTCTTCCTTGATACCAACAACTTCCTGGAAGAGGAGCAGTTTGGCTTCAGACCAGTTCATGGAACGGAGTCAGCCCTGCTGACAGTTATGGATGACCTGCGAATGAGGGCGGACAGGGGATAATCAGCAACGCTGATTCTGCTTGACCTGTCCGCCGCGTTCGATACGGTGAACCACGGCATCCTGATAGAAAGATTAAGGAACATCGGAGTCAGAGGGGTCGCGCTCGACTGGTTCCGCTCTTACCTGACGGACAGGTGGCAGGCAGTATCTATCCCTCCCTACCAATCAGAGTTCACGAAAGTCCCGCATGGAGTCCCACAGGGGTCTGCCATCAGCCCTATACTCTTTAATATTTACATGCAACCCCTGATGCGGATTATCAAAAGCCATGGCATCAGCGTGACAAACTATGCAGACGATACCCAGCTGATAATCTCGCTGGACGGAAATAGAGCAAGCCCAATGGAAACATTTCACACCTGTATGCTGGACATGTCTCTCTGGCTCAGTCAGAACTCACTAAAATTTAACAGTGAGAAAACTGAAATACTACATTGCACAGTAGGAAAAATCCCCAAAAGTCTTCCGACAGACTTCTGGCCTCAGTCGCTAGGGGACTCGCCCACCCCAGTGAGCTCTGTAAAAAATCTTGGAGTCACTATTAATAACAAACTAAGCCTAGAGACTAACGTCAACAAGCAGGTTAGCTGCTGTTTCACCCTACTAAGAGGACTTCGAAGACTGCTACCTCTCCTGCCCCCACTGACCAGAGCCGACATAGTCAGGAGCACTATCCTGAGCCGCCTGGACTACTGCAATGCCCTCCTGCTGGAATCCCCTGCCTATCTCATCTCCAGACTCCAGAGCGTCCAGGCAGCCGCAGCCAAACTGGTACTCTCCCGTGAGCGTAGATCCTCTACCACCCTTGCCTTGGCTGACCTACACTGGCTGCCCATACACCAAAGGATTTGCTTCAAATCCCTATGTATTGTTTTCAGGGCAGTTCACGGGCTAGGCCCCGACCACTCCAGCACAAATTCAAGTGGTATGAGCCCAGCCGGTCTCTTCGATCCTCATCCATGAATTTCATCAGCATCCCCAGGATCAAGAAAGCCACCTGTGGAGGACGAGCTTTCAGCATTGCTGCAGCCCACCTTTGGAATAACCTCCCCTTTGACATCAGGATAACTAATGATCTTCTACCCTTTCGGAAAAAGGTGAAAACTTGGCTTTTCCCAAAAAACCCTCCTAAAACCCTTCGCAATAAATAATTCTTCCCGGCTCAGCATCTCGTTCATGCTCCTGTCCCCACAAAGCTTTTAGCTACATATCTAAGCGCCAGGATGCCCGTAGGGTTACAGAGCGCTATACAAATGCTATAAATAAATAGAAATAAATAAATAAATAAAGTTTCCTCAAAAACGTCCAAGGCTGGAGCGAAGCAGAGAGGAACCGTTTGACACAATTTGAGGGTCCACGATAAACTCAACATCGCTGAGAATGGTGTCATCCTCAGAAGGTCTCGAATTGTCATCCCCAAGCAGCTGCAAGAGCAAGCCACGATCCTTGCACATGAAGGCCACCAAGGCACCAGATGGATGAAAGCAAAGATGAGGGAAAAGGTGTGGTTCCCTAAACTTGAGGAGAGCGTTGAGACCGTGGTTCGCAACTGCAGGTCCTGCCAACTCACCAGCAGCTCAGAAAGCCCAGCACCGGTCATCACGGAAGGTCCAGCGCCGTCACTGTGGTCGTGGGTGAGCCTTGACTTCGGGAGTTTCCCTGACGGGAGGATCACAGTTGTTCTGTTCAACAGCTACACCAAGTATCCCATAGTGGAGGTTGCCCCGTCGACAAGCTTCACCAATGTTCAGCCTATCCTGGACAAGTCGTTTGCACTATTTGGGATACCGCAGGTGATCAAGACGGACAACGGGCCCCCATTCCAGGGCAGTGAATTTAGAGACTTTGTAGGAAACCTCGGAATCAAGCACCACCGGATCACGCCGCAATGGCCCCAAGCAAATGGGGAGGTTGAGCGGTTTATGCGGACCATCAACAAGGTGCTGCACATTGCCACGGCAGAGGAGAAAGACCCAGAGATTGCTCTCCAGAGCTTCCTACGAGAATACAGGAGCACCCAGCACTGCAACACACAGCGATCCACTTGTTCACTTATGCTGGCTGGCCCGAGGCGGGACATGCTACCCATGGCGGATACCTGGGTCGCTGAGCCGTACGACCCACAGGCAACCCAAGAGAGACAACGTAACACCAATGACAGGGCCAGCCAACGACGGAGGGCACGCTCACGAGTACTGGTCCCAGGAGACTCCGTACTAATACGTGCCAGGCAACCTGGTGGAAAGTTCCGCACCCCCTATGAGGCTGGACCATGGACTGTGAAGTCGACGAAGGGCACAACAGTCACCGTGGAAAAAAACGGAGAAATAGTCACGCGTAATGTGTCCTGGTTCAAGCAAGTACCACAAATATCCGGAGTATCTCAGCCAGGAGATGCACCCGCAAGCACTGACCCCGACGTGACCGTCTCAGATGCTGGTGGCAGTGAAGTTCCGATGAACAGTCCTGCGCGGACAGTATCAGTGAGCGGAGAGACCAGCTCGGAGCAGCGTTGCGAAGAGCGGCAACGACCGCACCATCTCAAGCCGAACGGCTCGCAGACTTTATGTGCTAGTCATCTGGAGTTTGAAATGTTAATAAAAGACTGATTTGGGAAGGGATGTAGCGCTCTAGTGTTTCTGACCCGAGGCAGAGACCAGGAAGCACACACAAACATTGTATCACTCTCTGGCCAGGCATGGCCAGAGAGCTTAAATAAACGAGCCGGGGTCGCTCGAGACTTCTGGCCCAGGCTACCGCATCACTGTGTGGGTCTCCCTTATTGTATGACTGCATGCGTGGCCTTGTATGCCTGTGGCATTGCTGAGAAATCCTGCCCCGCAAAATAGCAGCCCCACAGACTGAATTGTAATTCCGTGCTGTTTTCGTTGATCCGGGGAGGATCGCAACGTGTCAAGTGTTTTTTCACGTGTCACAGATCACTTTGAGTGTTCGTTTTATATGTCCTCAGAGAATTGCATAGTTAAATCTGTGTGATCCATATATCCCTTAGATTTTCATTGTACATCAGTTCTTTTTTCGCGTGTCTCATTGGATTATATTTTAATACAGTTCTCTTTCATGGTAATACGTGCTTTTCAATGTTTTCTGTAGGACCACACTGTAAACCTGTGCTGTTGTGTGCTCAGATCGCACTGCAAGGCAGTGTTTGGTTATGTGTCCTGGTTGCATGTGAGTCTTAGCAAAACAAATTCTAAGGACACCAGTTCTGAGAAACCATTTCAACTAAATTTCCAAGATGAATGGCATTTCCTGTTTACTAGAAACCAATTCATTTTTCGATATTGCCATATACATGTTTTTTTTTTAAGTTGTAAAAACCATTCATCCGGAAAGTGGCTTTTCTCTGTAGTTTTTTCTTTCAGGATTGCAAGAATACTTTCACCCTCCACCCACCAAGCCTTTCCATCTCTTTTTACTGGGTAATGTTTCACTTTCTTAAAAATATTTGAAGCTTCGGTGGCTACCCCGAAAAACTGTCCATCTTTTCTCTGTCTTTTTCCGGTCCTTCTCCCTTTCTCCTTATCCTCCTGCTTCTGTTTTTAGCACTGCCTCCCATCACCTCTCCTTTATCCATCTATCAAGTTAGCTTACTTACGTCCTCCCATTTTCTCTTCCTCTTTTCGTTTTTTTTGTGGGAAGGTTCCATTCTGTGCCCACATTCCTCCTCTTAACTCTTTCCTTACACTACTTCCCTTCACATTTTGTCTGCAGCCTCTTATCCCCCCACTTTAGAATTAAAATGAAGTTTTCTAACTAGGATGGATAATGGCTCCTGCATTTCTTTTTTTACTTTTTTAGTATTTATTTTTTTTAAAACTACTTTCAACCACATTGTACTGCTGCACTTGTAGTTGCACTTAAACATGAGTGACACCGAGAGATGTATATGTGAAGCTGTTCCTTTTAAGTAGATTTACGAATTTGGGTGGTTCAGTAGAAGCTGTCCTGATGCTTGTATGTATTTGTAGGGTGTAGGGTTGTAGTCCTACCTAAGCGCAAAGTTTGGGGTGTCATGGATAAGTTTCAAGAGGGCACTTCAGCCATGATGTAATGATCTTGAAGCTGCATACATGCTTCACGTGTGGTAGAAGAGTGCAAGAAGGGTACTTGAGGATAAGTATCGTCCTTTTCCAAGATGAAGGTAATATGAATGAGCTATCTCTTCGGGACCATTCAGTCAATTTTTCACACCTTTTTGACCTATCGGTGATCATGGTGTTCCTCATCCTTGCCGACCTGGAGGTCCAGAGACTGGCTATCTACACAGAGAAGGAAGTATCTCGTACTCACATATTTCTGAAGGGAGAGAGGGTCAGGAGTGGAGCCTTTCTGAATAGAGCATCCTTCTTTGGGCCTATCTATACAATTCTAGTTAGAGGAAGGAAGGTCTGATGTCATGGATGGCCTGATGGTTAAAATACAGAGTCTTGAATGGCCTATGTCTGGTCAGAGCTAACCAGTGGAGAGACTGCTGGACTAGATGTGGTCGTGCAAATGTAGATACATGGTTTGTCTGGGTAACATTCTGGATTTTATGGAGTCTTTGCAGTAGATAGTCGGGGCTCCAATGTATAGTTGCATGTTTTAATCTAGGCATGAGAGGACCAAGGCAGTGTTGGCCGGATGTCAGTGATGGAAGTAGCGGTGAGGGAAGATGCTGCATAGAGTTCCTACTGTGTACCTTTTGCTCACCTTGAAGCACATCTGGCACAACTGACAGGTTGAGGGCTTTTACTATGCTTTGGTATGTACACTTTAGCAGGTGGGGAGGCTGCTTTAGCTTCGCTGCTCAACAGTTATATGAGTGGCACAGAGCGAAACAAAACATTAAATAAAACAGTACTTTCCTCTCCCTTAGCCCAATTTCATACTCAACAAGAAACTGAAAACATGGTGTAAAGTAACGAATCCAGGTATAAATAGGAAAAAAAATATGTTTATTCGGAAATAAGGCACAGCGCAACCGTTAGCTTAGATGGCAGGATACAAACTGTCCATCATAGAACCTGGAACCTAGAACATGGAAAGTACACGCAGGTACTTGGTTCTAGTTCCAGGAAATAAATAATTATGTACAAAGCACAACAAATAACTATGTAGAATGCACAATGTAACACATCTCATCCCTACAGAAAAACAATATTTGATTAAAAAAACAAACAAATAAAAACAAATATGATAAAAATCTATAAGACAACACCACAGGTCTGGAATTGCTCTTAACCCTGTGAGCAATGGATTGAGAGGAATGAGAACTCCCTCGCATAATTCGATTGGAATCATTACCTGATGTTATAAATTTACACTTGGCAACTTTCCTTATGCTCCAAACTCTCCCATCTTGAGTGATCACAGAATTGTTACACACTTTTACAATTTTAATGGGATGACCAAACTTGGAAGAACCTTTGTTAGATAAACCTGTTTTTTTTTTATTCTCACCCATTCACCTACCACAAAATTAGGAATGTTCACCTTCATGTTATAGTCAAATAATGCCTTCATATTATTTTGCTTTGTTTCCACACGTTTAGCTACTTGACGGATATCCAGTTGGTCAACATCCTTATTGATTTTTTTTACCCACCACGGACAAAAATCAGAAATGGGTTCTCTGCCTTTGAGAAGCTGGAGAGGACTTACTTCAGTAACTGAATGTGGAGTAATACGATACACCCATAGTCTTTTCCTTACAACATCCCTCCAAGATTCACCTGACCTACAAGCAAATTCAACTGCATCTTTAAGAACTCGGTTAAATCGCTCAACCTGACCATTTTCCCTCGGCTCATAAAGAGAAGTAGTAAGATGTTTAATTCCACATGAAGTAAGGAAATCTTTCATTTCACGCGAAATAAGCTGAACACCATTGTCCGTAACCAAGGTTTCTGGAGAACCTTCTCGTGAAAAAATCTCTTTAAGAAAAGAAATGATGACCAATGTGGTAGGACTAGCAACAAACTTGACCTCCAGCCACTAGGATGGGTAATCTATCAAGACTAAAGCAAAACGGGCATTGCAAGGAAGGCGATAGAATGGACCTGAACTATCAAAAGCTACTTTTTGCCCTGGGTGTTTAGGCCAGGAAACAGGATTCAGTGGAGCAGAAAACACTCTGAGCATCTTATCACTGCTTATACAATCAGAACACTCCCTAAATGTCCTTTCTACCATACTATCAAGTCCAGGCCACCAAAAATGTACCCTAATGAGGCGCGTCATAGAGTGCATACCTAAGTGTGCCTGATGAGCCAGAGTAAGAATCTTCTCTTGTAACGAGACAGGAGGAATCATTTTGCCCCTCTTAATAAGAAATTTACCAATTGCTTCAATTTCAGTGGAAACCTGGCAAAAAGGAGCAAAGTCTGCAATGACAGATTTATCTCTGGGCCATCCATTCTCCAAACAATCAAAAATAAATTGAGACAGGATCTTTCTCCATCTCAGACATCAATTCAGATTCAGACACACCACTAAACTCATTGGAAACAAAATCTTTGACAGCAAAAACAATCTCCAACTCGTGTTTGTCAGAGTTAACATCTTGATTTGGACAAGGTAACCTGGAGAGAAAATCAGCAGTAACATTACTTCTGCCCGGAACATACACTACCTCGAAATCATACTCTTGTAATTTGGAAGATAAGCGGGTTATGAGAGTAGTAGAATTCCATCCACCACCAGAAGATAAAATTCCCACTAGAGGTTTGTGATCAGTTTTGAGGATGAACCTGTTACCTCATATATAATTCCGAAAATGTTCCACAGCCCATATGCAGGCCAGTAACTCTCTCTTAATGACTGCATATTTCCTTTCAGTAGCAGACAAAGTTCTGGATGCGAAAGCAACACACCATTCCTCTTTTCCTGAAATCTGACTTAAAACACCTCCTAGTCCATAACAGCTAGCATCCACTGTAATAACACATTTTTTATTGAGAGAAAAAGATTTCAAAGTGGGAGCGTTTACAATCTCGTTTTTAATATTCTTGAAAACAGCTTCTTGCCTGTCAGACCACAAAAATTCAGATGATTTCCTAGTTAACTCCCTGAGAGGTTCCATTTTGGTAGCGAAATTATGAATACATTTACTATAATACTCACATAAGCCAGCAAAAGAAAGAAGTTTCTCCCTGTAATCAGTGCTTTTACCATAGCATCAACTAAGTGTGTTTTTGGTACAACACCATCAGCAGAAAGAGTATGATCTAAGTACTCCACAGACTTACAAAAAAAACTTGCATTTTTTATATTTAAGAGTTAATCCAGTTTCACTCAATCTGTTACAAACTTCTTTGGGATGATTGTATTGATCATCCTCATTCTTGGAAAAAATAAGGATGTCGTCTTGGAAACACTTTGCAAACACACTAACATCTTTGAAAATATGGTACATTGCCCTCTGAAAGACAGAGGCAGCTAATGCCAGGCTAAAAGGCATCCTTTTAAACTGGAAAAGTCCACGTGGAGTAATGAATGCAATGAAATGTTTAGAGTCTTCAGCTAATTCAATTTGGTGGTACGCAGAGCGGAGATCAAGGGTAGAGAATATGCTTGCACCGTCTAACATACACACCATTTCGTTGATATTGGGAGATGACAATCTGTGATTAAATTAGCATTTAATGCCCTCATATCAACACATAACCTAATGCTTTTATCAGGTTTTTGGGCCAAAACAATGGGCGAAACCCACTCTGAAGATTCTATTTCTTCTATGATTCCACCCTGAACCATCTCATCCAGCAAATATTTAAGTTCAGCTCTGATGCTAATAGGCACCCCTCTCAGTTTTTGTTTAACTGGGATAGCATTTTCCTTGACTTTAATTCTGTGTATGAAACCTTTAAGTTTACCAAGTTTTTCAGTAAAAACCTGAGGAAATATTAAAGTGAATTCTTTTTCTTGATCATCAGTAATGGCCATTTTCTTAGTTGCAACATTCACACACTGAGTGTCCTGAGTGTCACTGCAACAGGAATTGTTCTCTTTCACACACATACCTTTATCATACGCGACATCAATGACAGACACTGGATCTTTATCTCTGGGATTTAACCGAATACAGAGTTTGGTTTGATCCCTCCAACCCAGTACATGCACTCCCTTTAATGCTACATACAGTTTTATCCATGCATTATTGCCTCTAAATTCAATTGAGACTTCTTTAAAACCAATGAAGTCAATATAAGACCCATCAAAATATTGTGCCACAATGTCAGGTTCACACAACTCCTTGTGATCAATTAAATTGCCAAAAATCTCAGCACAATATTTTTCTGTAATAATGGTCCATGGTGAACCTGAGTCTGCCATAAGTTCAAGTTCTCTTCCTAAAATATTATCAACACAATTCGGTGGACTTAAATTATCAGCTAGTGTAGTATCAAAAGGATCATGAATAGATACAACAATCCCACATTCAATTTTAGATTGTATGTCTTCTTGAGAAGATGCATTTTGTGAAACAGTAGAGATTTTACCTTTCAAAAAACTAGACAGTGCACCAATAGAACTCTTTTTTGCATTTGCATGTTTGCACATTTTGGCGAAATGACCTACACGCCCAAATTTGGTGCATTCTTTTCCAATGGCAGGACAACGCTGAAAGGAAGCAATGTGACCTGCATTACCCCACCTGTAACAATAATATCCTTTAGGGTTGGATTGATTTTTTGCACTAGGATTGAACCTGTTATTAGGTAATTAATTACGGGGTGTAATATTACTTACAGTACATGGTTCTATCAACCCCGGAGTCACATTACTTACAGAACTTGAAACAGACTTATTTTCAAGGGTTTTCATCCACCGTTCAGATTGTTCCAAAGCTTTTGCAGTACTTATAGCAGTTTCCAAATTAGGATCACCAAAATCCATAGTTGCTCTTGGACTTTCTTACTCCTAACATGAACAATGATTTGATCCCTGATCATTTCATCAGTGATCAAACCAAAATTACAGTGTAAGGATAAGGCACGAAGATCAGTAAGAAAATCATCAAAACTCTCACTTTCTTCTTGGGCTCTGGTATAGAATTTATATCTCTTTAAGGCCACACTAGTATTAGGTTTGAATCTGTTCTCAATGCGTAATAATGCTTCATCATAGACATTGTGATCACCTCCCGATCTCATGGGAGGAAGAGTTCTGTACACATTTTGTCCTTCCGAACCTAAACGACGAAGAAATATATTCTTCTTTCTCTCAGCAGACATTCTTTCTCCATGGATAGCTTTTAGATAGGTGATTAACTCTTCTTTCCATCTTGACCATGGAATGGGAGGGTCACCTTTACTTTGTAAAAATTTGTTTGCGTGATCAAACTGAATAGTTCAATTATAGGAAGGTAAGTGTACACCGAATTAAAATAAAATTGAGAACTTGAATAAAAACAAGGTGATAAACAATATACCAATCGTAATAGTATAATGAGATGTGCAATATATTAATAGTTGAGTTGTAGTCGTGCACATCGACGAAGCATAATTCACACAAACCAATGTACTATAAGGTATATGATGTCATGTAGATCAAATAAATGTGAATAATCCAGAAGAATGAATATAGTCAAAACAGAGTTTATAGTTACAAACTGTTTGAATAGGAGCAAAATGTCTAAAATGTAATCTCAAATTAAATCCACAGATTTGAAAGGTATTTAGTGCTTCACACAATATCCGATATGATGAGTAATCAAAATAAATCCAGAGGTTTGAAAGTTATTAAATGCTTCACACGAGTTCCAAATAGTTTAAAACAGAAGCGAAATGTTCAAAATAGTAAAATACTTTGAAGAGTACGAAAATGCTCTATAATGTAGCCGACAGGAGCCGGACTTCCTTCAATTCGGAGCCGGGCAAAAACTGAAGAAAACAAAGATGTCTATATGACCTCAGACGCTACTCTCCGCTGCACGTAAGGAATACAAGGCCAACAACCAACAGAAAATAGCATAAATGCTGGTGATGTCAGCCGCTATGTTGGTATAGAAAACAGCTACGTAAACGCGCTGTCTGGAACCCAGGAACGTCACCATAGAAGAGGCTATCGTTCCAAGAGAACCGTTATCTCCCAAAAATGGCCAAAAGAGACAAAAATCAATAAGTCTCTCATAAAGCAACTTGAAGAAATCCAGGTAAGGCGAATGTGCTCGACGTGGAATGATAAAGATATTAGTAGTATGCAGCGTCGTCGTATTGAAGAAATAAACGGGTCCAGAAATAGAAGAACTCCTTCGCAACTGTGCCACAGTGAGCTGCAGAAAGAGTTCCCAAAAATCGTCGCCAATTTTGTAAAGTAACGAATCCAGTTATAAATAGGAAAAAAAATTATGTTTATTCGGAAATAAGGCACAGCGCAACCGTCAGGTTAGATGGCAAGTTCAAGTTCAGGAATTTGTATAGCGCACTACTCACCCAGAGGGTCTCAAGGCGCTTGGGGAAGGGGGTGAGTTATTTATCGAATAGCCAGGTTTTAAGTTCCTTCCTGAAGTAAATGTGGTTCTGGGTGAGGCGGAGGTGTGTGGGGAGAGAATTCCAGGTTGTGGCCGCTAAATAGGAGAAGGATCTTCCACCCATGGTGGATCTTTGAATGCGTGGGACTGCAGCGAGGGCTTGATTGGAGGATCTTAGTTGGCGGGTCGGTGAGTAGAAGGACAGTCGTGTGTTGAGGCATTCAGGTCCTAGATTGTACAGGGCCTTGTGAGCGTGGGTGAGGAGACGGAACGTTATTCTCTTGTTGACGGGAAGCCAGTGGAGGTCTTTCAGGTGACCGGTAATGTGAGCTTGGCGTGGGATGTCCAATATGAGTCTGGCTGAGGCGTTTTGGATGCGTTGGAGTTTTTTCTGTAGTTTGGCTGTGGTTCCGGCATAGAGGGTGTTTCCATAGTCCAGTCGGCTAGTGACCAGAGCGTGGGTGACAGTCTTTCTTGTTTCGGTGGGGATCCAACGAAAGACTTTTTTGAGCATACGAAGTACGTTAAAGCAAGAGGATGATACGGCGTTGATCTGTCTGGACATCGAGAGGGAGGAGTCTAGGATGAAGCCCAGGTTACGTGCGTGATCTGTGGGTATGGGTGCCATGCCCACGGCCGATGGCCACCATGAGTCATCCCAGGCAGAGGGGGATGATCCTAGGATGAGGACTTCCGTTTTGTCTGAGTTAAGTTTCAGGCGGCTGTTTTTCATCCATTCGGCTACTTCTTTCATGCCTTCATGGAGGTTGGTTTTGGCGGTGCTAGGGTCTTTGGTGAGGGAAAGGATCAGTTGTGTGTCGTCAGCGTAGGAGATGATGTTGAGGTTGTGTTGTCGCGCGATGGAAGCGAGGGGACTCATGTAAACGTTGAAGAGGGTGGGACTAAGTGATGATCCTTGTGGTACTCCGCAGATGACATCGGTAGCCTCTGATTTGAATGGGGGGAGTCGGACTCTCTTGGTCCTTCCGGCGAGGAACGAGATGATCCAATCTAAGGCTTTTCCTTGTATGCCGATGTTGCTGAGGCGTTGTATGAGGGTGCTGTGACAGACCGTGTCGAAGGCGGCGGAGAGGTCAAGTAGGATGAGGGCAACTGTTTCTCCGTTGTCCAGTAGTGTTCGGATGTCGTCTGTCGCTGCAATAAGGGCGGTTTCGGTGCTGTGTTTGGCTCGAAAGCCGGACTGTGAGGAGTGGAGGGAGTTGTTGGATTCAAGGAAGGCGGCGAGCTGTCTATTGACGGCTTTCTCAATGACTTTGGCAGGGAAAGGGAGGAGGGAAATGGGGCGGTAGTTCTTGAGTTCGGAGGGGTCCGCTGTGGGTTTCTTCAGGAGTGCGCTGAGTTCGGCGTGTTTCCAGCTTTCTGGAAAGGTGGCGGACTTGAAGGAGCAGTTGATATCACGGAGATAGGGTGCGATGATGGAGTCCGCTTTGTTGAAGATGTGGTGGGGACAGGGGTCGGTTGGAGAGCCTGAGTGGATGGAGTTCATTAGGCGGATGGTGTCTTCAGTGGTGATTGGGTTCCAGGCGTTAAGGATGTTAGGGGGCGGTTTAGGATCGGAGGTGGGTGGAGTGGACTGTTCTTTGGGAGTGTTCTCAAAGCTGTTATGTATGTTGGCGATTTTGTTATAAAAGAAAGCGGATAAGGAGTCGCAGAGTTCTTGGGAGGGAGTGATGTCGTTGGAGGCTGTGGTGGGGTTGGTAAATTCTTTGACGATGTTGAATAGTTCCTTGCTGTTTTGGGCGTTGTTGTCGAGACGATCCTTGAATGCTGACTTCTTGGTGGAACGGATCAGTTGGTGGTGTTTGCGGGTGGCTGTCTTGAGGGTGGTCAGGTTGAGAGTGGTTGGGTTTTTTCTCCATGTTTTCTCGAGAGTACGGCATAGTTTCTTGGATTTCTTAAGGTCTTCGTTGAACCAGGGGGCTTTTTTACTGCCCTGTTTGGTTTGGTGGTTTTTCAAGGGTGCTAATTCGTCAGCGCTGTGAGTGATCCATTGTTTGAGTTCGGTGGCCGCTTGGTTTGGGTCCGATGAGAGGGCGGGCGGGTTTTGATTGAGCGATGTGAGGAGTTGGTCGGAGGTGATTTTGTTCCAGTTTCTTCGTGGAATAGGTTGTCGGGGGTTGTGGGTCGAGGTAGTTCTGTAGCTGAAGTGAACACATCTGCGGTCCGTCCAATGGAGAGCTGTGGTGCGATCGAAGGAGATGTGCTTGCTGGAGGTGAAGATTGGGTCGAGCGTATGTCCGGCTAAATGGGTGGGGGTGTCAACGAGTTGCTTGAGACCAAGATTGGTCAGGTTGTCCAGAAGGGTGATGGTGTTGCTGTTTTTCTTTTCCAGGTGGAAGTTGAAGTCTCCCAGTAGAATGTAGTTTTCGGAAGCGAGGGCATGTGGGCTGATGAAGTCAGTGATGTCTTTGCTGAATTGTTTACGGGTTCCCGGTGGCCTGTAGATGAGGGTGCCTCTAAGTGTGGTCCTGGGGTTGGTGTGGATCTGAAAGTGGAGGTGTTCGGCGGATGTAAGGTTATCGTCGAAGCTGGTCGTGATTCTGATGGTATTCTTATGGACGATGGCGATTCCTCCTCCTGTTTCGTTGTTGCGGTCTTTTCGGATGATCTTGTAGCAGTCTGGGATGGCTATGGCGATGTCGGGCGCTGAAGAGGCGTTCATCCAGGTTTCTGTACAGAAGGCGACGTCCGGTGAGGTAGTGTCGAGTAGGTCCCAGAGTTCTGTGGCGTGTCTGTGGATCGAGCGGGTGTTGAGCAGGATGCACTTCAGGTGGGTAGGGTCGGGTCTGTGTGTGGGGTTAGTGGGTTTGGCAGGGGTCTTCTTGCAGGCAGACTTGCAGGAGTGGCAGGCGAAAGGGCCGTGGGTATGTCCTGGGGCAGCCTGGTAGCATTGTGATGTGTGTCCGGGGTTAAGGGCTAGAAGGGTAGCGAAGTTGTATGTTATGCGGGATGAGTGCGGTTTGCGAGGGCCAGGGAGTCTGGCGCTTGGCGCGGACGGGCGTAGACGGGCTTACCTTTGGCGCACCTTCGGCGCGGCCGCAGCTCGTGGACGCTGCGCGTTGGGACATCTGTCTAAATGGATAGTGGAGGAGGCGGAGAGTGGGAGGGGCAGCTGGGAGGCGGGAGCGAGGTGGAGGGATGGTGTGGGAGGACGGCACAACAAACAAAATGGCAGCAACACAAACAAATGCTGCAAGGCGGGGCGAGAATGGGCAATAGCAATAGCAGCAATGGAGCGCTATGGGGCAGAATAATGCAGCAGTGGCTAGCGCTTCAAAGCGCGATAGAAAGGTCACAAGCGCTACGAGATTTGGCAGCAGTATAAATTATGTGCACTCAGCGATCGAATTGTGCAGACAGGCAGTCGAGGCAAAAAACACTCAGCAATCAGTAATTACCAAAGCAATACAAGCAGTGAGCAGTGTGCAAATCAACTCGAAATGCAAAATGCACTTAGCAAATAGTAAATTAACAAAGTAGTGAGCGGTGCGCAAAGGAACTTAAAATGCTAGATGCACACAGCAATCAGAAATCCACTTATGAACCCCTTCCATATATGTATGTAAAAACAAATACAGGTCCCAGGCTCAAAAGTTGCTTCTCACATGTGATGAAAAGTAAGTAAAAAGTGTGTGATTACGGAGTGCCGCACGTAAGCAACCACCAAGGTGTGATTGGCAGGTTCTCGCCAACTGGCTCACCCTCTCGTCATCGGCACTTTCCTAACAAGCATTGGCATAGCCAATAGGTCTCGCCTTTGGGACCTTATAAGTGTTTAATTATCCAGCACAATATCCTTGGTGCAACAATATCTACTGTTGCATTGCTAAACACTTATAAGGTCCCAAAGGCGAGACCTATTGGCTATGCCAATGCTTGTTTTTTGTTTTCTTGATCCGCTATCCTTTTTTAGTTTTTCTTCGTTTCATTGGTTTCCCTTCCAATATGGCTGCCGTTTTACCAGTCAACACTCCTACTGTAGTTTGCTTCCAATACCCTTTCTGTTTTGGGTCACAGGCGGTTTTATTGAGAGCGTTCCCAACTCCCAGTTACGCATCTGACCATGGTATCCTCTGCAGTCCTCAAAGCTATGTGATCTGGACCTGTTTTGCAAGTCCTGTACCTCACCATATTATTTTACTTTACTTTACTTTGTGTACTTATAGAGCGCAAGCGAATCATCCCCGAAGGGATCTCTCGGCGCTGTGCAGGAAAGGTGCGGAGGAAACAGCCAACTAGAACAGCCATGTTTTCAACAATTTTTTTAACCTGGGCAATTCATTACAGGCCCTAATATTTGCTGATAGTTTGTTCCAATGACTAGGGGCTAGATGACAAAAGGCTCTACCACTCAGTCTCACCCTCTGTATCCTCTGGGAACACAGAAGATTAGCATTACTAGATCTCAGTTGTCGGCGGTAGATATCGCCTGAGTTTATTGCTCAGATAAACAGGTCCTTTCCCCTGTAATGATTTAAAGATGACAACAAGTGTCTTAAAAATGGCTCGCTTCTTCACAGGGAGCCAGTGAAGCTGCTTCAGTAAGGGGGCAGACGGCGTCCGTGCTGGCTTATTTAAGGCCAGGCGGGCTGCAGTGTTCTGCACCACCTGTAGGCGCATTAGTAGGTCCTCCCTGGCCCCCACCAGCAACGCGTTGCCGTAGTCCAGCCAACTCACCACAAGTGACTGGACAAGAGTCTTCCTTACCGACAAAGGAATCCAGGGGAAGATTTTTCTTAGCATCCTCATAGTGCCGAAGCACAAACCGGATACTGTCTTGACCTGCTCCACCATAGATAGTTGGGCATCTATCCTAACACCCAGATTCCTGGCCCAGCTCCTGGGTGGAGGGGCCTCCCCTAATTCGGATGGCTACCACTCGGGGGACCAGATTGTCTCCGCTTTCCCAAAAAGCAGGATTTCAGTTTTTGCAGAGTTCAGTTGCAAATAGTTCCTCCTCATCCAGACAGCAATACTAGACATGCAGCTTCTAAATTTCCCTTGGGTTGCCATAATGTCCTCCTCAATGGGAACAATTATCTGCGTGTCATCCGCATATGAGATGTTTTTAAACCCATAACTTCTGATGATATCTGCCAAAGGTGTCACATAGGCATTAAAGAGGGTTGGGCTCAACACTGAGCCCTGCGGAACACCCCTGTCTACCACTGCTGTCTGGGATACAAATGACCCCATCTGGATACTCTGTGTCCGTCCCGATAGAAAGCTCTGGATCCAATCAAGAGCTTTACCCCTCACCCCGATCCCCCTCAGTCTGTCCAGCAATATCCGATGGGAGATGGTATCAAAAGCTGCTGACAGATCAAGGAGGACAAGGATCACTGGAGTCCCTCCATCAAGTGACATTCTGATAAGAGTCCGTCACTTCCAGCAGTACAGCTTCCGTGCTGTGTGATGCACGGAAACCGGATTGAGAGGGGTCTAAAAGATGGTTATGTTCCAGATACTGGGACAGCTGTTGGTTTACCAGGGTTTCCAGAACCTTCGCACAACAAGGAAGGAGTGAAATGGGTCTATAGTTCTGTGGTTCTGAAGGGTCCGCCATTGCCTTCTTTAGGAGGGGCTTGGCCCGTGATTTTTTCCACACATCTGGGAATATGGCCGTCTCTAGCGAAATGTTATAAATGTTGGAGAATGCATCCGCTAGGATGGGGCTAAGTGTTGACATCACTGTCGGTGGTACAGGATCGAAAGGCGAGCCCAACTTTACCTGACTTAAAAGGATTCTTACTTGTTCTCCAGTTATGGGGACAAAACGATCCAGCCCACAATGAAAGTCCTCTACCGGCCAGGGTTCCTTAGGAACATCTTCCACTCTCTGTTCCTCCCAGGTAGTATCAAAGGACTGATAGATCAGATCGATTTTATCGGTAAAGTGCCTAGCTAGGTCATCGCACAATTTCTGCGTAGGGGGAGGTACCGCATTATTAGCCTTTGGATTGGTGAATTCCTTCAATATCTTATACAATTCTCTAGAGGATTTCTTTGCCTCCATAATGTGTGTACTCAGGTGGAGCCTCCTTGCTGAGTTACAGCTATTTAAGTAATCTCTGTGTGCTTTCCGGTATAACTGTTCGTCCGGTTTCCCCCTTCATTTCCTCCATTTCCTCTAGAGAATTGTACATTTGGACTTCTCCTTCCTAAGTGTATCCGAATACCAAGGAGCCGGGGTTACCCTCTTCTGAATAAAGGCTTTTTTCAGTGGAGCTATAATGTCTATGGCTGACTGAATTGCTCCCTCAAATCCTTTCAAAGCCGAATTAGGGTCCACCTCTGCACTTGGCGGGGGGTCTCTGTAAGTTTGACTAAAGGCGGCGGGGGTTACTCTCGACCAAGATCTTCGAAAACTCAGCGGACCTTGTCCCCGCTGCACTAAATGGGCGGTCGGTATCGAGAAGCTTCGTGACATATGATCTGTCCAATCAAGTACCTGAGGCGGTCCAATGCTCAAGTCTGGAATATTGGAGAAAATGGCATCCAGGGTATGGCCTGCACTATGGGTGGGGCCAATAGTTCTCAGCGATAGCCCCAGAGAATCCATCATGGCCACTAAATTAGTAGAATCTAAATTGGAAGACATCTCTAAGTGATTGTTGAAGTCCCCTACGAGTAGAAATGTATTTGCAGTCAGGACAAGAGGAGCCAATCTATCCAAAAGAGCTATACTAAACTCCTTCTTATTGCCTCCAGGCGGATGGTATACTAGTGCACCTGTCCATTCGACCGCTAAATCACATTCTACTCTAAAAATGAGGAGCTCCAAGGTGGCCACAGAGATTTTATCCAATGTAATGTGATAAGGGGCCCGCAAAGCAATGGCTAGTCCGCCACCGCGCCTCTCGGGCCTATCCAATCTGATGGCAACATAGCCATCCGGAAAGGCCACTGCTAGGACGGGAGTGGCATCATTATTAAGCCATGTTTCTGTAAAAAGACCTATATCAGGCCTACAGACGTCTAATAGATCCCAAGTCTCAATTGGGTGTTTAGGAATGGATCTAGCATTCAAGTAGAGTCCCCGCATACAGGGGCTCTGTCTATCTGGTCCGGACAGGTTATTTTCCTCCTGGTTCTTACAGTGTCTCTCCTGTCTCCCAGACAGAGCTAAGAGACGGAGATAGCTGCTCAACCGGGGCCCACCCACAGTCAGTACACCTTCCAGTCCTTCGCCTCTTCCCCTCATCTATCCACGGCCTACGTTCTCTGGCACATGAGAGTGGGAGGTTATAACCCAGGAGAGTTTCCCGCATGTACGTTAGTCTAACTTCCATAAGATCTTTCTGTCAAAGTGGCAAAAATTCCAGGCGGCGGTCCGGCAGGGACGGGCTTGCCTTAGGCGCGCCTTCGGCGCCCGCTGCGCGCGTCTGCTGCGCGCTCACCCATGAGCCGAGATTTATGCGAGTGGCGGGTTAATAACTAGACCGCCAACCGCATACTCGCTTTAGCCCAGAAAGTAAAGAAAGACTACTCTCTCCACTCAAACAATCACCTAACGTGATTGCTGTGGACCGGAGAGTGTCAGCAATGCCCCCACAGAATTTGGGGGGTAAGGAAGGGCTATATGTATTCCTTTTGAAATTCTTTTACGTCGCTTTGGTGTATTACATTCTTTCACCCCGTAGTTCTCTGTGGCCAGTGCCCCATTTCTCCCGGTCATCACTCCTATCAGGTGACGCACCCCCTCCCGTCCTTACCCCTTACTGTTTTGGGCATGACGGTAACGGGATATAAATTATTGGGGTTATTCTTGTTGTGGAGACCTCCTCATCATTTTCTCCGGCCTCATTATATGGGGGAGTTCCTTCATTTTCTATTCCTAGGGGAACTGTCTTCCCGGTCTACATCTCCCTCTTTTATCCTCCACATGTCTGTGGGTCTAGAACATTTAGTATCACTTAGATTGGTGCCCACACATTAGCAGGACTTCTGGGGTGTATTTTCTTGTGTATCTTTTCAGCCCTATTTGTAGTGTTTAACTGTTGTCTTTATGATAGCATTTTTAACTTAGCCATATTTTGTGTTGTTCTGCTTTGTACCTTGTTTTATTGTCTTTTGGATTAATTCTTCCTTGTGGTGGCTCCCTGATTCTTCTCAACACACACAGATATTTGTTCCATCATATACTTAGCCTCCTCTTAGGCATCTCACCTGGCCAGCTTAGTGCCTCATTGTCTCTATCGTGCTTCTGGCCCAGCATCTTATGTATTACTTTCTCAGAGGTAACTTAGTTCTATCTTTTCAACTTTTATTTTTTATCTTTACCTTATTTTTTGCTACCGCTGTTTGGATGCCGCCCTTAAAGGCATTTGCATACCCTTATGGAGTACCCTTATTTTAATACTAGGTTGTGATTTCTCCTGCTGGACGTTTTTTACCAAATCAGGCTTCTTTGCCTGTGACCGTGGGCGACTTGTGGAGCCCAGTTCAGGTATTTTCTATTTAGACAGATTTACATCTATTAATTTCTACTATATACAGCACAGCATGTAGCTGATCAACTGGTTATTACCTATATATTTTCATTATTACACATTTTTCGGTGTAAGGACTTTGGGGCAGATTTATGAAGGCCTTGCGCCGCCGGTGCGTCATTTTTAACATGGGAAAAAGTGACGCACCGGCGGCGCAAGTCCTTCATAAATCTGCCCCTTGGTTTTTGGTTTTCGGGCCTACTTAGAGACTTCCTCTTTTATTGAGTGGTTCTTGGCACTTTTCTGGTTTCATCTTTCAAGCGATGTGCGATAGTCTATTGGGTTATAAGACTCCACTATCTGGGCACGCGGAACAACCCTGGCCTCTTTCCCTTTATGTACATAAGTTGGTGAGGATTCTTCCCCCACTTCCTGATCTTCAGTGTGCATGTTTTTAATTAAGGGCTTAGCTTTGAATTTATGGTATTTAGAATATTTCTGTATCATTTCCAGATCCCCCAGATGGGTGTTGTCCCCCCTCTTCATTCTCATTGCGCCCTGAAGAAAGCGTGACCCGTGTATCTGGGTCCTGCACCGAAACGCGCATCTGCACATTTTCTCTACATGACTGGGGCACCTTTCTCACTAGATCGGATCCATTTTACGTCTCTGTGAGAAAAAAGTTCACCAAAAAATGTACAAAAAAAGATTAACAGCTATTACTGACATTTTTATAGTACTGCATAAGGAAACAGTTGTTATACAAAATCTTTTTTTGTTACATGTCTGATTATTCATGGGTCTAGGTACTGGGTTTATGTGGAGTTGACCAGTCTTGTCTTGTGTCTTGTTTATGTGTTTGTTTTTGTTAATATTGCGTATTTCTTTTTGCACAAAAAATTTAAGTATCTATTTTCTAATAAAACAAAAAAGTATTTATCATCCAGCTTTCTATTTTTGCTTTGTTGTCTGCACACGACCGGGTCTGCTCTGTAGTGAGGTGGTCACTTATTCCCCTCTTCTCTATATCTAGAAATTGTCACTCCATTCAAAAAATAGGTTGCAGGCAGTGGGTTTGTTTGTTTGATTCTTTATGGTTTCCTCTGTACCTCTGCCTAGGTATCAGATCAGGGGCCCCATTCTGTGTGATTCTTACACCGACATCTCTGTCTTAGTAGTGCAGAACTGTCCCACAAAAGAGGAAGTGACGCACAGACAGGCAGGGCCGGACTGGGAACCAAAACCGGCCTTGGCAAAGTGCTCGGCCGCCACCCCCCCTCCCCACTCAGGGGGGGGGGGGAGGTGGGTGTTAGGGGTGCCGCTGAGCTCTTTGCCGGGGCCAGTTTTTGGTCGATTTTGGTACAGGGCCGATTTTGCAAAAAAAACGGCCCTGTAACAAAACTGGACCGCACCCGTGCGGCGCACCGGGGAATCGCCCGGTGCCAGCTATGGCCAGTCCGGCCCTGCAGGCAGGTCCTATGCCTCTGCAAATGCTTGAAGTTCTGCAACAGGCCAGCCTCATAAAGATTCCTCCTCTGTAAAGCTGTACCCCCTGATACCGAAAAGTGCTTGGCTCCCACGTAAAACCTGCATAGGGAGGTGGCCCCCCAGGCTCCGGGTACAAGGGGAGATGCTAGTCTTCTGCCAATTGGCACGCAATTCCCAAAGTACCCCCGAAGACAAGAGGCCCTGGGAACATCAACCCAATGGCCATTAACAAAATACAGTATGTCATCCACATAGAAGGCACTGTGATGAACAACCCCGGAGCATGATACCCCCATAATAGGTTCCTTCCCAGGCCTTGCCATCCAGGGGCTCTAACACAATGGCAAACAGCAATGGGGACAAGGGACATCCTTCCACTTACCCCGCTCCACCCTGTAGGCCGCCGAGATCACACTCGGCATTTTAACTCTTGCCATTGGGTCCGCAGACAAAAAAAAAACACCACAAGTCCCATTTTATGGATCTCCACATACAAATATTCCCAGTCAAGGCTACCAAAGACCTTTTCAATATCAAAAGGCATCACCCCTGCCTCCTTATTTATAGCTGATGCAGCAAGCAGTAGCTCCGACACCTGTCCAATGTTATACATCGTGTTCCTCTCCGGTATAAAGCCCATTTAATGTGTATGCATGAATTGATCCATATATGGCAATAGCGTGTGGCTAAAACCCTGTTTAGGATATTAAAATCGATGTTCAACATCAACAAGGGCCAGAGGAAGCCAGCTCCTGGGGGGCAGCCTGGCTTAAAGAAGCAGATTACCAATGTCTCTTTCATAGTGGGTGGCAGGACATGGTCAACACATGCCCTCCGGTAAACCTCCACCAGCTGTGGTGCCAGTTGGGTAGCATAGGTAGCATAAAATTCCACCAGCAGCCTATCTGATCCCAGCACCTTATACTAGGCAATGGCCTTGATCAAAGCCAGGACCTCCGTTAATAACATTTCTGTACCCAACGCTTTCACAATCTCCGATAACAGGATCAGCAATGGCAAAAGATCTAAGAATGGGTGCAGGGGGGGCGCGGGCGGCCGGCGGGTGTATAAGGTGGTGTAATACGTTTGGAACAGCCTGTTAATAATATCTGGATCATAGACACAGGCACCAAACTTACCAGTCAGCTCAAATATCTGTGACCCCCGCTTCGTAGGATTCACCAACCAAGCCAATAATGCACTCGCTTTGTACCATTCTGCATGGTCTGTGACCATGTATGTCCTGTTATCTAAGTAAGTTGTGCACTGAGGGGTCAGTGTGTCTACGGCGTTCTAGCGACTAAGGGATAAGCTCCTGAGCTCGTGTCTCATCATGTAGAGCCTGCTGAGCCCCCTGGTTTGTGCAATACAATGTCCCTTAACTCTCATTCCACCCAAGCAGACTCAGTGGACACTGTGTTTTCCACAAAGTAACTCGTATTTCCTACCCTATGACATCATAAGATGCTTGGACTTCCAGGTTTGCACACTTAAGCCACCATCTGGGGATACAAGGATCGGGTTAGGATCTGATAACATTAGAGACAAATACTCTGAGAGCAATATTTGCGTATGGACTGCTGGGGTGCAAAGAAACATGTCAAGTTTCACATGTAAGTCTTCCTCTAAAATTTGAAACTGCGTCCCCGTCCTGACCCAAACTAAGACCCCTCTAGCAAAAGCTGAATTAGTGGTGCACGTTCAGTGCCCCTGCCAGCCCCTTTGCAGTGATACTCTATCTGATGGCATTAAATCAATTTCCTGCAAGAGGGCAATGTGGACCTCTCACCCCCTCAGGTATGCCTGAACATTGTAGCACTTGGATATACTTTTGCGCCCCCTGACATTCCAAGATATTACTATACATCCAGTTTGTATACCAGCCATCGCGTAATAATAAGTGTTAAATGCTCTACCATAAAGGCCCCCACTGCAGTTAATGCAGCAAGCTCTTCAGATGACTCAAGCAGCAACCCTCCTCCACCTCAGAACAGTAAGGCAACAGTCCCCATATGCAAACAATGACAACCAAACCAGATAAATCATGTATTAATCACACAGCAAAGCAATATGGGGTGGCCGTTGTCTCTGAGGCAAAGAAACCCCCCGGTCATGGCACCCTAACTGGTACCTGTGGGATAAGACAGATATATAGAGCATCCCACCAGCCCTATACAGTTACCAACAGTACATTGCCCATAGTCTGCAGCCTGTTATCACCTCACTTCATCAGCTGTCTGCATCCTGATCTGTGGTGACCGGGTACCAGAAGCAGTGTGCAGGTTAGAGTCAGACCCCAGCTCTGATTCTGTGGCACTGGATGGCTCACCCCCTCATCCAGCCAGGTTTCTACACCAACCACCCAGATGTTTGCCTTTGCCACCACTGTGCTCAGTTGGTCCATCTGAGCCTGGTCCTTCAAGGAACAGCTGGGTGACTGCGGCCCAGTCTAGCACCGCCAACAAGGTTGTGCGGCCATGGACGGTATTTCCCTATCAATCGGCTGCACCACTATCCAGCTCTAGACCTCTGGTGGATCCATGAAGAATCTGGTGCCATTGCCTCTGGAGACCCTCCATTTAGCTACAAAGAGCATGGCATACTTCATCCGCAATTGTCCTTGGAAGCTAAGAAGGAGGACCATTATTTTTGAACTGCCAGTATAAAATCTGTGATCACCATCACTTTGTGATTCTCAATTGGTAGTCTCCCCTTATAGTGGGCCCTACAGAAGATATGGTCCCTGTCATTCAAATGGAGCACATGCGTCAAGACAAGATGTGGCAGGGCTGGGCCAGTAGTCTATGGGCCCATTCCACAGCAAAGAAGGGTGCAAGACCATTCAGAGCTATTTTGGTCTTGATCCATGCCTCTAGAAAATGAAATAATGTTTTGCCCCCCTATCTACTCCCGGAAGTCCACTACGCGGATATTGTTCCTGTGTGCTCTGCCCTCCGTATCCTCTGCTCTGTACTCTAAAGTACACAGCCTCTCCATAACATCCTCCATTTGAGGCGAGAGGCCCCCCACTGTGGGCTGCATTTCAGTGATGTTGCGATCCGTCGTTGCTATGCGGTTCGCTAATTTACGCTGTTCGTCCCGGAGGATATTCAGGTCGGTCTCTGCAATCTCCACCCATATCCAACTCCTGAATCAGGAGCTCTGCTGCTCCTACTGAACCTGGAGTCATAGAAGTGCATCCTGCTTCCAGGCAGTTCCACCCACCATGCTTCCCAGGGCAAGCAGAGCAATGTGCACCTCGGGGCCCAACGAGCACCCCAGCCTTTGCAGTAGCACAGTTCACCACCGCCTCCTTTTGGCAATCAGAGCCTCTTGCCCTGTACTCACCTTCTCCAAGGCCCTCGTATAGCTGTGCCAAGCCCCCCAGAATTATCCAGCTCATTGGGTGCCCCTCAGGGAACCAGGTGGTCACCGCCACTCCTAGTGCCACATCTCCGCTCACTATTTCATTTACTTAGCGCCCCTGCTCCTTACTCCTCCATCTGGACGGACTTTATACAACGCTGCTCACGCCCCAGGCGAGGACCCCAGCTTCAGAGAAGAGGTGCCAGGTTGGGGGGCAACTTCACAGGCCCCCTTCAAGCTCAGGTGCGCATCGCAGCAGGAGCTAGGCCAGTGAGAGCTGCCCCGGTTGACGCAGGCACCCCCATCTTGCCAGCCAAGATCAAGTGGCAGCGCCAAGGCCAAAGAAAATGCTCCTGGCTGCTTAGATTTCCTGCATAATGGGGCTCAATAGGTTTGGGGGCATTTGTAGAGGCCCCCTACTCATCTTGGGGGTTGGGGGGGAAATTTAGGTGTAGGATGAGGCCGAATGGCAGCTCAGCCTCGGGAGCTCGCCAGCTCCGCAGCTCACTCCATTGGGTCCAAGCGACACCCCACATTTTCCTGCGGCTTCATGTATCACACTTCTCTCCCGTCCTCCAGGTTGGCAAGGAACTCGTGGTGGTAGCATGGATCTTTTGTAAAATGTCATGACTCACACGGGTAATTCATTTTGACTGTGATCTGGTTATCGTTCCATTTTATTTTGTCATGGTTTTGTGCATTATCTTTTGGACTTTTACTTTTCTTTATTTATTTTTGTAGATCATCATTTCATACTTTGCTTATGAATCAAGTGGGAGCAATTTAATAACATGCTTCGGATTAAAACTCTAGTAACTGCAACAAATAAACAAACAAACGTGGTGCAAGGACAGGTGATTGTGAAAGTTACGAACTGCACATATTCACATACCAACCAAGTGAAGATAGTTTAGACTTTAGACTGATACACTTGCTGTTTTCATAGATTGTAATATCCCTGCGTTCACCTAATTAGAGTTCTAATTTGGCATATTGTGATGATAAATTGTTTGTGTTTCAATGAGTTTGTCTTTATTTAAAAGGAAATAGATGCTGGTCTCTTCGGAGATGTATCGAGGTTGCTCAATATATTGTATTTGAGGTGTTGTATGTCTTCATTATAATAGAAAACAGTTATCAGAATGATATTTCTTTTTAAATGTGTTTCAAATGTAATATTTGAAGAATATAAAATGTATTTTAATGATAATATTGTACACTTAAATTAAACGGACCTAATTTCAGGAGAATTGGTTAGCTTTGTTCTGTGCTTTTGCAATAAATAAAACGGTGGTATAATTGTTAGGAATTGTGTGATGAGATATTCTATCAATATCAGCGCAAGAATTACATGCACAGGTCTATAACTTGTTTAAATACCTTGAAAAAGACAATTAAAAAAAATATTTTGGTCAATGAACACAAAGTTGTAAATGACTGGATAGTTCTACACGCGCTGTGGTATAGAGGTGGGGAGGGGTGCTGCGGCTCCCCAAAAATAACCATGCTGGAGGTCAGAAATTGAATGAGCAACAAAGAAGTCTTTTAAATTTTGTATTATCGTTTTAAAATTTGCAGTGCGTTCAAAGACAGACGTCAAATGTCCCAATGGTCCAATTATTCTTTTTAAAGAGCAGATGGTGTTTATTTCCCTTTCTCTGATTGTAAAATTAGAGTATTTTGTTAAGTGAATGGGGTCACAATCTTGCTGGGTAGAGTGAATGCGAAAGGAAAGGCTGGAGGATCTCTTAACACAAAACAAAATTTAAACACCAGCAAAGCAGCACAATATATATGCACAGATGTTCTTGTCATACATTACCACCTCCACAAATCAACTTTCATAGTATAGCAGTAAAATGTGTTGGTATCAGGTACTAACTTACTTGCCTCCAAATACATGCATTGGCTTCAGACAAAAATGTTTTGTGATCTTACTTTTAACATTGTTCTCTGTAATGGCCACCCAGTTTCTCTAAAATATGTCCACTTCACATTACAACCACTGCGTGTCAACCTAACAGTGAAGCTTTGCTGAAAAAAATTAAAATTTGGCAAAGCAAGTCCTGTAATACTGGCCTGAAAAAATTCTCTCTCAGGGGTGGACTTTGGGCCATATGTAGGTAATATTTGTTTTGCGATTCTCAAATTGTGATATTTTTGGGAATCGCAATTAGAGAATCGCAAAACCAAATGTAGCTAGGATTAGCAATTTTTTTTGCAAATCCCAATTATTCCTTATTTGCGAATCGCAAATTGCGATTCGCAAATAAGGAATACCTTCTCATTCATTCCTATGGGCTAGAAGGCCCATAGGAATGAAATGGAAGACATTCTCAATTTGCGATTCTCTATTAGAGAATCGCAAATTGAGAATACAATTTCAGGGTTGCAAGGGTGTCAATAGGACACCCTGTTGCACCCCTGAAATTAACATGTGGGCACATGTGGCCCACATACATGGCCTAAAGGCATGTATGTGACCCACATGGCACTTTGAAAAATGTCAAAAGGTGCATTTTTCAAGAAATCGCAATTTACCACCAACCTGAAGTTTGTGGTATTTTGCGATTCCTTACGCCACAATTCACAGAACTTGGGTGCTTCTATATTGCATTTAAGGAATCACAATTTGCTATTCCATAAATGCAATCGCAAAATAAGGAATAGCAAATTTTGCGATTCCTTATTTTGCGTGTGGCTTTTTGTGTGCTACATAGCACAATGCCCAAATTGCGATCGCAAACGCTGAAATTCTGTGAATTTCAGCATTTGCGATCGCAATGGGGCTACCTACATATGGCCCTATGTTGGCATACCTTGAACATCTTGTATAAACCCTGCTGCAGAGCCATTTATAGTATTTCAATATATTTAAATTAGATTATCATGTTTTAATTTTTAACAAAAGCCACATTCATTTTGGAAGTTCATTTCACCTATTCCATCCTGTGAGGTTATCTCTTTCGATGAAATTTCGGGGAATATTTTCAAACGTTTGAGGGGGCGTTTTTCTAATTTTGTGTTGAACCTGCGAGCCATTTTAATATATAGAAAATAGATGGTACATTATTTTTCACTGTGCGAAGCAAGCCCCAGGTAAACATTTATTAAATATGCGCGTCCTTGTGAACATTTTGTTCCACTTAAGTAATGAACAGTCAGACCATTAGTTTCATTTTTTTCAAAGATTATATAATATAACTTCCAATGTTGTTTCTGTGAATGGTAAATACAATGCTTCACATTTTGAAAATATCAAAAGCTGTATGTATGTGCTAAATATGGTCTTCATTTGCTCTTGCAGTTCCCCCTGAAACTCCAGCACCATGGGGTAAGTCTAATTGACATTGATTTTGTCACATCAAGTTTAAACTTGCCCACATCTCATATCTGTTACATTTTCCCTGATCTAGGTGATCGTAAGCTGAAGAAACAATATTCTGTTTAGTGAGATTATTATACTGTCTAGTTGTCTTACACAGTCTTTTTTTTTATTTCACACAGACTCTGAGCTAAGAAACTTGTTTACTTGTTGACTTATGTTTAGATTAGACCTAGGAGTAATTGTTATTACTTTGGAGTAATCTGAATAATTTAGATAATTCCACGTTACTTTTTGGAATGTAATTACTAATTTCCAATAACATTAAGAGCAACTGGGGGAAAAATAAGCAGAGAAACAACAAATTTAGCGTCTGTGGTTGATCATGCTGCTGTTCATGTTGTTTTTCATTGAGTATTATTTTCTTAGTGCAAAACGCATCCTCATGCCCAATTTGGACACAAGGTTGCATCTTGTGTTAAGAAAGTAGAGCTAAATGCCTAGAGTGGGGGAAAAATCCCACAGTTATTTGTGTTTTGCTGTACTCAGTGCTATTTATTAGCACAATATGCATTTTGTCAGAACCAGCACTCCTCAGGATCTGGATGATGCAATATGGGGTCCACCTCCAGACATCCCCAAACTCTGAATAAATGTATAACAGAGTCGTAGGGTTATCAGGTAAGGGAAAAAAGGGTAGGGACAGCGGGGATGAGAACCTGAAATAAGAAAGGTACAAGATCAGAAACAGAGAATGTATACAGTCTATTCTCATTAGATCTCGCTAATGGACGTTGCATACCTTGTATATCAATTGGATCAGCATACTCTATTCGGACCTTCCATCTTAACAGAGCACTCCAATAGATATCATCTAATACACAAATGAACATAGCGTAAAGTAAAACACATTCATATATTTCTTCTACTACTCTATATAACTCAGATAATATACATACTAGCTCACCGGATCTAGGGGGAGGGAAGGATGTATGCAGCATAAACTAAACATATAGAGCTACCAGGATCTCAGTTCGTACAACAGTGTCAAACCAGAATACTATTGATGCTTATCTTCAAAGCAACAGAAGCAAAGGATAAAACAGGATGGGCTCCCACGGCATAGCATACCGTCGCCTCACATCCTATAGCAATTGGTAGTTGAAAGCAAAGTCGGGAAGAACCCCGCGGTTACGTCACCGCTGACCTCTCCTCCTGATTCCCAAAAAACAACGAAAGGGCTTCCACGGTATTGGTACAACCGCCGCCAATTACTCCGAGGAAGGAAACATCCTATAACTCAGGGACTAGTTCCTAATACCAGAAGCGCATGTGCGCACCAGGAAGTCTTTTAGATAAATGAGAACAGAAAATATGAGCAAGAACTGAGAGCGAACGCGGTTAGCTACACCGCCGTTGACTCAGTCCAAAACGTGCAACCAAAACATGAAGGTGAGAAAACAAAAGCGCATCCGCGCTATAAGTACCTCGCTTCGTATTAAGCAATAGTTCAAGAACAAAGGCGTTCACGGTGAACTTTTCACCCGTCTCTTTGCTGTTCGGAACTCACCAACGCCTTGGGGTCAGGAGCTTTCACCACCGGTGTCTTCACACGGCAACCTCCGGAAAAGAATCAGATCGGAACTTCAGAATTACTCACACTTGCGCGAGCGTCGTGCGCCATGATAACACCTGCCTGTCCTCCCACAGCCTTCTGGGAGTTGAAGTCTTGGTTGGCGCGAATCCTCAATGCAGACTCAGGAGCTTTTCCTGACAGTAGGCCCTCCCATCCAGCACCTCCTAGATCCAGGCTTAGTGGGACATCTGAGGTAGAAAGCGCGGACAGCCGCGGGCCCATGGACATTGACACAAGGCTCCCATGAATCATCCTCCCGATGTAACCTTTCCAGGAGACGAGGAACCACAGCTTTCCACGACGGTATTGTGAGTCTAAGATCCTCCGTACTTCATATTCCAGACCTCCATCACAAGCCACCGGCAGAGGCTGTCGACGTCGAACCCCCGAAGCCGGCTTCAAAAGGTTACAGTGAAACACCGGATGAATGCGAAGACTGGCAGGCAACTTCAGTTTGTAAGCCATCGGGTTGAGCTGATGCACCACCTTATATGGGCCAATAAACCGGGGATGAAAAACACTGCGCAGCTTGAACCTGATGTTTTTAGTGGATAACCATACGCTGTCACCCACCCGGTATTGAGGCCTTACAATCCGATGTTTGTCCTCCCATTTTTTGTACTCCTGTTTAGCCACCAGCAAGTGTTTACGAGCAGCCTTGTGTACCGCAAGCAAGATCTTAATGTGCGCCAACACAGATGGTTGTTGGACAGATCGCCAGGTATATTGATAGGCAAAGTCTTTGCATCATAACCATAGTTCAGCTTGAATGGAGACATCCCTGTGGAACAATGCCATGCATTGTTATAGGCCAACTCCGCCATCCATAGCAAGGATACCCATGAGGCCCGGGCTTCCATTGCATAACAGCGTAGATACTTCTTCAGAGTTTGGTTCAACCGCTCGGTCTGCCCGTCGGTCTGAGGATGGAAACTCGTAGAGAGCGCCAATTCAATATGTAGGGTCTTACACCAGGTTCTCCAGAAACTCGCGATGAACTGGGGGCCTGGGTCTGAAACAATCACTTCTGGCAAACCATGCAACCTGAACACACCGTCCAGTAACAATTGGGCCGTTTGGCCTGCTGCGGGAAAGTTCTTTCATGGGAGAAAATGACCCATTTTCGTGAGGCTATCCACCACCACCAGTATGGCAGAATAACCCTGATCCAACGGAAGACCGGTAATGAAATCTATGCTAACATTCTGCCATGGACGAAGAGGGGTGGGCATAGGCATGAGTTTTCCCTTTTTCTTGGTGTTCACCCCTTTACCTCTCGAGCATTACTCAAATAGGTTCGTCCAATTGCGTACATCATTGGACATAGATTTCCGCCAGAAATGACGCTGCACCAGATCATGGTTTTGCGGAAACCTGGATGTCCTGCCAACGGGGCCACACAACACCATTCAAATGCCTTCTTTTGTAGTGTTTTAGTAGATATAAATAATCTATCATTCTGAAAAGGCAACCCTTTTTTGATACTACGAGTGTCCTCTTTTTCTGCCCATTTCACCCATCCATCTACGGATTCGGTTTTGGTCACCTCCGTGAGGAATTGGTTGATGCGTAGTACACATACTACGTTGGCTGGATTGATGATAGCCTTTGCAATGGTGACTTGTCTCTCTAGTACAGTATCTTGTTGTGATAACGAGTCTGCCTTACGGTTATCCGACCCTCGTCTGTAGGTTAACACAAAGTCAAATTCGGCAAAAAACAGTGACCACCTCATCTGTCTTTGGATGAGATGACGGGCTGTCTTCATGTACTGTAAATTGCGATGATCGGAATATACAGTAATCGGATGTTGTGCTCCCCAAAGATAATGACGCCACTCCTGAAAAGCCCTTTTTATAGCCAATAATTCTTTTTCAGCTATGGTGTAATTTTTCTCTGCATCATTGATGTTTTCTGGAGAGATACACGACAGGGTGCAACTGGCCAGTCACTTTGTCTCTTTGGGATAAAATGGCTCCGATGGCTTCGTCGGAAGCATCTGCTTCGACAATGAAGGGAAACTCTAATTGAGGGTGTTTGAGTACAGGAGCTGTGGTGAAACTCTGCTTTAAGTACGTGAATGCCTTGGTTGCCTCAGGAGTCCAGACAAAAGGCACGCCCTTACGAAGAAACCTGGTGATGGATACTGCCACTTGCGAAAAGTTCATAATAAATCTGCAATAATAGTCCGCAAACCCCAAAAAACATTGGACATCCCTGACACCTTTCGGAAGGGGCCATTCTTGCACTGCCTTGACTTTATGTATCGCCATACTCAACCCATCAGGACATAAGATCACCCCTAGGAATTCTACTTCACGTACTCCAACTTCGCATTTACTCAGCTTGCAATAAAGATGGTATTCTCTCAATTTCATCAACACTTGTGTAACAAGTCGTGTATGCTCCTTGGTAGACCCAGAATACACAAGGATATCATCAATGTAAACAACCACCGGGTGATCCACTTACTCTTTCAGGACATCATTCAGGAAGAACTGAAAAGCGGCTGGGGCGTTACACAGCCTGAAAGGCATCACAGTATACTCGTATAGCCCATACCTTGTTTTAAAAGCAGTCTTCCATTCGTCCCCCTCTCTGACCCAGACCAAATGGTATGCCCCTCTGAGGTCTAATCGAGTGTAAATGCTAGCATCTCGTAACTGATCTAGTAAGACCGAAATCAGAGGTAGGGGATAACGATTCCTAATAGTGTTCTTGTTTAGAGATCTATAGTCACAACAGGCCCTCAATTCCCCACTGGCCTTTGCTACGAAGAAAAGAGGAGATGCAGCTGGTGAGCGGGATGGTCGTATGAAACCAAGGTTCAAAAAATGATCTAAGTAATCTCTGAGATGTCTAGTTTCTGGTTCTGACAACTCATACACCCTACAGACCGGAATTGTTGCCCCCTTGACTAGATCAATCTGACAGTCATAGATCCTATGAGGTGGAAGTTGTTCTGACAATTTCTTACTGAACACATCGGCAAACTGGGAATATTCCATTGGCAAAATTACCTCTTTTTCTGCTGCAGTAGCCACCTGAAAAGGATAAGTTAACGCTACTGCTTGAGATCTGGCTTCTCGTAAACAGTATTCCTCACATTCTTTAGACAAAAAACTGACTGATACTAGAGCGGGCTGCCTCTTCTTATTGCGGTGCTGTGGACGCTGCATCACTTGGGGCATTGCTTTTTTGATCTGTGTGTGCTCTCGCATCTTGTCTCCCCGCTTCCCGCCTCTCTACCCAGAGTGCGGCGCCTTGACCTCCGCTCTATACTGCTGGGCCCTGTCTTCTGCCTGCATTGCCCGAGGGCGCCCTGGGGTGCCTTCCACCTGGGCCGGTGGTGGACGGGGGCCCTGGTCACTGGTCACTGAACTGCTGCCACCTGGGGGCACGAGCACGTAGCTTTCAACTTCAGACCCGACGATGACACGGTCCAAAGGAGGCAAGCAGGAACCGGCGACGACTGCTAAAGGCGCGTCAGTGATGGCTATGTGGGGCAAGACTGGGGCAACGGCGTCCACTGACGACCCCTCGTCGCTGGCTGCGGACTCGCCGCCAGTGACTCAGGCCTTTATGGCCTCCTTCATGTCTGACCTTAAGACGGAGATAGGCTTCTTGCGCATGGAAGTGCAAACGTGCGTTAAGGAGATGCGCAAGGAGGTCACTGAGCTGGGCGACAGAGTGGACGGCTTGGAGAAGCGAGTCGACGCGCGCACGGAAGACCAGGAACAGCTGTGGCAGAGAGTGCCGGCCCTGGAAGATCAAAACATTGAACAGCAGATTAAGCAGGAGGACCTTGAGAACAGAAGCCGCCGGAATAACCTCCGAATCCGTGGTGTTCCGCTTGATGAGGAAGGGACGGACATTCTGACCTACGTGGCGCAACTGCTTATAGAGGTGTGGGGGGACGAGGACGCCTCCCCCCCGACTTTGGATCGTGCCCATCGGGTGTACGGACCGGCGGGTAGGGCGGGCCCCCTTCCAGACATCCTGACGCGGGTGCATTACTTTACGGAGAAGGAAGACATCTTGAAAGCGGCCAGGGACAAGCCCAACCTCACCTACGGAGGCCATAAAATACTGATTTTTCAGGACCTGGCTCCAAACATCCTGCGTCGGCAGAGAACTTTTTGGCCGGTGACGGAGAAGTTGAGGGCTCTCAACATTGCTTACCAGTGGGGCCACCCCTTTGCCCTCATGTTTCGCTGGGAGGACAAGCGCAGGGTCCTCCGGTCCTATCAGGAGGCGGCGCAACTCCTCAAGATGCCGGAATCGGCGGCCCACAGCCCTTCAAGATCACGTCATCAGGAGAGAGTCCATGCTCGCCCGGACTGGACCAGGGTCCGGCGACACCGTCGATCCCCACCAGTAGATGAGAAATCTGCGTCGCAGGCCAAGCAGGACATCATAGCTCACATCCGCTCCCTTGAGGGCGACCGTGATGGCCAGACCTCCCATCCACCCACCCCATGACCTGGGCCATGTCGGGACATACTCTTCCGTGACTCCTTCTGGCGTTATGGGACGCTCCTTTGCCTAACACCACGCAATACTGTCTTGGCACGCTGCCTACACAGACGCTCCATGTGATGCCTGGACTCCCGCACTTTGGTGCTGTCGCCGGCCGGAACACCAGCCCCCTTGTGACACAGGCAATCTACACCCCCGTGACGTCATGCCCTGGCCTACACTTGGGGACTCTACTGCCCCTGACTTTAGCGTGCGGGCCCCCCCCCCCCCCGGTGCTGCTCCCGTGGCGGGCCTGGACCTGTTGGGGCTCTACTCTAATTGCAATGACTGGTTCGCCATGAGGTGCTGAATGATGGCCGTTGATGTGCCCAAATGCTCCGCCCAGATATGCGGTGCCCCTAAATCTGGTTCGAGCAGCGGGGCTACCGGGGCCGAGGTTTCCTATCCTGCCTGTGGGTACCCCCTGTGCTGCCCCATAGGGAGTGACAATCCTAAATGCGTCCAAACCCTTGGGTAGAGGATGCCTGGTGACTGGAGTAGTCCGAAATGGCCCTGTTGGCCTTTGTTGTCCTTGGCACATCTGAGGCGTGCTTGGCCTCCTGCTGCTTCCTCTCTCCCTCTCTTTCTCTTCTTCTCGTCTCCTTTGCTTTCCTTTCTTTGGCCTTCCTCTCTGTCCCTTTCCTCTGGTCTGACGGGTGGAGGGGTGGAGGCTGTCACCTGGGTGGGGGGGACGGATCCTTTGGCAGACTCCTATGGTCACCTTTTCCTGTGCTGGTGGGAGCGGGGTGCATGGGCGTTTCATGCTCGACATCTGCTATGGCTGCGACTATACCTAGTACCCTGAAGGTTTTATCACTTAACGTTAAGGGCCTGAACTCCCCTAATAAGCGCAAGCAGGTTTGGCGCTATCTCCTCCAACAGCATCCCGACATTATTTATCTTCAGGAAACCCACCTACTGCAGGGGGACACACACCGCATGGCCCACCCCAAGTACCCCCTTCAGTTTTGGGCGGCAGCGGACACTAAAACTGCGGCGGTGGCCATACTATGCAGAGCTGGCTTCAGGCGGGGAGACTCCAGACCCTATAAGAGTGGGGATGGGCGCTTCCTCAAGGTTACAGTATATGCGGGACGGCGCAGGTTCACTTTGTGCAACGTGTATGCTCCTAACCAGTTACAAGAGCGTTACCTCCAGACACTCCTGAGGGAACAGATACCCTGTGGAGACCCGCACATGATACTGGGAGGGGACTTCAATCTAGTGTGGGAATCAGACTTGGATCGCGGTGGTGCTGCCTCTAACGCTTCCGGGGTGATGTCCTCTGCACTGCCCAAGCAGATTGCAGACTTAGGATTACTAGATGTGTGGCGCTATCACAACTCGGATCTTAGAGATTATTCATTTTATTCACACACCCATAGGTCTTACTCCTGTATCGATTTCCTCTTTGCGTCGCTGGAGTTGCTCCGAGACACGTTGGGATCCTCCATCTCGGACATTTCTCTGTCGGACCACGCCCATGTGGAAATGCGTCTCCAGGACCCGGCGGCGCGTCCCATGCGTGTCGCCCGTTGGTCTTTCCCACCGAGCGTCCTTCGAAACGCTGACGATGTAGATAGCATCCGGGAGGCCATAGACGCTTACTTTGCCTCTAACGACACCCGGACATGCCTTTCCCGGTGGTTTGGGATGCCTTCAAGGCCACGATTCAGGGACACGTCACCTCCCTGGCGATTGCACGTAGGCGTGCTGCCTGCAAACTGGAGGCTGAGTTGGCAGTGGACATTAAGAAAGCCGAGGCGCAGGACCGGGAGCGGTCGTCACGAGACACTAGGAGGAGATTGGCCACTCTCAGAGGGCAACTCAGACTACTGCGCACCAACAAGGCAGAAGGCGCCCTGTTGGCCTTGAAGCAAAAGTACTTTGAAGGTGGCGACAAGGTAGGCGACTGCTGGCGGGAAGGCTGAGAGCACGCGCTTCCAAGGCCCACATAACTAGTATCCAACTGCAGGACTGATCGAACGAGGTCTCGGAGAAATCCAAGCAGGCTGCATTTATGGACTACTATACATCTCTGTACGGGAGAGAACCTGTCTCGGTGGATGTGATGGCGGCCGTCCTGGATGACTACGAGGGACCGACGATACCGGCTGGGGACGCAACGGAGCTGGAAGGCCTCATTACGGAGGATGAGGTCACGGCAGCGATTAAGGACCTACCTTTGGGGAAAACGCCGGGTCCGGATGGCCTGCCGCTATCTTTCTATCGCACATTTCAGACCCAGCTTCGGTCTCACCTCCTCCGGCTGTTTAATACTTTCTCCGAAGAGGTGGGTCCATCCCCTGACATGGGCATGGCGGAGATAGCGTTAATACCGAAACCCGGGAAAGACCCTGCACTGTGTGCGTCCTACCGCCCTATCGCCTTGCTTAATACGGATCTCAAAATATACACTAAGCTCCTCGCCCAACGCCTAGACCCGTATATGCAATGGCTTGTGGACCCCGATCAGGTCGGATTTATCCACGATCGCCAGGGGGCAGACAATGTTCGCAAACTTGCGCACCTTGTAGGGAAAGTGCGGCACTGGAAAATCCCGGCCTGCCTTCTCTCCCTGGACGCAGAGAAGGCGTTCGATCGGGTGGACTGGGCCTTCCTCAGGGCGGTGCTTCGTAAACTCGGGCTGGGTCCGAAGATGATTGCAAGGATCATGGCTCCATATATAGGGCTCCAAGCTCGAATTCGAGTCAATGGAGACTTAACACTGCCACTAGCGATTCACAGAGGCACTAGACAGGGGTGCCCCCTCTCGCCCCTCCTATTCGCCCTTGCAGTGGAACCTCTCGCGGAGCTGATACGATGTGACTCGGACATCCACGGGATAGCACACGGTGGGCGGGACAACAAGGTGGCGCTGTTTGCGGATTACCTGATCCTTACTCTCACGCACCCGCGGGACTCCTTGCCGGCTGTCCATAGGGCGCTCTGTCTCTTCGAAAGAGCTTCCGGCCTCAAGATCAACCACAACAAGTCCTGGGCACTAAATCTTACCATCCCGGCGGAGGATCTCTCCGCCCTGAGGGGGATTGTGCCCTACCATTGGGCTGAGAGCCATATCAGATACCTGGGCCTCACCTTGACCCCCTCCCTTGATGACTGGAGCTCTGTTAATCGGCGCGCCTGCCGAAAGGAGATTTTGGAGGACCTGCGGCGGTGGAAACCCTTAATGTTGTCCTGGCTAGGCCGCCTCCACGCAGTCAAAATGACAATCCTCCCCAAAATCCTATACGTATTTCAATGCCTCCCCACTCCAATCCCGCTGCACTGCATACGAAGCCTACAGCGCAAGCTCACATCCTTTATCTGGGGTGGTAAGCGTTCCCGTTTTTCCCAGAAAATTCTCATGGCCCCGCGAGACGGGGGGGACTAGCTTGCTTCAACTTGGTCCACTACTACTGGGCCGCACACCTCCGATTTATGATAGAGTGGGGGGTAAGAGAGAGTGAAAAAGGGTGGCTACACATGGACAGGGCGGTGACGGGGCGCACCATTTGGGACCTGCCATAGCTTCAAGTGCGTACCTTGCAGTGCCCACGAAAACGGTGCTGGACATCCGGGATGCCACTGCTGTCTCCAGGGGTCTTACTACGTTCCCGTCCCCGCATACCCCCATAGCGGCAAAGCCTCACTTCCCGCCGGCCTATCAAACTCGGGCATTTGAGAACTGGGTACAGGGGGACTGCAGGGTGCTCTGTGACTTGTTTGACAGGGGCTCGTTTAAATCGTTTGATCAATGTCATGAGGAGTTCCTCTTGCAGCCCGCCGCACAGCTGCAATATGCCCAATTGCGTCATTGGGCCTCTGAAGACAGTGTGTACCGAGCTGCCACACGCGCCTTCACCCCTTTCTAACGCCTGGTGCGCACCCTAGGGGGCTTAAAACGGTTGGTCTCCCAAATCTATCACATTTTACAGCATCCACTACTCATACCCATCCACCCGTATCAGCGCCAATGGCAGATAGCGTTTGAAACGGACATTACACCCTCGCAGTGGGACGCGGTGTGGAGAGACATCTCCAAGGTATATCGGAGCATCCCGCAGAGGGAAAATGCTTATAAACTTTTAACTCAATGGTATTACACTCCCCTGCTGCTTCATAAGATGTTCCCCAATGTTTTGCCACTGTGCTGGAGGTGTCGGGCTGTGACGGGGGACTTTGTGCACATATGGTGGGCATGCCCGCTCCTTACTGTCTTTTGGAAGGAGGTCCTTAGCCACATCAGGGGGGTGTTGGGGTTCCCCTTGCCTGAAGCCATAGGTACGATCCTGTTGGGTGTCAGACCATCCAAACTTAAGGCCCTAACCCGAAGTGACTGGATTGTAGCGCTACAAATGCTGGGTGCGGCCAAGCAGCTCATAGCCTTGTATTGGAAGAAGAGTGAAGCACCTCCCATAGCTTCCTGGTTTGTGCGGCTGTGGCACGTCTTGGCAATGGAGCTCCTCACAGCGCGGCTCCAGTTGCGCCACACCCGCTTTGAGTCAGTTTGGAAGCCCTTGGTGCACTACTTGTGCTCAATGGAGCACGCACGACACATGCCCACTAGGCTCCCGACCCTACATCTCTTTGAGGATGCTGTCGTCCCTACAGATCCCAGTAGGTTGCTCCCGTAGGCGACTTCCATAACAACTGAGCTCTAGAGGCCGACCCTCGTTGCCTAATGCCACTCCTTATCCACGGACCAGCCCACCCAACCTGCTAGCGCGCTATCTCCTCTACCTCTTGTCTCTGGCCTCTTTCTCTTTTCTTTCCTTTTCCCTCTTTCCTCTGTAGCTCCTCTCTGTGTTCATGGACCTCTGTTGGGTTGTTCGTAAGTGCTGAGTTTGTTAACTTCCCACCCACTCTCCCTGATCCGTTTTTGGGGTTCTACCAATGCTGAGCAACTTTAACAGCTTATCCTAAGCCACGCGGCCGGCCCCTTTGGGGTTGTAGGCCAGGCGCTATGTTAAATGCTCTGACTAAGCTAAATCTATTGCACATTCTTCGTGGCCGGCCTCGGATAGAGGTTGTGGGCTTAACGCTGTGCTACTTTGCCCCTCTCAGGGGGTTTTGTTCTAAAATAAAACAGACTTGTAACAAAAAACCTGACTGATTTCTCTTTCCAGTCAATAGTAGGATTGTGGTCCCCAAACCATGGCATTCTCAGAATGACCTCATACTGAGGAGCGTCTATGATGGTTAGAGTAATGGTTTCCAAATGCTGACGTTTACCCTCACATATGAAAAGCTGTAATGATTCGGTTTGATCAGTGACTGAACCAGATTTCAACGGCTTGCCGTCTACAGCCAAAACCTCTTCAGGGGTTCCTCTTGGTATGCGTTATATGGCTAACCTCGTCACTTAGCCACTATCGATGAAATTCCCTGTGGCTCTCGAATCCAACATGGCTAACACCTGATGCACATGTTGTTGATATTCCAAACCTACTAACAATACAATGTGTATTTCTGTATCTTTTATAGTGTTACTAGATAAAGACTGTATTTTCCACTCTCTCTCTTTGTGACCATCAGGAAGAGGCAGAGAAGAAACCCCAGACGCAGTGTTAGCAACCGAAAAACCAGCCTTTTTGTTTTGATAGTAAAAACCTTCCGTCTTTGGTTTGGAAGGGCAGTCACGTACGAAGTGCCCTCGTTTGCCGCAATACATGCACGGTACCAAAGGGGGTGGTAATGGACTGAGCATTTGAACCAATCAAACACTCACACCCAGTCAAAAGATCTGGGTTTAATCCATTACTGTTCTTTAGCCCATTCTGCCACCCCAGTTCAGACATGGCTATATGCAAATCAGTCTGACCCTGTGCCTCATGGGAACAGTCCAGCCCGAACTGCCAAGCCATGCCTTCCCTGGACCGGAAACAAGCTTCTGAGGGCCGCCATAAGTGTGGCAGGGTATGCTCAGACGTGAGTCCCTTGCTCACTTTGCCACTGGATTCAAGCAAGCCGGGCTGAAGACGGCTGGAATGCCAGAAACCGGTCCACGGAAGCTTGTTTCCAGTCCAGGGAAGACATGGCTTGGCAGTTCGGGCTGGACTGTTCCCATGAGGCACAGGGTCAGACTGATTTTCATATAGCCATGTCTGAACTGGGGTGGCAGAGTGGGCTAAAGAACGGTGATGGATTAAACCCAGATCTTTTGACTGGGTGTGAGTGTTTGATTGATTCAGATGCTCCGTCCATCACCACCCCCTTTTGTACCGCAATACATGCACAACCCTTGCGTGCGCCGGCTCTCTCTCTCCATGCATGATAGATGCGCCCTGATGGCCCCTATCTCCATGGGTTCACTAGCGTTGTCACTGGAAACTAACTCCTTCCTAAGGTTTTTCCGTTCTATAGAAAGCCTTCTCACCTCGTGACCTGTCTACACTACGTTCAGACATTCTACCATCAAGGCGAAGAGAAAGACTGATAAGATCCGCGCAGCTGGTAGGCTGTGGATCGATTTGGGCTATCACATCCTTTAAACCGTCACGCAACCCTTGATAGAAAGAGACATCCTCTTCTCTTCCAGCCAAGCTGCTTCGGCCACTAAACAATTGAAAGATGTGAGATAGGTCACCAAATCATTCTTCTGGCGCAGCTCTAGCAACTCTTTGTCCGCACTGAAAGTGGTAGTCCGTCTATTGAAAACCCTTTTAAATGAGGTACGGAAAGCGTCCCAGTCAGACAACACGGGGCCATTGTTTCTGACTAATGGAACCGCCCAATTAGCTGCATCCCCTGTAAGGTAAGACATGGCAAAAGCCATTCTGGAATGGTGATTAGGGAAATACGAGGGTTTACAGGAAAAATGGAGCATAACCTGTGTCAAGAAAACCTGTATCCTATGAGGATCCCCTGTATACCTTTCCGGACTAGCTAAAGGTATAGGGGGGAGCACAGTCACTTGTATTTGTGGGTTGCTAGTGACATTCACATCAAACAGATTTCTGGATAGTTTATCCACTCTATCTCTCAAAGCTGCGGTCTCTAATCTGGAAGCTGCTAATTCTTGCTGTACCTCGGCCAAGGCTTGCACTACATCATCCATAGTAGCCATATTTATTGGGATCGCCCAGATCGGGGGGGGGGGGGAGTATCTATTCTTGGGTGCGTAATTCTGTCAGAACCAGCACTCCTCAGGATCTGGATGATGCAATATGGGGTCCACCTCCAGACATCCCTGAACTCTGAATATATGTATAACAGAGTCATAGGGTTATCAGGTGAGGGAAAAAGGGTAGAGACAGTGGGGATAAGAACCTGAAATAAGAAAGGTACAAGAGCAGAAACAGAGAACGTATACAGTCTATTCTCATTAGATCTCGCTAATGGACGTTGCATACCTTGTATATCAATTGGATCAGCATACTCTATTCGGACCTTCCATCTTAACAGAGCACTCCAATAGATATCATCTAATACACAAAAGAACAGAGTGTAATGTAAAACACATTCATATATTTATTCTACTCTATATAACTCAGATAATATAGATACCAGCTCACCGGTTCTAGGTGGAGGGAAGGATGTATGCAGCATAAACGAAACATATAGAGCTACCAGGATCTCAGTTCGTACAACAGTGTCAATCCAGAATACTATTGATGCTTATCTTCAAAGCAACAGAAGCAAAGGATAAAACAGGATGGGCTTCCACAGTGTAGCATACCGTCGCCTCACATCCTATAGCAATTGGTAGTTGAAAGCAAAGTCGGAAAGAACCCCGCTGTTACGTCACCGCTGACCTCTCCTCATGATTCCCAAAAAACAACGAAAGGGCTTCCACCGTATTGGTACAACCGCTGCCAATTACTCCGAGGAAGGAACATCCTATAACTCAGGGACTAGTTCCTAATACCAGAAGCGCATGTACGCACCAGGAAGTCTTTTAGATAAATGAGAACAGAAAATATGAGCCAGAACTGAGAGCGAACGTGGTTAGCTTCACCGCCGTTGACTCAGTCCAAAACGTGCAACCAAAACATGAAGGTGAGAAAACAAAAGCGCATCCGCGCTATTAGTACCTCGTTCGAATTAAGCGATAGTTCAAGAGCAAAGGCGTTCACGGTGAACTTTTCACCCGTCTCTTTGCTGTTCGGAACTCACCAACGCCTTGGGGTCCGGAGCTTTCCCAACCGGTGTCTTCACACGGCAACCTCCGGAAAAGAATCAGATCGGAACTTCAGAATTACGCACACTTGCACGAGCGCCGTGATAACACCTGCCTGTCCTCCCACGGCCTTCTGGGAGTTGAAGTCTTGGTAGGCGCGAATCCTCAATGCAGACTCAGGAGCTTTTCATGACACATTTTGCGTCAATTTTGAATGTAGTAAGAAAGTAGCACTAAATGGCGAATAACTCCTCTGGCATAATTATGTAGAAACTTGTGTAATTTTGTGGTAATGCCATGTAATTACGCTGGAGGAAATTACGAGGTACGCCCCCGCTAGTTTAATTCTGTAATGTACAATGTACCCATTAGGTGCTCATTTACCAACCTTATAGACCAGCTTATGGGTAAATATATTTTCCCTGTCTAGTACTAAGGGTGTTTAAGCACTACATGCCTAAGCAATTTTTGTATGAGTGGCATAATTAATTAAATCTACACTGGTGTTTCCTTTGTTAAATATATTTGCAAGCATGTGCTGCACCACGATTCACCTTCTGGGTTTCCAAAATCTATTATGGCACATTGATTTTGTCTTTTCATTTGTCTTTCCAAATCTGCAAGACTTAGACCATACAGGTGATTTTTTGCATGGGAGTTTAGCACAAGTAATTTCTGTGTATTCGGAGGACTTTTTCATAACAATTCAATCACAGTTTGTTAGAAGTGGGGGTTCTCTAATTTGCAGAGGTATGCACCTTTGTCCAAGTCAGGACCCTTGCTTCTAGTCAGGGTAAGGGAGTTACACACTACAGATAACCCCATCTCACCCCCTTGGTAGTTTGGCATGAGTAGAGAGACTTATCCCAAAGGCAATGTGTAAAGATTTGTACCCAAGCACACAGTAACACAGTGAAAACACCACAAATGAACACCACACCTGTTTAGAAAAATACAGTATCTATATCTAAAACCAAAAAAGACCAAAACAACTAAAATCCATTATACATGTATCAAGATATGACTTTTAGAACAGTTATTTCAAAATTGGAGCTTGTAGAAACAAAACAGCACCATCTTAAGCTATAGTGGGCTCTGAAAGAGGAAAGAATGAAAACATAATCTGTTTCTAACAATATTCTTCTAAAATATAGGAAGGACCTGTTATGGTCCAAAATGCATTGTGTGGATTACAATTTGCATCATTCACATACTTGAAAGAACTCGAATAAAAAATAAAAAATGGTATAGCAAATCAATGACTTTTTCTATCTGATTGAAAGCATTCAGTGTCAATTGAGATGCTTAAATGTTTTTATAAGGCAACCCATTGCACTGGAATTGTAGCTGTATTATATCAAATGCCTAAATATGAATATATAATAACATGTTTTAAAAGACCTTACTCAGAGTTTTGCAAACTAGAATATAATGGTTTCTCACTTTGCAGCTATTTCATATAGTATGGTATATGTAAGACAAGACTTTGCTACAAGGTTATCCAGGTAAACTCAGAATTAATCCCACATGCAAGAGATTAAATTAGGGATCCATTTTCCATGCAATTCTGTTGACTGGTCACTAGGTTTTTACTGTTTTGCGCTTCTCACGCATTTAAGACAGCTTCATACTCTTGATTCTCACATCAAATGTTGTGTTTGGTATTTCAGACATGTGTCCTAATGATGCATGAATTAACTTAAAATCTGCTCTAAAATAGCTTTCTTACAACACCGAAAATTGAGGAAGGTTTATTATTGAATTTTGGTTTGGAATCATTAATCAATTTGGTAAAATTCATGCATGGAGGAGAGCAGCCAAGGGGGAGCCATTATAAATATAGGGCCTCATGTACGACAATTTGCTGCGCCAAGCTGCATCATTTTAAAAGCACAGTGATGCGCATATCTACAGCAAACTGGCGCATCCATGTGCTCTTCCTTACACCGGTGCGAAGACAGCAGCTGCGTTCCATTGCAGGCACCCTTGCACCATGGTAAAAGCATATTGAAGTACAGCTACACACCTGGTACTGTAGTAGGTAAGCTTTATTTATATATATACACTCTGTAGCATCTGGGTTCTGTTCCTCGGCCAGCCAGACTCCAACTGCCCCCATTAGAACCTTCCCATCCTCACAGGAATCTGGAGCACGAGTGAAGAAAGAATTCCACATTCCTCACATGGTAGGCAAAGACTAGATGCAAGTATCACACATCCCCTTCCTTTATTACAGCCAAATGAGAATTTGTTAAAATGAATAAACCACAAAATAAATTAACAAGATAAAAACATGAATGAACAAAATATTCACTAGAAACTTTAAGCCTGAACATAATCATCAATGTACCCAGGCGGGTGACGAACTACACAACCCATTGTTGTTTCTACAGCAGAGTCACACTTGGTCAACATCAACATGGGCATCTCCTCTGTCCTGGAAAGATGCCCTGGTATTTGTACCCACTCATGAAGGAAGGCTTAAATCATCATCCAACATCAACATGAAGGCAATGTTGGAATACAAAGTGTTCTGCTTCACATCCAAATTGCACCTTCCCCCCTTTGATACAATGCTACAGGTCTATAATTCCTTCTTTCACCATTCTCCAACACCACAGAATGACGTAGGGTTCACACTACTTTGAAAGGCCTTTTGAATTTAGACTAACCAACTCCACACCTGCCACTCTGAAGTTTTGTCCACTTACCCTTACTAATCGCATTGGTAAAACTTGCCCTCACCTACCGATTGTTTGTTGCCTGCACGCTGTACTATCTCCTTGATACAGATAGGAACTAATTTGGTGCTCAAAGGGCATTTTACTAATTATTCTATTTACACTTGAGGGATATGCCCACAACATTACTGAAACCATAATAGCCACATCTCTTCGACCAACTAACACCATCTGAATGGCACCTTTGACCAAACGTTTTGCTCTCTCAACAATACCATTCCCCTGGGGATTGTAAAGCAAGGTGCAGTTATGCTTAACACCAGAAGCCTCCAGCAACCCTCCCATTTCCTGAGAAGTCAATTGTGTGGCATTATCTGTACTGACAACAGATTGTATACCTTCCTCACACCAAATCTGATTCAATACGCCTACAGTTGACTTGGTGGGGATTTCATTCATGAACTTTACAATTAAACACTTAGAATACATATCTACGAGCACCATAGCAAATCTCAAGTCTCCTCTCAACTCATTCATAGGGCCAATAAAATCTATGCAAATAGTATGCCAAGGTCACCCAGGTTCAGTTATATTTTCCAATTCAATTTGCGGTCCCACTCTCAAACACTTTTCACTCTCTTTGCAAACACTACACCTCCCCTCCCACAAATCTACCTCAACATCCATTCCAGGCCACCACCTAGCCACACGCAACCTCTTCTATGTTCTAGTTTGGCCTAAGTGCCCCTCATGTGCTATCTCAATAAGTTTGTCACTTACACCCTGAGGAGGAATTAAACACTCACCTCCCATCACCAAGGCATCGCCATAAACAGAAAATTCACCTAAAACTTTCAGACAATGACTAACAGAGAGAGACACAGCACACTCTCTCTTACTCCCCTGCACCAACGAGCGTTTCACATCTTACAGGGTAATATCAGACTCCATCTCCTTGATTCATTCCTGTTTTGTAATGGCATGCAGTCCTACCACAATCAGAATATCTTAGACTGAAGACAAAGCCCTTTTACTTTCCTTCTCCAAAACAGAAGGCCCATCAACTTCCTGCCATTCTAAGGACAGTCTGCTTGAATGTTTCTCCATCCTTGGATAGGTTCCACCTTATAACAGTATTCCTGTAAGTCTGCAGCCAACCTAGCATGTGTGGCCGAGCATTTACCTGTTCCACCCGGCAACAGCACCTAAACTGAGGGTTTGTGATCTGATCGTAAAGCAAATTTGGAACCCCATAAGTAAGTCCTAAAATACTCACAACCCCAAGCTGTTGCTAAGGTTTCCTGTTCAATAACAGAATAATTCCTATCAGAATCAGTCAATGTTCTGGATGCAAATGCCACGGTCTTCTCACGCCCACCATGAACCTTTGCCAGCACCGCTCCAAGACCTGTTGTGCTAGCAGCCACAGTAAAAATGGACTTTACTTTGATGTCAAAGGGTGTAAGAATACCAGCCCCACAAATTTCCTCTTTGATAAGATCAAAACAACGTTGCTGTTGCTCCCCCCACTCAAAAGTAAAGCCCTTCTTTAAGAGTGACCTCGGAAACTCAGGGGCATATGTACAAGGAGTGGTGATAACTACCACTAACGCTAGTTAGCGGCAGTTTTCTTACTGCCGTGTACCGCTGATAACTATCGCCTTGTTAGCGACGTATTCACAAGACGTTGCTACATGGCGATAGCTTCAGGTATCAGCGGTGAAAGCTGCTGGTAACATCAGCGGGCATAAAAATAAACAAAAGGCCCATTAGCTCCAAAAAAATGCATGTTAGTCAGCCCAACATGAGGTTTTCTTGCCTCGAGAGCCAGTGATGCATCACTTCTCATTGCGTATTCTTCGCAACACCATGGCATCCAAAACCTTGAAAGCGCAGACAGTCCTTGGGACCTGGAGGCCTCGCTGGTCCAGCATCTCGAGCCTGGATGCCACGCTGGTCATGCGTCTGGAGCCTGGATGCCTCGCTGGTCCTGCATCTGGATTCTGGATGCCTCACTGGTCCTGCATCTGGAGCCTGGATGCCTTGCTGGTCCTGCGTCTGGAACCTGCAGTGGGATGCGGAGGTGCTGTGGAGTCGTTGAGCCATGGTGGTAGACATTGAGGTGCAGCGGTCGCCCTTACCTGGTGGTGAAGTCTGAGAGGGTGCACAGAGACACTTTGCTGACCTGTGTGAGAAGACTGCCTTGAGCCCCTTGGAGCTGTGAAGAGTAGAGGCGCTCTAGTGCACCAAATTAGGGAGGTCTGCATCACATACTATGATCCACCACTACACTGTTGTACACAGAGGGGATTACCAATGGTGGCCAGCGCCTCTCTGCATGACAGGCCGGATGAATTTGCACTGGCTGGACAATGTGGAGGGTAAGGCCCTTGAGCTGCGCCAAACTTGTGTGTTGGGAGTCCTGCAACTTCACGCCTAAGGGTGCCCTGCTGCATCACCTGCATCGGGAGGTTCCTCAGCAGATTTGGTGGTGACTGCTGTACCCAGGCATGTGAAATACCACAAGGCTGAGGCTTCTGCTGGCTATATCACAGATTTGGAGAGAGCGCAGCTGATTGCACAATGGTGTCAATGTCCAGTTAAGAGGAAGGTTGGATGCGTAGCAGAGGAGGACCGGGGGTCGAGCCACCCAGGCCCAGCACCCGGTGTGACACCCCCCCCCATGGTGGCTCATCCGCAATGACGGAAGAGCATCACCCCACTGCTTTCAAGCAGACTCAGATACACACCTCCACGTCCCCACACCATCCAGTATCCTTTCCAGCGTTTCCCTCCTCTCAGCTGTTCAGTCCCACCCGCAGCACTTCTCTATAGTGGGCGTGGGTGCATCCATGCGCAACTGGCACACCACTGGTGTGCCAAAGGTATATATAACGTCACAACGCACACCATTACATCGCATTCCATTACAATGCATTACAATGCATTCTACTACTATGTATATTGTAACTAGGGAAAGTGCTGGAAAGCGGAGATGAAAACATTACTATTCCCACGTCAATGAGTGCAACCCTAAAATTAACCCTAGTACCCCAAAACACACCCTGGACCCAAAAATTCTTTTTTGACCCCCCAAAACACACCCTAAAATTTATATTTGAACCCAAAACACACCCTAAATTTCATATTTTTACCCCATAATACACCCGAAATTTAATCTCTGACCCCTGAAACCCATTCCCACATTAAAACTTAAAAAACACCATTACTAGCCTCACAATGGGCTGGAATGGAATGCGTTGTTGTAGTTGTGTTGTAAAGGCATTACAATGTAATTCCTGCATTGTAATGGATGTCTCCCGTGCCAAAGGCACCATAGGCAAGCCTGTCTGCATCAGTCTGCCCCTGAACCGTGCTCAGCACCAATGCCCTTTCCTCTCGGATACTCCACCGCTACGACGCCAGCACCCTCATGGCCATGAACCCTAGATGCCACATTGCCTGCTAGGACCAATCTCTGCTATGGACCGGACATTGCCATCACCGTCACTGACGGCTATTAAATCACATGCAAGTACCACCCGACCATCCAGGAGGAGGCATTGCCATCACCTACAGAAGCCCACTCCGACTAACCACACACTCTAATGACCCAACGTTGACCATGGAACACCTCAACTTCCAGATCCGAACCAACCCCAAACCCATACTCTGCGGCACCGTCATCTGCAGGGCCCCCGGGCCATGTCCCACCATTCTACGATACAATTGTAGACCTCATTGCACCCAAGGCTCTCCCATCCACTGACAACATCCTACTTGGTGAACTCTACTTCCACCTGGACAACCCCAGTGTCCAGAACACCACCCCTTCCTGAGGAAGCTCACCAATGTCAGACTCAAGCAGCTAGCACAGCAGCAAGTCACATAGCAGTACACATGGTCGAGCACGTCTCCTCTGCCAGCGGGAACAACAACTATAGCCACACCACCGGACTCTCCTCGACGGACTATCAATGTGTACATCACGTCTCCACCATGCCCATCGTACACCACTGCCATCATTGCCCCCTCGCAGCTGGATCAAGGCCACTGAAGAACTTCTCATCAACTTCCTCAGCTCCACCACTACGCCAACGTTTACAAGCAATAACACCGCAGCACACAACCGCCACCGATGGATCTCCAACACCCTGGCACCCTTCAAGAAAAGACCAGGAAAAATCTAGCACCACGTTGAGCCATATTTGCAAAGTGACGCATGTAGGCATATGTGTGACCGTGTGAAGCCCTGTGCCAGATCATACCTGCATCAGGTAGGATGTATGCAGGGTGTACGTTCCCACGCGACAAGGCCTCATAGGAGTGGCACAGTGAAATCCATCATATTTCCCTGCAACAATTGTAGGACCTCACTGCGTCAGTACCTTATGCCTGAATGATGGCTGGCAAAAGGGTGACGCAGTGCCACATGGATAGACAGGCCCCATACATTGCTGGAGTTGCGTCATGCTTGTGACACAACTCCAGTAATGCGTGACTTTAGCGCAGACAGATACGTCAGGATTCCAGACGTATCTGTCATTACTGGCATCATTGAGCGCTGTCCAGTGAGCACTGCGCATCCATGGTGTTGCAAGAAGGATGTAGTGAAAAATGTTGCAGCACTGTCTTGTCGCAGCGCTGCAACACTTTTCCAGGAACGCGCACTATCTTATTGTGAATGCTCATTCCTGCCCTGTAGTTTTGTCGCAGGGCAGTGCAGCCACATTGCTTGCAGCGCTGCCCAGCACCAAAACCTGCTGAGATGAGGCCCCAAGTGTTATCTCCATTTTTAAGACCAGCTATTTTCTGGTCTTAAAAAACTGCCTGAGGAGGAAGAAGTGGTGTGAAAGTCACCTTAGATAAAGAACTGACCCACGAGAGAACAGTGCGTAATGTTCTCCTCAATTAAATAATAAAGGAACTAGGGTTTGTGAGTGACCGAAGAAAACGACTCACAAAGAAGTGTAAAAGTCACTGTAAACAAAGAGTAGTCTAGCACAGAGAAGATAATGGTGTGCGGGTCACCGAAATCAAGGGAAGACTTGCGAAGTACATATGAGTCACTATTTATCCCCCAATGTAAAATGGTAAGCAGCCATGTTAATCTTGCTCCTGACGTTGAGAAACAAGAAAATGGCCACTGATGATGTGCAGCAGGATGTTAGTTCGGCAGGTAATGGGTGTTGTTTTGAAAACATGGGAAGCGTTGTGACGCTCAGAGGCTTGAGCTCTGGGCTCTTGCCTTGGCTCACGCTTGCTGGGTATACACACGGCCTGCGCATGATGACACTTGGGCTCCTGACTTCACTCGCACTTACTGTGAGCTTACGCCTTAGTCACGTGTTGTGCCAACAGCTCGCGCAAAAGGTAGCACTCACCCACCAGTACTTAAGCCTCACTTTGATGCAATGACATCACCTTTGATGCCTGTGACATAAGTCATCCTCACAGACTTAAATACTCCCAACCACGCACTGGGTCCACAGCTACCACCTCGCCGAAAAGAGATCAGCTGGCTCAACTTGTCCCTGAAGTCTTGACTCCAACTGCCCTCATTAGAACCTCCCCACCCTCATAGGAATCTAGAACACAAGCGAAGATTGTGTTCCACGTTGCTCACAAGGTAGACAAGAAGCAAGTATAACAAAATAATTCTTTGGGACTCCGCACGCCAATTTGCTGTGACGAGCTGTATCATTTAAAAGCACAGGGATGCACCATATTTACAGCAATATGGCTTATGCTGTGCTCTCCCCTGCAACAGTGCTAAAACAGCAGCCTTCCACCAACGAAGGCCCCTTGCGCCATTGTGCAAGGGTGCCTTCATTGCAGGCATGATTGCTGTTGTGCAGGATGGGACACCTTCCTGCACAAAAACTATGTGATGGCGTATTCCTATCTCTATGTGTGCAGCAGAATGCAATAAAAGTATTTCTCCTCGTTCCACCACTTCTAAACCTCCCCTGAGGAGGCCTAGGATTCTGATCCATTCCCAGGTTTATGAAACATTGTAAATCTGGGAATGTGGCAGAATCCATGGGAGTTACGTGGGAATAACCACATTAATACCTGTGCCACACCCCTGTCATGCAAAGTAATGTGTGCGAAAGAGCCATATTTACAAGGCCATAAAAAGCCACACAGGGTGTCTTTGCATGGCCTTATAAATATGGACCAGCACACTGAGTGTCGATGTGTCAAAAAATGTGTAGCACCGGGGCGCAAGGGGCTTATAAATAAGCCCCATGTAGTTTAATGTCCTGCCTCATCTTCATTAGGCCCTTCATATGCATAAAAAGTATTCCTTGTGTTTTGCCACCCAGTAGAATCCCAAATAGCATTGACTTCTCTTCACCCAAAGATACAAATTAAAAAAGTTACTGGAATCCTAACACCATCACTTAACTCTCTCTGGGACTTCCGCCCTGGAAAAAAAAGGTTAGTATTTGGGGTGGGTGTTCACCCACCTCAGGGAATAATAACACTAACTTGTCAGTGTGAACCCAAAGTCACTAAATAAGCCTGACCTTAGTAGGTATGGCACAGAGTGGTCAGGCGTAGCCTGGGAAGTATTTATGCAGTACTCCAGCAGTAATAAAGTCAAACAACAAATAGCAGAATTCCCAATCTGAATTATAAAAATAGAGTACAGTATAATAAAAAAGAATGACAGGGATCACATGCTCCACACCCTTGAATAATGTACTTGCTTGTTAAATGTGTAACACAACTTTTACTGTATTTTGAATGATAAAAAATGTGCATTTCCTTTTTGCCCCACCAGATTTACCCACTGGAACAATTGTGTATCAAGAAGCTTCATCAACCTCCATGTATAGTGGATGTGCATCATTAACAGGTACATTGTACAACAAACAGTGTGTATTAATATCTTATTTTCCAATTGTTCCTGTTTTAGAAAAATAATGGGAGAGAGGTGTGATAATGATACCACTAGGTAAAGGCAGCCACATTTCCATCTATTAGTCCAGATTTAAAATGGCATGATTTTATTCTAGTTGTATTAGCATAAAGAAAATGTGTCGCAGCAAGCTCTGCTCTCTTCAGTCCCTTTTCAACTTCCCTAGATGTGAAACACTCCTCACACTGTGGTGACACAAGAGTATTGCAGTCAATATATCAATTGATATGATGCCGTGCAAAGGTTTTTCTTACGCAGATGTAGCAAAAATCTTTATGTACTGGAATGCTTCTAACCCCACTGCAGCACTGTTAATAAAACCTAAAATTGGGTCTACACTTGATTTTTTTTTCAACATGAAATGGCTGGGCTCATAAGTTCTAGATCTGTTCTTGCGTCACATCTCAATGGTTATTTTACTCAGCATAAAAACGTGGAGAGGAGAGAAATTGTTAATAATGTCAATCAATTCAAATGCAATCCTAATATGGATGGCGGCACCTGCTATCAGAACGATGCCGACTGGTGGAAAAGAGGCGAACTCACTTTGCGGCGGCGATCCGCCCGCCATCATAATCAGTAAAGTTAGTGAATTCATTACAAAGCCAGAAATAACTGGACATAAAGACACCTCAAGACTAGGATGTAGAAATACATTGGCATCTACATAAAGCCAAATATGAAGATAATGTTGAGTCAGTACAACACGCACAAAAAAACTAACTCAAGAAATAGAATCCCTATAATCCAAAAGAATGAGTCCAAATTTCCCTGCATTGAGGGTTGATGAGAATAAAGCATTAATCTATCCCTCCACTAACGATAATGTGACTCCCCTACTTAAGCATTCTTCGAGGAAGGATAGAGAAAGGTGTGAGCATGTGGAGTCTTCCTTAGAAGTCTCTCCACTCAAAAGGGTCAGGTAGCATGAAGCTTTTGCGACTGCGGTTGTTCTGAGATGGTCTCTCTCCAAAAGCTCCTTCCCTTCTTGCAAGATTCCAATATCACAAGTATCTTCCCAGGAATCCTTTTGGGTCACGGCATCCACTTGGTCCAAGTTCTCATAGGTAGTTTTTCACAGAACGGCGATGTTCCTGAACAGTGACATGATGACTTTGATTCCCAGTTCTCCTAATTCGCATTGATCCAGAGGAAGTCTAGTCAAAATTTCTTTTCACTACCAAAGTATTAATCTGATCATTTCTGGGCCCCAAACATAACTTATTAGAATTCACTGGCCCTCTAATGGATCTTTTATGTGAGCTATTAGGGACTTGGATATTCAGAGAACATAAGACAATTGCGTATGAAGGCCTGGAATAAGATATGCTAAAAACATGCAATTTCCCATCAACCATTTCGGTTTGTATACCAATAAATGTAAACCATAAAGCATGAGGTTCACTCCAAGAATGACCTAAATACGATAAGATTTGTTCATGTAAATCATTTATCTAAAGCCTCAATTTGAATGGTCAGGAAACATGAAAACGCCTTTTGTAATCAGATTTAATAACAATCTATTAGTAAGTTAGCCACATTCAGACTTAAAAAAGGATAACATTTAATGATTTCCTAGTAGGGAAAATGAGAGAGAGAGAGAGAGAAGAGAGAGAGAAAATCGAGATTTAGCATTTAGATTATTCAAACTAAATAATGTAGAGTCGTAGTTTAAGATGCTGCAGAAAAAAGTCAGTAAACCTTTCAGCCAAAAGGTTAACTCCTGCGCACTTTCCCAGCCGGTTTGTGCAGGTTTGAGTCAGTTCAGGAAAGTTAAGTTCAAATGGATTGGCATTAAAGAGAAATAAGAGTTCAGTCCAACGGCATGTCAGGCTGGGAAATAGTAAATGACAGCCAACCCGAATCCTCCTCCACGGGGACAATGATACGTCCAAAGTTTAGTTTACGCCCATAAAGTATCTCTTTGCTCACTCCATATGATTTCCATTGGTCATCCACAGTGGGCTGTTCATGGTGTGATCAATACCTCACTGAAAAATCCGGAACCATTAAGTAATCCTTTTGCAAATTCATCAAATTCAACTATTTTATATTTCCATCCTTTCCTCTGGAGTAAGAGGATTCATTTTGTTCACTGTCTGTCTGTTCCCAGACGCTCTCTCTGGGTTTGCAATTGTATTGATATATTTCTGTCAAAAGTGTAGCTGAATCAAGAGAGAGTCCTTTGTTTGCGACCATAAGAAAGAAACTTCATGAAAAGTTCTCACAGCGTCTAAAATGATTACTTCAGTTAGATTCTGCTTTTGAACGAATTAAAGGAAGCATTGAGGCCTACATGAAAAAGTCCTGAATCATTATCACATTATGATTAATATAAAATACAAATTAATATGAATAATTAAGTTTTCCTAATTAATTTACTCATTATTCTTCCTTTAAATGGTACATATCAATATAAGGTATTGTTAAAAAGGTTTCGCACGTTATTAATTTTTGAACAAATGAATATGCGTGTCACTCTTGTTATACAAGTTGGTGTCACAGATGCTAAAGTAAGACTGCAAAACCTCATGTTATCAAGCATTCATATACTTAGCATTTCAACCATTTTCGAGTCTTCATCATATAAGCAATTATTTAATTTATCACATGTAGAAGTCATCAAAAACACAGTTGCTAGGTTAACATGTTTAGATTATCAAACTTGTAATTGTACATTGCATAAGCAAATAACATTTTCTCTCTCTTTAATTACGTTTTTCACACTTCCATGTTTAAAAACATTTCTGCATGCTTTTACGATGCAGAAGAAATTCTCATGTTTTTCATTATCAATAATTTTACTTGTTCTTATAAAAAATTATTGTCGTAATTCTCATTTGATGGTGAGAATTGATAGAGGCAACCGTTATTAAACGTTTATGCTCCATCAGCCTTAACTCTCAATGTATACTCTTCTCTACTTGCATAACTACTAAAACAAAGACATTATTCTAACCAACAAGAGAACTTCTTCCACCTGCAACACAAAAGCGAGAAGGAATTAAATCCACAGCATACTATTAATTCTAAAGCAAGAACTTCCAATGAAATGCATTTCAGGCCTACAAGATTCAGCTAACATAAGAGAAATCGGGCATGAACTGTGCAGAATTGCATACGAAATAAGGCACATTCTATTGATATTCCTACCTACATATAAAATGAAACTATTAATAAACACATTTAATAATGAATGGTTATCAGCTGCACAACACAAATTCTTCATGTTAGTTTTTACTGCTAGTTACATTTGGTTTACACATTAATTCTTCATGTTTTCTATGTAACTGCCTAACTACATCACTTTTTATGTTATTACGGTTCAAAGTCATAACACCTTATGTTAACACGACAAAGGATTATATGCAGATGCACTCTACATGTTTGATTATACTGCTGATCCTACAAATGAATATTAATTTTGCGCTAAATCAAATACATGGGACAAATTGCATAGGTCTCAACATACGCTATCATATTGTCATAGAGATTCAAAATTCAAAATAGAAACATCTCCCATGCAGACTCACATCATTTGAAATTAATTATATTTAAACATATTGGAAATTACGAAAAACTTGATTCACAAACATTTCCTTATTGCCCTACCATTTCACATTAGCATTCCCTAGATTTGTTTTTAAATATGCATATTATTTTAATCCTGGTATTTGAATTTTAATTTCCTTTTTCTTTACAGGATGGAATAATGTAGACTTGTGGCGCTGCTCTATGTCAATTCTCTATAAATGAGGCCCTAATGGGCATATTTATGGGAGACTTGCGCTGCTGGAGTGTCACTTTTTCTGATGCTCCGGCGGCTCAATCGTCTCAACCATATCTATGAGTGCATGAATGCCACTTTGTGTGACTTTGCGTCGCCTCATAGATATTAAGTAAGGCAAAGGCAACGCAGCGCAAGTCGCTGCACTGCCTTACTCTGCTCCAGGCCACCATTCCATGGGCATTAAACACCAATGGATTTTGACTCTGCCCCAGATTTCCTTAATCACGTAAATCTGGGACAGGGCCAACACCTTACACCTCCCCAGAGCAGGTGTAACGAGGAGAAATATTTTAATGTCTCCTTGTTTTTTCATCTTTTCATGTGTGCTGCATTCTGCAGCACACATGGAAAAAGGAAAACTCCTCTCAGGATTGTTTTTGTGCGGGAAGGTACCCCTTCCTTTACAAAAACAATCCTGCATAAAACGCAGACACCCTTGCACCATGGTGAAAGCAGCAAATTGTGCACCAGTGCAGGGCGAAATGATAGGAATGTCCTTTATTTCAATAATACAGTCCATCCATTCCTGTCCTTTCACATTGGCATAGCAGCGCAGCAAGAAGACTTGCGGCTCTCCCCTATACTAGTTCCCCATAAATGAGGACCTAAGGATGCAATGTACAAAGTTTTTCTATGAGTACTTGTGGCTTGCTTCTTTCTTGAAGTGAGTTACAACCCAAACCTTGTTCACAAAGTAGTTGTGTCTTAATTCTAATAGGCTCACTAATGGAAAAAAAGGTTAATGAATCAAACTCTGCATGTTTTCTGCAAAGTATATCTTGTACAGAATAATGACAATCGTTCAAAATATGAAGGAGATAAATTGTCATGAAACTCAAGGGAGACATGGAGACGTATAGAAGCAAAAAAGACCTGAAAACTATGTGAATTCGGTGATGTAGACCTCACGTCAGAATCCAATTCTCCAGATAAAACTTCCCTAATAACGTGTACTCTGGGTCTCTTATCTGCTACGTATTTCTTCCCTTTTCATTCCAATATCTACATAGCACAACTCAGTATCTTGCCACCTGGTCAAGACACTTCTGCATTGTAGAACAGGATGGCACTGATGCACCTCTTCCGCCTCGAAGCCTTAGCAATCCTTCTACTACTTTGAAACTGTTCCTTTGTGGCTTCTGAATTCCTTTAGACTATACCTCGTTGAATCCTTAGTTTCCATCTGCCAAACCTGAAACAACTCATGTAGGGTTTGTTTAGTTTTGACGACATCACAGACGTAGGTCTTCACTTCAGATTTGATTTTCAAAATGTTTTTGCTTTTCCATAATGACCTTCTATCATCAGCATTTATTACCATGATTTGCTCAGAGAGTGTATAGCTCCGTTTAAGTCGCACACCTTTGTTTTACTTGTTTAGGAGTCAGGATGAGAAATCATTTACTAAACTGTTAGAGTTACATATTCGACAGTGACAAACTTTTATCAAATTGATTGTGGTTGTCAAGCATCTCATCACACGTCTAGCATCGTGCTGCAAAGGAACCTGTTTTGGGTTTTCTTCTTTTATATGTGACTTTAAAATTACTCCACGGCTGAAATCAAAATTATTTTCTTGTAGATGCCAACTTCCTGATTTTAAGGGTATTCACAAAATTATCAAGATTTCTCAAATAATTAAATTAAAATTGTAGGGGTCCAAGCTTAGTCCACCTTCTCCCTCCTTACTGTTTAGATTATTCATGGAATAGACAATCCACAGAAATATAGAGGTGGTAATGTGTATTTAGGAAGTCATTTTGAATGGGCTGGAAGTAAGACATGGCCAGATATTGTCAGATGTACCATCAGCACCCCTCTAGGTTCCCCCATCTCAGTTAGAGATTAGATAATCCGTTTTCCTTGTGGCAAAGGCATTGCCTACAATAATGGCAATAAAAGTATTCAGAAGGGCCCACACACGTGAGAATGGTATCAGAATGGCAGGCCTGCTTACGGTGGCCCTCCAATGCCATTCCCCCTATGCCCAATCCTTCTGGGGAAACCAAGTTAAGTATGATAGTGTGCCCGAGAGCAAAGGACCATACATGTTTCATCCACTGGGTGAGGTCCAACATACAGTGTACATTAGTTATCTTTTTTTCACAAACACACCCTTTGCTTTGCAATCTGTCTTCAAGTAAAGTACTAATATGTCAGCCATGCCCGTCTGCCATGGTGGACCACCCTAAGGGTTTTATTTCTCTGAAGCGGCTCTTACCCTAGAGGCGGGTTCTGCCTTAGGCATACAAGACTACAAGCTCTACAGTAATTTATAAACTTGGCTTTAAATGAGACCGTTTGATTGTATTATCTACCTGGAAAACATATTTCAAAATTTAGAAACTGCCCTCATTCTCCTTTCCTGCCATCATGGAACCACATGTACACATTGATATTGTAGGGACACATTTACAAGTGTTGGAATGTCTATGCAAAATGTATGTGAGAAACCCAAAGAGGTGTGACAAAGTGAGTGTTCCCATCTCTAGTTAAACATGTTCTATAGCATACAAATCCTGTATGCCAGCAGGTTTTTTATGGTGGTAAGTGTCATTTGTGGTCAGAAAAAATCACAGTTCCTGATTCTGTTAATCACGAGTATAGTATTCCAATCATAAATTCGGCCTTTTCTGCAGCTGAAATGCACTTCAATGCTCACTTTTGTTATACATTGGTCCATTAATTTGCAAAATATTTGTACATTGCTATCTCTATTTTCAACAGAATAAGGAATATCTATCTTTATAAAGGACCATGGTACTTCTTAGATGAGAATATGTCAATATCATTTCTAAGTCAGATTTTACGAAGCTGTTTTTTTCAAGATATTAAATAAATAAATATTTACTTTCTTTAATCTTCAGAGGGATCTTCGCTGACGTACTTGGTTGATACAACTGGGTCTATGTATGACGATTTTGAGCAGCTTAAGGTGGTCAATAGCTGGCTTCTGGGCAGAATAATAAGGAAATTCCCTTGTGGTGTACGCACCTACACTATGGTGGAGTTTAATGACCCAGGTAAGTTAGGTTTGTGTTTTTTAAATTGATAACACTACTCTTAATATAATTCATGTTGTATATATCTATATATTTATATATAGTATCTCATGGAACATTAGTCCACTCTTTTCATGAAGTTAGACCACACATAATTTTGTTCTCTATGAGATGACTGCCTACTATCGGAGTAATAGCAAAAGTGGTGCAGCGGCCCAAGTTATATATTTGTAATTTGTTGTTGTTAAATGATTTACATTATGCTACACAAATTGAAGTCGGTGTGACTATTTTTGCACCTTTATGTATGCATTTGGGTGTCAGTAAAAGTGCCTATCACTGCCAAAAGTGGACTATTTTTAACCTCATAGCTGCTATTACACATTCCTCCCCAGTGCTGCGCTGTCCATTAGAACTAGTGCTGAATGGACGTTCAATGGTCGTGCGCAGCACTGGGGAGGTAGCGCTGCTGACGACCATTGGCCGTCAGCAGCACTTAAGAGGATAATATATTGTCGGTATTTGTGGATACATGTAAGATGACAGTAACATAATAATTTTTTAAGAAAACAAGGGGGACCCAGCGGGTAGCTATGAACCATGGGTATCAATTGAGTTTTTTAGGAACAAGGGTTCTTAGCTTTTTTAAAAAATAGAACAGATACTATATAGAACACAATAGGCTGCTATATGTTTAGCTTCCTTGTCCAGCCGGGCAAGGAATTTATTTATCAACAAATAGAAGGTAAATAGTTATAATACATTTCTAACAACAGTAGCAAGACACAATCCTGTGCTGTACCGGGAGGAAAAGAGAAAATAGGAAAGGGTGAAAGAGGTGTTTCAGGCAAAAGAAAAGAGCAGGCAGGGTACTGTTATGAGTAAAGAATATTGACAGTATCGCCTGGAGTAGTACATACAACAACAAATATAAATTATTTTCATGTATGGCCACTCATGGGTGTCGACGTTTCGATCCCTCGCTCAATTAATAAAGGGGATCATCTTCAGGACTTATGTAATTAGATTTGCCTGAATTAAGAGCGCCTCTTGGTTAGAGGTATCGGGTGGCGAAGCTGGTGGTGTCGCTTTAGGTAGTTAGGCAAGTTGGTACTAACAACTCCTTGAGCAGGGTGCTGATGGCATCGCCGGGGCTTATCGTAGTGGGGCAAATAGGTAATAATTCCTTGGACAAAAAGGTTGAATCATCCCTGTTTATTCACTTCGAAGTAAGATATGTAAGGCTTCCTGTTGTGCCGATTACGGCATGGAGCCGCGCCCTCAATGTTGCTGCTGTTCCAATTACGGAGAGTTACGGACGGAAGGCTCGATGGCCGTTGCCGCGGTACGAACAATATCGTTGATGAGCCGCGAGTCGAAAATGAGCTCGCGGGGCACAGCCGGCGTGCCTGGTCCTACTGTAGGACTGTAGGCGACGGCCATCGAGCCTCCCGTCCGTAACTCTCCTTAGCCTCTTAGCAGCTATGGAGCGTCCAGCTCCAGTGCTGAACGTTCCATTGCGCAGGTGAGGTTCGAACGTCCAACGGCCGACGGCAGCACTCCTGAGGTAGTGGTGCCGTTGGCCGTTGGAATAGGCGCAGCACCTAAGAGGTTAATTGGAACAGCAGCAACATTGAACGCGCGGCTCCATGCCGTAATCGGCACAACAGGAAGCCTTACGTATCTTACTTCGAAGTGAATAAACAGGGATTCAACGTTTTGGTCCAAGGAATTATTACCTATTTGCCCCACTACCATAAGCCCCGGCGACACCATCAGCACCCTGCTCAAGGAATTGTTAGTACCAACTTGCCTAACTACCTAAAGCGACACCACCAGCTTCGCCACCCGATACCTCTAACCAAGAGGCGCTCTTAATTCAGGCAAATCTAATTACATAAGTCCTGAAGATGATCCCCTTTATTAATTGAGCGAGGGATCGAAACGTCGACACCCATGAGTGGCCATATATGAAAATAATTTATATTTGTTGTTGTATGTACTACTCCAGGCGATACTGTCAATATTCTTTACTCATAACAGTACCCTGCCTGCTCTTTTGTTTTGCCTGAAACACCCCTTTCACCCTTTCCTATTTTCTCTTTTCCTCCCGGTACAGCACAGGATTGTGTCTTGCTACTGTTGTAGAAATGTATTATAACTATTTACCTTCTATTTGTTGATAAAAAAAATTCCTTGCCCGGCTGGACAAGGAAGCTAAACATATAGCAGCCTATTGTGTTCTATATAGTATCTGTTCTATTTTTTAAAAAAAGCTAAGAACCCTTGTTCCTAAAAAACTCAAGTAGCATAATAATGGCACAATAATGGAATATTCTGGGCATTCCAATGGACTTGCTAGTAACCCCGACATAATAATCTGTTATAAGTAACATATTTTGGGCCTTCGGAGGATTTGCTGATCAACCCTACCCTAGCAATCCTTCTTCAATTCTTGCATATTCACAAACCTCCAGATTTGAAATTGATGTTTTGAAATAAATCAATGCAATTGAACACTATATTTATAGCTGGAATTTAAGTTATAATTCATGCTGAGTTTGGGAGACTACATGCAGATTTTGGCATCCTGATACCATAAGTTGCTTGCTGCTGATCCAGCATTTCAGGAACTAACAAATGTTATCATTTGGACCCAAATTCAATAATCTAAAGTCCCTTTCAAACTGGGTGAGTTTAAACTAAACTTACCAATTGGTTCATCATTGATTATCCTTTACTTTGGGGTTTAAATCTTTATGAGCTAATCAGGATTCAGAAAATAATATTAGAATCTTAAATTATCAGCATAGAAATAATCTTTCCATATCTATATAAATAAAAATGTAACTGTTTGTTTGTTCAAAATCTGAAATCTCAGAAAGTTTTTCACTGATTGCTTTGAAATTTTGACACAACGTTGCATTCGAATACGCGAGTATTTTTATATACACAACGTTGGATTCGAATACGCGCATGTTTTTAATCGAAAGCACAAACAGACACATAAAAATGTCAATGTGCGTTTGATTAAAATCTTAAATCTACGAAAGTTCTTCACAGATTGATTTGAAATTTTGACACAACGTTGAATTCGAATAAGCGCTTGTTTATATGTACACAACGTTGGATTTCAATACGTGCGTGTCAAATACGTTCGTGTTTTTAATCTAAAGGACGAACAGACCCTATCGATTGGGTTGCTGCGCAACAACTACAATGGACGCATAGAGACAATAGTCTCATATATTAGGATGGACAGTTGGTGTCAGGATGGCAGACGAGGAAGTGGGTGGAGGGAGGGGGGAGGAGTTGGTTCACTTGGCAACATAAAGAAAGGACGCATAGAGACAATAGTCTACATATATTAGGATGGACAGTTGGTGTCAGGATGGCAGACTGGGAAGTGGGTGGAGGGAGGGGGGAGGATGTGGTTCACTTTGCAACATTAGCGCGTGTTTATATATACACAATCTTGGTTTCGAATATGTGCGTGTCCAATACGCGCATGTTTTTAATCAAAAGGCCGAACAGACCCTATCGATTTGGTGCTGCACAACAAATACAAGGGACGCATAGAGACAATAGTCTACATATATTAGGATGGACAGTTGGTGTCAGGATGGCAGACCGGGAAGTGGGTGGAGGGAGGGGGGAGAAGTTGGTTCACTTTGCAACCCGAACAGACCCTATTGATTTGGTTGCTGCGCAACAAATACAAGGGACGCATAGAGACAATAGTCTACATATATTAGGATGGACAGTTGGTGTCAGAATGGCAGACCCGAAAGTGGGTGGAGGGAGGGGGAGGAGTTGGTTCACTTTGCAACATTAGCGCATCAGACCTGGAAGTGTGTGGAGGGAGGGGGGAGGAGTTGGTTCACTTGGCAGCATTAAGAAAGGACGCATAGAGACAATAGTCTACATATATTAGGATGGACAGTTGGTGTCAGGATGGCAGACCGGGAAATGGGTGGAGGGAGGGGGGAGGAGTTGGTTCACTTTGCAACATTAGCGCGTGTTTATATATACACAACGTTGGATTCGAATACAGGCGTGTTCAATACGCGCATATTTTTAATCGAAAGGCCGAACAGACCCTATCGATTTGGTTGCTGCGCAACAAATACAAGGGACGCAAATAGACAATAGTCTACATATATTAGGATGGACAGTTAGTGTCAGGATGGCAGACCGGGAAGTGGGTGGAAGGAGGGGGGAGGAGTTGGTTCACTTTGCAACCCAAACAGACCCTATCGATTTGGTTGCTGCACAACAAATACAAGGAACGCATATTGACAATAGTCTACATATGTTAGGATGGACAACAACATATTGTATACCCACGAGCATTGTGAAATTAAACATATTAGAAACATGCGCCTACTCTTTTCTTTCTCTTCCATTTAACCAGACTGAGCCACAGCAAAGCGTGGCCGGGTACAGCTAGTAACTAATAAAGACTCTAATTAAGGCAAACTAATTTGTGAGATATAATGCATTTTCTAAATAATGTGATTGCTCATCAAGTACAAAACAGCTCAAATCATAGATCACCTCACAAGAGAAAATCATTGGCAAATATAATAGCAGGTAAACATCTCAAATATCAGCGCAACAAGTGCTTGGATAAGCATTGAGACAAAAGAATAAAGAATAAGCCATCTGCAAATAAGTTATGCACATTCAGAATATCATTCTAACCAAACATATGAGGTAAAGGTACCCTCTGGCCATGAGAGTAAGCTAATCCCCTCAAGAAGAGTTAAGCAGCAAAGTCAAAGAGTCAGGATCAGCAGAACAACAGTCAGCCTATATAGAATATAGGAAACAGTGTCACATCTCTCTCCGCTCGCAAAGTCGGAAAACGCGATTTAGCCCCTCTACTAACTAGCAGAAGTTATACCATAAACTAGCGAAAGTCCAACCCCTATTCTATCCACTCCACATAGAGAACACATTTTATTGGCTAAAACAAGGGGTGTCTGAATCACACCACATTTGACATGTCTTCATTTTAATCTGTTCTTTGTTTTAAGTTATACACGTCATTCAGCCTTCAGTAGTAGAACTTCCATATCAGTCTTCTGCAACTAGTGCATATTCCTCATTCAGGCAAAAGTATCAAACTGTGTTACAAATGTCCTCATGCCTGCTCTGGAAGGAAGTTCCGCTTTCGTTGTATTCATTGCTTCCTCCACACAACCATGGCCATCCTCAGAGGCACGCGAAGAACTGAATACACAGCTAAAAGATTCTGAGGCCTTTCTCTGTATAGCAGAAAAGCATGTTATAGGGAAAACAAATACATGTGTGTTTTATCAATTCATAAAACTCTACTATTAAATGCACTTTGAATGCTTTAACTTGCTTTCTTTTCTTTACGCGCCGCACATTTTTCCAAACTTTTAGTGAAAGATAAACTCTCAACTTTTGACTATTTTCTACATTACTCATGTGCATTTGCGGCCTACTCTAATACTCCCAGCACACGCTTGCACAGTTTTCTAATTGTATTAGTTTCACACATATTCTTGATTAGTATTTATCACACTGAGGGGTTCAATCTGAGCAGGTTTTATTTCACGAAAATCCTGTTCCATCACTACCATGGTTGGTATGTCATGATTGCATGGATACATTTTACCATCTATGTAGATATTGCTTTTATTTTGTTATAACTGGTGCTCCCTAAACACTGGGCATGTAAGATTAGTGTAATTTGTCTGCTGTCTGATCATGCAGTCTATTTGTAATTGCACAGTAGTACTGCAGTTTACGCATGTATGGTTTATCTCACTGTGCTGTCCAGGACTTGCGGTGGTGACCTTTGTATAACCTATAATTTGTTGAATTTGTCTGTTTCATCTAGAGTCTCAGCCATAGCATATGACTGAGAGTCTACTAGGATTTATTTATTTGAAAGGTTTTATATAGCGCTGGCTAGACCCGGAGGTATCAGAGCGCTTTACATGAGTATAAGATACATCGTTACAAAGGTTACACAGTTGTTGGAGCATAGCTACATAGTTACATGTTAGGTCGAGACAAACAATAAGGAAATATGCGAAAGGGAAAAAACCGGCAAGGGGAGAGATTCAAGGGAGAGAGAGTAGGAGCAGGAAAGTAGACAGCAAATGAAGGAGGGAAAGAGGACGTGGAGGGTGAGAGACATAGCATGAAAGTAGGGGGGAATGGTGACGGGGGCACAAACCGGTAGACGAGTAATAGTTACGTCCAAAGTCCAGTAAGCTGTGATCCTAGAAGTAGTGGTATCATTCCCCCAACTGCGTTGCGAGAGGCTCACTTAATGCAGTGGACTCTCTCAGGGGGGTCTCTGAGACTCCAAAACCGACCTACTGGTTCCTACCCCAAAAAGGGGAGAGGGAGTGCTTTGGCAAGGGGCGCCATACCATACCTCAACTGTAAGTGGCTCCCTTTGCACAGTGGACTCTCTCAGAGGAATCACTGAGACTCCATAGTATAAGTAATTGGATCTTTCCCCAACAAGGGGAGACGGAGTGCTTAGTTAAAGGGCACAAGGGACAGGGGCTAGAAGAGATTATGGGGAGAGGGGATAGGAGCAGAGGAAGTAGTCAAAGAATGAAAGAGGGAAAGCAGTAGGGAAGGGTGATAGAGAGCATGAAAGGGGGTGAAGGGGCACAAGCTGGTAAACAGGTAGATCTCAGCAACAATGTTGTGAGAATTCGTGGGAGGGAGGGAAGGTAGGAGCCATAGCAGGGAGACGAGGAAGAACTGTGCCCAATGTCCGGCTGAGTAGGTGACGGTCAAGGGGAAACCAAGGCCAATCTCCTCCATCGGGAATCAGCCATGTTGATCCGGTCCCAGAGTTCAGGAAAAACTGTTTTGAACAGATACAAAAGCTACAGTTGCATGGTGCAGAAGCGGAAGAACTTGTCCCTACTAGAGGAAAGAAGTAAAAGAAGGGGGGATATAAAACAATCTAGAGAAGGAGCAGGAGGCTGCCATTTAGGCTGCAGAGGAAACGAAAGCTGAGGCAGACGCCATTTTAAGGTCAGGCATGTCAAGTCCAGGCCTCTGTAGGTCCCTGTGTAGGCGTTGAGGAGGTAGTTGGTCTCAGCCATGATGAAGCCCAGTTCATGGGAGGCAGCAGCCAGCTCTAAACCCCTGGACGCCATTTAGAAGCCACCCTCCTCATTCATATCTGCAGCAACTGATCGCACATGTTTGCCTCGGGGTGCCTCCAGTGTCCGCCTATAGCCCCTCTCCACACCCGGCCAATTTAACCAACCTCTGGGATAGTCGCCGGGCTCTAGTTGCCGGGCTCTGGTCTGCGGTGTGACCCCAATTGCCCCTCGAGGATCAATTAGTCTCTACTGGTAAACATCCCTCCAAACCTCCGTCATAGGGGTCTTAGCTGATGTTCGCCATCTTAAGGTCAGGCATAGTTCAGACATTGATCCTGCAATCACTCAAAATGATCTGGCCCCCAAACCTGCCCCTTCTTACTCCCAAAGTCTCCTGCCGTATCTGGAGACTAAAATGACTTTTATTGTGGCTTTTTCGCCATCTCAGGTGATCGCTGCATAGCGGGCACCATGCTGACGTCAGGCACAGACCACGCTAGCTTTTCAACTCTAACTCTGTGCCTTCAGTTTGCCGAGGGGTCATCCCTGGTCCCCCGGCCCTCCGTGCAGTCCGCCGGGTGTTCGGATGGCCCTTGAACTCACCGCCTCTCATCAGGACAAGCCCAGAGCACCAGGCAGCATTGCTGGCGTTTCCCTTGCTGCCTCAGGTAACTCCTATAAAGTCCTGTGATGGGCGCTAATCGTTGCTCGCTCCGGCTCTTCCCAGCTCTGGCCAATGACACAGTTCGCCCCCAATTGCTGCAGGTTCCCTGGGGGCTCCACCAGAGGCGAGCCACGGAAATAAGCCAAATCGCGCAGCCACAGTCTCGCGTTCGGGCATCAACCGCACACTGTAGTGTAGCACTTCCCCGCCGGCAAGAGGCACAAGATCCGGGATCCGCACGTTTTCTTCACAATTGAGAGCTTTACTGCACTAGGTGCACACAAAAGATGTAGGGCTTCTCCTTTTGCACCCAAACAATCACCTTCACTGGCAATTCACTTTGGACCTCCTTTCCTTGTAATTTATATTCTCGTTGTCAACCCGATTAGCGTGTACGAGCTGGCGGCGCCAGATTAGGGTCAGGCAATCATCACGCATGGGCCAACACACAGACACAAGGGGGTCGACAACAGCGCATCAATAATTGAGTACCAATTTAGGTCTAGAGAAGCCAATAACAGATGTACTGATGAATCACTATGCCGGGAGTGGCATTTCTTCAGCTTAACAATCAAAACGCGCACAAACCGCCATTCTAAAGTCAGGCAGCATTTGATTACAAAAGCTCCGCTGTAGTAGAGGAATCCCTTTTAAAGCATAAATACCTTGTTATGTGCAGAAACAAGGTCAGAGCAGACATAGTCAGCGCTATCCGGGTTCCTTCCTATTTTGCTGGCGCGTCCCAAGGTCTGATGTAGTAATGGTGACGATCCGCCATTTTATGAATTCACGGACACTCTGGAATAGACGTTGCTTCAAGGAATGCGATCGAACTTGCATACAAAATACACCATTATGTGCACTCGCAGGAACAGTAGTGCATCAGCAGCCGAATTCTTGGACTCCGGCTGCCTGACGCACTGGCACCCCCGCCATGCACTGTTGCTCCAGTTAGGGCCGCAAGCGTAGTGTAGGAAGGGGCTAAATGTGAAAATGGAATGAACAAGATGCTCTATGCATTTTGAAAACTGATAGGCTACATGTGCTTACAAAACCAAATTTTCTTTCATGATTGTAATGTATGTAGCCTGTTATCCAACTTTTGGGGGAAATGACAAATTCACTATTTTGACTCTATTCTTTTAATGGTTTCTTCGAGAGGGCATGTCCCACCACTCCTCATGTAAGTAAGGCTTGCTTAGCAAGTTTTAAGTGCTCCTTCAGAGCTTACGGATTTTTAGCCAATTTATGAGACAACTGTGCAATAAAATGTGCCATAGTGTCTTGGGACTTTCAAACCTTCCTCAGGGGTAGACCTCCAACCTTTTGCAAGGAGTTCTACACCTTCACTTCACTAACTTACTTCATTCGAAGAAGGGATTTACGCCCACGACTACCTAAATTCAACTGCCTCCACTGTCTCACTATAGCCTACAACACTTGATCTGCGTGCAGAGTTAAGGCAATGATATTCGGAGACTCTTGGACAACAAATGAAATGCAGTGATTGGGTTTGGATTATGTGCTCATTGGACAATAATAGGAATAAGTATTACATTAATGCTAATAAATTCAGCTTTCTATATCAAGGTTCTGAGCATCCTAAAAAGCGATACAGTGAACACCTGAACAGAAATGTTTGGGTCCATCCTAAACTTCTTCCGCCCATTTTCCATATCAATTGTTTGTGTCTGGCTCATGCATGTGGGCAAGCTAGAATGTGCATGTTGTTGCTAGCAAAGACTTAGATACTGAAACAATATCAGTGCATTACACACTACAGAATCATGTAAACTGGAGCAACAGGCACTCAATTAAAGGACACAGATATCTTTATAAAGATAGAGCTAATGTCAGGAAAAAACACCACTGAGGAAATCCATGAAATGCATTAGATCACACTCACTTGGATGCACTATGAGGAACAATGTCCCGCTGACGCACACATAGTTTTAGTAGGAAAGTTTTATGGACTCTTGAATACACAATGTGACTTCTCTGGAACACCATTTCTACCTGAACTTTTAACTTCCAGCCCCCTATGTGAAGGTACCACAACACAAGCTGAAAGTAGAAGCTGATGCAGAGAGAAAGTGTCAGGGGAAACCTTCAAGAAAGACCCTGTGCCAGACACTTGAGAAGGAGGAACAAAGGTCTCTGAGGTCACATTGGGGATGCCAGTATCACCTCCACTCTGTCCTTGACCACCTATGTTAGAGCCTTGACTAGAACAGTCAATGGGGAAAATGCATAAAAATGCTCCAAAACCTGGGGTAAGGGTTTCATCTGTTCTTCTACGCATGGAGATGGAGTCTGGAAACAGACAGATTAGAGAAGCTCAGTTGCTTCTGAAGCAAAAATATTTATCCATTGGTTTCCCTCAAGCTAATAAACCTGGTGCAGCACACAAGTGCATTGCACTTCTTAAGTAGTAGGGTACTGAGGATGGTAAATAGCAGCAGATGCAGTTGGCAAGTCCAATTACCCTTCCTGTTAGGTTGACTACTGGTTAAGCTGCTCTTTGCCACGAAGCACATATCTTTTGCTTCAGCCTCACCAGAGATGGAACTTTTATCTCCATGTATGTTGATATAGAACCAGACAACCTGGTGGTTCATCCTCAACAGTAGGTCCGAAACCTTCTAATAATTGACCAAGCCTTGAGATTGTAGAAAATGGGTAAAATATTTAGCACTTTGGTTGCTCCCAAGGCCACCAAGGTCTCTCATTTCCTGTAAACCTTTCCTTCCTATCCTTGCTGATTCATATGGGTGGTTCGTATCATTGGCTTGAGAGGATTTGCATTCACTCTGTTGAAGAGTTGGTTCTTAAATACGCATCATTTAATAGCTGCTTGGATTCCACAAAATAACTGCATCATGATATTATGCTACTTTGATGCCCGAAACCATGGGAAAAAAACATACGGCAAGAGGGGTTGGAAATACATATCAATTTGCAATCATTCCCTGGGAACATCAAACATCTAATCATCAGGGTTAGGAGACACTTGTACTGTCACTCATGCAGCACTGCCACCAGGGATGCCAGAAATACGGTGATGGACAGCATTAATTGAAAATTCTCCAAGGACCAGAAAGGCCAGGAACATCCTATGAAAGATCCATCCTAAGAGGAAGAAATAGGACAAATGTTGCATCTTATGTCTTCCTGCTGCTCAGCTAGAATGCATGTGTTGTGGAATGTTGGATGGGTGGAATGCTAGTGGTTTGTGAATGTCAGTTGGGTGAGGGCTGAGCAGCAGGACAGCTGCTCCTGATGGGGTTTTCATTTCTATCTTAACAACTTAACTTAATAAAGTAACTTAAATAATCTATCTGAAGTATCCATCTTCTTTCTGATTACATCATTTGGCGATGTTTTGATGAAGAATCCATGTGTGCAAATTAAAAGATATGAAAAGCTAAGGAGTACTGTTAAGAAAACGAGAAGAGAAGTTCAAGCTTGAAGGGAAAGGAAACTTGAAAAGTACAGGAAATCGAAACAAAGGAAATCTCGAGGTAAATGATTTTTAACAGTGATGTAAAGGGTGTGTGGAACGCTGTCTGGCAACAAAAACCCCATCAGTGACCCAGACATCGGTCGCCCTGGAACCCAGGTTTGCCAGATCCATCAGCCTGTAGTTTATTTGTGTTCGGAGGTAGTAATTCGTGCCTTGGTGTAAAGTACTGGCATAATAACAGCTGGTGTGTGATTTGTTTGTGGTTCGGGGGCAGTAAATCGAGCCTCGCAGCAATGTTAATGATGACATTTAACCAAGTTCTACGTTATCAGTCAGCGTCAATTTAGTGTTTAATACAAGCTGAAGGGTATTGTGATTATTGTTCGGGGGCAGACAATCGAGCCTCAGTGAAAGTACGTGTTGGCAGTTATCCGGTGGGAAATGAGAGTTTGGCAGCGATGACAGCGCTGTGATGACTGCAAAGACACCGTGGATGTGAAAAGAAAAGAAAAAGGGAAATATGTATATAATTTAGTATGGAGTAACTTTTTTTTGTTTTTCTTCATTGGTTTAGACGTTGACTTCAGTGGATGAGTAAACGGTTACTGTTTACGTTTAAATTAATATACACAAGACTAGTAAAATTGCAAGTTTACCTCATCAGTGGTCTTCAGCTTCATCCTCTGTGACGTCAATCCATTCACATCTGTTGCTTGTGAGGCACTATTTGGTGCATGTTCGTGCCGTGAACCACACCATCCAGCGTCGATGTGCGTGCCTCCATTTTTTTATATGGTAAATCCAGGCACACTCTGTCAAGGCGAGATATTGCTGCGTTGGTTACAAGATGAAATATACAGAGTTTGTTGCTGCACTGTGAGTAGACGGTACCGAATTCCTTTTGTTTAAAGTGAATTTTGCTAACAGGAACAAGTTTTGGAAAAGGTAATCGTGAGTTTGGTTTTGCTTCCCCACTGAAGTTCACCACGAACTATTGCATGTTATTACAGTCTAAATAACATGTACGACAACAGTGTAGTGTACTTAACAGAAGGAAAAAGAAACGCCGAAGAGCACAGGAGAACAATAAATACCTTAAAGATTTGTTTTCACAAGCTGGTCTGAGAGCGCTGTGGATGTTGTTCCAGAACAAAAGTCAAAGTGATACAAGCGGTTCTGAGATGAAGCAGAAGCGGTTTGGTGAAGTGGTTCAAATTGTTTAAGGTCTCAGTAATGAATGAGAGTCAATGAGTCTAGAGGAATACGTCACTGGAATAAGGACCCAGTGATGATATCGGTACTGAGAGACCATGTTTGGAACTATTTTACTGAATGGAAAACACAACGGGGAACCAAAGTATGGGGTCAAAGAGCCAACGTTGGGGACAATTCACATCATTGATGTTGTTTGGGTGTAGGTGATGAATTCACCAAGAGCTGTCCCACAATGTGTGTTGTGTATGAGTGGTGTGTTCACACGTCAGGGTTGCGATGTGATTGTCTGTTGCCTCGCACGTTAGGGTTGCGATGTTGATGTCTGTTGCCTCGCACGTCAGGGTTGCGATGGGTATGTCTGCTGCCTCGCACATCAGGGTTGCGATGGGGATGTCTGTTGTCTCGCATGCCAGGGTTGCGATGTGTTTGTCTGTTGCCTTGCACTTCTAGGTTGCGTTGGCAGTGTCCCTCACACGTCAGGGTTGTGTTGGAAATGTGCTTGAATGAGTTATGTGAGTGCTTGTTCTTGGTCTGAGGTGTGCACGTTGTTTCCTGGTGCATGAATGAGTTATGTGAGTGATTGTTATGTGTCTGAGGTGTGCACGTTGTTCCTGGCGCATGAATGAGTTATGTGAGTGCTTGTTCTGTGTCTGTGGTGTGCATGCTGTTTCCCGGCGCATGATTGAGTTATGTGAGTGCTTGTTCTGTGTCTGAGGTGTGCATGTGGTCAGTGTCTGAGGTGTACACGTTGTTTCCTGATATATAGGGTGTTAAGATTTGTTTCTGTGTGTCTTGCTTGTTGTACTGGTCTGGCCAACTGGTATGATTTCTGGCACATGGACGTAAGATGTAGGATTGTTGTTTATTTCAGGAAGCAACGTGACGCTCTGCTTAGATGTAGTGTGCGAGACGAGATGTTATATTACGTTTCAGTATGTATCAGTATGGGAAGTGACAGGATGTATCTTCTTGTGTCAGTTTGATGATCGTGTCACTGGTTGTGATGTGAGGTATGAGGAAGTCTATCGTTTATTGATTATATTGCACATTTTTTTTATTTGTGCAGTGTTAAAAATTCATTGAATGCATTAACCAAATATAATAGCCGTGTTGTCTTTAATTTACTGACCAATTGTACCAGACATGTTGTCAATGTTTTATTTGATTCTTTTAAATTCCCCCCACGAAGGGAGATATGTTGTATCTTATGTCTTCCTGCTGCTCCGCTAGAATGCATGTGTTGTGGAATGTTGGATGGGTGGAATGCTAGTGGTTTATGAATGTCAGTTGGGTGAGGGCTGAGCAGCAGGACAGCTGCTCCTGATGGGGTTATCATTTCTATCTTAACAACTTAACTTAATAAAGTAACTTAAATAATCTATCTGAAGTATCCATCTTCTTTCTGATTACATCAACAAACTTGGTCAATTCCATGATTGCATGAAAGGATGCAGTTCTCCAGTGAGCTTTTATGTTAGAAATATTGTGGCATGCATCCATTTAATTTTTTTCGTTTGTAGGACTGGCCAAATGGTGTTATTTCTCAGGTCTGACTGCACCACTTTAAACATGTGTTTTTCCTCTGCAATACACATTTTTTGGAAAGAAATTTACGAAAGGTGGTATTTTTTAAAAGTTTCCCTAAATACTATGCAGTAATGGTTGCAGATTATCTGCATGGTCCACTAAAACTGATATTTTTCAGTCCCCTACAAAATAAAACCCTAAAAACCCCCTTCTATTAGGCATTCCTAACTGCACTCTGCCTTCGAAGAGTTTATAGTTGGCTTTGTTGCTGACGTTGCAAGTCTGCTTGTATCTATCTTCCAAAATGACCATTCAGCCTTTTGCAATGACTCCACTTTTAGTATTAACAAATATGACACATTAACCATTCTGGATCATATTAGACAAGTGCTTTGGCGAAAATTGCAATGCATAGGATGCAGAGGCCCATAAACTGATTACATCACATAGTCATTTTTTCTCCACTGAATTGGCTTGGCTTGTTTATCCCAGTGCCATAAGGATGCATGATAACAAATGACCTCTGGGAAATCAAACTGGAGCGCTCCCTAGAAACTTTAGAGCAGTGACATCCACTCCAATTGAATACCCTTTTTCTGGGAACCTCATTTTGACAGTCTTCTTAGTGATCTTCTGATTCTCCCAGGGCTGTGGTTCTCACAGCTCCAAGAAGTGGTAACAAAACAAATTCAGATAGGGTCCTTCACTAACTTCCTCTTCCAGGGCACCAGCACTTGCTTCTTCAACCAGTTTGGGGACAGGCAAGATCATTTGATCACAAGCTCAAAGTTCAAATAACTATTGCCAGAATAATGATGTTCTTAAGTTCCCATGGAGACACCATCTGTTGTAGATGCTGTGCAGCCTGCTCTTGTTATCAGGTGTTTGCAATTGACGGTGTCCTTTTTCATCACTGCTTTCCGATTTTGTGTTTGTATTTTCTCTTAATACTTGTTATGACAGGCATCCTCCAAATGCGTTCGTTTTCGTGACAAGCGATACCTGGCACTAAAACCTGTTTCTTGCAGGACACACCATTGCAGTATCGTAGTAGCTGCTTCCCCACTGACTTCACAAAGCTTGCTGATTAGCACCATGAGCTGCCACTTTCCATAACAACAACTCCCAAGTCAGGCAAGAGGAAGCAGACACACTGACTTCCATGACAGGGGTTTTCCAGTGGCCCACTAGACCATTATTAACACCCCAGCTCCATGATGTTTGGTGCAATTCTCTGAGTGGGAGTTAGTGGGATGCTGCATCTAGAGACGAATGACGTCAGGTGACTACATCCAAGACACACTCCATCTTATAATGTTTTGTGAGCACTTTTCCAAGGCGTGTAAAAAATTCTTATATCCTATTCTACGAGAAGCTGGATTTGTTCAAGTAAGGCCTGCGCTCCTATACTTGCAAATGCTGAGTAGTGTGCGTGTCATCTTCAGTGTAGCACGTTTTTTGGTGGCTGCAGCCAGGGTAAATAATAAAAGACTTACTTGCTTTTAATAGCCTAATAGGTTGCAGAGGGGGCTTAGGGTTTTTTTTAAACCTAATTGAAACTTAAAGATGCACCTTATATTGTAAATCTGCTACCCTAAATTTTTTAAATATGAGCTAAATTTTAGATATTGGCCTTTTGATTGTTCAATTGAAGCACTGTAAATATTGTACATACATGACCGATAACAAACGAATGCCTATTTATTTTTTACCTATTTTTATGTATGGAGGAGGATGTATGTATTGTTTCTTTTATGATTTTAATTAATGGAAATAAAGATTTTTGACTGACTGACTGACTACATCCAGTCAGATGAATAATGAGAATTAGCAAAATATTATGAATTAAACATTAACATATTGCTCTTTCTATCTAACTCTAACAGGGGGTATTCACAACGGTTTTTGGCAAAGACAGATAAAAAGAGAATGCAACTTTAAGTTTCTGTTCTTTATTGTATAAGGACAGAGATAAAAAAAAGATGTCTCTACTATGTGGATTGACCGTCATAGAGAGTAAGCCCTAACCATGCCCCTTTGCCCTTAAAAAACAACTTCCTGGCCTAGCTATAGATGTATCAAGTGTGTCATTGGGAACATATGGTTTAATGCACCAAGATCTTTCAGACATATGCAGCTTAGTGAGTAGATGGAGGAAAGCTAAGGACAGTTATGCACAAGAGTAGAACTCACTGTATTGAAAATTAGCGTTCACTAAACACTTTTTTGCTGTTGTAATTGTTATAAGAAAATACCATACAGTAGCAGATTTTTGACACTACCCATAACAATCTGCATATCACAGACAATGCATTTTAATTCTCTTGAGTACAACAAAACAAATACATGCACAACTACCCAAGCAACATATACTGAAAATTCTTGAACGACCATGGAATCCAATCCAGTGAAAGGTGATTACCAAACGCAAGACTACAATGTAGATAAATCCATTTGGGTATCAAGGCTAAGCACAGAAAAGTTTGGACATGAAGACCTCTGCAGGGCTCTCCAAGATGCCCTACAGTAGTAGATGCATAAACTCTGCTCTTTCAAGACGATAAAGCATAACAAGAATCCTCCTGACTAACAGTTCAAAGTTGATCATATTAATAACCTAAGGCTTTTCGGTTATTATCAAGATCAACTTTGAACATGGACTTTTTGAAAGGTCTCAACGTAATCCAGATGCAGTCATATAGTAAGAGGTCCGTGCAGTGACCATATGGAAAAAAGAAACTACCCACATAAACTAATGTCCAGGATGCATCAATACTCTGAACTTAAGATGGTTCCCAGAAGGATAAGTTGCTGGGATACCAGGCTGATGTCCCTTTTGAATGAATTTAAAAAAAGAAGGAATTCTTCTGCATTTGGCCACTGAAGAGGACCATTAGAAGGTGATAGCATTGCATAAGTGCAGACAATCAGAAACAATTGGAAAAGGATAAAGTCTACGTATAACAATTAAATTACTATCAATTATTTCTATAATAATGTTGAATAATTATTGATACATAATACAACTACATTGTTTTTTACTTTAGGTGGGATTTTAACCATCTAAAAAATAGTTAAATGTATTTTTTTTATTTCAAAATAGATGTATTTTAAATTTAAATCAATTCAATAATGATGCAGCATTCTTTCATGTTGTTCTCCATTTAAAATAAATCTGAAAATATAATTTACATCATTAGTCAATATGAAATATGTTTACTTTAAAAAAAAAGTTTAATAACATATTTTAGTTCTTCTTATATTTAACACTAAGAAGGGAAAGGTTAAAACGTTTATTGAACTTAAAAAAACACACATATATATATATATATGTGTATATATAAATATTTATGTATTTTCATTTTAAATATTACTGTATATTTAGTTTATACATGTATATTAATGTATATTAATGTAGAAGAAAACAAAAAGTGTTGTAACACTACTAACTTATGTTCGAATTCAATATTTGAATAATTTAAATATATTAAATCAACATTCTGTTTTTCAAGCTTTATTTAAATGATGTTTTCTAAAGATTTATTTTAAAAATCCCACCTAAACTAAAGGTTTTAAAAATATTTACATTTATGTTTTAGTAGAAAAATATTATTAAAATATTTCATCATCATATAATATTTCTTTTTTCAGTTATATTTATTTTGTTACCATTCAATTAATTTGATAAAAAGCAGAAATAAGTTAATTTACTTTAACATCATTTCCTTTGGGCTACTATTGTAAACCCTTGTCTCCATTATTTTCTGTTGGAGGACGTTGGAGTATCAGTGGTTTCCCATGTATGGTGCTGGACTTACTACTGCTCCTTTTTGCTTTTTTGTACACTCGTACATTTGGCCCAAAACTCTATTTAAGGAAGTAGAGACGTGTAAATCTACACTTTTTAGTAGATTTACACACATAAATAGTGAATAGCCAAAAGTAGATTAAGAGTAAACTTACCTGTGTAGGATATAATGGGATTTATATTTTGGCCTTTGTGACACAGTATCCTGTCGGCGAGGATCTAAATCAGGACCAGAGTTCTGAAGCGAGTTTCCTGACCTGTTGATTTAAGCTGGAATTAAGCATCCTTACAAAGTCTGACTGAGGTTTCGCAACAGGGAAAAAATAAAGCATACCTTCCAGACATACTTCTCAACCAATCTTCCCAGCCAACGGCACAAACATCCAAGGTGATGCTGAACAAAGCTGAAGATGTTAGTAGCACTACCTAAACCGATTAACTGTAGATAAACACTAATACAGAGCCACTTATGGAACTGTGATGATCACACTACTGTCCTTGTGATGCATTGACTCCCTAAGACCCCCTGAGGTTAGACCAACTAAGAAAACTGCATTCCGAGTTGTAGTGCCAAATTCTTCAGAACCAAGAAAGATCCCAGTTGGGTTCAGAACCTCAGATCATTTAGATCAAGATCTGAGAGTTGTACAAGAGGGAAATGTTCCATTTGATTAAAACAGGTTGTGTTCCTAATGACAACAACAGATATAAATCAAGTCCTCTTTGCTGGTGTTTCTGTTATCTGATGCATGGGGCACCATTTGTTCAGATATGGGTAAGTAAAATGCTGCGATGTTGCCAATATGTTTTGAAATACATAATGGTATATCTTCTAGATAAATGAAAACACCTAGATCTGGAAATGTTTGCCCTTCACAACCAACCTTAGAAAATGTGATGTTGAAAGTGGATGGGTACATGGAGGTTTACATACATCATGTCCAGGGATACCTTGTAGCTTCCAGGAGAACCTAGTAGAATCATTGTCTAGAGGTGTACATCCCAGACTGTATGGTCCTGACATACAAATTCACATTTTGCAGTCAAGGACCAAGGAGGACCCCTCACCATCTACAGAAACAATCAAATGATAGAGTTCACCCCATGACATTTCCCTCCTGATCTGTTATGTCAATACCATTGCTTGCCTGAACATTGTGCATACTATACAGCAGAGCTGCTCCCTTCCACTCATGCCAAGTACAGGTATCGTCCATAACCCCTAACTTTGGAGCAGGGAATGGACATTTTTTATGAACAAATTTATTTTGAATTTTGAAAGAGAAACATGACACACATTACAGCTTTGCCTTAATCATCACTTGATACTACTCAATGGGTGACAGAAACAATGCACACTCCGAAGTTAGTAATAACAGCCATCACAAAATGCCCCAACAGCACAGTCTCAGTGAGTGCCCTCACCTCAAATCCTGCAAGACCCATGACAAACAGCGACATTCAGTCCGAATTTGCAGCTCGTGGTGAGCTGCCCTTTGTGTCCTAGGAGGTCTTTACAGATATCGCTGAAGCCTGCAGACTGTTGGACACCGGCAGTGGCACCATCAAGCCTTCGCAGCTGCAAATAACGTCGGAGCAATCAGGGGAGACCAAAAGAATTCATAGTGACTCTCAAGAGGACGCACAGGCCGGAGGCACTAGAGTTGCAGGGGACCTCGAGCAGCTCACCAAAGATACAGGCTCACGGTGCAAGTGATGCAGTGAGGACAAATATTAGGGTCACTGGAGATGTTTGAGGTTGGGGCTACTTGGAGCCCGATGATCTTGGTGGAAGGAAGTCAACAAGCCTTTGCAACTGCAAGTCGACGCAGTGCACAGGGGTTTGGTTTCTATATCTCCGACGAGGAATACTGGCCTCAAACTTAGCGAGAGGACAGGTCAGGCCTTGAGGAAATGAAAAACCACCACCTGGGTTGCTGGGCCTTCTGGAGTCTGTAGAAGCCCAGGATCAGCAGACTGGTCAGCTTAGCTGCAGTGCCTGCAGATGCACGGAAGCGACTGCTTCACTTCAAAGGAGATGCCTTCAGGTGTCTTGGATGTCTACAGCCCCGGAACTGGTTCCTGTATGGAGCACAGACAGGGACGTTGTCACAGACAAGCAGGGCGAAGAGGTCAGGAGCAGCATGAGTCTTCCTGGTTGCAGGCTTGATGCCCAGAGTGAAGTGCAGCGAAGTCCAGAGTGCCCAGATGGTCGAAGTTGAAGTGGTGTCTGAAATGTATTGTGTCCCTAGGCGAATCTAGGGATCCACCACAGGGCCTGTGGATATCAAAGACACTTCCGTCTCACTTACAACCTCGGAGAATGGACTCCGAAGGTTGTAGGGGTGTTCTGCTCATGCAGGGGCACCCACACACTAGAACTGAGCACCCTGGAACTGATACCCTTCAGTATTGAAAAAGGCTGCTGTAGGGGTGACTTATAGGTTTTAAGTGCAGTGATCCTAGATATAGGGAAACCTATATCTTTCGTAAGTGCTGCTTGCACCAGCTTACACAGGCTGCAAGGGCAGGCCTGTAGTGATAGTTTGAATGGTCTCTAATAGGTGGCTTAATACATGCTTCAGCCTATGGGGGACCTCTGAGGTACCTATGCCCTGGGTAACTTATTACCATATACTAGGGACTGGTAATGGTACCCCAGTATCCAATCTAGGATGTACCTAAGTACTTACCATAACAATTTTGGGGAGAAAGCAGAAAGACTGGGGTCCTCATTGCCAGGTTCCCCGTCTGACTAGTCAAAAACAGCATTGCATCAAGCAAAAAGTGGGGGTAACCATAGAAGCAGATCCTATTTTCCTACAGAGTGCATCATGTGAAGGACCTCTATCCCAGAATGCTTGAATCAGCCGGCACATCCACCATGTGTGTAGAAAGCTACCACTTTCCCCGCACCACTTCCATCACGACTCTGAGCCCTGGAACATCTTGTAAAGGCATACAGGTGTGATGTACCAGCTTGTTAGAACTTTATAGGCATTCTCTTTATATCAGTGGCAGATGGAGCACTTTGAGGTCCTCTTCCAGAAAGCTCTACATATTTTGTCCAAGATGTGTATGCCCACTTCCCTTTCCCATTGTTTCATATAGGTATGTTTTTTAGGGGGTAAGGTTTAGAATGTAGCAGTCTAACTATGAGCCGCCCTTACGATGAATGTACAAGGTACAAGGCTTTTATTGGTGTTTCCTCCCTTTGCATAGTAATGCAAGCTGGAGGCATTCTGGACCAGTGCAATGCCTGGCTGAGCCTGTAGTTGTCTTGTCTGGTTTGGGTATATTTCTCAATAAGATCCCTTCTTGTCTTAATTTCCCCTTCTCTGTATAAGTCCCTCAAAGTGGGGGAGTTGCCCCGGTCCCAGCTAAAGGAATCCGGATTAGAAGTGCCTGGCGTAAATCTGAATTGTTTACCAGGGGAGTGAGTGGAAAGGGGTATATCGGGAATGCTTTTCTCCCCCACATGACTCGCTAGTGAGCCAAAAGTGTAGTCGTCAATGGCATGGAAGGGCGTGGCGCCCACCTAGACAGCCAGTAAAGCCCATCTAGGGGGTCTGGGAGAAAGCTTGTTCTGATTGTCATCAAGGCTTACCATCAGGGTCATGATTCCATTCAAGTAAGAGATAGAGTTGTGCTACTAAAATATATGTAGCTACATCGGGAAAGCCCTAGCCCTCCCCTCAGTTGTGGGCCAGAAGAAAGACACCCACATCCTTCTCAGGGATTTGACCTATCACCACGGCTGAGCATTGTGTTGCAAAACAGTGTCTGGGTTGTTTTGGGTATGGTAAGGGGGGGTTTGGATGATATAGAGTAGTCGGAGCATGAAGTTTATTTTAATGAAGTCAAGCCAGCCCAAACAGGAAATCTCCAGCCTGCCCTTCCTATAAAGTTCGTTGAAGAGGGTTGTGAATAAAGGAGGGATATTGCTATCATAGAGGGTGCTTGTGCTGGTAAGGAGTTGGACCCAAGGTATATTATCATGGATGTGGCCTATCGGAAATCGCCTCTCTAAATGAATTCCCTGAGACTGCCCTGTGGCTCGCCAACCAAAGACTCCATACTCTGAAGAAATTGATTTTGAAACCCCAAGATTGTGCAAAATGGTCTAACTCCTCCTTCAGTGCTGGGATGGTTTGCAGGATTGTTCTGGATCTTAGCCACAAAGTTATCCATAGTCGAAGACAATAGGGGTCAAAGGACAACCTGCCTCATACCCCTGGTGACGCTTTGATCCTTCGATGTCGGCTCTTCCTATCATTGTGAAGCAGAATTCACCAAGCGTTGGATTGTTCACCCACTAGTAGGGAACGTGAGATGGGATTAGACCGTCATGAGAAAGGTTAGTCTTACCCTACTGATGTGTTGTTGCAATAGAGCAGACTAGTGGCATTCATTCTGAGTTTAGCAGATTTTTTCTAAAAGTTTGCCTGGATGAAAGGTTTCATCTTGGGCCCTGGGCGAGCTTTATACATTTCTTTCGCCAGGGACGACCAGCCCACTCTGTCAAATGCCTTCTCGCTGTTGAGGAAGAAGAGGCCATCGGCAGTCGTTGAAGTTCTGCCACCTCCAGAAGCACGACTGCCAGTCATGTATTGTTGTTAGCCTGTCTATTACGAAGGAAGCCCAGTTGCTCAGGAGCAGTGAGAGTAGGTCAGATGTGCTGGAACTGAGGGCAATTATTGATGCACAAAGTTTGACATTGCAATTTAACAGCGCAATAGACCTGTATGCAGACCAGTACATTGGGGGTTTGTGGGGTTTCAAGTGGAAGGTAAGGTGAGACTCCAGCATTGTGTCCGTCACTACTCCAGATGTTAAGAAGAAATTGAATACCGTCAGCAGGGATTCTACCAGTAGGGATGTATATGTTTTGTAGAATGTCGAAGTTACCAATTGCCCCTCGAGCCTCGTCTGGAGTAATTTCCTCTTTAGTAGGTGCAACTCAGCCTTCCTGTCTGGGGGTTTATAGTTGCAGTGATAATAGTCCTGGTATTGCCCATCCAGGTTTTGTGCTTGATATAGGGTAAAGTAGTATTGGTAGAATACAGTGAGAATTTCTGCATCTCCAGATATTGCCTCCCTGTCCTTGACTTCCCTGATGTGGTTATTGGTCGACTGTATGCACATTTTAAAGGCCAAGAGTCTGTCCGCTTATCTCCCCATTCATAGTGAGTTTGGTTGATGTACAGCAGCTTCCTGGCTGCTTCCTTCATTAGTATTTTGCAGGGATTCTGTGGAGTCACAGAACTATGCTTGGGATCATGGAATCTTACTGAGTCATCCTTCCACCTGAGTACCCATGAGCCCGGGAACCGACCAGCTATAGTGTCTCTCTTATCCTCCTACTCACTCACAGAGGAAGAAGTGATTAGACACCCCTGAACACAACACTCCCGACCCTCTCATGAATCACATTTTCAGCACACACTGTCATACTAGTCCACAATAAGATCTAACAGAGACACGAGAAAAAATGTAAAATGTTTATTTTAACTCTCGTGCTCTAGCATGCAGTATACATGCCACAACAAGTACAAAAATGCCTAAGACAATTATGGTTAGCATAGCAAGTAGTCCGTAAATCATAAATTAGAAAAGGTGCTGTCATTATATACAACAGTGTAGCCTAACCTCTCTCCCCTTCTACAGAAGCAAAATGATTATAAATCAGAAGATCTCTGGGTGTTAGCAGCAGACCCCATACCTCAGTATATAGATGGAAGATCTACATCACATGTGCTGACACGCTCCCGTTCCTTGAAAGATCCCTTTCCAAGTGTGTGTTACCCACCCGTGTCTACGTATATGACCAAATGACATGTTCCCAAACAACAGCTGCTTCTGCATGTTGTGTCTAGGTAATAGGGCCTGACCAGAACAGAATAACAAGGGGCATTGTTGTTCGAACTTGCCTGCAGTGTCCAGACTAAATCCCAGGAAAGCACAGAATGCAAAAACAGCAGCATGTTCTGTGTGAAAGTTGCAGTGTGACACAAAGCAAAATACGTTCATGTAGTAACGTGGGCAAAGCAGAGGACAGCCTGCTACGGGCTCATGCTAACATATGGAAAACCAGAATGGCCACATGGACCATGCGACACCCTCCCTTTGGTCAGGACGGTAGCACGTTTTGGCTACAGAATTCAGGGATAAGCAGAACCAAAGCTTTTCTGGCGAGTGTCCAAGACAGAAGACGCTCAAATGAAGTGGAAAGAGAATGTTTTGTACACAAAAATATATCCAATTACAGCGTGTCATCAGGACCCAATATTTATGAACGGCATCAACTCCAGTAAGGCATCTGAACCTTTCAAAGTGAAATGCGCAGCCATCCGTTTGAGCAAATCAAATGAACAGACGTGCTCCTCATATCCAGTGGTTTCAAGGACCATCCAAAGAGAAATTTTATTGACTTCAATAAAACCTAGATCCAAGAGTCGGTGGGCACCTGGACAGAAAGCTGCTTCAGCCACTGGCCCAAATGACGGGTTATACACAAGCTGCATACCCAAGGAACAGTCCTGGTTATGGGACATCAAAGAACCCATCAACACATCATAATCCAATACAGTGTGTGACAGTGTGGCCTGACAGATATCCAGGGCTCACTGGAATGGGCAACGGATGCAGTAAAACATAGGTTTCACACGGGTAAAGTAGGCATAGCGGAAGGTCAGACAGAAATCAACATCCAGAGTTTCTAGTAGCATCAATCCGAAAAGCTGATACATCTGCTCCCGGTACAGCTGCAGCTGTTCCAGTCTAGGCAAACTACAGCTCGAGCAGCCATTGTGGAATAAAAGAAAGAGGACTATGATGCCTCAAATCATGACGAGCAGCAGAGGGAACCCACTGAACACATAGCAGAAGTACTCTCTGGCGACGAGACAGTGGCTGAGTTTGGTCTATCCACAGCGTGCTGGTCTCAAGAGGGAGTAAACTATTCAGCAATAAAGAAGGCACTAAATAGCCAAATCACCCAAATATCAAGGAATGAAGACATAGCCAGGGTCAAGGATATCGGAGACGTGGTAGCCTAATGAAAGCATATGAGTCACACAAAATCCAGTCATACATGAACAACTCTCTAGGAAGGAAGTGCTTGAAAGAAATTCAATGGGCACACCTAGTGCTACTGCCAATATAGAAACTGAACCCTGGCTGTAAATTCCTTAGTAACATAACCAGAGGCAGGCTGTGTGACTACAGTGCAGAATTCTTGGTACATCTAATATGTTGCTGCCCTGCCCTACTCCAACACCGTCGAAAACAAATTCTAAGGCATGGGATCAGAACATCCGTTGATGCAGTGGCTTTGCTCCAGTCCTGTACAGTGCCCTGGGACCTGGAAAAATGTGGTAAACTCATGAACATGGCTCGAAGGGTCCAAATTGAAAACAATACAGATATAAACAGTGCGGCCACAACTGCAGTGATTCCTGTCGGCACAGAAGGGAACAAACAGTGAGGTTCCCTCACCAGAAAAAGGACTACGAGGGGCCCATGAAAACTGTACCGCATCAAGTAGACTCTTTTTCCCCATAGTAATTGATTAGATAAGGAACCAGGACATTTTAATAGTAATTTTAACCTACGTATTTTAGGGCAAAACCCCATTTCACAAATGGTCTGAGACCTGTTTTTCATGGTTTTTCCGATATATGATTTCATACATGAATAACAAAGGTGTGAGACATGTTTTTAAACATTAATTTTGATACTGTATCACAATTTTGTAATGATTTTAACAAATTATGCAAATAAATATATTCACTCATTCATTCCCACCGAACACGCTGGAAAAAATAGAAAATATAATAGAAAATATAAAGGCAAGGATTACTCCAAAAATTGCCTGGAAAGAGGACATGAGGCTACAAGCATAAAATAATGCTCTAGGCTTGTTGTGTCAGACGCATTAAATATTTGATGTATCAATTCCACAAAATGGAGGGGGAGATTCGTTTTTAACAATGACTATATTTCACTGGACGTTCTCACCACCTGCAATTCGAAGGTCTCACGGGCTGACATGAAAGCTACTTCTTGTTGAAACAATATCACTTTGAGTCTGCGTAGCTTATTGAAATCTGTTTTCAGGGTTGGAATAGAAGGCCACAACAAACTATCTATATTCAGGACGTTGTTGAAAAAGTAATTAGCTGGGAAACAGTCACTACGTATGGTATCCCAGCTCGCACACCACAGCAGTTCTGAATATTAAGGACGAGCTAACTCCCATTGGAAAGCAACGTGAGACTAGGAATAACAACGGGAACAGGAGTTTCGTTTAGAACACAAGCCAAATTAGTGGCAGAAACATTACAAGTGCTATGGAGTATAACTTGTTGACACACAAGGGAATGTCCGACAGTGGAATCACACTCTTCCCCTGTAAGAAAAACTTATGTTTCAGCAAGTTGACATCGATATGTAAACGTTAAAGACAATAGCTCATGTCTGAAACTGCTCCCAAGGGGCTCATATCTACCTACAGGAAAATGTTTCAGGCAGGCAGTAAACTGAAACATAGAGATGGGCAACAAGATGACCCCATGTATTGACCAGACTGCAGAATGAAGTTCGGCTACGGTAAATGGTAGTTGTCCGATTTTTTCTATATGCAGCATAGTATATGGAGCGTCTTTCATGGCCATCAATTGTTGTTTACTTGTTAAATTGAAGGGTAAGAACAAAGCACTTGCATTCAGGTAATCCCAGGGAACTCGTCCGTTTGTAAGTGTTTGTAGCATCCACCCAAAATGCATAACTGATCTAAGTTGATGTTGACCATGATATCATGTAGACACTTCACTTTGTACAATATCAATAACAGAAGATGCAATTATGTCTAAAGTATAAATACGAGATGACAATGTGTTAATACTGTTATCAACAACTGCAAGAACTTTATCTAGATTGTCCTGATCTATCACCTTCCATTTGTGAGAATTTCCAGAATTTATTATATGCAGCAAAAACAAAAAGCTTCGCACTAGGGGACTTTGGATCCAAAATGAAATCAGCAAGTTTATGACTCCAGACAAAAGAGAAAGTTGATGTTTTGCAGTCGACAACGTGGAATGTTCTAACCATTGTTGACAAGTTACCAATAGAATAAGTGGTGACAGTATTACAATTATGGATCTGAAGGTAACATGGATCAGGTCTATATAGTGTAAACCCTGAAGTGGTATTCAGGAAACATGAAAGACAAACATTCATGTCTATCGGCCACAAAGCCCACCCAGTTGGATTCATCATAGAGGAATTAAATGTACCCTTTCTTATCACGCAATTTAATTGGTCTTCAGTATAATTTGCATAAGCCTGCCAGTTATCATAAAGGGCTAGTGATGGAATAGCTGCAGTATTCAATTCTTTAATTCTAGCCAATCCCAGACAAGTAGTTTGTTGGACTGTGTCATTGAGAAAGATGATTTGGGTCTGTATTAGACATGCACAGTACAAGGACTCAGTGCACGTTTAGTGCCCCATACTGATTTTAAATCAAAGTTTTCTCTCCAATAATCGTATACCTTCAGCGCCACATTTGCAATAAAAGAAGAGGAATCGATTAACTTAGTTTGGGTAGGCATATTTTTTTGAAGGAATGGGAACCAATTTAAAGTAATATGATGCTGGGTCTGAAAGGTTATAACCAGTAAAGCAAGTGAATTTTGGCATATGCATACTTGAAATACCCTGATATGGAGCAGGGCAATGTTCTTGTTGAGTGTAATTAAAAAGAAAAAGCTGTCATTTAGTTCTATGCAGAAAACGTCCATAATGTTGGTAACAAAATAACTCTGCATAGTTAGCAGAATTCAAATATAAATCTTCGGCATCAAAGACAGTGTAATACTGTAATTCAGAAAACAAAGAATTCACAGCATTGACATCCCAATCATCTGATTGTAACCCAGGTATAACAACATCACCCATAGAAACACGGAATACATATGGTATCTATAGGGTCTTAATAGGACTATATACATCGAATGGTACTTTATTCCATACAATTCCAACAGTGACTGGGACCGTTGATATGTTAACAAGGGACTGGTCTATTTTCATTTTATGAGAGGAGGAATGTGGGGCCAACACACGGTCGACCAATTCCCCTGTGGAGTGCTCGGGAAAGTAGTGGCCATTAATCAGAAGGAAAAAACAGACAGGAATCCAATCCACATGAACAGGAACACCATGGAACACACGATCCAGACGTATGTCCAAGGGGGAACCAGATAAGTGTGTTTCAACCAAGAGATAAGAACACAAATCCTTGATGGTGTTGGGGAGAGGACTGTAGATAGAGAATAACTGTGCAAAGAAAAATTTTCTTGATTGATATAGTAACCAGAAGAACTCAGCTGAAACAGAAGAGGCTGAGAGTCTGGATCCAGAACAGTGGCTGCAGGTCTGCAGGGCTCTCAGCAGGTGGATCAGAAAAAAACAATTTCTATTGTAGAATGTGAAGAAGGTAAAACTGATAATTGGTCAACTGAAGACTTGACATCCACCTCCTGCAGCTGGGATAATCAGAATGAACAAGGCTCACACGCTGTAAAGAAGTATCCTGTTGTGGGACACTCCTAGGCATACTATAAAGAATTGGCAATATGGTGTAACTTGACATGTTCAATTGAGACTAAGCGATTCTCTTTGTATCCAGGTAGTGGAGGTAAAATCACAGTTCGGGTGCCCTGAAAACCAAGCACTGACACTGGAGCACGATACGAGGTACTGAATTCTTTCTTGATCACCACCTTCTCAGGAACCAGATCACCAACTTTGGGGAGCCAGTCAGAAACAGGAATCAGAGCTGCTGCATCCGCTGGCGAGGTTGTGGGCAAATGTGTTTTCGCCAGAGCATCACAACTCCTTTGTAGATCCAATAATACAGCAGAGTGGTTATCTACGTCAAATGAAGTGGCAGCCTCCACAACCTCTAGGCCATCAAGGTCTGGAACAAAAATCTTAATGCCAAAGAGCGTTTCGTACGGAGTCTGCTCACCCGGAGATCATCGTGGGAGATTATTAAGAGCACGTTGAACCCCATAGAGGTAAGTTAACTAGCAGTGGCCTGTACCTAATACCCTTGCTGTTGAAGATTGCTTTAAGTCACGGTTCATCCCCTCCACAACAGAATTGACTTCAAGCCAAATGGAGAGGAAAAATGCAATGCGAATCACAGTAAGCCTCAAAGGCCAAAGGCAGGGCTTGGTCTGAATGAAAAGTGCCACAGGCATAGGTCCCGACAAAGACTTGCAAATATTTTATAACAGTGCGAGCGTCAGCAGAGCACTGTGGGCAAACCCAGAGGAACCTAGTGCATGACTCCACTGCAACTAAAATATATTTTAAAGCATTTTTGGATGTTAATGGACTGCAAGTAGTAAGATAAATACATCAAATGGATAGTTAAAAATGAAAAGATGTGTCTGAGGTGGCCGCAACACAGTAGAACTCTTAATCTGTTGACAAACATCACAACAAATCACATATTTGCGAGTCAGCTGGTATGAACCCCGCCACCAATAGCGCTGCTGTGAAAGAAAAACTGTAGCCCACACTCCTGTATTAGAAGAAGCCAAGCCTTCATTGGTGGCCACAATGAGAGGTAGTTTGTGGTCCACGCTGGGAATCAAGCAATCACCAACCGTAGGAATAGTTAAAAATTGATAAGTATAACAGAAGGGAAACCCTGGGAAAAGGAGTACCATTCATAAATGTAGCTATAGCCGCCAAAATGTAAATGTCAATTTTATTCATGGACCTTTTAACTGCCATAACTTTTATTGTGGATACTGCAGATTCGGCTGCTTCATAAACCATTGAATTCTTGCACGTTGATGTCCTAATGTATGGGCAACATGTGTAAGTGGCAAATTGTCCTTAAAAGCAACCACTCTGACCCTAAGCGTTTTATGCTTGATTGTGCTACCTTTAGAATCCCCAAAATTATTCTGTTTCCAGAAAATCAAATTGTCATTAAAATACTAGGCACAATAAAAAGAATCACTCACAACAAGGGTGGGTAACTCAGGATCAGCAAATTCAAGAATTAAAGGTAGAGCTCGTAACTCAGCCAACTGGGCTGTGCAGTCCCCAAGGGACTGCTTGTGAACTAAAGTAGAAGGAAAAACTCTGTCCACTACTGCACCTACTAGAATAGCACAAACTGCATTACAAGCTTTTTTAGAACCAATGTCTGGTTGAGCCGAACCATCAATGTAAATGATACATTTTTACTGATCAAAGGGAAGAACCTATAAAGGGAGAGGGTGAACATGTTCATACTGAAGAAAATCTTGAGTTTTTATAATGACAAAACCTAGGGAGCAGGAGCATAGAGACAAGGAAGAAGATTGAGGCACAAATATGTCTTGTGAACATTGGATTAGAGCATGTAGTTTCATTGACGAGGGTGGTGGTGATGCCAGCCATCCACCAAAGACATATCTAACATTCCTTGAGTCAGGGTAGTGGGTGTATGAGACTCACTTTGTCGGGGGTAAGAGAGATCAAGTCCTGTGTCAAGGGGGATGTTAAGATCGCTGCCTATCACAATGTCCCCTCTAGTGAGGAGAGAGATCCTCTGGAAGAGAACAGGGTTCAACTCCTCTCTTTCCTCATTTGGCACCTAAATGGAACTGATGGTCATCGGGGTGGTGCCTAACATGTCATGTATCGCTACTGTTGGCCCGCCCAGTCTCTACATCTATATCGGTCGATGCTATCCAATTTAAAAGAGAGGTCCCTCCAGAGAAGGATTTCCACCCCCCAAGATTTGCGGGTATATGACGAGTGGAACTATGTGGGGTACCTATAGGAGCGAAGGTATTTAGTGTCAATTTTGAGAAGGTGAGTCTCATGGAGTTCTTAAAATATCAACAGGGCCTGTTATCCACAAAGTCCACCTACATCTTTGGCTATGAAAACACCTTCCGGATGATTGTCGCCTATGCGGGGTTAGGCAGGAAGACTTACTCGACCTAATTTGGTCCTGTGACGTGATAAAGGGTGAAAGGATCAATTTTTTGAAAATACATTTTAGTCAAAGAGGAATTTGCACAAGAAGGAAGGCCAGTTTGGCCTGCTTTGATCTGGGGTACTCTCAGTTGAACTGACAGCTCTTCAAAATCCTGCTGAAGGTGGAGAAAAAAGTTGCTCCACATCACACCCCTCAGGCTTGTCGAGGTATAAGCACACCATCAGCTGAATCAATCTTCCCCTATTTTTGACAGTAAGAGAATAATACAAGCCACACCTTTATTCACCTGCATTTTATTTATTGACACTCATAAGTGAAGGCTCAGCCAGAACCGGTGGAGAAGCACAAGTAAATAAGTAAGTAAGTAAGTATTTATTTATTTGTTGATTAATTAAAATCATTACAAACAAGGATAGATAAAAGCAACCAACATAAACAAACATATACTATGCACAAAGCTATTATCATCTGAAAATGATCATCTAAAATTGCATTAATGCAGTCAATTCCATAATAATATTAAAACGTTTACACAATGATTAAAATACAGGTATTAACTAAAGTACAATATATTAGCAGCAATCACTATTATAGCAGCATTTAACTAAAGTGACAGTTGTTAGCAGTAGGAAATACAAGGATAAATACATTTTTTGCTGCTTTCCATTTGCAAGCTATAGTAAAGTGCAATGTGCATATCTATAGTAAATTATACTAATAGACCCTTCAACTGGCATATATTTTGATTTAAACAATTCTTAAAATAAGTTTCTTTAATTATTTTGTATCACGATAAATGGTTATTTACTTGTTCTTCGTCTTTGAGTTTCTTCTCAGCAATAATAATGAACTTAACAAAGTGATAAATAAGTTTTATATTGGCCCCACTCAAACAGGTAATAATTGCTTGCCTGCATGTTCTAATTACTAGTTCATTAAAAATTGGTTTTAGGATCAACTTCCGAGCCTCTGCCAAAGCTGGGCATAAGGTTACTATGTGTGTTAATGTTTCCTCCCTTTGACTACAAAGCCTGCAAATGCTCGATGACCATTGATTTTCCCATTTTGGTATACCATCCTTTGTCGGATATCTTCCCAGCTTTAAATACATACATTTATTCTTAAGCCTAGGTTTTAAATGATAAGACAAGTAAGATTGAGGTGACAGCCTACCGAAAGAGTTAGCAACTGTCCAGAAATTACTTCTTTTCCTTAATTCCTCCTTGTCCGCTATAGTCGTTAATAATGCGGCCATTTGATTCATTTCTTTTTTTTAAACTATCCTGCTCCTCATTTCATCAGCCAAATTAGAGCAGTCAAAGTTACTTATGCATTCATTAAAATACAGCTGCCAATTTTTTGAATATTCCCCTTCTGAGATTTCAAGCCAGCATAACTTTGCCAGTGATCCTTCCTCCGAATGGACTAATGTTAAAAGAGACTTCAAGAATGTAGATTGACGCGCCAGAGATTGGTTTTTCAAACCAAATTCCAGTCTTATGTTTGCTCGACTAATATATTTGGGGATTTTAAAAACAGTTTTATATATTCTAATTTCTATATCGTCGAGCACTTTCGTGTCTTTGCCCCTAAAGATAATTGAGCAATATTCCAAAGATGGCATTAATTTTGCTCGCATCACCTTTATCAGATGGTCGTAGTTGGGGCATAATAGTTTGTCTCTTAATTTTCTAAAAGCAAATGCAAGTGAGCAACCCCTGGCTTCAAGATTGTTAAAATGTTGTCTAAAAATCAGACCGTCGTCAAACGTGATTCCAAGGTATTTGTATAATTTCACATTTTCAATTACCATACCGTTAATATTCCACTCTTTAATCCTAGGCTTCCCTTTTCCCATAGTCATTATCTTTGTCTTTTTTATATTAATTGTCAGACCATTTTTTGTAACATAACCATTAAAAGAGTTAATTAACCTTTTTAATCCTATTTCTGATTGGCTCATTAAAATCGTGTCATCTGCATATTGCATATATTTGATTTCCTGACCATGAATAAAAGGCAAATGCGAATTTATATTTTTAAAATGGGCTGATAAATCAAGCCCTGATCTTTTGACTGGGTAAGAGTGGTCTGCTTAATTCAGACACTCTGTTCATCACCACCCCCTTTTCTGAATCGTTTTTGGCCACTATAGGTGTGGCAGGGTATACTCAGACATGAGTCCCTTTCTCACTGCACCATCAGGATTCAAGCAAGCCGGGCCGAAGAAGGCTGAAATGCCAGAAACCGGTCCCCGGTAGCTTGTCTCCTTTCTGGTGAAGAATTGGCTTGGTAGTTTAGTCTGCCTTGTTCCCAGGATGCACTGGGCCAGGGACAGACTGATTTGCATATAGCCAGGTTCTGAGCTGGGATGGTGCAGTGAGATAAATAACGGTGATGGATCAAGCCCTGATCTTTTGACTGGGTAAGAGTGGTCTGCTTAATTCAGACACTCTGTTCATCACCACCCCCTTTTCTGAATCACACTTTAATCCTAGGCTTCCCTTTTCCCATAGTCATTATCTTTGTCTTTTTTATATTAATTGTCAGACCATTTTGTGTAACATAACCATTAAAAGAGTTAATTAACCTTTTTAATCCTATTTCTGATTGGCTCATTAAAATCGTGTCATCTGCATATTGCATATATTTGATTTCCTGACCATGAATAAAAGGCAAATGCGAATTTATATTTTTAAAATGGGCTGATAAATCAGCCATAAAAAGATTAAAAAGGCAAGGAGCCAAAACACACCCCTGTTTTAGTCCCACATTCGTAGCTAAACGTTGGGTCATATGTTTACCATCGCCTATTTTGATTTGCACCCAGGTGTCGGAGTATAGCAGTATAATCATTTTTAATAGAGACTCTGGAATACCCCAATTCCGTAGATTCCTCCAAAGAATATTTTGTGGTACAGAATCGAACGCGGCTTTTAAATCAATAAAACAAACATATAATCTTTGCTTCCTAGTTTTGGCTCTCTCACCTAATAACGTTGATAAAATCAAATTTGTATGGGTTGATTCGCCCCTTCTAAACCCAGTTTGAAATTTAGGAATCAGCTCCTCCTGTGAGGCCCAAGTCTCTAACTCATCCAGCAAGCAACTAGCAAATATTTTTGGTTCTACATCAGTGAGTGTAATTAAATGGTAATTAGCCGGATTATTCTGCGGGCCACATTTGTAAATCGGCTGTATGATACTCCCGTGCCAGGATAGCGGAAGAAAACCTGATTTAAGAATTTCATTAAATAAAAGCATTAATAACTCCGGCCAATTACTCAATTCAGCCTTAAATATTGCATTCGGGATACCGTTTGGACCCGGTGCTCCGTTGAATTTGATCCTTTTTATCGCTTTTTTTACTTTGTTGAGCGACCAGCATTTCATATCCACTCTATATTGAGGAGGAGAGATGCCACCCCCACTCCCCCTATCTTTTACTTTATGCATGTCAACTAAACTATTATTACTATATTTATCATTATCTAAATATTCTGTATCAATTTTTCATTAGAAAGCTCACCCAACTCACTTCATCAACATTAGCACTGATGCCTCTATTATTACCATTCTCAATGTCATTAATGATGCTCCAGAATAACCGAAGATCTTTGGATTTACATGCGTGATGGACTTTTGCCCAAGTTCATAATAGGCTTGTTTTGCTATCCATATTTCCTTCTTGTATCTCTGTTTGAACTCTCTAATTTTACATGATATATTGAGACGCGGAAGCCTGTTATTGTTCCTGTGAAGTAATCTTATTTCTTTATTAAGTTTTCTTTTTTGATATACTAAGTGGAAAGAATACCAAAATGGTCTCCTGGGATTCAGTGTTATACCCTTACAGGGCTTGTCTCTAGCAAATTTAGCTACTAATTTATCACACAAATGGGACCAAAGCTCAACCATAGACTGCCCTTCAGCATAAGCAGAATGCGTATCCTAAATTAAACAGCCAAGAACGCCCAAGATTTTATCCCCAGTTTTTCCATTCCATGTTAACCTTTTAAGATTAAAGGCCGTTGGAGCTTTTATCAAAGTCCTAGTTTCTGGCAGATACTCCGGATCAATGTCAAGGAGAATGACTTGTGGATTGTGATCGCTTTCAATCCTTGGGACAATCTCGTAATTTTTTACTAAATTATATAATTTCACAGACAGTATAGTATAGTCTATTACAGAGGAACATTCAGCTTCATTAAATGGAGGAATATTATCTGAATCATGCAAAATCTTTAGGCTGTATTTTTTAAACTCATATTCTGTCCATTGAGCTAACCGTTGTAAGTCAAGAGTCTGCCCATTAAAAGGAACAAAGTGCATATTAAAATCACCTGAAATAATAAATACTGAATCCAAATGCTCATAATATAAAGTTTTTACCATTCCCCATAGCAGGATTATTTGAGAGGATCTAACTTTCTTTTTACAACTTAAATACACATTTAATAAGATAATTGAGTGACTGGCTATTTGTTTAACACACTGGAGCCATTCTACATGGAGTTCAATTTCAAAGTGAGATGCTTTAAGATTTGTAGAAATATATATAGAAAGACCACCACATGGGCGACCTGAGTTGGCTTCATGTGTTGCATTATTACAGTGTTCAATATAGCCGATAAGGGGTTCACTAGACGTCGACTAGGTTTCCTGCAACATTATTATACTGGAAGCTTTCAGGAAATCCATTACCCCTTGGTCTTCAATTAGCGATTTTAAGCCATTGGTGTTCCAGGAACAAAGAGTCAGAGGATTTGAACTGCATCAATCCTTCTTTTCAAGATTTTGCTTAGTTAATATTCCTGGGAGCCAACTCCAATCGTCTTGTAACTCTGGGACTTTCTTCAATGCTTCACAGGTTTGCAAACCAGACTGGCTACTCCTTATCTTGATGCGGTATGCTATGTTTAATTCCTTAGATGCGCCTGATGCATTTTTTAAAACTCTAACCTGTTCTATTCTGGCTGTTTTTCTATCATCTCGTTTTTGACTAGCTATACATATTTTATTATCAACACTTTTTTGTTGCATTATATCAAGGGGCTCGTTTGGAATCAACACCATTGGATAACAAGATGCTTGTGGTCGCCAAACTTTAATACCCCATTTCTCAAATACGCTAACATTCGCCATTATTTTGTCCGCAATGTCCCTGTTTAGCCAAGTTGTAATTGTTATCTCCTTATCGGAGTATTCATCTTCTTTCTTAAATTCCACTGCATCCAGATCCGTAGTTACCACATCTTTAAGATCTGTAATAACACGTAGTAATTTCAAGATATTACCACGGTTTAAAATATCGTGCGGTCCTCTAGATATATATTGGGGGCTGAAGGCTACTTTCCTTGTTTCGGGCGACAGGTTTAAAAACTCAATATTCTCTTTCTCCATAATAACAGGGGGGCATGTATTTTCCATAACTGGCGACCCATCTCTTCCCGTCAGCAAATTCCCTTCTTCGCCTTCCTTGATTAATCACTCTTGTGTCCCTAAATGGGCCCCCTGAATGGTTCTATTATCACTTTGCTGGTCAGTGTGATTTGCTAGTATCTGATTAACAATGTTGTTTTGAGCTCCTTGGTCGACCACTAGATTATTACTTGATATCCGACTTAATTCAATCCCTAGTTCATTACTCAGGCTTGTTAAATGACTGTTAGATTTAGCTGGATTCTTAATTTGCCCAGATTGCAAATTATGGACTTCTGCCCTTACACTTATCATTTGATCTGATACTTTTTCCTTTATTATTATTGGTGCTTCCCCTATGGGGACAGAACCGGATGTGCCCTCTACCTCCCCTGGTTTTTTTGTACAACACTCCAATAATTGGTTTACAATTAGTCCTGATTTCTTATTGGGGCCAAAGATCGGAAAGTATGAATTTATTTCAGATCCCTTTACTTTCAATGAATTAGGATCTACACTCACTTTTTTACTAAGAGTTTGTAGTTTGTAGTTCATATGCTTTTTTATTGTGAGTTTTCCTTAACCTTTTCCTAGCCCTTTTTGACAGATTTGTCAGTTTTGGTGAAACCCTTGTTTCTTTGCTTTGTTTCGAACATGCTTTTTCCAAATTACTTGAGTCATTGATTCCACCAGAGACATCACTGCTCCCCCCTTCTATTGCCAAGCTATCTTCTAAAGAATCTAAACGAGGGACTTCAATGTGAGCTTGTGTATTGCTAACAACTTTTACAGATTGTGGTTTAACATCATCACTCAGTCTGCCTAAAATATTAGATGGTGCAGTAATTTCATCCCTACCGTGCCCATTTCTACCCAACAACGATTTTACTTCTTGCACCATGGAACTTACTACTGAAGGCAGATCTGAGATCTTATCAATCAACTGTGCACATGTGCAGGTTATATATGAAGTATCCTTATCTGCTTGAACTTTCATAATGAGATTGGTTAAATGCAAGAGTTTTGTGTCAATACCCGCCACATGGGTTGCTAGAGTGTTTAATATATCCACCTGAACATCCAATTTGTCTTAGTGGAAATTTAGCGCATTAGTAATTGAGCCCATTGTATGTATTAGACAATCCCATAAGCTCTGTGCTAACCTCACTCTTTTTTTGGTTGGCCTCAGCTTTAGATGATGACGGTATATTCTCTTTAAGGTCTGAGCTACATTGATCGTTTGTACTAATATTCTTCTCAGAGCTACCAACATCTTGATCGAACAATGATTTATTAATAGTGAGGCTATTAAAGCTATTCTCCATTACTATACTTGATTGATCCAGATTAATCAAGCTAACATTACCATCTTTAATTGAACCACTATTTGGGACAGGCTGTAAGTCCTCTGTAACTAGAATGGATTCGCTGGATCCATCTTTGGAAGCTGGAATTCCAACATCAACTCCATCTCCAGCTTCAGCTCCTTGTACATACGTATTATCAAACACACTATCATATTTATTTTCATTCAGTGTCTTCAGCGGAGACAAATCACACCCTACATCCAGCCCCTCAAAACCCAACTCTTGACTGGCAATTTGAGAATCATTAGCTGGCCGAGGCTCCACCTGCGCTGTAGAGTCACAGACGTGAATTTGCGCCTGAGCTTGTAACCGCCCTGCTACAATTAAGGGATGGGGTGAGGGTGCGAGTGCGGGTGTCAGCGCTTTTTCTGTCACAACCTCTTCGACTAAAATCTTCCTGTCCTGCTTAACCGATACAACATCCACTTTTACAGGCAGCTTAGTTTGGGTCAGATCGTTAGCAGGGCAACTTTCTTTTTCTTTTTTACACAATGGGGAGGACAGGGGAGAGGACAATGTGCACTCACTAAACCCCCCGCTAGGTTCGTCCCTCTCAGAGAACTTTCTTTTATGGTTTTCTTTGTGAATATCTTTATCTGACTGTATTTGATGGTACTTAAAGAAGTAGTTCTTTATAGACGACTGCGCCACACATGGAGACTTCATATGAACATAGTCTTTACTTAGAGAAGCGGATAAAGCCCTTTCTCCAGCTGGGATAAACAGATTCTCCTCTGAACAGGCACTTCTTCCATTAATTAACACGTCTCCCTCCTGTTCTCCATTTCCCTTATCCCAGCTAAGTCCGGCTGGGTCTTCTCCAATCCCTACCATCACTTCTGATTTGACCTCAGTCGACTTGATTCGTTTAGAGCTTTGCGGGGCTCCACGCTGGAGACCAGACCTCATCATAAAACGCACAAGATCACACAAGGACCACTCTGCTCAGCACCTCCTCTTCTCTTTGAGATCGTTTGAGTTTGTGAGCTTGCGTAGGGTTTTGCAGCTCTCTTGCGTACTCTCACTAACAGCCTGGTGCTTCCTACTCTCTGTAAGTCTCTGTAAGCGCAAAACCTCACCACCTCCGCTCTATTTTCCACTCCTCCTCCCAAGCCTGTCTGCCCCCTCTGGGTTGGAGCAGCTGCCGTCAGGGAGGAACAGCGTGGTTATTGCGTATGTGGCGTGGCGTGGCGACTACTCACTCTGGCGTTGAAAAGTTGAAAAGTGCTTGTTTTTTTTTTCTTTCACTAGGAATTTACTGTAGTTTTAATGGAGTTCTATCCCAATGGTGTGAGCTTGTTAACACACTGATGACAGATTCTTGGCTTGTATATCGGGCAATTGATGGCAATTGATGACTAGTGTCAATTGGCTTGGCTGCTGTCGGCTACTGTCTTGCTGCTGCTGCTAAGGATAACCAAGGCACCCGTGGTGCGGGTTGTTGTTCCTGATTCAATTGATTCAATTGATTCCTACTCCGGGTGCCACTTACTGCAATGCACTGCACTGCTGGTGAGATGTCAGTGTTACGGCGGGATGGCGGAGTTCACTTCCGATTCTCAGTCCGTATGTACTATGCACTATGCCAACCTCCAGCCGCCTCCAGCCTCCTCCCCCCTACTGCACTGCCAGTGATGTGGGTGGGGTGACAGATCCGATCCAGAGGCACACCTCTCCTGATTCCCCCCCTGATGTCACTGCCTACTGTTGCGTGCCCCTCCCGGGTCTCCGTAGCCGCCCCCAGCGAAGCACAGCACAGACCTGTTTGGCGTGGTGTGGCTCGGCTGATCGAAGGCAGAAAGGTGTCAGCAGATGAAGCAGGCGGGGGAAATTTGCACACTACTGCTGCATTTGTGGGCTAGATGTCTATCAGCTATCAGCTATCCGTCAGCTTGCTGGGGTTTCCGTGGGCTTCCGTGGACTTCCGTAGGCCTCAAGGGGCCTCCTCAGGGCAGCACGCTTGGAATGGTGTTCCGGAGTTTCTGGCGACTGGCGGCAGTCTGATTCTTTGGGTATCCTCGGAGAGGAACAAGCAGTTCCAGTTGAGGGTGGTTCCTGTATGCCTGCGTCTTGGAGTCTGGCGGTGAGTGTGCGGTGGGAGACTGTGTTGAACTCTGCAGAGAGGTTGAATAGGATCAGGGCTGCAGTGTGTCCCTGGTCGAGGAGGGTGCGGATGTTGTCTGTGGCTGCAAGTAGAGCGATCTCGGTGCTGTGGTTGCTGCGGAATCCGGATTGGGAGGGGTCGAGGATGGAGTTTTCTGCGATGAATTTGGTTAGTTGTGCATTGACGGTCTTCTCAGTGACTTTGGCCACAAAGGGGAGTAGGGAGATGGGTAGTAGTTCTTGGGGTTAGTGGGGTCTGCTGAGGGCTTCTTGAGCAGGGGTCTGACTTCTTCCCATTTCCAGTCATCGGTAAAGATGCCGGTCTTGAAGGTGACGTTGATGGTGCCTCATAGTTGGGAGGGATGGTGGTGGCGGGTCAGTGGCAAATGTGCAGTGGGCAGAGGTCCATGAGGGCTCCTGAGTGGAAGCCTTTCATGGTCGAAGTGGTGTCTTCTGTGGTGACTGGGGTCCAGGAAGAGATGGTGGGCTGAATGGCGTTGCTGAAGAAGGAAGTTGTTTCAGTGTTGGGTGTCTGGTCGTTGAAGTGATCGTAGAGCCCCTTGATTTTTAGATGGAACTAGGATCCAAGCTTGTTGCAGAGGTCCTTGGAAGGGGTGACATCCGTGGATTCGCTGGGAGGCTTGGTGAATCCCTGGATGACGCTGAAGAGTTGCTTGGTGAGGATCTTGTTTTGAATTAAGGTATTTTTGGTGGATCTGATGCGTTGGTGGTATTCCTTCATGGAGTTTTTGTAGGTGGTGCAATCTTTTGACGTTTTGCTGTTTCTCCAGTTCCGCGCTGTGCTGCGCGCGGCTGCCATTAGGTAGGGGAGGGAAGCGCAGCTGGGAGGCAGAAACTAGGAGGGGGGAGGGGTCATGGGGACAGCAGAGGTGCAAAAAGGGCCCAGAGAGCAATGGGCACAGAAAGGCAGAAAAACTGCAAAGTTAAAAACAATCACAGGTACAATAACAATACAGGCATAATAACAAGACAGTGAAGAGGCTAGAAGGAAGACAGAAAAATGGTCACAGAAAGACAGAAAATGGCACAAACACAGAGACAGACAACAGCGGCCAGCAGAAGAGCAAAGCTTTCCCACTGGACCACCAGGAATGAGGTCCAGGCAGGAGCCTGCGGGAAGAGGAGGGCCTAGGACAACTACCTGCACTGGGACAGCGGCAGAACTGGGATGATGGATTAAACCCAGATCAGTTGACTGGGGGTGAGTGCTTGCAATGTTCAAACCTCCGTCCATCATTCCCTTTGGTTTTGCTTTGTTTGCCTTAAGTTGGCAGGATATGCCCAGACGTGGGTCCCTTGCTCACTTTGCCACTGGATTCAAGCTACCCTGGCTGATGACAGCTGATTAGCCAGAAAACGGCCCCAGGATGCTTGTTTCAAGTCCAGGGAAGACATGGCTTGGCAGTTCGGATTGGACTGTTCCCATTGGGCACAGGGTCAGACTGATTTGCATATGGCCATGCCTGAACTGGGTTGGTGGAGTGAGCTAAAGAATGATGATGGATTAAACCCAGATCAGTTGACTGGAGGTGAGTGCTTGCAATGTTCAACACTCCCTCCATCATCCCCTTTGCTTTTGCTTTGCTCGCCATAAGTTGGCAGGGTATGCCCAGACAAGGGTCCCTTGCTCACTTTGCCACTGGATTCAAGCTAGCCTGGCTGATGACGGCTGATTAGCCAGAAACTGGTCACAGGATGCTTGTTTCCGGTCCAGGGAAGACATGGCTTGCCAGTTCGGGCTGGACTATTCCCCTGAGGCACAGGGTCAGACTGATTTTTAAATGGCCATGTCTGAACTAGGGTGGCGGAGTGAGCTAAAGAAAGATGATAGATTAAACCCAGATCAGTTGACTGGGGTGATTGCTTGCAATGTTCAACACTCCCTCCATCATCCCCTTTGCTTTTGCTTTGTTTGCCATAAGTTGGCAGGGTATGCCCAGACGTGGGTCCCTTGCTGACTTTCCCACTGGATTCAAGCTAGCCTGGCTGATGACGGCTCATTACCCAGACACCCGTCCCAAGATGCTTGTTTCCGGTCCAGGGAAGACATGGCTTGGCAGTTCGGGCTGAACTGTTCCCATGAGGCACAGGGTCAAGACTGATTGCATATGGCCATGTCTGAAATGGGGTGGCTTGGTGAGCAAAATAACGATGGATTAAACCCAGATCTGTGACTGGGGGTGAATGTGTTGCCATTATGCAACGTTCCATTCATCATCTTTTGTGTTTTGCTATTCACCCTATGTGGGAAAGGTATGCCCAGTTGTGGGTCCCATGCTCACTAAGCCACTGGAGTCAAGTTATCATGGCTGAAGACGGCTGATGGCCAGAAACCGGTCCTAGGATGCATGATTCCAGTCCAAGGAAGACATGGCTTGGCAGTTCGGGCTGGACTGTTCCCATGAGGCATAGGGTCAAGACTGATTTGCATATGGCCATGTCTGAACTGGGGTGGCTTGGTGAGCAAAATAACGATGGATTAAACCTAGATATGTGACTGGAGGTGAATGTGTTGCCATTGTGCAACATTCCGTCCATCATCTTGTGTGTTTTGCTAACTCTATTAGCTGCCATCTCAGTGAGAAGAGTGTTCAGGCTTGGGGCGCCATAGAATCTGACCCCAGGAACAACACCACATGTTGAGGCCCTAGTGTGCCCCCTCCATGGTCCTTAGGACCCGCCATCTCTCCCATGTCCTGAGTTGAGGGGCCATGGATTCTCACTCCCCTGTAGTTAGTAGGCCCTTGTTACCCTCACCGCAAGCCTGCCCATCCTCTATGGGGCCCCCTCCGGCAAATCCACCCCGTGGCTCACCTTTTGGAAGCAGAAGGAGGGAGCTTTGCCAGGATATGACTTGCGGCTATGTCGCCATCATCGTTGTGGGTATCTGTATGTCCCAGGCTGTTGTGGGGCCGAAGCTGAAGTGACGCCAGTCCAGGTCAGACAATATCTCTAGGACCCCGAAGAATGAGTAGGGATGCCTCAGTTATCTCGGGCGGGGCTGTTGTCAAACCGGGGCCAACCCACAATGCTGCTGCCCAAAGGTAACACCTGCAGCGGGCTTACTGTTGCACTGGGGCTAGCCCCTGTTGCATCAGGCACACTCTCTGGGTCCTGAGAGCTTACAGGATGGGATTTCTTCCTCGCTTGGGTCCACCTGAATTAGCTGCTGAATCCTTAGCTCCCTTCGCGGAAGCAGTTTACCGGGATTTTGCCGATTTCGCCGCACTCATCACTCAGCAACAGGGACTGCTAGTCCCAGGACGCCCTGTGCTGACACACCTGTGCACCCTTGACAAGCACTAAGAGCTGCGCGCAGCACCCGCTTCGCGGGAGCAGCTTACCGGGATTTTTGCCGATTTCGCTGCACTCAGCAACAGGGACCAAACTCTGCAGCACGCAGCCAAACCAACCAAGGCAAACTCACCGGCGGGACGCTACCTCGCTCCTGGGGCCTTGACGCAGTGGTCTCGCCGCCCTCCCACACCGCGGCGGCTGGAGACTACAGCTCCCAGAGGGCTGAGCGAGAGGGGACGCCCACTTCCTCCCGCAGCGCGCCCGGAGGCGCTACAAAAACTGGGCACTTCCTCGGCGGAGCGGGGACCAAACTCTGCAGCACGCAGCCAAACCAACCAAGGCAAACTCACCGGCGGGACGCTACCTCGCTCCTGGGGCCCTGACGCAGTGGTCTCGCCGCCCTCCCACACCGCGGCGGCTGGAGACTACAGCTCCCAGAGGGCTGAGCGAGAGGGGACGCCCACTTCCTCCCGCAGCGCGCCCGGAGGCGCTACAAAAACTGGGCACTTCCTCGGCGGAGCGGGGACCAAACTCTGCAGCACGCAGCCAAACCAACCAAGGCTAACTCACCGGCGGGACGCTACCTGGCTCCTGGGGCCCTGACGCAGTGGTCTCGCCGCCCTCCCACACCGCGGCGGCTGGAGACTACAGCTCCCAAAGGGCTGATCAAGAGGGGACGCCCACTTCCTCCCGCAGCGCGCCCGGAGGCGCTACAAAAACTGGGCACTTCCTCGGCGGAGCGGGGACCAAACTCTGCAGCACACAGCCAAACCAACCAAGGCAAACTCACCGGCGGGACGCTACCTCGCTCCTGGGGCCCTGACGCAGTGGTCTCGCCGCCCTCCCACACCGCGGCGGCTGGAGACTACAGCTCCCAGAGGGCTGAGCGAGAGGGGACGCCCACTTCCTCCCACAGCGCGCCCAGAGGCGCTACTAAAACTGGGCACTTCCTCGGCGGAGCGGGGACCAAACTCTGCAGCACGCAGCCAAACCAACCAAGGCAAACTCACCGGCGGGACGCTACCTCGCTCCTGGGGCCCTGACGCAGTGGTCTCGCCGCCCTCCCACACCGCGGCGGCTGGAGACTACAGCTCCCAGAGGGCTGAGCGAGAGGGGACGCCCACTTCCTCCCGCAGCGCGCCCGGAGGCGCTACAAAAACTGGGCACTTCCTCGGCGGAGCGGGGACCAAACTCTGCAGCACGCAGCCAAACCAACCAAGGCAAACTCACTGGCGGGACGCTACCTCGCTCCTGGGGCCCTGGCGCAGTGGTCTTGCCGCCCTCCCACACCGCGGCGGCTGGAGACTACAGCTCCCAGAGGGCTGAGCGAGAGGGGACGCCCACTTCCTCCCGCAGCGCGCCCGGAGGCGCTACAAAAACTGGGCACTTCCTCGGCGGAGCGGGGACCAAACTCTGCAGCACGCAGCCAAACCAACCAAGGCAAACTCACCGGCGGGACGCTACCTCGCTCCTGGGGCCCTGACGCAGTGGACTCGCCGCCCTCCCACACCGCGGCGGCTGGAGACTACAGCTCCCAGAGGGCTGAGCGAGAGGGGACGCCCACTTCCTCCCGCAGCGCGCCCGGAGGCGCTACAAAAACTGGGCACTTCCTCGGCGGAGCGGGGACCAAACTCTGCAGCACGCAGCCAAACCAACCAAGGCAAACTCACCGGCGGGACGCTACCTCGCTCCTGGGGCCCTGACGCAGTGGTCTCGCTGCCCTCCCACACCGCGGCGGCTGGAGACTACAGCTCCCAGAGGGCTGAGCGAGAGGGGACGCCCACTTCCTCCCGCAGCGCGCCTGGAGGCGCTACAAAAACTGGGCACTTCCTCCGCATCGCGGACGTGCGCGGACAGCGCCGGGCGGAGCCCTGGCAGAGGGCGGGCCGTCTGTGGCCGTCCGGGGACGACGAGGGACGGGACGGGCCACCCCCCTTGGCCCTTATGCTTCTGATACTACATCTAGGTACAGCACTGTGGGCATAGGGAATTCGCATAGGGTAGTGAAGCCCTTGAAAGCCACTCGCTAAATCCCTATGGCAGCACGCAAGAGGATTGGCAGAAACCTACGCCGCATATTGTTGTGGCGATAAGGAAGGAGACCTCAAGGGAACGATGTCCACCCACCCTAACACACGCTCGACTGGGATCAAGCCAAATAAGAGAACAACCCCTAAGCTAACACGGGGGGAAATAAAGGAGGCTGCCCATGCAAAGGGGAACAAACCCACAGTAATTGACCTAATACTGAAGAATGTCACAGGGGAAATTGAACGAATGGAACAGAGTTTATCGTCCTCGCCCAATCTCAATGCCATCACTCAAACACCCTCTAGAGACGTACTACTCATCGATAGCTTAAACACCCAGGGCAGTGTATCACAAACAAACAATGATACAGTGGATGTCCCTTGTGCACAAACCTCAGGGCTAGAATCCCCTGAACTCAATGACACGCCCCAGCGGAAATCAAGGAAGCTAGTGGGGAGGAATAAGGGTCGGCAGAGGCAGAGGAAAACACCCCCAAGAGCTAACTCCCCAATAAGCCTTCAAGAATATAATTCACTAGAAAATAACTCCTGAGTAGACACCATTCCCCCAGGGTGGATCGAGACAGTAGTTATAGATATTAAAAAACGGCTAGAATCCTTCATTGCGGCACAACTAAAACCCATAATAAGCAAGGTGGATAAAATAATGTGTGAGCTCTCCAAACAATCCAAGGCTCTAGAACACGCACTTGTTAAAACCTCCGCTGATCCACCCCAACCGACGGAGGAAGCCATAAATGACAAGGCAAACACAAAGAGGGCCAAAATTACAACTGTGTTAGCCATGCCCAACAGGCTATAGTTCAGATTCATTAGGCCCCCAACTCTGTCCAAAACCCTAAAGGGGGTACAATCGATAACTCTAGAGGGAGACACCAACAAGGTGCAAATAACACTCAGAGGGAGAAACCTCCCATACAACCGCTAATGCAATGGAGACAAGACGATCGCCCGCAGAGAGAAGGGAACTATAATCATTGTTATACAGACCCTGATCCCTTTCATAACACCAATACTCAGGCATCACACATAGATTTACCCACTGAGGCGAGTCCCTTTGTAATAATCTTTGCAGGGGTCCCAGAAAATAGGCCCAATGAGAGAGAAACACACCTACAACTGCTCTCAAAAATTTCCAAATGGTTGAACATCCACAGACCCTTAAATACTGGGGAAAGAGGAGAGATAGTAAGTGTAAGAAGGGTAAACTGGGTTGGGGGGAGAAAGAAATATATCAGAGGAGACTGTATAGTCGCAGACTTCACGGACACCAGTCTGGTAGAGTACATCCTGAAGAATCCCAACAGGAACCAAACCAGCACGATCTGTGCACTCCCACTTGGGTATTTCTACCCAAGGACACGAAACAACCATCGTGTGGAGGATGAGGGAGGATGGACGCTGGTTAGACCACAGCGCCCATATAGATCCAGACTAGCAAGCCACCTCGAACAGCCCCACTCCCAGCGTGATTTCCCTCAATGGAGAAACAGATATGCCCCATTTCAATCACTAGAGGACATAGATTGACTTATACCCACTCAAAAGAACATTATAGGAAGTCCGGCCATTAGTAGTTATCTTGGCCCACAAATAGGGAATACATGGGGGAGCGAGGAGAGTATACTAACTAGGGGACTAGATTCACCCCGGCCCCAGAGGGATAAGGAAAAAACAACCACAGTAGATTTACCATTAGATGGGGAGGAGAGAGCAATTGAAACCCACACAGTAAGCGGCAAAGAAAAGTGGGAGGGTCTGACCATCCTATCTTGGAATGTCGCAGGGCTGGAAGCCAAATTAAAAAACAAGGAATGGCTAGAATATATAAAATGTTTTCATTTGATAGCGCTCCAGGAAACATGGGCAAGGGACTCGGGCCCATTCCAACTGGAGGGGTACAAATGTTTCTTTAAACCCGCACAGGGCACAAACTCGGGAAGAGCAAAGGGAGGCTTAGTACTATATGCAGACTTAGACCTGAAAGGATCCTGGTCATATACGGACTGCCCATCAGATAACATACAAGCAGCTAGACTTTCACATCAGGGGGAGAGCCTACTGTTTATGAATTTCTACAATTCCGGGCCGGTGGAGGGCAATTTCGCAATTTTAGCGCAGCTGGAGAGCTGTCTAAATGAGGAATTAGATCAAAGGACGACGGGGTCAGAACCAACTGTCCTGCTGATGGGGGATTTTGATTGCCATCTATGCCCCAAATTACTTCCCTTAACTCCCGATTGGTCAGCTTGTCCTTTAGAAAAGGGCCCCCACTTTTCACATACCAAAGAGGGTACAATACTGATGAAGTTATTAGACAACTTTGCCCTCACTAAGGTCATGGATCTATCCGCTCACAAAGCAGGCGAATCCCCAATACCAACATTTAAGGGTAAAGGCGGGGGTTCTATAATAGATTACGTTATGATATCCGCCTGGGCTAGGGAAAGGATCCTAAACACCAGGACAGAGTGGAGTCCCTTTAGTGACCACAATCCCATTATAACAGAAATTAAAGGGAACGATTTCATTAAAAAAGTACCAGGGGTGATCCAACAAGCAGAAATTCAACCAACAGACCAGGGGAGACGCCTAAGGTGGTCAGTGATTAACCCCCAAGAATTTTATGTTAAATTAGTCGATGAAGGGAAAGATCACATAGAGACCTGTCTAGATCATACAATAATTGTATTGTAATTGTAAAAATATTTATTAAGCGCGGTTGCTGCCCGCAGGACAGAGGAGTAGTAGAGGCATTTGAATCCTTAACTAAAATTGTAGAGAAACTCCTGACAACCAAGAAGCCCGCAAACTTGCAATCCACGCCCAGATGGTTTGATGCTAACTGCTCTAAAGTGCTAAGAGACTTAAAACAGAGCTTGAAAAAGACACCAAGGGACAAAAATGAAATCACTCGCTGTAGACAGAACTACAAAACCCAGGTTAAGATCAGAAAAAGCACCCTCCAAAAAGAAGTCTGGGCAGACTTAAGGGAGGCCGGCGAAAACAAGGACTACACCCAGTTTTGGAAAATTATAAACAAACCATGTTTTCACGATTCAAGCTCCCCAGTCATCAGCTCAAATATTCTGCCGGAACAATGGATTGCCCATTTTAAATCCCTGTACAATCAGCAGGATGTAGACATTGGTGATGGAATATGGAGGGGGCCAAGGGCGGAAAAATTCGAATTATCCTTGGATGAAGTTCTCAAGGCAATTCTAGGGTTAACACGAAACAAAGCCCCGGGCCCGGATGGAACCCCCCCCGGACCTATTTCTTAGCAACACGGATCTTTGGGCCCCATTGGTAACGAGAGTATTGAATGCAGCCATCAAAACGGGCCTGCCGAGATCATGGTCCACTGCGGTGATTGTCCCGATCTACAAGAAAGGCTGTAGGGACAGCCCGCAGTGTTATAGACCAATCTCGCTCATCGACGTCTCTGCCAAGGTACTGGGGAGGGCACTCCTCAACCGCCTACTGGATTGGACTGACACCCATAACATCTTGGTGGACACCCAGTATGGGTTCAGAACAGGTAGATCAACCACCGACCAGTGCCTCAACCTGTACCTTCTCACGGCTAAGTACACCAAGGCGTCTGAAGGTACCATGTATATGGGGTTCATGGACTTAGCAGCGGCGTTTGACAATGTTAACAGAGCCAAGCTATGGTCGATCATGTTCAACCTGGGAATTGACCCGGATCTTATCAACATCCTGAGTGAACTTCACTGGAACACCATGCCAAGGTCCGCTACAGTGCGGGGGGGGGTGAGTACAGATCCCTTCCCGTGCTCGGGCGGGGTGAGGCAGGGGTGTATCCTGGCACCTTTTTTGTTTTCCCTCTATATAAACGGCCTGGAGAGCGACCTGACAGCATTGGGAACTGATTGTCCAAAGGTGGGTTCGCGTCACCTGCCAGTACTTTTGTACGCCGATGACGCGGTCCTCCTAGCCCGGACGGCGGTTGGCCTGCAGCTCCTAATTAAGGGTTTCGCAGATTTTATGAGGAAACTGGACCTCTCTGTAAACATGACAAAATCCTTCATCATGATAGTGGGGAAGAAACCACAGAAGAAATTCGTATTCAAACTGGGGGATTATGTCTTGGACAGTGTCAAAACATTTCGATATTTGGGTCTTTTATTCGATGAGAAGCTAAAGTTCGCCCCGCTGATAGAGGAGAGGGCAAGGAGACTTGTCTCAGCCAATGGAGCTATATTAAACTTTGCTCGTCGAATGGGACGGTGGTCCCCTGAGCAGGTGTTGACTTTGTATAGATCAGTCAGCATCTCAAAGACCACTTACGGATCTGAAGTCTGGGGTTTCAGAGATGCACAACTAATCCAAAGGGAGGAAGAGAAATTTCTAAAAAAACTATTAAAACTTCCTCTGAGTTCCTCCGCTGCAATAACACACAGAGAGCTGGGAATAACAAATATAGCGGACTTGATTAGACTGAGACCCATACTGGCCTGGATCAAAATTTGGCTAAACCCCAACGCGGAACTATCCAGACAGATTATCCAGGATTGTCTGACGAAAGAAAAATGCCTCCAAATCCCCTGGCTGAAATATATTAAAGATACCCTGGGGGAAATAGATGAACAAAGATTATTTCTGGACCCATCCTTGGTGGACATATACTCCAGTTACTCGGTACAAGGGCAATTGTTGGATAAATTCAGTGACAGGAGGAGGGAGCTTGGCTCTACTAAATCTTCGGTAGTTGCTCATTCGCTAGTATCGAATCAAGCTGGCATGGAACCTTACTTATTTTACTGCATAGCCAGCATGAGAGGTTTTTAATGACTCGTTTTGGCTCAATTTGTTGCACCATATTTTAGCCTACCCATCAGGATTCACTCAAACAATTGAGCAGAAGGGTGCCTGCGGCTGCGACAATAGGTCTCCGCAGGACACCCTTCATTTTGTATTACTGTGTTCTTTTTATAAAACACTGCGTCAAAGATTTTTAGTAGGGGTTTTAAAAGATTCAAATATCATTCACGCCAAATCTGCCTTTCTGTTTCTGCAAAGAGCCACTGAAATGCGAACTTTATGTGCCATTATAAGTTTTCTCAAAATTGCTTTTAAACTGAGAAATACTAGGGGCTGTTGAAATTGGTGGGTTAGGGAGGTATCTATTATGTTATTCAGGGCTTTTTTTTCCCCCATCTGCACTTTGGTCCTATCACTTACAAAAAACTCTTTTTTTAAATGTGATGTCCTTTTTCTTTTCTTTTTAAATAATGATATGTCGTTCAGAATGTTTGTAATCGAGATTATGCATTATTATTATTATGTATTTTCATGATGGTTTTTAACCCTCGAAATAAATAAACAAACTGAAACTGAAACTTAGCTCCCTTATCTGTATGGCACACTCACTTGTTGCAGCTGACCCAGGTCTGTGAAGGCTCCCATGGTCTCGCTCCTGCTTCTAGAGGGAGGCTGCCGATAACGGGGTGCCCACACCTTCTCTGCACCAGGGATCCTGCAGTCATCAATGCGTCTCCACCCAGAGGGACAGAAACACTACAGCCGGGGCCTCAGTCTGCACAGAGCAAAGATGGCCGCCTGGCCGCCTGGCCGCCTGGCCGCCTAGCCTTGCTGATTCTCACCAATCCGGGTGACATCTGCTCTTGGGGAGCCATCAGCTCACCCCTCTCTCACCAGACGCATTAGAGAGGGGAAATATGGGCTCTCGTACAAATCTCAGGGGAGACACTTCTTGTCTGGTCTCCTCCCTGTCTAAACACAAGGGGGTCCCTGAAGATTGATACTAGGAGAAAATAAAAGCAGGGGAAAACCAAAAAATGCATCAAAAGAAAACAGATTTCTCCATTTCATTTCAAAAGGTAGGAATCAATAAATAATCTATCATAAAACAGAAATGCCGTTTCCTGTAAAATTAGGATGGAACGCCGATTGCCCGCAGCTCCAGGACTCAAGGCTGAGAGGTACATAATTTGCTTAACGTTCTGGGAATTTAAAGGCACTGAAATTGAAACCAAGAATTTGTCTTCCCTGATTCTTGATCCATTAATCTTTCCCATTCAAGACCATTGAGGAAAAGCCTTATTTCCATCTCTAGGTCTATCTCAGGTCCGTGGACCTATACTCACACTATACTCCGGCTAGGGTATCTTGCGCTCCCTTCTTCTTCAACTTTTTGAAGGAGCACCTTCCAAAAAACTTTCCCTCCATTTTGGATACAACCCTACCAAAGTTGGATTTTGGGCTCCCTGAATATACTTTTCCTCCTTGTTGGAAGCCCTTTTTCCTCCACATAAATAGCATACCCAGTGCCCTGATGAAGGTGGTCAAATTTGTCTGAGGTTTCTTTCACTCAAACGTGTGTCTGCGCTATTCTGTTGTCCTTATATGATTGTTTATAGTTTGATGTTGATGGCATTGATTTATGTATGAAACTTAATGTCATTGTGAATATTGAACAATGTTTTTAACATATGGATTGGATTATTTTTTCCTTAAATGTGTATGACTGGTTGGATGCATGAGTTTGATGTTCAATATAGATCATTTTGGCATGGAGTCTCATAGAGAGGATGCAGATAACTGATAGTGTCACCTTCAAAAGCATAGAGAGGCGTTTCTTCTTTTTAAATATCTTATGGTCTGCATGAAAATTAACGCCCAGTGTTCTAAAATCTTGACCCATGAGAAAATCACATTGCCTTCATACGTTCACAGTTTTTATCCAGGCCTGAAGTCTGCTCTACGCCCAGCCTCGCAAGTCAGGCTCTGTTTCTGTCAGTAGAAGTGTGGGAATGCTGGGTAGTAGAAATGTTTTGGGTCAACACATTTTCTAGAAGTTTTATTCACAGAAATGTGAGGATAAAACCTTGGGCAAGCTGAGCCGAAAACAAAATCACTGCTGTGTTTTCCTTGCACTGGGAGAGCTGACCACCAAATTCGGCCTCAACAGAGAAAAAAACCTTCAAAAATGTAATGGGTACTCTGTGGGGTTCAACCCCTACATGAGGGACCAACATCTATAAATAAATCCCTGGAATTGAGTGAGGATTATTGGCCAGGGATAGCTGTGTGGCTTTTTATGAGAGACATTGGGCAAGATGTACGACCATTGGCAATTGCGACTCGCAATTTGCGAGTCGCAAATTGTGAATTGTTGGACTTGGCCCTTTTTTGCAGGGTCATCCCTGAACTTTCTGCCTTCCTCCTAGCCTTTTTTTCTTTTCTAACCTGGTGTTGGTGGTTTTATGGCTCTGGGAACTTTAGCACTGCTGTCCAGTTTAAAGTGTGTGTGCTCTCTGTGATAAACATGGTAAGGTTGGTCTACACCTGTTTGGCGTATTTAATTTACCTGTCAGTCCCCAGTAATGTGGTATCTCATATACCCGGGGCCAATAAACAAATGCTACTGGTGGGCTTGCAGCTGATTGTGCCACCCACCAAAGTAGCCTTTCAAACCTGTCTCAGGCCTCTGCCATTGCCGGGCCTGTGCGCGCAGTGCTACTGCCGCTGTGACGTGAAACCTAAAGTGTGTGCCACGTTTGTGACCCCCCCTTTTACTGCATGTCAGTCACCTCTAAGGAAGGCCCTAGCTAGCACTATGGGTAGGGTGTATTGTAGGTAAAAGGTAGGACAAGTACCATAAGTGTGTGACATGTCCTGGTAGTGACAAACAGCCATTTTGGGTTCTCACTGCTGTGAGGCTGCCCTCTCATAGCAATACATTGGGGATTCCCAGATAAGTGTTTCAATGGTAATTCCTAATATGAGAGGAGAAGCGTGGTCAAGTTTGGTATATTTGGAATAGTAATAATAAATGCTATGCAATGGTGTACACAGATTTATTATCACTATTTTAGAAATGCCACTTTTAGAAGTTGGCATTTCTGTGTGCTGTGTGTCTGTCCGCCTGATGTGTATTGCATGTCTGGCTCTGGAGTGACAGGGGCTGGTGAGGTGTGTGGCTCCAGGGAGGGCAGGGTGAGTCAGCGCTAGGCTGAATGGGCAGATCTGCATTTGGAGTAATGGGAGGAGTGGTCCCTGACAATGAAGTGTGTCTGATGACTAAGCCCAATCTGACAAACGAGGGTGGAAGCCTGGAAAACTGAGTGCTTCAACACATCTCCGAACCAGTTGAGACTGGTTCCCCCAGGCCCTGTGCCAGGGCAGAAAAAGAGAAATGTACTATATATACTGGGTCTGTGAACCCATGAAATGTGCACATTCATGTGCTGTTTGGGGGGCTACTGGTGCCTGCTGGGCCCCAGTAGGAACCGCCATGAGGGACTGCCTTCCTGCTGGAGGGCACTTTTAGCTGGCCTGCCTGGACCTAGCCTTTGATCTGGAACTTTGGGATTCAAGCGCCTCGTGAGCGCTGCACCGTTTTCCTTGTACTGCAGGACGAGAGAGCATGTACGCGCTGCAGCGCTGGGCTGCCGGAGCAACCCGAGGGAATCCCAGAGTGGGGATCCCCCACCCTGCCTTATGGTAAAGCGGGAGCCTATCTCGCATGTGTGGTTCTTTGGAAGTGGGAGCCTACCCCGCATTGTGCGCTCCTCTGTACGGGAGCCTGCCCCGCATTTGTGCTCTTTTGAAAGCAGACGCTTACCTCGCACTTCTGGGAGAGAAGCCGCTGAGAGCGGAAGCCAGGCACCTCTGCCTGACTGTGGGCATGGCTGGTGGCCGGCAGGAGAGATGGAGCCTCTCCGGCTCTTCCTGCCTCAGAGGAAGTCAGGTGCTGATGCCTGGCCTGGGGGGAAGCTGCTGCAACGAGGAGCCAAGTGGAAGCCAGGCAGGTGAAGCTTGAACATGGGCGGGGCTCTATGCAAAGAACTGGAGAGCCCCTTGTGCGGCCCGCATGTGAAGAGAGTGATCGCAGCAGCCTGACTGCCCTTGGAGCCTCGCAGGTTCAGAGAGCATCCAGAAGGGGGACCGGAGCCTCACAGGCTCCTTGCTGCTGACCGTCGACTGCCCTTCCGGACGAAGGAGGAGCCAAAGAAGGACAGTCCCAGTGAGTGGGGCTGACATTGAGCCTTTGGCCCTTGGTGCCTGGTAGTGGCACCGGACGAGCCTTGTGAAGGGGGGCTCACGTGCACTGTTGGTGCTGGGCACTACTGGTACCCATTGGGGCAGAAGTGTTAGTAGAGGGGCCCCAGGAAGGCGCTGTAGTGCAGATTCTGCATAGCTGTACTGCCCAACCGCCGTCACTACCCCAGTGGGGGTAGTTCTTTATTTCTGAAGAAGAGGCACACAGTTGTTGTCTATTTATGCCACAGCTGCACCGCAAGAGCGTAGGCATCTACTACGTGAAGGGGCATTGTTTCTGTGTTTCTGGTCTCTGGAGAGACCCAGGTGGATCTCGCCCTTGCCCTGATTTCTGGTGCTGGCCTGTTGGGCCAGCACACTACTGCTGTGACAGCTAAATCCCTGACATTTGGGACAGAGGGCATTTGGGGGCCAGGAAGGCTAGTTGGCCTGGGGTTATTTTTATGGTGATGCCTAATGCGATTGCATAATGTGTTTATGCTGAAGGTGATGTATGCACCTGGGAAGTGTTACCACGGTGCACTCCTAAATGTGATTTATGCATAATGTGTTTATGCCTAATGTGATGCAGACATAATGCGTTTATGTTGCTAGTGCTAATGATGAGTACAGTATTTTTCCAGTAGTTACTGGTTGTTTCATATTTGCTACTTGTGCTTTCTAATGGTTCTGACCGTGGCCCAATTGTCCCGGTCATTCATATAATCCCTTGTGAATTTCTACCTGGTGCCAGTTGGCACAGTGTATATGTGAGATTTTTATTCTAATGTGTTTTGGATAATAAAAAGACTATTTTTCATATAACTTTGTATGTGGTTTCTTTTGTAGTGTGCCTAGTGTGTTGCTGCTGTTTGTGTGTTTTGCAAATGCTTTACACATTGCCTCTGGGATAAGCCTGACTGTTTGTGCCAAGCTACCAAGGGGGTGAGCAGGGGCTATGTTCAGCGTGTAACTCCCTTGCCCTGACTAGAGTGGTGGTGTCTGCCAGGCTTAGGAGCATTCCCTAGCGAACCAGAAATCCCATTTCTAAAATTGGTTGTCAGTTGTGAGGATTGTACTTGCGTTTGCGCAATACAACAGTGACAACTAGTTGCACCACAAATTCTGCATTTAGATAATCACATGTTTGGGGATTATTTTTCCTGAGTTTTATTTCTCCTCAAAAGTGTCATTTTTGAATTGTATATTCCTGCTTCAGCTCAGACACCTAGGACTCTTGTTTTGCACTGTGGGTTGTGCATCTTGCCAGGATGGAGTTAATCTATAATGAGAATCACCTTTGGGAGTACACTAAGGAGGAGGAAATGAGTTTCTGTAGAAAAAGAGGGATACCGGTGGAAGATAACTTCCGCAGAAAACTGTTCCTCTTTGAGGCAATCCGCAGGGAGTAGTCTTAGAGCACCACTGGGACCTGTCTGATTATTCCTCTGCATACCTAAGTGGTAGTTATGAGGGAGGACCTGAAGAGTCTGAAGAAGAGGAAGAAAATGACAGGGCAGGGACGCCAGTAGAGATTGAAGACCCCGCAGACAGGGAGTCCCTTGCTGGATCCAGTGCCAGGGCAAGTACCCCATCCCTTTCCCTGTCCCTAGAGGAGTGGGTGGATAGGAGTGAAGAAAGGGAGCATCAGCTGGCTTCAGTGAGACTCAGGTTAGAGCATGCCAAGGAACTAGCGCAGCTGGGTGTGGAGGAGAAAAAGCTAGAGATTGAGAGTGTCTTAGCGCAGGAAAGGATGGCAGAAGCAGAGAGGGCCTTCACCAGGGAGAGACTAGCTCTTGAGGATATGCCCCCTGCACACAGTTTTCGGTGTCTGGATTCACCAGTGAGGGTGGGTTCCAGTGATGGCAGTAAAAGTGAGTCCAGTGCAGGAAGTCTGTAAAGATGGACAGTCACCACACGTTGAGTTGAACTTCCATATTTATTCCACAAAAAGAATGGAAGACTGACGGGCTCAGAGGATCAACCCCAACTGAAGCTATGAACACATCCACTGAAGCCCAACATTCCACTACAACATAATACATTGTATGGGGACAAGGAAATCCCCACATTCCATGCCATATGTAATATAATAGAACAGACATAAAATACAAGTAATGAAGATACACAAAATACAAGTATTGAATATTTACAATAAAACAATAGGACACCACAAGGTCCCACACCCAGATCCCAGATTATGGTGCCTGGTTCCCAGGAAGAGCTGTACAGGTTGAGGTTCAGGGGCAGTAGAAACTGTCTCACCAGTCTTGGGGAAAGTTTGTGGATGAATATTGTGATGCACTGGAAGGTTGAGTGATGGGTAGCACGAAAAATAATTTTGAAGGGCTGTTCATTCTGATTGTCAGAGAGCACATGTTCAGTAATTGTTTTCCGAGGTTATGCCAACATCTGTTGGAGTGTGAGCTCTCTGATCCCAGGGAGCTTGCAGGGGAGGCAGAACTCTGGGTGAGTGCCAGAGGGTCTGAAGAGGCATTGTTGAGTGACCCTAAGAGGAGTGGCTCAGGTATCTTCCAGCCGAGTGTGGTGGGAGAGGTTCAGAGTAGCCCAGCTAGGTCCCAGTGTAGTGAGAGTGATGTAGGGACTCATGTCCTGTCTCTGCGGAGAAAGAGTGAGAATGGGATGTGTCCCAATGTGCCCAAAACTCAGTCTCAGGACCTGGTGGGTTACTTAAGGGAACACCAGGTAGGGAGCCTAGGCTTTACTGGTAGGCTGTCCGTTAAGGGGGATCTCCTAGTGCTAGGAGAACGTGGAACGTCTGTAAGCAGAGCTCCAGCGGTTCTGGTGTCTCGCGGTGCCACTCCTAAGTGGAGGGTGCAGACATCTAGATGGAGGGGTGAGAGGGAAATGTGTTCCCCAGTGGGAGAACCAGTGGGTCAGGGGCCAGCCAGAAGGGTTGAGCCTCCTAGGAGCGACCATGGTGACACCACTTCTGTCCTGGGGATCTTTCCGTACTGTCAGACGGACAGGGGTTGGGCGATCTGCGGCAGGCAGACTGTCCCGCAACACATGAGTCATGTGTTACCCTGGGGGGCATGCATGCTTCCCAGGATGTCCGGGTGTGATAGGTAGGTGCTCAGCCTCAGGGTTCAGTCCCTGGGCTGGGAAGCCAGGTTCAGGTGTTGCCTGACCTGGAGGGAAGGACTGTAAACAGTGTCCTGCCCGATTTGTCTTCTAGGGGTACCACTCCAGGTGGTTAGGTCCAGCACTTTGGAAGGGGTGCAGATGGAGGGAGTCCTTGCCTCTGACCCCGATTAAACCTGAAGGTTTAGATCCTAGGTTGGTAGATCAGTTGCATGGTCAAGGCCCTGAACTGGTGGAAGAATTGCGTAGGTGGTCTGGTTCCAGCATCCTGACAGTTTTTGGTTCTGGTGATGCTTTTCCTGGGAGGAGAATGCAGGACCCCAGAAGGCGAGGTAAGGGGAGGAGAGTCTCCCCCGAGACCTCTAGTCAGCCTGAGGGTGCGGACCTTAGGTTGGAGGATCAGTGGCAGTTTGGAATTGCACTGATGAGAAGAAGAGTGGAGAATGGTTACTATGTGCCAGGGGTTACTGCCCCCCACTCTGAGATGTCAAGGACCAGAGACATCTTAATGGCCTAGGGCCTGGTTCTGGCCCGGACAACTAGGGAGTACCAGTGGGGTAGCTTAGTTGATCCTGGGAGCTTTGACAGAACACATGGGTTCAGCCATCCTGATCGCCAACCTCGCCAACTTCGGCCTCAAACAACTCGTCACCGTACCCACCCACGCCGCCGGCCACACGCTGGACCCCGTCTTCTCCCCAGGCACCCACATCACCTTCGACCACACCGCCGAATTCCACTGGACCGACCACCTCTGCATTAATTTCACCTTCAAGAAACCAACCACGCACCACAGCACCCAACAGCTGCCTCGCAGCTGCTGGAGCATAGTCACCGAAGACCGGCTGATCACCACCCTCGCCCAGAACCCACCCACCGACCCCACCAACGCAGACGCTGCAGCCCGCAACCTCAGAAAGTGGATCAACGACTGCGCCAACACCCACGCCCAGCTCAAGAATCCCTCAAACAACCACGCCAGCAAGAGAGACACCTGGTTCACCGACGAGCTCCAGACCTCCAAACGAGCATGCTGGAAACTGGAGAAAATATGGCTCCACGAACGCACACCGGACAACCACGAATCCCACAAGGACGCCACCCGCAGACATCACCACCTCATTAGATTAGCCAAGAGATCCTCCTTCAAAGACCGCTTGGACAACAACGCACACGACAGCAAAGAGCTCTTCAGCATCGTAAAGGAACTCTCCAACCCCAGCGCCGATGACATCCCGCCCTCATAAGAACTGTGCGACTCACTAGCCAGCTTCTTCCACCGCAAGATCACTGACATCCACGACAGCCTCAACACCACAACTGCCCCGACTATGCCAGACTCCACCTCCCCTGCGAACACCACCAGCGCCATCCGCCTGACCTCCTGGTCCAGCGTCAATGACGACGAGACACGCAAGGTCATGAACTCCATCCACTCAGGATATCCGTCAGACCCGTGCCCACACCACGTATTCAACATAGCAGATGCAGCCATCGCACCCCAACTACGGAAGGTCTTCAACATCTCCTTCGAAACAGCGACATTCCCGGAAAGCTGGAAGCACGCCGAAATCAACGCCCTCCTCAAGAAGCCCAAGGCAGACCCCAAGGACCTCAAGAACTTCAGGCCCATCTCCCTGCTCCCGTTCCCGGCAAAGGTCATCGAGAAAATCGTCATCAGGCAATTGGCCCGCCACCTGGAAGACAACAACATCTTGGACCCGTCCCAGTCTGGATTCAGACAAAACCACAGCACCGAAACAGCCCTCATCGCCGCCACAGACGACATCAAGCGCCAACTAGACAACAGCGAAACATCAGCCCATCAAGGTAATGATTGGTCTACCCAGGCTTTTGGCTGGAAGGGGGTTGTGTTGGACTTGGCCCTTTTTCCTGGGTCATCTCTAAACTTTTTGCCTTCTTCCTAGGCTTTTTGCAGACCTGGTGTTGGTGATTTTAGGACTCTGGGCACTTTAGTACTGCTGTCCAGTCTAAAGTGTGTGTACTCTCTGTGGTAAACATGGTAAGATTGGTCTACACCTGTTTGGTGTATTTAGTTTACCTGTCAGCCTCCACTAATGTGGTAACGCATATACTCGGGCCAGTAAATTAAATGCTACTGGTGGGCTTGGAGAGCTGATTGCGCCACCCACCAAAGTAGCCTTTCAAACCTGTCCCAGGTCTCTGCCATTACAGGGCCTGTGCGCGCACACCTAAAGCCTGTACTACGTCTGTGACCACCTTTAACTGGATATCAGTCACCCCTAAGGTAGGCCCTAGCTAGCCCTATGGGCAGGGTGCATTGTAGGTAGAAGGTTGGACATGTACCTTAAGTGTGTGACATGTTCTGGTAGTGACAAACAGCCATTTTGGTTTCTCACTGCTGTGAGGCTGCCCTCTCATAGGAATGCATTAGGGGTTCCCTGATAAGTGTTTCAGTGGTAATTCCTGACATGAGAGGAGCAGCAAGGTCAAGTTTGGTATGTTTGGAATAGTAAGATTCCCTAATAAGTGTTTCAGTGGTAATTCCTGACATGAGAGGAGCAGCATAGTCAAGTTTGGTATGTTTGGAATAGTAAAAATAAATGCTACGCAATGGTGTGCACAGATTTATTATCACTATTTTAGGAAGGCCACTTTTAGAAGTTGGCATTTCTGTGTGCTATGTGTCTACCTGATGTGTATTGCATGTCTGGCTCTGGAGTGACAGGGGCTGGTGAGGTGTGTGGCTCCAAGGAGGGCAGGGTGAGTCGGCACTAGGCTCAATGAGCAGATCTGCATTTGGAGTAGTGGGAGGAGTAGTCTCTGTCACTGAATGGGTCTGTGCCTGCCTTTGTGAATGCTGGCTCTGCCCCTCTGTGGTGTGTCTGATGACTGAGCCCAATCTGACAAAGGAGGGTGGAAGCCTGGTAAACTGAGTGCTTCAACGCACCCCCCGAACCAGTAGAGACTGGTTCCCCCAAGCCCTGTGCCAGGGCAGACAAAGAGAAATGTAATATATATCCTGGGGCTTCACCTGTCTGGCGGAAGCCAGACAGGTGAAGCCTGAACCTGGGTGGGGCTCTATCCAAAGAACCGGAGAGCCCTGTGTGCAGCCCACATGTGAGGAGAGTGAGCGCAGCAGCCCGATTTCCGTTGGAGCCTCGCAGGCTCACAGAGCACCCAGAAGTGGGACCGGAGCCTCACAGGCTCCTTGCATGCATAATAATGAGGCTGTTGCAATTTGCAACCCCATTGGTAATGGCTGGCACTCCCAGGGATGGTGACCTACTGGGTTAAGCAGACATCCATGTCTGGGACTGCTTTTTAAAAAAGCAGTTAAAAAAAAAATGCAGCCCCTTTTCCTTAAAGGAAAACGGAATGCATTCAACATTAAAAAATGAAGGAAATTTTTTTTTCATTTTTTAAGGGCAGGTAGTGGTCCCTGAGATCACTACCTGCTCTGAAAAAATGTTTGTGCACCCATGAACAAAGGGGAAATGGTCCCCTGGGGACCCCTTCCTGTTTGCGAATGGTTTACCACCCTCTTGAGGAGGGTGGAAAACTGTGATTGTTTTGCTGTCGCAAAACATTCTTACATAGGGTTCAGACCCCCTATTAGGAAAGGACGCCCCTTCCTAACAGCGAGTTGCTAACCCTATTTTGAGAGTCACTATTTAATTAGCAACTCGCAAAATAAGGTTAGTACATGGGCCATAGGTTTTTTGCATGAGCAAATGGGTCTAAAACCAATTTGCGCATGCAAAAATCTGTTGTACATCTGGCACATTTACTGGAAAAAGGAGACTCTTTTCAAACTATGGAAGTAGTGCTCATGACTCAAATGTCTCATCAACTTTACTAAAGTAGTTAACAAGCATTTTATTTCCCTCCTATCCAGTCAGTGCCTTGGCTATGGCCTCTAGAATAATTTTGTTAGTAAAGGACCTTCTTTCTTAGTGTACTATGTGTTCTTCCTTCAATGCCTCTAGACAGGAGGTGAGAAAGTTGAATAAGAAGAGCTACTTTTCACCTCAAAGAATACCTACCTCCTTATGAGTCCACACCCAAAGACCACACACAAACGCATGGCATCATGCAGGACTCCTCGCACACAATGAACCATCAGATCATCGCTGTCGCCTCATCGTGCGTCCACACACTCAACCAGCTTCGAAAGACATTCAGATGGATCCCCACCAAATACAGAAAAACAGTCACCCATGCAACCATCCCGTAGCAGACTTGACTACGGCAATACACTCTGTGCCGGTTTTACACAGAAACTTCTCAGGAAACTTTAGAATGTTCAAAACACCGCATCCAGACTGGTCCTCGACACCCCTAGCCGCAGCCACATTTCTGAACACCTCCAAGAACTCCACTGCCTCCCAGTCAAAAAGAGGATCACCTTCAAGCTCCTCGTGTATGCCTATAAAGCCTTCCACAATGCAGGAACATCATACCTTAACCACTGCCTCTCATTCCATATCCCAACCAGACACCTCCACTACACCCAGCTGGCCCTGGCCACCGTCCCTCAGATCCACAAGACAAGAACCAGACAAAGATCCTTCTCTTACCTCTCCTCCAAGACCTGGAACACCCTGCCTACCTACATCAGACAATCCCCGTTGCTGACCCAATTAAGGAAAGACCTCAAGACTTGGGTCTTTGACTGAACACCATAGTGTAGACGGACCAGCAGCCTCCCCCCATTAGCACCTTGAGACCCTAACAGGTGAGTAGCCACACTTCACGAACCCTGATTGATTGATGAGTACTGCTCATAGAGCCGGAAAGAGAGTTCCACATCTGCACTACATTCCATAACAACAATCTTACCTTTTTTGTGGGTAGACATCCAGTATGGATCACTTTGAATCTCTGACTCACACTCACACTCTGACCATACATGTTAGCCATGCACATACAACTGTTACCTGCATCACAGTGCATGAACTATAATAATACACTACTCCCCTCCACATACACTCATGCTAAACACATTAAGTACCACCGAGATCAAAGCAATGAAGAACACCTCCTACTTGAGATCGGCACTGAGGAGCCTTCCTTATCTCAAATTAACTTCGCTCACTAGGGCCAATACTTCAACAGTATACCCTTCATATGTAGTTATGTATCTATATGTTTATTACTTTACACCTACTGTGGAAGAAAAATAGAAAAAACACCTTTGACTCTCTCCAATGCATCACACTGTCTTACCCTATACCTCTCTCAATATATCCTTCCTTTACCTCGACTTTCTGAATATTTTTACTGTTTTCTGTAATCCCCTTCTAGAGACTCTTCCCTCCATCTCCCCTTTTACTCATCCCAAACCTCATCTTACTACTATGATCTTCCAAATAACACTCTTTAGATTCTTCCCTCTTCTATCCCTCCATTATCCTATTCAGTCCAACAGACAGTCTTTCATGTCCACCGCTCAAATGAACACATATTTCCCTATATTAATCCAACACTTATCCTTTTAGGTTCCAGAGTAGCGTGCTACTTGCAGAAGTGCTTTGATGCCTCATTGGGGGTAGTAAGTGCTATATAATCGCAATTACATTTACAACAGATGAGTCTAGACCCTCAGCTAAGCAAAGTTCACCACGAAAAAAAATCACTGGAGAAGTCTGAGAAGGCGAACCACATTGATAGTATCTGTGTTGGATGTTGGGGTTAACATTTTCACAGTTAGTAGAATGGGCTGTCTTGGAGGTGGGATCTGAATTATTTGTAAGAACAGATATGATGAAGCAGGATGTTCACTGAACATATGTTTAGAACAGTTTATTTTCAGAGATATGTCTTAACTAACTTTAGGTCAGAGAAGATGCAGTGGCAAAACCAATATACATTATCAATTGCGTTTTTGTTTTATTCAGGCGTTGGTCCCAGTTACACCACCAGTTCAATAAGTGAGTTTGCCACCTTCTTCAATAATCTTTCTGCATATGGCGGTGGTGACTGTCCAGAACTGGCCATACAAGGACTTGAACTTGCACTGATGAATTCTCCACCTCATTCTTTCATACTTGTTCTCACTGATGCTTCTGCATTGGACTATAATGACTATGAGAGACTGGATCATGTGTATTCATTAATAAACACTACACATTCCCAGGTATGGCATGAAGTTCTTGTTTTCCATACACAGTAAATATGCAAATAGATATTTATTTTATTATGTATTGTAACCATGCAGATATTGATCAGTGACAGCAACTTTAATGGGAACATTTTGATTATGACTCCTTTTGTCTCTTCTAGATATTCTTTTTGATTACTGGGCTGTGCTCTGATGTATATGATCCTCAGTTCCTGGTTTATAGAGACATTGCAGCCAGGAGTTTTGGGCACGTTTTTCAAGTGGACCTCTCAGATTTGGAAAAAGTAAGTCAATACAATGCCACCTTCGATATAGATGTTGTTTTGCTTCTCTGCTATTTAAATGTTTTCATAATCAACCCATCTAGGTGAATGATCTGCAAATAAAACAGAAATCAGCATTAAAGCCATGTTACAAGAACATTTTAAATCCACTATTTTTCCTCTTTAGCTGCACCTTCTGTTCCAATACTTCCTCACAACAACATTTCCCCCTTTCAAGAAGGATGATTCACCATGTTACACAATCAAAATCTGGGCTATATTCTCATCTAATCCTTCATATAGCATGAGGCATTTTATTACTCGTACATGTTGGAGCAGAACCGTACTCACTATTCACGGCACCCCAAAATTAAGTTCACCCAAAATGTTACTTCAAGCAGTGCTTCCCTGGGTTGACCTTGCGCAAAAAGGAACCCTCTTCAAAAGCAGAGTAATAATTATAAGTAATTGGGGCAACTCAATAATTGAGTCGAAGATCAGTGAAAAGTTTTATTACATAAATTCCCAAAATCAAGCACTACCGAATAAATGTCATAAAGGATCAAATGAAAATGTATACAGAGTAATCAAATCAAAAATTAATCTAGGCACCAATTGAGCAGCAAAATCATAAAGAAATCAAAGAGCATCCCTTATAGAAAAGGGAAATCGTCCAAAAATATGACTCACTCTCAGATTCACGGGTTTCTTATACACAATTCTTGCATAAAAAAATAGAGAAGTAATAGAAACGTTGTGGCATGATCACAAGTAACAACTCTTTTGGCATACCAGAAAAATACATATTATCATTTAGTACATAGGCACTATCCCATTTTAAGAAAGCATCCAGCACCTTCCATGTTATTACCCTACGGAGATTTTCAAAGCAATATGGAACATTTTAACAATGATGATTGTTAGACCTGTCAGCTATATGGAGGTCTTTCCCCAACCATTTTGCCTACTAATCTCCAGTTCTAATTTCTCAATGCACGTTATCATTGCTACCCAAAGCCAAAGTGCTTGTGCACACAACCCTAGACATGGATTGATTGGCTTACACCCACTTGGCATATTTAATTTCCTATCATGTCTATTGTAGAGTAGTTTACCATATACCCAGGGCTGGTAAATTAAATGCTGCCAGTGGGCCTGCAGCACTTATTGTGCAACCCACTTAAGTAGCACCTTAAAACATGTCCCAAGACTGCTATTACAGCCTGAATGCAGTTTTGAAATGTCATTTCGACTTGCCATCTAAACACCCTAGCCACCCCTTAAACTGTCCTTTTATTACTTGTAAATCACCCCTAAGGCACGCCCTATGTATTCCATAGGGCAGGGTGCTGTGCAATTAAAAGGCTGGGCAAGTACTTTTTTTTTTTACATGTCCTGATAGGGAAGAACTCCTAAATTCATTTTTTACTTACTGTGAAGCCTACATTCATAAGATAACATTGGGTTTTCCTTATTGCATTTAATAAGATGTAATTTCCAATTGGGAGCAGTTAGCTATCTCATGTTTGGTATATATGGGCTTGTAGTGATAAATCCTCTTTAATGGTAGCATCGGATATTTCATTATATTCTTGAAAAGGATACTATTCGTTGCCATTTTCTTGCCATTATCTCTTTGTCCCTGCAGCCTGTCTTGAGTCACATGAGTGGGAGAAGCTGACAGTTGGACATTGCAAATTCCTCCCACACAGTCACACAATAGAAGATTTGGTGTGCCCGAATGGCACACCTCCTGGCAGGAAGGAGTGGAGCTTGGCAGAGCCCTACTTCCAACTGAATATGATTGTTCTGCCTTTACACAAAGAACCTAGCTCCTACCCATTGTCACATGAAGCCAGCTAGGAGCTGGGGCAGGAGGAATCAGGGAATTCCATGCACTTCAAAAAACATTTTAGAAGTTTCTCGCACCTTCCAGACCAAGGGCTTCAGAGTATAAGAATATAACCTTCAGACCACTCTTTAGTTCACTCCTGGACCTGCGGAAGGGCTCTCAGAGGACTTCCTGCTGCAGTGATCCACAGTGCACTCTGCAAGACTGTGTTGCTGTAACTGGGAGGGCTGCTGTGCAGCCTTGAGCCTGTTTGAACCCTCAGAGTCCATCCATGCTGTTGAGTCCTGCTTGAGCCTGTACCTAGGACTACCAGAGTGACCCCAAGGGCTAGTTTGCTGGCCTACTGTTCAGAGCACTAGTGTCACAGTAGGTGCCCACCAAACTCTCACCTGGAAACAGCCAGAGGGAATCCTGAACCACCAAGAGGTGCCCCATCATTCCTGCATCCTTGGCTGTGCTGCTAAAGGTGCTCATACCTGAGAATGTAGAAACATTTTGGCAAACAATGTTCTGAGAATCAGGAGGAGAGTAGGGCCAACTTACTCGCCTACCTGCAGGAGGTGCATCACTGATCAGATTGAATTTGCGGCTTCCTCCACTAAGTTCTTCTTTGCAGCAGCAAATCCTTTTCAGCGGTCCTTCACCAAAGGGGTATCCAGCCTCTTGTAAATGTGTTCAGCTACTACCCACTGCCTTGTTCAGCTACAGATTTTTTACTTCAATTTCAGAAACTAAGTCCAAACGTTGAAATCTTTCCCGTGGCTTCGACCTAGGACTATCTGACAACAATGCTCCCTCCTCGGTCACCTCATGCATCCTTGCCCCATTGAATTTTATCTTCTCAGAACATTTTTCTCAGACAGTTGGCAATTTTATCTTTTAGAAGCTAAAATATATAACTCAGGTTCTACTGATTGGATTTTTGTAGTTTTAGTGTCAGATAATTGATTCAAATGAACTCTATTTTTCTAAATTGATTTGGGTTCTTTCTTGTGTTGTGTTTTCACTTTATTACTGTGTGTGGGCAGCAGAAATACTTCACACATTGCCACCAAGTTAAGCATGACTACTTTTGTGCCAAGATACCCAGCATCAAACACAGGCTGATTTAGTGACTTTTTGTGGTTCAGCCTCCAAGGGATTGTGTCTGTTGCTTGACCAGGGCTCACACCCAAGTCAACCAATTACCCAATTTCTTACAATGGTTCACACTAGCAAATAGGATCAGCCCAGCAACAGAACTACAGAGGAAGGGCATTGTAAATGCATCTGTCAGGACCACCAGAAAAAATCTATTACGTCAGCTTGTTTTGCTGTGCATCACTTGTGAGGAGAGATGGTGCGAAGGGGAACCATATGGGATCGGGTGATTACAGGGGTGAACAGGAGAACAGATTCAGAACAACATCCATATTATCCAAGATGCTTTTACATACAAATGTGGTACCACTATATTACATTATTAAACACACATCTCTATACTATATTACACTCATTTCAACTGTAATCATGTTAGCTCATCACTTCCGTTTTGTAGCCAACCTAAAAAATATTATTCATTAACCCCTTCGATGCTCATTACGGAACGGTTCCGTCATGAGCATCGGTCGAGCTATGCTCATGATGGAACCGTTCCGTCATGACCACGCCCGTTTTCGTTAGGGCCCAGCACCGACGGTAAATCTGTACCGCACGGATGAGGTTAACATTATTTTTCAGAAAAAATATAAACCTAGAAAAATGGTACCCCATACACAACATTGCAGGAACTGCTTTTCTCAGCCTCTCTTGAAACTGAAAATACCATATATGTGCAGGTTGTAAATGGGTTATTTCCTCTAAAGGTTACAAAGAACAAGTAGTGCATGTGATAAAATTCTCAAACAGTCACCAACATGCTGCATTCTTTCCCTGTGACTGACATAAGTGCCAGATGCTTATCTATACATATCAGTAGCACTCTACATGTTCTACACTGCTTAAAAAATAAATTGAATTTCATGTGAGATTGGGCCCTTCCTCTATGTGCTAGCCATAGGTACTCACTTAAAAAAATTAGGATCTTCATTTTTTGTGAAATATTCGAACTACTGAGAGTACTTTTATTACTCTCTCACGCAGCAAAACATCAGAAGGAACAGTGAGCAAATATATTCAGTACATGTCTAGTCTGTGGGCTACTTCCTTGGATCAATGAAGATGCCGGACATGTATAGGTTGTCAAATAGTTTGAGGTATGTTTAAAGCTGAAGAAAGGAGCATTACTTTAAGGAAAGGGAACTTCATACCACCCATAGGGTGACATACATAGAGTCTATGAAAAAAGGAAGTTATGGAAAAATATATATATTTTACGATTCCTTGTACCACAACTAAAACAGTAGTGCCTCAAATTTATGAGCAGAACTACCCGGAGCATAGAAATGCCAAATATTTAAATATGGATTCTGAGAATCTGACCTCTACTGTCTTTCATTGACTTGTCCTTGAATAATTCTAAACATAATAAAAAATATATACTCCAGTTTTTCTGTCTTAAACAAATCTTGCGACATTAAATTACACTACACTAGTGCGGGCTGCGTGAATAACATGCTAAAGTTCATAAAAAGTGATGGACAGAATGCTTGAATTAATCTCAGCGAATGGTAATTCCTCAAGCATCCCAGTCCATCTTTTTCTTGCACACCATGCAACTCCAGTGTGGACCCGACCATATTTCAATCAGTCTTGACCCTGCTCCAATGGGAAAAGTCCCATCCGAAATCCCAGACCAGGTCTTGCGTGAACAAGCTAAAAAGGGCCAGTTTCGTCTTTGCTAGGGCTCATCAGCCAGATATAACTTGGTTCCAGTGACACAGTGTGCACTGGACCCAGATCTGGGCATACCCATCCTGTTTAGGATGACACACTAATCCCAGTCCCAGTATACAAAAAGTGATGGATGGAATGCTTGAATGAATCTCAAGCACCGGTAACTATTCGGGGTTGCATCTCAATCCATCATTGTTTTGCACACCATACCACCTGATTTAGGATCCCATCATATCCAAATCAGTTTTGACCCTGCTCCAGTGGGACATCACAAAATGTGGCCAAGGGAATGCCCAGACGTGGTCCCCTTGCTCGCTGTGCCACTGGATTCATGCTAGCCTTCCTGATGCGGGGCGATTCCCCAAAACCGGACCCAGGATGCAGGGTTAAGACGGATTTGCACATGGCTGGGTCTAAACTGGGGTGTCATGGTGAGCAAAAGAATGATGGATTCAGCCCAGGTCTCTTGACTTGGGGTGAGTGGCTGAAAAGTGTCAGCACTTTGTCCATCATCTTGTTATGTTTGCAGCTCCAGTGGGAACAGTCCAGACTGAAATGCCAGGCCATGTCCTCCCTTAGCCACAACACAAGCAACCCAGGCCTATATGTGAGTACAGACAAAGTGCTTTGTTTAGTATATATATTTGGTGCACATAGAAGTCCAAAAAGAGGTAGTCTGCATTCTAAATTTGCAACATTATCCTTTTTCCTGGCAAAAAGGTATGAAGTCATATATTGGCTGTAGAGTGCTGGTCCATTACTCAAAATGTGGAGATGGAACTTGAGAGAATGGTATTAACATGGAGGTACACATGTCAAGAGTTAGAGTGGATTTTAAGCAGATGAAAGAATTGTGTGGCTGCTGAAAAATGATTGATCTGCGAGATGGCAGTACCGGTGAGGAGAGTCTCAACAAAATGTTACCCAATGTGCTTGTTTTTAGCAGTAAGACGGTACAGGACAAATGGAGGTGAAATATCGAGATTTGTCCACCATTCCTAGATGCAGCCTGCACTAATACACCCGGCTTTGCACATATCATCATCGAGTTTAAAAAATATGTTGTTTGCACCTCTCTATAGAAGGTGTAGTACCAAGAGCTGATGACTAAGTACTTCTACATCAACCACTCCATTTCCCTAGAGAAATGCACAGCACGAGGGGCAAAATGGTTGGAAGGAAAAGAAGGTCTCAATAGGAGATGAAAGACCATGCAGAAAACTCTACAATCAATATTTAGGGTGACCAAAAATCAACCTATTTTTCATTCCTACTGCAAGGGCAACTCATGTTGATACGAAGAAAGAAGTAGAAATAATTATAATTACAACACTACATTAGATGCTGTATATTTGACAAATTAGTTTGAAAGATTATTAATATTTCCCCATGTTGATAAGAAAAACACAGGTAACCTATGCCTGTAGGAGTTGTAAAGCTTCAGCATCAAAAAGACTACAAAAGCCTTTCATTCTTTTGTAATAGTTTTTATTGGCAGTTTTCTCATTTGCATACAAGTACAATTCTAACACAGGACATATATCACAGTACAACAAGGAGTGTAGGATAGTGAGGCGTCCCCAAGAAGCAGGTATGACAACAATATGCGGCAACACTAACAACACAGGTCAGACGTCCACAAGTAGGTCTCTGGTTGGGGCTGCAAAACATGGCAACAATTAAGGTATTAAACGGTAATTCAAAGTTTCTATAGGCAGGATATTACATTTATGAAGTTCAAACAGTCTTCATAATGAAACCAATTCACAGAAAAATTAGGATGAATAAGTAAACAATATACATATAAAAAACAAAAAAATAAGAACTACACTCGCTCGTGGTGAAAGCTTAAAAATCTGAAGGAGGCCATGGGCACGCACATTGTAGCATCAAGTGATGTATAATACGCAGATGTAGTAAATACACAATGAGACGAGGGAGGCATGGCTTTAAGTGGGCCGGGTCTCACCGATGCTGAGCAGCAGCAGTTTTTAAAGGGTGGCTCAAAACGTCTCTCTATGGGGCTATGTTTTGTGCCCAGGCACAGGTGGTCCGTTTTGCAGGGAGAGATCTTATGTTTACAGTGTGGGGGCTTGAACCCGCCCCTCTTCTCCATTGGCTGGCTTCCTAAACGGAGGCCAGCCATTGGAGGAGAGGGGCTTCGCTCCATTGAAGAAGGGATTCGGGGGGGGGGGTTGTGTGCTTTCTCTTTTCTTTCTCTCATCTTCCCATTGGCTGGAATTTTACATTCCAACCAATGGGAAGAGGAGAGAAAGAAAACCACGCCCCGAATCCGAAAAACACGGGTCGTTTCTCCGAGGCATTTCTGCTTTGCCTCGGAGAAATGTGGTCGTGTGGAGTCTTTGCTGGTCGCGGCCCGCAGCTTGGATGACGCAGGTAAGCTCTCCCTCCACCCTGTGCCCCCTTGTTGAGTGCTTGCTCTCCTGCTCCCTCTCGTTGGTTGTGCTTGCTCTTCTGCCCCCCCTCGTTGGTTGTGCTTGCTCTCCTGCCCCCCTCTTTGGCTGTGCTTGCTCTCCTGACCCCCCCTCGCTTGTTGTACTTCCTCTCCTGCCCCCCCTCGTTGGTTGTGCTTGCTCTCCTGATCCCCCCTCGTTGGTTGTGCTTGCTCTCCTGACCTCCCATTGTTGGTTGTGCTTGCTCTCCTGCCCCCCTCATTTGTTGTGCTTGCTCTCCTGCCCCCCTCATTGGTTGTGCTTGCTCTCCTGCCCCCCCCCCTCGTTGGTTGTGCTTGCTCTCCTGCCCCCCCTTGTTGGTTGTGCTTGCTCTCCTGACCTCCCTCATTGGTTGTGCTTGCTCTCCTGACCCCCCCCTCGTTGGTTGTGCTTGCTCTTCTGTCCCCCCTCATTTGTTGTCATTGCTCTCCTGCCCCCCCCTCATTGGTTGTGCTTGCTCTCCTTCCCCCCTCATTGGTTGTGCTTGCTCTCCTGCCCCCCCTCGTTGGTTGTGCCTGCTCTCCTGACCCCCCTTGTTGGTTGTGCTTGCTCTCCTGCCCCCCCTCGTTGGTTGTGCTTGCTCTCCTGCCCATCCCCCCCCTCGTTGGTTGTGCTTGCTCTCCTGCCCCCCCCTAGTTGGTTGGGCTTGCTCTCCTGACCCCCCCTCGTTTGTTGTGCTTGCTCTTCTGCCCCCCCTCGTTGGTTGTGCTTGCTCTCCTGCCCCCCCCTCGTTTGTTGTGCTTGCTCTCCTGCCCCCCCCTCGTTGGTTGTGCCTGCTCTCCTGCCCCCCCTCGTTGGTTGTGCTTGCTCTCCTGACCCCCCCTTGTTGGTTATGCTTGCTCTCCAGCCCCCCCTCCTTGGTTGTGCTTGCTCTCCTGCCCCCCCTCGTTGGTTATGCTTGCTCTCCTGCCCCCCCCCCCCTTCGTTAGTTGTGCTTGCTCTCCTGCCCCCTTCCCTCTGCCGCTCCCTAGGCCCCCACCCCTCCCTCCCTCTCCAGCGGCCATGCTGCCTCGGCTTGGGCCAGCGGGGCCACCGTACAAGGCCAGGCTCACCCCCCCCCCCCCTGTGTGTTCTGCGTGAGCTCTTACGTGGTGAGGCTGGCTCCGATGTGGTGATTGTGCTCTGGCGAAGTGAGTCCTGTAATAGTGATGTAAGGCGGGGTGAAGAAGGCTCTGGTGTGGTTAAGTGGGCTGTGGCAAGGTGGGTTTTGTGAGTCCTGTGTGGTCTCTTCCGTGGTGAGGTGGGCCCTGGTCTAATGTGGTGATGGGGTTCTGATGTGTCGAGCTCTGTAGTGGGGATTCCGGGTGAGGTGAAGTGGGCTGTAGTGTGAGATGGGTTTTCTTGTGGTCACCGGCAGGGTCAGGTGGACTCTCATATGGTGATGTTGGGTCTGGTGAGTTGGGCTCTGTAGTAGTGATCTTTGCCAGTGTGGAGTAGGCTCTGGTGTGGTGATGTGATCTCTGGTGCGATGGGTTCTACTGTAGTCTACTCCTGTGCAGCGAGGAAGGCTCTGATGTGGTGAGATGGACTCTGGTGATTTGGGTTCTGAGTGATCTATGGAGTCTGATGTGGTAAAGCGGCCTCATGTGAAATGGCCTTTCATCTAGAATAGCTTCTAGTTGTGAAAGGTGGCATTGGCTTCAGAAGGTAGTACTGTGGCAGGCTCTAGTGACCAGGGTTCTACGATTGTGATCTCGGGCGGATTGAGGTGGGCTTTGTTGGGTTGACATAAGCTGTGGGGAATTGGGCTCTGCAGTGGGTGAGGCGAGCAGTGGAGATGTTGGTTCTGGTGAGCTTGGCTCTGTGATCTGTGGCGGAGTGAGGTGGGCTCTCAAGTACTGATGGGGCTCTTGTGATGAGGTCGCCTCTAGTCTGGTAGGCTCATGTGAACTGAGGTGGGATCTGACATTGGGATGAGGCCTCTGGTGAGGCGGGCTTCGTATTGGTGATCAGTAGTGGGGTGAGGTAGGGCCTCTGCAGAGATCGGCTGTGCTATTGTGATCTCTGGCAGTGTGAGACAGGCTTTCGTATGTGGGCTCTGCTGTTGTGATCTCTTGCTGGGTGAAGTGGGCTCTCATATGGTGATTGACACTGGTGATCTCTGGTGAGTTGCATGCGGTAGGTTTTCGTGCAGTGGGTTTTGGGGTGGAAAAGGGAGCTTTGTAATTATGCGGTGCGCTCTAGTAAAGTGGTTTTGTGGCTGTGTGTGGAGAGAGCGGTCAGTTCTACAGAAGATGATGTGGTGCGCCTTATTGGCTGTGGTTAGTTTGTACTCACTGCACCTATCTCACACCGCCAGAGATCACAACAGCAGAGCTCACCTCACCCTATCAGTACCCACCTCACCTTATCAATGCCCACCTCACCCTGCTCATTGGTTCCTATTGTAGGGGAGGACGACTGTGTTAATGCTAAACAATGCTTTTTGACTGCACACTAGTATTTTGTAAATAGTGAGAAACTTATGCTGCCTTATTTATTAAAACGTATTTGGCTGCCTGTCATTGCAATCAGGGATAAAGAGACAGAGGAGTGAGTGACAAAGAGAGAGAGAGAGAGAGAGAGAGAATATGTGAGTGTGAACGTGTGTGAGACAGCTTTATGGGGGATGGTGGTGGTTAGCACCAACAGTTTTTAAATTAAAAACAAACTTTGAAAGTGGGCCTTTCTTTAAAGCCCTTGTGCTTCAACGGAAAGAAAATGATTTCTTTCTCAACAATATGTGCAACAACCCTTATGTTCATTCAAGTCGTGATGCTTTCATGCTTTACTGCAAAATGCATGGTATGTGGAATCCTATTTCCTGAGAGTGATTTCTTTTCCCAGATGATGTGTTTCTGAAGTTTTGTTTTTCGTTTAACAAATGAATCTTGTACAGCACAAACTGCAAACTGAGCCGCCTTTAGGTTTCGGAGTGAGTTCCAGAGGTGGCAGAGTGGTAATGATAGCATGCCTAAGAGTTCCTGTAGTTTAGGATGAGGGAAGGCAGTGCGAGTGTCTATTAGCGAAAGTCACGGTGTCATAAAGATTCTCAATAGTGCCCATTCAATCCTTGGCCTCTTTGCAGAGCATACAGAGTTATTGTCAGGTGTGAAGGAGTTGCACAACTTTTAAAGTATGGAAAGTGCCATGGGAACATTTGTCTACTCTCCCTAGCCGCACCCTGCGCACCCCCCACACACACACACACTCACACTGTGTGGGAAGCTGGCCTGCTGGTTTTGCCTGCTGGCTGCAATCTGGCTTTGACACTCTCTATACAGAAGTGAGTGGTGCCAGTGGGGAGAAGTGGGAAATGACCTTTAGAAGGAGGCGGGCATTGCGAACTGGGAGGGAATTAGTTGCAGCCTCCGAACAAACATTTTGGGCAACTGTATTTTTTTTTGTTGTATACAAATTAAGCCCAGTTTGGTGATGTGGGTTCTGATAGGGTCGAGGTTGGACCTGGTTTGGGGTGCTGTGCTCTGTTATCACAAGGTGGCCACTGTCCTTTTGGGGAGCACAGTGGAGTGTAGGCTGGGGTCCCTAGCTGTCTCTCAGAGTTGATTGACTCAAGGACGCTGGCCCGTAATCTGACGTGACGCAGCCTGGCTCTGTGTGTGTGTGTGTGTGTGGCTCTGTGTGTGTGTGGCTCTGTATTTGTGTGGCTCAGTGAGTGTGTGGCTCTGTGTGTGTGTGGTTCTGTCTGTGTATGTGTGTGGTTCTGTCTGTGTGTGTGGTTCTGTCTGTGTGTGTGTGGTTCTGTGTGTGTGTGTGGTTCTGTCTGTGTGTGTGTGTGTGTGTGGTTCTGTCTGTGTGTGTGTGTGTGTGGTTCTGTGTCTGTGTGTGGTTCTGTGTGTGTGTGTGGTTCTGTCTGTGTTTGTGTGGTTCTGTCTGTGTGTGTGGTTCTGTCTGCGTGTGTGTGGTTCTGCCTGTGCGTGTGGCTCTGTCTGTGTGTGGGGTTCTGTCTGTGTGTGTGGGGTTTGTCTGTGTGTGTGGGGTTCTGTCTGTGTGTAATGGGTTCTGTCTGTGTGTGTGGGTAACCCTGGGCGTAGTGTGCGGAGTGGGGCTACGCGGAGCTACGCGAAGTGGGCACAAAACTACGCCCACCCGCGCACTCTGCGTAGCCCCACTACGCGCCGCCCGCCTCCCTCCCGCCCTCCCTAAATACTGCAATAAATGGCTAGAAAGCTTTTAAAAACACTTACCTTGTCCGCCGCGTCCCCGGGGCTCCCTCTCGCCGTCCCTGGATTCGCGCCGTCATTTCGAATACTAATGCGCATGCGCGGCCGCCCACGCATGCGCATTAGTTTTCGAAATGGCGGCGCGAATCCAGGGACGGCGAGAGGGAGCCCCGGGGACGCGGCGGACAAGGTAAGTGTTTTTAAAAGCTTTCTAGCCATTATTGAAGTATTTAGGGAGGGCGGGAGGGAGGCGGGTGGCGGCCGGCTACGCACCATCTGCGGAGCGCGCGTAGTGCCGCCTGGCTACGCCCGCTACGCAAAATGCATAGGAGACGGCACTACGCACACTCCGTACACGGAGCGTAGCTGGCCGCCCACCCCTATGTATGGGGTTCTGTCTGTGTGTGTGGCTCTGTCTGTGTGTGTGGCTCGGTGTGTGGCTCTGTGTGTGTGTGTGGGTGCATGTGACTCTGTGTGTTGCTCTGTCTGTGTGTGTGGGTTCAAATGCAATAGGTCTCGCATTTGCGAGAGATTAAGCTATTGGCATTGTAAATGACAATGCCATTTATTTATCTGTTTTCAAAACCAACACATAAATAAAAATGTTGTCATTTACAATGCCAATAGCTCTAACTTTTGCAAAGGTGAGACCGTTGAATTGTAAATTCTTGTTTTCCGGGTTGCAGTGACAGCAGGCACATCGATGTGCGCATGCTCACACTGCTCACTTCTAACTAGCGGAGAAGTTACGGGGTGACGTCATGCCAGGTGAGCGTTGTAGGGGAAGGGGAATCCTTTCAAGAGAGTCATTTTCTCTCTGGATTTCCCTTCTCTTTTTGAAACTCAGAAGCAGCAACATTTTCGTAGTGTCACCAGGGCTTTAGGTGGAAGCTTTTCAATATTATATACAAGCCATAGTTGTTGCTTATTTATTCTATACAGCTAACAATCATTGACAAGCCAATAGTCCTGACTTGTTGAAGGTATGATGTTACTGCTTGCATCATATATCTGGATGCAGTGACACAAACTGCAAAATACAAATCGGGCGGCACACTATGCTAAGCACAGATTTTTAGCTTACATGTTTTAAGCCACGCCCTTAATCACACTGGCCACGCCCCTTTGAGAGACCCCCCCCCCAGTTTTTTTATCCCAAACTCTGGAGGTATGCGATAGTTTGAGGTACAGAGTGGACATCTTTAAGGTAGTGCAGCATGCCATCTGCATAAAGGGAGACCAAGTGTGTGCCATCCCCCTAAGGGATCCCCCAATGTTGGCTCTGACTATGCAGGAGATGCACCAGTGGCTCCAGTGCCAGAGAAAACAACATTGTGGACAATGGGCAGCCCTGGCAGTCCCCCCACTGTATTGCAATGGGGTCTGAAATATGACAGCCAATTTGAACTCTAGCTGTGGGATCGGTGTATATTAATTTGACCAATCGAAGGAAGTGGGATCCCGGACATACTGTTGAAGCACTGCAAACAAGTAGGACCACTCAGGGGAGTCAAGAACTTTATGCAGGTTGAAGACTAAGCATTCAGAGTGAGGATAGCGTATCGGGCATGCGCTAATATAGGAATAAAGTGCAGAAGGTTCAAGGAGGTGTTCCTGGCTGGCACAAAACCATTTCGGTCTGAGTGGACGAGTTACGGCACCAGGGGGGCTAGTTGATCCACAAGAATTTTAGCTAAGACCTTATGTCCACGTTCAATGACACAAGAGGTCTATGGAATCCAGAATCAAGCACAACCCTATCTGGTTTAGGCAATGAAATAAGGGGGGCATCACTCAAGGTAGACTGTAACAACTCTGCAGTGAGTGAGGTGACATAACGTTTTCGGGTGGGGTGCCAATAAGGGTGCATACACCTTATAGAATTCAGCTAGTAGGCCATCTGGTCCTGGGGTTTTGCGAGGGGAAGGGGAACAGATCGCCTCCAATACCACAAAGTTAAAGATCTCTACTTTAAGTTTTTTGTTGACTTCAGGTGAGATTTGGGGTATGGCCACTCTAGTAAGGAAATGCCCCCCACTGCATCTAAAGATGTTGTCGAGAATGAGGCATAGAGCAGTTTGTAGTGGCATGTAAAGGCACAGTGTGTGCCCCTCTGTGTGTGGAGTAATTGTCCTCCTGCAGAGCGGATAGACAGAATGGGGCACCTTTACACCTCCCAGCGCATCAACAATGACATTAGTGTGCCTGGGCAGTCTGCATGAGCGTGGGTATGTTTAGAGTGCTCCATATAATTAAGGCAGGGCAGTCTTTCCAATAGGGCAACATTTTCCTGATTGGACTGGTGTAAGTGTTTGCGAACCAGCGCTGGAAGTCGTAGACAATTCCTCAAGGCCTTTAAGACATCACACTGTACTAAGGGAGAGAAGGCAGAGCTGCATTTATATCAAATTACTCTGTGATATTGTTGGCGATCGAGGCGCGAAACAGGGGACCTCCAGTGTGCATGTTTGGAGTTGCCAGAGGGGTATGGGAGAGGGCCATGTTTCCAGCTGAGTTGTGTTTGGAGTGAGTTGTACTCAGAGTGTGTGTGGCCAAAGTAGTCAGTGCGCACTATTTGCAGAGTGATGTCACAGTTGCAAAGAGACCAATCAATACGGACGTGCTTGTAAGTAGTGGGAGTTCACTCTGATATTGGGGTCACAGTGACGTCACAGATCTATCAGCCCCCAATGATTTAACCATGTGCTATGTGTGTGCATATTGGTTGTAGCAGCAGTGCAAGGAAGCGGCGGGAAGGAGCGATCCAAATCAATGTCGAGGACACTTGAAATTCCCTCCCCAAATCCAGGGGATATCTTTCCAGAGGGCCAAAGTGGTAGTAAGGGAGAGGAATCAGGGATCCTGGCCCACATTTGGTGCATATATCACTCCTAGGAGATGTCGCCAACCATCTGTGCAGCCCTCCATGAACACATACCGGCCCTCCAGTTCTACAATCCTTTGTGTGGCAGTGACGGGGACTCCTGCCAGAGTTGAAATCAGGACCCCTTGGGCATAAGTTGAACAGTTTGCGGAGAGCACTTGGCATATCCATTTTATCTGTATCTGTGACACCTCCAGACTTGTTAAGTGTTACTCCTGAAAATTTGCAATGTGTGTGTGCCTTTGGTACAACTAAGAGTACACCCCGTATCTACGGAAGGGGTGTGGATACCTCTCACATTCCAGGTTATGACCTTTGTGGTGGCCATTTTGAGATGTTTGCGGGTCAGACGCATCACGCAAACCAGGCATGGATTTCTGGGTTTGATTAAACATATCAGACAAGAACGAGCACAGTGTGTAATAACAGGAAAATAAAATGGAACAACATAAAAATGAACAGTTAATACCATAAAGAGCAGGTATACAACAGGTGCCCGCCCAAACCAGTGAAGATATTGGTACCTGTAAGAAGAAGCAGGTCTATGGGGTGAGCTGGGAGATTAGCTATTGAACAATTGCCACCTCCCATGTTGAGTAGACAGGGAGGAAACCCGGTCCTGACAACCTTCTGAAGCCCCACAATATAACAGCGGTCAGGTTTCTAGATGTTTGGAGTGGCAGGAAAATCCACCAGAGAAAATCAAATAACCATCATGTAAGCCCACCACCCCCGTACAGTTGTAACAAAACATTTTGCAAAGGACATACAGCCTGTGGGGAAGGAAAAGCAAGGGGAAAATAGGTACAGACGTACAAGAACACTGTTTTCTAAGGCTATCATTTGACGTTTGGGGAGTTACTGTGGGCATTCCATCAGGGACCCGAGGGATGATGTCAGATGTGAGAGAGTCATTGTCGCCAGATGTTCCAGAGCCTCCCTCTTTTGCAATGCAGTGTGGTGCAGGGGGGTCACAGAAATCTGCTGCCAGTTGTAGTTCCTGAATGACCTCCTCCAGATTTGGCTAATATTGTGCCCTTGAGGCTGTCAAGTCCAGGAGTTGTGCACATTTCCTGTAGTTTTGATTTGCCTGTGGGGGCTGCCTATGTGCAGCTCAGGAAGTGCTAGTGTCAGTATTTCATTTTGCTCCATCCAGGACTATGCATCTGCTGGGTCAGAGAGGAAGGAGGTTTTGCCATTTGTTTAAATGCACAGGCATGCTACGAAGAGATGTTCCTGCAGTTAACGCTTAACCTAAAGAAATGTGTGTTACAACCGGTGCACCGCACGGGTATAATCTGGAAACACTATTATCCGGGCATTGTCCACTATCAAGTCACCCTGCTTGTGGGCCTTGTTCAAGACCACATCTCTCTCCAGGTAGTGCATGAGGGGTGCCTCCAATGGCTGGTTTGGAGCACCAGGAGGGAGTCTGCGCGAGAAAACCATGCTAGCACGTTCATGGAGAAGAATGGTGAAGGGTTGAAATTGCATTTCCAAGTGTCGGATGTGCACCGACTCCTACAATGCGGTGATATGGGATTGTAAATCTGAGGTCAGCGTTGGAGAGTTGCTATTGTTTTCCACGCAGCTCGTACCCTGTTTGTAAGCTTCCAATGGTCGTCATGTAGCAGGGTATGGTCTTTGGCTATGGCATCAATCTTAGATTCCATGGAAGCACAGGATCCTTCATTTGCTTCGAGTACGACATTGAACTTATCAAGGACTGCTTCTGTGCCAGAGAGGTCAGGGGCAAGTCCTGTAGTTTTCTGAGCACTAGATGGTGACTGTAGGAAGGGGGAGGCTCTAGTTGGCGCAGTGCAACACTAGCGACAAGCAGGGACTCTCTCTTCCTCGTCAGGGCTGAGGGTTACCTTCCAGACAACCTCTGCTTACCCTCTAGGTAGTGTGGCTTAAGCAGTCGTAGGCTAATCTTTTGGGCACATAGGGTTAAACACTTGCAATATTACACCTTTACAACCAACCCACCACACAACGAGACCAGACTGTATTCTGTAAAAATATATATCTTTATATAGATTTTAAGCAGGCTTGTGAATACAGTCAACGTACTTTAAGGTATCGGTTTCAAATTACTTAGTTCAAGTTGCCACAGTTCTTTCTAGCAATAAGCGTTCTCTTAGGGCCCTCAGGCCGGTGTTAACAAAGTTCTTGTGGAGCAGGCGGCTCCCAGGGGATCTGTTCCACGTCGCGTTGCCTTCCCGGGGTCGCTGTTCGTTGCGGCTCTCAGCCGAGCAGTTCACGGGTCATCCGGGGCAGCGGTGTTCTGTGGCGGCAGGGTCCTTTCCTCGTCGTCCGCTCCGACCCTGGAGGTGGCGGTTGCGTGGTGGCGGCAAGTGGCAGTACGGTCCCCAAGTGCAGGACGTACCCAGCCAAGTGCCGGTGCAGCTGTGCGCTCACAGCTGCGCTGTCGGCAAGATACCGACCTAGTGGATTCTCACAGGGCAACTGTCCGTCTTTGCAAGTGGTTTGGCTGCTCGTGGCGCAGTCAACTCGAGAGCTCGGACCGGACGGGTCCTCCTTCGCTTTGCTCTCGGGCTCCCGGTGCAGTTGCGGTCACGGTGTTCGGGCCAGCGGCGGCTGGTCCTCACTTTGCTTTCGCTGTTGCTTTGGGCCCCGGTCACGGTGGTCAGGTGGATGTCGTTGCCTTGGAGGAGATTCCTCCGTCGGTACTGCAGCGATAAGCAGCACACGCAGTCGCTTTCTTCAGGGTGTGGCGCCCACTGGTCCTGGGGCGCTGGTCAGGGGGCAAGTTCAGTTGCAAGCCCTTGGAGATCTGTTAGCAGAGTTTGGCACAAAGTAAAGCAAAAGTCTTCTCGCAGTCTTTCCTTCTTCCTCTCCTTCGGCAGCAAGGCACCAGACACAGGCAAGAGTAAGCACCCTTCCTTGTCCTTCACGGTCCTTCTCGTCGGGCAGAGTTCCTTCTGTAGCCCAAACAGGATCTAATTTTCAAGGAGCAGGGCTCCTTCTTTTATAGGCCATTTCTTTTGTTCTCGCAGGCCAGGGGGGCCTTTGCATAGCCACTCTCAGTCCTTGAGTACCCTGGTGGGTGTACTCCGGCTTCTGCTTTCAGTGTGAGGGGCAGGCGCATCAGACGCCCCACAGGAGGTGGAGCCAGCATTGTGCGGACAGGGGCGGCCAGAGTACCTTGTTGACGGGGGCTTCGCCCTTCCTGGGCCAGGTGCCGGCTGAGTCATCAGTCGCTCCCCAGGAGGGTGGAGCCAGCATTGTGGTGGCAGAGCACAGCTACAGTTCGAGTCAAGAGGCACTCCTACCTCCCACTAAGGTGCAATCTGCGCATTCACCACCTGTCATCCCCCCAGCCCTGTCACTCACACGTCCCAGACAGTCAGATACACATACCAGCAGAGGCGGGCTGAAATGGTTAGGCAAGCAAATGCTAACTTTCTAAAAGTAGCATTTGCAAACCCAGGATACTAAAATAAACTTTACTAAAAGAAATATTTTATCATCCTGAGTTCAGGCATACTAAACACGACTCGCTACCATGCTCCTTGAGCCTGCTGGGATTATAGGGTGTAATAATTCCAGCAGCTCAGTCTGGCCTAATGGAGCAGGTAGCCTTCAATAGTGAAATACGGTTTTGGTTGTAAGTCACTACTAGGACATGCCACACACATCAGGGCTTGTCCTACCTTACACCTACAACGCACCCTGCCCGCAGGCCTACCATAGGGGTGACTAATATGTAGTCAAGGGAAGGTTCGGGGCTGGCAAGTGGGTGCACTTGCCCAGCTAGCGTGATAGTACGAGACCGCACGCGGGTTCTGCGGTCGCAGTTCCCAGACACATCTTTACGGCTGCTTCGGTGGGTGGCGCAACCAGCGCTGCAGGCCCACCAGCAGTATTGGCATCTACAAGCCCCGGCACTCTCTAGTGCACTTTACTAGGGACTAACAGTAAATCCAATGAACCAATCATGGATACCAATCGCATGTACAATTTACAGTAGGGAGCACTCGCACTGCGGCACGGGTCAGCCGTGGCGCAGTGCCCTGAGTATCGGAAAACCAGCAAAACATCGGAGGCACATCAGCAAAAAGTGGAAGGGAGACTCACGCCAAGGTGCCAGGTCTAACATGTGTCCCCTCCAGCTGAAATGTGGGGGGAACTACCCTTCCCCAGGGAGTTCCACATCACTAAGGCGGAAAAATCTGGACAGACCGTCAGCGTTGGCGTGATCTGTGCCAGGGCGGTGTTCCACCGTAAAGTCCATACTCTGTAGAGAAATGGACCACCTCAACAGTTTCGGGTTCTCACCCCTCATTTGCATCAACCATCTGAGGGGCCTGTGGTCCGTCTGAACTCGGAAGTGAGACCCAAACAAGTAGGGTCTTAGCTTCTTCAGCGCCTAGACCACAGCAAATGCTTCACGCTCTATTGCACTCCACCTACTTTCCCGTGGAAGTAACCTCCTACTTATGAAGGCTACGGGTTGGTCAAAGCCCTCCTCAGTCATCTGTGAAATAACAGGCCCTACACCATGCTCTGAAGCGTCTGTTTGCACTATGAATTCCTTGGAGAAATCAGGAGCCAGGAGCATGGGCGCCGTGCACATGGCAGTCTTCAGGGTGTCAAAAGCCTTCTGACAGGTGTCAGTCCAAATCACATTCCTGGGCTGCTTCTTCGAAGTCAGCTCTGTCAAGGGGGTCACGATCGTGCCATAGCCCTTGACAAACCTCCTGTAATACCCAGTGAGCCCCAGGAAGGCTCTCACTGCAGTCTGGGTCTTGGGGGGTTCCCAAGCCAGGATGGTCTCGATTTTGGGCTGCAAGGGTGCTACCTTGCCACTCCCAACTTGGTGTCCCAAGTACACCACTGAACCCTGCCCAATCTGGCACTTGCTTGCCTTGATTGTGAGGCCTGCTCTGCGCAGGGCCATCAACACTTCCCAGAGGTGTCGCAGGTGTTCTGGCCAGGTGCCACTGAACACCGCAATGTCATCCAGGTAGGCGGCACTGAACTCGTCCAGTCCAGCCAACACCTGGTTGACCAATCTCTGAAAGGTGGCAGGGGCATTCTTCATTCCAAATGGCATAACCCGGAACTGGAAATGCCCATCTAATGTAGAGAATGCCGACCTCTCCTTTGCCCCATCGGTCAAGGTGATCTGCCAGTACCCAGACGTTAAATCAAACGTACTAAGGAACTTGGCAGCCCCCAGCCGATCAATGAGCTCATCAGCTCTGGGGATGGGGTGCGCGTCAGTCTTCGTGACTGAATTGAGTCCTCTGTAGTCCACACAGAACCGGAGTTCGGGTGTGGCTCCCGGCGCAGCAGCCTTCGGAACCAAGACCACGGGGCTGGACCAAGGACTGCTGGAAGACTCAACCACCCCAAGGGCAAGCATCTTGGAGACCTCCTCCTTGATGCAGGCCCGGACCCTGTCAGTCACCCTGTAAGCCTTATGCTTCACAGGTAAGCTGTCTCCAGTGTCCACATCATGGACGCACCAATCTGTGACACTCGGAACCAGGGAGAACAGATCTGGAAACTGCCCCAGCAACTGGCGGCAGTCTTCCTGTTGTTCGGCGGTCAGGGTGGGTGAGAGGTTAACTCCATCCACTGACCCATCTTTCTCACAGGCCACAAAGAGGTCAGGAAGAGGCTCCGACTCCTCCTCCATCCCGTCATCAGTTGCCAACAACATGCCCACTTCGGACCTTCGCAAGTGGGGCTTGAGGCGGTTGACATGTAGGACCCGCAAAGGGTTCCTGGGCGTCTTCATGTCCACCAAGTATGTCACGGGGCTCTTGCGCTCCACAACCTCAAATGGGCCTGTCCACTTATCTTGAAGGGCACAGGGCTCCACTGGAGCCAGGACATACACCTCTTGTCCAGGCTGAAGCTCGACCAGAGTGGCATTCTGGTCGTGCCACCGCTTCATTTCCTCCTGGCACGCTTCCAGATTTGCCTCGGCAAGTTGTCTGAAGCGTCTGGTCTGGTTTCTGAAGGCCAGCATGTAGCTATATACATTCTGGGGAGGTTTCCTGGGAGATTGCTCCCAGCCTTCCTTTACCAAACTCAGCGGTCCTCTCACGGGGTGACCGTACAGCAGTTCAAAGGGGCTGAACCCTAGAGACTTCTGTGGCACCTCGCGATATGCAAAGAGCAGGCATGGTAAGAGGACGTCCCACTTACGCCTCATCGGACCTTCTAGGCCCTTGATCATGCCTTTCAGGGTTCGGTTGAATCTCTCAACCAACCCGTTACCTTGGGGATGGTAAGGCGTGGTGAACTTATACGTTACGCCACACTCTTGCCAAAGGGACTTCATATACTTGGATATGAAATTGGTCCCCCTGTCGCTCACCACCTCTAGAGGGAATCCTACTCGTGAGAAAATTCCCATCAGTGCACGTCCCACCACGGGGGCCGTCACTGTCCTCAGAGGGATGGCTTCAGGGTACCGGGTGGCATGATCCACCAAGACCAGGATGAACCTGTTGCCCATGGCTGTCTTGGGGTCCAGAGGCCCAACGATGTCAATACCCACTCGCTGGAATGGCGTACCGACCACAGGGAAGGGTTGGAGGGGAGCTTGTTCTTCCCTCCGGTCTTCCCACTTGCCTGGCAAGTCAGACAGGTTCTGCAATGAGCATCGGAACTCTTATGCATTTGGGGCCAGTAAAAGTGGGTGACAAGCCTGTCATAGGTCTTGTCCATCCCCAAATGTCCTGCTAAAGGCACATCGTGAGCCAGACCCAGTAGGAAGGCTCTGAACTTCTGGGGTACCACCAGCACATGGGCTGATCCAGGTTCAGCAGCCTTAGGCTCTGAATACAGGAGGTCGTTCTCCCAGTACACGTAATGTGTTTTGGCCTGAACACCATTGGCCTGGTCTGCAGCCTGCTGCCGCATACCCACGAGAGAAGGGCATTCTTTCTGCTCCTTGCAGAATTCCTCCCTGGAGGGTCCTCCTTCTTGCTGCCAATGGGTCAGCTCAGGCAGGTCCCCCAGTTCGGCGATCTGTTCCCCTGTAGGCTCCAGGGCATCCCCCTCAAGGTCTGCTTCCTCCTGGACCGTGGGAACTTCAGGGGCCGGTTTCCCACGCCCCCTGCGCCTTCTCCCTAAGGCCGGTTCCTGGGCCTCTCCTTCAGGCCCCAGGACCTCTTGATCACCCCTACTGGCTGCCATTGACCGGGTGGTCACGCACGCCCAGTCAGGCAGACCCACCATCCGCAGGTGAGTCGTCTTCTCCACCTTTTCCCAAGGGGAGTGCTCCAAGTCATTCCCTAGCAAACAGTCAACAGGCATGGTTTTTCTTACACAGACCTGCAGAGTACCAGAGACCCCCCCCCCCACTCGAAGGGAACTTGAGCCATCGGACACTGACTCTCAGAATTATCAGCGTTGATAACCCTACAGTAGGCATGGGGTACAACCTGCTCTTGAGACACCAGGTGCTGCCTCACTGCAGTCACACTGGCTCCTGTGTCTCTAAGAGCCTCAGCTTCCTTACCATTGATGATCACCACCTGCCCATATTTCTTAGTGTTAGAGGGCAGGTAGTTCGTAGGGATCATCTCACTGTCTCCTAGCGAGACTAGGGTCATGTGAACGGGATCTCCACCCCCCGGGACCATCACTTCTTCTCCTAAGTGAACACTAGTCACTTGACGGGGCGGAGCACCATTGGGTGCGGGTTTGCCAAACAGGCGACACTTGGGGTCACTGGAGATGTGCCCAGGCTCGCCACATTTGAAACAATTGAAGGGCCCCTTTGGAACAGGTTTACCTGTCGGGGCCCCATTCTGCTTTGGGGGTGGGGGAGGCTGAGAACCTTGCTGCTGGTTCCCCTGGGAACTACTTTGGGGGCCTTTTTGGAACCCTTTCTGTTTTCCCCCCTTGTCCCCCCCACTCTTCTGCTGCGGACCCTGCCCACTCTTGGCGGAGTCTCCCACGGGACCCTTGTGGACCCTGGTGCTGAGCCAGCGGTCCGCCTCCTCAGCAAGCTTCCTCGGGTTGGACAGCTTGCTATCGATCAGGTGTTGGCGTAACTCAGGAAAACAGTGATCAGACAAGTGCTCCCATGCAATCAAATCAAAGAGACCTTGAAAATCATTCACTTTGCTACCCTTCACCCAACCATCCAGTGCTCTGCAAAAGTAAGTCACATACTCCACATACGTATTCCCAGGCCGCTTAGTACATCCCCTAAACTTCTGTCTATACATTTAAGGGGTAAGCCCGTACCTGTTCATTAAGGCTTCTTTCATGTGGGAATAGGATCTCTGATTTTCAACGGGCAAATCTAGCAAGGTATCTCGCCCTTCGCTAAGGAACCTTCCCCGCAACCCCGCTCCCCAATCCTTGTCAGGGACCCGGTGGGAGGACACGGCTACCTCGTATGCCCTAAACCACTGTCCTATGTCATCCCCCTTAAAGAACTCCTTAACTACGTCCTTCGGGATGTGCACTCTTGACTCTACCTGCACTGGCGATGTGCTGCCACCAGAGGGAGGACGATCCAAGCCTCTCTCCTTGAGACTTATCTCCCTCATTTTTACTTCATAATCCATTTGGTGCTTTCGCTCTTCCAGCGCCATTCTTTTGGTTTCAAGCTCCAGTTGGATTTTCAATTCTGCCAGCTTTCTTTCGTGATTCCTCGTTTCCTTCCTGTCCGCCAGCTCCTCTGGCGACAGGCCTTTTCCAAAGCTGTGCACGCTGTCTTGCCTTTCGAGGTCAATTAGATCCCCAAGTGCATTCTGCTCCTCAGTCGCATCTTGCTCTGCGAGGGCGTCTTGATCCTCCGGGGCCTTTCTGGACTCTATCCAGGCTTTCATGGCCTTGTAGAGCTGTGGTTTGTTTTTGCAACCAGCGTGCGGAACCTTGAGTTTCTTGCAAAAGAACTTGAGTTCATCTTTGGTGTATGTGTCCAGCTTCGCGGCGTCCCACTCCACCTCCAACACCTCGGAGGTTGTGGACTCCGCTCCATCCAGGCTCTTCGTGCCCGGCATGGTTCTCGCACTCAGAATCTTCTTTCGGCAAAATTCAAAAAGCAAAGTCTGTGGCTAAGTAACTGGACCGTAATCCCTGTGTAGTGGTCAGAAGCTCAGGTATAGATATCGCAAGTGTAAATTCGAAAATCCTCACCGCTGCGTCCAATGTAGGAAGGGGGAGGCTCTAGTTGGCGCAGTGCAACACTAGCGACAAGCAGGGACTCTCTCTTCCTCGTCAGGGCTGAGGGTTACCTTCCAGACAACCTCTGCTTACCCTCTAGGTAGTGTGGCTTAAGCAGTTGTAGGCTAATCTTTGGGGCACATAGGGTTAAACACTTGCAATATTACACCTTTACAACCAACCCACCACACAACGAGACCAGACTGTATTCTGTAAAAATATATATCTTTATATAGATTTTAAGCAGGCTTGTGAATACAGTCAACGTACTTTAAGGTATCGGTTTCAAATTACTTAGTTCAAGTTGCCACAGTTCTTTCTAGCAATAAGCGTTCTCTTAGGGCCCTCAGGCCGGTGTTAACAAAGTTCTTGTGGAGCAGGCGGCTCCCAGGGGATCTGTCCCACGTTGCGTTGCCTTCCCGGGGTCGCTGTTCGTTGTGGCTCTCAGCCGAGCAGTTCACGGGTCATCCGGGGCAGCGGTGTTCTGTGGCGGCAGGGTCCTTTCCTCGTCGTCCGCTCCGACCCTGGAGGTGGCGGTTGCGTGGTGGCAGCAAGTGGCAGTACGGTCCCCAAGTGCAGGACGTACCCAGCCAAGTGCCGGTGCAGCTGTGCGCTCACAGCTGCGCTGTCGGGCAAGATACCGACCTAGTGGATTCTCACAGGGCAACTGTCCGTCTTTGCAAGTGGATTGGCTGCTCGTGGCGCAGTCAACTCGAGAGCTCGGACCGGACGGGTCCTCCTTCGCTTTGCTCTCGGGCTCCCGGTGCAGTTGCGGTCACGGTGTTCGGGCCAGCGGCGGCTGATCCTCACTTCGCTTTCGCTGTTGCTTTGGGCCCCGGTCACGGTGGTCAGGTGGATGTCGTTGCCTTGGAGGAGATTCCTCCGTCGGTACTGCAGCGATAAGCAGCACACGCAGTCGCTTTCTTCAGGGTGTGGCGCCCACTGGTCCTGGGGCGCTGGTCAGGGGGCAAGTTCAGTTGCAAGCCCTTGGAGATCTGTTAGCAGAGTTTGGCACAAAGTAAAGCAAAAGTCTTCTCGCAGTCTTTCCTTCTTCCTCTCCTTCGGCAGCAAGGCACCAGACACAGGCAAGAGTCAGCACCCTTCCTTGTCCTTCACGGTCCTTCTCGTCGGGCAGAGTTCCTTCTGTAGCCCAAACAGGATCTAATTTTCAAGGAGCAGGGCTCCTTCTTTTATAGGCCATTTCTTTTGTTCTCGCAGGCCAGGGGGGCCTTTGCATAGCCACTCTCAGTCCTTGAGTACCCTGGTGGGTGTACTCCGGCTTCTGCTTTCAGTGTGAGGGGCAGGCGCATCAGACGCCCCACAGGAGGTGGAGCCAGCATTGTGCGGACAGGGGCGGCCAGAGTACCTTGTTGATGGGGGCTTCGCCCTTCCTGGGCCAGGTGCCGGCTGAGTCATCAGTCGCTCCCCAGGAGGGTGGAGCCAGCATTGTGGTGGCAGAGCACAGCTACAGTTCGAGTCAAGAGGCACTCCTACCTCCCACTAAGGTGCAATCTGCGCATTCACCACCTGTCATCCCCCCAGCCCTGTCACTCACACGTCCCAGACAGTCAGATACACATACCAGGAGAGGCGGGCTGAAATGATTAGGCAAGCAAATGCTAACTTTCTAAAAGTAGCATTTGCAAACCCAGGATACTAAAATAAACTTTACTAAAAGAAATATTTTATCATCCTGAGTTCAGGCATACTAAACACGACTCGCTACCATGCTCCTTGAGCCTGCTGGGATTATAGGGTGTAATAATTCCAGCAGCTCAGTCTGGCCTAATGGAGCAGGTAGCCTTCAATAGTGAAATACGGTTTTGGTTGTAAGTCACTACTAGGACATGCCACACACATCAGGGCTTGTCCTACCTTACACCTACAACGCACCCTGCCCGCAGGCCTACCATAGGGGTGACTAATATGTAGTCAAGGGAAGGTTCGGGGCTGGCAAGTGGGTGCACTTGCCCAGCTAGCGTGATAGTACGAGACCGCACGCGGGTTCTGCGGTCGCAGTTCCCAGACACATCTTTACGGCTGCTTCGGTGGGTGGCGCAACCAGCGCTGCAGGCCCACCAGCAGTATTGGCATCTACAAGCCCCGGCACTCTCTAGTGCACTTTACTAGGGACTAACAGTAAATCCAATGAACCAATCATGGATACCAATCGCATGTACAATTTACAGTAGGGAGCACTTGCACTGCGGCACGGGTCAGCCGTGGCGCAGTGCCCTGAGTATCGGAAAACCAGCAAAACATCGGAGGCAAATCAGCAAAAAGTGGAAGGGAGACTCACACCAAGGTGCCAGGTCTAACATGTGTCCCCTCCAGCTGAAATGTGGGGGGAACTACCCTTCCCCAGGGAGTTCCACATCACTAAGGCGGAAAAATCTGGACAGACCGTCAGCGTTGGCGTGATCTGTGCCAGGGCAGTGTTCCACCGTAAAGTCCATACTCTGTAGAGAAATGGACCACCTCAACAGTTTCGGGTTCTCACCCCTCATTTGCATCAACCATCTGAGGGGCCTGTGGTCCGTCTGAACTCGGAAGTGGGACCCAAACAAGTAGGGTCTTAGCTTCTTCAGCGCCCAGACCACAGCAAATGCTTCACGCTCTATTGCACTCCACCTACTTTCCCGTGGAAGTAACCTCCTACTTATGAAGGCTACGGGTTGGTCAAAGCCCTCCTCAGTCATCTGTGAAAGAACAGCCCCTACACCATGCTCTGAAGCGTCTGTTTGCACTATGAATTCCTTGGAGAAATCAGGAGCCAGGAGCATGGGCGCCGTGCACATGGCAGTCTTCAGGGTGTCAAAAGCCTTCTGACAGGTGTCAGTCCAAATCACATTCCTGGGCTGCTTCTTCGAAGTCAGCTCTGTCAAGGGGGTCACGATCGTGCCATAGCCCTTGACAAACCTCCTGTAATACCCAGTGAGCCCCAGGAAGGCTCTCACTGCAGTCTGGGTCTTGGGGGGGTTCCCAAGCCAGGATGGTCTCGATTTTGGGCTGCAAGGGTGCTACCTTGCCACTCCCAACTTGGTGTCCCAAGTACACCACTGAACCCTGCCCAATCTGGCACTTGCTTGCCTTGATTGTGAGGCCTGCTCTGCGCAGGGCCATCAACACTTCCCAGAGGTGTCGCAGGTGTTCTGGCCAGGTGCCACTGAACACCGCGATGTCATCCAGGTAGGCGGCACTGAACTCGTCCAGTCCAGCCAACACCTGGTTGACCAATCTCTGAAAGGTGGCAGGGGCATTCTTCATTCCAAATGGCATAACCCGGAACTGGAAATGCCCATCTAATGTAGAGAATGCCGACCTCTCCTTTGCCCTATCGGTCAAGGCGATCTGCCAGTACCCAGACGTTAAATCAAACGTACTAAGGAACTTGGCAGCCCCCAGCCGATCAATGAGCTCATCAGCTCTGGGGATGGGGTGCGCGTCAGTCTTCGTGACTGAATTGAGTCCTCTGTAGTCCACACAGAACCGGAGTTCGGGTGTGGCTCCCAGCGCAGCAGCCTTCGGAACCAAGACCACGGGGCTGGACCAAGGACTGCTGGAAGACTCAACCACCCCAAGGGCAAGCATCTTGGAGACCTCCTCCTTGATGCAGGCCCGGACCCTGTCAGTCACCCTGTAAGCCTTATGCTTCACAGGTAAGCTGTCTCCAGTGTCCACATCATGGACGCACCAATCTGTGACACTCGGAACCAGGGAGAACAGATCTGGAAACTGCCCCAGCAACTGGCGGCAGTCTTCCTGTTGTTCGGCGGTCAGGGTGGGTGAGAGGTTAACTCCATCCACTGACCCATCTTTCTCACAGGCCACAAAGAGGTCAGGAAGAGGCTCCGACTCCTCCTCCATCCCGTCATCAGTTGCCAACAACATGCCCACTTCGGACCTTCGCAAGTGGGGCTTGAGGCGGTTGACATGTAGGACCCGCAAAGGGTTCCTGGGCGTCTTCATGTCCACCAAGTATGTCACGGGGCTCTTGCGCTCCACAACCTCAAATGGGCCTGTCCACTTATCTTGAAGGGCACAGGGCTCCACTGAGGCCAGGACATACACCTCTTGTCCAGGCTGAAGCTCGACCAGAGTGGCATTCTGGTCGTACCACCGCTTCATTTCCTCCTGGCTCGCTTCCAGATTTGCCTCGGCAAGTTGTCTGAAGCGTCTGGTCTGGTTTCTGAAGGCCAGCATGTAGCTATATACATTCTGGGGAGGTTTCCTGGGAGATTGCTCCCAGCCTTCCTTTACCAAACTCAGCGGTCCTCTCACGGGGTGACCGTACAGCAGTTCAAAGGGGCTGAACCCTAGAGACTTCTGTGGCACCTCGCGATATGCAAAGAGCAGGCATGGTAAGAGGACGTCCCACTTACGCCTCATCGGACCTTCTAGGCCCTTGATCATGCCTTTCAGGGTTCGGTTGAATCTCTTAACCAACCCGTTACCTTGGGGATGGTAAGGCGTGGTGAACTTATACGTTACGCCACACTCTTGCCAAAGGGACTTCATATACTTGGATATGAAATTGGTCCCCCTGTCGCTCACCACCTCTAGAGGGAATCCTACTCGTGAGAAAATTCCCATCAGTGCACGTCCCACCACGGGGGCCGTCACTGTCCTCAGAGGGATGGCTTCAGGGTACCGGGTGGCATGATCCACCAAGACCAGGATGAACCTGTTGCCCATGGCTGTCTTGGGGTCCAGAGGCCCAACGATGTCAATACCCACTCGCTGGAATGGCGTACCGACCACAGGGAAGGGTTGGAGGGGAGCCTTGTTCTTCCCTCCGGTCTTCCCACTTGCCTGGCAAGTCGGACAGGTTCTGCAATGAGCATCGGAACTCTTATGCATTTGGGGCTAGTAAAAGTGGGTGACAAGCCTGTCATAGGTCTTGTCCATCCCCAAATGTCCTGCTAAAGGCACATCGTGAGCCAGACCCAGTAGGAAGGCTCTGAACTTCTGGGGTACCACCAGCACACGGGCTGACCCAGGTTCAGCAGCCTTAGGCTCTGAATACAGGAGGTCGTTCTCCCAGTACACGTAATGTGTTTTGGCCTGAACACCATTGGCCTGGTCTGCAGCCTGCTGCCGCATACCCACGAGAGAAGGGCATTCTTTCTGCTCCTTGCAGAATTCCTCCCTGGAGGGTCCTCCTTCTTGCTGCCAATGGGTCAGCTCAGGCAGGTCAGCTCAGGCAGGTCCCCCAGTTCGGCGATCTGTAGGCTCCAGGGCATCCCCCTCAAGGTCTGCTTCCTCCTGGACCGTGGGAACTTCAGGGGCCGGTTTCCCGCGCCCCCTGCGCCTTCTCCCTAAGGCCGGTTCCTGGGCCTCTCCTTCAGGCCCCAGGACCTCTTGATCACCCCTACTGGCTGCCATTGACCGGGTGGTCACGCACGCCCAGTCAGGCAGACCCACCATCCGCAGGTGAGTCGTCTTCTCCACCTTTTCCCAAGGGGAGTGCTCCAAGTCATTCCCTAGCAAACAGTCAACAGGCATCGTTTTTCTTACACAGACCTGCAGAGTACCAGAGACCCCCCCCCCCCCACTCGAAGGGAACTTGAGCCTTCGGACACTGACTCTCAGAATTATCAGCGTTGATAACCCTACAGTAGGCATGGGGTACAACCTGCTCTTGAGACACCAGGTGCTGCCTCACTGCAGTCACACTGGCTCCTTCGTCTCTAAGAGCCTCAGCTTCCTTACCATTGATGATCACCACCTGCCCATATTTCTTAGTGTTAGAGGGCAGGTAGTTCGTAGGGATCATCTCACTGTCTCCTAGCGAGACTAGGGTCATGTGAACGGGATCTCCACCCCCCGGGACCATCACTTCTTCTCCTAAGTGAACACTAGTCACTTGACGGGGCGGAGCACCAGTGGGTGCGGGTTTGCCAAACAGGCGACACTTGGGGTCACTGGAGATGTGCCCAGGCTCGCCACATTTGAAACAGTTGAAGGGCCCCTTTGGAACAGGTTTACCTGTCGGGGCCCCATTCTGCTTTGGGGGTGGGGGAGGCTGAGAACCTTGCTCCTGGTTCCCCTGGGAACTACTTTGGGGGCCTTTTTGGAACCCTTTCTGTTTTCCCCCCTTGTCCCCCCCCACTCTTCTGCTGGGGACCCTGCCCACTCTTGGCGGAGTCTCCCACGGGACCCTTGTGGACCCTGGTGCTGAGCCAGCGGTCCGCCTCCTCAGCAAGCTTCCTCGGGTTGGACAGCTTGCTATCGATCAGGTGTTGACGTAACTCAGGAAAACAGTGATCAGACAAGTGCTCCCATGCAATCAAATCAAAGAGACCTTGAAAATCATTCACTTTGCTACCCTTCACCCAACCATCCAGTGCTCTGCAAAAGTAAGTCACATACTCCACATACGTATTCCCAGGCCGCTTAGTACATCCCCTAAACTTCTGTCTATACATTTAAGGGGTAAGCCCGTACCTGTTCATTAAGGCTTCTTTCATGTGGGAATAGGATCTCTGATTTTCAACGGGCAAATCTAGCAAGGTATCTCGCCCTTCGCTAAGGAACCTTCCCCACAACCCCGCTCCCCAATCCTTGTCAGGGACCCGGTGGGAGGACACGGCTACCTCGTATGCCCTAAACCACTGTCCTATGTCATCCCCCTTAAAGAACTCCTTAACTACGTCCTTCGGGATGTGCACTCTTGACTCTACCTGCACTGGCGATGTGCTGCCACCAGAGGGAGGACGATCCAAGCCTCTCTCCTTGAGACTTATCTCCCTCATTTTTACTTCATAATCCATTTGGTGCTTTCGCTCTTCCAGCGCCATTCTTTTGGTTTCAAGCTCCACTTGGATTTTCAATTCTGCCAGCTTTCTTTCGTGATTCCTCGTTTCCTTCCTGTCCGCCAGCTCCTCTGGCGACAGGCCTTTTCCAAAGCTGTGCACGCTGTCTTGCCTTTCGAGGTCAATTAGATCCCCAAGTGCATTCTGCTCCTCAGTCGCATCTTGCTCTGCGAGGGCGTCTTGATCCTCCGGGGCCTTTCTGGACTCTATCCAGGCTTTCATGGCCTTGTAGAGCTGTGGTTTGTTTTTGCAACCAGCGTGCGGAACCTTGAGTTTCTTGCAAAAGAACTTGAGTTCATCTTTGGTGTATGTGTCCAGCTTCGCGGCGTCCCACTCCACCTCCAACACCTCGGAGGTTGTGGACTCCGCTCCATCCAGGCTCTTCGTGCCCGGCATGGTTCTCGCACTCGGAATCTTCTTTCGGCAAAATTCAAAAAGCAAAGTCTGTGGCTAAGTAACTGGACCGTAATCCCTGTGTAGTGGTCAGAAGCTCAGGTATAGATATCGCAAGTGTAAATTCGAAAATCCTCACCGCTGCGTCCAATGTAGGAAGGGGGAGGCTCTAGTTGGCGCAGTGCAACACTAGCGACAAGCTAGGACTCTCTCTTCCTCGTCAGGGCTGAGGGTTACCTTCCAGACAACCTCTGCTTACCCTCTAGGTAGTGTGGCTTAAGCAGTCGTAGGCTAATCTTTGGGGCACATAGGGTTAAACACTTGCAATATTACACCTTTACAACCAACCCACCACACAACGAGACCAGACTGTATTCTGTAAAAATATATATCTTTATATAGATTTTAAGCAGGCTTGTGAATACAGTCAACGTACTTTAAGGTATCGGTTTCAAATTACTTAGTTCAAGTTGCCACAGTTCTTTCTAGCAATAAGCGTTCTCTTAGGGCCCTCAGGCCGGTGTTAACAAAGTTCTTGTGGAGCAGGCGGCTCCCAGGGGATCTGTCCCACGTCGCGTTGCCTTCCCGGGGTCGCTGTTCGTTGCGGCTCTCAGCCGAGCAGTTCACGGGTCATCCGGGGCAGCGGTGTTCTGTGGCGGCAGGGTCCTTTCCTCGTCGTCCGCTCCGACCCTGGAGGTGGCGGTTGCGTGGTGGCGGCAAGTGGCAGTACGGTCCCCAAGTGCAGGACGTACCCAGCCAAGTGCCGGTGCAGCTGTGCGCTCACAGCTGCGCTGTCGGGCAAGATACCGACCTAGTGGATTCTCACAGGGCAACTGTCCGTCTTTGCAAGTGGATTGGCTGCTCGTGGCGCAGTCAACTCGAGAGCTCGGACCGGACGGGTCCTCCTTCGCTTTGCTCTCGGGCTCCCGGTGCAGTTGCGGTCACGGTGTTCGGGCCAGCGGCGGCTGGTCCTCACTTTGCTTTCGCTGTTGCTTTGGGCCCCGGTCACGGTGGTCAGGTGGATGTCGTTGCCTTGGAGGAGATTCCTCCGTCGGTACTGCAGCGATAAGCAGCACACGCAGTCGCTTTCTTCAGGGTGTGGCGCCCACTGGTCCTGGGGCGCTGGTCAGGGGGCAAGTTCAGTTGCAAGCCCTTGGAGATCTGTTAGCAGAGTTTGGCACAAAGTAAAGCAAAAGTCTTCTCGCAGTCTTTCCTTCTTCCTCTCCTTCGGCAGCAAGGCACCAGACACAGGCAAGAGTCAGCACCCTTCCTTGTCCTTCACGGTCCTTCTCGTCGGGCAGAGTTCCTTCTGTAGCCCAAACAGGATCTAATTTTCAAGGAGCAGGGCTCCTTCTTTTATAGGCCATTTCTTTTGTTCTCGCAGGCCAGGGGGGCCTTTGCATAGCCACTCTCAGTCCTTGAGTACCCTGGTGGGTGTACTCCGGCTTCTGCTTTCAGTGTGAGGGGCAGGCGCATCAGACGCCCCACAGGAGGTGGAGCCAGCATTGTGCGGACAGGGGCGGCCAGAGTACCTTGTTGATGGGGGCTTCGCCCTTCCTGGGCCAGGTGCCGGCTGAGTCATCATGAGAATTGTAAGTGAGCAACCCAGTAAACCTTTGGGGGCTTGGGTAAAACGTAATCTGAATAGGTAAAGTTGCCTCCAAAGGAGTTTATTAATGAACGTGAATTAGTGATTTGTAGCTAGTGAGTAGGTAACTTAATTAACCTGAGTGAAATTAATTCGTTGACAATTGAGTGAGCAAGTGTAAAACCAAGACTAACTAAACAAGACAAAACAAAACAAATACAGTGATACAGTTTAAAACAAAGACTATTAAGCATGTGTATAAGCAAAAATAGATTTTATCAAAATTTAGTCATCAAGGGAAAATACAATACAGAAAAAATATGTACAACAGGAATACAGGAAGAGAATCAGAAATAAATCAAAAATCACTGTAATGCCTGTAGAACACCTATCCAAACAGATGTAGATAATTTTTCTTTGGATAAGGTTGGGAGTCGACGTTTCGGTCTTTATGGGTGACTTGTTAAGACCATCATCAGGACAAGGGTAAATTAATATTGTAGCTCCCTATTAAAAATAGAATAAAACGATTTCACTGAGACATAAAAATTAAATTCGACATTTTGATTCGCTTTATACACATGCATGCACCTAATAGACTATCTCAACAGGACTGTGTAAGTCCTACACTAGACTAAATATTTAAAGACAACAACATTTACACAAAATTTACACAAAATTTACAACACATATGATCTTGTACACTTAATATACATAAGGCAATTGATGATAATGCATCGAGTTGTTTGGGCAATTTAGGCTAGAGACTCATTAGAACCCAGTATGTTTAGTAGGATAATGCTTGTCTAGTGTTTAACATTCTCTGTATGTATGGTCTCTAGTTTAACTCTATAGATTCCAGGAAGTGAAATGAGGAAACCATACTAGTTGTTTTGTTAATGATTTAAAAAATTAGATACCTTTAAGCGAAAAAACTCTTTTCTTGTGTTGGAAAAGTATAATACAATAAGTCCAAGGAGATATTTATCTGTGGATGTAGATAAAGAATGGTTGTAATCTACATTTTTGAATATTGTTTGAGGTGATTGCACAAAAAATGAAGATGTTATTACCTCTATTGCCTCTAGGGCACATACAAATAGAGAATTGTGCTGACTTTAGACTATCCCGCCTCACAAGGTTGAGGATGATTTGACGTCGTTGCAAATTGACGATCTATAGAATTCAAAAAGGATTTTTGCTTTTAAAAGTGCTGTCAAGATCCTTGTCCTTCACGGGCCTTCTCGTCGGGCAGAGTTCCTTCTGTAGCCCAAACAGGATCTAATTTTCAAGGAGCAGGGCTCCTTCTTTTATAGGCCATTTCTTTTGTTCTCGCAGGCCAGGGGGGCCTTTGCATAGCCACTCTCAGTCCTTGAGTACCCTGGTGGGTGTACTCCGGCTTCTGCTTTCAGTGTGAGGGGCAGGCGCATCAGACGCCCCACAGGAGGTGGAGCCAGCATTGTGCGGACAGGGGCGGCCAGAGTACCTTGATGATGGGGGCTTCGCCCTTCCTGGGCCAGGTGCCGGCTGAGTCATCAGTCGCTTCCCAGGAGGGTGGAGCCAGCATTGTGGTGGCAGAGCACAGCTACAGTTCGAGTCAAGAGGCACTCCTACCTCCCACTAAGGTGCAATCTGCGCATTCACCACCTGTCATCCCCCCAGCCCTGTCACTCACACGCCCCAGACAGTCAGATACACATACCAGCAGAGGCGGGCTGAAATGGTTAGGCAAGCAAATGCTAACTTTCTAAAAGTAGCATTTGCAAACCCAGGATACTAAAATAAACTTTACTAAAAGAAATATTTTATCATCCTGAGTTCAGGCATACTAAACACGACTCGCTACCATGCTCCTTGAGCCTGCTGGGATTATAGGGTGTAATAATTCCAGCAGCTCAGTCTGGCCTAATGGAGCAGGTAGCCTTCAATAGTGAAATACGGTTTTGGTTGCAAGTCACTACTAGGACATGCCACACACATCAGGGCTTGTCCTACCTTACACCTACAACGCACCCTGCCCGCAGGCCTACCATAGGGGTGACTAATATGTGGTCAAGGGAAGGTTCGGGGCTGGCAAGTGGGTGCACTTGCCCAGCTAGCGTGATAGTACGAGACCGCACGCGGGTTCTGCGGTCGCAGTTCCCAGACACATCTTTACGGCTGCTTCGGTGGGTGGCGCAACCAGCGCTGCAGGCCCACCAGCAGTATTGGCATCTACAAGCCCCGGCACTCTCTAGTGCACTTTACTAGGGACTAACAGTAAATCCAATGAACCAATCATGGATACCAATCGCATGTACAATTTACAGTAGGGAGCACTTGCACTGCGGCACGGGTCAGCCGTGGCGCAGTGCCCTGAGTATCGGAAAACCAGCAAAACATCGGAGGCACATCAGCAAAAAGTGGAAGGGAGACTCACGCCAAGGTGCCAGGTCTAACAGTGACATTGGGTAGGGGTGGGAGCTCATGACTGCTGCTGCAGCGTCCTTGCGCTTACCATGTTGAGGAACCTTCATTGTAGATGCGGGGCAAGAATAGGGTGGTGAAGCAACCGTGGGCTTGCTTATGAATGTCAGAGTAGACCTTAAGACCTCAAAGCACAAACAGGGCACAGAGCAGAAACCCCTAGGGCCCACAGGGAGCAGGTAATGAAGCAAGCGGTGTGTACAACTGCTGCCGCATGCTACACAGAATCTCAGTAGAACCCAGCAGTGCTGCACAAGGGAAGTGGGGGATTCCGCAGGTATATAAGGGGCTATCGCATGCCCAGCACATGCCCTGGAGCAGGCGCAGTTTTCATAATTCAGGGGGCCTAGATGTCAGGCCCGTCCACTCCTTGGCAGCACACCAGAGATCCCAGGGGGGCTCCAGGCCTTAGTTGGCCATCTGCAGAGGCGCAGCTAGCGGTACCTTGCAGGCAGAATCTCCCAAGAGCTCCGGGGTATTGCAAGTCTGTATCCTCTGGGCACCCCAAGGGTGTAACAAAGTATGGGTGGCAATCGGACGGCAGAAGTAACTTACTGACTCTAATTGGTTCGGTGCTTGTGATATTTCATGGGCTGCACACAAGGGTCACGGCAAGCTCATCAGAAGGCCACGATGCCAGTGGTCAGTGCGGGCAGTGGCACAGTGTCCTGCGGAGTCTGTCAGTCACTATTTTTGGGCAGGGCAGTTTCCCAGTGGCGTATCAAGCAAAAGTTGTGAGTTAGGGGGCCTGATGGCCACTCATCGCTGTATAGATTTCGAGATGGGAGTGCGGAGCTCCTTTAGCTTGCATATGCCATCTTGGCCTCCTTGGCCTCGCCCCCAAGACTACAAAGCCATTATAATAAAACTCGCTGAGGAGGGTGGTGCAACTCTCAATATGACTAAACAATATTAAATCAATAAAGCATAGTTTTAACTTGGGAACCAAGATACCTACATGAAATACTTACTATAAACTACTGAGGAATAACAATTTTGATCCTTCTCGTGAATGCCCTGAGTTAGGGTTTGAACTCAGTACACACTCACAAATATCTATTTTAAAAAAAAATTCTATAACAAAAGTATTGGACCTCAACCAGCAATTCACAATTGTCTAACAAACACACCATGTAAACAATATTTGCAAGTATGCAATCACCTCGAAAACCGCGCTCACTTTTTATTGATCACTATTTGGTCCATTGATAAAAGACATCCACGATGTAAGGTGTTTTCGCAAACTACTTAGAAAGCTTTAAATTCAAATATACAATATTTCAGTATTTACGTTGGACGTAGAAATGCTATATAAATATCAATAATACATGCGTTTATATCAGAAAGCATAGAGTGGCTGTTTAGTTCAAACAATTGAGTATGGTTTTGCAGTACAATTGTATCTTCTAGAAGAAGAGTAAAGCATACCCACCTTCAAGGCAGACAGTGGTGCCCACATAACCACAGCATATGCAATTATCTTCAATCAGGAGGTCTTGTATAGTGCAGCTTGTCACCCTGGGGAGTCTCCAAGCACTAGTGGGTTGTGCCAGCCTCGGAGTAAGAGTCAGGTCTTGAGCTGCTTCCTGAAGTCCTTCAGAGATGGGGAGGTGTGACAGTGGAGGGAGAGGTCATTCCAGGACCTGGCGGCAAGGTAGGAGATGGAGCAGCCTCCACAGTGGCTGCAGTGGATGAGGGGAATGTGAAGCCAGGGTGAGGGTGGAGGATCGGAGATTCCAAGTTGATCGGTGGAATGTTAGGCTGTCGTTGATGTAGGCTGGTCCGGTCTTGAGGATGACTTTGTAGGCTTGTGTGAGGAGCTTGAAGAGCTATCTTTCCTGGATGGGCATCCAGTGGAGATCTCAGAGATGAGGGTGATGCTGGTTCTTCTAGAGAGGTTGAGGATGAGCCGTGCCACTGAGTTCAGGATTTTCTGGAGGCAGCCCAGGAGTTGTTTAGGGGTTCCGGCATGGAGTGCATTGCTGTAGTCGTGTCTGCTGGTAATGAGGGCCTGGGTAACTTTCTTCCTGGATGAGACGGAGATCCTTTGGAAAATCTTGCGGAGCATGCGGAGGGTGAGGAAGTGGGCCGAGGAGATGGTGTTGATCTGCTGTTTCATAGTCAGGTGGGTGTCCAGGATGATTCAGAGGTTGCGTGGGGGTGAGGGGCCGAGTGTAGCGTGCCACAATGTGTCATTCCATAAAGAGTGCTTTTTTCTGAAGATGATGACTTCTGTCTTATCCAAGTTGAGTTTGAGGCAGGTGGTATTCATCCAAGTGGCAATGTCGGTCATGGTGTGTTGGAAGTTGGAGTCAGCATCTCTGTGAGGTATAGGACGAGCTCTGTGTTGTCAGCATAGGAGATGATGAGGAGTTAGTGGCTGCGGGCGATGTCCGCCAGAGGTATCATGTAGGTGTTGAAGAAGGTGAGGCCGAGGAAGGATCCCTGGGGGATGCCACATAAGATGTCTCTGAGTGCGGAAAAGAAGGGTGGTAAGCAGATCGTCTGGGTTCAACCAGAGAGGAAGGAGGAGATCCAGTTGAGAGCTTTGCCCTAGGTGCCAATTTCGTGGAGTCTGGTGATCAAGGTGTGGTGGGAGGTGTTGTCAAAGGGTGCTTAAAGGTCGAGAAGAAAGAAGGCTGCTGTTCCTCCTAGGTCAAAAATGAGTTAAACAACTTGGTTAAAAAGGGAGGCAGCTCCGCACAAAAGGCCTTATAAAAAGAAGCAGAGTAGCAGTCGAGCCCCGGGGATTTGGCCACTTTCAACTTGGAAATTGCTGAGATCACCTCTTCAATCCCAATAGCTCTATCAAGCCCTGCAGCAGAAGCTTCAGATATCACAACTGCTCTGGTAAGCACTCTAATCGAGCGCCGAGGAATCCTGGCCTGAATATAGCGCGGCGTAGAATGTACGGAAGGCCTCCAAGATGTGCGCATCCTAAGACCGCTCCTCCCCCCGCTTGTCTCAAATAGCTAGGATAAGCGTGCACTGTGTCTGCGCCCTCAGTCTATGTGCCAGAATTTTACTGCACTTATCGCTGCTAAGGAAATATTTACGCCGGAGTCGCAGTAAGGCATTTTTCGCTCGATCCAGATCCAGATGTTTAAGCACATGACGGCGCTTCCCTTATTCTCTCCATACTCGGAGCGCTCCGGTTCGTTTATGAATTGGTTCAAGCTCGGGCACCTCTTTTTCCAGTGCCCCACGCTTTCCTTTATGAAGATTGTTAAGGGCTGCCTATAGACCTATGCACTCCCCTCTGACTATGAGCTTTAGGGCCCGATGTAGGTAGGCCGTTACCGATCGGTAACGGCCGAAAATACAGATTTTTGGCCCTTACCGATCGGTAAACAGCCATCGAGATGTAGGGAACAAAAAAAAATAAAAATCGGAGTGAAAAAAGATTCGGAATGAGTACCGAATGGAAAAGAATCCGATACGTACATACCGAAAATCGGATATGTAACGAATCGGTAACACACCGAATCGGATGCAAACACCGATTCGGTCAATGTACCGAATCGGTAGACACACCGAATCGGAAAATAACCGATTCGGTCCATGTACCGAATCGGTAGTGACACCGATTCGGAAATTATCCGAATCGGTCCATGTACCGATTCGGTAGACACACCGATTCGGAATGAAGCCGATTCGGTCCATGTACCGAATCGGTAGATACACCGAATCGTACATGAGCCAAATCGGAGAACATACCGATTCGTATGAATCACCGATCGGGAAATTCCCCGAATCCGACAGATGGGGAGACATAGGGAGGCACAGAAACACCGAAATCGGCTCAAATTTGGTATAATTCACTCGGTATTTACCATGGATTACAATCAGGTGGTAACCAACTCCAACCCATATAAACAGCCCCAAAATGCATTGCAACTTGCAGGATGGCAGCTTTTTATGTCATTGCGAGGGGGCTACGGCTACAGCAGGAAGGACAGAGGGAATGGCTAAGAAATGAACAGGTCTACAGACAGAGGACAACCCTGTTCATGCTCACAGAGGCAGAGATCCTACAGAGATACAGGCTGGACTCTGACACCATACTTGAGCTCATCAGGGACCTCAAACCATTCTTGGACCACCACACCCCAAGGGCACACGCCATCCCAGCACACGTCCAGGTGCTATGCAGCCTACACCTGCTTGCGTCTGGCAGCTATCAAAGTGGAGTTGCAGCGGCAGGAGGGGTGAGCCAGAGCAGCCTGTCAAGGTTCTTCCACACATTCCTTGACGCCATGATACACAGGATGGACCAATACATCTCTTTCCCTGCAACCCACGCAGAACTGCTACAAACTAAAGCTGACTTCTACCAGATGGCACAATTTCCCCAAATCATTGGCTGCATGGATGGCACGCACATTCCGATTTGCCCACCAGCGGACACAGAATACATATACCGCAATCGGAAGTCTACACAAACCATCAACGTGCAGGTGATCTGCAATGCGAAGTGCACCATCACAGACCTGGTAGCAAAATTTCCAGGGAGTACCCATGACTCCTATATTTTCCAACAGAGCAGCATCTATGCACGGCTGATGGCTGGCGAATTTGGTGAAGGATACCTCCTAGGTGAGACACATCATCAGACCCCCATAACACACAGTAGCTAGGTGGAATACATGTATGCATGTGTGTAATGTTACCCCTTTCTCTTCCAGGCGACAGTGCATATGCCCTCCGCTCATTCATACTCACCCCCTACCTCAACCCCTCCACACCCAGCCAAAGGAGGTATAACCGGGCCCACATACGCACAAGGAATGTCGTCGAACGGACCTTTGGCATCTGGAAAAGTAGATTCAGATGCCTGCACAAGAGTGGAGGTGCAAGGCAGTATACCCCCATCACCTGCTGCAAGATCATAGCTGTATGTGCAATGTTACACAACCTTGCGGTGAAGAAGGGCACTGAGGTGGAGTTGTCTGACTACGAGGACCATGACGACGACGAAGCTGTGCCACTGACACAGCCAGCTGGGGTGTGTACGCCAAGTGATGGCAGATACAGACGTGAGGAGATTACAGAAAACTATTTCTGAGTGAGTACAGATGCAAAGACAGGTAAATGGTTGTGGTGAAAACAATTTTTAATACTGTTGCAACACAGTTACTGCACTGATGTGCAACAAAAAAAAGGTGTAATAGCAAAGAAAACAAAAGTCTAAGGTCCAGGTTGCCTCACCCGCCCTTGCAAGGCTATTTCTTTGAGCGCTTGGCAGCCCCACTGGGGTGTCCCTCAGCCCCCTCAGAATGACCAGCGGCATCTGCGGAGCGCCTGGTGCTCCTGCGTGGCTCTGACGCAGCGCTGGCCGGGCTGCTGCGGATGCTGCTGTCCCCAGCATCCCCCAGGTCCAGGGCAGGATTTGCGGCAGTGTTAGAGATAATCATGGCCTCCATTGCTGTTGTGATGCGGGCCATTCCCCTTGTTATCTCTGCCGTATTTTGTGTGAGACTAGACTCCATGTTGGCACCGCGCTGACAGAGTTGTGCCGTTGCAGCAGCAAGGCGGCTCACGGAGCGGTTCTGCACCCGGGCATCCCGCCTGCGCACCAGCTCATGCTCCTCCAGTCTGCCACATAACTGGGTTATGGCAGTGGTTAGCCTGCCTAAACCTGCTGCTACCTCCTTGTTTGAATCCACAAAGGCCTGAAATCCTTTCACCATTTCCCCCATCTGCAGGTTGTGCTGCAGGAGCTGGCGTTGGCAGGCCATGATGGATTTCGCCTGCTGCCTTTGGATCTTTACCATATTACCTTCGAGGCCCAGGAAGACACTGCCCTCCGGTGCTGGTGCTGCAGTGGTGGGAATGGCACGGCGCCGGGTACTGCTGCTGCCGGCCTGCTGAGTGGGCTGGGGTGCCACTGGTGGGGGTGTGGTGCTGGCCGGGGCCTGAGCCCCTGCTCCCAGGACAGGGTGTACTGGTGCCACAGCCATGATCGTGGCAGGAGCTGATGTAGGTGGAAGGAGGTCCCTTGTCGGGGAGTTTTCTGGGGAGAACTGCAAGGGGGGTGTGCTCGGCATTTGTGGGGAGTGCAGTGCTTCAAAGTCTATTACCAGGTCTCCCTCTATACCAAGCCCTATGGTGTTTTCGTCCTCCTCCTCCTCGGCAGCCTGACTGGTGCTCGGCCCTGCGAGTGCAGTGGTGGATGGTGCTGCTGCCTCTGTTGTCATTGTTTGTCCGCCTGATGGTGCCCCTAGGTACAAAGAAGCATTTGTAAATTGAGTGCCGATGTATTACAGTCAGTACAATTAAAGCATTCCACATGTCCTTGCATCTCCTTAGAATGTGTTCCACTGTTTCCTGTCTTGTGATTCTGCACTGCCATATTTTGCTAACTTCTGCTGACTACATGTACCATGATGCTTGTCTCTTGTATGTTGGTTACAGTACTGTGCTGGGGTTTGGCTATGCATTGTGTCTAATGGGGAGGTGTCTGGTAGGGTGTGTCATGATGCGCATGCTTCTTACCTGTAGCTGTAGCTCTGACTGAGCTGTCCAGGGTCCCAATTCCGGTCACGCTCTCCCTCTCAATGGTGGTGGACACCATTTCCTCGAGGTCTGTGAGGGGTGGCGCCGGGTTCCTGCCTCCACCTGTGACTCCAGCTTGCCTCTGGATCTCTGCCATCTTACGCTTGGTGAGGCTGCGGATGTCATAGAAACGCTTCTTCAGCTCATCCAGGGACCTGGGGGTGACACCCACAGCATTCACCTTTTGGGCGATTTCGCTCCAGATCCTCCTCTTGGTGCTGTCTGGCACATTGAGGGACAGCTTTCCAAATAGCTGCCGGTGCACCCTCACCACCTCCTCAACCAACACCTGCAGCTCGATGCTGCTGAACTTAGGCTTCCTCTTCTGGGTGGACTTCTGGCTTTCACTCTGGTTTGCCATCTTGATCAGTACAGTTCACTACCTCCTACTCCCACTGCTGCTAACTGTGAGTGTTCAGCTCAGGCTGGCTCTCCAGAAAGTTCTTAATTAGCTGCACCTGCCAGGGTTGCCACTCCCTGTTTGGGTGGGGGTGGGGAGCCACCTCATTGGCTGAATCGGCTTTTGCCGATTCGGCTTTTACCGAATCGGATATTACCGAATCGGTAAAATCCGATTCGGTATTGTCCGAATCGGATTTTACCGATTCGGTTTCTTCAATGCATTCCTATTGGCTTTTTGGCCATGGGTGTGTTTTCATACCTACGATTCGTTAATTGCCGAATCGGATTTTACCGACTCGGCTATTTCCGAATCGGTGGTAGCCGATTCGGTACTTTCCGATTCGGTCCGTGCCGATTCGCTACGTACCGATTCACATTACCGATGCCGACCGATTCGCTATTATTTCGCCGTTTGTTTGCTACATCTCGTTTTCCGATTTCAGAATACCGATTCGGCCCGCCTCGGTATTTTGAAATCGGAAAATCCCTTTTACCTACATCGGGCCCTTAGTGCCTTCCACACCAATGACAGAGAAGCGGAGCGCACGTCATTCAGTACTAGGTAGTCCTTGATTACCAGCTTAAGGCACAGCAAATTCTCCTCAGACTGCAGCAGGGATTCACAGAGACGCCAGCTAGGGGGAAAGTCGCGCGGCTGCTGCGCGGGGAGGTGCATAGCTATAAGGGTGTAGTCTGAGAGAGAGCGAGGTTCTATCGTAATAGTGTGAAACTGAGGATATAGGAATGACGAAGAGAGGAAATAATCCAAACGCGCATAAGTTTTGCGTACCACAGAATAGTATGTGAAATCCCGCTCCCCAGGATGCTGAGCCCACCACACATCGGTCAACCTATTGTCCCTCAACCACTCAACCCCCTTATCAGAGAGTGCCCCTGCTTGATGTGTGCGCTGCCCTGATCTATCAAGCTCCAAGTCCATGACAAGATTAAACGCCCTCCCTATTAAGATCGCAGCATCGGGAGAGGTGAGGACTTTCGTAAGAGTAGATAGGAGAAAGGGTTCCTGCTTAGTATTTGGGGCATAAAGTGTGGCTACAGTAAAGTAAGTGTTTCCCCCAGAGTATTCTAATAGCCAATAAGGAACCCTTTATTTCCGCAACAGTTGCAAATACCTTGCCAGGAAAGCGGGCCCCAAGTAAGATAGCCACCCCATTCCGCTTAGATGGCCCGAGCACCTATCTCGCGTCCTTAATGTTACTTTGGAAAGGAGATAAGTCTCCTGTAAGAGACATATGTCACCCTCTACACTCTCTAAGAGGGACAAGACTGATACCCTCTTCACTGGGTTGTTCAAGCCAAGTACATTGTTGCTCACAATTTCGAGATCCCTACCCATTCTGATTGTGGGACTCAAGCTGTAGGCCAAACAGAGTCATGGTATGACCGACTTAGTAAACCAAGAATAAGATACAAAATGCATTCCAATACCAACCCCATAGCAGTGGCTGGTGCGAAGTCGCCAAAACAATAACCCAAAAAACCCCCCCAAAATAGAAAGCAATGCAAAGTCCTAATAACGTACATGGAAACCGACCAAAGTCCGTCAGAAAAAGGATAGACCAGTCGGGACAAGGCCCAAGGCAGAAGGATCGCCCAAGAGGGGTAACAACCCTGCCGCCCGCCAGCAGAGAGGCCATCGACAAGAGTTCAGAGTAAGTCTCGATACCTCCGCCCCCGCAAGGTGCCTCTCCCCAAAACTGGGCTGAAGGACCTCATGGTGTGTCCGGTCGCTCCGTTACCTGCGACAGCGTGGTGAGAACATCTCCCTGTTCCTTGTCTTGCGCAGCTTGATCAGGTTTCCGCTTCACGGCGCCTTTACCAACCCTCTCCCATTCTGTTAGTCGCCTGCGACCTGGTGGTCTCGACTGATCTTCCTGTGTCAACGTGGTGTCCTCCAAATTAAGGATCCCAGTGGCCTCCGCCAAGGAGCAAAGCTGAAGAAGCTTTCCTTTGTGCTTGAAGATGATGCGGAAGGATGACAGCACGCACAGGGAATTTCTTGTTCTCTAAGATACGTTGTCACCACCTTGAATTCACATCGCTTGACTAACATGGAGGCCGCCAAGTCCTGGTAGATCACCGGTGAGTGCCCCCTGAAGTGCAAGGGCTGTGACTCTCTCACCCGCCGCACAATACGTTCCTTCAGCTGGAAATCGTGTATACACACAAGGATGTCCGACGGTGGGGAATTGGCACCCCTTGGTAAGCCCACTTTGTGCACATGATCCATTTGAATATCCATAGCTTCTGACTCCTCCAGAACGTGACGCAACAGTGCCCCCACATATCCACGCAGATCACCTCCTTCTTCCTTCCATGGCACACCTCGGATCCTCACATTATTACAGTGGGACTGGTTTTCGAGGTCCTCGGTGTGGGCCAGCAAATCAAGATGCAAATCAAGATGCTGTTTGCCCCTCATCATATCCTGTTGAAGCTGATGAAGGTCCTCCTCGCGGCCCACCACGCACTCCCCGATAGCATCCACATCCTGTCGCACTTCTTGTAGGTCCGCAGCTAGTTGATCCTTGATATCTTCCTTTATTGCCACGAATTAGGAGTACCAGTAGGTGGCGCTATTGAGCAGCACAGAGAGCACAGCGAGCATCGAGTCGGGAGAGACGCTGAAGCGGTGCAGTGCACTGAGCGGAGCTGACGGAGCTGACGGGTTGACGGATGAATCTGGGCTGGTGCCGAGGCAGAGAGTGCCGAGCCCGAGCCCTGAACCCTGACCCCCGTACTCTGAGGCCCAAGAGTCATATTGGCATATTGCGCGGAGAGCATCGAGCGGATTCACGGAGCGGAGCATAGAGCTGCTGCTGTGTGTGCTGTGTGCGCTGGAAGCAGAGATACGGCGAGGACACGGCGTGGAGTGCAGCACCCAGGCCAAGCCGAGCCGAGCCGGGTCAGGTGGCGTGGCGTGGTGTGCTGAGGCGCGGTGAACAGGAGGGCGCCCGGCTGCAAACCCCCCCTGATAGTCGGGACCGGCAGGTCGGCTGACTGACTGGCTGGTGATCGTGGTAGAGACTGCTACTACCTGCTCCTACTTCTGCTACAGCCGCACTCAACCCAGGAAGTAGGTGCTGTCTATCGCTGCGCACTGAAGGATCCAACTCCAGCAGTTCTGCAGTAATTCGGATCCAAACTCCTCCACCTGCCCACAGCATCCGGTGAGTGAGTGAGTGAGGGAGGACACGGGGGGCGGACGTCCCGAACGCGCTTGAGCAGCTGTTCTGTTTGTGACCTGCAGGCAACACGTCCTGTGGCCAGTGGCAGGTCAGCCAGCACAGTACAAGAGGCACTTGTACAAGAGGCAGCCCATCCCTGTTACCCTGCATCCCTGTGTTTTCAATAGAAAATGGGAAGAAAAAGCACGCCCAAAGACTAACAGTCACTGCTGACAAGATTCCATTTCATCCATCTAACCTATCTTTAGCAGCCCCTCTAAGCACCACCCAGTACCCCCAGGAGCAAGACGAGGGGGAGGGGAGGAGGGGAGGAGGTCAAGGCAGCAAACGACAGCGGTAAAAAACGGGCAGGACAACAAACAGTCATTAACAGCTATTAACAGCCAACTGAGGCCAGAGGCTGAAGATTGAAGGTCAGTCTAAGGCGAAGGCATTCAAGCCGGTCGTGATAAGTGTAGTCCAGCCTAGCGTAGACCAACAAAGCCTGTCTCATCGCACATTGATGGACCCATCCCTTGTTGGTAGACAATCAGGAAAACCAACAATTAACAGCCAATTACAGAAATAAAAGCAATCTAACAAGCGGATACCAATCTGACCAAGGCTGGCTCGATAAACAGGCAGTGGCCTACCTCCAAGTTAAAGGCACCGTTTATTACCGAGTATTACCCGGATCCAGTCTAAGCAGTCCTACATACCTGCTCAAAAATAGGCAAGCGAAGCCATATCACCACGCACCATCCTCTGACACCGCCCCCACCCTCTCCCTGACGGCAGCTGTCCCTCCTGGGGCAGACGGGCTTGGGAGCGCGAGTGAGAGGGTGAGCGCAAGCAGAGCAGAGCAAAACTGCGGGGCCATTACTAAGGGGGCACAACCTCCCAGCGTAATCTGGACCCCTGGAACAAATCCCGCATCCGGATAGCCGGTGGGTGCCGGCGGAAGAGCACAAGCCCAGATAAGCCGAAACAAGACAGGAACATTGACGGCCAGCTGCACGTAGGCTGCACGTAGGATTTACGCCAGCGTGACCGTAAAGATCTGAATCACACCGAGAAATCAACGCCACACAGGCAACTCCGGGGCAGCAAGAGCACAGTACTGTGCAGGAGGAGGTTAAGCACCACATAGGTGCACGACAGCGTGAACGCGGCGACCTGCGCCGCGATAACAACGCTGCTGTAACCCGAAGCCAGCAAGCCCAAACAATGAGGTCCGGCAAAATAAGAAAAGCTCCTAGCGAGAAACCGACAGCACGGAAGATCTCAGCCAAATGGAGAAGACTCAAAGCGGGTGTGTCCCTCAATCACTTCTCCCCCTCCCACGACACGCTTCTGCATCAATACACTGCAGAGCACTCTAGCTGCTGACATGAGTGGCCTCACTTTGCGGGCCGCATTATGAACTTGCTCTGCGCTGGACTGTCCTCTGCGCCACATACTATGTATGGTGGACTCATTGTGGGTGGGGAACATCCACCTTTGGATTTCATAATGTACTACGAACAGTTATAGTTACGTTAAAAATGACAAAATGAGACCTCAATTGTCCAATGTATGCTAAAGATCTGATATTTTCCTGGTTAATGACGTATCCTTTGACAGCTACAGGCACTTTAAATCGCGGCCGGCCCTGATGGGTTGTAGGCGACATGCTGTGTCAAGCAAATGTTTCTATAGGCATGAGCAGCTGACGGGACAATCGCTTGCTGCTGAAGCTGCCGGCCTGCCTCCTCAGGTTGTAGGCGACTAAGCTGTGTATTGTTACTGTGCTATTTCAATAAAGGTCTTCAAAAAAAAAAAAAAAAAATGGAGAAGACTCGATAAATCATCTGCAAACAAAGCCAACAGCACCCTGAAAAATCCCTTAATATCACCAATTGCAACTCTCTTTGAGAAATCAATAGCGAACAAGAACTCTTTAAAGGACCAAAGATTCAACTTTTTGAAAGATCCAGGCGAGGTACTGTTCTCTTCCACGACCGACGTAGAAGGCCTACAAACCCCATTGGATCCTGAGATAGAACCAGAAGACAGCTTCCAGTCAACAAAAGATGCATGTACATACTTAACCTCGCCTGTAAAAGTAGCTGTTCAACTCACTGAAGACAGTCCTATAATAAAAGTCAAGATCACCTAACAAGCAGTGAGAACAATACAAATCCGCTAAATGGACCAACAAGTGTAACCACATTTGCAATAATTCACTCTGTTGACAACTCAAGTCTGAATAATCCGTCACAACAATGGCCCACCACCAGCCAACTACTTTACAAAATTAAAGCGAGAGAGCTATCAGCCGAAAAAGGCCCCTACGATCCGTTGAACCAGGAAATAGGAAATGTAGAGCCTGAAAAACTCCAGTCAGATGAAGTCCCATACCCACACATCCCGGAAAGCAACCCAGCACACGGTTCAAAGGCCCCCGCTGGGCAACAAGTCCCACTCAATAACACAAAGGATCATAACAACTCGCTAAGACACCACGACAAAACAAATTCACCTACAGGTGACGAGTCTCTGACCCTCGTGGCACCTCTCCTGCAAGCACTAAGAACAGCTACGGCAACGTTAACAATGCAATCCGACAAGTTGGACATCCAAATAGATCTGATGAACATAATTGCATCTTATATAGCAGGAATAAATACAAAACTGGATAACCTTAATAACTTAATTAAAAGGGCGCAATCCATCTCGGCCGAACAGCATCAAATTTGCCCTTGCGGCCCAATTCTGGATAAATTGAGCACCCTACCAATGGTCCTTGACCAGATCATTAGTTTAAACAAGCAAGCAATAAGCTGCGATAGAGCTACCGAAAGCTTAAAGACCGTCAAACTTGAAGATCAACAATCTGGCAGCAACAGACCTCGAGAAGAAAAAACACCTGAATTACAGACATCACGGCATGAGATCAACATAATCAGTGATAATACACCAGAAAAACCAGCGACGGAATCTACCACGGCCAAGCAAAAGTCACAAAATTTAACGAAAAGACAAAAGAAAAAAGAAAGGAAAGCAAGAAACAAAAAAACGGAAGATGACGTGCTCCGACGCCATAGCAGCTATCCTATATTTCTAAAACACCATACACAAAACACACCAGAGTTAGGCACAATGGATACCTCTAAGAAGGCTGAAGCAGGAACCATCGGACAATATATATACACAACCTCGCTAAACGCGAAATCCAACCCTCAAAGCTCACTGGAATCTCGGGAAAACCCCCAGTTGAAGCAAATACCTGATCAAAATCCAGCCTCAAAACAGACCAGTCTGACTACAAAAGAGCCGGAGCACAAAATATCCCCGGCACCTGAAAACAGCAAAACTATTGTTCAAGTACACAACGAGCAGTCAGAAAATTTACCAAACAGGAGTTCATCCAATGATCCGATGCCACTTACGGAATCAATAAAACCGCCCAACACAACATCATCATTAAACCCTCAAAATGCTCAAATTCGAGCACTTCACGATGGAAACAAAACTGCCCAAGAACGCACTAGCAACCAACAACAGCAGGAGAGAGAGAGCGAAGCTGAAAAACACTGCCTTAAAGCAAACAACACAGATCCAGCACATCGAGACGATCAACACCCCGGGCTAAGCCCCCACACCTTAACATCAGGCAGCCAGTGCAATTTGACTCAGACAAAGCTGAGCTTCGTTGTCACCAACAACAAAATGGCACGATCAAGAGACGCGGCAGCGACAAACCAAAAACTAGATACCATCAATTTATCACCTGATATCCAGCACAATCAGCTCCAAACGTCACGGCTAAGCGAAGAGGCAGTAATAAAACCAATAATAGACACGATCAATGCGGATAATGTCAGCTGCCAAATTATCTTTACCCCCGAGTACGTGACTCAAGGCAGACACAATATCCTAAATAGGAATAATATCCTAAAACTGACCAAAGAAATTAAGGAACTAAGCGCTATCAAATCATCCGACCTAGACCGGGTAGAATTTCTAAGTAGCTCTAACACAACAACGCATGAACAAACAAGGACAACATGGACCTCCGCTGCTATAGCCCAAGCTATTCTAGAGCATACGGAGACCTTCCAAGCATGGGGCATTCAATTATCACAGCCAACTGCCCCAAGATACCCGCTCCCTCTACAGACAAATAGTGGCACGCAACTTATAAGAAGACTGGCAGACCCCGCCCCAAAAAAAACAGTCTACTCTATACTACATAACGCCAAAGGCAGAAGCGAGGCAGAACCTAAATGCATAGAGGCAAGCGCAGTCACAGTGGGAGAACAGCTAAATATAACTGATTCTTGGAACTGGCTCCCTAACATACTAAACAATAAACGGCCTAACTGACCGATCGCCCAAGAAAGAAATAAAGTAGTACATAATGAAATACATATTATCTCATGGAACATAGCAGGCGCAAAAAGACTGCTGGACGACGGTCTCGCCTTGGATGAATGGGACAACGCCGACATAATTGCCCTGCAAGAAACATGGCTGCAGGAAGAAATTGCATTGGCGGGCTACATCCATTACACGGTACCAGCTAAAAAATGTAAAACCTACGGAAGAGCAATCGGAGGCCTAATGGTATACGTGTCTACTGCTCTTAAAATTAAGTCAGAACAACTTCAATCGCCAGATCCAAGTTTACAGTTAATCAAATTGTCAGGCCAAAAAAAGTACGGCCATAAAACGGCAATATTGATTATTCACTACACCCAACCGAATCATCTGGTAAAAAAGACAAAATTCAACTTATTACGCAAGGAGATACTAAAATTTCGGAGCTCTGAACCAACCTGGAACATCATCTTAACAGGAGATTTTAACTCCAATCTGATTTATACACCAGAGGAAGATGAGATACTAACCTCAGACAACATACACTGGAACGTCCCCCAGCAAGCAACAGGTGCAATAAAAAGCCGAAAGGATAGCCTAGCCACTCACTTAGTAACTGCCCTAGAGTACCTAGGTATGCGAGTACTGAATGGCAGAACAGATAAAGACAATCCACCAAAGAAAACGTTCTACGGTCCTTCTAGTCAATCCACATTGGACTTTACGATAATAAGTCTCCCACTGTTTCCTTCAGTACTCAGTTTTTATATCGAATATACAACAATGAGTGATCATAGTATGCAACATCTGAAACTCAACTATTATTCAGATACATTGCAACCGGTGTATGCCCTGGAAGGCTACTTGGGAACAACCAACCAGAAACGAATACACTGGAACAGTTCGACTAAACTGAATTGGACCTTAATAATAAAGGACGCTCTCCAAGAGGCAAACAGAGGTACAACAGATAAGATACAAGCCTGGTCTCTCTTTCTTGCAAAATTAAAGTTAAGAATGAAACCAACAAAAACATCGGTAAAAACTAAGCACGTGACCAAGAAACTGCCCTGGGCACTAAATGAACAAAGAAGGGCCTTGCGTAGAAGCCAAAAAAATCTGCAATTAAAAGTGAATGACCCGAGCTGCTTGAATACGTTTCGTGTCCACAGAAAATTATATAAAAAAGGAATCTGGGAGCTGCAAAAGAAGGCGAACGATGACTTTTGGATTAACTTACTGGCTAGCTCTAAGTTACAGGACTCGAACAAATTCTGGACCATAATAAACCAGCTAACAAGGCCACAAAATGTTCTGTCCTCGAATATTCAAGAAACGGTATGGTCAACTTTCCTGTCGACAAAATTTGAAGAAAACCGACGGAAAGCTCCAGAACAGACACTGGGAACTGCGGAGCCATGTTTAAACAGTTGCGATGAACATCATCACATTAACCGCACGACAATAGCACAAAGGATACATACGTGCACTGAAGCCACAGAAGGCTGGTACACTGCTGACGAGATCATAGCCATCATTGGAAAGGGAAAAAGAAATGGAGCGCCGGGCCCGAATGGCATCCCACAAATTGCCTTTAAGGATTCACCAGACCTTTGGGCACAACATCTCGAAGAGCTCTTTACAGACGTTCAAAGGTATAATCGCATCCCAGAAAGCTGGAAAGGCTCTATCATCACCCCAATACACAAAGGTGGAGACAGGGCAAACCCTTTAAATTACCGCCTCATAACACTCCAGGACATCGAAGCCAAATACTTTGCCTCTCTCCTTTTAAAAGACCTGGTAAATTGGGCAGACGATAAAGCAATAATTCCAATAAATCAAACTGGCTTTAGAGCGGGTATCGGAACTACGTCTAATATACTAACAATAACAATGATAGCGGAAAAATGCCAGCGCTCGAAGCAGGACCTGAATCTCTGTTTTATCGACCTGAAGGCGGCCTTCGATAGCGTTGACCGCAAGCTATTATGGGCGAAGCTGAAAGCCTGGGCCATTCCCGAGAAAATACTGAGGGGGCTACTCCTATTCTACACAGATACTTGGACACAAATCAAGTTAGGGGATGGATCACATCTATCAAGAAAAGTATACACATCGATTGGCTTAAAACAGGGCTGCGTCTTAGCACCACAGCTTTTTAATCTATTCATATCAGACCTGTCAGGAACTTTAAACATTTGTAATGCGCATGCACCAAAACTTGGCAACCGTCATCTTACCCATCTGGCTTATGCTGATGACATCGTTCTTTTGAGCCAAACAAAAGTGGGCCTGTCCAGGTTACTGTCAGTAACATCACAATTTCTGAAGGCAAATAACCTTACTCTGAATCTATCTAAGACAAAAACTATGTCAATAACCAATCATCGTACTGTGAAACTTAACATATCATTTGAGGGAAAATCACTTGAAAGAGTCAGAGACTATAAATACTTAGGATACTATCTCGATGACAAGCTCACCCTGAACGCCCAAAAAAACTATATGAAGCAGAGAGCCGGAGCACTAATTTTTGCACTTAGCTCATTGGCAAAAAAGCTGCAAGGCCCCTCACTGAAACCTCTACTAACAGTAATGGCAACCAAAGTACTTCCAACACTATCCTACGCAAGCATAGCTATGCAGGGCAAGGATGATATTACTTTAAACAGCCTTACTGCAAAAATCTACAAGAAGGTCTTGCAACTTCCACGTTCATCTTCTCCTGCCCAGACCCGTTTAGAATTTGGCCTGATGAACGAGACACTCGGAAGACTCTACACAAGTATTAGAGTATGGTATAGAATTAAATTGAACTCTACAAATAACACCTTGGACAGCTTGTTATGGCAGGAATTACAAAATCAACAAAATTCTGCCGCAAACAAATATCTGACAGGCGCTTTGGAGCAAACATGCATGGTAACCTTGTGGGAAAAAAATCTACCATTCACGTCCTTTAAACAGGTCCTGAAAAAAGCGGCCAAATTCCTTTCATTAATCACGGATAAAGCCATCTTTGCAGCCCGATCTCACGCTTGGACCGTGATTAACAGCTATAACAATCTCATCCCGGCAACCTACCTTGCATCAACATACTCTGTGTTTATAAAAAAAAGGCTGATGGCAGTGAGATTCGGTAATCCACCAACTGTGGCTGATGGACCTGTCTGGAAACGCTCAGAAGCAAATACCTGCCGACTATGTGGCACTATAAAAGACAGTGGCGTCACTAGGGTTGGTGTCACCCGGTGCGGGTAACTCATGGTGTCACCCCCTCACGACTTACCGCATGGGCTCGAGTCTCGGCAATGACGTTGAACATCCTGCGATTCTATGCAAATAACTTAATCTCCCTGTGCCTAACAAAAAATGAATGTGTCTTCATGTAATGCAACTGGTTCTATGTAAAGAACTCTGATACCCGATTTGGGTCAAGTTCGCTCTATATAAAACTCAGTATGATATTTGATTCGGGTCAAGTTTGCGCAATATAAAACTCTGTAAAATAAAAAAATAAAATGTAATATTACTTAACCCCTAGTCTGTCGGCTTCCACCACCCCGCCCCCCTGCTCATACCTGTGCAAGCCGGTACTGGGTCTAACTCGTGAATGCACAGAACCATAGCTGCCAAGGTTTCCGATTGCTAATGTGTGACATTTTCATAAATGCAGTGTAATTGGTGACATTCAACGACTATGAGTGGCACTTTCTTGCAAGCAAAATCAAGCAATAAAGAATTGCAAAACATATAAATGACAGACATTACACCCATTTGGGCAACGAAAAAGTCATAGCTGCCAAGGTTTCAGATTGCTTGTGTGTGACATTTTCATAATTTAAGTGTTATTATGAGTGACATTCAGCGACTATGAGTGACACTTTCTTGCAAGCAAAAATCGAGCAATGAAGACGAGGGAAACATATAAATATCAGAAATAACACCGATTTGAGCAACGAGAAACTCCAAAAATGTCTGCAAAGCACCAGAAATGAAAGGGCGCTAACCTAGTACCCTTGTAAGTACTGTTAAACAAATGTGTAGGCAATAACAACTACACAGATCCTGCCTTAGCCAGCCTGCGCCGACCGGGCCTCCTGGCTTCTCCCTTGCAATCAATCAAATTACTGCACGTCATACAACGAAATCAAGTAGGTGAAGTAATTGAAATATTTCAGATATGCAGGTTACTCTGACTTCACTGAAAAGTGAACATGACATTCACTTGCCGCATGTCAATGACATGCACTAAAAACGTGGTTGACATCCAGTGGAGCGTGAATGACAGAGAATTAAAGAAGCACACGAATACCATGCATTGGAGCCAGAATGACATGCAACTAAACCTATCAAAGGTGTGTACTGAAATGCGAATGTGCCATATATTGAAACGAGACTGCCATGCATTGAAACTTCTGTATGGTAGGCAATGAAACATGAACAGCACGACACATGGAATGAAACATGCCAGAGACCCCAGTGAGGAGTCTGAGCCAGCCTCACCAACTCACGCTGAACTCAATTTAGTGCAGATTGGTAGGGACTGCAATTATGCACATGATCTCAACTGTATCTTTACTTACAGTAACGGCTGAATGATGACACTTCTCAAGAACTAGAATAATTCATATGGAAGAAGGTGGCTCAGTGACACTAACTTACAACTTTGTGCAGACTTCAGACAGATTTGTAGTGACTGCAGAGCACGATATGGGAAGAGTGGGAAGAAACTGAGATAATAAAACAGGATTAAGAGAGAGCAACGCAAATGAAATATGGGAGACACAAGGATGTGAAGTATGGAAGTAGGCACAATAAAAGACGCAGGAAGAGACAAAGACGACGAGAGATGGGTGGACATCAATACAAGAGAGGGAACATGAATAAGCAAAAATACAGAGCTAGCAGGAAGGAGAGACAGAAGAGAGACCACAAAGTAGGAGAAAAAAATGAGAGAGAGCAGGACAGAGGAGCAGGACGGTGAAAGAGACGACAAGAGAAATGAAGATGTCTGAGGGAGAGTTAAAAGAGAGGGGAGACTTGGCGAGATGGACAAATGCTGAGGAAGGACAGGAAAACAAATTAGAGAGAACGAGTGAGACATTCAGAGAAAACACTACAAATGGGCTAAAGTGAAAGAGGGGAAACTAGGGAAGATAGCAATGCCAGGAGGTGTGGGAGAAGGGGGAAACGTGCCAAATGTGAGGAAGGGATAGACAAAGGAAAATACAGAAGTGGGAGAGGGGCGGAGAGGCGCAGCGATCATAGAGGAGCGAGCAGGAGAGGCCGAGAGGCCAGTGAGAACATTAACGGTAGGTGATAGGGGGAAGAGTCGGTAATCGTTCACAAAGACGACGGGTGTCCCCTCTGGGAGGGGAACTAGCGGAGAAAAGCACGGTGGTGTGGGGACGGCGAGTGAGAAAGACGTGCATGAGGAAAGGAAGGCAGTGAACGTCCGAGACTGCGCAGTACAGACAGTAAACTCCTAGCTCCTGTCTGCACTGGACTGCACAATGTAGGTACCTGCGGGTAAGGCCCTGATTTGGCACTGGTAACTTTCTTTACAAGCAACTCCATCTGAAGAGCACAGAGCGTGACCACAGACGGAAAAGGAGATGGCCTGGAAAGTGGAAACAGCAGCGCAGAGGGGAGGCTGCAGAGGAAGGGCCGGGCGAACAGCACAATCACCCCCTGCGGCTCTTGCTTTCTACCACCACCAAATTGCCAGGCAAACTTTACAGCAACGAAATTACAGCACGGCAGGTTTTACTCTGTATGAAGGCAAATACTGCCGCTCACTTACTGATTCAGGCGCCAGTGGGCTTGGATCGAATTACATGGCCTGGGTGCGATCCAATCGTCATTACAACCTCAGGCCGCGATGACGACGTGGCAGCAGGACGTAAAGTCGCATGGCGCGTCGGTATGACGTCAATCAGAAGGTAATGTGGGTGGAGTTGGGAGTCTATTGATACATTTTAGCATTAGTAGCCGCAGCTTCCAGCGCTACCAGCCACTACAGTTTAGCCATTATAGCAGCACGTGTTGCATGATACTTGGCAGGGCTGCTTCCCTTTGCAGTTCGGGGCCGCGGTGACTCGGCAGCGCCCGAGGCCACTCAGATGCCATGCTGCTGAATGATGCTGCCCGTGAGAAATACGGTACTCCTGCTGTGTTTGTGTTACACAGCGAGCCAAGCAGCGTAACCAGATTGGTGTCACCCCCATGATGGGGTGACACCCGGTGCGGTCCGCACCCCCCGCACCCCCCTAGTGACGCCGCTGATAAAAGAAGATATAATCCACATTATATGCCACTGCAAATCACTGACCCAGGAGCGAACACTTTTTCTAAAGAACATTTTTAAGGCCAAAGGTCTACGCACCTGCAGATCTGCAATTATTGGTGCCTTAGACTCAACCGACCCAATAATTAATTGCAAGTTTATAAAATTCTTGATAGCCTTTGAAAAGCGGCTGAAAGCTCTTGATATTTTAAAATAAGATGCTCAGTTTTATTAACTATTTTAAAGACAAACAATTGGACACAGCTCCTACCAGCATCATTTTACCTTTTGCAATTTAAAACTGTACGATGCAGAAATTTAATTGATTTCACTGTAATGTTAAAATGTCTTCCATGTTCATTTTTGTTATGGTTTTAATTAACTAAACAATAAAGTTTTTACCCCACTATTGCCACGAATAGTTCCATCATGAATGCCTTGGTGGCTGGAGCATCGTCCCCCTCACTCAAGGTCTGCACCTTCTCCCCCGTCGTGGAGGCTGCCGCCATTAGCTTTAGAAGCATTTCTTTCAGCGACTTCTCTTTTCTTTGGCGTGCCGCTGCCATGCTCAATGGTCACCCCAGGCCCACCAGGTTCTGAGCCCAAGCAAAAACTCCACCCTGCAGTTGAAAGACGGACGCTGTGATGAGGGGCCCCCACCCCTGCCTTTAAACAGGTCGAACCCACCCAGAATAAGGTGTAGCAGCGGTCCCTGTAGGGGTCCGCCTCGCCCCACAGCTTCAATGGCAGGACCAGGGACCCGGCCCCCAGCGCCACGCAGGTCTCATGTGATGGGTGCTGTCACCTCGTGGGTGCTGGTCTAGCGCAGTCAGAGCACGTGTTAGGGTGTGTAAAATGCCAAGCGTCTCTCAGATCCTCAGCAATTCTTTCCTCCGACTTATGGGCACTCTCCTCGATATGCAGCAAGCCCTCAGAGCAGAGACCTCAGTCCCTGTAATGTTGCCCACGTCACCTAGCTACCAACCTCCAGGAGGAAGCACTGTCTTGGGCGCCCACGCACTCAGGAAGATGGCGGTTCTCCTTCTGGACTGGAGCCACCAGCTCCCAGCTCGTGTCTGCAAACAGCCCCAGAAAGCAATAGTCCAGCGGGCCCAACAGCTGTGAGTCTACTCCCACAGGGTCCAAGCCGTCAGACTCCCCTACGACTTACCTTCACATCAACCACCACGGGAAATGCAAGCGTCACAGACCAGCTCCGGGACCGTAGCAGCAAAGTGCTAAATGTCCGCCAAGGGCCAACAGCGCGCCTACCAGTCTCCCGCTGCTCTGTCAATCCCCGCCATCAGAAATGGGAGTACGCACCTCGGGGCAACGAATCTCCCAGCGCCCGTTCCGAGGTCCAGTTACCGCCAACAGCAGACACCGCCGAGTCTGTTTTGCCACAGCGCCGAGTCAGTTTCGCCTCAGCTCACCCCTTCAGACGATCCCCAGGCCACCCGTATTCATGCCTCTGACACCACTTCTCGGTGTCTCGACAAACCTGGGAGCCGGGAATGCAGCCTCTGCGATGTCTGAAGACACACAGCAATGTTCCGCCCTTTCCGACCTCCAGCCACTACACCCAGCAGTCACCGCCGGCTCAGCTCTGCCACAGCTCACTCCCTCAATCGATCTCCAGGCGTGGCTCGCACTCAGGCCTCCCCTGTCACTTCTCAGTCTCTCGGCAGGTTCGGAAATCTGGAATGCTGTCGCTGTGATGCCTGGAGGTGTACCGAAACGATCTGGACTCCACACACTGTGGAAAACAGCAGTGGAGAGGCGCAAGAACAAGGCTAATGCGAGGGAGGATCGGAGAGACACAGAATAACTCCCTGCTATGCTGACATCTTGGCTACGCCCCTCACAACCAATTTTCAACACCTTCAGGGGGCAAGAATACCGAGGAGAACCAGAAGTAACTCCTTCTGGTAGCCGGTCTGTAACATCTGGCGACATACAAGGGAAAGTGAGTAGCCTGGGTGTCTCCTCCATAATTCCACCTTCATTAAGGTGGAGAGTAGGCTGAGCAGGCAAACCCGCTATTGAGTTGGAAGCTTCCAGCAAAGTACATATATCTGTGATTTTGGTACGAAAGAAATCTGATATTCTATCACGCAACTCCTGTGAAAAATCCAAAGGGTCTGTGACTGGGGGAGAAGTGAGGGAGTTAATAACATTAAAAAGATCTCTATTGGATTGAATTGACTCTGTGATCTTTGAGTAATATATTCCCTTTTCTTCCATGATAGCCGCTTTATATTCTTTCAAACGCTGTTTGTGTAATTCTCTACCCTTCGGCGCTAAATCTATATGCCAAAGCCTCTCCTGTTGGCGGCTCACCTGTCTCAACTTTCTGAGTCTGTCAGAGAATCAGGGAGCACAGGGCCTTCTTCTTGTATTGCTGAGCATTGCACATTGTTTTAAAATCAACTTGCAGTTACCTGTTTTAGACTAATAGATACCATGCACAGCCAAGGGTGCAAGAGCTATGTAAGAGCGGACCCGCCTTAGACTCAGGTCGACGCACCCATTGTTTTACCCAGTAGAGCATAAATACACACAATGATGCGACCATGAAGCGGATGCGCATAGTAGGCACGCCAACGTCGCACCGAAGGCAAGCCCGTCTGCGCATGAAGTGTGACCAGCGCCAAGACCCCAGCCCAATTTCCCTCCCTATTGTACACAATACAACAGCTACTCGAGTAGAAGATTAGTGAGTGCTGCAACCCCGCCATATGTCCCGGTTTGGGGATAAAGGGACATTCAAATGTAACTCCTGTGGCCTCACTGCTAGGGACAAACCGAGCATGTTAACAGTTGATATAAACAACATTTGTGCAACTCTATCTGATGTAAAAAGGGATCACATCATGCTAGAAAGAGATATAGGAGCCACTTTGTCACTTTCCACTCACCTAGACCCCATATAAATGGATTCGCCAAAAGGAGGAAATGCCTCTCAGGGCATTACTGAAGACTCCTTACAGTGCATTCTGCTGAACACAAGGTCCCTAGTAAAGCATACATATGAATTTGAATGCATGATGCAACTTTCGAATCCAGATCTGATTTTCTTAACTGAAACGTGGGCTAACGATACGTCTGAGCCAGATTGGAACACTGCTCTTCTAGCAGGATATCAAGTAGCCTGCTTAGATAGGATAAGGAAAAAGCGGGGGGTGTATTGCCATACTATATCGCTCTTGGTTCAATGTGAGAATCAAGCCTACCCAACAACTTGAAGCTGAGGCTATGTTTTTCAGTATTAAATTAAGCAACACCCTGACCTTCCCGGGCCTACTTCTCTATCGGCCACCAGGGCTAAGGTCTGTATTCACTCAGTCACTTCACACTCTTCTGGAATCTTGTCTAGAATCTCCCATGCTCACAATCTTGGCAGATTTAAATTTACTAATAACCAAAATATGTAAAAAGTTCCCCAAGAGGTAGTGATTATATGGCTAAGGAAGTCTCTCTCTTACTGGATGGATATGTGTAGGGGTGTCAGGGAATCAAAGTAATCCCTTATTGGAACTTAGGATGCCTCACACAACTAAAAAGCTGGACGACTGTTGTCATCCTACCAGATGGTTGTTTTGTCTCATCATTGGCCTCCTGCTCCAGCGACAGGCTGGCCCTGCAATGCCTGACGGGTAGCACGAAGTGCTACACTTTAGTGGAGTTCTTTTGTTCCTGGCTGTTGGTTGAGTGTGTGTGAGGGGCCTAAAAGGTGGAGTAGTGAGCGTGAAGGAGTGATTAAAAAAGGTAAGTATAGTCCACTCGGACAATTTTATTCATGTGGCTAACTGCCTTGTTAAAAATGGTGAAGGGAGGGGTGCCAAAGCCCAAAAGTAAGGTAGTTTGGCTTCGTTCGACCCTCACCTATAGTGTGGTCAACATGTTTCATGCCGTATCGGCAATTCTTCAGGACCTAAACGTGCTCATAAACTCGTGATCAGCCCATCGGGCTGAAAGGTGTGTTATATACAACCTGCGTGGTCAGTTTACCAAGGCAGGATGGTATCCTGCGGGGAATCCCGCCCCTTGTTCCCTGGTGGATGGATCCCACAGACTGTCCTTGTGGGGCCTGAGTTGCTAGGTAATTACCTTGTAAGCTCGAGGCCAATGCTGCTATGCACCTACCCCCACCGCGGCGAAATTCGGATCGCAGGACAGCCTCGAATCTAATAACAATACAGATACAGCCATGTTGCTGGATAATCCTGCAGCACATGGTTTGACCCAAATTATTTCTGAATCTACGCACAAGGCCGGTCATACTCTGGATGGCATATTTACCAACAATCCCAATATCATACTAGAGAAAATTCTTCCATTACCTTGGACAGATCATAAAGCCATCTATTTTAAAGTACTAACTACACAGAGAAACAGGTCCCACCTAAACAGACTACTTCATGCTAAAATTCTCCCCTGGCACATAATACAAAAAAGAAGAGGTCCTTGATAGGCACCCCCTATGCATGTTTCAAAAAACAATCAAGAAGCCAATACATTCGATGAATGGATCAGATCATCAGTAAACCAGTTGGCCCCGGAAAAAAACAAAGACACTGAAAAGAAGCCAGGTGTCAACACCCTGGTATAGCTCAGATCTTAAAAATATAAAGCCCAAATGTAGATGATTTGAACAACTATGGAGGGTCGACTATAGCAGGGAACACGAAACCACCTACAATGTAGTCCTTGAGGAGTATAAGGAAGCAATCAAAAAAGCAAAAACTGGCTATTTTACAACTAGAATTGGCATAGCCAAACTCTCCTCTAAGGAGCTTTTCAAGAAGGTTAATGTCCTATCTAAGCGGCAGGAGGAAAATCCGTTTACACCAGATCAAAACTTTTGCAATAAGATTGCTAGCTTTTTTCATACCAAAGTGCATTTTGTTTACGATGAACTCCTGAAAACAGTACTGAATTCAACTGAAAATAATAACCTAACCACCAATAAGAACCTACCCCCTAGTAATTTGACCAGGTTTTCGACACTAAGGGCCCCATTAGGATGTTGGGCGGATCGCCACCGCCATGCAGGTGGTGGCAATCCACCCGACATCCTTCCCCGCCCGTCACCCATTTCCCCCACCATATTACTATGGCGGGGGGACCGAGGCGGACGGAAAGACCGTCCGCCGCTTTTCATATGGTGGCGGTGTCTGTTAGACACCGCCATCCATATATGGGTGTGTGCGGGAACATGCTACGCCGCCACGGAAAGGCATGCAGGAATGTCTTGTGGGGGCCCATTACAGGCCCCCAGGGACTCCAGGGGGGTGGGGGGGGGGGTGCACATGGGGTGTACCTATCGTAGCCCCCTGCACTTCACTGTACAACGTGGCAGGCATCGCACGGAGCCTGTCACGTTGTGCATTGAAGTGTGTGCATGTGCATTATTAGCATTGCGGCGGGCGGTGCTAAAAGCACCGCCCGCCGCAATGTTAAAAATGCGAGATGCGCACGCCAGTGTGGCAGGATGCGCCCGCCAGTGTGGCAGGCGCATCCTAATGGCCGCCACGGGACCGCCGCCCATATGGCGGGCTGTCCCGTTTTACGTCAGGATGGCGGGCGGACAAAGTCTGCCCGCCATCCTAATGGGGCCGTAACTGCAGAGAAAGTTAATCATCTGCTATTAATGACCTAGTCCTCCTGCTACTCTACATCTGGTCTCAGAAAAGATTAATTTACATTTAGCCCCTCTTTTAAATGAGGTAATCAGTTCAGGGATTTTTCCCCTGTCCTGGAAAAAGGTGTGCATTAGACCTATCTTGAAGAAACCCACCCTGGCTTCCACTGAGGTAAAAACACTACTGTCCAATATCATGCTTACCAGTAGCAGCTAAAATGTTAGAAAAATCAGTCAATACTGACCTAAACCACTCCCTTAATTGTACTAATCTCTAGGCCCTAACCAACATGGCTTTAGACGATGCCACTCCACAGAGTCTGCCCTGATTAGGGCCACAGAGGAGATTTGCAGGCAATTGGATGAGGAGGAGAGCCGTCCTTATCCTATTTGATCTATCAGCAGCATTTGACACCGTTAACCATGTGATGCTAGTGCGGTGGCTGGAGGCAATAGGAATTAAAGAGACAGCTCTAACCCTACTCTCCTCCTTCCTAGCATCCAGGGAGCAGAGGGTGTGCTGGGACAATCTTAAATCAGTGAAAATGTGCCTCCCGTGTGGGGTGCCACAAGGCTCAGCATTATAACCGACCTTGTTTAATATTTATGCCACCCTCTGTTATGTTATGTTATGTTAGGAGTTATTTTATAGCGCACAAATCACCCTGGGGCATCTTGGCGCTGCCTAGAAAACAGTCCAATAGCGGGAAGTCAGAGCAGCGGATGTTTAAAACAGGAAGGCTTTTAGGTGTTTTCTGAAAGTGCCGTAAGTAGGAGTTTCCCGCAGGGCCTTGGGAGACTGTTCCAATATTTTGGAGCCAGATGCGAGAAGACTCTACCCCCAGTGTGGCTCAAGCGTATACGAGGGATCTGTAGAAGTCCTAGTGAACCTGATCTCAGATTTCTGCCTGGAACGAGTTGTATCCTTTTTTTCGTAGATAGTAAGGCCCACGACCATTTAGAGCGTTGTACGTAAGGCAGCAAATTTAAAAAAAGGATCTCTTCCTTACTGGCAACCAATGCACTTCTTTTAGCAGAGGTTCAGAGGGAGAGCCAGCAGGCATGTTTAAGATCATTCTGGCGGCTGTATTCTGAATGACCTGTAATTTTTTGAACAGGGTCTCACCCACTTCCGTAAATAAAGGGAGAGGTAGCCCTCCTAGTTCCAGGGAACCGGGCTCTTAAGACAATTAGGCAGAGAAAAATCCCTGGAAGTACATATTATTTATCATACATTCTACACACCATCACCACCCTGGCTATATGTTGTCTAACCTGGGAGAAGCTATTCAAAGTTGCCTACCATCAACAGCAAGTTTATCTTGGCAGTCAAAGCCCCTGCTCTTTAAGTTATTAACATGCATCGAACATAATAATGATCCCACCACTGAAAATGTATAAAATCTTTTTCTTTTTATTAAAAAGGAGTTTAACTCTCCACTGTCAAATTAAAATTAAACAAAACAAATACAAGGAATACAGAAAATAAAGCAATGAATAAGACGATCACAATTTATACAATTCAAATTTCTTTGCGGCCCATAAAAATGCAACAAAACACATCAATAAATGTATGGACCCTACACACAGCAGAATAACAGTAATCTGTTTAAAAATTCAAAGTGGGGGGCGTGGCCAAGTAAGATGGCGGAGCGGACGTGATCCTGCTCAGCTCCGCGCCCGCCCGATCGTTACTTGGCTTTCTCCTACCTGGTGGGGAGACTGCAGCTGATCCTCGGTTGCCTTGAGCCGCCTGGGGATGTCCAGGCTTATGTGCGCTGCCGACGAGCTTGGGAGGCGGCAGCGGCGGCGTTGAGAGAGGAGGCTGACGGCGGCCGCAGACCCTGGCTGCCATCTTGTGGAGTGCAGAGCCGGACGCTTATAGACGGTGAACGGGGCTGGATCGGCCCGGCCCGGAGGAGCTCCGGTGGGCGGCAGCGGGAGCTCCCCGATGGCAGTCAGTTAGGGGAGAGGAGGCGGAGGCGCTCTTTGACCTGCGAGGAAGCGGTGCTCGAATCGGGAAGGCCCGCCCGATTGCGGCAGCGGAGGGCAGTGAAGCTGGTGGCGGATACCGGCAGGGACGGGACTGCTGTTTGACCCCCCGCCTAACTACGGTGGAGATCTTGTGCGCACCGGCTGTCTCCTGCGGGCTGTGCTATGGTGCCTCTTCCCCGGCGCCCAATGTTGCTTCTGCCTGACCTTGCAATGGCGGCGGAGGCCATTTCCTGAGCGACTACCACAGCGGGGGAAGTGGCGGACCCTGGCCCTATGTTAGAGAGACGACAGTGAGTGGCACAGCGGACAGGTAGGGCAACGGAGATTTACCTAGGCCTGCAGTGTGTTCCATTTCCTGGCGACACCACCAACCGGCACCCACTTTCATGGTGGGGTGCTGGGTGCTGATGCTAACTTTGAGGGCCAGCACTGTTGGTACTCCCGTTTTTGGCTTCCCTTTCCTCGTGGCAACTACCCTCCTGGGCTTCTTCTTGATCCTGGCTTGCGGGAGATAGCCACCGGTCATCCCCTAGTTCCAAGGGGGGTCCCTATGTCGCCTAATAGACAGACTAATAAGGTCGCCACCTACTTTAAAACTTCGGGTCAGACGCCTACTCGAGAAGATCTTGCCCCATCCCAGGATATGGCCTCACCGTGACGATCTTGTGGCAACTCTCCGGGACTTCAAAGTAGATCTCTGCAGGGAGTTTAAACAAGACCTCAAAACGTCGGTGGACCAATTGAAGGCTGACCTTACCGAGAAGCTTGCCACACTGCAGCAGGATGTTAATGCTGTGGGTTCTCGTCTGCTAGAGGTTGAAGGGCAGACGCAGAGTCTAATGTCAACCCAGACCACAATGCACGACAGCCAACAGTCCCTCCGGAACCAGCTACAACAGGTGCAACTTAAAGCTGAAGACCTGGAGAACAGGACCCAGAGGGAGAACATTTGTATCCGGAACCTGGAGGAAGGGGCGGAGGGGCCGGACTTGGAGGCCTTTGTTTCGGGTCTCTTTGCTGAGATCCTTGTCCCTCAGCAGCTTAAGATTAAAATCAACAGAGTGCATTGGGTGGGGGCTTTGCAGACGGGATCTAGCAAGCACCCGCGTGACGTTTTGGTGAAGATACACTCCTTCAAAGTCAAAGAGGCCATCCTTTCGGCATCCCGGAAACTGAAGGAGGTCTTCTTTCAGGGTATGGATGCTCTCTGTATCAGGATTTGGCAGCTGCCACCCTGGCCCGCCGGCAGACCCTGCGCCCTATTACCATCAAGCTGCAGGAAGATAAGGTCCGCTATAGGTGGTCCTTCCCCTTCGGTCTCATCTTCGAGTATGGTAACAAAACGCACCATATCACCGACCTGATTGAGGGTTTGAAGGTTTTGGGCCTTCCGCTCCCTGAGGAGGCCCCCGACCCGGGCGCGGCGGGGGCACCAGACGCCGCTGATCGCTCTTCACCCCTTTTCTGGCCTTGGAGAGACTTTTTGTGTTCTCACTACTTTTTCACCACGCTTTTGGGTCTGCGGGGCCTCCCGGCTGGGGCGCTCTTCCATTGGAGCCCGATACCGTCATGTTCTGCTGTGGTCCTTCTACGTAGCTCTGATCTCCCTGTTCTTCTATTGAGTCCTGGTTACTTCGTGGAGGACTGTCATCTCTGTGCTGGCCTCTGGGTTCCCAGTTTCACTGCAGGGCCCGGTCGGTAGAGGGGAATCGTCGGCATCGGACGCAACCCCTTGCCTGGTCCTCTGACGCTGGTTCGGCGGCGGGGAGTTTCTTCTGCGGGGCTATACCTTTGGAGGACGCCTGATCTTGCACTTTTGGCCGACCCGCTCTTCGGAGAGAGGCTATCACCCTGATTTTCTTCTTTAAAGACATTGAGGTTTTTATTTTCCTATTTGTTTGTTATTGCATTCTTCCCTTGGATTATGTGAGTTGTATGATCGGGGGTGCGGGCCTTGTCCGTGGTTCCTATTATTCCTCCTTTTAACATCGGGAGGAGTACCTGCCGAAGATCTTCGGATCCTTCTGCATTAGGGTTGAGGGGTTGTTGGGGAGGGTTTCAGGGAGGTGGGGGGTTTCCGGTGGTGACTATGGGTCTTGTTTTTCTGTATTTTTTTTGCACGGCTGCTGTGTGTTCTTTTGAGGGGTGGTTGGGCGAACGGGGGACCGAAATGTCAGAGGTGAACTTTTGCTCAGTGTAAGGGGGGCTATGAGGTTGGGGGGACAATCATGGGCGGACTGGGGGGGCATGAGGGGGGATTGTATATTTGATGGTTTCCATAGCATCATGGAATGTTAAAGGTCTAAATTCCCTGCAGAAGCGCCAAAAGATCTGGAAGTATCTGACTGATCGTAAATTTGATGTGGTCGCCCTACAAGAAACTCATCTTAAGAGGGCTGAAGTTTCTAGGCTGTGTCACAGATGTTACCCACTAATCTATTCCTCCTCTGCTCTTTCAAAACATAATGGGGTGGCGCTACTGTTTCATGTGTCCGCCAATTTCCAATTAGACTCCCAAAAATCCGACAAAGAGGGTTGTCTGCTGCTGGTCGAGGGGCGATTGCGGGGTGTGCCTTGTACCTTTGTTTCCCTATATGCGCCCAATTCAGGACACACAGTCTGCCTTCCTTTCACAGGCACTTGATTTAATAGGGGGATTTGCAGAAGGGGTCATTCTGTTGTTAGGAGATTTTAATCTTGTTTGGCAGAGGACTGTTGACAGTACTAGCACCAATAGGGGGGCTACCAGTGTCTTTCCCAGTCGATTACAACAAAAATTCACTGATTTGGGGCTCATTGACTCTTGGCACACACTTCACCACAACACTAAGGATTATACACACTACTCCCACGTACATAGGACATACTCCAGGATCGACTATATATTTTTTTGTCAGGCGCTGTTAGGTGATCTCCTGGCTGCCCAGATACTGCAGATTTCCGTCTCTGAACATAGTATGATTACTTTGGGTCTTCAGTGGTCTGGGAGCTCCCCCAGAACCCACAGATGGTACTTCCCGCTAGCTTTGCTCTGAGACCCAGTAACCAAAGAAGAGCTGCGAGGGGCCATCGTCGATTTTTTCTTGCATAATAATCCCCAGGACACTAACCCCCAGAACAACTGGGACGCTGTATACAACTTAACTCAAACTTAAACAGGCAGAGGGCACGGGAGAGGGAGGCATTAGAGGAAGAATTGGGGGCGGTTGAACGAGCACATAAAGCTAATCCTACACGGATTTTGCAGAGGCAGCTCACCGCTCTCAGGGGTAAATTGCACTCTATTTATTCCAACCGGGCGGAGATCGCCCTGTTGAAGATTCGTCAGTCGTCATTCCTGCAGGGCAATAAGGTGGGTCCACACTAGGCACGCTAGCTGCGAATGCACAGGGAAAAGACCTTCATTGGGGGGATCTTAGATCGCCAGGGCCTTCTCATCCACTCAGATACTGCTAAGGCGGACGTGTTTGGGGATTTTTATAGAGAATGATATCAGGGCACGGCACCTGACACGCTACGGCAGCAAAAGATCCTAGATAGCTTGGATCTTCCACACTTACCACAGGTGTCGGCGGCGGCCCTGGATGCCCCCATTACTCAAGACGAGATTAGTGCAGCTATCTCAAGACTTAAACTACATAAAGCCCTGGGTCCTGATGGCCTCACAGCTCACTTTTACAGTTCTTTTTCCGCAGAACTCCCTCACCTCGATGCTTTATTTCAGGCGGTCGCTACTGACGAGCAGATCTCTCAATTAATGGCAGAGGCAGTGATCTCCGTCATCCCCAAACCTGGCAAGGATCCGCATTTATGCGGTTCTTATCGGCCCTTTGCGCTTCTCAATCTGGATGCAAAGCTTTACTCTGCAGTCTTAGCTGCACGATTAGAATCGTTGATGCCAACGCTGATTCATCCCCACCAGTCGGCGTTTATCACGGGCAGGCAAACTCATGATAATATTCGGCGCACGGTCCATTTGATTGGGAAAGCCTCAAAATTTTGGATTCCTGCAGTGCTAGTGGGTCTTGATGCAGAAAAGGCCTTCAATCGGGTCGATTGGGCCTTTCTTTTTTTAACTATGAGGAAATTCGGGTAGGCGAAACACTCCTTACTCTACTTAGGGGTACACCTCACGGCCAAATTGCGCGATCTTTATAATGTGAATTACCCGCCCTTGCTAGCCCAATTCCAGCAAGATTGCCATCTCTCTATATTTCCTGGTTAGGGCGGATTAACGCCATCAAAACGATGGTCTTACCGAAATTTTTATACATGTTTCAAGCACTCCCCATAGCGCTAGAAGACTTGTTCCTTCCGTCTCTCCGTTCATTGCTCACTAAATTCCTCTGGTAAGGGGGGAGGGCGCGCCTTTCTCTTCACGTGCTTCGTCGTCCGCGTGCTCAGGGGGGGTTGGCTTTACCCAACTTCGCCTTATATTATCAGGCTGCCCAACTCCGGGTAGTGACTGAGTGGTCGGCTAGGGAATCTGAGAAGCATTGGTTTCATATGGATCGTGCTGTGGCTGGGAGGTACATTTGGGATGTGCTATGGAAGCCTAAACAACACCGCTCTACCAATTCATATATTAGCACTCCCACTCGTACAACGCTCTCCATCTGGGATAAAGTAACCAAGAGGCTGGGCTGGACGTCTTTCCCTTCCCCGTACACTCTCATCCACTTTAATCCCGATTTCCCCCAGAGCTCCGTGAGGGACCTTTTGATTGTTGGCGAAAGGGAGATTGTCTCAAAATAGCGGATATGTTTCGGGATGGGGGAGGTTCTGTCATTTGAGGAATGCAGGAAGGAATTTGCCCTCCCTCTGAGTGAGCAGTATTATTACTTGCAACTCAGACATTGGGTCCTGACGCCGCCTTTCCGGGAGGCGGCTGTTCGGGACTGTACGGACATAGAGAAATGTGTGGCCCTGCGGGCAGGGTCCAGGAAGGGGGCAATTTCGGCGCTCTACGAGTTGCTCCTTTCCTCTATCTCTCCCCCTCGGACGCGCTATATGCACTTTTGGGAGCGGGTTTTGGGGAGGGACATAGAAGATAAGGAATGGGCTTCTGTCTGGAGGGATATTTTCAAAGCATAACAGATCCTTGAGACCCCTTTGCGATTGGTACCTCTACCCTACCAAGCTTCAGCGTATATTTCCTGACACATCCGACTTATGTTGGCGGGGATGCGGCTTACAGGGGAATTTCCGGCATATATGGTGGGACTGTCCTAGGATCCGTCCATTCTGGGATGAAATCCTTTCTCACATTAAAGATATTCTGGGCTACCCCATTCCCACCTCCATAGAGTTTGCCCTTCTAGGCCTCCGAGACCCTCTTTTGGTGAGACAAACTAAGGCAGACAAGGCGATTATGTGGACCTGTTTAGGGGCGGCAAAGCTTACTTTGGCGGCTGCATGGAAAAAAACAGAGGCCCCAGCGATTTCTTTATGGCTCGCTCGCCTATGGCGGATCCTGTCCATGGAACGTCTAGCAGACATTTTTCAGACTGACTCTGAAGACTTTACAATGCACTGGGGTCCTCTGGTTTCCTACCTCTCCCGAGGTTTGCCCTCTGCGGTTTGTCCGCCAACCATACGGGCTCTGCATCTTTTTCAGTTTGAGCGGCCTCTGTTTGTTTGCTGTGTGCCTGGGCAGCTGGCCCGGATGTCCTATGGTTTGGTTTGTGTATCATCAACACTACCTATATTACTGCCTTTTTTCTTTTTGGTGCTGTTTTCTACTGTTTTTTTTTTTATATTGCGGCACCACCGGTTGGGGCGGGTGGGAGGGGGGGAATATGTTGAGTGCGGGGGGGGTTTGTTAGTTTAGAAATTTGCATCATTCACCTGGCACGGGGCGGTGACCGGCCTGAGGACTATGCGAAGCTGAACCCATCGTAGCTCCTGATATTGCTTCCCGGGCAGTTGCACGCCCCTTGTACCTCTTAGACTGTTGTCTTTTGTAATTGCTTTTGTCTGATGCTTAATAAAAATTCAAAGTGATCCAATAGCAATACATGATCTTTTTGGGAATATATAGTAAGAGATTCTCTTTCTTATCTAATTTCCCTTTGTTAGCTGCATTCTTTATTGGACAAAGAGCGTCAATGCGTTTCGGTGGAAAGGTTAAATTATTATGCAACAACCACCTTCTTCAGGACAAATATCAAAACAGGTGACTTTTCTTCATAGTATTTAAAAAATGTTATCTACAAAAGAAAAACATATATCAACCAATGTATACCACTTGTATTATTTCTATTATACGATCACATATTTAATATAGTCCTATCCGTTAAATCACAAATAATAATCATCATCTTCCCATCCACACACCTTTTTTGTTTACTGTGGAACTTTCATTGCATTTCAGTTTATTCATTTTTCTCTTTGTTATTTAGCACTATATTTCAGAGTGGGTTCATTGTAGTTCATACCTTGAGATTCATATCTCTATCCCATCAGTCTAAATGGGCTGCAGAAGGGGAGGGAACAAAGCTAACTAAGGACTGGATCTATGCTATTCACACACTCCATTCATACCATTGGGTTCTCACATGATCTGATGCTATTACTGACCGTAAAACAATGTAGGTCGTGACGTTCATAGGATTCAGGGATACTTCTATCCGAAGGTCCTTAATTGATATAATGCCTGATCATTTTGTAAAAAAAGAGGAGAGCCTTTAATAACCTTTTCATTAGTGTAAAGGAAGTAGAGTTCTATATGCTAATAACGTTGTGCTAATGATTACCTCCAACACTTTAGTGACGGTTAATATTTCTTCTTCTGTGATCAACTGGACCTTTTTTTCAAATATAAGTACCCAGGATCGTTACCTTGGCGACAAAATGCTTATGGCGTCTGAAAATAAGAGAAAACATATGGCCCCATAAGGTAATACCTATTTTTCTGAGGAACTCTATTACTTGCGGCTCCAGAACCTGTTTCCTGTTCAATGAAGAATCCAGCTAACAAAGGGAAATTAGATAAGAAAGAGAATCTCTTACTATATATTCACAAAAAGATCATGTATTGCTATTGGATCACTTTGAATTTTTAAACAGATTACTGTTATTCTGCTGTGTGTAGGGTCCATGCATTTATTGATGTGTTTGGTTGCACTTATATGGGACGCAAAGAAATTTGAATTGTATAAATTATGATTGTCTTATTCATTGCTTTATTATCTGTATTCCTTGTATTTGTTTTGCATAATTCTAATTTGACAGTGGAGAGTTAAACTCCTTTTTAATAAAAAGAAAAAGATTTTATACATATACTATTTTTCAGTGGTGGGATCATTATTATGTTCGATGCATGTTAATAACCCAAAGAGCAGGGGCTTTGACTGCCAAGATAAACTTGTTGTTGATGGTAGGCAACTTTGAATACCTTCTTCCAGGTTAGACAACATATAGCCAGGGCGGTGAAGGTGTGTAGAATGTATGATAAATAATATGTACTTCCAGGGATTTTTCTCTGCTTGTCTCACCCACTTCCGGCAGCAAAGCATGGCCATAGTCTAAGCATTTGATCACCATTGCTTGAATCAAGGTTCTGCGGTGATCAGTCAGCATGAAAGGAAGGATTTTACTAAGTAATCGTAGGCTATAATAACAGGAGCTCATCGTGGCTGCTATGTGATCCTTCATTGTTAGCGGTTGGTCCAATTTTAATACAAGATTTTTAACACTTTGTTTGGGCACAGGGGCTGTACCCAACTGTGAAGGCCACCAATCGTTTGACCAAACAGCCAAGGCTTTTCCCAGTAGCATGACTTCCATTTTTCAAGGGTTCAACTGGAGACAATTATCGGTCATCCAGTTGGAAATTGCCAATATGCCCATGGAGAAATGAGCTTTGTCAGCTTCTGGATTAGGACGGATGGTGAACAAAAGCTGGGTGTCATCAGCGTAGGAAATCGTTTCAAAGCCCAGATGTTCTACTACTTTTGCCAGAGGAGCCATATATATGTTAAAAAGGGTTGGGCTCAGGCAAGAACCACGAGGTACACCCTTGTCCAAAGGCATTTTCCCTGATTGAAATGGACTCAGGATGACTGTTCTGGGTTCTGTCGGACAAAAAGTTATGTAGCCATTTCAGGGCAACTCCTTGAATGCCACAAAAGGCTAACCTCTCTGCGAGCTTTGTGCGTGAGATGGTATCGAAATCCGCGGAGAGGTCTAGTAGGATCAAGATTGCTGATCCCCCTACATCCATTGTCAGCCTAAGGGAGTCAATCACGGCTAGCATGGCTGTCTCTGTGCTGAAACCAGGGCGAAAGCCCAATTGTGAAGGGTCCAAGGTTAGATTGGTTTCCAAATAGCTGCTTAATTGCCTGTTTATAATACTTTCAGGCAAGTTAGCCAGTAATGGAAGTAGGGAAATTGGACGGTAGTTGCCAAGCTCTTGAGGATTTGCTGAGGGTTTTTTCAGTATTGGGCGAACAAATGCTTCCTTCCAAGTTGTAGGAATAATACCAGATTGTATAGACTGATTGAACAGTTTTTGGATGGCTAAGCACAGCTGGTGGTTAGTGAGGCCATAATTTTGGGAGGGCAGAGGTCTGTGGGTGAGCCTGATTTGGCAGTGGACAGTGCCTTAGATACCTCTTCCAGTGAGGTTAGTTCAAAAGAATCGAGGGTACAATCCACCCGCTTTACTGGTCCTGTGGAATAGCCTAGGGATCCCAGATTCAGTGTGGCAGTAGTTGTAAAGTTGAAATAGATGTTAGCTATTTTTTCCTGAAAGTAGTGTGCTAAGGAGTTACAAAGTTCTTGGGTTTCCACAGGGGTTTGTTTGCAGACTTGAGGGGATACAAAATCCCTTACTATGTCAAAGAGAGCTTTTGAGTAGTGGCTAGAGAGCTTAATATGGTTCATGATGTATGTACGTCTGGCTGATTTTAGACTGAGATGGTAACTAGACAATGCTTGTTTAAATCGTAGTCTGGCCAAGTTAATCAGAGAGCATGGTTTTACGTTAATCTCATACGCTGATGACACCCAGATAGTTATATCTATCTCACAGAAGGTTGAAGTCACAGCTGTTAGTTTCCATGAATGCTTGAAGTGTATCATGGGCTGGATGAATCTACATGTCCTCAAGCTTAACACTGATAAAACGGAGGTCATGGTGTTTGTGAAGGGTCCACCTATATGGAATCAAGCATGGTGGCCAATTCGAGGCAGGCAACTGCCCCCCTCCGTCTACCAAGGCGAGAAATCTGGGAGTGATGTTCGATAACCAGTTAAACTTTGCAGGACAGATCAATTGCCTGATTTCCTCCTGCTTTTTTTCTATTGAAGATCTTACGTAAGATCTTGCCTTTAATCCCTCAGGATCTTAGAAAAACTGTAATAGGTGCATTAATCCCCTCAAAAATAGACTACGGTAACACACTATTCTTGGGCATTGACCAGTATCAGGTGGCCAAATTGCAGTCAGTGCAGAACGCTGCAGCTCGACTACTGCTGAACATCCATCCCTAAATATTACTCCATTTCTACTAGTATCAGGCTGCTCCATTGACTTCCAATCCAACAACGTGATGCGTTCAGATCAGCCAACACTGAGCTAGTTCGGGTTCCCAAAGCCCAAAAAGCCAGATGGGGAAAGAAAAGCCTACCCCATTGAGCAGCCAAACTCTGGATCAGGCTGCCAACTACTATTAGGCTGCAGCCTGATAGGCTCCAGTTTAGGAAAATTATTAAGACTTTGCTATTTCCCCCCTAAAAAGTTCAGTCACTGCGCCTGGACAAACACACGCCCTGCTCTCTTAGTGCCAAGACGCCTCGGCCTTCGTGCGCTTTATAAATAATTTACTTACTTACTAAGCCTCTGATCAGGAGCCAAGCAAACTAGCCCTTATGAGTCACTATAGAGGTCCTGGGGCAGGTGAAGATCCAGCGCTTGTACACAGTCAAGAGAGGAGCAGGGCAGCAATCTAGCAGGGCAACAGTCCTTCAGGGCAGCAGTACAGCAGAATGGCAGTACTTCCAGCAGAAGAGGAGTCCTGCTTCCACAGGTCCAGAAGTTTACTGAAGAGGTGGTGTCTGAGGTCCAATCTTTACACTTGCTTCCCTTCCTCTGGAAGGTGGGAGAAGCTTCTAGAAATTCTCTTCGAAGTGCAGAAGCTTCCTGCCTTTCCTGGCTCCAGCCTAACTACCGGGGGTATGCCAGTATTTGTATGGAGACAAAACAAAGTCCATTCTGGTACAAGTGGGGCTGTGCTCAGCTGTGCGTTCCCATCCTGCCAGTGATTGCCCATTCAGGCACACCTGAGCTTTCTATTTTGTGTGTCTGTCTGAGAGGAATACACAAAGTCCAACTGCCAGCTACACCCAGTCAAGTGACCCAGGCCAGGCTGCAGGAACTAAATGGCTAAACGAAGAAAATGCCAACTTTCTAACAGTGGCTTTTTCCAAATTGTAATTTAAAATTTGGCTCTACCTGAAAGACTATTGTTTTATTACAATTCCAAAAACGCCAAACATGAACTGCCCACCTGCTCCCACTCGGAAGTTACAGCTTACTAAATGTAATAAGCTGACTCCATCTATAACATGTATTTAGGAGTTTGTCACTACCAGCACTCGTGAAACGTAACCCTACATGTCTCACCTTTTAACTGCAATGCACCCTGCCCTATGGGTTTTCTAGGCCTTACCTTAGGGTTGACGTTGAGGCAATCAAAGGGGAGTTTAAGTCTTGGCACGGAGGATTTATTGCCAAGCTGACATGTTTTAAGGTGCTACTGAAGTGGGTGGCACAATAAGTGCAGCAGGTCCACTAGAAGCATTTAATTTACCGGTCCTGAGTATTTAGTATACCACTCTACAAGTGTAATACGGTTCCTACGAATTAAGTAGGACTGTCTAGCCGGATAACATAACCATCAGAATATGGGAAATGAGCCCACACATATCAATAGAGTCTGTTGGCCCAATTCCGAGCATCTGAACCCCAAACATTAGCAGGGCACCAGATGGTATCTGTAACCTCAGACCTTGACCATTCTAATGCACCAAGAAAATCGTGAAAACAGATCTAACTTTTTGTTGTTACTCAGGCATGCCCAAGGGAGACACAAGAAATATACAAATTAACTTTTCAAACATTTATTGAAACAATTGTAATCTTGTGTAAAAAGTGTGAGCCGCAATTATTAGTAGGATGAAACAAAGAATTGTAACCAGCATTACAAGAACGGTGAAAAAGATCATCCACTATAACATGTTGTGTGATTCAAAATCCCCCATGTAACTCTAATGGATCTTGGACAGAAGTGACATCTTCTGTAGCCTACAAGGGTTGGATATCAATGACGCTAAAACCAAATATACGCTACTTAACCCTTGTAATACCACACGCCCCAATCCTACTCTTAGAGGGTCTCTCTTGGAACTTATTCACACTTTTGAGTAGGAGTAGGCCCAGGCTAGAGTAAATATCTGGGGGCTTTATAATGTTACACAAGGGCTCACCTTTTCACCCCATCTTCCCTGCTTTTTAAATTTAGAATCTCAAGCACTTGGTTCAGCACTATAGTGAGCTGAACTTTGGGGACATAGGGACGTGTCTACCCTTGGGCTGATGGAAAATCGTTTTTGCTAGAGTTAACTGGCCTTCCCATCAACACTCCGTTGCTCCCTCTAAAATGAGATATGGGGCAAAAAAATATAACTGATGTGATTGGCCTAAGGCCTGTACTATACTGAAAGAGACTTTGGTCTAATCCTGAGTTGGCAGTTTATTAGGTAGGGATGTTGGAGATTCTACGTAGTGCAGGCGTAGATGATATCTCGTGGCAGAAGTATGTAAGAGTTACTCTTTTCAATATTGGTTTAAATCAGCTTTCGAGTTTCAAATGCTCAAGTTAAGGACGCATACCGGCGATATAAGATGATCTTAGGATCTCTGACCTTGGCATATCTTTAACATAAAGATAGCTATCGGTGGGAAAGGTTTTTGGATGAAATTGAGACGGCAACTGCTATGAAATTTTTCCTGCAGTTTAGATATGGATCTCTCCCTCTCTCCTCTTTCACAGCTCGATAGGGGGGTATATTGAGGCCCTGAACCCAGCAAAGTGCATCTTGTTTAGAAGCAAATGAAAAACAGGAGCATGTTTATTTTTTTGTCCTGTGTACCAAACTAAAAAACTCTAAATAGTAGCACTTCCCAGTATGTAGTCTTTGAGATATCACAATAATTGTTGACCATGTGGAGGTTAGGCAAAATATTATAAAAAAAGAACATATTGCCCAGAATTGTCCAAGGTGGAAATAATTAGACTAATGGTGGAGTTTGCCTTATGATGAAGGTTTGTACTGTTTTACACTCTCTTAATGATTTCAATGATGTATTTATGTTTTAGTGGATTTATGCACATTTTGGGGTCGATTCCGAATCGGGAAAAAACGCTCTGAATAGCCGTTCGGAGCATTTTTCCCGTACAAATCGTACCCTGCAACGTCCCCTGCACGTATGACGAAGTACGATTCGTACCAGGAGCTGGACTCCATACGAATCGTACAAATCAAATCCCCGTACGAATCTCCCTCGGAACCTGCAGTACGCGACATCTGTACGGTTCGCGGCTATTTTTTACGACCCGGCAAGTACGATTAGTGTCGGGTACGCACCGTATGACCCTTTTTCTATGGGAGCTGAAAACAGCTGTAAAAGCAGAGTTCGCCCCGAAAGAGGTACGGAACGGCCCCCCCCGGGTACGGTGCGTACACCCCATGATCGCAGGGGTACGGAGCGTACCCCTGCGATCACGGGGTGTGCGCACCGTACCCCACAATCTTGGGGTGTACGCACTGTACCCCATGTTCGCTGGGTGTGCAGTGCGTACACCCTGCGATCGCGGGGTACGGTGCGTAGATCCCGTGATACACCACTGATGTGATTGTTTGTCTTGAAACTCAGAGCTATCTCCAACCAGAAGTCTCCAACTAGATAACCAAATGCAACGGCATTGTGTTCAAATGTTTCTAGCCTTGGACAGAGTGCACTGGCAACATGATAAAAATGCTTTCTAAGAAATGCAGAATAATTTTGAAATATGTTATCCAGTAAGTGCAAGGCATGTAAAACGTCACCATTGGAATAAGATGCCAAGTTGAAACGTACATCTAAAATGGAGACTTGTGGACTGGCCCTGTTGAACCTTATAACACAAGGGACTTCTAATATAATATACTAATAAGGCATAAGACAGTTTAAGCATGTTTAAAGGAGTGAGCACAAGCACTTTAGCACTGGTTAGCAAGAGCAAAGTATGCAAATTCCTACGGTCAACAAAAATGAATTCAGCAAAAACTGGAAGGTAAAAGGCAAAATATTTGGGGGATGACCATGCAGAGAGGCCCAGGTCCAACATGAGCTCCCTCCAGCATAAAGCCAGGGGAGACTAACCAATAATACCTTGATGGGCTTCCCTGCTTAGGCGATAGAACATTGACCATGGCCCTCTACTTCAGGGGCACTTGTGAGTTCTATGCCCTTATGAATTCAGTTGGATCCCTCTGCTTACAGTCTACTGTGCACAGAACTGACCCATGAGCATCCCTTCACCTCACGTGTGGACCTCATCTCCACAGCGCTTAAGCTTAACTTGCTCACAGATGCATCCTAGGAGGCAGACAGCACCACCATGGCCAGCAAAGGGATGTGACCCATTCCACCCTAGGATCGAACTTCTGTCGCCACCGCACAGAAAACTCTGCCCATAAGAATCGCAACCAACAGAGGCCATGCAGCTGTCAGATGAAGAGCCAGAATGGAATAGTCTAAGAAGTCCACTAAAGGCTGTTTAGAGAGTTTGTGGCTGTTCTTGAACCTCAAGTGTTAAAAGCGTGTACCTCCCAACGGGAAGCACGTGCGCACATGTTGCAACCCAGGGGTAAGTCTCTAATGTGTTAAGTGTTCTTTCGCGCGATGCATATATCATGCCCCTAGATTATCTGATGTCTACCTTTCCGAATTAATACAGTTCCATATTAGTTGTTGAAAAACACTGGTGTGCCTTTAGACTCTTTACTTAATCAGTAGCAGAGCTTTAAAAATGAAACCAAACTCAGTGAGACCTTTCCAGATCAGATGAACTTTAGACTGATGTGATTGGCTTGATGACCTTGAGATATTATACTTCCTCTGGTAGATATCACATTGATCTCTATCCATCCAGATAGACAGCCGACCTGAAGTAGATTCCAAACTGTATGTTAATGAGGGGAAACATTTTGCTCGGATCACTTTCCTGATTGCAGAGGTTGATGGGCTATACAACTGTGCCTGCACTCTACAATGGGAAAATACTCAAGATCTTCTTTAATTTTTTAATCTGGCAAAATGATAATGTGACATTCTAATCCCACTAACCCAGATGCCCAAAAACATGTAAGAAATAACACTGTCTACAATGGTGTTGCCTCCTCTTTAAGTTTCCCTCGAAATCTACGTTTCCAGTTCAAGACTACTGTAACCTTTTATTGGTGGTAGCAATCAAGTTCCTTCATATCCATCTTCTTAAGGAACCCAATGGATTTATTGTGGATTGGATGACACCTTATTTGGTACCATGTCTGTTATTCATTTTACTTGATTTTCTTCACATATACAGTTAATGTCTTTACATCAAGAAAAAGAACTTGCACACTACAGCAAAGGTGTAAATGTTGGTCACTTATATCTTATCGGATGAGTTCAGAGTCTAGAGTTTACCTGGAATTGAAAGCGTAGAAGCGGAGGCTGTAAAAATTGGAAAGCGACACTCGGTGCCCAGAGCTTGCTGTTCGCCCGGCAACCCAACAAATTGATTAAGGGCAGCCCGGCTGGCCTGGTAGTGCTTGGCTTAAAGGGGCTGGGAATGAGAGGAGCTAGAATAACAATGCTGGTTCTCAGCTTAATTCCTCCACCAGCCAATGTGTAAACTCTAGTTCCTGCTTATCAGTATGCCAGTGGCTAGCGGAAGCAGCTAGGGTGCTTGTGCCGTTGGCATGCCACCACAGCCACGTTACATCCTCGCCTGGCATCTCCCTACATTGCTCTGCCTGCCTGCACCCCACCATCCTAAGTTAGTCTCGACTTCATTTGGAGGTGGAGGGCATTATTGTTATGGGACAGGTTTCTTGGGCAGAGCGAGTCAGGTCGATGGGGATTGTGGTGGAAGCGTCAGCTGTGGTGGGTGAGTGTTTGCCTGACACAGGGTGTCTGGTGGGGGGGGGGGGGTGAATGCTGGTGTGTGTCCTGGTCTTCTGCTGGCCTTCTGTATAACATCAAGGCGTGCATAGCATGTGGCCCTGGTGCGGCTTGTAGCATTCCTTATTTAGTAGCCTATTCTGGCTCTATTCTGGTTTTACTCTAGCTTATTCAACCACCAGCCAGCCCCTGGTCTACCTGGACCATCAGACCACTATACCCCACACTTTCATCCGGCCGCCTGGAAGGCCAGTGCAGAGCAATAGGACCTGAACGTGTGTGTTAAAACTAAGCAACAGAGCACTCATAACTGAAAGCCAGGTAAAAGGCCAGACAAAAAGCCGGAAGCAAACTTAAGGTAACACAGGGCCACACAAAGTACCTCATCTCCACTCCTACTCTGTAAGTTGGATAACAGGTAGTGAGATCAAGGAGAGCAATGCCAGAAGCCCCTGCGACAGCAAGCAAGCTGAAAGAGCTGGGTATTAGAATCCATCTTAGGTCTCACAAACGACCTCAAGAGTGACCAGACAGCAATGCACAGGCTTAGCAACTTCTCACTTCCTTCAACAATGCTAGACTTTTTCAATATTTCAACAGACAATTTAGAGGAGGATATAGTGGACAGCAATAGTAGACTTGATGACAAAAGAGTGAATAACATCAACACGATAACACCATAACAAACACATCTAAAACTGTTGTTGAGAGTGTAGAAGCATGCTAAATGGTGCAAAAACTGATCGACGCAAAAACTGATCAGAAATGAGTTAAGCAATACAAACAGCTATGGCATTTGTGAGCCAGTGGCCCATACCTCACTATCAACAACAATGAAAGAAACCTTAATTACAGATGGGCAAAAAAACTAAACCCCACCATCAACACCCCAGAAAACAACAAATTCACTAGAACAAAGCAGGTGTAATGATAGGACAGCCTGTGCAGACAAGGACCCTATCAGCACATCGAAAAGAAGCACGGAACCTGGTAACTACAATCGAGCAATAAGATTGGTAAATTCACTTAGGACTGCTTACCCCAAACTTGTGACAACTTTGATAACTGACTATCACTCAAAGGAATCTCCGTGATGCCAGATTTATTCCGATATTAACAAAGGCACCCAAATACAGAGCAGGACACAATGGCCCCACCCACTTAGGATAACTGCTTGCCAAGGAGTGACCAGGCACTCTAGGAAAATCAGAGACCTGCATTACTGCAAACAAAATATATTGAAGAACAAACTACAAATGAAATTGTCTTAAAAGCATTTAAAGATCAACCTGCGGAAAACCCACAGATAAATAGGCTCAGAACGGGCCCAGCAAATGACCCAGAGACAACAAATGGTGAAGAGGATAGCTCTGATAGTCCTCAGAGGTGTTGGACAGCCTTATTGGACATCTCACAGGCAACAGTTGAAGCACTAAACTATCATTCATCAAAATTAGATTTACAGGTTGATCTATGAAACACCTTGGCAATGTTCAGACCTGGAATAAACATTAAACTTGAAAATATGAACAATGTAATACTTGAGCACAGAGCAAAACTGAGGCAGGATATTTAACATGCCACCCCAGCCCCATAGTGGATAAATACTCTTCCTCAGTTATTGAGCAGCCTGGTAGAAGTAGCCAAGCACTGTTCCAGTCATAGGAATCAAAGATTCAACACCACAGAAGGCGATAATTCATGTACAGAGGATGGTACTGTGATCTTACATCAAAACTAGGGGACAGCCAAACAGGCAACAAGGATATAGATCTCTCACTTATGCTGAAGTAACATCAGGGTAGCAGTGCTAATGGTGAAACAACCTTTACAGCGCAGTCATTACATCTCACTACCTTTACAACGCAGTCATTACAATGCAACATCCTTTACATTGCATGCCATTACAACGCTGCCGTTACATCGCATGTCACTACAATGCATGTCATTACAACGCATTTCACTACAATGCAGGCATTACATCGCCTGTCATTACAACGCATACCATTACAACGCATAGTACCCCCTACACTATCCAACACTTACCCTAGAGTTGCACTCACTGGAGTTAGAATAGTCATTTTTACCCCTACACTATCCAACACTTACTTTAAATGCGTTGTAATGGTATAATGCAATGTAATGGAATGCGTTGTACATGTAGTTTCTGAAAATGAGTTGTGATGGCATGCAATGTTAAATCATGCATTGTAATGGATGTTGTGATGGAAAAACTGCATTGTAAAGGCATGTGTTGTAAATGTTTGCGTTGTAACAAGTACTATTCTGCAAACTGTGTGGACAAGGCAAATGCCAACTTATGGAACACCGACTCTGCATTTAGGAAAGTGAATGAATGAATGTTGGATTTATAGAGCGCGTGGTTACCCTGAGGCGTCCCATCGCTGTACCACTGGGGAACCTGTCCTGGCTTTCCTTGTGAGATGGTCCCTTTACTGGGCATCCCCAAGGTGCAGCCAGGCATCCTCGGCGGTGATGGGGCCGGAGTGGAGATTAAGCAAGCTATTGCCCAGAGTTGCAGCGTGGGACCCCATGGTTAGAGTGGCACCGAGGCGAGATTTATCGGGCCCGCTGACATTGGTCCTGCACCCGGCCGTGTCGGGAATTGAACCCTGGTCCCGGGCAGACCTCTGCCTCCGGGTGTGCCGCCTCTAACCGTTGAGCCACACTTCTCCACAGTGGAGGATGCACTTATACATGGTGGTGTACAATCCACCCTGAACATAGCCCAGAAGCAAAACGACGGTGGTGATAGACAAACGACGTATCAAGACGAATGCCTAAGACTCCTGAATGATACCAGGAACTACAAACCCTTACAATCAGAGCCCACAGATGACCTCAGGATAGAAATCCAACATCTGGTGGAAACTGCCGAGTCAGCTGGAAAAATCTCTAAACAATATGCGGACTACCTGTGTAAATCTGAAGGCAGAATCCCGTACTTCTATATCCTACCTAAAATGCATAAAGGAAAGATCCCTCCCCCTGGTAGACCTATAATTTCAGGGATAGACTCCCTCCTGAAACCACTGTCCAGGTTTTGTGACTTTTTCTTAAAGACAATTGTTCAATCAACGTCAACCTACTTACAGGACACCAAGAGCCTACTGAGACTCCTACAAGATATCACAGTTAATGAGAACACCATACTGTTGAGCTTTGATATTGAAAGCCTGTACACGAGCATACCCCAGGATGATACCATTACTGTCCAAGAGAAAACTCTGAATAACAGCACCTGGACCTTTAACACACCTAAGGCATTTATTTTGGAATGCGCCAAACTCGACTTAAAAAGAAATTACTTTGAGTTTGAGGGTTCTCTCTACCTGCAAATAGGGGGGACCTCGATGGGCAGTATTTTTGCTCCCAGCGCGACAGGACTTTATGTTTTTGATTTTGAACAGAGATTTATTCTTAATGAACAGAACCCCTTCTCCAATCACCTGACCTTTTGGAAACGTTACATAGATGAAGTCCTGGCAATCTGGAAAGGACCCCTGGAAACTTTGCATGAATTCATTGCATGGATCAACACATGTGACCAGAATCTGAGGTTCACCAACAGCTATGACAAAAATACTATGGTGTTTCTTGACATCATAATAACAAAAGACAACACCCGTCTTGAAACTAAAACATATCAAAAACCCACAGCCAAAAATAACCTTCTACGCTTTGAAAGTTTCCACCCCGATCGTTAAGGGAAAACCTCCCTAATGGACAATATCTAAGACTCCGCCGCAATTGCAGCAATACCCCTGCCTATCACAACCAAGCAGCTGAACTAACTGAGAAACTTACAGTCAGAGGGCATCCTAAAAAGGTCATCATAAAATGCCAAAAAAGAGCCAGAAACCAGCCATGGGAAGCTCTGCTAGAAAACAAAGTGACTAGCAATAGGAAGACTATACCACTAACTTGTGTCACAACTTTTAAATGCCATATCTAACCAAATGAGCAAGTGCGTGAATAAACGTTGGTCTATACTGAACATGGGCAACTTGCATTGGGAGAAACCTTTATTCTCTTTTAAGAAATCACGCAGCCTAAAAGATGCCTTGGTGAACACCAGACCAAAAGTGGTCAACAATAATGAGAAACAATCAATCACCAGAGCTTGGGGTCTCCCTGCTGTCATTGGGCCTTTTCACTGCGGAAATTGTAGCGTATGCCATCTTACCGATAACACAAAAACTTTAGACCTGGAAGAAGGCAAAATTTGGAAGCAACAATCCCACACCAGCTGCAACAGCACTAACGTGGTGTACCTTATCACATGCACATGTGAGAAAACATACATAGGAATGACAACCAGGAAAGTAAAACAAAGGATCTGCGAGCATCGCAGTACCATCCGCTGCAAGAAGAATTCAACCAGACCAACAGACCACTTTTAGGAAGCCAACCACACCCCAAATGACATGAGATGGTCGGTGATTGAACAGGTCAAGGCTGGGCCGAATTTACAAAAACGACTATTTGAAAAGGAACAACGGTGGATTTATAGACTATCCACACATATTACAGGATTGAACGAAAACATTCCCTGGGGCTCCCTCCTTTAGAAATGATCCCACACGCACCATGATGACAATTTACCCTGGTATTTGAATCCCTTTAATGTGCATAAAATCTCTTAGCGCAATTTATGGGTTTCGCCCTTATATTTCAGCCACCTCCTACGAGGAATACCTCTATCTCTTTTCATTTCCTTCATTGTGTTTGCTAATCACTCTACCAAACAGGTCCATTGCTCCGGTTTCATTACATTAGCACCTTTTACCTTTCACACAGGTCTACCAGCTTGACCTGCTCCCCTTCTGTGCCCAATGAGATATCCTTAGCCCACAGGTCTATGTCTCCCTCCTTTCTGTGTAAACGGGTCCACTGACCGGTTTATTTGCCCTTAGTTTATTTGCATCGCCCGACCTCCCAACGAGTGCACAGGCCTATTTGTCCTGGTCTGCCATGTGAATTCAAACGAGCACCCCGGCCGGGCTATTTTCCTTTAATTTCACTATTTTGGCACCGCTCGACCACCATACTGGCGTGTCGTTTGGTTGCCAAGTGACGATTTCATCACGCGCCCCACGTGGCCCCGCCCATCCCGGAAGCTGCCGCCAGTTAATCCCCTCGCCGGCGGCTCCACACTGCTACGGGGACAACGAAGAGGCGTTTAGGTATCCGGTTCAGCGAAACTGTACGTTTTCTTGATAATCAGACGCTGCTGTCATACCGCCACACGGCAGCGGCTTTCACTGGCTCGCATGGAGCCATCTTTCAGCCTTTCCGATATACTCATGGCTTTTTACCTATTTCGTACCTCAGAATAGGTTTCCTCATGAACAAGCCTTCCTCTGCCCCCGGAGCAATTGAGACCCTTGAATGGAGTAAGATTCCCCCCACTTGACAGCTGTCTTAAGATTCGGATACAATTATATATGCATGCATGTTTGAATAAACTCACCTATGTCTGAGTGAGTTTTAATAGTCATGCAACGAATAATCTTCTGTGTGCAAGTGATACTATTTAATGTTATTTCCTAGCCACCACGCACACTTTTATTGATCAGTGTGAATGAGTGAGCTTATATTGATGGCTATATTATAGCACCACCAATTAACGATATACGGCCAGCAAGCACTACTACACGAGATACCAGTAATCACCAACGCTAGTTTCCACGTCCCTGGCACATTATTTACTGCGATATAATTACAAATGGGATTCACATGAAGCATGCAGAATTTTGAGAACCTACACTACGTTACAGGCACGTATACTATCTGTTTGTGACTGTTTTCATTTCCCTCCCACAGGTTTCTCTGTTTTTCCTCACCTATTAAGGTTTTTGAGGCAGCCTGCTGCACAATTTTGCTGTACGGTTCAAGGAATGTAGGACTGGGTACACGTTAGTGTGAGTACACCACCCATTTTCCTCTTTGGTATTGACGAAAACCTGGGATTACCATTTACAGGTTGAAACATGTAGACCCCTTTTTTTATATAACATACGCATAGATAGTCCTGGTCAATATAACCTACCAATATCTACACCTTGTTTTTATTATTGTCCTGTAGCTTCTGATTAAAGTTTTTTCTACAAGTCATACCAGGACAATTTTTAACACCACTTCTTTGCACTCTACACTTAAAACCAGCTCCACTGTAGTCAGGTGTCGCAGCACACCCGGATGGCACTCGGCCATCTGGGTGGACCCCAATTATGAAGCATGTCACCAACCAGGTTGGTGAGTGAGGGGTTTCTTAACAAAAGGAAAATATCCTTTTGTCTTCTCTTCTGACATCCCATTAAGTACCTTTCATGGTCCTTTTGGTGATACTCTTTTGTTTATACTAGATTTCAGTCCCGGGGACTAGGAGTACCCTCCGTTCACTACGGTGACGAATCCCTCACTCTCTCCTTTGTTGATACGCAATCACAAACCACATCAGCAGAAACAAAGCAACTGGACACATTTAGTTGGCATATTTTTCTTTTTAACCCTGTACCAAAAGTACTAAATCTTAAATGCGGCTTGTCTGTTGTATGTAAGGGCTGCATTAAATAGTGCTACCCAGTGCCAACCTTGTTCCATGTCTTTGAAGCACGCTTGCACTGCCCCTTATTTCAATATTTGTTCTATGTCTGGCCCTGAAGTGCCATATTTGTTCCACATCTTTGCTGGAAGCTTGCACTGACATACCCTGCAGTAGCACACCTGTTCTATGTTTTTAAAGGACACTTGCACTGCTCCTGCCAAATGACACTTGTTCTGTGTCTTTATGGGAAGATTGTGCTGCTCTTGACCAGTCCTGTATGTCTTATGTGTTTGAGCCAAGGCCCCCTTTCGCTACTGATCCCTGTGATCTATCCATTTCTGTGTATTTTAGGTCTGACCAAAATATGTTTTTTCTGTCTCACAAGCCTTATACTTTCCTAAAAATAATACACAATTCTGCTTGGACAAAATGGGCTTTAGGTAAGCCCAGTTTAGTTTTTCTTCAGACAGAGTTCACACATTAGCCCAGCCCTCAAAAACAGCATGCCTATAATTTGACAGTGGATCAGCTCTCTTCAGCCATTGGATTTCTTGACAAAGTATTGTTCTGCCAAGTAAACAATCCTTGACCTTTAGGATGTCAAGTATTCTGAGTAACAGTAGTTTGCCGGCTTACTCTCTGCTTCTCTGCATGCAGAGAGGTCCACACTGAGACAATATTTCCTATAGTACAACCCCCAGCAGCTCATATGCATTTGCAGACTAATTTTGCATTTGCAGGTGAGCAGGCTGTAAAAGACAGCATCTGTGCATACAGGGTTGTGATCTTGTCATGTTTACCCCACCAGGGCCATGGCAGATGACACCAATGTAGTGCAAGCTCAGGGACCACCCCGCTCTCTGTCATTCAACAACACACGCTGGTAGGAGTTCTTCAACCATTCTGCGAGCTTGTTGATCCTGCACAGCTGTGCCCATGTGGGAAAGGTGGGAGGGGAGGGTGAATAACTACTTCATTGCCACCCATGATTATGATGGGGCTGTCAAGCACTCCCTGCTACTCCTCTATGCAGGGGAGGAAATCTATAGAACTATATCAGCATCTCCCTAAAGTGGGAGTGGTGAATGATTAAAACACAGCAATGAGGGCCCTCAACGCTAATTTTTTTAAATAAATCTTTTTCATAAACACACTCAACATAAAGGTACAGTTCCACATAAGTCAATAATAGGGAGTACAATGAAAACAAAATACATACAGGTACAGTAGGATAATGCATTGGAAATCACGGGAAGGGGGATCATCACACTCAAAAGTACAGGGAGGAGTACATATATTGCCACGGTATTCATTCCAGGTGGCCCAGATCTTTGACCATTTTCGGGGGCTGCCCAGGGCTACGTAGACAGTCTTTTCCCCAACATACACCAATCAAGATCTTTCTCCCAATCAGTGACCGTGGGTGCATGCGATGCCCCCCAGAGTTGAGAGATATTTCTCTTGGCGACCATGCAGCCAAGTGTGACCCATTGTGTGGCGTGTGTGTTAAGGTCAGTGGGTTCCCAGATGTTGAGGAGGCATCTAGCGGTTTCCGGCTTAATTTCGACCTCCAGTGTTTCGCTCATTACTTCGTGTATCTTACGCCAATATTCCTGGATTGGCTTGCAGTGCCTTATTATGTGCATGAACGTGCCCATTTGGGTGCACCCCCTCCTGCAAGACCCATCTGCCAAACCACCCATATGTGTCAATTGAGGACCTGTTATGTAAATTCTGTGCAGGATCTTTAGCTGCACCAGGCGGAGACATGCCGGGATAGTGACAGGTTTGGGGGAAGAGGCCACTGCCTACCAGTTTTCATAATCTAACTCAATACCATCTCCAGCCCATTTTTCACGTAGTGACAGCAGGGGATCATCCATGTTATTGATGAGTTTTCTGTAAGTCAGGGAGATAGCTTGTTTAGGTAAGTGGCCGTCTAGGAGCCTGTCCTCTAGTGAGGACAATTCTCGTGGGGAGAAGTTGCGGGGCAACCCTGTTTGCAATGCGTGCCGGACTTGCAGGTAACGAAAACAAATCTGCCATCCATCGCATATTGACGTTGGAGGGTGTCAAAGGGCTTCATGCCCTCTTTGTCCAAGAGGTCCCTAATGTGGGAAATACCAATTAGATCCCATTTGTCAAAGCCTTTGGAGTTTCCCAGGTCCCCTAGCTTCTGTGAATCCCATAAAGGTGTGGCAAGAGTCAATCTATTGTTCCAGCCTAGCGATTTAGTTGCTGAGTGCCAGATTTTAACTGTGTGATTGGTAGGGCCAGTAAGTGGGTATCTGTTTGATTTGGAGTACAGGGCTCGGGTGTAGGTCCCGTTTGGAAGAAGCCATCTGTCCATATTGAACCATGGGTCTTCGGGCAGACCATAAGTGCAGTGATTTAGTGTTATAAGATGTGCTGGCCAATAGTATTTTTTAATGTCTGGTAATCCATTCCCCCATCATACCAGCTGAGCGTACGTTTTTGCAAAGCAATGTGCAGTCTCCCACCCCAAAGAAGGTCTTGCTGGAGCCCTTCTATTTCTTTCAAATACGAGTTTGGGACAGGGTCGGACGATTTTTGTAGGACAGAGAGGAAGCGGGGCAGGGACATCATTTTAAAAAAGGCCCCCTCGCCCAGTAGAGAGAGTGGGAGTGATTTCCAGTTTGTGATATCACGTTTGGGTCCTTGTAGTGCAGGAGAAAGGTTACAGGCATACCGGAGTGAGCAATCAAGAGAAACTAATATATCTAGATATTTGAAGCCTTCTGAGACTATCGGTATGGGGCAGTTTCGAGGTAGCGGAGGAGGGCCCCCAAAGAGGACATATAGGAGAGAATTCTGCCAGTTGATACGAAACCCGGAATATCTGCCAAAAATGGCTAAGATCTCGAATACAACTATAAGGGATCTTTTGGGAGACGCGAGGTATAGGAGTAGGCCGTCCGCATATAAGGAAATATGGTCTTCCCAGTCTGCCAATCACCGTATTCCATGGATCATCCCGTCTCTACGGATCCATGCCGCAAGGGGCTCGAGGGCCAAAGCAAATAGCAAGGGAGAGAGGGGGCATCCCTGACGGGTCCCTCGGCTAAGTGTGAAGGTCTCTGATTTTTTGTTAATTACGACTACTTGAGACATAGGGGTGCTGTATAGCAAGCGCACCCACCATCTGAAACTCGGCCCAAATCCCAATTTTGTGAGCACAGCGAAGAGATAAGGCCATTCAATCGTATAAAACCCCATAGTGGCATCCAGGGAGACTATGAATGCATCCTCCTGCATGGTCGGCACCCTGCTCAAGACGTCATGCACTCTGCGCAGGTTCAGAGCTGTGTTCCTCCTTGGTATAAACCCCGATTGATCAGGGTGTACTAAGTCCCCTATTACCTTAATCAGCCTATTTGCAAGTACTTTGGCCAGGATTTTAGGTTCTGCATTAAGCAATGAAATAGGGAAGTAGGAAGCGCAGTCTGTCTTGGCCTTCGCTTCCTTGTGAATTGTGACAATGGTTGCGATTCTCTGGTCTAGGGGCAGTGATCCCTGTTCAAGGCTATCTTCAAACATAGATTTCAGATATGGGGCGAGTTTATCTGGAAGGAGCTTGTAAAGCTCAATCGGGATGCCGTTTGGGCCGAGGGCCTTGCCATAGGGAAGCGCTCGGATTGCGATCGCAATTTTGTCAGTGGTGAGGGCACTATCCATGAATACTCGGTCATCGTCCGAGAGCGCTGGGAGGGAGATATCTCGTAGGAGTTCGGAAGAGTCCGCCTCAGTGTATGGCTCTACTGAGCTGTAGACTGTGTGAAAGTATATTGCAAACTGGTTAACTATGTCCTGGGGGTCTGTTATGGGGGACCCATCAGTGCCTCTAAGCTCTGGAACAAACCTACTAGCGTGCTCTTTTTTATCTAACCAGGCGATTAATTTTCTAGCCTTATGCCCCCAGTCATAAAGTCGGTCCAGTCTGTCCTGCCCCATTACTTTGGCACGGTCAGTGACCAGAGCCTGGTATCCGACCTTGTAAAGAGTGTTTGAAGGGCTTCAGGTGAGGGACCATAATTTACGTCATGCTCAAGACAATAAATCTTTTGTTCTATGTCAGAGATGTCTTTTAGTTTGTCCTTTTTTGATCCCGCTATTAGGGAGAGGGCTTGGCCCCGGACTACTGTTTTAAAGGCTTCCCATAATATTTGCGGGGAGTCAACGGAGTGCTCATTCTCCAAGAAGTAATTGTCAATGGATTTAATAAGGTCTTTTCATATTTTTGGGTTTTTGAGGTACCAAGGATTTATTGGGGCACTCAACGCTCATTTTGAACCACATCTAAATCTAGATTTTGAGCACATCAAACTCCAGTACACCTGCCAGCGGGAGGGTGAATTTGTTGATAATTTTACAAGCTATCTAGCAAGTGTACGGCAGATGATCAGCCAAAAGAAATATGAATGCAAATCATTCAAAGATGTCGGGACAAGACACTAAGGGGTCTGATACTCAGACAACCTAACATCAGTCTAGATGACATCTTCATCATGGTAAGGTCATATCACCTATTGGTCGCAAGGGCCACAGAAATGGACATAGCGATAACACAAATACTAACAAATGCTAACAAGTGATAACACAAATTTGATAAAGTGCTCAGGGGAGGACCAAGAGGCGAGAGTGCCACGGGGAGGCAAACCCCCACTAAGGCCATCCGTCAGCTTTCATTGGATGACCATGTGCTTCCAAGAACAACCCATGGGTAAGACATCAGCAGGAAGAGTCACCCTTGGAGGAAGAGGAGGAAGTATTCCTCATCTTGTTCAATGAACCAGTCAAACGGCAGAGAGGGCCATAACCAACGTGTGTGGTGGAAGTTGCTGCAACTGCTGTGAAAGCCCTCATTGACAAATGAGCTTCGGCTAATGAGATGGGCATTCAGCAATATTGATGCCTCCACTGAGGCCAGCTGTGGTCCTGTCAAACACCAAAATATATACATACAGTGGAAACACGCCGCTCCCACTGATAGGACTCATGAAGGTGTGTGTTCGGTTGAACAACCAGTAAACCACTGCAGCATTCCATGTCATTGAGAAGGAGGCAGACACAGTACTGGGGTGCCACACTGTAGATGATCTGAGCTTGGTATAATTTGCAAGGAATGTACAGGCATTCCAAGTTGATGAACTGTTGAACCAATTCCCTGGCCTTTTCAAAGGGTTAAGATGCCTGCAAGCCCCACCAATCAACCTACATATTGATAGGTTCATCAAGCCTATGGTACTACATCATTTCTGCATACCATTCCAATGGTGGAGCTGGATAAATTGAAGAAGTTAGATGTGATTAAGAAGGGGTCTGACCTTACTCCCTGGGTATCACTAATGGTGACCACTGAGAAGCCAAAACAACCTAGTTAGGCACCCCTATGCATCGAAATGTGCTCCCCTGAGCAAGGCAATCAAGAGTGAATTGAAAATCATGCCCACAATGGAGAATATAATAGCTGACCTAAACGGGCCAGATGGTTCCCAAAATTGGACCTCAATGCTGGTTATTACCAACTCCAGTTGGCCGAAGGAAGCAGGAATATAACAACATTTTTCACACACCTGGAACTGCGAGGATTCAAACAGCAAAATTTTGGAATATTGACGGTGATGGAGAAATTTCGGAATGCAATAAGGGAAGTACTGTTAGGAATGCATGGCTTCATGAATGTGAGTCAGAACATACTGATATACTCGGTCATTGCTGAAGAACATCACCTGTGTCTGAGGGCCACTCTGAAGTGCCTTTGTGATCATGGGACGACGTTCCATCAGGAGAAATATTCATTTTTTTCAAACCACCAAAGAATTTTTTGGTTACGTCTTTACTCAGGAGGATGTACAAGTGGACCCAAGGAAATTGAACACCATCAAACCAGCTCCACCACCACGTAATGCCTTGGGGATGCACAGCTTCTTCGGTATAACCACTTATTGTGGCCAGTTCATGCTCAGTCTGATGACCATTGCGGAACCCATGAGGGCATTGACAAATGCGGACATGCCCTGGTAGTGGGGCCCAGGAGAGGAAGAGCCATTCAAGAAAGTAAAGGAGGCATTACTAAGCAAAGCAACAATGACACACTTTGATCCGATTCCTAAGCAGAGGAGAGAATTGGTGGTGGATGCAAGCCAAGTGGGAATGGGGCAAAGCTCACACAAGAAGTTGAGCGGGGAAGATGGGCAGCCTTGGAAGCCCTCACCATAAAATGGCCATATGAACATTTTCACCTATACCTGTGTGGACGCTCATTCCTTGTGATCACTGATCATCAACCAGTAATACCATTGTTCAAGGGAACAACACCCCATTCCCCAACCCAGATTGAACGGTGGGCCATCCAACTCCAGCACTACCATTTGCCGTAGTGCACAGGGCGGGGGCCAAATGTTCTGCTGACTTTTTGTTTAGGCATCTACCCCAAATTCAAGGTGAAATGGTACAGGAGACTGGCCACACTGAAGAATATAGTTGCCTGGTGAGCCAAGATGCCTGCCCTCCGGCACTGAGTCTATTGGAGATAACTGAGGCAACCGCAGTTTACACAGTGCTCATGAAAGCACTGGCGACTCTACAGCAAGGGAGCTGGCAGTCATTTCTGCAGGATGCTAACCAAACGGGGCAGCCCAGACAAAGAGCGTCTCACACGGTTTTGGAGGGTTCGGCTTGAACTCAGTGCTATTTAAGTCGGTCTCGTTTTGCAGGACCTGAGATTAGTCATTCCAGAGAGCCTGACATGGTAAGTGGCTGTGCTTGCCCACATTGGACATCTAGGGACAGCAAAGAAAAATCTCATCTACGAGGGCAGGTGAGGTTTCCAGGACTGTAGGCATTAGTGGATGAACTCATATGGCAGTGTGCCGCATGTCAATTCACCAGTAGTCTGGAAGTACCAGCACCAATCATAGCTGAGGATCCTTGTGTCAACCCATCAAATAAAGTCTGTATGGATTTTTGTAGGTTTCCTGATGGAAGGACGACCATGGGTATCATTGACTGGACGGCATTTGCGAATGTGGGGCCAACACTGGAAAAGGGACTAGCTCTATTCGGCTTCCCAGAAGATATCAAAACAAACAATGGGACACTTTTTTAAGGACATGAGTTCAAGGATCTGCTTAGTTGCCTAGGGATACAGCATTGTCGAATTGCACCACAGTGAGCTCAGGCGAATGGGGAGGTCGAGTGATTCATGTGGACACTAAACCAATCATTGAACATTGCCACCTTTGAAGGGGAGGACCTGGAGCTCAGCCTTAATTTTTTTCTGCTGGAATACCGCAGCATGCCACTCTGCACCATTCAATGCCCCCTATGGCATAGTAGCTGTTGCACATGAACGGACGCAGCAACGTGGATATAGTGAGGATTTGCCAGCTGATTTGTATCAGCGTGCACAGAGCTTTCCGTGATTTCATGGATTTTTGTCATTGACGTAGACTTGGCTTGAGGCAATGTGAGTAGCGGACGTACTGGCCAAGAGAGAGGGAGATACTGCACCCGGGTCGCTGAGACTTTCACCAGTGCTAAAGAGATCTTTACTTTTGATCGATCTCCAGATTGTTGTATTTAACCTTGTTCTGAAGAGGCCAAAAAAGTAAAGGCTGAAACGTGGTCGCGTCAACACTTATGTGGAGGAATCTTGGAATAACATTAGGGCATATTATCAAAACAGGCGATAAAATTATCGCCGGTTTAGCGGCCGAAAACTGCCGCAAGAACGCCGATAATGGGCTTGATATTATGCTCTATGGAATTCCAATTGAAGCCCATGTTAAATGTGAAGGACATCTAACATGGGCTTCAATTGGAATTCTATAGAGCATATTATTAAGCCCATTATAACCATTTTAGCGGCGGTTTTCTGCTGCTAAAACAACGATAATTTTATCACCTGTCTTGATAATATGCCCCATTGATTTTCTGGAACTGTGTTGTGCCACACTAGAGTCAGGCTAACCAGGGGAACAGCCTTTTAGTTTTGCACCTTTTAGATAACCTTTTTTGATTCATGTTTGTTGTGTATTGTAATGTAAAAATACTTTGTGATTGATGTCAATTGTTTCGCTTTGGATAGGTGTCATTGCCATGTGTGTGTGATAGATTGATTTTGATACATTCGCTATGAACAATGATTATTGCTGAGAGGGTAATTAAATGTGATCTACTCAAAAAAGTGTTCTGTATTGTTTCCTTTGATACCAATTTTTTATTGTATAAAACTACGTCCCATACCCAGGTATTAAAGGGTTATTTGGGTATACCCCTGTTGTTTATGTATGGACACTCAAGCTGAAGGGCCACAGGCATGACCAAATTCCGGTACACTCGGAATGGAAACAACTAGAGCATGACCCAACTTAGGAGGGTGCAGAACAATCTGAGAGCCCGTATCCAGAGTAGAGCCGCCCAATGCCAGCTTGGGCCGGGTGATTAGGTACTTTTCGAGGACCACAGGCCTGGGTGAATGTTCTGGACCCCGTTTGAGTCAGGTGTATGAGAAGTGGTGAAGGTAGAAGGCACAATGGTGACTGCCTGGAAGGGTAAAGAGACTGTAAATTGGAACATCTTATGGTTCAAGAGGGTGGAGGTCTCTGGTCAGGAGAGAATGTCGGAAGAGGAAAGCCTTGAGACAGGGAACCCTGGGTTGGCAGAGAGGCCCGAAGACTGACAACAGTGTGTTGAACCATCAAGGGGTCAGGTAACCAGAGAAGGGCATCTGGTGGAGCCACTGGGACAAAAGGAGTAGGGAAGCTGGATCGGATAGACCCCATAGTCAGCAGTATGACCTAAGGCCACATCCCAAGCCCAATCAGAGACTCAAGGACTTTGTTGTACACCATGTCAAGGTAAAAGATTCAGAGCAAATTGGAAAAGGGATGTTAGTGAGCCACCTGGCCACTGTAGGGGCTTACCTTTGCTCCGGATGTCATGCGCCACACACCCTCTGGCGGGGCACAGCCAGGGGTTCTAAATAAATGGAGCTTGTACTGCATGTGGTCTTTGTACCTGTACAGTATCCAGTGCTTGTAATGTTACTGTGAAAGTGAGTGGGCCTCTCTATTTTCCCCAGTCACATGCACCACTGTGTAACTTTCCGGGGCAAAGGAATCATTCCAGATTATATTTGTTAATGTGTTTTGGGAATTTAACTGTCTCTAGAAGCTTTCCCTGTTTAAAATGAGCTGCCCATCTCAATGGATTTTGTAAGGACAAAACATGAGCTTCACATGACCATTCATCATTCTGTGGCCCCATTTTTTATTTGTAAAGTGGAGTTGTCACTGTTCAGAGCCAGACTGCATGAATGTTTGCTGAACATAGCAGTTTCAGACTTGCGGGGGCTTGCTTGAACTCTCTTCAGGCAGGCAATGTAACTACCACCTTTGGGAATCTCTGTGACTTTTTTTGTGTGACCATAAATTCTGGGGCGGTATCATGAAGGCACTTTGCTGGCTCCTTGCAGAGCCATGTGCTTGTTATTTACAGGAAACATCCTTTAAAATGTAGGCATTAAATTGCACTACCTTTACAATGCAGTCATTACATCGCAACATCCTTTACATTGCATGTCATTACAACGCAGCCATTACTACGCATGTCACTACAACGCATGTCATTTCAATGCATGTCACTACAACGCAGGCATTACATAGAAAGTCATTACAACGCATACCATTACAATGCATAGTACCCTTACACTATCTGACACTTACCCTATTGTTGCACTCACAGGAGTTAGAATAGTAATTATTACCCCTACACTATCCAACACTTATCTTAAATGCGATGTAATGGTATGCATTGTAATGGTATGCGTTGTAATTTTGTGATGCGATGTAATGGAATGCTTTGTAAAGCAATTTTGTTTTAAATGCGATGTAGTAGTATGCGATGTAAAAGAATGCGCTGTGAAGGATGTTGCGATGTAAAAACTGTGTTGTAAAGGCAGGCGTAGTAAATGTATGTGTTGTAACATCATACATTAGTTATATACAGCTGCTTTGCTTAAGGGAATTCATTTAAATAGATATTAGTCTGCGTTAGTGTCTTATTTTCAGACAGCACAGCTCAGGGACAGAAAGACACAAACTCTGCTTACTGTTTCCGAACAGTACTGTCTGAAAACAAAGCACTAACTCAGAGCAATGTCGGGCTTAAAGGAATTCACTGTATACACTACAGGCACATCAAACAGGCGCTAAATCCGGGCACATCTTATCCAAAAAATGTTCTATAATTTTCAGAAATTGACAAAAATATACATATTTCATTATTTCATCTTTTGTGCACATAGACACTTGAAGGGGGTTGTGCATTATTTATATTTCAGATAAATTCAAATTCAAATTCGAAAAAGCTTTATTCGAAATTCATAATTGAAATCATAAAAGCGTACATTAAAAAGTGCCTAACACATTAGTTAAATTGTACAATATAAAACATTCACCAGGATTAAAAAATGCGTTTCAATAAAACAAAGAAGTCTAAAAATATGGTTAGTTCTCATGATTATTTATATTGAATTTCTAAACTTGATTACTAGTTTAAAAAAAGCTAGATATGGCGTAGATAACAGAATCATTTTCTAGCTGTTGCAGCCTAATAAATGCTCATTTGCAAGTGCGGTGCCCCCACGCCCTTAAAATTGGTTTCAGAAACCCCCCCTTGGTACAGTATACAATTTACAGAATAGTATCCAATGAATATTTGATTGGGCAGAGGTATCATCACATGGGCATATATTTCAGATATGTAAGTAAGTTAATGAAATGGTTTGTATGTTGAAAATTGCATACTGATGGAGTACTTAGTACTTAGTATTATCACTTGGCCAGGCAAAAACTGATATTGTGTCTGCCCATCCCCAATTAAGGATACATATTGCCTCTCCGAGGATTGTCAACATTGAGAGATACAATGTTCCAATTAGTAATATTTGTGTTCGAATTTAGAACATCATTTTCTTTTTAAATCCTGATGTAGTTTCCTGAGGATAAGAGATATGTACATACAAATAATTTTGTACAATCATTTCATTTTTTCTTCTCAGGTGGTTAGGTACTTGGACTTCACACTTGCAAGGCCAGTTGACAGTTCAACTCCTTTGTTTTCCGGAGATTACAATGCATCAGGAGACTATTATTCCGAATTTGAAGTTGAAGATACCTTTGCTGTAATCCTCCTGACTTTTGATGGTCTAATTTATTATTGTAGAATCTATGGACCGAATGGTGAGTGCTCTGCTGTCAATATTTAAGTGTACACTTACACACAAGCGTGTACAGACACACATGCACACACACACACGCACAAAACACCAACAACATTGATCATTATGCAACTGTGGGCAGACACCACAGAATAAGTTATGAAGGTGTTTCTCAAAGTTTGGCATTTTTTGGAATGCAATAAAAGAAAAGAATATAAAGAAAGATTTTTAAAAAAAAGGAAAATGTATGAAAAAGGAAGGAAAGTGGTCAACTTTATCAGTGATTTGTTGTAAAGAAGGAAGGTGTCAATGTAATATTATTCTAGGGTGTGGGGGTCCCCTGCAACTTCCAGAGAGTAAGGTCTTCACATCATTGAGAGGCTCATTAGTTCAAGAAAATAAAAGTACTCATGTAATATCATTACAATTCTGAAGCAGAGGAGTCGGAACCATGGACTCTTCCCTTTCTTATCTTCGTATCACATCAGGCCGACATTATTACTGTCACTGCTCATGAAGGTCACTAGCAAGATAAGCTTTAAATGGAGCCCATAGCTTTTGATTTTTGATACAGCGGCGGCTGCTGCCAAGCTGAGGTGGGGGCTTTAAAAATAAAAAAATAATAATAAAAATATAAACTTACCTTTCCTGATGGCCGCTGCGATCTTCTGCTCCTGCATTGCACTGCTCCTCTGCTCCCGTACCGGCACAAGTCTTCCCATGAGTACAGGTTCCCAGACCCCACGCAATCCCAGCGCTTCTCTTATGCTATTACTCCCAGCATGAGAGTAGCGCTAGTATTGGGGGGAGGCGGGCAAGTTTTCTGTTCCAGTAGGGACTGGAAGCCTCCGCCCCTGAGCACTAGGATATCTCCAAGGAACAGCTGGACCAGGCTTCTCCAATCAGTAGCTCCTGCACTACTGGTAGCTCTCCAGCTGCCTTTAAGTAGCTGTCCTCTGTATAGTCCAGCCTAGTAAATCAAAATCTTTGGCTTGGTTCTAATAATATATAACTACCAAGATTGAAAATATTGTATTTGAGACGAAATTGTGTGTGTTTGTAGAACTCATAAGCTGCTGGTAGGTAAAAAATTGTTGAATTTACAGAATAAATATTAATATGCTATTGACTGATAATTCATTTGGCATTGGCGAGATTTATTACTAACATTGTTACCTTGGTTCCAGGAGCACTGCAGCTATGGCTCTTATGAATTACCCATGACAAGGCATCCCAAATTGGCCAAGCCTTTTTTACATTACTGCTGGCAACCCTGCCTGATGCATAGACATGTTTACTGCTGTAATAGTGTATAGTGTAGTCAAAAAGTCAATCAGTCAAAAAATAACTTTATTTGGTTAATTAAAACCATAAAAGCAGTGCATGATACATAGAATCAGATTAAAAAATACAATTAAACAGGTGTAAAGAATTGATTGCTACTCCTTCTAAGAACACAATAAGCACATTCATTAAAAAAGGGATTGATAGATGTGGGGAACACCTATATCAGCATGTTAGAAACATTCTCACCAAGGTTTATACAGAAAGTCAGATTTGATGATTAAGTGGTGCGGCAGCTCTTAGTTTATTCTGTCTGGCGGCTGCTACTAAAAAACAGGCTACACCATATGCAACCGGCACCCAGTTCAACATCTGGAGGTATAATAATGCTGGCCGTACCTGGACGAAATTCAAAGGTTTCAAGATGGGAACAAGAAATTTTTTCTGCGGCACCAGGTAGTGCTCACAGAACATGACCAGGTGCAGAGTGTCCTGTGTTGAAAAACAGTCACATGTACAAGGGGGAAAATTTTCTGGGGTACCCCATTCTGTGTACGAGCCAAGGATAAGATGGATCAAATTGAATCTGAACCTTATGAGCAGGAAGCGATTGTAAGGCTTTGTGACATATTTTAAATAGGGTTCCATAGCTGTAGTTGTGGAAAGTTGAAAAAGTAATCTCACTGTAGGTTTACTGAGTTCAACCGATTCTCTTTCGCATTCCAACAAAGTCCGAAAGTGCTGCTTCACCCACTTTACATCCTCTTTTTGGAGATTTTGCGGTAGAGAGTACATTTCCGGGCACCCTAGCCTTGCACATGCCGCTCTAACATATGCCAGCCATGGTATAGTGTGAGCTTTGTCAATACAATCTTTAAGGATGCAATGATTCAAGCTGATTTCCTCATTTGTCCAGGTTTCAATCCAGCAAAGTACTGGGGACATTTTTAGAAGATCAGAGACATATCCCATGCCTATTTCATTATGGATTGAATGTGTGGGAGAAGATTTCGGGAGTGTCAGCAGGGCCCGTATAAAATTGTTTTCAGCGATTTGTATGCCTGGAGTTGGGACATAGCCCCAAATGTCTGCCCCATAGGATGCGATTGCCACACATTTGGCTCTATAGATCCTGGTCATGGCTTCCATAGGTTTCGAGCCCAATCTTTTGGAGAAGCTCAGAAGTGCTGTGGTGGATCTAATAACTCCGTTTTCCTTAAATTTCATTTGTGGCTTCCAAGTTCCTCTCTCGTCAAAAGTGACGCCCAGGTAGCAGAAGGAGGGCACCCTCGAAATTGGTGAGTTGTTAGAGCTGAAGGATCTAATCTTCGTATTTTTCTTTCGAGAGCCTACGACCATAACATTGGATTTGGCAGTGTTAATTTTTAGGTCGAGGGCTTCCATGAAGAGGCCGAAATGGTCCAAAAGTCTTTGCAGACCTATACCAGTCCGCGCTATAAGAACAGCGTCATCCGCGTATAGGAGGACCGGGATAGGTAGCCCCCCCATACGCGGGATGTCCAGGGTGGCTGGGTTCAAAGATTTCCCCAAGGCATTGATGTACAGTGTAAAGAGGAGAGGGGCCAGGATGCACCCTTGTCTGACCCCTCTCCCTGATCTAAACTTTGCTGTACACCTTCCATCCCTCGTTGCCCTAACAGACGCAAACAAATTTAAATGAAGGTCATGCAAAAAGCTAACCAAGGTAGTGTCCAAACCCAAATTTCGTAAGATAGACCATAGTTTTGAACGATTGACCAAATCAAAAGCGGAAGATAAATCCATAAACCCCAAATAAAGAAGCCCCCCCTTCACCACAGTATATTTGCTAATGATTAGATGAAGGTTCAAGCATTGGTCGATTGTCCCTCTGTGTGCCCTGAAGCCGTACTGCAAATCTGAAAGGATCCCGCTCTCCTCCAGCCAATCCCCCATTCTGTGCAAGATGACTCTGCCTAAGATCTTGACGGCAGAGTCCAACAGGGAGATAGGTCTATAGCAGGCCGGGTCCGCCCTATTCCCTTTCTTAAATATAGGCACAATTATAGAGGTGGACCAAGAAGGTGGGAAGCCAGCTGTGGGAATCGCATTAAAAACGTTGGTTAAAATCTTTGACCAAAATTGTGGGTACTGTATGTAGAGATCTGCGGGTACCCCATCGGGTCCTGGGGCCTTGTGTTTACTGGTATCTCTAATCGCCCTTTCGACTTCCATGGTGTTAAAATCCATAACCAAGTTGGAGTGGTCATGGGTATTGGCAAATGAGGCAGGGACTGTAGATTCTTAGATTTTGCCAAAATGGGCTAGCCATCTGTTGTCCTTTATGACACAGTCTAAATCCGATGTCCCATTATCTGAAAAAAAGGGCTGATTTACAATGGCCCAAAACTTTTTACTGTCTCTCAGCACATCCACAGATAAAAGGCTATTCCAAGCTTCCTCCTTGATTTGGGTTTTGCGCTTATGTACTACAGTTTTATATTCCTTCCTTAGCTTGGCCACTATTGACCTGTCTCTGGGTTTTTGTTTAATGGCTTTCAGCAGGGCGCTATGTATCCTCGAGCATTCCTTGTTGAACCATTTATGAGTCTTTGTTTTCCCTTGCCCACCTGACCTTCTTTCCAAGTTCTTGCTGATCCTTGAACAAATCTCCTCATATGCGACCAAAACCTTGGGGCCCTCGGCAGTTGGGTCCAAACATACTGCCATATTGGCCTCAGACTCTTGGGCGAGTGAATGAAAGAATTCGTCTGGGACAATCATCTCCCATTTTAGACGCCTTCCCTGATCTTTAGACTTCTGATCCTTTGGAGCTGCCACGCTTAGCGGACTGCCGGTACGGAAGCAGTTTAGGTCCAAGGTCAGGAGGACAGGATAATGATCACTTGAGATAAGATCGACCACACTGTACTCACGTGCCTTTGCCAGGGCCCCATTTGAAACAAAAATATAGTCTATAACAGTGTTGGCATCTCTCCCAGCAAAGGTTGGGGCTCTAGGCTCGCTAATGCCTTGGTCAAATTCGTAGAGGTTTAGATTAGCTAGAAGGGACTCTAGGTACTCGCCTTCGGTTGTATGCTCGAAATGAGGAATGGCTTCAGATGGTATACCCCCATATCTATCGTTAAAACAACCTCCCTCACAGGGGTGAATGTTAAAATCCCCCAGAATAACCAGTTCTGGGAGGGTAGTGCAATCAAGCCTATAGGCTGACAAAAAATTTAACAAAGAAATCAAATGTTCGTTTACAGTGGCGGACTCCTTTGAATTATAGAAATTAATCAACAGAAAAGCCTTTGAGTTAGGGAGGGTCCACTCCACCGCAAGCGTATTTATTAATGCGGTATCTAATTTTTTGAAAACCCCTGCTAGATCCAGAGAACACAATGTGAGTAAACCACCCTTTGCTCTCCCTCTTACACCTGGTACTGCCGGAATGGAAAAGCTACAGAAACCGTCCAGGGAGAAACTGGGTGTGGTATCCCACGTTTCTTGAAGTCCTAGAATGTGATGTTGTTTAATAAATCTTTGCCATGTTGGGTCTAAAGCCTTTGCATTTAATCCTGCCACATTCCAGGTAAGGACTTTACAGAGTGCTAAGTCTGTGTTAGGGGCAATCGATGTACCCACGCCCCGACTCTCTCTCATCATCAGGCTAGTTCCGGGTGTGGGGGATGAATTAACTATGATCAGGTCCGTTATGGCGACATCCTTGCGAGGACGGGTTGGATTAGCACAGACGCTCCGTTCCCCTGGCGAGCCCTGAGTATGTCAGTCCACCCAATCTGTAGTTGACAGACAATCAAAACGATTTGCTATAGGGAAATGCAAGGGATTAGATGGGACGTTTAGCGGCTGCTCGTAGTAAAAGGGATGTATGAGATGGGAACCATGAAAGGGGCCACCGTGACGTGGTCTACCTCCTCTAGTCCCCACCAAGTTCCATACCCCATCCCAGCCCTCCTCCCTGGCAGGGGGTTGTGTGTCCCAGGGGAAGTTAAGCATCTGTCTAGGAATGCGATCGTGTGAACCTTTAAGCCAGCTCCAGCGGTTATCCGTTTGATTGTGGGGAAGATAGAAATACGAAAGAGGTCTGGCGGTCACCGTACTCGCCTGGTATCTTGGGGCCCTGCTATTACAGATAAAATCAACTACCTCCGGATTCTCGAAAGTAACCACCACGCAGTCCCCTTGCAAATTTTTTCTGTTGCCTCCTACCCAGGGAGCCCTCTCTATCATTAAAATGTTGGTGGGTATGTTTGGTGGAAGGGGATAATTATTCGCTAGCCAGTGGCAGACTTTGTTTTTAAGAGCCTGATATGATTCTTCTTCTGGCGAACGAATTTCAGTGACTCCAGTAAGGATAACCACATAGGGCGCGGCATCCGGGGGGAGGTGAATATTTCTACGCGCCATATCCTTAGCCTTATCCTGTGTATCAAGTTTGGAGGCCTGAGATAGACCATCACTGGGTGTGAGCTGGGAAGTTATATTGTTTTTAGAAGAGATCAGTGTAGTATCTGTTTTCTTAATTTGCTCTACAACAGGGGGTTTAGGTTTTGAGCCTGCCTGGTTTAAAGTGTTACTGGGTTTCATAACCGTCGTTTTATTAGTCTCCAACACTTTATTGGCAACCAGTGGGGTCTTTGCGGGTTTAGGTAGATTAGTAACCTGGGTGGGTTTATTATTTAAAGTGAAACTAGGGGCACTTATGTCCTTATGTATATTTTTTAGGACCGTTTCCAAGCAGCGTAATCTTACCTCTATGGGTTCTAATAATGCTTTTAGCATATTAAGGATTACTGTGTTATTTGTGCTTGAGCTGGTCTCCTCCTGTGGTGGTGTACTTATTGGGTTACCTGTAGGTCCACTAAGTTGCAAAATTTCTTCCAGACTTTGGTCAATTATGGTATCGTCTGGGAGACTCAGCAGTAAACCTGGGTTGTTGGGAAGTGAGCCCTCTATGGGGATAGGTAGACCGACTGAGGGTTTTTCAATGTTAAGAAGGTTGGGTAAAGTGATGGCCTTCTTCCCTTTCGCAACAGTTGAGGTATTGGTTTTACGTTTTTGCTTAGGGATTGCCCCTTCTATCCGGGCCCTTTCTTTTATGTTGGCTGTGGAGATAGTAATGTTTGTCTCACTACATTGCGTTCCACTCTCAGTCAAGATGTTGAGGTTAGGGGAAGCTTCCAGGTCCTGGACAATATTTGAGGCATCCAAGTCCCCGTTCGCTCCGGGATGATGTACTAAGACCTGTACTTCTGGTCGGGAATCAGTTTTTGGTGTCTGAGCCTGGGCAATGAGGCCAAGGGAAGAACGCTTGGCCATGGCCAGGTCTTGAGAGACTCTCCTGTCCATGAGTATTATCCCTTCGTCAATAAGTGCGTGTGTACGGGTGATGAAGTCGTCCAGGGTCCCTGTAAGCTTTTTAGCTCCTGCAGCGGCCATACTTCTCGTTTCACGGCAGGACATAACCCGTGTATTCAAGATGAATGAGAGACGGATTGGGTGCTATATGTGCCCGACCAAGATTTCTGGCCCAGTCCAGTCTCCTCGGGCCTCTGAGGGCCACAGAGGGCCCGCCCTTTGCCCGGGCTTAGCCCCGGGCACTCCCGGGCGCTCCCGCGCAGCGTAGATCACTGCTTTTTATGGGCGTTGGTCAGGTTTTAGCTGGGCGGGGCGGTCAGGGAGAGCGGGCCAGGTGACTCGGCCTGAGGATTGCCGGGACTCCTGGGAAAGCGAGTCCCGGTTCCTACGCTCGCAGCCCGGTCTCGCGCTCACTCGCCCAGCAAGTACCTGCAGCTCCTGTGTCAGCAGCGGCGATGCGGGACCCGCGAAGCGGGTTCCGCGAGTTGTGGCGTGGTTCTTCCTCAGTGAACGGCAACAGGGTAAAGTGAATTCAGCGTCCCCTGTGTAGTCACTAATGTAATCTGGTTTGATGTGTTCACTATACTAAATATTAGTAGATCAGGTGGTTTCCATTGAACATAAGTAGCTCTTATTGGAGGAAAGGTTGGAGACACCTCAGATATCCAAGTGTGCATGTCAGTTTGGCCGTCCTAAGACGGCCGGCAAAACTGTCATGCTCACTTTCAGTGCCTACTACTCCCCCCCCCCCCTGCTGTATGACACTGCGGCATGGCCCATCATTAGACTCGGCAGACTGTAAGTAAAAATAAAAAAACAATAAAATAGTTTTATTGTCATTTTCTTTTTCTTCTTTCTGCTGCATTTCAGCAGTGGGTCAACGTTCCTCCACCATAGCGGAGGAGCCGCCCCTGTTTTCATAGTTCCTCATTAAGCATTGCAGAAAGCTTCTCCATTGTATTTAAAGGGCACACCTTGATGCACCACAAGAACACCTGAAAGGTGTCTGGGGAAATGCAGCCAGTAGCACAAATGTGGCAAGGTACACCTCCGGCCCCAAGAGCATCATCTGCGGCATACCCCATGGCTCCTCACTCAGACCCACTCTGTTCAACATCTACATGACTCTGCTGGCACCCAACTTTTGCAGCCATGATCTCAACATCATCTCCTACTCCGAAGACAGGGCCACCACCTAAGCGAACTTCCAGAATGCCTGATCGATGTCACCGACTGGAGGAGAGCCAACTGCCTAAGACTCAACACTGAAAAAAACGAATTTCTCCTCTTTGGAAGACCCCCCTCACTGTGGGGTGACTCCTGGCGACCCTCTGCCCTCTGCCCAGCACCCACCCCCACTACCCATGCCTGCATCCTCAGAATCATCTAAAGAGCGAACTCTCCATGCGATTTAAGATCAACTTGGTTGCCTTCACCTGCTTCAACACTCTCTACGTCGGAACCACCACCCTCCTCCTCATACGCCTCCAAACATTCCAGAACTCAGCAGCAAGGATCATCCTGGACCTGCCCAGATGATCCCACATCACCCCCACCTCCGTAGCCGGCACTGGCTCCCTGTGAAGAAGAGATGACACTTCAAGCTGTTTACGCATGTTTTCAAGGCCCTCCAAAACACAGGGCCAAAATACCTGAACAACCTCCGGACCATCCACCAGCCCACCCGATACCTCCAGTCTGCTGCCCTGGCCCTCGTCCCCTGCATACATTGCACCCGAGCCAGAGGACGCTCCTTCTCCCACCTCACAGACAAAGCCTGGATCGACCTCCCCATCTACCTCTGAACATCTAGCTTCCTCGCAGACTTCATGGGTAGACTCAAGACCTGACTGTTCAAGTGGCTCCACCTAACACAAGCACCTGGATACCCCTCTGGGTGATTAGGCAGAAAGCTAAACTCCTAGTTTGATTACCTAAATACCAGTGTTCTAAGAGAGTTGAATTCATTGTAAAAGGATCAAGAATAAGATTTATTTATGTGAATGCAAAAATGTATATCTCGAATGCAATTTACAACATTCCTGTTCCTGACCTAGAGGTTCATCATTCATTCCTGGGATTCACCATTTTAAAGTGGGATGGATGATGGCTTTGTATAGGCCACTGAATATATGGAAACCCTAAACCCAATTACCCACTGCCTGTGAAATAGTTGATCTGTTAACGCTTGTTCACTTTCCTTGCCATTAAAAACAATTCAAATTTCTGGCGAATTTGTTTGAAATGGACTCAAGGAATCCTTAATGGGAAGAACGGGGCTACATAAAGGATTCTAGGGAGGACACTAATTTTCACAAAGACAATCCTGTCAAAGCACAAAATTTCTAACCAACCCCAGTTGTGAAGGTCTTTATAGAGAGCATCCAGAAAAGTGGGGAAGTCTGAGTTGTAAACATTGGCAACAGTTTTCAGAAAGTTAATAACTAGATTCAATCTTTAGTCATAAAAAACCCATGATGGAAGAATAGCGTAGAACAGTCAACTTCATTTACACTGTTCCCCACTAAACAAATTTAGCATAATTGACTTTAAATCCAGAGACCAAAGAAATATCATTTAGCGGGTGTAGTAAAGCCAGTAAAGATTTGTCAGAGTTGGCTAGGAAGCAAGAAATATAGGGGCAGATGTATCAAAATACCTATTTGCGATTCTCAAAGAGCGATTTTTGAAGAATCGCTATTTGAGAATTGCAAAATGGTATGGGGCATATGTAGGTAGGCTTTTGCGAATCGCAAACAGCCTTTGGTATGTAGGTGCCACATATCAAAATAAGGAATCGCAAAAATTGTGATTCCTTATTTTGCTCAAGCATTTAGGGAATCGCAATTTTGCGATTCCTTAAATGCTATGTAGGAGTGCCTTTGACATTGCGAATATGTCTTAAGGAATCGCAAAATACCACCTACTCCAAGTAGATGGTATTTTGCGATTTCCTTTCAAAAATATTTTTTTTTTAATTCAAAGTGCCATGTGGCGCACAGACATGCCCTTAGGGCATGTATGTGCGCCACATGTACTTACAGGCACATTCCAGTGGATGCAACAGGTGTCCTTTGGACACCCTGGCACCCTTGGAATTGCGATTCTCAAATTGCGATTTTCTCATAGAAAATCGCAAATTGAGGATGTATCCCCATTCATTCCTATGGGCCTCTTTGCCCATAGGAATGAATGGGACACTCATTCCTTAATTGCGATTCGCAATTTGCTAATTGCAATTAAGGAATTTTTGAGATTCTCAAAACAAATTGCGATTTTTTTACCTACATTCCATTTTGCAATTCTCAAATAGCGATTCCTTAAAAATCGCTGTTTGAGAATTGCAAATTGTGAATTACCTACATATGCCCCTATCCCCCAGATGCATCAAGAACCCATTTTGCTATTCCTTAATAGCGAAAAATAACGATTCGCTATTAAGGAATAGCAAAATGCAATGCAGGAAGAAATCACTAAAAAAATAGTGATTTCTTAAAATTCCTTAATTGCGACTCGCAAATTGCGAGTCGCAATTAAGGAATACCTCCCCATTTATTCCTATGGGCCTAGAGGCCCATAGGAATGAATGGGAAGACATTCTCAATTTGCGAATCGCAATCAGCGAATCGCAAATTGAGAATGCGATTTCAAGAGTGCAGGGTGTTGCATCCCTGAAATTGATCTGTGCACATATGTTGCGCACACACATGCCCTTAGGGCATGTGTGTGCGCAACATGAAACTTTCAAAAATGCACTTTAGTGCATTTTTTAAAGTTTTTGCAAATTACCATGAAGTTCAACTTCATGGTAATTTGCGAGCCCTATTAGAGAAATTGCTATTTTTTAAACTTTAATGCATTGCATTTAAGGAATCTCAATTTGAGATTCCTTAAATGCAAGTAATCGCAATTTTGCGATTTCTTAATTTGCGATTTTTGCATTTGGGATGATGCATCCCAAATGCAAAAATACTGGTCGCAAAGGAGCAGATTCTGAGAATCTGCCCCTTTGCAAGCGGATTATACTTTGATGAATCTATGCCTATGTATCTAAAAAAATCGCATTTGTTTTGCGATTTTTTAATATTCCTTATTTGCGAATAGCAAATTGCAAATTCGCAATTAAGGAACATTTTCCCATTCATTTCTATGGGCCAGGAGGCCCATAGGAATGAATGGGAAGTTATTCTCAATTTGCGATTCGCAATTTGAGAATCGCAAATTGAGAATAATTTCAAGGGTGCAAGGGTGTCATAAGGACACCCTGATGCACCCCTGAAATCTACATGTGTGCGCAGATGGCGCACATACATGCCCTAAGGGCATGTATGTGCACCATATGGCACCTTCACAAATGCCAAAAAGTGCATTTGTGTAAGAATTCGCAAATTACCACCAGCTTGAAGTTGGTGGTAATTTGCGATTTCTTAAGGAAAAATCGCAAAATTGAAAAGCTTGATGCATAGCATTTAAGGAATCACAATTATCATTATCAGGTTTTAATGTGTCAGTGTTGAATCCATCATCTTAGGAGTGACTGACAACATTGTTAAAAAAGGAGTTCTACTAGGTTATTTCAGAAGGCCTTATAGAAAGCCACAGAAAAGCCACTTGGGCCGGGCACTTTATTGTTGGCAAGGGCCATGATTGATTTCTTGACTTCTTCCGGATTTTAAATCTCTTCTAAAGCTTATTTTTCTAGCTCCAAATGGAAAAAATAAACATCTGCCAAATGCATATCTTATTCAAAAGTGTCATCCACTTTTAAGACATATAGAATGGACTAATATTCCAAAAAGACTGTCATTTTATCTTTATCAGAAGCACAGCGAACACCTGACAAATGTAATGCTGGCTCTGCTGTTTACGGGCAGACTACTTTCAATTCAGCTTCAGCTGACCTAAGAGCTCTGTAAGTCTTTTGGGAGCAAAGTCTATCGCCTTTCAATCAAGCTGCTAATTTGTATCTCCATATCTTGCTTTTTCTGAAATTGCTTATGAGTAGTGTGAAAGATAAGCTCGCCTCATTTACTAACTTCACAATGTCTCAAACTGCTTCCCTTGACTTCTCACATTCTGTATTTACTAAAAAATTATTAGCAATGGCTTTCATTATGGAGTCCCTCAGAACAAAATATTTTAATGCATGTCATTCATGATCCACAGTCATTGGTAAGAGTGAGGTCGAGAGGTGTAGTCTAACTCTCACATAGCAGGCACATGATTATGCAAATCTTGGGTATTGATTCTCGTAATTATAACTCTAGTAGAAACATGCTTTACTGAAAAGTAGTCATTTCTGGTGTAAGATCCATGCACATTTAGGTAAAACATTCACTACAATTTTGGTCTCTTTGTATATCTGTCAAATCTAAATCATGTAGCCCAGTTCATCAAGGATTTTGTTAATGCTTCTGCTCCAACACCTTAGTCAGGTGTAGCACATTTGTCAGCCAGTAACAAACATAGAAACATTAAGTGGAATGTTATCTCTTGTTTCCCTGTAGTTACTACTAGGATTTAAGACCTGGGATGGATCTGCAAGATTTGGGCTTAATGGTTAAGAACATGCGTCAACCAGAAAAGACCAATGAGATTCATAATATTCTGTTCTCTGAACTTAATGGAGGCCACTGCGCGGAGAAGCGAGCAAGTGCCCTGACCTCCTGTCCTGGGAACCTCCCTCCACGCAGTTCTGTCTAGCCACCAGCGCCCCACCCAGGAGAACAGGGTTCGAGACCGCTCTTGACCCGCTCTCTGTGCCGGAGTGCATTAGCAGTGTTTTTTCTGCCCCTGCTCCTGGTACTGTTAATCCTAGCATCTTACATCTGCTATTGGTGTGCCCATCTCTGCCTCCGCTTTTTCCCTAATTTTGCCCAGTGGTGTCTTCTGATACTATATTATTTTTCCCTCTGTCCTCTCGCCGTCCGGTGCCCACCAAGCCCCCGCCCACCACCCTATCGCGACTTTTCCACCTTCCCTTCCCTACCCTCTCCCCCACTTAATGGAGAACGCTGCGTGCCGCTGGTGTGCCGAAGGCACGCCAAAGGCAAGCCCGTCTGCGCCCATCAGACCGCGACCAGTGCCAGGAACCCTGTATCTCCGCACCGCGAACAATACGAACCGGCGACACTCCACGACCTCAACCCAGGCTGCAGCAACAACTGCAAGCTAGCGTCACTGGCCGACACCCACGGACCCTTCCGTGGTCACCGCTGCCAGCACACCTGCTGCACTGCCAGAACCACGGACCCAGCGCAACTCACCCGAAAGAACACACCCGAACCTGTAAACCAAAATCTGGGACCTCCTCAACAACACCACCCTGGCCGTAGCATTTCAACACCTCCTCTGGACCGGACATCACCATCGTCATCCCCCAAGGATACAAGATCTCCAGGAAGGACCGCCCCAACCGCCCAGGAGGAGGAATCGCAATCGTCCACAAATCCACTCTCCGCCTGAGCACCCTCCCCGATGAGCCCACAGACCTAATGGAGCACCTTCACTTCAAGATACTGTCTAGCCCCACCACCACCCTCTAAGGAACCCTCATCTACTGACTCCCTGGACCCCGCGGACCTTTTGCCTAATCCATGACGGACATCATCTCCCCGCAGGCCATCGCATCAACCATCTACACCCTGCTGGGAGACCTCAACTTAGACCTCGAGAACCAACGGGACCCCAGCACCACATCCCTCCTGGACATCCTCCGCAACATGGGACTCCGCCATATCGTGACCAATCCCATGCACTCAGCAGGACACACCCTCGACCCCCTCTTCACAACAGGAAACTCCATCACCTTCAGCCACACCACCGAACTACCATGGAGCGACCATCGATGGGTCCACTTCACCTTCAGAACACCCGCCATCCACAGACACCAGCACCTTCTCCCATGAAGAAATTGGACCAGAATCACCCATGACCAGCTAAGCTCATCACTCAGCAGCTCAACCATGACCCTCGCAGAAATTGCAAACCCAACGCCGCAGCCCGAACCCTGCACTGCACAGATGGATAACCGACAGGGCCAACACCTTAGCCCCCCCTCAAGAAAAAAAACAACACCCACACCAAGAAAGCTAGGTGGTTTACCACTGAACTTTGAGAGTCCAGACGCACGTGCCGTGCCTCGAAAAGGACTGGAGGAACACCTAATCCACAGAAGCCCACAACAACTTCAGTGCTGCCACCAAAGTCCACCACCAACTCAGCAGAAAAACGTGGAAAAAAGCGATCGAAGACAGAATCTCCACCCACGCACGCAACAGCAAAGAACTCTTTAATATCATCAAGGAGTTCGCCCAACCTACCAGTGAGTCCACCGACATCCCACCCTCACAAGACCTCTGCGACAAACTCAGCACCTTTTTCCACCACAAAATCAAGAGCATCGATGACAACTTCGATGAAGACAACCAACACACTGAACCCTCACCAACCGCCCGACACCATGAAGTCAACAATCGACAACTGGACAGCCCTCACCACCGAAGATACACTGAAGACGATTAACTCAATCCACTCTGGGCCCCCCACGGATCCCTGCCCCCACCACGTTTTCAACAGCGCAGCCAACACTATCGCACTCACGCTCCGTCACACTATCAACCGCTCCCTGGCAACCGCATTGTTCCCCGACGACTGGAAACACGCTGAGATCAACCCCCTCCTCAAAAAACCCTCGGCAGACCCCATTGACCTCAAAACCTACAGACCCATCTCCCTGCTCCCCTTCCCAGCGCAAGTCATCGAGAAAGCCATCAACAGCCAACTCGCCACGTTCATCGAAGAACACAACATCCTCGACTCCTCCCAATCCGGCTTCAGAAAAAAAACACAGTTCGGAAACCCCCCTCCTCGCCACAACAGATGACATCCGCACCCTACTGGACTAAGGAGAAACAGCAGCCCTCATCCTCCTCGACTGCTCAGCGGCGTTCAACACAGTCTCTCACCGCACCCTAATACGCAGACTCCACGACAGAAGGGATTCAAGACAAAGCCCTCGACTGAATCCGCTCCTTCCTCTCTGGCAGAACGCAGCGGGTCAGACACCCCCTTTCCTCTCGGACCCTACACCAACCACCTGCGGAGTCCCCCAGGGGTCATCCCTCAGCCCTACACTCTTCAACGTCTACATAGCTCCGCTCGCCCCCATCATCAGAACCCACGGACTCAACATTGTGTCATACGCAGACAACACCCAACTCATCCTCTCCCTATCCAACGAACCCGAAAACCGCCAGACACAATTTTCGAGAAGGCATGGTAGCCGTCGCAAAATGGATGAAAAACAGCTGTCTTCAACTAAACACCAACAAAACAGAAGTACTCATCATGGGCCAACACCCCGACACCTGGAAACACACCTGGTGGCCCCCGGAAGTCCGCCCACCCCGTCGGACCTCACATGCAACCAGGGAATCACCCTGGACTCCGAACTCAAAATGGACCACCAGATCAATGCCGTCTCGTCCTCCTGCTTTCACACTCTCCGCCTCCTACGCAAGACCTTCAAATGGATCCCCCTCGAACACAGAAAGACCGTCACTCACACCCTTGTCACCAGCAGACTCGACTACGGCAAAGCACTCTACGCCGGAATAAACGAAAACCTCACACACAAGCTACAGAACATCCAGAGCGCCGCCCCAAGACTGGTCCTCAACCTGCCAAGACACTGCCACATCTCCCAACACCTGCGCACACTCCACTGGTTCCCCATCGAAGCTAGAGTCACCTTCAAGATGCTCACCCAAGCTCACAATGCCCTCCACGACACCGGACCAGCATACCTGAACAGTCAATCTCAAATTGCACGCACCCCAAAGGACCCTACAATCAGCCCAGCTGAGCTCTCCTATGCCGTGGTCCCCCGCATCAGAAAGCCCAGATCAGGCGGCCGCTTCTTCTCCTTCCTCGCGGCCAGAGGCTCCCTTTCCACCTCAGACAGACAACATCTCTCCTCATCTTCACAAGAAACCTCAAAACCTGGCTCTTCGACAGACCCCTTCCTTGATGGACTTAAACCTGCAAAAAACCCCTCCCCCAATGCCTTGAGACCCACACGGGTGAGTAGTAGCGCTCAACAAACGCTTGATTGATTGATTGATTGATTGATGAACTCAAAGAGTTCTACCAAAAGTATTGCAAACTGGCCATTAGGGCGCCCAAGTAACAGGAATGCTATACTCCAGCATATAGAGCAGTCATGACAGTGCCCTTAAGTGCAATTTAGCTTGGTGTTAGGGCCAAAATTGCTGAAGTTAGTGCCCAATTTGAAAAAAATCACACAGACCGCGAAATCAGATTGGGAATTGAGAACCTAGGAAAAGTTGCTAGAAGCGGCTAAAAAGAACAATAGAAGAAGTTTCTGGCATATAGTCTCACAGGAAGGTCATCACATAGCTATGAAACATGAGGTGCATATTTAACCAGGCACATGGGTTGAGCATTTTAAATTTCCTAATTCTTTAGTATTGCTGACTCCTTTTACAAAAACACTCAAAAGAACGCTCCTTCCTCATGCTTGCAAATGTCACCGACCTCTCTATTACCTTTTGCTGCTAGAGATCAAGAAAGTAGAAATCACCCAGAGGCAGGGAAAAGTGCAGGGGTTGAACAAATTTCTTGCAGACACATTTCACTCAGAACCCCAAATCTGGGTTCTATATATCAGTCATTGCAATTGGTATTGCGGCCAGTGCGCCAATCTACCCCTCATGGAAGGGTGCAAAGATTATTACTGCTTTTAAAAGGGGTTGCCAAAGTGTCTTGGCCAACCATCATCAATTAGCCTTTTGAACAATGTTGACAAATTTTAACCAGTTGGGTCAGGGATTAATCACTCCCAAGCTAGATTCAGGCAGAGAACAAGAACAGCGAATCAGTTGTTTCATTTTCTTTTGAACACGTAGAGAACTTTGGATATTCAGGGGGGGAAACCTTTATGTTGCCTTTGATGATCTCTGATCCACCATTGACATGGTCCCTGAAGTGAGATTATGGGAGGTCCTAGCCACTACTGGATTCCCACTAGATCTTATGGAATTCATTATACACATCAATGAAGGAAATTATTTGCAGCTTAGATTGGGCTCAAATGGTGAACTCATCGATAAAATTTATGTTAAAAAAGGAGCTTACCAGTAATGCATTCTGGCTCCTACTTTATAACTGCACTAGCAGCCCGTCCCAACGTTGTCCGGGTATGAATTGCTGCCTGCCAGTAGTATATTGTTTTGTAGGATTTCGATTGATAGCATTTCTTTTCTGTGACAGGCCTGTGAAACGCTCCGATTCACAGTGCACTGCTGATGCACTTAAGAGTGCGCGTTCAGTAGTGTGTGAACTCGAGTTTCCCTACTTTATTTCTCCTTGCAATATTATATAGCGCAAACTCAACAACATGGCACGAGTACAATTTACATTACAGAAAAGCACATTCATTTGTGGTAGGCACGGGGAGACAAAGCGATTTGCCTGGAATCACAGGATGTTGAGCTGATGCCGAGATTCGAACAAAGCTCCCCAGCTCTAAAGTTCGCAATTCTAGAACTTGTGGCGGGAAGTGTGTCTAAAAGTGCATGTCGGTGCTGGCCATCAATGAGAGAGACCTGTGCATTTTTCAAATGGGTGGTGAAAAAATATGAGTATGTTGCTGGAGATGTGGGCCGCTGTGCCACCAATGTACTTACCGGGGGAGGGTAAACACCCATTATTCCGCAACTTTCTTTCCGCATACCATCACTCTGCATACTTTCATTACGAAAGTACCATGACCCCGCAATGCCATTATAACACATTGCATTACATTTTATATGCTTTTACCACGCATACATTTACTACGAAATTCGTTGTAAATGCATGAATGGTAAAAGCATGTTTTTTTAAAAAATGTTTGGATAATGTAAGTATGGGTATAGGGGTATATGTTTTGGGGTACTGAGGTATATGTTTTGGGGTGTTTGGGTATTTTAAGGGTTTAGATATAGTTTTGGGTTATGGGGTACAGGGGTAGTTTTAGGGTTTAGGGATAAGTATGGGTTTTGGGGTACAGGGGTATTTTTAGGGTTCAGGCCTAGGTTTGGATTTTGGGGTATAGGGGTATTTTTAGGGTTCAGGGCTAGGTTTGGGTTTTGGGGTACAGGGGTATTTTTAGGGTTCAGGGCTAGGTTTGGGGCACAGGGGTATTTTAGGGTTCAGGGGTAGGTTTGGGTTTTGGGGTACAGGGTTATTTTTAGGGTTCAGGGCTAGGTGTGGGTTTTGGGGTACCGGGGTATTTTTAGGGTTCAGGGGTAGGTTTGGGTTTTGGGGTACAGGGGTATTTTAAGGGTTCAGGGCTAGGTTTGGGTTTTGGGGTACCGGGGTATTTTAGGGTTCAGGGGTAGGTTTGGGTTTTGGGGTACAGTGGTATTTTTAGGATTCAGGGCTAGGTTTGGCTTTTGGGGTACAGGGGTATTTTTAGGGTTCAGGGCTAGGTTTGGGTTTTGGGGTATTTTTAGAGTTTAGGGATAGGTTTGGGTTTTGGGGTACAGGGTATATGTATAGGGTTAAGATGGGTTAGTGTTTAAGGGTGTTGGGGTATTTTAAGGAGTAAGGGTGGGTTATGATTATGGGGTGCAGGGGTATTTAAAGGGAGCAGGGTGGGATTAGCACACGATTTGAGACATTGCATGAAGGGCCAAACGTACCACACGCCCCCAGCTTTTGTCACGCCCCAGCACACGCCCACAGCACAACGCAGACACGCCCACAAGGGACTACTTTGCTGGCACGGTTCTTTTACCTTTTAAATGTATATGGTGGGCGTCTGCATAGCCTATGTCCTTCTGCTGCAACTGCCCTTTCCAACACTGTATTGGGTGTTGTGATTGGTGCTGTGGTTCCTGAGATTACCCGCCTCAAAGGTTTGGGCTCTCTCTTTATTATATTATTAAATTAGTATGGATTTCATTAACGGCTTTGTAGAATTTTTGTAGATTGCGAAAATGTTTCCCCTGATCTAACTAGCCAGAAGGTTCCTCCATAGTCTTCGCCGATGATACCCTTCTTATCTCTAAATCTCCCAAGGGCCTACAAATTCTTTTATAACGTATTTAATCATTCTGTGAGATTAATGGTCTAGAAATTAACATACAGAAATCCAAATGTACGATGTTTAGTTTGGCAGAAGAAGTAGAGGGGAAACATAAGGCAGGGTGAAAATATGCCCTGGACGATAAAATAATTTGAGTATTTAGGAATCAAATTAGATGATTGGGGGTCACAAATTACTAAGCACACCATTCAGGTCAAACATAGGGCTTGAGCAATATTTAGGTTTTCCAAGAGGGCATCATACTGTCTGATTTCTCCTGCTATAGAAATCTATAAAGTACAAGCCATGAATGCAGCTCTCTATGGCACAAAACTCTGGTACCACTTCAATGTATCACAATTAGCAGCATCTGAGAACATCTATGCCAGGTCTCTGCTGAATTTAGGGCAGGGCACCCCTTAATGCCGTTAAGATATGATCTAACCTTAAAACCTATTGTAGATTCTGAAATTTTAAGGTCAGCCCTGCATAGGCTTTGCATTTGGTCAACGGATAAGCTTTTGCAGCACAGAAGTGTACTCAGTGATATCATCAATCGACCAAGGGTCCATAGGATTGCATGGTTCAAACATGTGAAGAGGTCCTTGTTTGACTTAGGCTTGAGAAAGTGCTAGTTCAATTTACAAAAGACACACAATTGATGGACGGAATGCAGAACAAATCAAAACATTCACTCCCTGTCAAGAGATCTGGGTTAAATCCATCATTCTTTTGATCACCATGCCACCCCAGTTTATACCTGGCCATATGCAAATCAGTCTTGACCCTGTGCCCCATGAGAACAGTCCAGCCCAAACTGCCAAGCCAGTTTCTCCCTGGACTGGAAACAAGCATCCTAGGACTGGTTTTGGGGTTTCACTCCTCTTCAGCCAGGATAGTTTGATTCTAGTGACACAGTGAGCCCAGGACCCACGTCTGGGCATACCTGGCGCTCAGGGAAAGAAAGCAAAACATACACAATTGATGGACGGAATGCAGAACAAATCAAAACGTTCACCCCCAGTCAAGAGATCTTTCTTTGTTGAATCCATAGTTTTTTTGCTCACCATGCCACCCCAGTTTAGACCTCGCCATATGCAAATCAGTCTTGACCCTGTGCCTCACGGGAACAGTCCAGCCCGAACTGCCAAGCCAGGTCCTTCCTACACCGGAAACAAGCATGCTAGGACCGGTTTTGGGGTTTCACCCCTCTTTAGCCAGGATAGCTTGATTCCAGTGGCACAGTGAACCCAGGACCCACATCTGGGCATACCTGGCGCACTTAGGGCGAGAAAGCAAAAGACACACAATTGATAGACGGAATACAGAACAAATCAAAACATTTAATTTACAAGACCAGCTTTACTTAAATTTTCAGAAGAGAGGTACTAGGGTCTCACCACTGCACATAGCGAAACATCGGATTCCCTTGGCAGTGGGTCACAGGCTTTCTTGTACCATAATGGGTATTTAAGCAAGAGGAATTCTTAGATTGTGTTAATCCTGCTTTTCCTGAAATTTAAATATAGAATCCTCCCTATGACTACATATAAATCCTCATGGGCGGCCTCTGTTAGTAAATCTACCTCGTGCCCTGTTTGTCGCCATCCTGAAGAACCGGAGGAGTATATGCAGTTTTTTTGAAATGCTTAAAAAAAGACAGGGAAGGTGGTTTGTGCCTTTATGCGTTTGTTGGGGATTATAACCAGTGTAAATGTACTAGGATTATGCAAAACTGATTCTACAATGGTTGTAGTTTTTGCTGTATCAAAGTTTTTATATGCTGCTAAGCTTATAACACTTAACATTTTGAAAGTGGGCATTACGACATATGAGTACATTTTGTAATTTTTGTATATATTGATTTTATTGCTATTTGAGATATTTCGTGATCCTATTGCTTTTCAGACTTGCACTTTTTTCAGCAATGTTGTATTTTGGGAATGGATTCAAATATACGATCTTCCAATAAACATGCATTGATTGTTGTAGTCCATTTATTATCCAAATAAATCAAAATAATGTATTGTTTGATACTTTGCCATTAAGGCAACACAAACATACAACACAAATCAAATCAAAACATAAATGCGCTCTACAAAAAGGAAAAGAAAAAAAGAGCAGCAATAGATTCATCACAGGATTTCAATAAGATACAATACAATAAATGCTGAAAAGTAGATTTTTCATAAAAACAATTCATTTTAATTGGGTCAATTTAAAGACACGTTTTCCACATATTTAAAGATTACAGTGTGCTAATCAAACTTAGATGTCATCACATAGACAATGAAATTATATGCATACAATTACTCAATTTCATAATTTAACATTTCTAGATGTAAAAGTTCCTTTCTTCGCTTAATGGCCAACTGAATAAAAACAATAACCGCGTTACATATCGAGACATTTTCTAAATTACAGATCTAATAAAAAGCGCTTTCATAAGAATACAGTCTGTTAGTGATAAAAAGAGGCCGTAAATGAATTTCCTAATATCCCTATAAAAGTTACAAAACAATAAAAAGTGCAGGGTGCTTTGGGGGGGATTTGCCATCACAGGGCACTTAGGTAATTTTGCGCTCTACTTACCCATCTTAGGGAATGCTATCCTATAGTGGAGCGTACTCAACCTTAATCTTGTTAGATAAAATCTATGTTGAGTGTTCCTAATAAATATAAGATATGGTTGGGTGCCCTGGGAGAATGGCCCTTCACAATAGAATATGAGACATGGTTTTAAACTCATCGCAGCTTCTCTCGTTTCTTCCCTAGATTTATAAAATCTCCTTTTTAAATCCCCCTTACTATATGTCTGGCTACTCACAGGGTCTCTAAAATCGACATTCACACTACACTCAATTAAAAGGCCATGGATATATTGTAACCATGGTATTTTACTTGAGTGGTCCAGGGTAAGACAATCTCGTATTATGTTCTTAGTAAAATGCGTTTCATCCTTGGTCCAAATTTGATACCACAACATAATGGCAGCCATACTGATCAAGTCACTAAGGTATGGTACATCTGTCTCCCTATCGACGATAAAGGTAGCCGTGGAGTTAGGAACCGATAAGACCCTTCGTAAGAATTTATTTTCCAACGTTTGTAATGGTGAAGTATCTGCCATGCCCCAAAGTGCACCGCCATAACCTACCCCTGTTGTACATTTGCTCCCATAAAATTTTAAAATTTTCTCGTACAGGCTTACTGCCCACTTTTTGTGAAAATCTAAAAATTGCCTCACTTATCCTAAATGAATTCAGTTTACAAGAATGTATATGTGAACTCCATGTACCTTTGCAATTAAAAAGCAACCCCAGATTGGAAAAGGTAGATGTCCTTTCAATAGGCCCTCCCTCAACGTGATGAGTTCTACTCTTAATTTTTCTTATTCCACATGTAATGAGCAAGGTCTTAGTCAAATGTATCAATAGATCTTTATTATTCATAAAATTAGTGAAATTGTCTATCAGGAGTTGAAGGCCATCTGCAGCCTTGGAAATCAGGACTGCATTGTCTACCTATAATAAAGCAGGGGTTACTCTCTTGCCAACAATAGGCGCGGCAGCTTTTAAACTCTGTAGTAAAACATCAATGCCATTGATGTATATATGAAAATGAAAGGGGGGCAAGAACGCAGCCTTGTCTGATCCCTCACAGTACTCTAAAGTGCGTTGTGCATTCCCAGTTTTGGCCATATCTTATCTTAGAGATTAAATAAGCATATATCTGAGATAAAAGGCTAAGAATGTCATGTGGGGAGCCCATTCCTTTCAGCGTTTGTCATAACTTGGTGTGGTTTACTAGTTCAAATGCGCTGGAAAGGTCGATGAAGCAAAGATAGAGTGAACCTTCTTTTGCTAGAGTGTATTTCCCTATAAGCAATTCGAGGTTAACGCACTGCTCCGCCGTACCAATGCCCCTTCTGAAACCATACTGGGCTTCAGTCAATATAATCTAGTCTGGCTAACAAAATTCTACCCATAAGTTTAGATGTGGAATCAAGTAGGGAAATTGGACGGTAGCATTTTGCGCTACCTCTATCGCCTTTTTTAAAAATGGCTACTATCACACTTTCGACCCAAATCACATGTAGCACCCCCTGAATGATTGCATTAAAAAAGTAGCTAAAATGAGCAATCAAAAATCAATACTGTGCTTTAAAATATCTTTAGGAACCCCATCCGGGCCGGCAGCCTTTCCCGCTTGCAGTATTGCGTAAGGCTGTACTAATCTCCTCTAAAGTGATAAATTCTAACTTGCTGTTTTCTAATAAAATAATGTTACAATTTCCATCCGTGTTTGTGATTTGTTGTGTGGGATTGAAAATATTTCCAAAATGGGTTAACCATTCTTCTGGCGTCACTACTGTATCAACCTTGAGAGATGAAGTATCTTTGAATAAGGGTTGACCTAAAGTTTTCCAAAATAAAATGGAATTTTTAGTCTCCGCTGTTTGGATCAGGCTGTCCCACGCGTTCTCCCTAATTTCCATTTTTCTTACAATTAGGGCCTGCTTATAACTTTTTTGGCGGGCACGGATTTTTTCCCTGTCCCTGGGTTTAACATTTAGGGCCTCCTTAAGATCTCTATTTAGTTTAGAACATTGTTTATTAAACCATCGTGGGCAGTAGTCCCTATTTTTATTACCCTTTTTTTGAGTTTCTAGTCTTTCTAGATTTCTGCAGAAATATTCTGAAAAGCTGTTACAATATCAATATTGGTAGAGATTTTGTCCAGGCAAACTTTTATATGGTGATTACTTTTCCCAACTATATTTTCCGTAAAAGTTGTAGGGTTTACTCCTGTCCACTTTATTAAGATCCCGTTTTCACACTGCGTTTTTATATCAGCCGTAGAGACGTGTACCTTTACCATACTATATAAGCTGGAATTCAGCGTTAGCATAAAGGGATGGTGATCGCTAAGCAGACTATGCTGTATGTAACATCTATCAATAAAAGGCCTGCTATTCCTTGATGTTACAAAATGATCGATACATGAAGACGACCTAGTCCCCTCATATGTAAGTTCAACGTAGACTCCCTCATGGGCAGTTAACGTCATGATTTCTAGATCGTATTTGTACATTACATGGTTTATTATTTCCCCATATGAGTTATGCAGGAAGTAGGCAATGTTATCACCTAATTCGTCTTCATGTTCCACATTGGTCCCCTATATTGAGTTTACATAGTTCACTATTGAAATCACCACCCCAGATTAAAATGTAATCACCACCCAAACTCCTCCCCAAAAATTCCAGTTCATCCTCCAGTGCTGTAATAATCCCATACCTCATGTCATTAAAAATGTTGTTATAGAGATTAATCACTACAATTTTCTGCTTCCCCTTAACGCTAAAGTGTAGGAACTGGAAATACTATGAGTTAATCAAGGTTTTCTTTATCAGCAGTTGGGAGGTCACCGATATTAGTGCTGCTAAACGTCCGCTTGGTCTGACAGCCTTAGACGGGATAGCTTTACTAAAAATAGTTTTAAAACCATTAATGTAAAAAAGGTTCTATAAGCCAAGATTCCTGAATTAAAATCAATGTGCAATTTTGTATACTATTAAGCAATAACGTGTCATGCAATTTACTTTTAACTATAACGTCACTGGAAAGCGTGGAAATAGTGCAAACACCCGGTAGAATGACTTCTAATGGCGCTACCTCAGGATCAATAGGTGAAGGAAAAAGGTTACATTCATTTAGTTGTAATTCTACTGCATCAGCTGTTTTTATCGGAATGCCCAAGGACCTTGTCGTGATCTGACTATCGGCTATTTGTGCTGCTTTAGGACTGTGTTTCCCTTGTGAGCACTTCTCGAGCGCTTCAAGTGGGAAGATCAATTTCCCTCACTGAACGCCACCACCCACGTGACTCTGGGCCACGCCCCTCCCATGTAGCCACGCCCACTCCCGGAAGCATAAAACACGGCGCTGAGCTTGCAGCCGGTTTGCTGACCTACTACCCTGAGGCGGAAGCCGGGGTTTCTCGCTCCTAAACTGTTTTTTAATTGTATTGAGCACACTGTTTTCTTGTTTATTTTAAACACCTCTAAAACTGTGTTTCCTTTGTGAGCACTTCTCGAGCGCTTCAAGTAGGAAGATCAATTTCCCTCACTGAACGCCACCACCCACGTGACTCTGGGCCACGCCCCTCCCATGTAGCCACGCCCACTCCCGGAAGCATAAAACACGGCGCTGAGCTTGCAGCCGGTTTGCTGACCTACTACCCTGAGGCGGAAGCCGGGGTTTCTCGCTCCTAAACTGTTTTTTAAATTGTATTGAGCACACTGTTTTCTTGTTTATTTTAAAAACCTCTAAAACTGTGTTTCCCTTGTGAGCACTTCTCGAGCGCTTCAAGTGGGAAGATCAATTTCCCTCACTGAACGCCACCACCCACGTGACTCTGGGCCACGCCCCTCCCATGTAGCCACGCCGACTCCCGGAAGCATAAAACACGGCGCTGAGCTTGCAGCCGGTTTGCTGACCTACTACCCTGAGGCGGAAGCCGGGGTTTCTCGCTCCTAAACTGATTTTTAAATTGTATTGAGCACACTGTTTTCTTGTTTATTTTAAAAACCTCTAAAACTGTGTTTCCCTTGTGAGCACTTCTCGAGCGCTTCAAGTGGGAAGATCAATTTCCCTCACTGAACGCCACCACCCACGTGACTCTGGGCCACGCCCCTCCCATGTAGCCACGCCCACTCCCGGAAGCATAAAACACGGCGCTGAGCTTGCAGCCGGTTTGCTGACCTACTACCCTGAGGCGGAAGCCGGGGTTTCTCGCTCCTAAACTGTTTTTTAATTGTATTGAGCACACTGTTTTCTTGTTTATTTTAAACACCTCTAAAACTGTGTTTCCTTTGTGAGCACTTTTTGAGCGCTTCAAGTAGGAAGATCAATTTCCCTCACTGAACGCCACCACCCACGTGACTCTGGGCCACGCCCCTCCCATGTAGCCACGCCCACTCCCGGAAGCATAAAACACGGCGCTGAGCTTGCAGCCGGTTTGCTGACCTACTACCCTGAGGCGGAAGCCGGGGTTTCTCGCTCCTAAACTGTTTTTTAAATTGTATTGAGCACACTGTTTTCTTGTTTATTTTAAAAACCTCTAAAACTGTGTTTCCCTTGTGAGCACTTCTCGAGCGCTTCAAGTGGGAAGATCAATTTCCCTCACTGAACGCCACCACCCACGTGACTCTGGGCCACGCCCCTCCCATGTAGCCACGCCCACTCCCGGAAGCATAAAACACGGCGCTGAGCTTGCAGCCGGTTTGCTGACCTACTACCCTGAGGCGGAAGCCGGGGTTTCTCGCTCCTAAACTGTTTTTTAAATTGTATTGAGCACACTGTTTTCTTGTTTATTTTAAAAACCTCTAAAACTGTGTTTCCCTTGTGAGCACTTCTCGAGCGCTTCAAGTGGGAAGATCAATTTCCCTCACTGAACGCCACCACCCACGTGACTCTGGGCTACGCCCCTCCCATGTAGCCACGCCCACTCCTCGTCCTCTTCACCATGCTCACTCCTCGAAAGCGCAGCGGTCGAGCGCAGCGGGCACACCATCAGCACGCCGAAGACACGCCAAAGACTAGCCCGTCTGCGCCCGTCCGCGCCAGGACGTCGCCCCAAGCCCAAGGAGACATTAAAGAAGGTTACTATAGATACTCTAAAAATGAGCTACTGTCTCTGAACCAAAGACATGTAAACTGTACTAAATTCTGCCTTAACTGCAATAACTCCCTTGCCGTGTGCCCGTGTGGATTTCATGCGCCTATACTCACACTTCCACCGTCGTGCATCAAATCCCCCCCTGCAACCCTTAGACTAGGTCTTCTGAATGTCAGGTCCCTTCCAAAACACCATCTAGAAATCTTCGAGTTGCTATACAACCAAACCTGTGACGTTCTATTTGTTACAGAAACATGGTTGAAGGAGGACATGGACTCCATCATAAACTTAGCAACCCCTAAGGGATATACCGCGTACACCCTAAATAGACATTCCAGAGGAGGTGGGATAGCAATGATTGCTAAAAGCCATCTTACGTGCACCTTCACTAACTTAGTAATAGAGGACTGTGAAAGTGCTCAGTATCACATCAAAGTTAACCCCCAACTCACCCTTACGGGTCTCCTGATCTACAGACCCCCGGGCGCGGATGCTAACTTTATAAAGTCTCTCTTGGAGAATGTCTGTTCCCTAGTCATCAAAACCGCCAATTTCTCCACCATTGGAGACTTAAACATCCATTTTGACTCGGTCTCAGACAACAAGATCAACTCCCTGATTGCTGACCTTGCTGCCTTACAGCTCTGCCAACTCGTGAAGGGTCCCACACACAGTGGTCTGCACCTTCTCGACCCAGTTTTCTCTAACTTGGATAACCTGAAAGTCCATTCTCCCATCCCCATGACCTGGACAGATCACTACCTAGTAACTATGGATTTACCCGCTAGTAGTGACCTTTCTACCATTCCCACCCACCAGGTCTTGAAAAGACCTTGGAAAAAACTCCGCTTGGAAGATCTCCACACTCTCCTTACTGCAGACCCCTCCATTTCCAGCGACGATCCCCATTTAGACTACGACTGTTTCTGCAACCGTATAACAAAAGCTCTAGACTCATTAATACCAGCTAAACTAACTAAACCTCAAGCCCATGAATCTAGCCCCTGGTTTAATAACGAGCTCACCTTGCTCAGAAAAGAGCTAAAAAAAGCAGAACGCAAATGGAGAATGGACTACAACCCCACGCTAAAAAGCATTTATTGCCAGCTTCAAAAAAGCTACCATCGTAACATATGTAGGACCAGGGCGGCATACTATGCATCGGAAATTCAGAACAGTCACAATGCCTCTAAAACCATCTTTCGCATAATGAAAGAGCTGAGTGCAAAAAAAACTGTAAAAAACATCAATACCTCCCCTGACCTGTGCGATAATCTGGCCACCTTCTTTATGGACAAAATTTAAAAAATCTACAACACCTTTACAACTGTGCCCCATAATTTACCCATCGCCGACTCTCATGGACCTAAACTTTCTGTTATTCCACCCATTAGCCATGACAACTATCTGAAAGTCTGCGCCAAAATCAAATCCGGCTCTCCCGCCGATCCTTTAAAACCTGAATTCTTCAGAGAAGCTGGTGAGCACGTTCTGGGCCCACTCAGAGCCATCACCAACTCTTCCTTCCTTACGGCCAACATCTCCACCACCTGGAAACAAGCATGGGTCTCACCTATTATAAAAAAACCCTCACTTGACCCTAGCCTCCCGGAGAATTTCAGGCCCATTTCCCTGCTCCCCTGGCCTGCCAAGGTGGCAGAAGCCTATGTCAATTCCATCCTGACCAACTTCCTAATGTCTAGCTCAATTCTAGACAGGTCTCAACATGGATTCCGAGCTGGGCACAGTACCGAGACTGCACTCCTTAGCGTCATTGAACATCTTCGTACCATACTGGACGCAGGAGGAAAGGCAGCACTGATTCTTTTAGATCTCAGTGCTGCCTTTGATACAGTTTCACACAAGGTACTGCTGTCCAGACTTGAGGAAGTAGGAGTTGTAGACCAGGCCCTTGACTGGTTTAGGGCCTTCCTTGCCGACAGATCCTTTAGGGTCTCTACCCCACCCTTCATTTTGAAGGAATGTCCCGTTGAACAAGGAGTTCCTCAGGGGTCGGCTCTTAGCCCGACCCTGTTCAATGTATATGTCCTCCCACTGGCAGAGGTAGCTAGGAAATATGGACTCACATTGGTGTCCTATGCTGACGACACCCAGCTGGTGGTGGCTCTAAAAGACGATAATGGCCTGAGTGCCATAACTTTAGGCAAACCCTCAGTGACATCACCAGCTGGATGTCAGCAAACTACCTCCAATTAAACGCCGGTAAAACTGAGGTTCTGCTTCTAAGCAAAGATACTACGGTCTGGGGCAATAATTGGTGGCCTGAAACCTTAGACCAACCGCCTGTCCCCAAGAAGGTGGTAAAAAACCTAGGAGTTTGGGTGGACTCTGCTCTGAATTTTACCCACCACACAAAAATAGTCGCCGCCACATGTTTCGGGATTCTTCGAAACCTTCGGCCCATCCTAAAATTCTTCAACCACCAAACCCGCCAAGTGATAGTACAGTCGGCTATTTTATCATGGCTGGACTACGCTAGTTCACTTCTGCTGGGAACTAACGTAGCTGAGAAATTGAGACTACAAAGAGTCCAAAACGCCGCTGCAAGAGCTCTTACAGGGCTACCCCGGCACAAATCGGTCTCCTCCACCCTCAGGAACCTACACTGGCTACCTGTTGAAAAGAGGATTCATTTTAAAACTCTCTGTCTTGCTTTTAAAATTTTGAAACTCTCCTCACCACCTATGTTATGTCCTCTGCTCTCACCCTACGTCCCTAGGCGGTCCCTTCGGTCAGAAGGTCAGAACTTGGTCATTATCCCCCGCATCAAGTTATCCAGAATGGGCGGCCGCTCGTTTGGATACTTAGTCGCCAAACTTTGGAATGGACTTCCAGCCCAAATCTGCGCAATGAATGACCTTTTATCCTTTCGCAAAGCCATAAAAACCCACCTTTTTAACTAGTTATGTTATATACACCTCTGGACTTCCTGCAATTCCATCTTGCTGTCCCTTGGACATAGGCAGCTAGCGCCGGGACGCCCCTTGGCTGGGGCAGCCGTGCGCTATACAAGCACATCTAACATAACATAACATAACATAACATAACATAACTCAGTCAATCGATCTCACTACGACTTCTTGGAGGGGCAAACCTATTCGGCATAGTTGGTTTAAATTTGTTGATAGTACTATATTGGCCTCTATTAGAAGAATAGGGCTGCTCAAGTTTAGGCCTATAAAAAACCCGAGCTGTACTGCGGTGATATCAGCATTTATACAATCACATAGTCATCTATCTTTTACCGAAACTTCTTCTAATAAGCGGCCCACTAATTCGGGTCGACGGAAATTTACGACTACACAATCCCCATCACAGGACTTAACCATGTTGCCCTCCCAGCTCATTCTTCTTAACATTATTATTTCCTGGGATAGTAGCCTAGTGCTACAACAGGTATTAATAGAAAACCAGTGTACAACACGATTTTTCAAAGATTACCAGGATTCTAAGTAGTTGTCAAGTAGCTTGGGCACATTCTTTAAAACAATAACATATTGGGTGGCCCGGGGGGGGCAAACTAAGGGTAATCCCCCAATGCTTCCTGATTGCAGATGACCCTCCGTTGTTGGTTTGGAACAACCTTGTGAACTATTATTGATCATTCCCTTAGCAACAAAACAAGGTCCAGGAACACCGGATATACCAACCAGTCCACTTAGTGGTTTTACTGGTAATTTTTGGACATCAGCCACGCGGTCCACCCTGAGAACGAGTAGGTCGTATTGACAGAGGGTGGCTGAGCACAGGTTCTACAGGCCCCTCCACCCAGACAGACCATGAGGCGCAATTTGCCCATAAAAGGAATACTACGTGTTCAGAATCAACCGTATGTATTTTTTCGAATTGCTCACACAATAGGTGTGCATTCATTATCTTTATTTTCACCTAACTATGGGTCCTGCACGGAGTGGTACACAAGGGGCTGGTCCCTTTGTTGTCCCGAAGAAGAGGTTTAGGGGATACCTCGAAACATGTTGTCACAATACTTGGAATTATAATTACATAAGTTATTTATCCCTTTTATTAGCCCCTTTTTATTCTTGCCAACTGGGAGCAGGAATAAAACTTTGGCTCACTAGTTAGGTACATTTTTAAATATCACTTACACAACTCCCCCTACACTGCACCATACATATCCTCACAAAAATAAGTGCTTCTAGGTAACTCCGCAAGTCGCAGCACGCCCCAAGCAGTAGATGCTTAGGATGGCCCCAATGATAAAGCATATCACCTAGGGGCAACCCTGAGTGAGTGAGAGGACTCAAGAAAAGACCTTTTTCTTTTCCGCTAACAGTGGTTGGTTTCCACCCAATTGGAGAACCACCCGTATGTCCTTGGCTAGGTTCTTTGGATCTGTCATCCACTGATCCTTTTTGCTATACTTTTAAAGTAAGCATGAGATTTCTGCATAGCAGAATAGCTGTGTCCCTATTCCTTGTGGGACATTGGAATTGATATTATTGTGGGAACCAATGGGATTTTAGTTTATATCTCATTACTTTTCACCAATACGTGAGTCACCTGTTCTTGTCCATCCTGTTTACCACTGATCTATGTTTCAAGGGTGAATTAAGCCCTTGTATATTCAATGATACCTATTCAAGTGACTCTCATCAGTAGGATATGTACACTCATTGATATGTGCAATAAAACACCCCCCATCAACATTTTCAATAAGAGCTCTGACTGGTAAAGTAGCAAACATGGGAAAAGGTCTAACGCAGAACAACTTCATCAATTGAACGCCTCCCAGAAGAATAGAAAACATCCACTCTTTAGAGCAATAAATACATCTCTGCTGCCCTTGCTGCAAAGAGGAAAGGCACAATCCTACCAGGACAACATTCCATTACCCCTACAAGAGTTGACAGATGGTGAAAAGAGAACAAAGAAAAAATAAAAGAAAAACTGCAAGGATACCACAGAACATAACATAATCGGCAAATACATCTGTAACATATATGAATTAGAAAATTGAAGAGGTGAAAGCTGCTGAGACTCCAGCTATCCCAGCAGCCCCATACCCTTGTCAACCAAGAGACATGCAGTAAAGTATCTCCAATAAACAAACATATACAGCCCATCAAAATGCAAGAGTAACGTTCAACTTTGTAGAACTAAAATTAGCATTTCATATCACTTTAACACATAATTCAAGCTACAGTCAGCCACACAAGAACACCCTGCAAAGACAGGCTTCCCACTGCAAGTGTTGAAAAGGTATAACATTTGGCTAGCACTGTAATTGAAGAGGGCTACCATTATCACTCCAATTATGCCCATTCTAATTGAAGTCTCCACATTTTTTCTGAGCACGGTGAGCTGGACAATGACTACTCGACTATCTCTGTACGGCCATTCATGTTGTTCAGTAAGCTGCTACGGTGAAGGCTCATCCTCTGCCAGGGTGAATTGGAGGCCTCATTGACAAGAAATGTTCTATGATTGCAAATGACTAGTAGCCATTTCTCTCTTCCTGGCTAGAGTCATGGGGGTGATTTGTGGCTGTGTTTAGACACTGCACGCATCCCCCGTGGGTCCCCTGTGTCACTACCTTGGGTGGTTCCTGGTGGGCTCAGCGGTTCCAAAGGCTCTAGGCCTTTTATCTATGTCAGTCGTGGTTCTTATACCACTTTCTTAATATATGGTTTGTTACGCCCCTAGGGCCCAACGTATATTGTGCTAATTTACTGTGTGCTAAATAAGTTTACTGAATGTACTTTTGCCTCTAGCCTCTAGCCTCTTAAAGAGAGTAGAGGGATGTGTTTAGAATAAAGACATATATTTTATATATATCCCTGGTGTGGTTCTCCTTTCATTTGGTCATTCATGAGATTATATACTGGTAAAACAAGCTGCTTTACATTCCTTCAAGACTTAGCCTGAATGCTGCTCTCCGCAGCTACCACTAGGATAGCTTTCTATATAGGTTGTCTTTAAACCTACCATCAATAAGGGTAATTTGGACTGGTGCAAGGTGCCCACTAGAATAGTGGACAGCATATGCCAGGCCAACTTCTCACAGCTTCCTATCTCTTACCCTGTACTTTGCCCCTGAATTTGAATTTGAATTAAAAAAAAAAAATCTAAAAATAAATTCAAATTCAAAAAATAAATTCAAATTCAAATATGCCAGGCCAACTTCTCACAGCTTCCTATCTCTTACCCTGTACTTTGCCCCTGACCACTGGGTCCACCCATCCTACATGTATCCAGTCATTAAGGGCCATTAATTGTAGTGCCCAGTTTTACAGCAGTATGTCCGCTGCTGCCATGCTCCCATTGTATAGGGACTGGGCACATTTTCCAAAGGCTATACGTGGAGGTTTGCCCACCCCGATAAAGAATACTATAGTAACTTAAACATCTGCAAACAATTTTTGTGGGATTTAGTACAGGAAATTTGGCAGAGTATATAATACATTTGGTAAAATCATCATCACCAAATCTGCCAACATCCTGAGGCACGACTACCACAAAGCTAGTGTGGGGCTCCGGGGCAGGACACCACACATGAGGCATGATGGCCTCTCCAACCCTGGCAAAGACAACCATTGACCATTATACTACATCCCATTCGGAGGCCCTTAGACTGCCAATGGAGCGGGAATGTCCCAACAAATGCTGGACTCACCGTGTAACCTAATGCTGCTGGAAACATACAAGTGTTGCAATCAGGGCTAGAAACTAGGATTGGTGAGGTTGAAGTGGATGCAGCCCTCCTCCGCCAAGACCTCCGTAAAGAGACAGACAGGGTGACAGGGGCTGAAGACCGGATTTCGGATTTGGAGGACTCTATCCCTACACTGAAGTGGTATGCCTGGCTTTGGCTTTGCATGCTTTGGACAGCTTTGTGGAAGATACAGAGAACTGTGCAAAAAAAAGCAACCTATGCTTCTTGGGTTCCCTGAGGGCTCCGATTGGTCTGAGTTGGAGGTGTTTCAGGAGCGGTGGCTCTCATCCTGGGCCCCAACGGAGCAGCTATTGTCCTGCTTTGTGATCTAACAAGCCCACTAGTCCCTTGTGGCGAAACCCTCACTGGGGACTCCTCCTCTTCCTATGATCATGAAAATCCTCAATTATAGAGACAGACATGATCCAAAGGGTGCTGAGGAGGAGAGGTGACCTAACCCATCGATTCTCCAAAATTCTTTTTTGCCTGGACTACATACACCAAGTAAAACAACAACGCAAATCATTTGAAGTGTTGAAGCAGAAATGAGAGCAATGAAAGTACCTTATTTGCTTCTGTTCCTTTTGAAAATCAGGATGGTGCATGCCTCCAAGACTCTTTTTTTTTGATAACCTGGCCTTGGCCTGGAAGTGGGCCATGGAACAAAGGCCCCTGCTATGCCACTCTCTGCCACCTGTAGGGGGCCCAAAAACAGTTGCCTCTGTGGCCACCAAGGAGTCAAAGAGGGAGCTGGCATTGGCGCAGGAACTCCTTGAGAATGATGTGACTCAGAAGTGTGGCAGCTGGGTCACAGCAGTCAGAAACAAAAGGGCCAGACCCAAACCACAGCCCAGACGGACTCGCCCCGTGGGAGGCTCACAACGCAGATGGGCACCATGGGGATGATGACCCTGTGCGTTCGCAGGGGCCACAAGATTCTCCAATCAATGGGGACCCTCAGATAGAATGAGATCACCTGACACAGCCAGCAACACTTTTTAGCCATCAATGCATTATGCTAACCCTCCATAGGGGCTCCGGTAGAACCGGCTCAGATGATCGCAGAAACCCAAATTCCACTGATCGTTTGAGTATATAGTTTTATCAACAAAATAACATGCCTGTGCAAATTTAGAGGCCGTGTCAATGGAAAACATGCTGAATGTAAATAACAATGTGCTACCACACTTTAGTAATACATTTGCGACAGTGTGCTCCAAAATACACCAGTGGCAACCTCCCACATCCTTCCCACTCCCCTGCTCAATGGGCTCATTTGTTGCACTTGTACTTTTTAAGAGGCTTTGATTTTTCATAATCTTTTTTACTTCGGTGGTGTACCCCCACTCTGATAATTGTGCCAGCACCACTGAAAGCTGTTGTTATTTTAAGGGACTACATCCATTTTATTGCAATTCTTGTAAAATTCCTCAGTTTCTCAGGCCTGAGATTGGTGGTTCTCATGCCACTCTGTGGGCAATGTAAAAAAGCTTGACCTGTGGTGGATCACAGTTAAGGGTATATTAACCGCATCGCTGCTGCGGCGATTTTTTGCGCTGTGCGGCTGTTTTCCATTTTCCGCGTTACATGACGAGCTCAGCTCGTCATCAGCACACGCCACCCGTGGCTGATGACGAGCTGAGCTTGTCATCAGCAGCGAAGGGGTTAAAGATAGGAGACCAGGAATCTAGTTCAATCTGCCTTTTTACATTTTCACTATTTTTTATTTGGTTATTTGAATAAAAATAGCTTGAATTTCTGTGTGCCTTCATTTTTTATGAGATGCATAGGATTCTGGGAAATACACATGTTGTACCTGTCATTTGCATTCAGCAGGTGTAGCCTAGAGGAAGGCAATGGTGTAAAACATTAAGAAGACAACTTACAAGATTAGCTCATGCTTACATTGAACCACAGTCCTTGACCCAAAAATACATTAGCTGAGTAGTCCAGGGTTATATTCCAACCCCTAGCTTAGGTGTGGATATGCGAATCTAAGATTTGACTAGAAATTGACAGGGCAAAAATGTGTTGCAGGAACCCAGGTGTTGTGCAATTCCCCAAAATAAAGGAGGCAGACTTGGCTGGCTATGATGATTGTAAAGTGGTGACTGCAGGGAGGAGGATCCCAGATGTGCTGCTTGGGCGGGGTGCGTGACGGGCCAATTGAGACCGGAGTGGTGCCAGGGAGAGTGACCTATTGAGCACTGGACTGGGCTGCGATTGTGAGGCAGCAGCGCTCGAAGGAGGAACCTGGGTGCACTGACTGACCCGGTCTCATGGTCAGCCGCCAAGAGCAGTTCAGAGGAGCATTGTTAGAGAGAGCCGGCTCATCTAAACCACCTGCTAGGCACTGGACAGGGCTTTGATGACTGAGGCCGCGGGCACTCCTGCAGATAACAGAGGTTAGGCGGGACCACAGGGCCCCTTGGTAAACTATGCAGCGTATCACGAGAAGCCATGAAAGGGATCAAGTGTGAGTTGGCCCTGGGGGCGTGTTAAGTTTATTTCCCCCCTTTCCTTTATAACAATTAGCGCTGTGGGCACTGCTGGGAGCCTTGGATGGCCGAGGAGGTAGCACAGGGAGGACAAGAGGAGGCAAGAGGAGGCAGGCCCACTGGACTAGAGTGGAGATGCAGTGTCTCAAACGATGAGAGCGCCTCCAGGAGTGGTTAGGCATGGCTCCCTAACAATTGCTGAGCCCTTGTGAGAGGATTCTGGTAAGCAGACTTCACCCCCCCCACCCTTCAATGTTACTGGGGTGACACCTGGGCCTGCTCAGCCGATCCACTTCTCCGCGGGGTGAGGCAAGGCCACAGAGACAACTGTCTACTGAGCTGCCAATTAAGGACCATAGTGCCCTTTGACAGGTGGAAAGCACCAAGATGGGAAATCAGACAAACAGGATCCCAAACTGACTTTTGAGAAAAAGTGAATTGTCCAACTGGAGGGATTTGATCAGATGGCTGGGGCCCGACGACTGGGGGAGATGAAGACACTGCTGCAGACTCATATTTTAGAATCTTGCTGGCTGAGGTCCGTAATAGCCTCAGGGAAATAAACTCCAAGATGGACTCCATCACCAATTAGCTGGACCGTATGGGTGACCGCCTGGACAAACATGATGACAGACTGGGACACCTGGAACAGAGTGTGCTCAATGTGGAGGAGAGTGTAAATAATAAACAATTACTTGACATGGAAAAAGGTGCTGGCAGTCATCAAGGCAGAAAATGAGGTCTTGGAGGCTCACTTACGGGCAAAATAATATCTTAATTATTAGCCTTCTCGAGTCCATGTCCATGACAACAGTGGAGGAGTTAATTGAATCTATGCTGAGGGCCCTGTTCGGGGATTGGCTCACAACCCTCATTTGCCTCTTTAGAGAGAGTACGCTCTCTATCTCTTGCTCATTTGAAAGGAGTAGTCCAAACTCCATGTGCTGAGAGATCAAGGAAGAAAGATTTAGAGATCACAAACTGTACCACCCTTGAAATAAATCTCCATCTTTCATGATCTACCTTTAATCATTTTCCATCCGGTCTAAGCCGAGAGGGAAAAACAGAGAATACCGGTAGAGGCGTGAAGGCTTAGTCATTGGATCCCTTTTTTTTTTATTTCTAGTACTTATCTTTCACACCATTCAAGAATACGGAGCCAAATGTTGTGGTTGCTGCAACCTAACATGTCTAAGAAGGCTATATGTTTGACAGAACGCACCCAATTTTCAAAACTAGGAGGAGCTGCAGCCACCCATTGTTTACAGATCTCCCTGCCTGCCAGTAGTATGCTATAAAAGATCAGCCTTCCCTGATTTTTTGTAGTCTTAACCAATGAATTCACATGCCCAAAAACAACAAGTATAACACTTACCTCGATGTTGATTTTCATACATTCAGACAGAGCCCTACTCACATCTCTCCAAAGACCTGAAGTTCTGAGCATGCCACAAACATGTGAACATCATCCTCTTTCACACTACTGCATTTTGGAGAAGCGACATACCCTCCTCTCCCAAATTTTGACAGACTCTTGTGGGACCAATAAGCTCTGTGGATGGAAAAGAGATGATTCCTTCTGAGGTATGCAGGCTTAACTATTTTAAATAACATATTCATAGATACTTGCCATTGATGTTCTAAAGATGCCTCGGCAAGTATCTTCCCCTATAGTACAGTTGGCAGAGTGAAATCTCCTTCTGAGTCGATCATTAGCCAGTAGATGGCCGCCAGCTCCTTCTTAGATACAGTCTCTAACATCAATCGTGTTTCTAGATAGTTTTGTTTCCCAATTTTTGTATCCGTGGCTTGATTCCAGCTTTTCATTTGCAGGTATTTGAATCTAGATACTTTATGATCTGTTTGTTGATTACACACTTCCCAAGAGATCAACTTCCTTTCTATGAATATATGATCCCAGCGTGTTAAGCCTGCCTTTAATAGTGGGCTTGCAAGAGCATCTTTAGTCCATTCTGGAGAACCTGGTGATTCCCAGATAGGGACACTATGGTAAGGAATTTTCACAACTTTCCTGACCTTATACTAAATTTCAGCCAAACCTTTTAAGACTCAGCCTTACTTTTTTAAAGTACTTCAGGTCCAAGTATTTAAACAAAAGCCCATGTTTGTCTCCGGGCTCTAAATTTGACATCATGGCCCACGTGCCGCCCATCTTGGTTATTCTTGGGCTGCCAAACAAACTTCTTCCATTCTTTAAAAGAAAGGCCTAAGAGTAGAAAAGCAAGTCCAGCAATGCCAGGCCCCCCTTCTCTACCCTCCTTCTTAGTTTTTCCATGCTATTCTGGGACCTTTTGTTTGACCAATAAAAGTGCTGATTTGGCTTTGCATCTTCTTTAGCCATTCCTTCCCGAAGGGCAGGGGTATTATATCAAAAAGAAAAGTAAACTTTGGGAGGATTATCATTTTAACTAAATTAACCTGTCGCTAAAGAGATAACTGAAGGTGGTACCATATCTTCAGAAGTCTAGAGGCCTCCTTTTTAACCTTCTCAAAATTAACCTTCGTGATTTTATTGATGTCCTGTGTTATCATGACTTCCAAATATCTCATTTCTTCTTTCTTGACTGCCCCTCCTGCCTCTAAATTCCAGGTCATGAACTCCATTTTACCCCTATTGAGCTCATAACCCAAGATCCTCAAAAAATCGGTCTTCATAATTCGATCTAGAGAATCTTCCAGATTTGTGGTATAAATGAGAATGTCATCTGCATATAGACCCAGTTTTTTATTCCAATCATTGAACTTGAAGGGTGAAATAGTCAGATCCTCCCTGATTTTACTTGCTAACAACTCTATATAGAGATTAAAAAGGAGAAGTGACAGCGGGCAACCCTGCCTCGTGCCTCTAGTGATGCGCACGGGATCGGTTAAGGAGCCATTAACTAAAACTCTGGCCACTGGAGGTTCATAAATATCCGCCAGTGCATTACAAAAGTTTGATCCCAGATTTGAAAACGTAGCCACAGCTTTTAAATAGGCCCAGTTAATGCGTTCAAAAGCCTTTGAGGCCTCTAAAGCCACAACAGCAGAGGGAGCTTGTATATCGTGGCTAGATCTATTGACCCCACCAGGGTATATGTTAGATCTTTTAATGTTCTACCCTGTATAAAACCTAAGTCAAAACAAATGGATTCCCTTGGGTTGTGTACAAGAAAAGCTGGGAATTAGCTATAACACAGTAAAATTTACATCACACACGTTAAGAACTTAAATAATATTAAAATTAAGAGTACAAAACAGTTTATTGAAACATTAAAAATAGCATACGGTACACTTCAAAATAATATCCAAAGATAATTAAAAGCACATTTATAATTTTGTGACCTGCACAAAAATATACGACAGACAAAACTAAATTGTAAAACGTAGGGCTTGAAAATTACAAAGCGTACATTCACAGTAAAAGTTTCAAGCAAGCCTGGTGTTATAACCTCACAATCTTATATACATCGGGGAGGAAAGAATGAATTGTACATGAACTTGCGTCGACGCGTTTCGGTGGATGTGCATATGATTAGGTTCCACCTTTGTCAAGACTGTTATATTCGTTGTCTGTCATACAGATGGATCTTCATTGATCTCCTAAGATGGATATACATGGAATTAGATATCTGATCTTAAAAACAGGGTAACTCTTTCTAGTAGAATTTTCATACTTATTCTATCATATAAACAAACATGCTTAGTTTATTTTAAAGCTGAGAGGTTCGCTCTATATCAAAGTTCCCAACCTCCTCTTTGAACATGAATTTTAGAAACTTGGTTAACATTAGATCTCCTATTCTGACTTAATCGCCTGCTGGGTATAATTCAGGGCGGGACCGTGTTTGTCTTGGATACTGTTCCTACTTCGTTAGGGTGGAAATATCGGCAGAATACTGAAAGCTTTTTAGTCAAAGAATAAAGTTGTGTATGTTCTCGAACCTGGGGCGCTATTCTAGGATATAATCAGCTGTTAAAATTAAAGTTTAAAAGAGAGCTAGTTGAACGCTAGTATGGGGTGAGAGTTGGACACCTCCTATCTCTGTCTTCTTTCTTATCGCATGACCAATATATCATACCTGTAGGTTTCCTATACGTGAACCCTTCTGTAATTTATAGTGGCTGTGGTTTTGGGGATGTGAAATTTATACCATCTGTAAGGGGAGACATATATAACACCTTGGATGAGTTTCGGTTAGCGTATCTTCTGATTTATCTACTACTCATAGGGTCTTAAAATAAACATACCTGCAGGTTATTCGTACAATTCCTATTCCGTAGAGGATTGAGGAAATAGTTCTAGTCCGTCAATAGGTGGACACTTTTGTGCGATTATACGACCGCTGTGATTAACAAACGTCGTGTTACACTTCTGGTCAGGAATATAAGATAGACCTGAGAAACTCACTCTTGGATAAAAAGGAATAAAGAAAAATCTTGTTTAGATTGAGGATCTATAGACTAATTTTTGGGTGTTATGTTAGAGAACACATGGGTATATGTTCAATCGCTCACGAATTCTTACCAATATAAGGGGATAACTTGATATGAAGAAAATATGTAGAGGCGCGGTGTGCTGCCTGGTCTTAGTTGCGTGCTCAGGTGTTTCAGGTCATTTAGGTAAAAATATCCCCTGAGAAAACAAGGAATAGGCTCAAGTTATAATTAAATTTAATTTAAATTAAGAATTACTCTTTTAGAATATCCCGCAAAATGATACAATACAAGTAATAGCATCAATATTGGAACACGAAGATCTCAAAGGAGGAAACGATCAATTTATAATGTCATGTATATACCTGATCCTCAAGAAAAATTACTTTCTTTTTAAGGAGGACCTCTATTTACAGGTGAAGGGGACCAGTATGGGGGCCACATGTGCCCCCAGCCTGGCCTGCCTGTACGTAAGCAACTTCGAGGACAAGCACATATTTAATGAGATAGCCCCATTCTTCGAGAACATCTCTTGCTGGCACCGCTACATAGATGATATCATCTTCATCTGGAGCGGTGCCAGTGAGACTCTCTCCGATTTCTTGGAGTGGCTTAATTTAGGGGACCCCAACCTTAGGTTCACAGGCCAACACAGTAACCAGCAAGTCACGTTTCTAGATGTGATTATTAAGGAAGAGGAAGGGTCTCTCAAGGTAGAACTGTTCACGAAACCCACTGACAAAAACACCCTCTTATTATATTCCAGTAACCACCCTAAGTCCCAAAAGGACAATGTACCGTTCGGAGAATTTCTGCGGCTCCGTAGAAACTGTACCAACCTGGACGACTTCTATAAACATGCGGAGAACACTAAACTAAAATTAGCAAATAGAGGTTACCCCAAAAAACTGATAAAAAATGCTCTCAAACGTGCAAGGTTTTACGACCGGGAGAGCCTCCTTAATCCAGAAAGAAAGTCGAAAAATAATTCCACGCTAAACAGAATAGTTTTTGTGACCCAATTTTCACATCTGAGCAATCAGATCAAAAACATAGTAAATAGAAATTGGAAATTTTGAATCAGAATAGAGAAAACCAACTAAGCAAACCCCTCTTCTCATTTAGACGTAACAAAACCATTAAAAACAGTCTAGTTCATACCTACCCTACCGTAAAAGAACAACAACTTACGTTGTCAGGCAATCTTGCCTCAGGGAACTACAAATGCGGAACTTGTTCCATTTGCCCACTATGCATTATAGGCACCAACTTTAAATACAATGACAAGGACCTAAAACCCAAGACCTTTAACAACTGCCGCAGCCAGAATATTGTGTATCTACTTTTGTGCCCATGCAATCTGGGGTACGTGGGCGAAACGAGTAGAGAGCTGCGAACTAGAGTCCTGGAGCATAAATCAGCCATACGCACCTCAAAAGTTAATGCGCCACTAACTGAACATTACAAAGAGAAGCAACACTCCTGTGAGGATATTAGATGGTTCATACTAGAAAAGGTAAGACAAAACAGAAGAGGCGGTGATGTAGATAGACTTAGAAAAAGAAGAGAACAATGGTACTTCTGTTATCTAGAAACAATTGACAAGGGTCTGAACACCAGAGAAGACTGGGCGAAGTGTTTGTAACGGAAACAATCTAGCCCGTTATGCTTGAGAATTCTGTACTTAGACAATAACCTTAAATACACGAATAGTCCGTCTCCACAAAATCCGTGATGAGGGTGCAACTTGTACTCTTGCCATTTTCCTACAACTTTAGGATATCGATCAAATAAGTAGTGGCCCATCTAGTACTATCAACTGCCTAGATTGCCCTTGCGAGGGCGTTAAAAGGAACACGCGAGTGACCAACACTGGCCACTAACACCGCATGTAGCAGCGACCATCCTCAGCATTTGTTTCTTTCCTAGTAGTGTCCTACTGAGCCGCACGGGATAAACCTCCCTCTGCACGAAGACCCAAAATTTCTTTCCTATTAGTGTCCTCCCGAACCGCACGGGATAAACTTATCTCCGTGCGAGGACTCATATTTTAACCTTACAAAAATCCCTGTCAATTATCATGATTCCCGGCAATTATTTCCTCCCCGGTAACTCGGTTCGCCATGCGTGGGAGACACTGATTTTTATGTGAGGACCTAAGTGGGAACTTCACCAAAATCCCACAAGAACACACCCACTCTAGACGTATCTCCCAATAGGATGCGACGTCAGGTTAGCTGTCTATGCAAATAGACTTACTCGATAATAGCCAGGTTTGATTGGCTGACACAACAGCCGGTTTCCATCCAATCATAACTAAGCAGGGTGTATTTGAAGAGAGGCGGGATAGCACTCGTTCTCTCACTTGCTAACAGACACCCGTAGTGAAGCCACGCTACTGCTCATACAGGTAAGACTCAACCCGTTAGGGATTCTCTAAAAGAGTAATTCTTAATTTAAATTAAATTTAATTATAACTTGAGCCTATTCCTTGTTTTCTCAGGGGATATTTTTACCTAAATGACCTGAAACACCTGAGCACGCAACTAAGACCAGGCAGCACACCGCGCCTCTACATATTTTCTTCATATCAAGTTATCCCCTTATATTGGTAAGAATTCGTGAGCGATTGAACATATACCCATGTGTTCTCTAACATAACACCCAAAAATTAGTCTATAGATCCTCAATCTAAACAAGATTTTTCTTTATTCCTTTTTATCCAAGAGTGAGTTTCTCAGGTCTATCTTATATTCCTGACCAGAAGTGTAACACGACGTTTGTTAATCACAGCGGTCGTATAATCGCACAAAAGTGTCCACCTATTGACGGACTAGAACTATTTCCTCAATCCTCTACGGAATAGGAATTGTACGAATAACCTGCAGGTATGTTTATTTTAAGACCCTATGAGTAGTAGATAAATCAGAAGATACGCTAACCGAAACTCATCCAAGGTGTTATATATGTCTCCCCTTACAGATGGTATAAATTTCACATCCCCAAAACCACAGCCACTATAAATTACAGAAGGGTTCACGTATAGGAAACCTACAGGTATGATATATTGGTCATGCGATAAGAAAGAAGACAGAGATAGGAGGTGTCCAACTCTCACCCCATACTAGCGTTCAACTAGCTCTCTTTTAAACTTTAATTTTAACAGCTGATTATATCCTAGAATAGCGCCCCAGGTTCGAGAACATACACAACTTTATTCTTTGACTAAAAAGCTTTCAGTATTCTGCCGATATTTCCACCCTAACGAAGTAGGAACAGTATCCAAGACAAACACGGTCCCGCCCTGAATTATACCCAGCAGGCGATTAAGTCAGAATAGGAGATCTAATGTTAACCAAGTTTCTAAAATTCATGTTCAAAGAGGAGGTTGGGAACTTTGATATAGAGCGAACCTCTCAGCTTTAAAATAAACTAAGCATGTTTGTTTATATGATAGAATAAGTATGAAAATTCTACTAGAAAGAGTTACCCTGTTTTTAAGATCAGATATCTAATTCCATGTATATCCATCTTAGGAGATCAATGAAGATCCATCTGTATGACAGACAACGAATATAACAGTCTTGACAAAGGTGGAACCTAATCATATGCACATCCACCGAAACGCGTCGACGCAAGTTCATGTACAATTCATTCTTTCCTCCCCGATGTATATAAGATTGTGAGGTTATAACACCAGGGTTGCTTGAAACTTTTACTGTGAATGTACGCTTTGTAATTTTCAAGCCCTACGTTTTACAATTTAGTTTTGTCTGTCGTATATTTTTGTGCAGGTCACAAAATTATAAATGTGCTTTTAATTATCTTTGGATATTATTTTGAAGTGTACCGTATGCTATTTTTAATGTTTCAATAAACTGTTTTGTACTCTTAATTTTAATATTATTTAAGTTCTTAACGTGTGTGATGTAAATTTTACTGTGTTATAGCTAATTCCCAGCTTTTCTTGTACACAACCCAAGGGAATCCATTTGTTTTGACTTAGGTTTAATACCCCAATTCCCTTGTTCTCCTCAAGGGGTTCCTCTCTTTCTTTACACTACCCTGTATAAAACCCTTCTGATCTTCATGTACCATTCCAGCCACTAACCCATTCAACCTGTCGGCCAGGATCTTGCCATAGATTTTATAGTCGCTATTTAACAATGATATTGGCCGATCGGAGTCACATTTGTTATGGCATATCCCAGGCTTCAGAATTAAAGATATAGTGGCTTCATTCTAGGAAGGAGGCACTCTGGACCTTCCAATAAACAGGTAATTAAATAACCTTGCCAATATGGGAGTTAACGTTTCACCAGGGCCTTATAAACTTCTTGAGGCAGGCCATCAGGCCCAGGAGCCTTCTCCTTCTTGAGCTGTCTGATTACCATCTCTATTTCACCAATTTCCATTCCCTTATTCAGGAACCCAACTTTGTCTGGTGGAAGGGGGGTTGCACAGTCCTGTCCTAACCTTTCCTTTATTTCTTCTTCTGTTGGCTCTAGGTCTTCCCGGTACACTTTACTGAAGTTGCTATGAAAAGTTTGCTCAGTCCCTCTCCTATCTTCAATCAGGGTCCCAGTTTGTTCGCATATAACCTGGTCTATTCGGTTCCTCGCTTGCTCTTTCTTTGCCTTCCAGGTCAGCAGCTTGTTGCATCCTTCACTGTACTCAAAATGAGCTAAACGACTGGCCTCCCACCTTCTCCTCACCCTATCTTCAAGAACTATTGCTAACTTGGACTTAACTTGCATTATTTCCAGCAGCAGCCTCTTCTCTGTCCCTGGGTCAATTATAACCTTTTCGAAAGAGCGGAGCGGTTCCTCCTGTACTGACTCTGCTTCATGATAACTCCTCCTCTTCCCTGCCACCAAAGCTCCTAATCTTCCCCTTAGGACGGCCTTATAAGCATCCCAGGTTACACCCGGAGTAGCCGAGCCCCAGTTGTATTTAAAAAACTCATCAGTCTCTTTGCTCAACATTTCTAAAACTCATTCATCCCGAGAACTGTACCGTCTAAGGTCCACCTAGATTAAGCAGCCTGCTCACCGAGCTTCAATTGGAGAATCACTGCCGAGTGATCGAACAGGTGAACTCCCACATGGTCAATTCGGTGAACCTCATCTTTTATATTACAATCAATGAGAAAATAATCTATCCTCGACTTGTGTTTGTATTTTTTGTTATAATAGGTGAAACCTTTTTGTGTACCTGCTCTTTGATGCCATAAGTCGCATAGTCCCAATTGCTCCATCATCTGTTTTATCAACCCTGATATTTTCGGGTTCATAAGTGCCCTACTGTGAGATGATCGGTCAAGGGAGTGGTTTAAAACTGCATTAAAATCTCCAGCTAAGATTATTGGGTCGGAGGAGTTCAATAACTCAGCCATTAACTCTCCCAGCTGATTAACATCGTCCTGATTTGGACCGTAGTAGCATGCAAGAGTGAAAAGGCGGGATACTATCCTGACCTTAGCTACTAAGCATCTTCCGGCTTTATCAGAAACGTAAGACTCTAACCTCACTTGCAATCCTTTTTTAATTAGTATTCCTACCCCTTTAGTTCCTGCTGTTTGAGCTTTATATGCCACTTGGGCATTCCATTTCTTGGACTTGAAAAGTTCCATACCTTCCTTCTCGGTTAGGTGCATTTCCTGTACTATTATAATTTGAGCTGGGCAGTCCTTTAAGTACTGCAATACTCTTTCTCGTCTCCCTCGTACCCTAAGACCATTCAGGTTCCAAGAGAGAAATTTATAAGACACTTTATAATTTTGTTTTTTTAAGACGCAGGAAGTGAGATAAGATTTTTTTATATATCCTTTTTAATTTATTTTTTCTGCTCTCTCTTTACGTGCAGTTATTTTTCTACGTACTCAGGATCTATTGAGTATCTATTGAGATCACAGATTCCCTGCTTGCAGGTCTTCAAGAAAGTCATCAACCTTCTCGGCAGAGTGAAAGATAATCATTTTATTATTATACATAACCTTCAAGTGAGCCGGAAATCTTAGCTGAACCGTGCGCCCAAACTTTTGAGTGTATATATCCTTTTGCCCAATTCCCATTGCCTATTTGAGGTAGCATTCGAGACATCAGATCTAAACTTGTATTTCACGCCCTCAATCTCTATTCTTTTTAAGCTCAAATCTTTTGACAATATCCTCTCCTTTAAGGAAAAGGTTAAGGAATTGAGTAAAATCTTTCTGGGCTTTTTTTTCTATTGGTATTTAACCTGAAGGGATCTCTGTGTACCCATTGCAAATCGTTAGCTATATCGTCCTCCAACTCTTCCATTTGTAATTCCCTCTTTATCAACTTCACCACTAAGGACTTCATATCTTCGCCTTCCTTACCCTCTGGTACTTTTAAGATCTTTATATTATTTCTTCTTTGGAAATGTTCCATCCTTTCCATTCTATCCTGCTGCAGCTTCTCCTCTAATATTAATCTCATTAGTTCAGAACAGTATACATGTACCTTTTCTCTAAGTTCTTTAACCACCCCCTCAAGAGTTGTTGTCCTTCTGCTGAGGTCGTCTATCTTTTTCTCCAGGGATTTGCAAGCATGTCTGATCTCCCTCTGATTCTATTTAGAAGTCTCAAATCTATTCTTAACCAAGGCAGTCAGAGCCATCAGGAGAGTTCCAATAGCCGGGTCATCCTTCTCCACCTGCTTTGGCCTCTGCTCAGAGCCCTTGCCACTAGGCTTGTCATTTGTTTGTTCTATTTGTTCTGTTGAAACCTGTCTCTTCTTTTCTACAGGCTGCTTTTCAGTGCCTCTCTCCTCTGGAGACAGTGATGCCAAAGCTTGGTACCTATTTGGTGATACATCTTTGCTCCAGTCCCCACCTCTGACCATACCCAAGTCTGTAGAAACTACAGCCTGCTCTGTACTCCCCTTTTCCTGAGAGTCTTCTTGCTGATCCATCTGATTGTCAGCCAAGATTATTGTTTTAGGTAAAATTCTAAAATAGGTTTTAAGAGACGGAGTAACTTTCACCCTTAAATCTGGCGTACACTTCCTTATCTTTATTTTCTTTGTGTTAACTTTGCCCTTTACAGATGAGGGATCTTTGGCTGTAGCAGTAGCTTATGAAAAGCCAGGTTGTCTATTATTAGATGATAACACTTCATCAAAAAAGTCTTTTTCTACCTTCTCTTTTTCCTTCAAGCTCCTCAGCGCATAGCGAGATAACACCTCCCTCTGGACAGCCCCACTCACTCCTTTTCTCCTTCTTCCGAGCGCCCTAACTCTGGTGAAGTTTGCTGTCTCCAGCTCTTCCTTTGCCACTTGCCCGAGAAGAGGGAGATGACCTGACTTTCCTGTCGACCCTCTCCTGTCTCCTACCAGTTGTTTGTCTGTCTCGCTACCTTCCCCAATCGTATAATCCATGCCACCATTTCCACGGCCTCCTTTCCCCCAGAAGGGGATCTTTACTGCCGCACATATACCCCAGCGGAACTCCAGGGCCGCTCTACTCCATCGTTGTTCACCGTAGCCGACGCCATCTTGCAGCCGCTGACTCACGACCCACCCAGAAACCGGCAGGTACACTCCCAAGCCTTATTTTAAATGCAAGAAAATGTTCGCTTTGTTTCCTAATATTTGTCTTTTAGTGAGCACTTGTTCTCATCCCTTGTGCATTTGTGAAGTTTTTAACGTGCTTCACCTCGCTCGCAAATTCGAGTTATTCATCTCTCCGAGGTTGCTCCCGCGACCCGCTAGATGTCGGCTGCCATGTTTTGCTTCTGGCCGCTCCCAGCCCTCTTGTTGGTGGAACATGAGCATGGATCTATGGGGCCCAGGACCCCTCTATGTGCACTGGCTTGCCCCATAATGGATTGTCTGCTCCACTATAACAACTAAGAAATCTTCTTGTGACTCTCCTGTGAAAGAGAAGAGATACAGCACAAAGCGATCAAGTTCTTCATATACCAGGACTTTACTCTTGCTGTCCAACCTGCCCACAGAGAATTCTCACCGTGAAACAAATGCTACTAAATTTGGGACTGCCATTTTTCTCGCTCTATCTAGCGGAACTGTAAGTTATGACAGATTCTTTAGAGACCCTAAGCTGGTGATTAAATTCTGCTGCAAGAACACCTGCTAACAGCCTGAGAGGCACCCCAATACTGAGGAGGACTCTGACAACCATCTCAGAGATCATGATTGAGAAGGCGGCCCACCATGGACGCGAAGAAGCTCTTGGATGACCTGGTGTGGAGCCACTCCGCTTCAACCTGTCTAAGAGCCTGCCGTCCTACTACTGCTCTTACCTCTCTCCACTCCCACCAATGCTTCCTGGGACACCCATCTCCACACACTGGGATGAGGGGACCACCTGACTTGCTACACTGCCCAGCGGGTTTTTACCTATGTGATTGCTATGTTATTATGCGATAATTGGGAGGGGAAATGCTCTTTAATGAGTTGAGAGGGTTGAAGTGGGAAGTGGGTGGGAAATACTAAATGTTCAAATTTAGCTTTTTCTCTACAACTGGTGTGGGGTACACCGCAATCATCACATCACTGCTCAGAGGTTCCTAACACCACATCTGACATGGGGACACAAGCCCCACCTGCAGGGCACATTGTTTGGGCTCACTACATCCTCACACCATTATGACAGACATAACTAGTCAAGTCAAGTCAAGTCAGAGAATTTATATAGCGCGCTACATACCCAGAGGGTCTCAAGGCGCTTGAGGAGGGGTGGGGAATTACTTGTCAAATATCCACGTTTTAAGTTGCTGACATGGAATGTATGAGGTTTCAATGACCATCGAAAGGTGAGACTAGTCTTTGCACACCTCTGCTGCTATAAAGTGGACTTGGCACTCTTACATGAGCTGCACTTCACTGAGACCTTGGGGAACAGATTGCGTTCAGGCTGACTCGGTTAAGGCGCATGTTGTGACGTACTTGGTTTATGCATGGGTGTTCGTAATGCTCATTAGAAAGGGGTTGCAGTGGTGGACCTTGGACTCCTTATGCAATACAGGGGGGCAAACTTAATCCTTCATGGGATACTCACCCGGTATGAGAGCCACTATAGCCTCAATGTAGAGCCAAAATGTAGACGGTCCTGAGTGCTTCTTAAAGATTTGGCACAAAATTGATGCCCATGGCCACAACTCGGTTCTCTGGGGCAGCTGTTTTACTGTGGTACTGGACCCTCACCTGGACAAATTGGCATCTGAACACAAACCCCAGCTTTGAGCAGCAGTCAACTTCAATCAAAAACTTGATGATCAAGAACTCATCAACATTTAGTGCCAGGCATCCCCAGCTAGGTGACAGCATGTGCATCACTGAGGCTCACAAAACTGGTTTGTGCAGAGACTACTGGCTAGTCACAAGGGGTATGGGCTCGCGCAGGACCGCTGATGAGAACTTGCTGAGAACACTGTCCCATCGCTTCCATGTGGAGATACGTCTGTCATGGGTGAAGCTGGTGCCTGGATCTCTGCATGGAGGCTGCCCCATCCGCTCTCTGTGATCCTGTTTTTTATGTGAACATTGGAGCTGATAGGTTGCTAGAATACTTTTAGACCAATAGGGCACAGTGGAATCCCCTCTGGTGCTCTGGGAGGCCTTCACAGCTCACAATAGAGGAATTTGCATAGCCACACAATCCAGTATACTGAGGGACCTTGGACCGCATTTGGCCACTCTGGAGCACAAGCGATATGCTCTATTCCTCCAATTCTTCAGGACAAATGATCAGCGCCTACTGGTGCATTTTCGCACAAAGCTATCAGACTATCTGGAGGACGTTGAGCTGGAGACCAGATTCCTGCAAGGGAATCCACCGCCAGACGGTAGGGCGAGGGTGATAGGGCTGTCAAGACATTGGCAGTCCTGCTACATAAAAAATGGTGCAGCTCCTACAACATGGAGCTGGTGACTAAGATGGGGACGACCTCACAGACCACGCATGACATTATGCAGATGCTCATGGAGTATTACACCTCATAGTTAGACACCCTCCCATTACGGTGGCTGGATAATGCACACTGAAGATACTCAGAAATACCTATCACATTTGAAGACATAGTACAGACCATCTGTAGCCTTTCTGGCAACAAGGCCCCCGGCTTAGATGGGTTGACTGCCCAGTTCTACAAGGAGTACGCGGAATTACTGGCCCCGCACATATTAGCAATGTATGAAGAAGCATGGAGTAAGAGCTACCTGCCTCCATTCCTGAGAGAAACACTAGTAGCCTAACAAGCGACCAAATGGCTATGATTTGTATAGACCCCTCTCCATGTTTGATGTTGACAATAAAATACTCACTAAATTGCTTGCCTCCAAACTCTTGCCCCGACTGGTTTTATTCCAGGATTCTTCACGGCACATAAACTACACACATGTTTTGCTCCGATGCATGAACTGAACCCACGGCTCTTGGTGTCTGCTGTGTTCCTGGACACCACAAAGGTGTTTGACTCCTTGGAGTGGCCCCTTTTTTCCACACTGCTCCAGGGATGGAATATTAACCAGCCAAGGTTTCTGTGCACACTGCCTATGGCTAGGCTCCATGTCAAAGGCATGATTTCTCCCCAGGTGGCCATCAACAGAGACATGAGGCAGGCTTGCCCGCTCGCCACAATCCTCTTCCCCATCATGATGGAACCGTTTGTCTGTGAAAGCAACTTGCCAAGAGGGGCCTGGCCGTCACTGCTCGCAGGCTGAACAGTGTCCATATATGAACATGAAGTGACCCTCTGCCTCTGTGAGCCAGCTGTCAATCTCCAGCCCATGCTCCACGAATTCCAATAGTTTGGTGGACTCACTGGAATACACATAAATTGGCCCAAGTCTTTTCTCTTCCCCCTGAAGGATGCTTTAAGGCAGAGGGCCTGATTTCGATTTTGGCAGACAGGTTACTCTGTCACAACGATGACGGATATGTCGTCCGCCGAAATATAAATCCAGTAAAGGCCAGCATGGATCAGGAGTGGTGGAGCGGGCGGGGGGTGAGGAGAATTAGATGTAAAAATAAAAATTAAAAAAACGTCACTTCTAGAAGACACTCTCCCGCACCACACATCCTCTCAGTCTCTCGGTGCCGGAACAGGAAGCAGCCTGGCTCCCACACCTAAGCCAATCGCAATGCTGCAATGCAGCGTTGTGATTTTTTTGAGCACCGACGATCAGCGCTCAGCCAGGGAATGAGGTCCTGGGTATGTTCTTATGCAGGCTGTAATGCATCATGCATGGAGAACATGTGAAGTGTGCAGAAGGCCGGTCAAACAGTCATTGCGCACTTGGAGTGGGCAAACCACTCCTCTCCTGCTCTCAGAGCAGCCCCACCCACCCCGCAAAGCTGCACAGCAGTAATAAATACATTGATAATAATCTTGAGTTATTATCATTGTATTTGTTTTTTTTTTTAACTGCTTTGCAGCAGCAGTGGCGCTTCGCTCGCCCCTTAGATGAGGAGCCGCAACTGTATAAATCCCATAATATCCTATGGGATCTATTTTTCATTGGATGGGATGTCCATCACTGTTGTGACGGAGTAATCCGTCTGCCGTAATCTAAATCAGGCCCAGAGTTTCCACTTGAGTGGGATGGGGCCCCTATGTGCTACCTGGGCATATGGATCAGCAGGGATTTGGGCCGATTGTGGCAGAAGAACTATGGCACTTCGGTTGAGTGGCTGGAAGAGCAGTTGCCCATATGGACTGGGATTCTGCTCTCGATGGCAGGAAATATAGCCATGGTTGTCTGGCCTAAACTTCTTTACTGATTTGTTAATATTCCAATCCCCTTAACCAGAGCATTCTTCACCTGGCTCCGATCACTAATAACCCGACTGACATGGGTGGGCAGACAGCCTAGGCTGGCATGGGACATGCTCTCCCATTTGAGCAAAGCCTATGAGTGCCCCAATTTTGAGCTATCCTATTATTGCATGCAAAGAGAACATGCACACTACTTGTTGCATCCCAGGCCTTTCCTGCCACATACTGCGGTTAAGGAAGGCAGAGTGTCCTCTTGCCACCTGGACATGGTGAAATGAGCTACACCAGGATGCCCTAAAAGCACAGTAGACATTGTGCGGTGCACTACCTGGTTGTGGAACTGGCTCCGCTGGCGGGTGAGGCTGGACTGCCTCTACACTGCCAAACTGTAGCTGGAGTGGAACCCGATGCTTCCCCTCTCATTGGACATTTGAACTCGCAGACGATTGACTGAAGCGGGCCTAACTGAAATGGGGGCTCTGTATCGTGAGGGCACCTTCATTGACATGCAAGGTATGTGGCCTAGTGCACCACTGGACACCCTGTTGAGTTATCACCTGTAGGCCACCTGTAATACGTTCCTCATTCCCACAGGATCCTGCAGGATTGACCGCTCTACAGAATATGCTTGCTTTTCCCGCCCCAAAAAAACTCATCACAAGATTGTATAGAATTGTGCAGGATAGGGCCCCTGTGGTCGTGCATAGGGCCAACAAGCAAAAGAGTTGGGACCTGGAACCCACACTAACTGACAACAAGTGGAAGCACAGCTGCTCTCTGACAGCTCTGCTCTACCCCAATTACCAGTTGCGATTGATACACGCCATGTGCCTGCACAGGATATATAACACCCCAGCAGGGCTTAACAGAATGGGACTGCATACAGATAATGGCTGTGTCCGATGCGGGAGGGAGTGTGATGATTTCTTACATCTAGCCTGGGACTGCGAACGAGCGGCTCAATTCTGGACCACAGTCTTTGACCGCATTGAGGACGTGAAGCGCTGTGGCGCCCGCAAAGGACCTGTGATGGTGTTGCTAGGATAAGTTAACAACACCCCTGTTGCTTCCCGCTAACTCATTGCCATGATGTTGCTCATGGCCAAAAGAACAGTAGAGAAGCACTGGGAGGAGAATGCCTGGCTCTTCGAGAGGGAGATTGGCTGAAGGACCTGTCTTATTGCCAGGAGAGATTTGATGAATACTGAGCATTGATGCCAGCCAAAGCTAGGCCTGCGATAAATGGCCCCCCCTCAGCACATACTTGGCACTGGATGCTCAGGAGGGAACCACACTGGCCCAGATGGGGTGGTGGGAGAGGGTTAACATGGGGTATGCTAAAAGCACACAGGGGTTTCACAGGTGCTCCTGCTGCGCGCTACCTGACATTGGTTCACCTTAGATAGCTGAAACTTTGTTCTGGTGCGAGTACTGTGCTTGTCTTAGGCTATGTGCAACATGTTTGAGAAGAAGTCATGTATGTATGTACCCTGCTGCTACTTTTCTTCCATCTCCTTTTTGCTTTTCGTAACTTTTGCTTGTTTAAAAACAATTAAAACATTGGGAAAAAACATTTAAAAGATGTCAGTTGTCAACCACGCCATTCATGTGATTAAAATTTAACACTAAGTTTTAATGACAATGTACTACTAAACAACATCTTTAATCTACTCTTGACTTCACAAATGTATCCATTAAAAACTAAAAGAAACATTAAAAAGATATCATGTCAAGTTGAGAATGCAGTCTATTTTTGTTGTTATGTTATATTTTTCAAACTTTAGAAAAAGTTCTTAAATCATAGTCACAAGATTTCTTTAGATTTTAACACATTCTTTTTCCTGATATAACTTTAAATATGCATTTGCTTTCTTCTTAGACACAGAAGCAGAAATCCTCACTATTTTATCAGAGCAATGGGGCTCTATCTTCAAGGTTCCAAATCCTCCCTCCGGAAGCTGGTCGCTCAATGTTAGTGCTGGGAGTGCATTCGCAGTGCGAATTGAGGGCTTTACAGGTGCAGTCCTGAGAAAAATAAAGCATATTTCTAAATTCATCTTGGAGACCATGAGGCTAATTGTTATTTTTTTCTTTTTCAGCGACAAATATTTCGGGTATGTATTCATAGTTATGCCGTATAATTAAACATTATTTGAAACTAATATTTTTCCAAATAAATGTGTAGGTGGTTTATAGACACAAATTGATTGATGTATAAAGCCATCTATCTGCTTTATGTTAACTTTCATACTCTAGCCATAAACACAAGTACTCTTGACGTCATTTCTCCAAAATCAGACGGTAACAGATGTGACATCATCTGGTCTTTGTTCCCTGATGACACTTGCATGGCTTTTGACCCACATAACTTCACATTAGGTATTATCTAGCATCCCATCCCCTAATGGCAATATATGAAGTGGATATGGGTAAAACATCAAATAACATGGAGGCACATAATAAACACTTTCAAATTCTGGTAGAAGCAGGTATCCGTTATCGGTCGTTATAATTGGGGGTGGGCCAAATTTGCGTACTTGCGCTCCGCAAAGCTCCGCGAAACAGCAAAAAATCTCTGCGAGCACCCAAAAGTTCAACAAACACACGGAATTGCTTGTTCCGCCCGTTAGCGATGCTTTTTTCATGTTTGCGAACACTGTTTGCGTGCTCGGGGAGAAATATCTTGCGAACACGCATTTTCAAAGCGCGAACAAGCAAAAAATTCTGCGAAGCTGCAGATTGCAGACTTTTTGGCCACTTTATTAGCACTGATCTGGAATAAGTAAAACGTCCATATAAACCCTAGGCAAAATGCCTTACAAATCTAAACCTCACTAGACATCATATCACCTCAACAAACCCACCACCTACTAAAATTTCAAAACCTCTCCCTCCTTATAACTTCCTCCCCTTCACACACCCACACCTGGCCTACTGTTTATGCCACCAATACTATCATCACTCGCTCCACTGTCACCTTCTCCCAATCCATCGACCTTGCTCTCCTGCCAATAGTCCCAACCTCACTGGTCTGTGCTCATCTACCATGTGATTTCCCACACCAACAATTAATCCTGCTGACCCCGCCTATAAATGTAAAATCCAGACCTGCCTACAGGCAGCAACCCACATAGGAAAACCGGGCATGATTCTGCCACCCATCGACCATCCCAAAATTATCTAAAACCATGTGCACCTGCTGCATAAGAATAGGACTGTACCTGGCACAGCCATTCATCCTGCAGAGACCATATAATAACACTATTGAAGCCTTACAAACAAGTAATCCAAATCTGTAAATATGCACGCACGCTGGCTCTCAACCATACTCTATGATGAGGCAAAGCTGCACCAGGCAAAGAAAAACCAAGACTCCTGAAGTAAGCCAGCCGGTACTGACCACCGGACAAGGACAATCAAAGTTCAAAGGACCCAAAAGACATTGAACTTTCCTTAATACCAAATTTTTGATATAACCTCTTCCTCTAATAGTTGTTACAACACCTGCATCTTGTCCTGTGGAAAAATTACTTCAATTTTTGTAGAATCAAACTTTATACCTAAAATGAAGTCAAAGGTACCTCAGTCTTCCCTGGAGCCAATGAAACACCAAGCTCCGTCATAAGACCATGAAAAGCAGCTAGTGCTGTATTGCAGTCATCAGAATTCGCCTTTGCTTTTAAAAGAAAATCATCCAAATGGTGTGTCACATTATTGAAACCAGTCCTGAATTGATAACAAAAACACTACACAAAAAGAGCTGAACATTCTAAATAGTGAACAAGAACCTGAACAACCCATTGGCAACATTCTGTCAACATAAATGCTTCCTTCAAACAGTAAACTGTAAACCTAACAATGAAAAGTCCTCTAGGTGAACCGGCAACAGCCGGGAAGCAGCCTTTAGGTCTTACTTGCCCAATTCCACCCCTCTTCCACATGCACATACTAAAGCCATGGCATCATCTATAGAAGCATACTTTACAGCGGCGTCTTCACCTTCATAAAGTTATGAATGGACTCACCTTGAGGCCAAGATAAATGATGTATTGGCCTGATCTCTCCTTGTAGTTTATTTGGAACTGCTCCTAGTGGTGTGATAGTAAGATTATCCATATGCCAGTCCATAAAAGGATCAACAATTCTACCATCCTGCACATTTTTCTGCAATATTTCCATTACTACTGCTGCTGAGAATTTGCTGTTTTAAAATTATTGGCCCATCTACACCGTTTAGGCCCCTGATAGCATAATTTGAAACCTTCCTTAAAGCCCCAGCAGAGAGACCTAGCTTCATCTTGTTAGTCAAAAAACTGAGCAAATAGCAGACTGTTTCCAGCTTAACTGGCATATGCCCCTTTTCCTCTGATATTTTGTTGCTTCCTACCCCTATACTGTCCCCCTTGACAATTACATTACAACTGCCCCATGTACTGTGTGATTGAATGTTTCCCTCCACAATTGAAGCAATCATGTCTAAATTAAACTTGCGCTACAATGTAACTTATTCTTTTGAATGACAGGCATGCTCCATTCTGCTGTATTTTCCCCTTCCTTGGTAACCCACCACAAACTGAGTGGCACACCCTTGAAGGAGCCCATAGGGAATAAGAGCTAAAGGAACGGCCTAGCCGCCGCTTCCACTGCATACATAACTTATCTACATTGCTCCATTCCTTTTCCATATTTACAGCCAACCTTGCCAGAAACTCCTCCTCATACCTGAAGCATGTGAAACCACCATAGTCCATTTGTTCCCTACGCACCACAACCATCACTCTGGATGGTGTTCACAGCAGACACTTGCATATATTAAAAGGACAGAAGTACAATTCACTATTTTGGTGGGCACTCTAGGACTCCATTCTAGCTCCCATTCTTCTTCCTTTAAACCTCTTTTAGCTTGAATTACCCTATGTCATAGCTTAAATACATCAATAAATTATCTCTTCCAAATTTCTTACTTGGAAACTTGTGTCATATGTGCCCCAGAAGATTTGCAACCCCCATATATAACAACTTCTTGCTTTTTACACTCTGACTTGTCTTAACCTTACCAACTGTGTCCTCTCTCTTAGCGTCCATTTCCCTTTTTTCTACTGAGAAATGTATCCTTATTCACTACACACCATGTCACATCCTGACTGTGTTCCTGCAGCTTAGCCATGCTCTCCTTACCTGTAGCGCTAACTGTAACTGTTCCTTTTTCAGGGCTGTTAACAAACCCCACAGGCACTACCACACAATACATTTTGTTGGTTTATCATCTCTCTCCTCTTTTCATGCACCTTTGATATCTCACTCCCTTGCTGTAATGTCATGTAACAGCTTGCCGCTGGACCCAAGTTTGTCATCTCCAACAAATTGTCCTGTGCCCACCACCTTTGCTTGCAGCTGCAAAACACCAACTCTCTTACTTTTGTTAGCTGTACCCCATCCCTCCTGGACCATACACATTGTGTGGGGCTTCTGTAACAATCTCCTCCCCTTCATCATCCACAATCTCGCTATCTTTCAATGACTTATCCCCAAAATCTAACTTTTCTTCACATACTTTCCCCCATACATCCAAACTGCCACTCATACCTATACTCGTGCTTGGCATTTCCTCACCTTCAACATCACCATCATTTTTTTTTTTTTAATTAAGATTTTTTTCAGCAAGCAGAGATACACATTATGAAAAAGAAAAAATCGAACAACTAAGCCAGACAGTCATAATACATTATCCAATTTAAATTCATATAGACATGACTTGTAAATAATGACATACAAAACAAAATGTAACATACTCATATCCAATTGGCAATTGGTGCCCAAATTTTCAAGCCCAGCATTTTCTTTCTCTTGCCCTTAGCTTTATAGACCGCGGTCTCAAGATGGTATATAGACAATAATCTGGATTGCCAATTAGTAAACGTAGGTGGCACCGCGTTCAGCCATTGTGTTGTTATACAGAGTCGGAAAATGGACATACAAATAAAAAATAAATCCTGCCTCAGCCTCTTTCCCAGGTCTGAACATAGTTTCTTTGGAGCCTAAAATGACCACTTCAGCAGATAATTGCACTTAAATATCTAAGCTGTGCTTCAAGAAATATTCTACATCCCTAATAAAATGACACAGTTTAGGACAAAAGAAAAACATATGAGGTGCATCCGCTGCCAATAACCCACAGCGATTGCACTTATTGCCTCTCGTAGAATGCCAATTTTTCGGAAGTATAATTTAAATTAAAAATAGACCTAAAATGTTGACTCTTCAAGGGACCATTAAATAAAACATTCAAAGATAACTCAATTATTCTATCCAACTTAATTGAAGGTGACTCTAATTTATTTTGCCACTTAGTCTCCCATACCGATAAATCATCTTCTATCTTCTCTAAGAGCAGTTGATATAACGACCCTAACTTCTATCTACGTTTAATAGCTTCCAAAAATTCTATTCTATTAGATGCAATCATGTTCTGAGCTATCTTCTGCTCCAAGAAGCTACGGACCTGCAGATATTTAAAAAAATCTGAACAAGGTAATTTAAATTTAGACTGTAAATAATCAAAGGTGGCTAACTGATTCCCCTGAAAAAGATCTCCCAGCCTACGTTTTCCAGCCCGCTCCCATCTACTCATATAACCTGATCTCTAAATACCGCTGGGAATAGGGGGCAATTGTGAAAAGGTGTGTAAAAATTTAAGTTATGACATAAGCCAATTCTCCTCTTTATCTTCCTTCAAATTTCGGATGCAGCTATCACTATTTTAAATTTTGTTTTCTTATAATAACTTGGTTCAATTATACGAACTAGACATTGCTTCGCCTCTATACCCTCACCATCTCATATATAGACGGTGTGGCAAAGTCTTCCGTTGGATCTTCCTGAAGAAATAAAGGACCCATATATGTCAAAGAGTTACCCAGTGATACAGACAGAAGTTAGGCACACTCCAACCACCTTTTAACCTGGATAGCATGCACCATTTAAGCGCTCTCCTTGAACGATGGTAACTCCATAAGAACCTAGAGCACATTCTTTCAATTCGAGAAAAAAATAAAGTTGGCATACGTAAAGGAATAGTCCGAAAAATATATAAAAATTTTGGGAAGATAAGCATTTTTAAAACATTAGAGCGCCCATATAATGACAAATGTAGATTGTTAATCCTTTCTAAAGTCAGATTTGCCGAAGCGATAGTTGGATCCAAATTTAGATGTACAATATCTTCCACCTTAGAAGAAATTTTGATGCCTAAATAAATTGCCTCGGCTTCAAAAGTCATATCACTGGGCCGGCCAGCTTCTGAATGAATCAGTTGGGTTTTATTGACATTTAATTTGTACCCTGAATACGTCCCAAACTGCTCCACAGCCAAAAAATTTCTAGGGAGGGCGGTTCTAATATTGGATGTGGCAATTGCGATATCATCCGCGTATGCCAACACCTTATATGACTTATTATGTATCACAACAGGGTCTATTTTGGGGTTATTTTCCAGATACTTTAAGAAAGGTTCTATATATAGCGCGAATAACAAAGGGGAACATGGACATCCTTGTCTTGTCCCCTTGCTATTGTGAAATTGCCAGATAGCCTACCAGAGATAGGGATAGCAGCCCTTGGCTGTGCATATAACGACACAGAAGTAATAAATTCTTGCGTGAATCGTTTCCATGCCAGTACTGTCCACAGAAAACGCCATGTGACCCTGTCAAATGCTTTTTCTGCATCTTACAGGGCCACCACCACAGGAGAATTAGTTACTTGTGACCAGTCTAGCATGGAAATGATCCTTTTGACATGATCTGTCGTGTCTCTATGTTTAATAAACCCATGTTGATTTTTTTAGACCAAACTCAGCATCAGATCATTAAGCCTATTAGCATGCAACTTTGAATAGATCTTACTATCGGTATTTAAGAAAGAAATGGGTCTATAAGACCCCATTTCCATGTCTTTTTTACCTTTCTTAAGGAATACCACAATAGTTGCCTCCATCCAAGAGTCGGGCGGATTACCTACGAAAGCTTGTTGACAAACTTCCAATAATTTGCTTTTAAGTATGTTCCTGAAGGTTTGGTAAAATTCTAGCGGAATATTGTCAGGCCCCATAGCTTTACCAAAGGCCAGACCTAATAAAGCCGACTCGATTTCTTCCCATACTATGGGAGCGGACAATAGCGCTTTCTGCACTTCTGAAAGTTCTTGAGACTATAAATCCTTCAGGAAATCTATTTCATCCTGTACAGGCGGCCCTACCTCCGTTGCACTATACAGAGATTGGTAGAAACTACGGAAAGCTTCTAGAACCCCCTCCTTCGTTTCTTGCAATACACCATTTAGATCGGTAATTTTAACAATATCGTAAAGACAGCCTTCTGCCTAAGTCTAGTGTCCAAGGTTCTACCTGTCTTCTCACTGAATTCATATGAATCCTCTCTATGCTGTAAATATTTCAGCGCTATTTGGTCAGCTATATTAGCGTAGGCTGACGCCCTTTTTATCGTCAGGTCTCTCTGAGCGATACCTGGGTCCAGACCCTGTCTAATGGTTTCTGCTAACTTTCGCTCCGCTATTATAACCTCATCGAAGTCTTTTATGTGTTTAGCCAGAGTCTAGTTACATTTAGTATACGAGAAACATAAGGTTTCTCCCCTTACAACAGTTTTGAAAGTATCCCAGACTACTTTAATTGAGGCTGTTCCTTTATTGAATACAAAAAATTCCTGTATTTTCTTAGTCATGAACTGAAGATATTCGTCATCCATCAAAAGACTTCTTTCAAAAGTCCAAGCTTGATTCCCTGTTTTTTGTTGGGGGCCTATCATCAAATAAATAATTAAGGGATTGTGATCAGAGATAATTTTAGGCTGAACCTGAATATCAATCCTGCCTAAAAGTGAAGAAGAAAGGAAAAAAATTATCTAACTGAACGAATTTGGCATGGGGAAAGGAAAAAAAGTAAAGCCTGGGTCATCTGCATGTAATAAGTTCCAAGCATCGTATAGCCCATGGTCCAAACACAAACCACGTAATGATGAGAATACCTGCTTCTTCCTGCCTAAGAAAGGAATACTCTTTCTTATATCAACCTGAGCATCAATGTGAATATTCAAATCACCACATAGTACCAGTGGTTGAGGCCATTGTACTAATTCAATATTTAAATAATTCATAAGTTCCGAATCATCCAAATTTGGACCATAGACATTACAGATAGTAAACCTGAGAGAGCCGATCTTCAGCTCACTTATTACCCAACGACCCCATTTATCTTCTGAGCTTTTTACACAGAGACCCAGGCCACGTCTCATAAGGATAGCAACCCCTCTTTTAACATCGGTTTGTTTGGAACAGGCAATCAACTTCAAACCTAAAGTCTTTAAGCACCCCATTTTAGCCCAAGAAATATGGGTTTCCTGTAGGCATAGCAAATCAATGTGTAATATCTGAATAATTCTAGCTAGGACTTGTTGTTTGTTTTGGTTCGTTGAGTCCACATACATTCAAAGTACATATTTTTAATTTCCTATCCATTCTCAAAGAGGAGAAACAACTTCCGGAAGATCATTACATCACAGGAAAAACAGAATGAAAAAAGCTCAACATAGCCACTCAAAGTTTTATAGGACCACACATTACTTAGTTTCTTCTGTACACAACACCCCAGGACCAATTGTGTCTTAACTGCTGCTGATTTTGCACCCCCCCCCCCGACACCAACACCTGGTTCCCACCACCAAGACCCTATCCCTCCCGCCCATCCCTTTGGCCCTTCCCACCCAACCCCTCCCACCTACCCAACCCACCATATGAGGCCCAGTGGCTATAAGTCCCTGTTACTATGGAGTGCCGTGTCCCCCCGCTCCAGGACAGGGAAGAGAACCCCGACCATAACAAAATATTCATCATTTAAGAAATTCCAATTAACAGAACCCCTTCAATATAAAAAATAAAAAAAGACACAAAAAAAGGGACCCCACAACAACGCCTAAAAATCCAGACTATCAGTATGGGCTAGCTACAAAGATCCCAGGAACTCTTTTGCCTCAATCTCCGAAAAAAAGAATTTTGTCTGCCCCTTAACAGTAACCTTAAGTTTTGCCGGATTCTGCAAGAAAGCAGAAGCCCCTTTGTTCTGGAAACCTGTTATAAGCTGGCGGAGATGCCAGCGTTTGCTGACTGTAGTCTGACAGAAATCAGGCCTGACGAAGAAATTACAGTCTTTAGCAGACCCCCTTTTATCTGGTCTGGCCCGAGAGTATATAGCTTCCCGTGCTAAAAAGTTGTTAAAGGAAACAAGGATAGCTCTCGGATGATCTTCTTCTCCTTGACAAGGCTTCCTAATTACGAACGGAAACCCATGCGCACGTTGAACTTCCTTTGACCAGTCCCAGAGAGTCAAATCAGGAAAAGCTTCAGTTAACAGTTCACAAACAAATTTCAGGGGGTCTGATCCCTGTTTTTTCTCTGGAATGCCTAAAAAACGGAGGTTATTCCTCCGTTCCTGGTTCCTAACTCTGAGAGTTTATGGCTCGTGGAGTGATGTTGCTCACTAGTTAGAGGCGGCAGACCTGGAAGCAGAGGACGGCCCGGGACCAGGGTTCAATTCCCGACGCGGCAGGGTCGTGGACCAGGGTCAGCGGACTCGATAATTCTCACCTCGGTGCGCGGCAGGGTCGTGGACCAGGGTCAGCGGACTCGATAATTCTCGCCTCGGTGCGCGGCAGGGTCGTGGACCAGGGTCAGTGGACTCGATAATTCTCGCCTTGGTGCCTACTCTAACCAGGGATCACACTCGGCAACTCTGGGCATTAGCTTGCCTTATCTCCACAACGGCCCCCCACAGACGCCGGGGATGCCTGGTTTCACCTTGGAGATACCCAGAAGGGACCATCTCATAGGGAAAGCCAGGACGGGTTCCCCAGCGGTCTTCAGCGCCAGGACACCCTGAGATGGGGTAACAGTGCGCTTTACAAGTATCTACATTACATTACATTACATTACATTAAGATCATCCTGGTGTGCTTTAACAACATCTAATTCCAATTTATATGCCGCGGCATCATCCTCTAATGCCGAGATTCTGGCTTCTGCTTCCGTAACTCTTACAGCCGTATCAGAACAGATTTTTATCACACGGCGTACTGCATTTTTTACTTTACTGCATGTAGCTTGAGTACGTGCATTTTCCACTTTAATTTCAGCCCTATGATTCATCATTGTGGTATAGATTGTTGCCAGAGTAATCTCTTGTTGTAAATTGGAATTATTTACATTATTCTCACCATCCGCCATTGCTGTTTCACTTGATGTAGGTTCTCCTATATGTGCTTCATCTATATTCACTGAAATTGCTTCCTCCATTTTGGAATTATTGCGCTGAGACCCTCTCTTCTTCACTCTTTCAATTGTGGACGCGCTGACATTAGGTGAGACAGGATTCGATGTTGAAATATTCTCCATACTACTCCCCTCATCATATTCCGCCCCGTCCTTACTTAAATTCGTGCTCTCGTCTGAAGAGGGGTCAGACAATGACTAGACATTATCACCGGCTTCCTGAGACCCCCTGTACGAAGGCTCCCTCTGTTATTGCTAGTAGGTCTATCTCGGGAACCAAACTGTCCAAACTACCAGTCAGAGGACCCATAGGCATACTAGCCAGAACTCCATCTCCGACAATACTTCTCTGTACATTAAGAGAAACCTGGACCGGTGTTCCCAGCTCTCTTTCACCTGCAGAATGGCTTACTACAATGTCCCCAGGGCGTTCTAGTTCAGTAATTCGAGAGGAAGGGTCTTCAATATTTGATAGATCCGTTGTCGCTACTGACTGCTGAGATATGGATTCAATCCCTGCTGCTGTTTCAGCTTCAGTGACAGGCCGCAGGGTAGCACTTCTTGATAACTGCCTCTCAAATAACTCTGGGAGGGTTGTTTCATAGGGCGGCTTGTTTCACCATGTTCACCCCACTTTCTTAACTTAGGGGTAACAGATTTTGTCTTGGTATTCTCACCTCCATCCTCTGCTCTCCCACCGATGTCACCACTATTCTCCTCTGCCGCCGTCTGTTCTTTTAATTTGCCACTCCGGGTGTTGATTTTCGGCGGCATTTTGTGGGCAGCCTGTGCTCCTCCACGTCCACGGACCACGCCAGGCTGGATTCTGAGAAAGCGGGAAGCCGCCAGAGTGGAGCTCCGCGTCGGAAAAGAAGAAAACCGGCAGTCATCCGGCCGATACGTGCCGCACCCAAAGGTAATTAGCGCAGGTGTATGTGGAGAGCAGGTTTCTCGCGGTAAGATCAAACAGCTATCCTCTGTTTCTAACGCCGTTTATAGCGCCGTATATTTGTAGCATCCGTCAGGATTGTCAGCAGTTTTACGCCTCCGAGAATAAAGCCATGTGCAACTTTCTAAATCGAGCCCGGGGTTTTCTAAATCGGGACCGGGGTCCGCAGTGTAAGTTTCTCTCCCGGGCCCGGAGCGAGGGACTGGGCTGCTTACCCGACCCACGCCACGGCCACCATCTTGCCTCCAACATCACCATCATTTAAATGTCAAATCGTTCTTGTCTTCTTAGGTTAGGAAAATCACTCTGTACCTCTACATCTCTTTGACCTGGTGCCCACACATTGCTCCTGATGTGACCAGGGTCAGGAAATTTCGGTTGATCTCATTTGTCAGTATTGCTGCAGCCTTACCACCCATTCCACTGGAAATGAGCAACACGTCACTCCTAGTGGCACCACCAGCTTCCCCAAGCTCTCCCTGATCTATTGTCTGGGGTCTATATTCCATCCATACCCACATCCTTGCTGTTTTGAGAAAAGAAGAGTGTGTACTCCAAAAGAAATCAACAAGTACTTGTTTGGATTAATATCCGTTCTTTAAGGTTGTCATACAAGACCAGAACTCCTTTAGATTGTTCTTTTTTGAGCTAGCGGGTATGATGTAACCCCTGCTCGTCGCGACGAGCAGGGGTTACATCATACCCGCTAGCTCAAAAAAGAACTCTGCTCCCTGAGTATTTAAACTGTGATATTTTGGAACTTGTCAATTTGGAACCAGGCGTGAAATAATATATGCTGTATATGTGAAAATAGCCTTGAGGAAGCCCCGGCGCAAATCGCCAATAGGGGGCGAAACACGTGTCGGCTGTCCATGTTTTATCATCAAACAATAAAGATGTCGCACTGCAATCTAAAGGAGTTCTGGTCTTGTATGACAACCTTAAAGAACGGATATAAATCCAAACAAGTACTTGTTGATTTCTTTTGGAGTACACACTCTTCTTTTCTCAAACCTGTCTTCTTTTATGAAGCTGAAGAGGTCCAGAGCTTCGAGTGTGTCTCCAACCACTTATAAAAGGAGCTTATATAAGCGTTGTTCAAACTTGGGAATCTATGGACCTTTCTGTTTTGCTGACCACATCCTTGCTGTATTCTCCTTGTCGCCATAAAACTGAGACGTACCAAAAAACATATAGCATAGCTGCCCTATTATCCACATTCCGCCTCTGCGTATCATGGGACTGCACTGCCTTTCATTAACCTGTATGTGTTTTAATTCAGTAGTCTCCTCCTAATCCTTGTACTTTCCCCCAATAAGATATTAACTTTCTTCAGACACCCCCTACCTAATATCACATAACCTATGTCATCCTCTTCATGAGGAATCATTATTATGGGAAGCTCCCTGCTGCTTGATGCTCCCTCCTTTGTCACTGCCAATGGCTTTCCTTTAGTGTATAACTCATTGTCATGGCAATTCAAGGACAGCTGACCCCTCCTTTGTAAATCGCACTACTGCACTTTCACCACTTGAAAGGAGGCTGCTCTTTGCACTCTCCTGCAGACTTGCTTTCTCAAAGACTCATCAATCCTATGTGATAAAAATGCTGCACCGTGCTAAGACACATCTACAGCCAAACATGCATGCTCCACTTTTTGTCAACATTGGGGAGTTACTGTATGTGCTTCTTGGTTATCTCTCTACGTGCTCACTACAAATTTATTTTTTCTCTTAGCATTTTACATATTTGGTACACAGAGATAAACATGCGATCACTGCCCCTCAGCCAACGCCCTCTTTGGGCTTTCTCAGCAGCCCTTATTTCAGCAAATCATCAAGATCCTCCTCATGTAAAACTTTCATGGCAGCAACTACTTTACTGATGCCTGCCATGATCAGAAAATATCTAAATCTGAACCAATGGCAACAACTAACTACTTTGGTCTAACTATAAGAAAAGAGCCTAACACTATCTGTCCCTGGGTGTGATGATGGTAAACATCCTTTACAAGGACTGCGTTACAACGCAGTTCATTACCCCACATTATTTACTCCACAAAAACGTTTACAACGCAGGGCTTAACACCGCAAATCAGTACAACGCATTGCCCATTACAACGCCCCATTAGAATTAAAATAGTATAGTAAATTGCATTGTAATGGATAATGAGTTGTAATGGAATACGTTGTAAAGCCCTGCATTGTCAAATCATTTTCAAAGTAAAAAATGTGGGGTAATGGCACACGTTGTAAACTTGTGCGGAGTAAAGTGACATATTCTGTGACTATGGTCAAAGAGGCTGCCTCAAACCAAACACTCCCATCTAACTACACTTTGCCCACTCCCTTGTCACCAACCAATTGTGGCATTGTCACCGGGCCCTGTCACCTGCCCAAAATGCCTGGGGGGGAGACCTATTTTTATAGGAGGATGGGGAGGTCGCTCCTTCTCACATCTAGCAGCAAAATCGTGGAACGCTCTTCCCCAATCTTTAAGAGAGATACGCAACCTCACTGCCTTCCGTAAACACCTGAAGACATATCTCTTCAACTAATGCCTTCATTGAATTGTCACTCTTGGTTCTGAAGCGCTACGAGGCCTCCGGGTAGTATAGCGCTATACAAATACTCTTTCAATTCAATTCAATAGGTGTCATTATTAAAGTATAAAGACGAATGAAACAGATCCCAGGAGTGGGTAAAAGTAATTAAAATGGTGTTCAATATCCCTGTGATGATTTATTTCCTAATAATATGATCAGAGGCAACAATGTCATCAGGTCTAATCGCACCAGCAAGAAAAGATCGAGATGTATAAAGAGCAGGAATAGCCACTTTGGAGAGCGGGGGCAGACCAGACTGAGACCAATTGGTGTGTGAAAAAGGCAGCTTTATTGAAACAGGTGCAAATTACAATACCATACCTGGCAAGTGCCTTACAAAACTAAAACCCTATGCGTTCGATAACTGACCTCTGACGCAGCGCCTGCCCCTACGATCTCTCAAACATGCCTCCATCCTGCCATTAATATTTTAACAACATTACAATGTACTGCAGTTAAAATTATGCACTTCTATTAAACCAACATCCTAAGCCTGGCTCCCTGAAACTGTAACTAATAAAACATCTATAACTGAACCTTAAACTACCTGCCTACCTTTTCCTGCTCATGTTCCCAACTTCCAACGCTAACCACAAACATCTGCCAACCCTAGCCAACTTTTCAAACCTGGCCACACACCTTTTCCGAGCAACAATAACTTTAACAAACCCTTGCACACCTGTCCCAATGAAAGCTAGCTGCACAAAAAACATTGCACCCAGAGACACCCCCGTGCAATCCAATTGACCTCATTCAAAATAGTGATTCTGGAGACTTGCAGTTTGAGTGTTGTACATCAGGAATAGCATTTTTACAGTTGAAAAGGATCCAATTTTGCAATTCGAGTCGTTTGTGATGACAAAAATGCTTCTATATGGCCTTAAAACCCTCAATTAGATTACCCTGCAAAGAGATATTAGCTCTTTAATCTGTGTTCCGAGTTCTGGGCATGCAGTCTCGGTGGTCCCCCACCCCCGATATTTTGTCAAATAACCCTGATGTGTCGAGAAAATGCAACATTCCATGTTTTGCGGCTCGCAATGGGGCAAACAAGAGGCCATTACCATGTTGTCCCATTTCCAAACTGTGGCGCTAGCAGGGCCCGAGTCGGGGCACACGCGGGTGGACGGTGTCCACTCACTTTTTTCACAAGAAGATTGGACCCACTGAAAAATATGCTGTATTCGTCCCGGTTTAATTTCCAAACACTAGGACACTTCCAGCAGGGCCTGCACGTTGTTATCTGCTTTTGATCGCAACAACGTGCAGGCGGGGAGGGGGCTTTCTTAGTTCTGACTCCTGCTGGGCCCATAACAAAGGCCGAATTCGAGGGGTCATCAGGCCTCCTTTTGTTCGAGTTTCCTGGCTGGGAGCAGTCCGGAGTCTCACACCTAGAAGCAAATGCAGCAGAGGGGAAACAAAGGCTCACACCTTAGTAGCACTTCACACATACTTGAGAGGCAGCTTTTCACTTTGTTCAGTCCCTGTTCAGGAGATATGCATGCACTGTAAGAATGTTGGGTGTATTGATGTTTCCCAGTATTTGCACAAAAAAAATTGCATTCATATAGCGCTTACAACCCTTGAGGAGGCGTTGTAATAATTTAAATATCACTATTTATTCTTTCAAAGCACTATGGATAGAGGACGCTTTATGCTGACAAAAGGCAACATTGGTTTATGTGAAGCTTACAAAAGTGTGAATCTGCTGCCTAAATCAGGAATGTTTGCAAGAATACTCGAATGTACTCATGTTAGACCTGCTAAACATATATGTTAGGGATTAAGGTCCGATGTCACGTGCAGTGATATCACGGGCAGTGATGCCACTTGCATACTGATTAATTAGGTTAGTCCCTCCACTTCTTTTTTAGGTCTCCACTGGCGTACACTGTGCAGCAGTGTCGTGCAGCTCGAGAATGTTTGTTTTTCAGTTACTGGGGTTGAACCCGCCTCTCTTTTCCATTGGCTAGCTCCATAAATGGAGGCTAGCCATTGGAAGCGAATGATGTCAATCATTCTTGGAGCAGATTTGTGGGTGTTTCTGTCTTTTTTTAAAGCCCCGCCCCCTTTGTTCCGTCATTCAGAGATGGGCCATTATGGGCGTTTACTCTTTTTTTTTTTTACACCAATGTTTTTCGTCATTGCTAACCTCGTCCCGGTCCCGCGTGGTTGTATCCTGCCCCCCTTCCCGCTGTCCGTCCCCCCTCCCGCTGTCCGTGTCTTTGTTCCCGACCCCCCTCATGGATCACTACAGTCGCCGCTTCGGGCAAGAGGTGCTTTTAACATAACCGTGCGGGGAAAGCTGGGGGAGAGGGGGAGCTTGTTCTCATTATGGCTTCCAGATTCCGGGCACCATCTGCAGCGTCGACCGGATACTGAACCCAGGCGAAGGGGCTGCTCGGGCTTCCGGTACCCGGCGCTCTCGGCTAATAGCTTACCCAGCGGAGCCATTGACTGGCCGCCATTTCAATCTCAAAAGCGTGCCCCTGGGACTCTTTCTGGTAAAGACTAATAAAGTTGAAAGAAAGGAAAAAAAAACCCTTAGGGGATGCGAGCTTCGTGCGATGTCCAATATGGCGTGCGTACACCAATGTTTTTCGTCATTGCTAACATCGTCCTGGTCCCACGTGGTTGTATCCTGCCCCCCTTCCCGCTGTCTGTCCCCCCTCCCGCTGTTCGTGTCTTTGTTCCCGCCCCCCCCTCGCAGATCACTACAGTCGCCGCTTCGGGCAAGAGGTGCTTTTAACATAACCATGCAGGGAAAGCGGGGGGGGGGCTTGTTCTCATTACGGCTTCTAGATTCAGGGCACCATCTGTAGCGTCTCCCGGATACTGAACCCAGGCGAAGGGGCTGCTCGAGCTCCCGGTACCCAGTGCTCTCGGCTAATAGCTTATCCAGTGGAGCCATTGACTGGCCGCCATTTCAATCTCAAAAGCATGCCCCGGGTCTCTTTCGGGTAAAGACCAATAAAAGTTGAAAGAAAGGAAATATTCCCCCTTAGGGGATGTGAGCTTCGTGCGATGTCCAATATGGCGTACGTATGATCGGCAGGGTGAGCGGATTTTCGTTTAATTTTCATGAAAACCATATTAGTGAGCTTAACAATCCCCCCAGTGCATAATGCTAATTGCTGCAATGTGATTACAAAGAAAACACTTCTCTTGCGCTGGCGGGAGCATGAAATGGAGGCCACGTTTGGTTTATTAAGGTATTTGTTGATTAAGAACACTGCAGCAAGGGCCACTCAAATTTAAACATTGTAAGTGTAGGACAAATTTAAGTAATTCCCGCTTTCCTGAGAACTCGGACTACTGGGATTTCAGAAGGTACGGAGCTGGTTCTCTCTCATGTCTGTCAAAAAGCAACTTTCGACAGGCAGATCCAATTAGAGTTCAGTTGCCTTCACAACTCAATGCAGGCGCACATTTGCCAATCTCGAACGCAAGTGCCCTTGTGCAATGACGTGTGCAAACATCACGTGCAAAGTCGGGAACTGCCCGCCTCCTGCTACCGCTTCCCACCCGTCCTGTAGGGTCCTGCCAAGCTGTGAGCCCCCCTCGTATATTAGATAGGAGCCTAGCTCTGCCCATATGTCCTGCCCCCTTCGGCATTCTCTCGGTTTCTTCTGCCCCTCCCTAACTGCAGCTCGAGTCTCCCCCTTCTGCCTCTACCTTTAATACAGCTTGCTCTTTATTTCTGCTGCCCCCTCCCCTTCTGCTGCCGTCCAACTTCAAACTCTCATAAAGAGGCTTCACCTCTACACACACAGCAGACCGACGCTCCCTTCTCTCCGTCCCGCTCTCCCTTAGTTCACTTTCTGCCTCCCCCTCCCACCTCACCTCTCAGCCGCTTCCAAACCCCTTCTCATTTCACACCCACCTCACTACCCTCATTCACGGTTCCCTTTTCCTCCATTCTCACTCTCTCTTTTCCCTAACATCTTCCCCATCACTTTCTTTACCCACAATCTCACCATTCACCTTATAGCACGCTCCATTCCCTTACTCAAAACCCACCACCCTTTCTTCCCTGCTCTTCCATCACCTTTAGGCTTCTCTGCAGTTCATCCCTTCATATTTCTTTGAACACTCCCCTAGACCCTTAGCCACTGCCCTTAGGCCGCCCTCTCCAGTTTCTCGAGTGGCACGCCCTCTCTCCTATCACTCTCTCAGAGCTCACCTTGTTTGCGTATATGCTCACGGTAAAGGTGGCCATCTGCAAAGTACAGACCACTGTGTCCAGAAATACAGCCACTGATAGGATGGCCTCACATGGCATAATACTCTACAAGCCAGTAGGCAGCGTGCCAGTGGTACCACAGAAAACAACATACTTTGCACCTATTTAAAAAAAAAGAAATATACAAATTTAGCAGAGGCCGAGGTCATCTGGAGAGACACACACACCACACACACACCACACATAGCACACATACACATACACCCCAACCACCCACACCCCCCCTTGCTGTCCCAGCTCTTTCAAAACAAGCCCCCTATTAACATATGAAAGTCCCGCCAGGCCCAGGTCAGCGTGAATAGGCATTGTCTGTGGGCGCAGGAGAGCACCGGGGCCTGTAGGCCGTAATAGCATTTAAGGCGCAAAGAGGCCGCTAACGAAGCAGGACTTATACCCTGCTGGGGGGCGGGGAGGGGCAGAGCGTCGTCTGCAACCTCCAGGGCTCCATAATGCACTTAAAGTAGGGAGATGGGCCTCTCCTGTGGAGGCAGGGGAAGCCCCCGCCTGCACGGACTGTAACACCGCCAGGCTTCAGTGGCAATCATAATTCATTCTTGCGTTGCCTCTTCCTTCACTGCCGACAAGCTCCACAGCCTGAACACAGGGGAGACCCAGGCTAGGCACCCGCGACACACACATACCAATGTTTGGATGCAAGCATATATAATCTATTTTGACATTCAAGTTTAAAACATGTTTTCAATAAGATTTTACTGTCCATTATTCATTAAATTGTTTAAAAAGTTAATCTCAATTAAATGACAGACGAGTGTCAAAAAGCGCAAAATAAAGACACATTACATTCGCCTTTGGTTGACAAGTGCCAATTTTATTACTTATAGTCTGTTTTATTTTCATCTCCAAAAGGAAAACTTATCTTGTACCAAGGAGGACTTTTCCTTAGTATAATATAAAAACAGAACTCCAACTTCAACTATGCTAATTTCACTTTGTTCGCAGTTATGTTTTCATCTGTCGACTTGTTTTAATGTGTCATCAATTTCAATCCATCCAATACCACCACCTTTTCTTCCTCCTCGCTACTAGGTTTTGTGTTCTTGTTCTCTTTGCAACCTTATGCCCATCCTAAGTAGTCTCTGTGTGTGGCTCTGTGTGTCTGTGGCTCTGTGTGTGTGTGTGGCTGTGTGTGTGTGTGTTTTGTGTGTTTTGTGTGCAGAGGCGCAACTAGAGCCAAATTTCGGGGGGGCTAAGGAAAATTTCGGGGGGGGGGGCTGAACCTTTAATCAGTAGGCAGAGTGGAGCTGCAGGGGCTCTTAGAAGGGGTGAAACACCTGCAAGGCCTAATTAACATTCAAATGGTCTTTTAAAGACCTGTGAAACGTTCGGGTGCGGCTCTGTGTGTGCCCGGGATGTGTCTCATCCCGGGCTGCCACACACGAGAGGGGGCCTGAAGCCCTGTTCGTCCAATGGGTGTTGCGCGCCTGGCAGTGTGTGTGTGTGTGTGTGGCTCTGTGTGTGGCTGTGTGTGTGTCTCTGTGTGGCTGGGTGTGTGTGTGTGTGTATGGGTGTGTGTGTGTGTGTGTGTGTGCAAAAGCAATAGGTGTCGCATTTGCGAGAGATTAAGCTATTGGCATTGTAAATGACAATGCCATTTATTTATCTGTTTTCAAAACCAACACATAAATAAAGTTTGTCATTTACAGTGACAATAGCTCTAACTTTAGCAAAGGCGAGACCGTTGCATTGTAAATGCTTGTTTAGGACTTGTGCCCTGGGTACTAGTAACGAAATAGTAGTACCAAATGTGAGAAACAAACAAAAACCTCCTATATTGGTAATTTCCTATGTAGTATTAATTACCCCAGTCTTTAACTGGAGCACTCAGAATAACCTGCAAATTTAGAGCAAAATTCGTGTGGGATTTGGGCAGTTTATCATCAAGTTCTCTGGCATAAATTAATTCCCGAATATTCTTGGTATGACTACCACACTCATTTCTTTGAACGTTCAGAAAGCCATGGATTAAAGTTTTACGTCTTGTTTCTTTCCCAGCCACAGACGACTGCACTTCCTGTGCTGCCAATGCAACCTGCGAAGAATTCGCTGGCGTTCGAGAATGCACGTGCAACGACGGCTTCGTTGGTGACGGCTTCAGCTGCAGTGACGTCGATGAGTGCGCCTACTCGTGGACCAATAACTGCTCCTCAGGCTACTGTGAAAACACCTTTGGCTCCTATGTTTGTCGTTGCTACGGTGGCTTCCAAGCATCCGAAGGAAACTGTATCGATATTGATGAATGTTCTAGCCCTGACCTGAACCAATGTGATGGGAACGCAACATGTTATAATTACTATGGCGGTTATTACTGTGGGTGTAATGAAGGGTATCTGGGAGACGGATACTACTGCCGCCAGCGTGCATGCGATCCGAACCCCTGTCCCTTTGGCAATGAGTGCATAGAATCCATTGACTCCTACCTCTGCCTTGATCCATGTGAGAACTACACCACACTGAATGATTATTGGAGAAGCTCGTCCTTTAGTCTCATATCTTATAATTGTGACTATTATTTGTATGGATGGTACCGGTTCACAGGCAGCGGCGGGGTGCGGATGCCAGAGACCTGCGTAGAACTCTATAGATGCAATACCGTGGTTCCAGTGTGGCTGAAAGGAATACACCCGACAACTGAAGATGGCATTGTTAGTAGGACTGCTTGTGCCTCGTATTATTATCGCTGGTATTATTGGTGGAATCCGGACAGCTGCTGTGTGTGGTCATCCACGGTACAGGTCAGGCAGTGTCCTGCTGGATTTTATGTTTACAAGCTACAAGGTACACCAGAAGGTCGATGCACTCTATCCTATTGTACTGGTAAGTACAACTAATAACTAATTCGACGCTTTTAATGTGTTGGTAAAATGATTTGACAGGTGATTTGTGATTGTTCTTTCCAAACAGAAAAGCACATAATAAAATAGTTCTGGCGTTTTCTCTCAATACCGTTGTCAACTCAGTAAAGCAAACATGCCTAGTGCGGGAACAAACAATCTTTGAACACAGTGCAATGTTTCTATTACCTATCAGAGGCATCAGTGTAGTGGGAGTCAAGTAGTCTATGGCCAATCTTAACGTTTTGTTTTGTATAAAGGTAAATATTTTCTACGTAGCATTTACACAGGTATTGGCATTTATTTTCCATGTTGACTTAAGGTAGGGTCATGACTTAGGTATAGATGCATCAAAGGAAAAACTGGTCGCAAAGGGGCAGATTCTCAGAATCTGCCCTTTGCGACCAGTATTTTTGCATTTGAGATGCATCATCCCAAATGCAAAAATCGCAATTTAACAAATCGCAAAATTGCAATTACTTCAATTGTGATAGCATTTAAGGAATCTCAAATTGATATTCCTTAAATGCAATGCATCAAATTAAAAAAAAATAGCGATTTCGCTAATAGGGGGAGCAAATTACCATGAAGTTGAACTGTATGGTCATTTGCAAAAACTTTGAAAAATGCACTAAAGTGCATTTTTTAAAGTTCCATTTTACACACATGCATGCCCTTGGGGCATGTGTGTGTGCAAGATGTTCTCATATGCAGATTTCAGGGGTGCAACAGGGTGTCCTTTTGACACCCTGGCACCCTTGGAATTGCATTCTCAATTTGCGATTCTCTAATTGAGAATCGCAAATTGAGAATGTCTTCCCATTCATTCCTATGGGCCTCTAGGCCCATAGGAATGAATGGGGAGGTATTCCTTAATTTCGCAATTAAGGAATGTTTAGAAATCGCAATTTATTTTTTCTATTTCTACATGCATAGCCTTTTGCAATTCCTTATTAGCGAATCCTTATTTTTCGCTAATAAGGAATCGCAAATGGCATTGTTGATGCATCTATACCTTACCATCTCGCACAAAAAGCTGTTAAACACACTGGAAAATACTGGTATATGTGGCGAAGCACTAAAGTGGATCTGCTCTTTTTTGGAAAACCGTACCTTCCAAATTATGTCAGCCTCAGCATGCTCAAAAAGTTTTATTTCATCTCACGGAGTACCCCAGGGCTCAATTCTGAGCCCTTTGTTTTTCAATTTGTATGTTAAACCTTTAGCAGACATAGCTGACAAAGTGGGTCTCACCCTTATGACCTATGCGGATGATTCACAAATCATCTTTTCTCTTTCTGAATCCAGTCCATCGGCTCCCTCACACCTTAAACAAGGTCTTAGTGATATATATAGGAAACCCTGTTGTTTGCGTGCTGCCTGAGGATCCAAATCACCGCCTGTTGCCGTGGTGCCCCGAGTTGAGGGGAAGACGCTGTAACTTGCCGGACCCGCTCCGCGGGTCCCGCTGCTCCAGGAGCCCCCGTGGGAGCAAAGGAGAAGACCAACTGACCCCTCCCGCACCGGCAGGGCTGCGAGCAGTCTAGCAGGGACTCCGTTGACCAGGAGTCCCTGCGCGGAACACCTGTGGCCGCTCTCCCTGCCGGACACGCCCCTAACAGCTCAAAAGCCGTTCTGTGCTTCCAGCCTGCGGGAAACCCTGTTGTTTGCGTGCTGCCTGAGGATCCAAATCACCGCCTGTTGCCGTGGTGCCCTGAGTTGAGGGGAAGACGCTGTAACTTGCCGGACCCGCTCCGCGGGTCACGCTGCGCCAGGAGCCCCCGTGGGAGCAAAGGAGAAGACCAACTGACCCCTCCCGCACCGGCAGGGCTGCGAGCAGCCTAGCAGGGACTCCGTTGACCAGGAGTCCCTGCGCGGAACACCTGTGGCCGCTCTCCCTGCCGGACACGGCCCTAACAGCTCAAAAGCCGTTCTGCGCTTCCAGCCTGCGGGAAACCCTGTTGTTTGCGTGCTGCCTGAGGATCCAAATCACCGCCTGTTGCCGTGGTGCCCCGAGTTGAGGGGAAGACGCTGTAACTTGCCGGACCCGCTCCGCGGGTCCCGCTGCGCCAGGAGCCCCCGTGGGAGCAAAGGAGAAGACCAACTGACCCCTCCCGCACCGGCAGGGCTGCGAGCAGCCTAGCAGGGACTCCGTTGACCAGGAGTCCCTGCGCGGAACACCTGTGGCCGCTCTCCCTGCCGGACACGCCCCCTGCCCTGTCAACATCCTACATAACTGGGCGGGGCTGCCGCTGCGCGGGAGCGCGCGGGAGCGCGCGGGAGCGACCGGGGCAAAGACCGGGGCAAAGACCGGGGCAAAGACCGGGCCAAAGACCGGGCCGTTTGAGGCCGTTCGAGTACGGCAGAGTCCGGCCTAGGCCTACCCCCCCTGGTCGATCGGAAGGCCATAAGGTAGGCGGCGGATTCCGCACTAATATCTCCTGTCCCTTGGTGTTGCTAATACAGCCCGACACTCTTGTAAGACTCTCCCATCCGTACCCCCTGCAATGCCGCTACGGTCAGGCAAAGAACGATCCGTGGAAATCCACACTACCAAGGGAGTCGTATCTGGCCCCCTTGACGCATTCATATCACGGGCTACTGGAATCCTGGAGAAGGAAATTGCCATGGTCGAGAAAAGACTTTCAATAGATCTTATCAGTGGCAAGCGATCGTCATTGGGGGCCTTAGCTACTTCCACCTCCCCTGTGCCCTCTGCTCCACATTCTGCCTTTAACTGTGCCCACACTTCCTCTACGGACGCAATTGTCCATTTAGAAAGTATAGGGGCGAGCCCAACAGCTGGTATCTTGAAGGAAGAAAGGCACAGTATAGAAGCCTCCCAATGTAGCCAGGGGGATGATGATGATGACTCACTGATTAGTGGGGGGCTCGATCCTAGTCAGCTTTCTGGATACCTTCCCCTTAATCACTCTAACAACTCTAATCCTGTCGAAACCACCAACCACCCCGCACCCAACCCTGGTCCCAACATTAAAAAGAGAAAGTTGGACTCTAGATTGTCAGGGGAGAGAGACATAAAAATTCCTAAAATAAATGATGCCCAAGACGATAGGAGCCAGGGGTCTGAGCTTCCTCCAGACCCTCTAATCCCTTCTGTATTTACCAATATGCTATGCCCTTCCCTCTCGGCCTTGGGTTCCTCGAGTACCTGCCCCATGTGCCTCAATAGTGACGAAGCTTTGTTAGCAAAAATGGAGGCCATGTTCAAAACTTTACTACTACCTGTCCTGGAGCGGACAAGGCTCATGACCTCAAAAATTGATAGTATGGAGGCTATGACTAACTCAAACCATGCTATGCTACAAACATTACTTGGCACTAACCATACGGGTGTCAGCAAAACACTAATAGCCACTAAGGCCCCTGTTAACAACAATATGGCAAGGGGTAAACCACCACCTAATAAAACCTCAGGGCCAAACACTATCACGCCTAAAGGGGGAGAAAAACCTAATATTACATCTTCTAAATCAGGCACTAGCACCCACGTCCAGGCATTAAAGCCAAATTCAAAAACAGTGGATAAGCAAAATACTGGTGGGCGTCAAAGCATGGGACCTCCCCCACAACCTACTACAAACCCTGCCCCCCCTAGCACACAAAGAGATCAACGCACTGCCCTCAACAACTACAGGGAGGGGGGACGCAAAAGACCAACTACTCCTCGTGTTGATTTACCACCTGAAGCAGCTCAACACACTATTGTCCTGACAGGTGTAGCCCCGCTAAAACCAGGCAGCAAGGAGTCTTATGGGGACCTTCGTAATAAAGTCATTTTCTGGCTAAATAAAAACCGCCCTTTACCTCCCTCCACTCCTATGGAGATACTATTCGTGAGGAGAGTAGATTGGGTGGGCCATGGGACCAAAGACTTAGAGGGAGATTGCATCTTGATTTCGTTCAAAGACATGTGGGTGGTAGATGCCATCCGAAGAGAACCGAGGTTTGCAAGACAGGGGGATGTACAAACCTTAGCCTTATCATATTTTTACCCACATAGGCAAATACCCCCTCAATCCTACCCTTTATTTCGTCAGGCTCCAGCCGTAAGACACCCCCTGGCATTAACCCCTCTCGACTGTCAGCGTCCCTTCCTTTTTAATCATTTTGGTCCCCTCTCTGGCCTTGAGGCTATCGATTGACTCTACGATCCACCCAGTGAGCCTTCCCCTGTTAAAGCAGTAGCCCAAGAACTTATTAAGCACAGCATGGCGAGCCCATACCTACTCAGTAATCCAGTAGTTGAGGGCGGAGGTCCAGATTCTAGGCTACCTAATCTACCACCCCATATAGTTGATCAAGAGATCCCGACTAAGGATAATCCTATAGCTCCAATAGACCATTGTTGTAACCTAGTTCTGGTTTCCCCCCCTGGACCCTACGACAAGTGGTGTGTGCCAGCTCTCCTGCGCGAGAGCATCCATTGTCCCCTACCCTTCCCATTGGTTCCCCAACATTCCATCCTATCCAGGTTCCGTTCCCCTGCCACCCACTGCCATTATTATTCTGACTAACTGACCTACGCACCGCCTTAAGGTGTGGGGCTGATTTAATAAACTTCTACTTCATACTTCACCTTGACCCTGACATTCATTTCAACAGTGGCGACGAGGACCTCAGCCCCTCACCACGAACCCACTGCCTTCCAATTTGAATACGGAGGCAACCTCTTCTGAAGGCACGGTGCAACAGGTCAAGAGCTAAGGAAAGCTCCGTGATTCCGGCTAGTCGACTTTTGAGAGGGTCGAGTGTGAAATAGCCTTCGACTTGGGAGTAAGTCGAATGTGAAGGGTCAAAGATTAACAACAACTCCAGGATTAAAGCAAATCGACTTTTGAGCAAGTCGAGCGTGAAAGGAGCAAGTAACAGCTCTGTGATTTCGGCAAGCCGGCTTTTGAGCAAGTCGAGCGTGGAAGGAGACATCGACTTATGAGTGGGTCGAATGCGAAAAGAACATTGTGAAACTGACGAAACAAACCTGAGTTAAGAGCAACAAGTTTCTTCACAAATCAACATGAAAAGCCGTGAAGTACAGTGAGGGACCTGAGCAACCTCCGTGAATCTCGGCGAGTACAGTGACGGTGACAGAAAAGAAAAACGCAGGACCACTGGATTCTAAGTGTGTCCATGAGGTGAGCCTGGGTAGCTGGGTGGAGTTCAAGTGAGCAGAGCAAGGACCCACACTAAAATAACGTCTTCAGCTGCATTTAGTGATGTTCAAGCGAGACAATTATTAACCTCCCCGCATTCAGCGTAACCCAGGGCTGCACGAGTTGACGCTTTGAGGAGGAGAGGAATCACCTACTAAAAAGAACATAGACATTGAAAAAGTGTGGCGCGTCAAGTCTTTCACATTGGTTAAGTTAAGTGCAGCGCATGACAAGCCGTGTCCTAAGTGCAAGTGTGGTGCATGTGAGCGGCACAAACCCTTGAGTGTCCAACAATTCGAAAGACCCTCCTCAGCGCGAGGCGAAGAGGCTCATTTTAAATGTTAAATGTTAGTCAGCATCGGCGAGTGTCATCAGTATATTCTAAGTAGTGATTAGCTTACCTTGGAACTGCACGTTTGGGAGCTTAAGGGAGGTGGTGGCGTCTGTCCTCCTCAGTGTGTTGGCGCGAGGGTGAGAGCTGCGCACTTCGCGCGGCGGCGCCGCCTGATTGTCAGGGCCATAACTGCTTATGCACACGATCGTCTTGATGGCCAGACGAGCACATTAGCACACAAGGGATCTCAATGCACAGAGTTCTCCACAGCGTCAAAGATTAGTGCCACTCGTGTCTGACTAGCCGTGTCTTGAGTGATGTGAAGTGCAACGGCGTAAACCCATGACTGTTTGGCAGTTCGGCAGCACATTGTGAAGAGACCTGTCGGCACCAGTGTGCGTCAGCCCTTTCTGGCCTCCCTGTACGAGTCTGACTGAGGAAAATCCTGTCAGGGGATCTTCGCGCCATATACGCCTCTCCTGCAAACCCGTCTGCGCATGCGCCAAGGCGTGCCACGTCACTGGAACGCAGCGTAGGCGCCATACTGGGAGATCAGTGCTTAGTTTAGAATAGGTGTCGGAAGTTCTGATCCCGCGTTGGCACACGCTCTGTTTTGTGAAACTTTCCGCGATAAAACACACAAAGGGAAATTATACAAGTCTAATTGGTGCAATAGCAACATGGATAAAAACCTAATGTGCATCTTACCCCCACCAGGAAAAGAAACCAAGATGGAAGCGAACAGTAATGTATGTGAGGAGGTGAAGTATGACCTAAGTGAACATTTCAAACAAAAACTTTTGGCCAACACACAAATTGTCACAATTCACCGGGAAAATGGTGTTTGCAAAAATGAATGTAGCATGAGTGAAACCAAACCTGAGAGTACCATAGACATAAATGGAGTGGGGATTGACGTCATCGCAGATTCAGGTTCGAACTGCACATTGATAAACATGAGTATTTGGAAACGTAAATTGGCTGTGACACAAGAGAATGAATTGTTGGAAACCGGAATGTCCCCGATAACATACACAGGAGAAAACATCAACATAACAGGGGGTAGTGTAACTAAATTGAGCTATAGGAAGAGGAGCACATGGAGTACGGTTTACATATCTGAAGAAGGACCCTCGGTACTGGGTTGGGAAGAACAGAAGAAATGTAACACAATGATAGGTTCCAACCGTATTGAACCTTTGAATAGACTGGCACAAATCAACAACAAACTCAGTACAAGCTCCAAGACGTTAAATGAGGAGAAGCCATCTTCCACGACCAAAAGTGGATGGACAAAGGCTGCATGGAGTAAGGAAAGGGAAAATGAAGCAGTCACTGACAAACTCAAAACTAAACAAAATGCATTCACTAGTTATAAGGTAAAGGACAATATAAGTGAAGAAGTCCTGGAAGATAAAAGCGAACCGACCCATGGAGGAAGGTGTATGGTATCCCCGTCCGTGGTGCCAGTGGGGTACTATTGTAAATCTACCTGCCACCAAGATGTGGAAGTGTGGCACCCTACTGCAAGGATCAAGTCAACACCCGTCACAAGAAGGAATGACGCTGACGACGGTCACATAGAGGAAAATGATGGTCAGTGTCTGGTAGAGTCGAAATGTGACATGCAAGGAGAGTACTATGACTGGTTATATAATGTGGAGCCAGAGAATGAGAGTAAAAACGCACACAAACACGCGCTAGATCCTCACCCCAAAGTACAGATAAGGATTAACAAGAGGCTTGTGGAGCGCTGGAGTGAATGTAAGTTAAGAGACACAAATGACACAACCACATCCTCTAGTGGAACTCACGTGATGAAATTAGATGAAGAACAGGACCTTGCGGATGCAAGTATTGAAGGCATGAGTGTTGTTGGAAATGAAAGTACAAGTGACACTGGTACAGAGCACTACAAGAGATGTGATGTCAGATCCATCCCTGAGAGTGACAACGTGAGGGATACCTGTGGTACGAGTAAGTGTAGGCGCAGACGCGGTACATTATGGTCCTGGAAATATCCCAAGAAAAAGGATTCCAAAGCCGTGGTCACTCACCAGGGTGGAGAAGTCAATTCTAGTAACAGCATACAGGAGCACTATACTATAAGGGAGTGCCATGATGGACAGAACGATGTGGAATCAGAGAAAGGGAACAAGAGGGCACTCAGACCAGTACCATGCCCACACCTTGTGGTAAACATAGGTACGGACTAGATGCATACAGGCCCTGCGGGCCAGCATAACACCTGTGGACCACAAGACCCAGCGAGCCCTTACGGAAGCTCACCATCCACGTTAGGAATGTAACTGTACTGTGTGAGGCCCTGCCACGATGAACTATGCAAAGTCTGATGATGTGGAATGGGTCACACCCAAACACCTACAATGTGTCCACCCCGAAGGTTCCATGACATTATATGTGAGTTCAGGATATAACCAAGCTGGACTCTGTCCCACTCCCATAAACACAGTTCGCACCATCTCCCACCTGCCACTGACTCAGCTGACCGTCAATCACTCAGACCAGTCCCTGGGGGCCATCCCACGCACTCCGTTCACCCAACGGAGCTGCACGGCAACTCCCACTCTGTCTCTGAAGCCAGCTTGGCGGTCACTGCTTCAGCGTTGGGTTGGCTGAACCTACACGAATCCAGACTTACGCACAGTGCGTTCCTCATGCTCCCGTGGCAAATGGAACATCAGGGAGAGTCTTCCTGATTCCAAATGTTTTATAAACTGTTTTGTGACCAATGTTTACCAGTTCACTTATCCCTAAAGTTCTTCCTGCCACACGTTGGGCTTACCTGTCAAAACCCTCAAGAGAGGAAGATGTGTTGTAACCTAGTTCTGGTTTCCCCCCCTGGACCCTACGACAAGTGGTGTGTGCCAGCTCTCCTGCGCGAGAGCATCCATTGTCCCCTACCCTTCCCATTGGTTCCCCAACATTCCATCCTATCCAGGTTCCGTTCCCCTGCCACCCACTGCCATTATTATTCTGACTAACTGACCTACGCACCGCCTTAAGGTGTGGGGCTGATTTAATAAACTTCTACTTCATACTTCACCTTGACCCTGACATTCATTTCAACAACCATGTTAGGCACATCGAGGTTAAAGATGATAAAGGGTATTCACAGGCAGTTACACAGCCTTCATCTTTGCAACCTCCCCCCTTGGTCCAATTGAATGACAACTTGAAAATCTTGTCCTGGAACATAGCGGGTATTAAGGCCCGCCTTGCCTCTACTGATTGGTCGAACTTTGTGGACAACTATGACATCATTCTGTTGCAAGAAACCTGGGCAACCGAGCCTGTCTACAAGTTGGGTTACATTAACTTTTTCAAACCTGCGATTAAAGGGGGCAAAGGGCGGGCCTCAGGTGGTCTGACGATCTGGGTGAAACAGTCTCTGGGTCTCTACCCAACTGAACTCTCTGTTGAGCATCCGGATCTCCTCCAAATCAAACTAAGTAAAGACAACCAGCAACATGTGAACATTTTTAATATCTATGCTAGAGGCCTGCCCGGTGGTCGAAGTCCGCCTTTGTTGAACATCATCGACCACATAATCTCTGAAATGGGCAGCGGGAATGTCACCATCCTTGCTGGAGATCTAAATTGCACCATAGAACCACTGTTTGATATGGGAGACACCTGGAGCATGGCTGAGGACTCTGTTTGGGGCATCCCCGACTTAAAAGTGGCAAAGAGGGCAAAAGCAACAGAGGCGGCAGTGTCTTGGATGGCATTCTGCCTAAATAGGGGATTTCGTGCATGTAACGGCCGCTCAACCTCGGACACTAAAGCAAATTGTACTTTTGACAATGGGCAGAGGCAGAGCCGCATTGACTATATCTTGTTGAATATGGAACATTGGCCGCTACTAATTGACATGGCAGTACTACAGCGCCCGGAAAGCGACCACAACCCGCTGTTATTGTCATTAAAAATACCAGGTCTAAAGAGACAGGAGGAGTCCACCGCCTCCTATACAGGGGATGCTCTACTAACTATTGATAGGAGGAGACTGAAATGGCCCCGGGTCATTGAGGATAAGTTTCTATGGGACAATATTAATATAGTGGCAAATAACGTGTATAATGAAATGTCGCAAATTGATTTGTTGGGGGCAGACTCTGGTTTGGCTAACAATGTGATGGGACTACATACTAGATGCTCTGACCAGCTAAAATCCCTTCTTTCCCTCCCGTGCCGAAATGCTTCTACTAAAACCAATCCCTTGCCCCAGAAATGGTACAATAGGAAATGCAGGGAGGCACATTCGGCTCTTATTTCAGCCATTAAATCACGGGACATGGTCGCAGTTAAGGTTGCCAGGCTCCACTATAGGAGAACCCTTAGGGAAGCTAAACGGGAGTGGGAAGATAGGTTCTGGTCTGATCTTCTGGAGGCATCTACCTCAAACAACCAAAAAAAGTTTTGGGATTTAGTTAAATGGGGGAAAACCTCGGACTCCTCTACCCCGGGAAACAATGTGCCCCTTGAGGATTGGGTATTATTTTACTCTGCCCAATTCAGAGCCGATGACCCCGAAGCTATAAATCCCTCGGGCAAGACACTCCCGTTGATCCCCCAGGGGGAAAAAATAATCTTTACAGTTGCTGAGGCCGAGCTGGCCCTGGCCTTGACTCTCCGAGGGAAAGCCCCATGTATGGATCTGATCCCGGCGGATTTATTTAAATCCAACCCCGCCTTGTGGCTCCCGTATATAACTATGATAGCCAACTCCCTAGCCCACGGAGCCACAGTCCCGAAATCGTGGAAGGGAGCCGAAATAGTCCCGATCTATAAAAAGGGCGATAAGCCCATCCCAGGAAATTACCGCCCTATCAGTTTGATCGATTCGATTCAAAAGATTATAGCACGTATGGTCTTGGGACGGGTCCAGGGATGGATTGAAACAGAGGGCATTCTATCTCCCATGCAGGCGGGCTTCAGATCGGGAATAAGCACCATAGATCAGGTGTTTAGACTCTGCCTGATCTATTGGAAGGTGGTTTGGCTCTGCGGCGGTACCATCTTTGCTGCATTCATTGATCTGAAGTCCGCCTTCGACCTGGTGCCAAGGGATAAACTGTGGGGTGTGCTGAAAAATTTGGGGTGCCCATTAGAACTACTAGACCTTATTGTTAGACTCCATGAGGATAACTATGCGAGGGTAAGGTGGGGTGGCCAGGGACAAGTGACGGAGACATTTCCCGTAACTCGAGGTGTCCGCCAGGGGTGTGTTCTGGCCCCAACACTCTTTCTCCTTTTTATTGACCAAGTTGTTACATTCTTCATGGATACCCCCACTGATGCCCCAATGTTGGCTGGGATGAGATTTCCCCTTCTCATCTTCGCAGATGACACTTTACTCCTCTCAAGAACACGTAGCGGACTCCAGCGGGCTTTGGACCGCTTCGAGGAGTACTGTGCCATCAACAACCTGGTGGTAAATGTGGGGAAAACGAAGTTCATGGTTTTTACTAAAAATCACCCAGTCCGGAGCTCCGTGAGGTTGAATGGTGTAAACCTCGAGCAGGTTGATACCATGACCTACTTAGGGGTTACCCTTGACAGCCGTTTGAGATGGAAAGACCAAATTAACATTCAACATCTCAAATTTGCAAGGCTGACTGGTTGCCTCGTTAAAGAGCAAAAGGAATCGACCACAAAGCGGGTCCTACCGGCCCTCAAGATCTATGACGTTAAAATCTCCACCGCCATTTTATATGGCGCTGATCTTTGGGGCCATATGGACCTGCTTAACCTATTCAAAAACCCAATGTAAGTTCCTTCGCAACTTAGTAGGTCTTCCACAGTCGACCCCTTCGATCCCCCTCTGCCTGGACCTAGGTTCCCCTCCGATCAACGAGATGGCTAGATTTAGGCTGGTGGCCCTGTGGAGACGTATATGGACGTCCCCAGATCTATCTCTTTTTGCAAGGGAACTGGCTGAAGTTAGGTCTATCACTGGATCTGGGAAAATCCCATGGTTTTCTGCTGTAAAAACCATTCTTACTGATATGGGCTTGGAACACCTTTGGTCATCCCCCCGATCCAACGCTTTCCCCTCCAAAGATGAGTTCAAATCCCTGTACTGGGCCACGACCCGTCTAAAAAGAGTTCTACTCTCTAACAAAAATAGCCTCACGGGCCGGTTTCTAACATTCAAACTTGACCTATTGCGAGAGCCCTATTGGGACATAATAACTAGACCGCTAGACAAAAAGCTGTACCATCAGTTTAGAGTGGGTTCCTTGCCTCTGAACTCTTTCTCAAACAAATGGTCCACAGGGTCATCATCAAACTGTAAATGTTGTCCAGGTCATAATGAATCTGAAGGACATTTTCTTTTTGCTTGTCTTAGATATGCTGCACCCCGAAAGAAATGGTTAAAACCTCTGTTTCAAAAATTACCATTCAAAACATCTACGGAAGCCATTTGGGCGCTTAAGACCAATACCTCCGAACTTTTTGTTGTAAGTCTGGCAAAATATTTGGGCTGGGCTGGGCTTGGCTTTTAAGGCTAAAACACATGCTATAGCTCCCTGGGCCACACACAATGGCTCGCAATTTGATAGAATCTGATAGAATATGTACCAGTTTAAATCATTTGTCATTAGAATTAGCATTTTCCATCTGCATTCCTTGAACACTTGCCAAGAAAGGGCTCACTGACAATGAATACGAACTGTAACGTCTTTTTTTTTAACATAATTCATCCTCTCATAAATTATTCAGGTTCTTCATTAATTGACATTTAATTCTTTTTTATTCATTTTTTCTTTTTTGGATTTGTTTTAAATGTCTTTTTGTGCTTGCTTTTCGATGGTTGTTTATTTCTTTATTCCTGAACAGTTTTCTTGTTTAAATTTATTGAATCAATCGATTACCTTTGTATTTTAATGTGTCTTTTATGATTTGTCAAAAATCGAAATAAAGACTTGAAACCTGAACCTGATATATTCAACTGGATGACCAGCAACCAGTTGAAGCTAAATGGAGACAAGATGGAGGTTCTCATTCTGGGAAAATACAAAGACCTGTGGAATTCCCTCCACTGGCCCACTCAAATGGGCAATCTTCCTGTGCCGACTTGTCATGTCCGTAACCTTGGGGTTATTGTGGACAGTACTTTGTCAATGAACCAACAAACTGGCAAAGTGGTGGCTCTTTGTTTTACCATTCTGAAATGACTCAGAAAAATTCTTTGGATGTTGCCCACTACCACCCAAAAAACCGTAGTCAATGCTCTTATTACATCTCGACTTGACTGTGGTAATATCCTCTACCTTGGGTCAAACAAGGCTGTGGTGGGTAGATTGCAGCTAATCCAAAACTCGGCTGCCAGGTTGCTTTGTAGAGTTCCAAAAACGTCCAGTATCTCGGGGCATCTACAGGATCTACATTGGCTCAGGGTGGAGAACCGTATTAAGTACAAAGCCCTGAGATATATGTTCAGGATAAAAGCTGGTACTGCCCCTAAATATCTGCAAGCGCTAGTACATCCTCATACACCTGCACATCACCTACGATCTCAATCCGCAGCCAATTTCTATGTGCCTAGGTTTAAACTTTCCAGAATGGGAGGAAGATAATTTTCACAATTCACAATTCATTATGTCTTTATTTTGAAGTAAAATTCATAAAAGACAACATACAATACATTAAAAATATGTAAAAAACTGCTACAATCATGTCCCCATATATCTAAAAAAAAATGTTACAAGCATACAACATGTAATTCATATCATGGCAATTAATTTAAGAAGTGTTCAATTTCTTGGTACGGATCAGCCACGCCCAACCTAGAAATTTAGCCACACAAATCACAGAAATCTCAGATCTGATATTACGAAATTTCTGCAGAGCTTCAAGGTATCCCCCACAATCCAATATTCTACATAAAGGTTTCAGCCATTTGAGTCGAGGGGCTCGATATGCCGGGCAGGCAAAAAACATATGGCCAATGCTTTCTACCTGATCGGGACACCAGAAACATTTGTTGCTTACATTCTTCGCCCACTTTGTAGTGAAAGAGTTAATGGGTAATGTACCTACACAAAACTGGTGATACAGTTTGCGATCCAGGGTTTTGCAAATCAAATCAAATCCCAATAGGGCTCGAGGGAAGGAGTCACCTTGTGTGTTAAGAAAAGCCCAGTTAGGTTATTATCCGAAGAATGGGTGACCAGGATAGATTTTTTCGAGGCCCAGAAAAGATCCTTGAAATCTTGTTTTGGGGGGAAACTGGATCGCCCGGGGTTTATCCACAGCTCGGGGAGGCCCATTGTGTACAGTATGTGTTTGACTTCCCTGAGCCAGGGGATGCTGAGAGCACCCCACAATGATTTAACCTCATCCAATTCGCAGGCGAAGAGGCTGAGCTCTGGAGTCGTCCAAAGCCGACGCCAGAGTGCCACTAATCAAAACTGTGCCATCTCGTCTAAATGTCTGCAACCTAGGTCTAAAAGCAGTGGTTTGATGGGTGAGGATTGTGGAAGCCCTACCAAGTTCCGTAGGAACCTATTCTGAGCTGTGGCCAAAACTGACAAATCCTTGTAGCCCCATATGTCAGCTCCGTAAAGGGTTGCTGCATTGACCTTGGCTTCATAGATTTTTAATGCTGGAGTGATACGTTTAGTCAAGGATTTTTTCTGTTCATGCAGTAGACAACCCGTGAGGCGGACAAATTTAAGATTTAGTGCCTCCAACTGGGGGTTCCAACTAAGGGGCTAATTATGATTGCGGAGTTCCCGCATCCTCCGGGCCGGCGGAAGCCACCGCCGGCCCGGAGGATGCGGGAACTCCGCTTCGGAGCCTCCACAGACCCACCGCCAAATTAGGATGGCTGGTGGGTCTGCTTTTATGTCCGCAGCTTTTCCGCCGCAGTCGCCTTCCGAACGCGGCAGAAAAGCACTAACATGTTGATGTAAATAAATAATTTACTCTCTTAATTTCTATGCAGGTAAGTACTTAATCAATAATAACTCAGATCGGAAGAAAAAGACAGAGTCCGTGGTGTTAGAGTTCTTAGGGGTTTTATTCCTTAAAAAGGAATGGTCATGACAAGATATCGGATTCTGAACACCACAGGGGTGTCAGAAGGGATAGAGTGAGCGCGCTACAGTTTATTAACAATACATAGCTTATATACTTATTTTACACCATTGGAAACAGTATAGAAGGCGTAACAGCTGAGAGAAGACAAGATAACAGTATACACGTGGTACAAGTGCGTAATCAAGAGGCGTGAACTAGGCGTAACTGAAGGTGTGCGCTAGAAACGTCACTGATAGGTGTCACGAGTGGGTGGCACTAACAGAAATGTTGCAATGTCAGCAGAAATCGGAAGCTTGGATGCGCGCGCAGCTGCATGACGTGTGAATGGCATGAAGTCGGAGGGTGCTGGGGACTTGACATTTACACTGACGGAAAGAGACAGAAGTCTGGCATGTCAGATCAACTTGTGCTTCTATCATATCTGATATCGGATGTTTGGGAACTGAGCTATCTGAGCAGAAAGGTCTCTAGGGCAGAAGCTATTCTATACTGACTGTGAGTGCGTGTATAAGCGCCTGAGTGTCTGCATGAGAAGCGTGGGGCACGGGGCCTTCCATGGTAGCATGGTAACGGGAGCTATGAATTACTTGCACGGGGACAGGTCGGCCCTTTGGCCCTGCAGCTGAAGAGGGATGTTTACTGAAGCTAGCAGGCAGGAATGTATTTTCGAGGAGCGGAACAGATAACTCGAAGGTTATAGTCAATCTTGGCAGAAAGCAGGCTGAGCTGAGCGCGAGGGGCCGCGCTGAAAGTAAGTCAGAGTTCACGAGTACAGGGGCAGCCTGGGCAGAGGCCCTTGGAGTCAGAAGCCAGAAAAGAGGCTCGGAAGCAGAAATTCATGGCCTACTCAGCCAGGGCTGAAAAAACGTAGATGTACACCATAAAAGACGTTGGCATAGCATACTTAGGAACGGACCATTTAATCCATTCAGGGTGGATCTGAAAGAGGACATGTTAACGTTGGACGCAAATGTATTTGCGTCTTCATAGCTGGTACAGGAGGGAAGTTACATGCACTTTAACTCGGTACATGGAGTCGGTGGGGTACGCGCTAGGGAACACAATTTGATCATAAAATTTATTTTCCTCAATGTCTGGCGGTGTCTATCAGACACCGCCAGGCATATTAGGATGTCTGAAATACTATGCTTTTCCACGGCGGCTTTTCCGCCGTGGAAAAGCATACGGTTCTTCACTGCGGGGGCCCGTTGCGGGCCCCCTAGGTGAAGGGGCGGTGGAGGGTGCACATGGGGGGTACCTATGGTACCCCCCTTCATTTGCGTGCACGAAGCGGCAGGCACCGCGAGGTGCCTGCCGCTTTGTGCATGCAAATGCACTGTTGTCATTTTTTACATTGCGGCGGGTGCCGCTTCAAGCAGCACCCGCCGCAATGTAAAAAATACAGGATGTGACCGCCAGGGTGGCGGTCACATCCTAATTGTCATGGAGGGACCGCCGCTGCCCATGCGGACGGTCCCTCACACTCAGTGGTGGCGGACGGACGCAAGTCCGTCCGCCATCATAATCGGCCCCTAAGTTGGTAATCGAGGGTCACACCCAAATACGTCATGACCTTGACCTGTTCAATTGAGAAACCGTTCAAGCTAACTGAACTTTTGATTGGGGTTCTCTTGCTAAAGACCATAAATTTGGTTTTATCTACGTTGATCTGCAAGTCATTATTCTTACAGAACTCCGCAAACCTGTTCAGGGCTGACTGTAACCCGCTCCGGGTTTTAGAAAGGAGCAGGGTGTCGTCGGCAAAGATTAGCATCGGATATTTGGATCCGCCCAGGGAAGGTGCATCAGTCTGAGTTTTGTTAAAGAATTGGACTACCTGGTTTATGAAGAGGAGAAACAGGGTGGGAGCCAACACGCAGCCCTGGCGCACCCCTCGTTGGACTGGGAAACTGTTGGTCACCTGGCCCTGCTTCCCCCACCTTACTCGGGCGAAATTATCCTCATGCAGTCGCATGACTAGTTCCAGGAGTTGAACAGGAAAGCCCATATGTCTAAGAGCTTCCCATAGTTTCAACCTTGGAACTAAGTCGAAAGCCGACTTAAGGTCTACGAATGCGGCATAGATAACCCCTCCACCCCAGAAGACCACCTTCCAGTAGAGCATGGTGAGTCGGAACACCTGGTCTATGGTGCTGGTGCCTAATCTAAACCCTGCCTGCATAGGGGAAAGTATGTTGTTCTGTTCAATCCACCCCTGGATTCTTGTTAGGGCCATTCTTGATACTATTTTTTGGAGTGAATCGATCAAGCTTATGGGGCGATAGTTGTTTGGCAATGATCGATCCCCTTTTTTATATATTGGCAGTATCTCAGCCCCTTTCCACGATTGTGGAATCCTTGCCCCCGCTGCGATAGTATTTGCCAATAGGGTGATGTATGGGACCCATAGATCAAGGTTTAGTTTAAAAAGGTCCGCTGGGATAGCATCTAGGCCCGGGGCTTTACCTGACTGGACAGAACCTAGGGCATGCACCGTATCTGAGGCCGAAAAAGTGAGTCAGTCCCCAGGGTTTATGGATATTGCCCCCACAGCGGGCTCGGTTACCAGTTCTCGGTCGGCGCTCGTATATTTAAATTGGGCCGAAAAAAATTCCACCCAGTCCAGAGCAGAAACGTGGTTAACCGGTGTTTGGGAATCAGGATCCCTACCCCACCTAACAGTCTCTCAAAATTTCACTTGATTGGATGACTTGCACGCTATAATAAGATCTGACCAGTAAGAGTCATCCCAATCCCTCTTAGCTGTCAAAAGGACCTGTTTGTAAGACTGCCTAGCTTTCCTGATGTCATGAGAGATCCTAGATTTAACAGCTGCTATTAATTTACTGTGGGCTTCCCTGCAGCTCTTGTTATACCATCTTTTGTGTGCCTTGACTGTCTTATTTTTTGATGGCTTAGTGAGGAGACTTTTAAGATCCGTAAAACACTTCTCATGAAGATTAATAATTAAGGAATCGGCCCCGCCAGAGGGGGATAAAGCTGTCATCCTACCCCTTGTATCTAAGACCAACTCCTCTATTTCACGAGTGAGCTCTGGGTCAGCTATGACCCTGGACCATTTGACTCGTCTCCTGTTGTCACACAATACTATGTCGGACGTTAGGCAGGTTGTTTCCAATTGACAGTCACCCAGTCCGGGAACCCTAAGACCCAAAGAGAGGGGGTTGTGGTCACTCTCTGGCCTAGGCTCCACCACCATATCTATTACGTGTGACCAAAATTCTACATTGACCAATATATAGTCAATACGACTTACGCCGGTCCCATTATCAAAAGTTGGTTTCCCAAGATTGTCAGACGGAGTGCGGCCATTCACTGCCCGGAGCCCCCACTCCAGGCAGAATCCCAGCCAGTGGAGGGCCGCCTCTGTACCCCTGACGCCCTTGCTTATGGTTAGTGGTGGGATATTCCAAGCAGTATCTTCATCAATTCCCACATCTTCAGCCAGACTAAGGATGGGTTCATAAGAGCAGTTCAGGTCACCTGCTACTAGGACAAAATGATCACCACTGTGCTTCTTCAGAAAACTATCTAGATCGTTCAGGTCCGGTTGCTTCCTACCACCCTGGCAGCCTCTGGCATAAATATTAATTAGGAGAATGTCCTTGCTGTTATCCTTTCTAAGGCTGATACATAGGAGGTCGGCATTCTCTACCAAGATTTCCTTAGCTCAGAATCCCAGGGTGTTTCTGATCAACACCGCAAGTCCTCCAGAGGCCCTACCCCTAGGGCCCTGTATGGCAGGTTTGTAATAGTTCAGGTAGCCTACTCTAAATAGAGGGACAGTTGCCCAGGTTTCCTGGAAAACGACAATATCGTACATGTCAATAAAATCGACCCAATCGTCGTTATCCAGGCGACCCCTTAGCCCTGCAATATTCCAGGACGCTACCCTGATTGTTCCTACTGGGCTACTAACTGGGGTAGTCTGCGATAAGCCCAAGTCGCCTGCCCTGATCTCAGTGGAAATGGTAACATGACCAGGGACTGGGCTAGGGCCTTCAGGGGAAGTTGAACAATCCATAGGAGCTACTGGGGGGGTTGGGGGGGCAGTCACCTGAAGGGTATTAGGTTCCATGGGGTGCAATAAGGCGTCAATCCCCCCAAGTCAATCAACCTCATCCAAACAACCGAACATATTGGAGGTAGGAGCCCCTTCCGACCAGTTGTTTTGACCTTGCCAACTATCCCTTCGTCCTTTCCGTCTGATGTTTTGGACTGTTGACCAGGACCCCTCTATCTCAACTTTTTGCCGTGGAGGGTAGAAAAATGTAAGGGGTCTGACGACAATGGATGGATTGTCTTCTCGTGAGACCCATGCACAAAGATGCTGAGCTGTGTGGGGATCCGCGAAGGACACTACTATGCAATCACCAGCAATGGACTTACGTGTGGGGCCTACCCAAGGTACTCTACATACCATTAGTACCCTGCTTCTTAGATGGTTAGGAAGCTGTCTATTTACATTGAGCCAGTAAATTACCTTGTTTTTCAGCGACCAATGGTGCTCTTGAGTGTGTGGATCAAGGGCAGGCACACCAGCTAACACGATAACATAGGGCTCAGCTTCTGGTGGCAAATCTATAAAACCCCCACGAAAATTCGGGCGGCTGGGTTGCTGTGGAAGTGTACACGTGGTTGCTGGCTGATTAGGATGGTGTGGAACAGCTTGTGGCCTCGGTTTAGATGGTGCTGTACTTTGAGGGGGACGGGTGGTTGGGGCTGTAGTTCTTGGGATAGTGGCAGTGGGGTTACAGACTTTTGTACGGGGTTTGGGTATGGGTTTAGGTTTTGGGGAAGTTCTAACACCGGAGCCTGAGAGGTACAATCATCACCCTGGGAAAACTTGGCTTGCATTTGTTTTAGACTGAGGCTAGCCAAGGTAACTATGGTCTTGTCCATTTCTAATAAGCTGTTTTCGATACGAGAAAGTCTAAGTTCCAGGGGAGTTAGAAGCTGTTTTAAAGTAACCCAAACGATTTTAAGAAATTCTTCATCACCCCCCCTGTCCTTCCCTGGCTCACTCAACCTACCCTCAGTTGGCCTCTCATCGATGTTGACAGAAGAGGCCCCCATTGTTGGGTCTAACACAGCGCTGGATGAACCAGAGCCATTTTCCTCTCCCAGTGAGCAAGTATTAGCTTTTGAGGCCTCTTTATCAACCCCATGTGTAACCAGCGGTCGTCGACTGTTAAAAAATTGGGACCTTGCAATTTTGGCCTTTTTGCGTGCATAGGCGGATTTAGTAAGACATTTCCTTTTGTGGGTGGCGACTTTTTTAGTGCTTGCTGCTTGTTTGGACAGCTCAAGTTTGCTGGAAAAGCCTATACCTGCCCCAGGGACATATGGCGCAGACACCTCAATGGACTTAAGCGGTGACGGTGATGGAATAAGAAGAGGCTCAGGTAAAGGTGTAGTTGGGACATGATGGATATCCAGCTGTGTTAACAATGATCGAGGGCCAGATGTACACTCCGGGGTTAAAACAGAGGCAATTTTCGCTAAGGATGATTTTTTGGAGGATGCTATGTTCAGGGAAAGCCTTCGTGCTGCTTCTAATTCCAAGGATACCCTGTGTTGCATTTTGCTGATTTCCACATCAATGGCCAAGTTGGTCTTGGTGAGGAAATCGTCTAGGGTCCCATTGGGCTTATTCACCCCCTTAGCAGTTTTGCTGCGGCTACCCCGTGTGCACATAATGAATACAAAGGATACACAAGATAGCGGGAATGGGATATGACAACAACAAGCCAGGGGGGGTGGCCCAGGCCAGGCCTCTCAGACCTCGAACGGCCTCAAACGGCCCGCTCTTTGCCCGGTCTTCGCCCCGAGCTGCGTCCCGCGCTGCGGGAGGACAGTTCCTAGATGTAGTGAGCGTTATGGGCAGTGGGCGGGCCAACAGGGAGAGTGGACCGGAAGCTGACACTCGGTCACGCAGGGACTCCTGGGTAATGGAGGCCCTGCTACGCTCGCAGCCCCGCTGCAGCCCTCAACCCGGTTGCTGCACTCCTCGACTCCCCGCAAGGTCCAGTGTCCAGCCCCACTCACAGCCGGCGAAGCGGCACCCGCGGAGCGGGTGCGGCGAGGTCCGTGGGCAGGTCCAGAAAGCTAAGCAGAAAGATGCCAGAAAGACTCCAGGTAATGGCTCCCGCAAACAATGTACAGAGTCGTCCCACAGCAACAACAGAGGCACAAGTTTTTTAAAGGCCTCTTGGTGGGCAGTGGGCGGGCCAACAGGGAGAGCGGACCGGAAGCTGACGCCGTCAAGTGCAACAACCTTAAAGTGCCCAGGGGAAGTGCCTGCCTGCAAAAATAACGGAGACAGGAAAACTGGAAGAACGCACTCCAGATCACAACTCAACAAGCTAAGGAGAGGAAACCAATTTGCATGAGACCACTTGGGAGCAATCAACACCACCTGTGCCCGCTCCTTCTGGACCCGAACCAGAAAAGCACTGACCTGCTGGAACGGAGGGAAAGCGTAGAGCAGGCCCTGAGGCCAAGGGGACAGGTCAAGCCGTCGACTCCCCACGCAAGTGGACACAAACCCAGGGAACAAAACCGCCCCACCTTGGCATTCCCCAGGACCACAAACAGGTCCACCACTGGGAGGCCCCAACGAACCACCAACTGGCTGAACAAACCGGTAGGTAGGGAGAATTCCTTGGATGAGGGAATGTCCCTGCTCAATAAATTGGCACAAACATTCTCCACCCCTGAATGTATAGAGCAGACAGCCCCAGAACCTAGTCCTGAGCCCACAGGATGATGTCTCTGGCCACTATTTCAGGGATCAGGACCTGCCCCCCTGCTTGTTGACATATGACTTTGCCACCAGATTGTCCGTCCGAACCACCACCATCTGCCCCCCCAGAGAATTCTGAAAATGGAGCAAAGCTAGACAAATCTCCTTAAATTCCCTCTAGTTCGAAGACATCCGGTATCCCCATAGAGACCAGTACCCCTGAACCTGCTCTGACCCCAACCATGCCTTCCAACCGGACACGCTGGCATCCGAAGTCACCACCAGCGGAGCAGAGGGTGACAGCGAGATCCCGACAGAAGATGACGCTGGCAAAGCCACCAGGAGAGGTCCTCCTGGGCCAGGTTTGTTATCTGCAGCGGAATCAACAGATTCTGGGCCCCGGAGACCACCCAGCCAGAATCCAGTTGGCCAGGGCAAGAAGGTGAAAGCAAGTTCAGGGCACAAGAAACACCACAGAAGCCAAATGTCACTGCACCCTCAACCACCCCACCACCGGAAGAGCCTCCTGGGACATCAAGGCCAGAACCTGCACCTGTAATGAGACCAAGCACCTTTTGGACAGAGTATAACGGCTCTCCAGAGTCTGAAAACAAGTCCCAGTGAAGACCATGTCTTGAGAGGGGGCCAAAGAAGATTTTTCCCAGTTCACCAAAAAAACGCGTTTCTGTAGCACCACCAAGACCCTTCCGACCTGAGCGAGCAACAGAGACTCCTCTGCTGCATGGAGCAAAATATTGTCCAAATAAGGAGGAACTAATACCCCCTCAGCATGAAAGATAGCCATGAGCGGCGCCAGAACCTTTGTAAAGACCCTCGGAGAAGACCCTCGGCTGAACGATAGAACACAAAATTGAAAATTGGCACTGCCCACCATGAACTGCAGGAATCGCTAAGAGGATGCTGCGACGGGACGTGCAGATAAGCATCCTTGAGATCCAAAGAGGCCCAAAAATCTCCCGGCTGGACCAGAGGAATAATTGCTTGAATGGTCAACATTCGGAAATTAACAGCCCAAACCCCGGAATTGACCAACTTTAGATCCAGAACGGGACGAAAACCTCCACAGACCTTCTGCACTGGGTTAAAGTAATATTGGGGTGTCATTGATGCTAGGATACACTTGGCGCCCAAGAAATTTGCGTAATGTAGAAGAAAGAAGCATGTTTGTAATTTCAGTGGTGCTAAAGGCGAGGGATAACACCCTAGACATTCTTATACATCAACCCCAAGGTCTATTACAAGTAACGCTTATCCTCTGCACACACATATATCATATACATAATGTAACAAGTAATTAAATACAATCAAAGAAAGAGAGTAGTTTGTTTCAGTTTTTTTCTTTTGGTCTTTAATCCAAATCGCCCAGCCAACACGTGTTTCATCGATAGGGGAAGACCTCACGATTTCCTCAGTGCTGTCAGGCTCTCCTGTTTATATATCAATGCCGTCTCTGCCGGTTGTAATTCCGACCCAGCTGGTCTGGTGTGTTTTTAAAACTCCTGGTAAGTGCAACAGAATTCCATATAGTGACCCTGTAACGTAGACCGGCGTATCTCCCGTCAAATAATCTGGGTAAAAGACGCTGTGAACGGTCTGAATCCCTGTCAGCCAGTACCCTGAGAGAAAAGTAGTCTCCGTACCGTGTTCCTTTGATGGAAGGAACACCACACGGAGTCACTATATGGAATTCTGTTGCACTTACCAGGAGTTTTAAAAGCACACCAGACCAGCCAAGTCGGAATTACAACCGATTGACATCATCCAGTGACTGTGTGTTTCTGAAAAGTTTAAGAATGTTTTCTAAATATATATACGCCATGGTGTATTGAAGAATGAGTGGGTTTATAAGTGTGTGAATGGATGATTCAGTAGGTGCGTGACTGACTGTATAAGTGAGGGGAAACAACCATCACAACGCAACTTTTACAACGCACTACCATCACAACGCAACTTTTACAACGCAAGATCCATTACAACGCATGCCATTACAACACAGATGCTATTACAACGCATGCCATTACAACGTAAGAATGGGTAAGTATTTAATTAAAATAATATTAATTTATTTTTAAATTAATTTTCTTAAAATAATTATAATTTAATTTATTATAATAAATTTGAATTTTTTAAATTTATTTTAAATTAAATAATTAAAATTAAATTTATTTTAATTAAACTCCCTGGAGTTAGTATAGTAATTTTTACCCCTACACTATCCAGCACTTACCCTACTATTACACCCTCCTGGAGTTAGAATAGTAATTTTTACCCATACACTATCCAGCACTCACCCTACTATTACACCCCCCTGGAGTTTGAATAGTAATTTTTACCCCTACACTATCCAACACTTACCCTACTATTACACCCCCTGGAGTTAGAATAGTAATTTTAACCCCTACACTATCCAACACTTACCCTACTATTACACCCCCTGGAGTTAGAATAGTAATTTTTACCCCCACACTATCCAGCACTTGTCCTACTATTACACCCCCCTGGAGTTAGAATAGTAAATTTTACCCCTACACTATCCAACACTTACCCTACTATTACACCCCCTGGAGTTAGAATAGTAATTTTAACCCCTACACTATCCAACACTTACCCTACTATTACACCCCCTGGAGTTAGAATAGTAATTTTTACCCCCACACTATCCAGCACTTTCCCTACTATTACACCTCCCTGGAGTTAGAATAGTAATTTTTACCCCTACACTATTCAACACTTATCCTACTATTACACCCCCCTGGAGTTAGAATAGTAATTTTAACCCCTACACTATCCAACACTTACCCTACTATTACACCCCCTGGAGTTAGAATAGTAATTTTTACCTCTACTCTATCCAGCACTTTCCCTACTATTACACCTCCCTGGAGTTAGAATAGTAATTTTTACCCCTACACTATTCAACACTTATCCTACTTTTACACCCCCCTGGAGTTAGAATAGTAATTTTACCGCCTACACTATCCAACACTTACCCTACTATTACACCCCCCTGGGATTAGAATAGTATTTTTTACCCCTACACTATCCAGCACTTACCCTACTATTACACCCCCCTGGAGTTAGAATAGTCATTTTAACCCCTACACTATCCAACACTTACCCTACTTTTACACCCCCCTGGATTTAGAATAGTAAATTAAATTTGATTAAATAAAAATAAAAATGTATTTAAATATTTTTTTTAAATATTGTAATTAAACTAAAATTAAATTAATATTAATAAAATTATATACTTACCTATACTTACGTTGTAATGGCATGCGTTGTAATAGCATCTGTGTTGTAATGGCATGGGTTGTAATGGCATGCGTTGTAATGGATCATATGTTGTAAAAGTTGCGTTGTGATGGTATGCGTTGTGAATGTATGCGTTGTAACGTCATACATTCATAAGTGAGTGAGTAAACATGTCTAAGTGAATGCATGGGTGAGTGACTAATCTGTGTGAATGTCTCTATCAGTCTGTCAGTTGGTGTGTAAGTGGTGGCATGGGTTGGTAAGTAGCTACAGGAGTGTGTGCCTGTGTCAGTGATTGTATAGGAGAGTAAGTAAGTGTTAGTATCTGTATGAATAAGCGAGGTGGTGTGTGTATAACTCTATAGGAGAGTAAATGGCAGTGTGATTGGCTCTCTGGGTGACTGATTAGGTGTGTGTGTATTTATGCGAATGAGTGGCAGTATGTAAGTAAGTAGCAGCCCCCCCAGCGCCTTGAGACCCTCACAGGTATGTAGCCTGCTTTACAAATGTAATGATTGATTGATTGTATGGGTGTATGAGTGCATGTATCGGAGGCTGTATTGATGAGTGACTGCGTGTATGAGTGACTGTATCAGTGAGTGAGTGGAGGTGTGTAGACTTATGAATCAGTGAGTGAGTATGTACTAACTGGTATTTGTGTGTCTATGGTTTTGAGAATGGTAGTCTGTATTTTAGAGTGGGTGTATGAAAGGTTATATTAGGGTGTGATGAGGTACATCAGATATTAAGTGGATGATGTCATCAGTAATGCCATTTGAGATGTCATCCGTGATGTCACTGACTTTGTCGCGAGTGATGCAATATGTGACGCCATCAGCAGTGCATTGTGGGGGCGCGAGTTATAGTTAGCTAAGCTAACTATTACGGACAAATTTCTCTGGTTTTGTACGAGTGAAATGTCCAACTTACTATAAAGTCCCTGAAACCTGTGGTTATTTCAGTGACTTCCTAAGGTTTTTTAAATGCTAATTTCTAACTACAAAGTCCCTGAAACCTACGTTTTTTCTGCGCATTTTAAATGTTTTTTTAATGCTAATTACTAACTGTAACGTCCCTGAAACCTATGATTTTGTCAGTGAATTTCTAAGGTTTTGTAAATGCTAATTTATAACTATAACGTAGTAGGTGCGTGTGCAGAGTAGGGTAGATAGGGGGCTGGGTCTCCGGCCAGCGCTCAAGAATTCCTCTGCGTAGGACTTACAGGAGGTACCAGAAGAGCTTCTTGGCCCCAAAAGTCCCTCCAGAGTAAAGTGGAATTTCACCCCCTAACCCATAGTGTGCCAGGATGCACGTTGGCAGAGTGGTGGAGAAAGGGGGGCATGGCCTTCAAAGACCTCTTAGCAATTCCACTGTTTGGGATTTAATGGACATAACAGGAGGGGTAGTTGGCCTCCAAGGACATCCTTGGGGGCCAACTACCCCTCCTATTACCTCCAGTAAGTCCCACACAGCAGCCTTGCTACGTTCACATGGCAGGCCATGCTACCTTTTCCCACCATTCTCCAAACGGGCTCCCTGGCACGCTATTGGTTGAGGATTAAAGTCCCCTTCGATGCTGGGGGTCCTTAGGGGTCAACTAGCCTACCTGACACCTCCAGTAAGACCCAGAAAGTGTAATGGTGAGAGATGCACACAGGCCGCACCCCTTTCTGCACTACTCTGCAAACGCGCCTCTTGGCGCACTCTTGGTTGGGGGATGAAGTCCTCTTGCTTCCTGAGGGTCTTAGGACACATGTGGACCTCATCGCCCCAGAGAAAGGAGGGTGGGACCGGCAGCCATTGTTTAAACAGCTCCTGCACACAGGGCTCCTAGAGAACTATGCTGCAAAGGGGTATACAGTTCCTAAAGTGAAAGGGGGAGGGACAGGTCTTTCTTCATGATACCCTCACACACCCCAAAGGATGTCATGCTTCATCATTAGGCTTTGCTCCTCATCAGGCTGGCGCTGCAATGCCCAAAGGGCTCACCGTAAATGGGGCTCTGCGGGTAAAAGGGCAAGTGTAGTGCACGTGAAGTGGATCCTAAAATAAGTCTGTATCAGCGCTATTCCCAAGCTATTTTAATGATTTAGGTAGATCCAGCCTAATTAAAAAGAGTGGACGCCCTATGAGGATATAATGTTCCTAAATTACCTTGCCCTTTCACCAGCCCAGTTCATCTGCGATTTGCGGTGTCACATTAGGCCTTTCTATTTACAATTCTTCAGACGCACTCTGTATTGGAGAGCTCTCCAATCTGCCATGCTCTCAATCGCTCCTCGTTGATCTAGGGCTGGACCCCGTTTGGCTGAGTTCCACCAGTGCTTTCATGACCTTGTTTAGTACGATTTGGGCTTCAGTCGAGGTCGGCGTGCTCAGTTGTTCATGACTTGTAATGCCATCTTCTGCTATCGATCTCGGCGAGCTGCCTCCTGATCTCCATCCTGGGGTAGTATCCAGCCAATCCCAGGATTCCTGTGGCATCTGGAAGAACACTGTTCCTTTAGGTCCAACCACTCGCAGCCTGGCTGGGAATAGCATTGCATAGGGGAGTTGCAGTCTTCATAGCTTTCTTTTCACTTCTAGGAACGTAGATCTAGGTCTCTGTACCTCCCTAGTGAAATCCAGAAACACCATCACCTTACAGTTTTCTATTTGCAGATTCTTGATCTGTTGGGCCTGCTTGAGTATATGGTCTCTGTCTCTGAAATGGAGCAGGCAAGCTATGATTGGTCATGGCAGCGTCCCAGGTTGAGGAGGTCTGGCTGGTGTCCTATGTGCCCTTTCAATCATGTAAAAAGTGCCAATTCTTTTGGCGCCAAGTCTTTCTTGATCCAGTCCTCCAAGTACTGCACCATATCATCTCCTTCAACTCTCTCAGGCACCCCAACTACGTGCAGGGTATTGCGGCGTGACCTCCCTACACTGAGCCCGATTCACAGAACTAACTTAAGCCAAACTCCTAAACTTACTACTTTTGGTATTCACAGAAGTTAGGATTTTGTCTTAAGACAGACCTAAGACAGACTTAAGTTAGGATTTTGTCTTAAGTCTGTCTTAAGACAAACTTAGGACAAAATCCTAACTTCTGTGAATACCAAAAGTAGTAAGTTTAAGAGTTTGTCTTAAGTTAGTTCTGTGACTCGGGTCCCTAATCTTTAGCACGTACCTCCAGGATTTTTACTTTCGCTTCCACCTCCATGAGAGATTCCTTGAGTTCAGCAACTTCTGAGGAGATATCCGCATGCACTTTCTCCGTGCCAGTGACCAGTTATGCTAGTCGACGGTGGTCATCCCTCAGGAGGCTAAGATCAGCGCCATTAGAGTAGAATTTGGTTCTGAGCGGGGGCGGAGCTAGCCGAGAAACAAGATGGCTGCGCTTTGAGCGAGCTCCTCCGGAAGGCCGACTAACTCATCCTCATCCTGCACATATTGCATGTGTTTTGCCTACTAGAAATGCTACCATCACAATAATATCAAGACGCCCATCCCCGCTGAAAGTTGCAGAGAGATCACACCTGCATTAGTGGAAATATGACCGCATTCGGCGAGGAGGCCTGCGGAGTGCCGCGACTGGCTGCGCACCGGCCCACAGTAACCCGGACTGCAGCAGGCCTTGCTTCCGGGGGAACGGGTGTGAACCGAGGAAAAGTGCCAAAGAGGAGCTGCCTGTGTCCAGACCGCCCGCGCCAGCCACGACCTTCAGGTACCGGCGCGGATATAATATATGTGCCCCCCATAAGCGTGCTTGCGAGAGCAGCGTCACGAAATGAAGTGCGGACCGGGCTCGAATCAATAGTGCAGAGGCCCGCGGGAGCTGTGCTGGGCTGTGTGGGGGAGGTACACCCGGGGATCGTGCGGGACGACTGCGGCTCTCTTGCGGATCCACGACCACGACCACTGAGATATAGCCAAGCCCCAGTAAATTTAGAGACCAGAACTGGTTGAGGCGGGCTGATTAATGGAAATAAGGCGCTACGTGGAACATACAAACGCACTGGGGGAAGAAAAAAACAGACACAGAACCACAGAAAAGAGCCCTAGAGGGACCTGCTTGTACACCAGGCCTGACGACATTGCGGAAGGAGCCGTGCTACGTGGAACATACAAACACACGTGAGTAAAGGAAAAAACAGACACAGAGCCACAGAAAAGAGCCCTAGAGGGACCTGCTTGTACACCAGACCTGAAGATATTGCGGAAGGAGCAGCGCTACGGGTGAACATACAAACGCACGTGGGGGAAGAAAAAAACAGACACAGAGCCACAGAAAAGAGCCCTAGAGGGACCTGCGTGTACACCAGGCCTGACGACATTGCGGAAGGAGCAGCACTACTGCAGACAAGCTCACCTACCAGGAGACCTCGGCCCTGCCCATGAGTCGCAGAACTCGCCTGCGTCGTGCAACACTGTAAGCAACGACCGATGTGGGCTAATTAACATAACATGACTTTGGCCCAGGAGCTGCAGATGTGATTGGGGAAAGTGGGTGTCATTCTGCTCCGTGATTACTAGCCTGCGCCTCCTGACACCAACGACGCAGGTACTGGAGGGCATATTGGCATTTAAACATATATACCTGATACCGAAAATAGCACACTGCATTGCAGACCGGCGGCGAGGGGGAATATATGATGGCATCTGATCCTTAGGAATACCTCAAGTGTGATTTGCGAATTGCTGCTATAAAACAATCCCTCGTGTGGCGCAAGTTGAGTCGCCTGCCTGATACTACAAATAAGTGGCTACTTGGACGCAGTGCCCGGCCTGATACCCGAAGTGGAGCGGAGGCATTTACTCCCTGGAGCAGTAATGGGCAAACCGGATAAAAACCAACCAAAGCTCACCTTCGACCATTCCAAAAAAGCGTTGGAACACTCTGGAGAAGACCAACAAGCACTTCCACCTACAACGACCTCTGCCGGCGGACTTACAGTGGATAATATCCAGTCGATGTTCCTAACAATACAAACTGCATTGACAAATATAGACGGCAAAATTGACTCTCTAACACACAGAGTGGATCAAATGTCCGAAAGACTGGACCGACACACAGAAAGAATTGACATGGCGGAACGTAGGATATCTGAAGTGGAAGACACTAGCAACCAGATCACAGCTAAACAGACCGGAATAGACAAACAACTAGCAGCGCTCTCTGCTAAAGCGGAGGATTTAGAAGCCAGGTCCCGAAGAAACAACATCCGATTGATGGGAATTGCAGAAGCTACAAATACGGGCCCCATGGAAATATATGTAGAGCAACTTTTAATCACACTAATGGGCGAAGACACCTTTTCGGATGTGTTTCTCATTGAAAGGGGCCACAGATCCCTCGCTCCTAAACCGCCGCTGGGCACTAGACCGAGACCCATCATTGCTAAATTACTAAATTGTAGAAACAGAGATTCGGCACTGCGCAAGGCACAAGAACTAGGCGCCCTACGTCACGAGGGCATGGACATTGCCTTATATCCGGATTTTACGCAATCGGTGCAGGAGGCAAGGAAGAAATATTGCCCAGCAAAGCAGAAACTCCGTGACCTGCAAATTCCCTACGCTATGTTATACCCTGCCAGACTCAAAATCACTGATGATGGGGCCACAAAGATATTCAACGAACCCAAAAAAGCCTTGAAATATCTGCAAATGAGGAAACCAAAAGGACAGTGCAGAAGATCACCGCGTGATAGACCAATAGACCGAGAGGCTATGTTCGATGTGGAATGATGTCCTATAACCAAGATTAGATATAATGCGGCCTAGCCGCATAAGCTACCCATTTGACTTTTCCTGAAGCTAACGTGATACTGATTATCACAATACCAGTAATTGATCTTTTTGAAACTCTTCTGGCGACGTGGTCCCTCTGAACTACTACACAACGCAGTCTGGCAGCTGCAAAGGGACATGATGAAGACACGTCGTACAGCTAAGTAATGCATGTAGAGACAATGCTTTGTTATGGGGGGCAGACCTAATAGCCAGAAAGAAAAGGGTGTCAGCAATTTCACTGATATGCTTGGACATGGTGTGATGGTGCATAGAAATGTGGTGGTATTCACTGCTATGGTGCATTGTTATGTTATTAAATGGCCCAACCTTCTTTAAACCCAGCGAAGGGACAGAACTCGGCAGCTCCTGCCCACTTGTGTACACCACACTTGTTACTAGTTTGGGGTGTTCTGTTAGTCCATGTACAGGGTGGGGGGGATGGGGGATATGGTTTGTCTACAGGGACTTGTCTTCGTTGATATGAAAACGACAGAGTGGGAGGGGGAGGGAATGGGGGGCAAATAAGAAAATCACCAAGCGGCTACAGATGGGTGCATAGTTCGTACTTGTGCTCTCTGATTCTGAGATTCATGAAATATTACATGCTCATATTGCTCCTTCCTATATGACACATGGCGACTGATCTGAGACAAGTTCGGGCATTGACTTTCATGACCTGGAATGTTAGAGGACTTCAAAACCCACAAAAAGTCCGGAAGGTACTGGCTTATCTAGACCGGATCAAGGTTGATGTAGCCTGCCTTCAGGAAACTCACCTTACTCCACAACGGGAGTGCAGAGTTGGTTATAGTTGGGCACAGTTTTGTGTGGCGTCTTCCTACTCGAACTATGCGAGAGGGGTGCTGCTGCTGATTAAACGCAATTTCCCTTTTACACTTATCAACGCGACCGCTGATGACCAGGGTAGATATGTTATTCTACGGGGAACCTTTGGGGGCACGGATCTTACGATTGTTTCCGTATATGGCCCTAACACTGACGACCCACTGTTCTATGACAACATCTGTACTAAACTTCGGGACTCTCAACCAACAGCTAATATATGGGGAGGAGACTTTAACACATGCTTGGACCCTGCGCTAGATAGGTCATAAGGTACTGATAGGTTTGGCAGACGGTCAACCAACTCCTTACTAGCGGGTATGAAAGAATGGACTTTGGTGGACGTATGGCGGCTGAGACACCCGGGGCGCAGGGAGGGTACATGCACTTCATTGACACATAACACTTGGTCAAGGTTAGACTACTGACGGACCACGCAGGAGGTCAGTACCTGGATAACGAAAGTAGAACATTTGCCTAAAACACTATCAGATCACTCCCCTGTACGCCTAGAGCTGGCCGTCCCCACTCATACTCCCAGATAGTTCACATGGCGCCTCCGACATTCAGTGCTGAAAGATCAAGTTTTCGGCAGCGAGCTGGGGCAGACAAATAGAGACTTCTTTCACACCAACACCGGCTCCGTAGACAGCACTGGGTCCCTATAGGAGGCGTTTAAGGTCACCAAAAGGGGCCATTGTATTAGTAAACCTGCAGGGATTCTTAGGGATATACAACAACAGTTAGTCATGGTGGAAAGGGACATTCGGAAGCTGGAAATAGATTATACTGACACCCTAAATGCTTCCCTCTTAGCAGATATAAGGAGCAAAGTAGATACGTATCATGAATTTGCAGACACGGAAATCAAATACTTATCAATACAATACACAGGCAGAGCATACAGTGAAGGGGTAGGCCAGGCAAAGCACTTTCCCACAAGATCAAAACCATGCATGTCAATGCGCACATAACACAAATCACAAATGAACAGGGTACACCGGTCTATGACACTCCCTCCATTTAGATAACTTTCTGACCTACTACTCTACCCTATACACCTCACAGACATCAAACTCCCCCCCCGGCCATACATGACTACCTGGATGATATTGGATTGGCATGGCTTTCAGATACGCATAGAGAATATCTCGGCCATCATCTAACAGAGGACGAATTTAGAGAAGCAATTAGTTTGCTACTGAATAATAAAGCCCCGGGCCTAGATGGCTTACCGGGCGAATTTTACAAGGAATATAAGGATCTCCCGATACGCCACTTAGCCCAGATGTACGAGGAAGCGTATAAGGAAGGAGTCCTTCCATTAACATTGCATGAGGCGCTGCTGGTAGCTCTTCCCAAACCGGGCAAGGACCAAAAAAAGTGTGAATCATATCGTCCCCTCTCACTTATAAATATTGATGTCAAAATTTGTGCCAAGATATTAGCGAATAGAATACAACCGCTATTAGGATCCTTGGTGCTGCCTGATCAGGCGGGCTTTATCCCCACTAGATCCACAACTCAAAATATATGTACCATTTTTGCTTTATATCATAGTCTAAACTCAGAATTGCCTGCTGCAGCTGCTCTTTTAGATGCGGCGAAAGCCTTTTATTCGGTGTAGTGGGATTTCATGTTCCCAGTCCTGTCCAGAATGGGATTTCCATCCCCTTTCTTGAAATGGGTTTCCTTGCTTTGTAACGGGCCCAGGGCGAGAGTACGTTTTAATGGCATTACCTCGAAGCATATTGAGATAAGCCGTGGTACACGACAGGGATGCCCTTTGTCCCCTATCTTATTTGCGCTCACGTTGGAACCACTAGCATGTAAAATCAGACAGAGACATCCTGAAGCAGCTTTACAATTCAATCTTCGCCCTATAGGAATTTCCCTATATGCAGATGACATGGTACTCTATACTAGATACCCAGATACGAATTTAAACCCACTGATCAGAGAATACATTAAGTACGAGAAGTACTCTGGTCTACGTGTACATTGGGATAAATCGGTAGTGATACCTTTAACGGCATTGACCCCACAGCCCAATTTAGATTACCCACTTCAATGGAAGACTGATCCAGTGAAATATCTAGGAGTCTGGATACATCGAGACCCAGATGTAGTGATTAGTGAAAATTATGGAGTGGCCATGGCAAAACTGGAAGAGCAAATTGGATTAAACTCCCTCTATCAATAGCGGATAGGATTGCCCTCCAGAAAATGATAATATTGCCCTGCTTCCTGTATTTATTTTGGAACATCCCAATCTGGCTCACACAAGCCTTCTTTATCAGACTACGCACAGCGCTACAGCGTCTCACATGGGCTGGAAGACACCCAAGGGTAAGCTGGAAGATACTTACGAAATAATATTATCAGGGTGGGTTTGCCGTCCCAGACCTACAACTGTACTATTATTGTGCGCAAGCACAGCATGCACATTATTGGACACAACCGCACTCCCATATCCCGCATATAGCAGTGGAAGAAGACAGTGTACACCCAAAACGCTTAATGCACTACATATCGAACCCTATCAGCTGCTATCCTAACGACTCAATACAGTGTACGTCCAGAGCCTGGCACAATCTGGCACTGCGAGCACGAAGGCTACCGCTGTATGCTCCGGCGCTTCCATTGGCAAATCACCCCAAACTCTCGGTTACAAAAGAAAAGAAAATGAGAACGGTGCTAGGAGACATGGGTTTTTTGACAATGGGCACTTTGTTCCCGAACAAGGAATTCATCCTATACCACAGCCCGTCCTTATGTGCACTCCAAATGCCATTAAAAATGTTCGCATATTTAAGATTACGAGCGGCAGTTAAAGATTTATACGAATCATTCCCGGCAGAACCCGCATCACTACAAGCACTACAGATACTTTTGACAGCGCCCACACGCAAGAACTTAGTCACAAAACTATACACAGCTTCCCAGAGTGAACAGAACCTAGGCACTGATCGATCGCTCCAGAGATGGGAAGAACTAACTGGGGTGGCCATATCAGAAGAGGACTGGAGCTATAGCTGTGCGCAATTATATTTACTTACGTCAAACTGTAATTTAAGGATGATCCATTTTAAGTTTCTCCATCAGACATATTACACACAGGTCAAGTTGCACAGATATGGTCTTAGGATGACAAGTGCCAACGCTGCTCTGCACCCGGGGCTGACTTTCTGCACATGGCGTGGGCATGCCCGGTCTGAATAAATATTGGCAGGAAGTGACAGCCGCACTCACAAGCATGGTAGCCGAACAGATCCCAAATGCATCGCTGGTAGGCCTGCTGGGCATTTACAAACTCAAATTGGCCAAAAGACGGAAGCTTCTGGCGGTAGCCCTTTTACTTGCGAAAAGGCGCATAGCCATTAAGTGGGGTAGCAAGCGACCACCCAGATTTAAGGACTGGATAACTGACTTACTATACTGCAAAGAAACACTAAATACATACGAGGAAGAAATACCTCAGGACTCCAGACCTAGGGATTTCTGGCAATCATTACTAGACTACTTACAGCAATGTGACGATGACTCTTGATCAAAAAGCGTAGGGAAACACATAGCCATGGGAAGGAGTTCACCACCCCATACGACCCCCGGGTACATTAACATAAATAGAAATGTTAACTCTGGTCATTGATAAGTCATGAACGTTTAAATGTAAGACCCTTTGATTGTACTCATCTCTGTATAGATATTGCGTCATGTGCCGGAAACCATTATGTGAATCTGTACTATGTTATATGTTTTCTTGAAGGTTAATGTGAGCACGAAGAACAAGGACTTATACATGTACATGAATATTGCAATGTGTTTACCCTTTCATGCTGCTTGGTGAAATAAAAATAAAAGGAAAGAAAATAAAAGAATTTGGTTCCGAGCGCTTCCTGGGAAGCAGTGATGGCTTCCATTATATTTGCAAATATAGGCTTCAGGGTGAGCATATCCTTCGCTGGGTCCAGGGTGTCATCCCCTTTGTCCGTTTGGGTGCCCCCACCCCCTGCTGTTGCAGCATTTTGTCCTCTCCCTTTGGGGACTTTCTCCATGACAATCGGCCACTCTGGGTCTCAGCAAGAGGTTGCTGCAGTCTGTGCTCAACCCACCTCCTGTGTGTCACCTCACTAACAGCCATTTTCTAGTGTACCTAGCAGGATGGCGTGACTATAGCCGCTGTGCATACCCACAGTGATGGTCTTCGTATGTGGGCCTCCTTTGCTCAGTCATGCACTGTGACACTTCATCATGCGTGCCACTTTTGATTCATTGCTTCTTCCCTCTCAAATTCCCACCCCTTCACTCCTCAGAGGCCTTGATGCTCCCACTTGCTGTCTGCAATGCTCTTCAGTCCCCCCAAGGTGTGGACCCAGCACATCCTTTTTCCCTGGAATCCCCACAGCTCGTTTTCCTGGGGGGCCTGATCTCCCTTCTTCTACCCAGTATAGCTGCGTCCCAAGTCCTGTCTTCTCTTTTATATAGCTTCACACTTGGGGATCCAGCATTCACTTTCCTGGTCCCAGTCATTGGTTTGGCCTCCCGTGTCTCTGCTACCTCCTCAGATCGCGCACCGCTCGCGTTAAAATGGCTGCTGGTTGGGTGCTCACCTCTTCTCCACTTTACCCCGTCTTATGGCCTGCTCGGGGCCGCGTCTCGTCACAGTCAGACGCGGCCGCCCTAAGCGTCTTCTGCTATGTGCTCACTTTCTACGACTCACTGCGCTTGCTTCTTAACTGTGGTGCGGTCAGGCTTTCTGCAGCCTCAACGTCGCCTCCTTCTATCTGCAGGTAACGCTCGCTATCATGGCTTCAGCGCTCCCCACAGGCCACTCCTCCCTTCGACTGCTGGGCTTCAGGACTCCTGCTCGGAGCACAGGTGTCATTTTGTGTACCACCCCTCGGGAACTGTGCGCCGCCTGCCATGCTGTTTTCAAGCGTTGCACTACAAATTACCTCGCCTCCTTGCGTTTACGAATTCCGGGGGGGGGGGGCAGCCTCCGGCTTCTTCAGTTGTCGAGGCATTGGGGGTTCAGTAAAGTACAAAAACAGGAGGCCAGGGGCCAGAGCTCTGAGGTTTGAGCCCGACTACATGGATGTCAAGCCACGCCCCCCTGCAAACGCCACTCTTGGTGCGATCTTGGTTGTTGGATGAAGTCCCCTTCACTCCTGAGGGTCCTAAGGGGCCAAATAGCCAAGCTGTTACCTCCTTTAATCTCTACACAGTGGGACTGCTGATAGGTGGTTGGAGGCCATGTCCCTTTTTTCTACCACTTTACACACACGCCTCTTAGCGAAATGTTGGTGGGGCGATAACGTCTCCTTGCATCCTTAGGGCCTCAGGACTAAAGTGGACATCATCCTCCAAGCTGCAGGGCACCAGGAGGTGCATTTGCAGAGTGGTGGAGAAAAGGGTGTGGCCTCTGACCACATCTCAGCAAACCAGCTGCGTGGAGCTTAGTGGAAGTAACTGGAGGGCTACTTGTCCCACAGGGACTCTCAGGAGGCAAGGGGACTTCATCCCCAAATAGTAGTGCGCCAGGAAGTGCATTTTCAGAGTGGTGGAGAAAGGGGGCTTGGCCTCTGTTAACCTCCCAGCAATCCCACTGTGTGGGGTGTGCTGGTTGTAACAGGTAGGCAAGTTGGCCCCTAAGGACCATCACTAGCAAAGGGGACTTCATCCATTAACCAAGAGCGTGCCAGGAGGTGCGTTTGCAGAGTGGTGGTGAAAGGGGGTGTGGCCTGCTATCAGAACTCAGTAATTCTGCTGTATGGGACTTACTGGAGGTAATAGGAGGGGTAGTTGTCCCCCAAGGACGACCTTTGGGGCCAACTACCCCTCCTGTTTACTCCCCTAGGTCCCACACAGCGGGATTGCTAAAAGGTCTTTGGAGGCAACACCCCTCTTTCTCCACCACTCTGCCAACACGCCTCCTGAGGCACTACTGGTTGGGGGATTAAGTCCACTTTACCTCTGAGGGGCCTTAGGGGCCAAAAAGCACTCCTGGTACCTCCTACAAGTCCTACGCAATGGAATTCCTGAGAGCTGGTTAGAGACCCAGCCCCCTTTCTCCACCACTCTTCAACTACTACTTGAAAAAAGTAAAATGCTGCCAGTTTTCAAAACGTACAAATGTGGGAATGCTTGGTTTGTTCAAATCTTGTGTCTTAGCTAAGCCAAGACAAGACGTTTGTTGCGCCATTTCTTTCAGGAACATAATTTGTTGTGGTATTAGGCATGCTCTAAATAAAGCCCATGAACCTGCCTATATTTTATCCCCCAAATCAATATTACATTAATAGTGTCCCTCCAAAAGTAAAATCCTTGTGTGGACAACTGGGAAAGAAAAGAAGCAGAATATATCAGCTTGGTGTTGGTTGGCATATTTTCATTTGCAGGTGAGGGTGCACACTTAGAATATTAAGACACTGGGTCTAATGTATCATAACCATAAAAATAGGCAAACTTCTGTGCAAATATCTTTGAGCTTCCCCGTGATGGTGTAGGGCAATGTTCCCATTGAGTCTGGTTAAAAACAGCTCATGGAGAACTTGCTTTATGCAAGAAATGATGACCGTAATGTTGAAAACAGAACATATCATCATAATTAGATGTACCTTCGTACAATTCGATGAAGAAACAGTAGAATGCAATAGATCTTCTAGCATTTTATGTACTGCATTTACATCCCAATCATCAGAGTTAGTACTAGGGGTGACAATGCCTTTTAAGGATACTTTAAACAAATATGGAATTCATAAAAGTTCAGTGGGGCCATACACATCATACAATACCATATCCCAATCAATTCCATCAGGAACTGGAAGAGCCAAAATGTACACCCGGGAAAGGTCTCTTCTTTCTTTGTGTGATGAGGAGAGTAGTTTGAGAACCAAGTTCACCAGTTGTACACCAGAGCGTTCATGGAGATAGTGTCCATTGAGAAGCAAGAAAAAGTCACAAAATCAATCCAAAGGACCAGGAAAGTAACGCAATTGTAATCCAAGGTTGTAACCATGGAGGAAAAAAATAAGTCTTTTTCAGCCAAAGATAGAAAACACGCCGTTTTAGCTGAAACAGTAGAGGTAATGGTGCAGGTGGAACAGATAAATCAGAGGAAAAGTAATTAAAGTCGATGAAACAGCTAGAGGCAGTACGATCTATTTCTGGCAGCTCTGTAGTTTTGTAGAACTGAGAGGTGACTCGATCTGTGGTACGTTGATGTAAAATGGATTTGTGTCAGGATCCTGAATTGAAATCAGTGTTTCAGTCGAGTGTACAGTTGTTTTGGTAACTGGTAGAAGAGGTACTTCATTTGTGGTTACTGTAACCCCCCGTTTGGGAGAGGATGATTCATTAGTTATCAAAGCTTCCATCTGAACTTCCTGTATGGTAGCAAGAGGAGGCAGGCAAATACCCAAGATCCCACATGGCCCACTGTTGCGTATTGTTCATATAGTGTGGATTGATCAGATCAAAGGAGTCACATCTCTTGTTTTTGCTGCCAGCAAGGGGCGGAAAAAATACGGTTCTGGTACCTTCAACAGCCAGGACAGGTGCAGACTCTCTGTAGGATGGCCCAAAATCTTTCTTGTCCAAAGTTTTCCCCCTGACCAGATCCCCAATCTTCAGGATCCAGCCAGGCATCTCTGGGACTACCTTCACTTCTCAATTGGCGGTACATTTCTTGGACATTGCTTTGTTTGTTCTGGAAGCTGGTCAGTCCCTGTAAAACAGACTGACGCTCTCGTAAGTCAAATGGTGTTTCTGCCGCCACTGTCCTGGGACTGTTGAGGTCTAGGACCCATATCTTTACCCCAAACAGGATTTTATAGGGAGTCCTCACACCCAGGAATTTTCTAGGCCAATTGTTAGGTGTCCTCTGGACCCCATTAAGATGATGGACCCAACTGCACAGTGAGCCTAATACCCTAGCTGTTAAAGACTGCTTTTTAAGTCCCATTTTTTTTCTTTACACAAGCTCATTTCTGTCGGGAAAGAATACCTCAGAGTTATCCTCAAACTTCCCATGGCCTCTTTGTAAGCCTTATATGAAAATGCTAGTTCTTGGTTGGAATGCAGTGTGCCAATTGCATTTGTCCTGATAAAGACTCACAGATTCTTTATCACAGTTTGGATGTCAGCTGATCGCCATGACATTACCCACAGGAATCGAGAGCAAGAATCCACTGCACCTAAAATATAACTGTAAGCCCCATCTGAAGACAAGGGGCCCCAAAGGTCCAGGTAAACCCAAGTAAGAGGCTTGTTTGAAATCAGTAGAGGTATCTGTGGTGGACACGCCACAGTGGAGCCCTTAATCTGCTGACAGCTTTCACATTTGAAGACAAAGTCCTTGGTCTGTTAGTACAGACCTGGCCACCAGTAACGTTGCTGCAATAGTGAACCTGTGGCAGCCACTCCTGTGTTTGCGGAAGCAAGACCCTCATGTGCAGCTAGAATGAATCGTAACCTGTGATTTGTATTTAGTATTACTCTATCCCCCACTCCAGGAATGTGAGCAAAGGGTAGATTTTGTGCATCTAACTTGTAGGAGTACTTGAGTGGAAAGCCTTTACGCAAGTGGGTATCGTTGCTTGCAGCGTTGACAGCCACCATGATGTCTGTGTCTATCCCTGTGCTAGAATGAGTTGTTGCAGCAACTGCAGCAGATTGCACAGTTGCGTTTGTGACTTTATCAGTCGATGAATTCCCTGCAAATTGTACGCCAACATACTGATGACTCAATGTGTCAATTGCATGAGTTGATAGCAAGCAATTTTTCAGTTTTGCCACTTGTTCCCAAATAATTGTGTGCTTTATTGTGCACCCTTTTGAATCTCTGTATCCATTCTGGATCCAGTAGTGTAATATTCATTATAAGACCGGACACAGTAATTCGAATCACACACTAAAAGTGTGGGGAATCTGGGACCTGTATTCTCCAGTGTCAGAAACAGAGCCCTGAGTTCGGCCAACTGTGCAGTGCAGTCACCAAGTGACTGTGTCAAAAGCCCAACAGAGATCCGGTTTTGGCCTCAAATGAGCCCTGCAGAAGTCCCATGTGAAAAGGGATGAAACGTGTAGGCTGTTTCCATCTTGGATTTGTCTTTTTCTTGTATAACAAAACTGGATTAATAAAGAGGATGGAAAACAATCCCATTGTGAAAGCAACTTTTGTGCTATATGACTAGTGAAAGTCTTTTGCCCGTCTTTTTGACCTCAATAGGTGTATTGTATAGACTTTGTAAACCATCAGAGTTTCTTTCTAGACTCTTCTTAAAGAAAATGTATTGTACTCCTCAAAATTGTGAAATACTAGGTGACCGTTTATATGTTTTCTCAGGATGGAATTCTCCATCCTGCATGCACCCTTTTAGCATAGGTCATGCTGCTAAATATTGCTGTTTTGTCTCAACTGCAGGTTGTACTAAACCATCAGTATATATGATGTGATCATACTGTTCTGGACGGTACAAAAGGGGGTGGTGATGGTCCATCACCACCCCCTTTTGTAGCACTTTGTTCGCCATAAGTTGGCAGGGTATGCTCAGACGTGAGTCCCTTGCTCACTTTGCCACTGGATTCAAGCAAGCCGGGCTGAAGACGGCTGAAATGCAAGAAACCGGTCCTCGGAAGCTTGTTTCCGGTCCAGGGAAGGCATGGTTTGGCAGTTCGGGCTGGACTGTTCCCATGAGGCACAGGGTCAGACTGATTTGCATATGGCCATGTCTGAACTGGGGTGGCAGAGTGGGCTAAAGAACAGTGATGGATTAAACCCAGATCTGTTGACTGGGAGTGAGTGTTTGATTGGTTCAGATGCTCCGTCCATCACCACCCCCTTTTGTACCGCATACTGTTCTGGAAGCATAATTTTATTAGGAAAAGGATATTCTTGTTAATATTGTAGAAAGGCTTGTGTTTACAGTGTAGAGTCAAATCAGTAGTACACATCTGTTTCGGTGAGTGAGTTAGCCCATTGTATCCAACGTGGGTGCAATGCTTTTGCATTTTGAAGTCTTGCTCTTGTGAATGCCTCTAAGGTCAGCACAGAGTTGCGACAATTACTTGTTTTCCCCGAGTAAGTACTCTCTCCCTCACTACAGCAGTTTGTACCGCTCTCAAATTTTTTCATTGGGTTTAAAACACAATTCAGCATTAGTATATAAATGTGAATTATATGTAGTCGGTGCAGTGTCACCTTAATTTAATGGGTTTAAACAAGAGGGGAGTGATTCTGTTAAGGAATTCAGAGGAAGGAATCAAAACAAATAAGTGTAAACAAAATACCTCTGGAACCATAAATCAGACTATTACTTTTGCCTCAACAGTCTTTTTTATTAACTATGGGCCTTGAGTAATTTCTCATATCTTTTTTCATATATTTTTCGGTTCCTTAGACCAATATATTTTGAACATACCCTTAAAATGATATCAAGAAAAGCATTGCAATTGTAACAATAATTACATTACTTCCATATGCACAATACAAACAGTACAAAAACGACGCAAAAATGTCTAACATAGAAAAACATATAAACAATTAGCTTTTTGGAAATGTTTTTGTCCTACACATTTCTAATCATTGTTGGAACCTTTCCTATTAGGTCCTCAACTGAAACTCTACTCGAGGTCCTATAGAGGTCAGAGGCAATTTTGTGTACTCGATTTTGTAAATTCAAAGGCTAGAATTTAAGTTTTCTGACTCAAAATGTTCTCTATTGGATGTATTTTTTGTCCATATTACCTCTGAACCTCTAAATTATAGAGTGCCAACGCGTTTCGACCTTCATTGAGGGGGACCACAACAGAGTGCTTGTGCGAAGGTCTTCATCAGGGCATTGACGTTTTCACGTAGGACATTATGCCTGTATAAATAAAGATATATGTATTAAAAAAACTGTACTTTGTACTGTATTTATTTACAATTCTGTTGCATTTTGCAACTTACGTACCAATTCCTTGTCCTTTGCTGTGGTGAAAGTATTTCACAGCCTGTATGAATAAAAACAATATAGTATGGCATCACTAACTTTATAGAGTAGCTTGTTGTTTTGCTCTCAAAGGGTCCAACAGGCACATGCATCAAGCGAGTTTGGAATCGCAAACGGTGCGAATCGCAAAATTCGGCCGTTTGCGATTCAAAAATCACTTTTTGGGATGCATCATTTATTTCTCATGTATCGCAATTTAAGAATTCGCAATTTTTTGCGATTTCTCAAATTGCGATAGCATTTAAGGAATCGCAAATTTTGCGATTCCTTAAATGCTATGCATGATTAATTTTATTTTTGCGAATTCGCAATTTTGAAGGGAAAAATTACCATGAAGTAAACCTTCATGGTAATTTGCGAAAAGTTTCAAAAATGCAAATAAATGCTTTTTTGAAACTTACATGTTACACATACACATGCCCTTGGGACATGTGTGTGAGTAAAATGTACTTACATGACATTCCAGGGGTGCAGGGGGGGGTCCTTTGGACCCCCCCCTGCAACCTTGAAATTGCATTCTCATTTTGCGATTCCTTAATTGCGAATTCGCAAAATGAGAATGCCTTCCCATTGATTCCTATGGGCCTCTAGGCCCATAGGAATCAATGTAAAGCGTTTCCTTATTTGCGATTCGCAATTAAGGAATCGCAAATAAGGAAAATTAAGAAATCGCTAAAACTTTTGCGATTTCTTGATGCATAGGCATTTGTGATTCCTAAATTGCGATTCCTTAATTTTCGCAATTTAGGAATCGCAAATTCCTACAATGATGCATGTGGCTGCTAGTATATTTGACTTAAAAACGTACCAGTTCTGGTTTTGTTGATACAAATATTGGTCTCAGTGCCACTCTTTTGGTTATTCAAATTTTTGGGTTATTCACATTTTTTCGGTGTATCTATAACGATTGTGAACTGGAAAAAGGAAGCATTCAAAAAAAGTGTTTTAGTGCTAATGTATAGTTTTTACGCTATAAGGCATGCACCATCACCATGATGCATTGTGCTGTCTGGGACGTGACATATATGGTAAAATTCTATTGTCACTATGTAAAATACAATTGGACAGTATGGTCCTGAGCATTATAACACTCATGAGGTTGCGTGACCATTGCTATATCCTGCTATCAACGGTTGTTGTTGTTGACCATTATTGAAACAATTGAGTTTATGGTATGCACCATTCCCTTGGTTCACGATTCAAAACTATGGAGTTTCAACGTGGTTCATACGTGCATGACATTCAAAACGGGACTTCCCTATTCTGTTATCCTGCAGTTCTACACCAGTGCGTTGCCAATTCTCCTTAGTGCTATGTAGTGGCGATTCATATATACCTGATTTAATGGTTACTCATAATTTCTTCTCTGTCTAGGGTCATCAGCAGGAAAATCCTTTGTGGTTCTTCGCGAGTACAGCAGGACGCCGTTCTACCGTTATTTAAACTTACTGGAACTATTTTTTGACCTGCTGACATATGTCTTGGTGTGCGCATGCGTGTATTTTCAGCCGGATTGAGCCAGGCTTCCGGTTCTAGAATACTTGGTTGGTTAATACGCATAACTTGCCTGACTTCCGGTTACGGCATCTACCGTTTCCATAGTAATTAACGATTTGTTTGTACATTCGCTTTTACATTTACATCGGACTGTTTTGTGCAATCTTTTTAAAACAGTAATGTAGACATGATAATCATTCACCCTATATTCTCAGGATATATAATTTAATGTAGAATGCTTTAATTTTTTAGTCCCAATCTTTGTCATTACCAAACTATTCATCAAGTCGAAATCGGCTTGCAAAGGGCCAGATTCTCACAGATTCTGAGAATCTGGCCCTTTGCGAGCGCTATTTTTGCATTTGGGATTCATCATCCCAAATGCAAAAATCGCAATTCTAGAAATCGCTAAATTGCGATTAATTGCATTTAAGAAATCTCAATTTGAGATTCCTTAAATGCAATTCATGAACCATTTTAAAATTGCGAATTCGCAATCTGGGGCCGCTATTTACTGCGAAGTCTAACTACGTGGTAAATAGCAAAAACGTTGAAAAATGCACTAAAGTGCATTTTTCAAAGTTTCATGTTGCGCACACATATGCCCTATGGGCATGTGTGTGCGCAACATATGTGCACACATCAATTTCAGGGGTGTAACAGGGTGTACTTTGGACAACCCTGCACCCTTGAAATCGCAATCTCAATTTGCGAATCACTAATTGCGATTAGCAAATTGAGATGTCTTCCCATTCATTCCTATGGGCCTCTAGGCCCATAGGAATGAACGGGGAGATATTCCTTAATTGCGACTCGCAATTTGCGAGTCGCAATTAAGGAATTATTAGAAATCGCTATATTTTAAGTGATTTCTTGATGAATAGCATTTTGCTATTCCTTAAGAGCGAATCGGTATTTTTTGCTATTAAGGAATCGCAAAATGTGTTCTTGATGAATCTGGGGGTTAATCCCTTAAATTAGGTCCATTTCTACTATGTACAACAAACTAAATAGTTCTAGCCACAGTGTGTCATATGGTAAGGTAACGGTAGATGCCGTAACCGGAAGTCAGGCAAGTTATGCACATTAACCAACCAGCTATTCTAGAACCGGAAGCCAGACTCAATCCGGCTGAAAAAATACACGCATGCGCACACCAAGACATACGTCAGCATGCCAAAGAAAGGTCCAGGAAATTCAAATAACGGTAGAATGGCGTCCTGTTCTACTTGCGAAGAACCGCAAAGGATTTTTCTGCATATGGCCCCAGACGGAGAATATATTATGCGTAACCATTAAATCAGGTATATATGAATCGCCACTATATAGCACTTTGGAAAATCGGCAACGCACGGGTGTAGAACTAAAGGATAACAGAATAGGGAAGTCCTGTTTTGAATGTCATGCACGTATGAACCACGTTGAAACCCCATAGTTTTGAATCGTGAACCAAGAGAAGGGTGCATACCATAAACTCGATTTTTTTCAATAATGGCCAACAACAACCTTCAATAGCAGGATATAGCAATGGTCACGCAACCTCATGAGTATTATGCTCCGGACCATACTGTCCAATTGTATTTTATATAGTAACACTAGAATTTTAACATATATGTCACGTCCCAGACAGCACAATGCACAATGGTGATGGTGCATGCCATATAGCGTAAAAACTATTCATTTGCACTAAAACACTTTTTCTGAATGCTTCCTTTTTCCAGTTCACAATCGTTATAGACGCACCCAAAAAATTGGAATAACCTAAAAAGTGGCACTGAGACCACTATTTGTATCAACAAAACCAGAACCGGTATGTTTTTAAGTCAAATATACTTAGACCCTTTGAGTGCAAAACAACAAGATACTCTATAAAGTTAGTGATGCCATACTATATTGTTTTTATTGATTCAGAGTGTGGAATACTTTCACCACAGCAAAGGATAAGGAATTGTTACATAAGTTGCAAAATGCAACGGAATTGTAAATAAATACAGTACAAAGTACCGTTTTTTTAATACATATATCTTTATTTATAGAGGCGTAATGTCCTATGTGAAAACTTCATGGCCCTGATGAAGACCTTCGCACAAGCACTCTGTTGTGGCCCCCCTCAATCAAGGTTGAAGCGCGTTGGCACTCTATAATTTAGAGGTTCAGAGCTAATATGGACAAAAATACATCCAATAGAGAACATTTTGAGTCAGAAAACTTAAATTCTAGCCTTCGAGTTTACAAAATTGAGTACATAAAATTGTCTCTGACCTCTTTAGAACCTCGAGTAGAGTTTCAGTTGGGGACCTACTAGGAAAGGGTCCAACAATGATTAGAAATGTGTAGGACAAAAACAGTCCCAAAAAGCAAATTTGTTTAAATGTTTTTCTATGTTAGAATTTTTATTTTTGTTTTTGTACTGTTTGTATTGTACATACAATGTAATGTAATTATTGTTACAATTGCAATGCTTTTCTTGATATCATTCTAAGGGTATGTTTAAAATATATTGGTCTAGGGAACCGAAAAATATATTTAAAAAAATCTGAAAAATTTCTCAAGGCCCATAGTTAATAAAAAGGACTATTGAGGCAAAAGTAATAGTCTGATTTATGGTTTCAGAGGTATTTTGTTTACACTTACCTTAAATTAATGTCACATGTACCCTGATGTCCCTGCAATAACACTGGTCACCAGGTTCGTTGTGTTTACACATGTGTGTAAGTGCTTTGAAGCTAACATGTCAGCTTGTACTGAATGTAGTATTTGTGTATTTTCAGTGGTCCAGTGTGTGCTTGAGAAATGTGGATGGATCAGGTCATGTAAGTTCTGCCAAAATTGAGGAATCCTAATATGGATTGTAATCTCTTGAACATTGTTGGAGGCTGTAAAAGCACACACTTCTCTATGAAGCATGTCACTAGGCTTTTGCTTTCACTTGATAACTTGTATTTCAGAAACAGGACATTGAGGTGGACAATTCTTAATTTTTTAAAATTAAATTTGTATCCCATGTGAGCAGATTTAAGAATTATGCAATCTACTTTTGTCAAATGTCCTGAAAGGTTATCATCCTTCAAATATATTTCATCAACATAGAACAATTCCTGATTGTCAAAACTTTCTAGGAGTGCCACTTGGATGAGCTCCTGTAGACCTACATCTTTTAATAACTATAGCAGCTATTTATTGTATTTTATTTTCTGTTTTTAAAAAGAACATTTTATTCATGGTATATTTCTGCTGTCTCTTTTCAAATAATATTTTGTTCTTTTTTTATGCTGCTTTTTATGCTGCTACTGAAATGGATGTACAATTGAGTATTTTATAAGGTTTTATGTCGCCACTTGTGTTTGTAAGTTTTACTGTACTGACTGAACATTTATGCAGCAGAATTACCCATTCTAATGCCATAGCACAAATTTGGAAATGTGATATATGTTATGGATAGATTAAGGTTAAACATTTATAGGTATGTTGCCAGTTGGGCTAAAATTAAAATAAATCAAGCCTTCTGATTGGCTTAGTGGATTTGTTTTACAGCGAGTGCTCTGTTGGGCTGGTCGCAGAATGAAAAGAAATATTGCAGCATACAATACTGGACTCAAGTACTTGGTTCCCAGTCCTAAAAAAATGTAAAAAAAGAACATGGGGTAGAGTAGAGTTACTGTGAACCCCTAGTGGTTGTATGTCGATAGTATAATGAACGGGTTATCCACTACAGACAATTTCTGATTAAACCTTACACGCTCTCCTGTCTTATAGCACTGAGCCCAAGTATATGCAAAAATGTCAAGTATTTATTTTATCAAAATAGTGTACAAATGACAGGCGATAAAAAAAGTTAAAATCATTAAAAAATCATTCCAGTCCCTCTCACTATACAAGTGAATTCCTGCAGCCCTTTACACTTAACATGTTCTTATAGTGTCATAGGAGAAACACATTTCATTTGAAAAAATACAGTTTCAAGATTTTTCTTTTCTTTTTTGATTACTTGTTGTACACACTTTGCAAGTAAGCTCAAAACATTTGTTTTGGACAAAAATCTTATACAGATATCACATAGAATAAAAAATCCTAAACAGCATGTAGTTGTCGACGCAGCATTTCGGTGGAAGAGAATCGTTAGACCACCTTCTTGAGGACTTTAGTTTATGACAACAATCATCTAAAAAAATACACATAAAATATAATTACAGAGCTGATATATATATATATACAATACAGTTTTACATATGCAGAGTTCAGTTTAATGTTTCACACTGATATCCATGAGGGATATCTTCCCCTTTTCACCAAAGTCTAACCTATTGAGAAACATCATTTTATATATTTGTCCACCTTCCCAATAGATCTCCAAACTGACATTCAGAAACAAAATCCTTACACTATTTGGAGTAGGATGGGTAATTACTTCTAATCTGATTGTTCCAGGTTTGCACTTATTAGAATTCCATGCTTCCTGATTAATATAGATTCTATACCAAAAACAACACTTTTAATATACTTTGTGTTATCAAGGCACCTCACTTTTAATCATTTTCTTATGCCTGATAATTCTTACCTCCTGACTAGTGTTTATGTATTTATCATGAAGTCTCACTGGTAAGAGGACTCCCTCTGAATGGGGTGTAACCTAAAAAAGTTTTTTTACAATATGTAGTGAGTGGGATATTATCTCTTACAAATTTAGTAAACATACCCTCCATTCAACCACTTCTGTTTGAACAATCCTAATTCTCACATTTGTTTAAAAACCCTTTTCCACGTAATTCAATTATTTAGATAAGTGGAATATCACTCCTCACAAGCATTAGTGGGTAACTGGCTGTTTTATTCAATTTCAGCAGTGGTACCCTTTATCAATCTACACACAAAAGATATTATCAACATAATATTTAGTTTACCCAATCTCCCTTTATATTAAATTGCTTTTAGTTTGAATTATTTTTTAAAAGGTAAAAGAGGATTTAAAAAGCAAAAAGTAGAACTAAATGGTTCTTTATGAGTATTTGTGGTCCTTTTAGTATAGGTGTCCCTTATTTTGAATCATATCCCTTGACACAGCCCGTGTGAATGCCTTTTCCTGATTCAAAGAATGTGGATTTTCACTTCCATAATTTATTAAATTAAATAGCTCCAGATTTTACCAACAAGCTAATTTCTAAAAGCAGTTGGGTACCTATTTAGTTCTTCATAAAATTCATGAAGGTGCATTATTACATTTAAAAGTCGATTGAATCTTCCTATTTATATTTTATTATTGAAAAAAAGGCTTCAGCTTTTATTCCTTCTATGATCGACGCAAAGCGTCTCTTAACTGTCCATGTTCACATGCTTTCTTCTAATTACAGTTACACACAGTTTCCCAGAAAAGAAGGCAAAAAAAAGATAACCCTTCATGCGTATTGCTCCACTCATTCGTTCTTACTACTTACTTTGGGAGCTATATCAGGCATCCGGCCGTTCCGGTTTCTGTTCTATTTGTTTGAGGATAGGCCCTCCTGGGGCCAAAAGAAGAAAAAAACATGCTATGGGTCCCGCATAATCCAGTAGGGGATTTTGGGGAGAGGACCTGTTTACGGCCCCCTAAGTTGTGCATTGGCACAGGGACCCCCCTAATCCCCAGGGCCTGACGCAAGGATGTCCCACGGGTGCCATGCGCCAGAAAATTGACACAGATGTTGCGGCCCAGAGCAGGGGGATAACTTGCTCCTGCAGAATAGCTTGCTCCTGCGTGAGGCCTAGGAGAGGAGCACTGCACAGAGAAGCAGTTTGGGCTGCTATGCCCTTAAGGCTTCCCTGGCAACCTCCAACAAAAACTAAAGTGCTCATGGGTGTCCTGGTTGAGACTAGGGCACTGACAGAGATTGAAAAATATGTGTGGCACCAGTCCTCAGAGAGGAATAGCGTGGGACATGCAGCTCATAAAATGTTTACCTCTTTGGGTCTGGACCGCCACATAATTCCCTGCATGAGTTGTATTTCCAAATGTCCTTTCTTGTGGTGTCCCAAAGAGGAAAAGGGCACCAGCAATGCACAATAATGAATATGTGGGTGTTAGACCTGGCATCCTTGGCATGGTTTGCCCTGGTTTTCTGCCTCTGCCTCCTGTATTTTAGCTGTGTGCTTGATTTCGTTTTTTGCTCTTCTATATGGTTTTGGCACTTTGCCACTGCTGATCAGTGCCAAAGTGCAAGTGCTCTCTATGTAAATTGTGGTATATGGATTGGTATTTGCATGATTGGCTTTTTTGATTTACTACGAAGTCCCTAGTACAGTGCACCATGTGTGCCACTGTACCGACAGGATTTTCGGACCAGATGGGATCAGCTCCTGAGAGCCCCTCTAACCCAGCCGGAACGTAACCACCTCCCTCCTCTGGACCATCTATCCAGGCACCTGGGTACCTACCTGAGGATGGGGAACTCGCAATATACAAGCTCATATCATCAGAAACACCACTAAATCTATAGGGATACTAAGAATACTCACTGATTACTAAGGACATCCATGCCCTACACCACACTCATACCTCATAGTCTCGCGACCTCATGGGTCCAGACTAATCTACCCTGGGGCAGTTCTGATTATCTACCATTACACACTGATTACCCTCAGTGCTCACTCAAGCCGCAATCTTGCGGGTATACACACTGCTCACCCTCAGTGCTCACTCAACACACAATCCAGCGTGTCTACACACATGGGCCTGCAGTCCCAGTGCTCTCATTTACACACGGTCCGCAATCCGGCAGACCTACACACCCCTCTGTCTTAGGTGCTCTCATTCACACACGGTCCGCAATCCGGCAGACCTACACACTGACCACAATCAGTGCTCTCACTAACGCCACTTACCAATGACGACCACTTTCCTATGAATACGTTCAGCTCTCTGTCTCTCTATGTTGGGAAGTCTCTCTCTCTATTCACTAAGGGTTTGCTACTACAATATTAGGAGTTAGAACAGCTTTCCAAATTGAAGTATGTACCTTCTGCTCTTGGCATCAAATGTTCCCTCTCTCCCTACTTGCTCAGTCACTCCTTACCTGATCGGGATTCGCATCCGTTCATGCAAACAATGTCTGACTAGAAGACCAGGTTACCCTGATTGAACAAGAATACAAGGCACATGTCGGTTCACTAAGAACTGGGGAAGTTTTATTATAACAATGATGAAGTAAACATACACAAATCTGTGGGATCTCTATGACTAACAGTAACTTTAACACACCGCTGAAAGAAAAGGATTAGACATACAATACAAGGTTATCTGCGGGGTAACAGGAACTTTTAACACACCGCTGAAAGAAAAGGATTAGACATACAATAGCCTAGGGAATAAGGACAAGATTAAGGTGTAATTGTAAAGGGGACTAGTTTAGACTACCTCACCTATTAGAAGGAAGATTTCTCTCTGACTCTGGTGGGATCAGGGCTCTCTCTGTCTCTCCCTCCGTCACCACAACACCACGCCTCTGGTTCAATTGCTCCAGCTGACAGCCTTAGCTCCTCCATCTGCTTTGATGCTCTCTGCACTGCTCTCTCTTCAGCTTCAGCAATCATCTGCCTTATTTCTCCATTCCAGAACTGCACTGCATTCTGCAGCTCCAGCAGACATCCTGCTCTCTCTCCTCTGCAAGAACCAGACTGCACTGACTCCAAGCTGAACTGACCACTCCTCCTCTCCTGCAGTTCGCTAATATGGATTCCTCTCCCCTCATGGAAATTTCCAACAAAGGGCTGCCTCCCACCGAATTCCTGTGCAAGCTCCAGAGCTCTTTACGCAACCGCAGTGGCCAGCTGCTTGTTACGTCTGGGCCCAAGAGACAAACACATTATTCGGATAAGAAGCAGTCCTGACTGGTTTTCCTCTAGCACACAACAGCCTTAACTATAAACTTTACCTTTACCCCTGAAGCCTCTCAGCTCCATCAAAATAGAGTCCCTCTAGTTCTGGGCCTGTACGCCTGAGAAGGATGAAATAACCCTTAGCTCTGTCAGAGTACCTACATAAACCATACCAATGTGTAATATAAAGTCAGGACCACAGGATCCAACCTCTACTATAAGCAAAAATGACAGGCCAATAGGCAATAGATGGCTTCTTCTAGGTCTGGAAGAAAGGGCTTAAAAGGGCCAACACAAGCTAGGAATACGTATCCTAGATGTGAGCAAGATTAAAGTCTATATCACTGCCAACTATGGCCAAAAGCCTGTCTGTACATTCCACCCTTAGACTTTATTTTGCGAACATCTATAAACAACAACATCCATATAAACAAACATCAACACAATCAACAAAACCAAAAACCAAAAAGACTCTCTAAAATGAATGACAACTTAAGGAAATTCCACCTGAAACTTAAGGTAGGGAATACAAATCTAACAACCAACTGAAAACAAATCAAAGCACCCTTGACCTGAATGCTAAAACATATCTAAGATTTGATCTGATAACAACAGAAACTAACCAAAGCATCCTCAAACTAAATGTGCCTCAACTTCTAGTGATAACTGATGAAATCTAGTGATATAGGGACTTATTTGTTGAATGAAAACAGCAAGGGGCCTAAATGGGGCCTACCTACTTCGGACAACTTAAGAACTAACTGTGCTTCAACTTCTAATGATAAGACAATAAAGGGCTAAAATGAGGCCTACCTACTATGGGCAACTTAAGCTAATGATAACTCATGAAATCTATTGGTGTAGGGCCTTGTTTGTGGAATAAGAATAACAATGGGCCTAAATGAGGCCTACTGACATTGGTCAACTTAAGGAAACATTTGGTGAAATCTGAGAAATAAACATGACAAACAGTCCTCAAGGTCTGGGCAAACATTAATAATAGATGTAGGACATAACCATACTAAAAGACACACCTCCCAGGACAACTGAAAGTCTAGGGTAACCACCCTTGGATCAATAAAAGTGAAAGTGTAATAACAGGAAAATAAAGATAACCCCATTCCTGCAAAATAGCTGGTGTAGTACTATGCAAATTAGGTAACTAAATGTGGTGCATATACAAAAGCACAAAACAGTTAGCACCTAGTTTTTCACTGTATCACACTGTGGAACACATGTGTGCACCACCATTTTTTTCTTCGTTCCTCCATTGGCAAGACTGTTTTGCAGAAAACAGGAAAACTATAATAGGTGAAAGATAAACCAGTGTAAAATAGCACAGCATCCTAAAAATCAAAGATAGTACTACATAAACATCAAAACCATGAAAACATTTTTTAAAAGTGGGGCCTGTTCGTGGTGATTGGAAAGAAAAACATGGGAATAATGCAGGCCAAGGAATTACATAACAAATTCCTGTTGTGGGAAACATTATCAAAATCCAATAAAAATGGGTTCTTTTAGAATACAATTTTTTTAAAAAGATGACTATTGGCTTTGTCAGCCAACTGCACGTTGTAAGTCAAATGTCAAGAGTTCAGAGTTCTTTTAGTAGAAGTTTGGGGTTCAAGGCAGTCAATTTTGGGACATCAGTGTAGGTCACCACCCTGCATCTTCATCTGTATCCGGTACCAAGGAAGCACTTCTTTCGCCGTTCATCCACCACCATTCCGGTCTGGTCTGGTTCCATCTTCCAAAAATAACAAACTAACATAAAAAAAACGAAAACAAAAAAGTAAAATAATAAAGGGAGTGGGAGGGGGGTGGGCCGACGCACGCTCCAAACACCACAACCCAGCAACCTAGAACGAGAAAACCAGTATCATTAATCTAGCAAGATAAAATTTTCCATTTAAAAAGCACCCCAAGTGCTTTTCATTGTCGAAAAAAAAAACCATGTTAATTAATAAAAAACATTCTTCTGAAATCAAGGAATAATTAAAATCATATACTTTTAAATTTTGTTTGGGCAAAATCTAATTTTTTCATACACAGACAGAAGGGCTGGGGCTAAGCAACACCCTAATCCTCTGTGAGACAGCCCCTCCCTTCAGAATGATGTTCGTGCTCAGAGTTTTGAATGCGTTCCAAAAAATACGCAGAAGCCAGGCTACAGTGTGAAGTAATTTGAATCACTGCCAAGTGCTGATCTCATTTCAGGAGCAAGGCGCTGCCAAGCACTCGGTTCAAGCATCTCTAGTCTCTAATCAGGGAAGCTCACCCAGGCCTTCAGTATCTATGTAACTTCAAGGGCTAAGAGTCTGCCAACTATTCTGCGTGTACAAGGATCCCTTATCTGAAGGCAATGAAGCTGTCTGCGCCGACAGCAAGGAAGAGCGACTTGACCCCTCCCTTACATAAACATTTCTTGCGCGGAACGAAATTGGATGTTGGCCAATGATAACAAGACAGGCACTGCTCGGCGCTCCTAGAGGGAAAGGCCCTCCCTTCACAAAGCAGCTTCTCTCTGTGAGCTAGGCGAATTCAAGGTCAAAAACACATTCCCTGGAAGGGAAAACAACTCTGTTCCCACGAGAACCACTGTTCCCAAACTAACTAAATTAAATTGAAAACTTGACGAAAAGCATCCTAATATTAATAAGTAATAAGGGCATATATTTTTTGTAATTAAGTGACATGCAAGCATTTCAAAAATAATACAGTACTGCTCCCAGCTGCAAAGGAAAAAATATTATCAGAAACACCATAATTTTGCATTGCAGGCCAGATTCATCAGTTTTTTCAAATAGTCATTTTTTCTAACTGACTGGGTAAAAACACACAATGGTCTGCTACATATCAGAAACATTTGCATTTGAAAAAAGGTTCAGCTTGCATTTGGAAAAATAATAATGAGAACACACTTGTTTTAAAAGCACACGGTTGCATTTCACTAATTAAAAGCACATGTTACCATGCACTGTTGGGCAAGAGTAATAATTCACAATCTGTGATCATTCTAAAACACCGGTTGACATATTTCTTTCTAGTTGGAAAACCCTCAACGAAATAATTAATGAAAACAGCCCGTAGCGTATACTCTAACTGGGCCATCTTTTTAATCATTCACTCATTTTAAATCATGCATTCAAAAATAATTCTCCACACGTCTGTGGATGCATATCAAGTAGCACATTTAAAAGAACACTGCTCCCTCCGTACAAACCCTTATCTCAATCCGACTGGTTGATTTATAACTTACCGACCTCTAAGAGTCAGACACATGAAACATCAGGTCCAAGGCAAACCCACGCTGACAAAGCACATAGGCAGAACCCAGAAACCAATGAAAGTCAAATCAAACCATCATTCATCTAAACACTCACTGACTTTTAGTGTCAGCTCAAATAACCATGCATGTTAAACAGCATGTTAAAATAAATACTGCCATCTCAACTCAAGATATTAACCCTTTGGCAGCTCAAACACAAACATTCCCCAATGTCTGCAGTACATGGGAAATTCAAGAACTTATCACTCCACGTTTTCACATAACACATACGCACATCTTCAAAACGTTATCCCCAAACACCTGAAAGAGATCCAGCTCTCTCCTGCCTAACGTAATGATAACATGCCCTGTCCAAGCCATAACCACATGGCGCTATTCACAAGCCATATTTACAAGAAAGTCAACAAGTTCAAAAAATGACATGCTCCTCACAAGGAATTTATCCAAGGCGCAATTCACAAGGAACACAGCAAGTCAAAATGAGAACATGCTCCTCACAAGCCACAATTACATGGCGCTATTCACAAGCCATATTTACAAGGAGCTATTTACAAAGAACTCCACAAGTCATATTACATTGAACACATTTCACATTGCACAGCATAAGCAGACGCAGCAAGCAAGTTAATGGGCAATTTAAAAGCATTTTTCACACACATTTGTACAATTGGATCATCACAAAGATGTTACTGGCTCCCTCATGTAATGTCATCCTTCAACCCTGACAGTTCAAACACCAAAATGAAAACCATTTCTTCCACCCTGCATAAGCCAAATGCCATGATGTACTGCAATCTCCTCACACTGCAACTGTTCAAGCCCATAGGTCACACAGGCTTCATAAACTGCAAGACTACGCCAGATGGAACTGGCGATCAGGGCACTCCCTCACAATACATGGGAAACTATCCAAGCACATGGCCAGGTCACACAGGCATCGTAAACAGACGACTACGCCAGATGGAACTGGCGATCAGGGCACTCCCTCACAACTTATGGGAAACCATCCAAGCACATGGCCAGGTCACACGGGCTTCGTAAGCAGCCGACTACGCCAGATGTACCGACAGGATTTTCGGACCAGATGGGATCAGCTCCTGAGAGCCCCTCTAACCCAGCCGGAACGTAACCACCTCCCTCCTCAGGACCATCTATCCAGGCACCTGGGTACCTACCTGAGGATGGGGAACTCGCAATATACAAGCTCATATCATCAGAAACACCACTAAATCTATAGGGATACTAAGAATACTCACTGATTACTAAGGACATCCATGCCCTACACCACACTCATACCTCATAGTCTCGCGACCTCATGGGTCCAGACTAATCTACCCTGGGGCAGTTCTGATTATCTACCATTACACACTGATTACCCTCAGTGCTCACTCAAGCCGCAATCTTGCGGGTATACACACTGCTCACCCTCAGTGCTCACTCAACACACAATCCAGCGTGTCTACACACATGGGCCTGCAGTCCCAGTGCTCTCATTTACACACGGTCCGCAATCCGGCAGACCTACACACCCCTCTGTCTTAGGTGCTCTCATTCACACACGGTCCGCAATCCGGCAGACCTACACACTGACCACAATCAGTGCTCTCACTAACGCCACTTACCAATGACGACCACTTTCCTATGAATACCTTCAGCTCTCTGTCTCTCTATGTTGGGAAGTCTCTCTCTCTATTCACTAAGGGTTTGCTACTACAATATTAGGAGTTAGAACAGCTTTCCAAATTGAAGTATGTACCTTCTGCTCTTGGCATCAAATGTTCCCTCTCTCCCTACTTGCTCAGTCACTCCTTACCTGATCGGGATTCGCATGCGTTCATGCAAACAATGTCTGACTAGAAGACCAGGTTACCCTGATTGAACAAGAATACAAGGCACATGTCGGTTCACTAAGAACTGGGGAAGTTTTATTATAACAATGATGAAGTAAACATACACAAATCTGTGGGATCTCTATGACTAACAGTAACTTTAACACACCGCTGAAAGAAAAGGATTAGACATACAATACAAGGTTATCTGCGGGGTAACAGGAACTTTTAACACACCGCTGAAAGAAAAGGATTAGACATACAATAGCCTAGGGAATAAGGACAAGATTAAGGTGTAATTGTAAAGGGGACTAGTTTAGACTACCTCACCTATTAGAAGGAAGATTTCTCTCTGACTCTGGTGGGATCAGGGCTCTCTCTGTCTCTCCCTCCGTCACCACAACACCACGCCTCTGGTTCAATTGCTCCAGCTGACAGCCTTAGCTCCTCCATCTGCTTTGATGCTCTCTGCACTGCTCTCTCTTCAGCTTCAGCAATCATCTGCCTTTTTTCTCCATTCCAGAACTGCACTGCATTCTGCAGCTCCAGCAGACATCCTGCTCTTCTCCTCTGCAAGAACCAGACTGCACTGACTCCAAGCTGAACTGACCACTCCTCCTCTCCTGCAGTTCGCTAATATGGATTCCTCTCCCCTCATGGAAATTTCCAACAAAGGGCTGCCTCCCACCGAATTCCTGTGCCAGCTCCAGAGCTCTTTACGCAACCGCAGTGGCCAGCTGCTTGTTACGTCTGGGCCCAAGAGACAAACACATTTCTCGGATAAGAAGCAGTCCTGACTGGTTTTCCTCTAGCACACAACAGCCTTAACTATAAACTTTACCTTTACACCTGAATCCTCTCAGCTCCATCAAAATGGAGTCCCTCTAGTTCTGGACCTGTACACCTGAGAAGGATGAAATAACCCTTAGCTCTGTCAGAGTACCTACATAGACCATACCAATGTGTAATATAAAGTCAGGACCACAGGATCCAACCTCTACTATAAGCAAAAATGACAGGCCAAAGCCAATAGGCAATAGATGGCTTCTTCTAGGTCTGGAAGAAAGGGCTTAAAAGGGCCAACACAAGCTAGGAATACGTATCCTAGATGTGAGCAAGATTAAAGTCTATATCACTGCCAACTATGGCTAAAAGCCTGTCTGTACAGCCACCCACACAAGCAGCCTTTCAAAGGGGTGTCAGACCTGCCACTGCAGTGTCTGCGTGCAGTCTCTGCTGCCAAGTCGACCAGGCAAGTGCACCCACTTGCCATGCCCTAACGTTCCCTTTTATTACATGTGAGTCACCCCTAAGGTAGGCCCATGGTACCCCTGTGGGCCAGGTATGTGAAAGATAGGACATGTACTGGTGTGTGTGACATGTTCTGATAATGAAATACAGTGTATTTCGTTGTTCACTATGGAAAGGCTATCTGTCCCATAGGATAGAATGGGAGTTTATTTATATCATCTTATAAGTATAACTTCCCATTGGGACAAGATGGAAAGATGGACTGAACCCAGAATATAAAAATGCATCTTTTAGTAAAGATGATATTTATATTGTGTGTTTGAAATTACCACTTTTAGAACGTGTTTACTTTCTTGCTTAGCCGCCCTGTATGCCTCTGCTGGTTTGTGGATTGATTGTCTGGGCTTGGAGTGACAGGGGATGGGGCTGGTGTTCTGCATTCTCTGCAGACACCCACTGGGGGGTTGAGGTGTGTCCTGCCTTTCTTGGATGAGTCAGGGCTGGGCAGAATAGAACCGGGCTGCAATTAGAGTAGTGGGAGAAGATTGCCCTGCACCTGAATAGGCCTGGTCTGTCTTGGACAATGCTGTATCTACCTCCTACCAGGAAGCTGGGCCAGAGGGGACAGAAATGGTTTTGACTGAGCACAGAGCTCCTCTGCCACACAAGAACAAAGAGAAATACAGTATAAATATTGGGGCCCAGAACTTTAAAATACTTCTGGACTCAAGAGGAACCTCTGCCCTGGAGAAGAGAATGGAAAGCTGAAGGGGAAGTACTGCCCCTTTGCTGCGTGCTGTCTTGGGGGGACCTGCAGTGGCTGTTTCTGCCAAGTATAGAACAAAAACTTTGCTGTGTGCTTTGTATATTGCTTGAAGAAGACCTCCAAGGGCTCAGGGACACAAAGACTTCGCCAACAGCTCCCCTGAACTCTATTGCCTGGAGTTCTGACCTGCCAAGAAGTGTCTGTTCCCATGTTGGGCCTCAGGAGGTTATACCTGCTGCTGCGAACTGAGAAAACTTGAAGCAACTGAAGCATGATGCAGCCGCACCTGCTTCTGATGCAAAACCGCAGTGCTGTAAAAATTCCCACGCATTGCCGCCATGCCGATGAAGAAACCAATGCAGGGCCTGCCCGCGGCTGGAGAAACTGCTGCACGCCGAGTCTTGTGCACTGGTCTCCAAAGTCCGAGATCACTGCACTGAACCAATTCCGATGCAGGCCCTGCTGTGTGGCTGCAAGAACCGATTCATCTTGGGACACCGGCTGGAGAGATCGACACAGCGCCGCTGCCGCATCGAGAGCAGACACCTTCTCAAATCCTTGCGCATCGCACCAGGGCGCCAAGTCTACACCAACGCTGGGGCCGCAGTAAGAAACCAACGCATCACCTACCCTCATAGTAAGAAACCAACGCATTACCTCCCATGGAGCAAGGAACCAACGCCTCACCTTCCCTGCAGCTGTTGTTGCTTATGATTTTGTCAAACATCTTTTTATTATCATTGATTTTGTCAATAAGTCTTGAGATATATTGAGAGCCGACACCTTCCCAAATCCTTGCGCATCGCATTAGGGCGCCAACTCTACACCAACGCTGGGGCCACAGTAAGAAATCAACGCATCACCTCCCCTCACAGTAAAAAACCGACACATCACCTCCCCTGGAGCAAGGAACCGACGCATCACCTTCCCTGTGCATAAGGAACCGACTCATCCCCTTCTCTGCAGCTGTTTTTGCTTATGATTTTGTCAAACATCTTTTTATTATAATCGATTTTGTCAATAAGGCTTGAGGTACATTTAAACATGAAGACCATCATATCATCTTACAATGCTAATTTCTAAAGACAGTTTTCGAAAACAGTTCTGATGGTCTCTTTTCGCAAGTTCCCACTCATTGGTCTTTACAAGCCTCCACCCCTCCCTCCCCCTCCCTCCATTATCTAACCAGAAAGTGAACTAGGAAAGAAACAAAAGTAAAGCTAGATACTCTAATGAGAGTCGGATGTGCATCAGGATTTCCAGGATTTGTGGAGGTCTTAGCATGTGTTTTTGGGCTAATGAGCTCCTGGGTTTAGTCGGGTACTTTGTTTGGTGGTGTGCAAAATTGGAAGAGGTGTAATGCTCGCGTCCGTGATGGGCAGGCTATTAGTGGCGGACCTTTTGAAAGGTAACAAATTAAGGACTGACATGTATACTCAAAATTTGTAAAGTCGTCCCTGGAAATATCACTCATCCACTCAATTGTGACCACTTGCCAAAGTCGGGCATGCCACTGGGTCAGAGTTGGGGCATCAGGATTCTTTCAAGTAGCCACCACCACTATCTTTGCAGTCCCCAAATGTAGCCATGGTATCCCTTTATCTGCATTTGTTTGGTATTTCAGGGATTCAAATTTAATCCCAGTAGTGCAAAGGTAGGTGTGTCTGGTATTGGGTACCCCAAGATTTCTTTTATCTGTGCCAAGATTTTGGACCAGAAGGGGCGGATTGTCGTGCAGTCTCACCAGATGTGGCAGAGATCTCCAAGAAGGTCATATCTCCTTCAGCACAAGTTGGATGTATTTGGAAAACATTTTTTCAGTTTTGTCGGGTATAAATACCAATCGTATAAGATTTTGTAATGTGCATCCCAGAGACCCAAGAAATGGGTTGGCCTAAGAATGTCCTTACAAAGCGCTTGTCACTCTCCTTCTGAAATTTGTGACCCAGGTTGCGTTCCCAAAAAGCAATATAGAGGGACGGTTGTGAGTGCATTCAGAAGAGGATAAGATCATATAAAACGGCTATAATGCCCTTAGTACCCTTCGTTGTCTTCAAACATTCTCCTCCAGAAGAGTACACTCTCTCGTGGCTGCCTCCTGTGTGTCTTAATGTAATACCCATTGGTGCAGTTGTTGGTAGAGGAAGCGTTCCCCTTCTGAGAAAATGAAATCCCGCTGACTGTTTTCAAAAGTGAGTATGTCTGTGTTGTGAAAGAGGTATGGTAGTGTTAAACATCCCCCTCCCTCAATGCATCAAATCGTCCCGGCACGCTGCTGGGGCAAATGCTGAGTTATAGTGAATCAGGGTGAAGTGGGAAGGAAACGCCTTCTAGGCCATTTTCCGGGGGACTTCATTCCACACTCTTAGGGTAGTCCCGGTTGGGCTGCTAAGGTATGCGTTACGGGATGGTCACTTTTTGGTTTCCACAGTAGGTCCCAGATGACTCGTCTTGTTATAGCCCTGTCCATGTGGAGCCAGTGTTATCTGACTCCCTCTGGGACCACTCACTGATGACTCTATGTTGGGCCGCTTTGTGATAGAGGTTAAAGTCTGGGAAGCCTAACCCTCCCTCCGATCTGGGCCGTCAGAGTAACCTGAAGGGGAGACGAGACCCTTTGTTTTTCCAGATTGATGTATTGAGCGTGGTCTTAAGCGCCCTCAGGTATTCAGTCTGGAGCTCTGTGGGAAAGCTCTTGAACAGGTGGAGGAATTAGGCAGCAGCACCATCTTTACTGCATGAATCCTACAAAGCCAAGATAAGTACATTGGAGCCCATCAATTTAAACCAGCCTTCAGATTTTGTAGGAGTGGTGGGTAGTTAGCCTGAAATAGCTGCGAAATCTTGGGTGTCAGTGTAATGCCTAATTAAGTAAGGCTTTTCTTCACCCACTGGAAGGGCCCTGTTGAAATGAAGGCCTCCATCTCTCTTTTAGAGTTAGAGTTAGGTTAAGTAGGAAAGACCTTGCCAGATTTATACAGAAGCCTGCCACCTCTTCGAATACTCGAAGTTCATTTTGTAGGGCATTCAGTGAGCAGGATGTCATTTGCGAATAAGGAAATCTTGCACTCCTCCGTCCCAAAAGTAATCCCCTTGATTAGATGATTATTTTGTACAATTCACTTACGGGGGCTTGGTACTTAAAGCAAAGAGGAGAGGTGAGAGCAGACAGTCCTGTCTGGTTCCTCTTTCCAGTGAAAAGGGTTCTGTGCTCACTCCATTTACCAGAACCCGAGAGCAAGGCATGGTGTAGTTTGCCCGGACCATGGTGAGGAAGGTCTCACAGAAGCTAAATCTTTTTAGAGTAGCGAAGAGAAATGCCCAGTCTACGTGGTCAAATGCTTTCTCTGTGTCCAGACCCAGCATGACTGCTGAAATGTCATTGTTTGTTGTTTTCTCCATTAGATGTTGACTCTTCTTACATTGTCGTGAGTCTGTCTCCCCTTGATAAACCCTGACTGGTCCGGGTAAATTAGTATGGGCGTATGCTCCTGCAGTCGGAAGGCCCAAATCTTTGAATAGAGTTTTGCATCTAAATTAAGGAGGGCTATGGGACGGTAGGAGCTACAGAGTGTTGGATCTTTCCTAGCCTTTGGGATGACTGTGGTAATGGCCTAGCTCTTAGATGCCATTACCCGTCCCACTACAGCTATGTGGTTAAAGAGAGAGGTCAAGTGCGAACCAGTTCCGCAAATAATTTTTTATTGAAGTGCTCCGTCAGTCCATCCAGTACAGGGGATTTAGAAAGCTTTAGGGAACGTATGGTTTGCTGTACCTCCTCCTCAATAATGGGGTCCTCTAGTCACTCATTTTGTTCAGATATGATTTTTGGTAGGTCCAACTTGTCAAGGTAGTCTAATTGAGCTTCGGAATTTGTGATTGCAGCAGTACAAAGCTGCTTATAAAATTGCCCAAAAATACCCACCTTTCCATGTTTCAATGTCTCCAGGTTTACTCAGGTTGGAATTTTATTGCCGTGTGGAACACGAGTGCCACGCTATTGTGCTTGATGAGGTTAGATGATTTATATACTAAAGGATAACTTTTATGTTTCAACCTGTGGTCTTCGGATCTTTTGAGATGAGTTTATTGCAGCACAATAATATCATAGTGATTATCCAATAAGCATTTCCACACTCCATGATGCTTGGCTGGGGCATTAAGTTCTCTCACATTCCATGATAATGCTGTGACCACCATCCCGATGAACAGGACGCTGCCCCACAGACCCTGCTCAATTAGTAACCAGACTCCGTACCCCTTCCAGTCTCCCCGCCACCCTCTCTCCTTCTCCCTTCCGACAGCTCCCTGCAACGCAGTCTCTGCAGTTACTTCATATGATCCCCATTTCCTGTGTCTTTTTGCTCGATGAGTACCTAGAAGAAAAAAGAAACAAAAAAACCCAGAATTAACCCTTTGTGACAACAGGTCCCAGCGTTAACCTTGTGCAATATTTGGTTAAGGTAATTTAGGGTGAATCGGTCCATTGTTGCTGCCATGTCTACGATATTGCTGTTGTTGCGAGGTTCAGTGTCTTTAACCACTCATGTTCAATGCCGAGGACTTCCTCCTGGCTGCCCATTCATCAGTGCGATTGGGAAAGGTAAGTGTTCGCCCCCTGCGACAGTTGCACGTTTATTTTGTCAGTGGATTCTTTGGCTTTATGGTTCATCAGTCTTTACGCTTGTCAACCCACTCACTCCCTGAGTCTAAGCGCCAGTCGGGTCTCTGGAACCAAAGGTTAGAAGTGCAGTATCTGGTGGTTTTATTGTTTCCTTTACTGTTCAGGTGGATGCTGGGAGAGCCAAGGAGAGTTTTGTCCGCTTCCACTGGGCCTCCCTTTCGAAGTCTCAAAGCTTTTGTCTGTCCAGTCCCCCTCTGATCTCTTCAAGCCGAGGATTATCATGGCTTACTCTAGCTCTGTGAGATGATGTATCATGTTTTGGTATTCGAATGCCAACACAAAGGGATATGTCCATCGGTATCTCATATTCAGTGACTAGTCAAACCTGTTGGCAGCGCTCCAATGTCCCTAGTGCGATGCCCTGGAGCAGAGTACAAGAAGCTCTGGAGCAGAGTACAAGAAGCTCCATGGAAAGCCACCCTGTCAACTTTCCTTATTGCTTGAAGGATGGCCTCTTTTACTTCGAAAAAATTTAGTTTGTCCAAATCATCTAATTGCCATTGGGTTTCCCCACTCTATGCACTCCATTTTTATTTTGACTGTGTTGGGGCCTAGCATTTCAATGAAGAGGCCCATTATGAAGACCTCTAAGTCTGGGCCCTCCGCGTCTTCTTACAGATTTCGGATGCAGATGTTTTCCTTCCGAGATCTGTTTTCCATGACTCTAGTTTTGAGCAGGGCTGTCTGAAATTGCATCTGGAGTGCTTGTGTCATGGCCTTCAGCAGGTCGGTGCATTGTTCTAGCTCCGACATTTTTGTCTCCAGGTCTATCATTCTGTTCCCCACCAAATCTATATCCTGCCAAAGTGCTACCAGCCTTTCCTTTTGGTTAGCTTTGAGAGTCTCCAGGGTTGTAGACATGTCTATTTTGAGCTCTTTGCACAATTCCCTCTTGAATTCGCGTAGTGAGATTAAGAGAGCCTCCTTTGTAAGTGACATTGTGTCTTCTCCTCTAGCTGTCTGGCTGCTGCTCCCCACGTCTGTAGCAACAAAGAAGTTAGACACTATTGTGTTGTTTCTTTGGCAGTATAAGGAAGTCCTCTGCTCCCGCTGCTGTTAGAAGAAAGATGGGATCCGAGGGGTGGTGCCCTACGCAGCTTCCTTTATTCCCGGGATCAAGGGGGCTTCTCTCCAGGTTTGACAGGCCTGTACCCTCTGGTCGCCTCTGGGGGTTCAGCCTCTGATTCTTGGTGGCAACAGTGTGCTCATATGTGCCTGGGCTGTAGCATGAAGGCTAAAGTGGCTTCTGAAATCGTCTTTGTATCTGCCCGAGTCATCCAGGTTAAGGCCAGGCAACAGGTGTCATCCTTTGTGCCCTTCTTCAATTAGGCCCCCTACAGGAGCTGGCGTATATCATAGAGGCTGGGTACAGCATCCGGGCGATCTAGGCTGTTCCCGGGGTAGTGCCCACCGCCCATATCCAGCCCTCTGCAGTCACCGCTGCCTGTTTGAGCTTCCGGTTGCCATCTTGCAGTCAGGCGGGAAAGTTAGTGACCACTTTCCGGGGGGGGAGGGAGAGGGGGGCTTGCCAAGCTGTGCCTGCCCAGACTGAAACTCCCTAGGCCGCTCACCTACGATCGGTGGCGCATCGCCATCTCTGTCCTCTTTGGGCCATCCCGCTGCATGGGACTCATCACGGGCCAGCTTATGCCAGGTCTTTCCCTTTTTCAGCATTTGCAATGATCCTCTGCAGTCCCAGTGAGTCTCCGGTGTACTCTGCATGGCTTTTCAGCCGCTCAGCCTAGCCGCAGAGAGGCCCCGCGTCTCTGTGACTCAGTTGGCCCTGGCCCCATCCATGCACATTTCTGGGTTCCCGGGGCTCGCAGACATCAAGGATTAATGGTTTTCACCACCCAGGGTCAGTCATCGGTCCTCCTCTGGAGTGGGGTTATAATTATGGCATCTCCCCCTCTCTTTTCCCTTCGGTGGCAGTGGAGCCGTTGGGGATTACGTCTAATTGGCCATCTTGACTGGCACGCCCCCTTTGCTTATGATTTTGACACATCCAAGGTATTTTGTGTTGAAAGTGTTACTTCTATAGTTTGCTATAGACAGAACTGTTTTTACATTTTAAAAGCCATATCTTGAAATCTGTATGTTGGATTTTTGACATTTGGGTCTTGTTTGGTTTAGATAAAGTTTACTTATTTTTCTAAACTGGTGTCCATTTGTAGTGTTTTCACTGTATTACTGTATGCGTGCACCAATGCTTTACGCACTGCCTCTGAGATTAGCCTGTCTGCTCGTGCCAAGCTACCAAAGGGGTGAGCAGGGGTTGTCTAAGGGCGTTACTCCCTTACCCTGACTAGAAGCAATGGTCCCTACTTGGACAAAGGTGCAAACCATTACCAACTAGAGACCCACATTTCTAACAGTGAGGGCTACAAAGAGTGTTTTATGCCCAGTATGCCAGGAGAGTTTTTTATTGTATTTCAAGCACTCTCACCTGGGGCCTTAGGCTTCATGGCTCTGAAGTTTTGCATTACATGGCCTGAAGAGGTTAATGAAAGGCTAAGACACATGAAAAAAAATAAAAAATGTTTTATTGACACTGTTTGTGTTAATACTGAATTAATTTAAATATGATTTGTGAGGCCATTGGCTTTAAGAGTAAATCCCAATATGTGAGTATTGTTTTAGTGATGTTGTGACTCCGTGACAAGGCCAATAGGCCTGCCTTACATATGTTGATGTGGTGACCCTGTGAAAGAGCAAATAGCCTATCTATCTATCTATCTATCTATCTATCTATCTATCTATCTATCTATCTATCTATCTATCTATCTATCTATCTATCTATCTATCTATCTATCTATCTATCTATCTATCTATCTATCTTTCTATCTATCTATCAACGTGTGTGTGTGTGTTGTGTTTGTGTGCACCTCACTTCAGCTGCAGTTTCCCATAGGGATTTTGAACATGACTACAGACTGAACCACTGAACGGAATTACACCGAATTTGGCAGAAAGCTAACTCTTGGTCCAGAAGCAGCCCTTTTTGGGATTTTGTTTAAATCCGTTCAGCAGTTTTTAAGATATTGTATAAAAAAATACATTTTACATCTAGGGATGTTAATCTTTCACTGAGCTCTGTGAATCCATGTGCCAACAGCAATGCCATGATTGGCTGGCTGCAACCTGACTGGAAAGTTGCGTCTGCCATGTTATGTCTCGAGGCACAGTCCTGGGGCCTTAAACTTAAGTGCATAGTGATTGAAGCAGTCAGGGTGTGTTGAGGGGTTGCAGAGAAACCCATGAAGGTTAAGAAATTGCCTTAAAACTGTTTTTTCTCCATGTGCAGGGATTCACGGATCCTTTGCGGCTCTCAGCATGGCCCTCTGTGTGAGGTCGAGACGGATCTGTGAATCCAGCCACTGTTAAATAAATACACAAAAACACCTACTTACAGACCCACACAGGCATTCACACACACACCCACTCACATACATGCACAGGTACTCACAGACCCATTCACAGACATACATAGCCACTCTCAGACTCACTCACGGACCCCTCAGGGACTCACAGACCCACTCCTAAAGCCACAGAAAAACTCACAGACTCACACAGGCACCCCCACACTTATTTACAGGCCCATAGTTCTACTCGCACACCCTCTCACAGACACACACAGGCACTCACAAACCCACACAGGTACTCAAACTCCGACTCACAGACTATTACTGCCCCTCCCACCTATTTACAGACCAGCATAGATACCCAGAAACGCTTTCACAAACCCACACAGGCACTTACACTCCTAATTGCAGACCCATAGCGCCTCCCAAACACCCACTCACAGATCCACACAAATACTTGCACACCTGCTCACAGAATTACACACCCACTCAGATCCCTACCAGCACTCAGAGACCCACACAGGCACTCCCAGACTCACTCCCCAACCCAAACTGGCATTCACACCCCCACTCAAAGAACTATACATTCCCTCATAGATCCACTCATAGACCCACACATGCACTCACAGACCCACACATTCACAGGCCTACTCAGAAACCCACACAGACACTCACAGACCCACACAGAAGCCCACAGATCTACTCACTGACAGGTGTGTTAACATCCACTCACAGACACACACAGGCACTCACACATCTATTTGCTGAGCCGTAGTGCCACTCACACACCTACTCATAGATCCACACAGGTACTCACAGACCCACTCAGGCCCTCACACACCAACTCAAAGACCAACATAGCCCATCACAGACCCACAGAGGCGCTCCCACACCTGTTCACAGACCTATATTGCCACTCACACACCCACTCACAGACCTAAACAGGCACTCACAGACCTATTCACAGACCCACACAGGCACTCATACACATCCTCACAGACCCATACAGCGACTCACACACCCACACAGGCACTCAGATGCACATTCATAGATCCCCACAGATATTCACAGACCCTCACAGGGCCACTCACAGACCCTCACAGGGCCACTCACAGACCCGTGCAGGTGGTCACAGACCCACGCAGGCACTCACAGACCCATTCACACCCCCACACAGGCACTCACAGACCAACGCACAGATCCAAACAGGCACTCATAAACCCACTCCAGACCCACACAGGCACTCACAGACCTACTCAAAGACCCACACAGCCACTCACAGACCTACTCACAGACCCACATAAGCATTCACAGACCCACACAGGCACTCCCACACCTATTCACAGACCCATAGCTTCACTTGAACTCCCACTCACAGACCCACCCATGCAGCCATAGACCTATTCACAGACAGTTACAGGCACACACACCCACTCACAAACCAACACAGCCCTCCATAGAGCCACTCACAGACCTGCACAGGCACGCACACACCCACTCACAGAGCAACACAGGCACTACTACATTTATTTTCAGAGCCATGGTGCCACTCAGATACCCACTCACAGACACACACAGCCACTCTGACCCACATAGGTACTTACACACCCGCTTCAGACCCAGACAGCCACTCACACACCTACTCAGAGACCCAGACAGCTACTCACAGGCCCACACAGGCAATCACAGATAGACTCACAGATCCACACCAGTACCCACAGACCCACATAGGCACTCACACACCCACTCACAGAATCACACATACACAAACAGACCCACACAGGTACTCACACACCCACTCACAGATCCACACCCCACTCACATGCCAACACAGCCAAACACACCCTCTCACAGGCTCACAGAGGCACTTACATACCTATTTGCAGACCCATAGTGTCACTCGCACACGCACTCACAAAGCCACAGACACTCACAAACCTACTCACAGACCCACACAGGCACTCACAGGCCCACTTACAGACCCTCATAAACTTACTCACATACCCACACAGCCTCTCAGAGACCCAAACAGGAACTCCCACACCTATTCACAGACCCATAGCACCACTCACATACCCATCCACAGACCCACACAGGCACTCATACACCCACTCACAGATCAACAGAGCTACTCACAGATCCACACAGGCACTCACACACGTATTAGCAGACCCATAGTGCCATTCACACACCTACTGACAGACCCACAGAGATACTCACAGACCCTCTAACAGACCCACAAGGAACTCACACACACCCTTGCAGACCCAGCCACTCATGCACCCACCCACAGACCCACGCAGGCACTCACAGACCCCCTCACTGATCCACACAGGTACTCACAGACCCACAGAATCGCTCACAGGCTCTCACACACCCACTCACAGACCTCACTCTGTGGATTGATCATGCACTCACAGATCCATCCATAGACCCACAGAGGTACTCACAGACCCACACAGGCACTCACTAAGACAATCACAAATCCACACAGGCACTCACAGATCCACACAGGCACTTGCAACCCACTCACAGACCCACACACTCACATACCCCTCACTGACACACAGACACTCTCATACCCCTCACAGACCCACAGACACTCAATCACATAGCCACTCACACCCCCATACAGATACTCACAGACCCACTCATGGATCCACACAGGTACTCATGAACTCACTCACAGACCCACACAGCCACTCACAGACCCACACAGCCACTACTGTACCCTATCATAGACCCACACAGTTATTCATACACCCACTCAAAGACTTACACATGCACTCACAGACTCACCAACAAACCCACACAGGTACTCACAGACCCACACAGGCACTCACAGATCCATTCACAACCCCACATAGGCACTCCCAGACCCACTCCCAGATCCACATAGGCACTTCCAGACCTACTTGTATACCCACACAGGCACTTGCACACCCACTCACAGACCCACACAGACACTCACATTCCCCTCACTGACCCACAGACACTCACTCACAGACCCACTCACACCCCCATACAAGCACTCACAGACTCACTCCGAGATCCACACAGGTACTCACAAACTCACTCAGACCCTCACAGACCAACTCACAGACCCACAAAGCCACTTGTGTACCCTATCATTGACCCAGCCAGTTATTACCACACCCACTCACAGTTCCACACAGACACTCACACTCCTATTTGCAGACCCATTCACATACCCATACAGCTACTCACACATCCACTCAAAAACACATACAGCTACCCACACACCCACTGACAGACACATACAGCCACTCACACACCCACTCACAGACCCATAGTGCCGCTAAGACACACCCTCACAGACCCAGACAGATGCTCTCACTGATCCAGACAGGCACTCACACACCCACAGTGGGACTATGTACCTGGGGGGCATGGATGCAGGCCCTGCGGCAACGCTCACCACAAAAGGTTCAAAGCCGAGCTCTTTGGTTGCCTATGGGGGTGTTGCATGCAGGGCCGGGCTGTAGGCCAAGTCCTGTGGACAACCCCACCGAACACAGCCAAAAGCCGTGCATGGCAAGAGATTGGTTGCCTATGGGTGGTTGACTCAAGGCCAGGCCCTGCTGCCAATTCCCACCACGCATGGTCTTTGGCCATGCATGGCGCTGGTTTGGGCGCCTACTGAGGTTTGGCTACAGGGCCCGGTTGTTGGCCAGGCCATTCAGCCAACCCCCGCTGCCCACAGCTAAAGCCCATGCATAGCGATGTCAGGATCAACGTAAAGTAATTAAATATTACTCAACATTTTAAAAAACATAGAAATTCACTCGAAAAAACAAAGGTTACAGGGACGTATCTCAATGAAATATAACTCGTACCCTAGGGTAACAATAACTATATCTCACACCCTCACCATTCACTACTTCTTACTCCACATATTGCATCAGTAATGCCATATTGTAATACATCATTCATGAAATAACTGCAACATTTGCTATACAATTAGTAACAGGAACATGGCGGTGGTGCTTATTGTTACCTTAGGGCACGAGTTATAGTTTCTTGAGATCAGTATAAGTATAACTGTTGAATTTTTATGGTTTTATGAGTGTAAAATCTGAACCTAACTACAATGTCCCGCTAACCTTTGGTTCTTTAGTGAACATATATATAGATAGATATAGATGTGGTGACCCCTTGATAAAACTAATAGCCCAGCCTTATTTATATTGATGTTGCGAGGAGCTCTTGCCAAAAGCCAGTAGGCCGGCCTTATTTTTTTATTTTACCGAGTTTTATTTTATGGAGTTTTTATATAGCGCAAACTTGACCTGATTCGGGTATTGGAGTGCTTTACATAGCATCAGTTCCATTTCATGAGGACACATGAAATTTTTGGGTCTCGCCTACGCAGCGCGCATGCACTGCAGAGACCTGTAGCTATCGCCACGGCTTTGGGGGCTAAAACTTGCTCGCGTTGCATTGCTTGCAATGCAACGCGTGCACATCTTGGCGTTTTCAATGCAAAAGCGGGTGGCGCCATATGGTCGCACGCTCCCGCAAGGGAAACGCGCAGGCCCCCGACCCCTGCTGCCGCGCGAGGCACTCGCTTTTTTGTTTCAATTTACATGATCGCTTTCACGGCCGCGCGGCTTTACTGCCGCGCGGCCAGTGCTTGTTGATTGTTTTCTCGCCTCCCACAAGAGTTCGCCAACAATTAGTTATTTCATCATGTGCTGCTTAATCTTATGCAAGAAAGTGAAACTACCTGCGATTCCCAACAAATCGATGTAATTAACCCCTTGCGATCGCGGGAAAGACGAAAAGGCTGTAAAGTGAATTGTTCCACGGTAGCAGCATTGAATGGAAGGGAGACATCCGGCCCCACGTGTATACATACTGCTGGCCAGGCATTGTTAAGCAGGCTGCAGGAAACCTTGTAAGCAAGCTAAGAGCTGGCCGAAAAGGAGCATCTTGTTTCCTGCAAACTGTTTCTGTGACAATAATAACTATCCAAAAATCCGAGCAGGTTCAAGTCTCGGCGTCAACTTAACATCCTGTGTGATTCTGGGCAAATCACATAATCTCCTGTGCCTACCAAAAATTAATGTATCCTTGTGTAACGTAACTGATGCTCATGTAAAGCTCTCCACTACTTTTGGTATTTAATAATGGGCAAATTCCTGTGGAAATGGAATTAATCGCTCCACAGGGCATGTGTTTTCTTTCAAGTGTTTGTGTGCATGTATATCTGATGCTGGTAAAACAAATAATATGTTATTTGGATCAAGTAAACTAATAAACATAGAATCACAAATTTAATTTAATACGTAAAAATGTTACTAGCATAGTGGAGCATAACTGACTCGAGAAAGCACTAAGTGATGCCTGAAACTTCCATTCTAGAATCACTTTGCAGAGGAAACCAACTGGTCTGTACTCACAAGGCCTAGCGATTCTGAGTTTATTTAACCACTAAGATTTCAACCATTGTGTTCTGGTCTCTACCCACACTCAACAGTGGTATTAAATAACATATTGCATTCTGGCTGTTCAAGTGATGATAGCACTCGTCCTTCCATCTGCAGAAAAATTATAGGGCTTTTTCATCTTAAAATAAACATACATAGAAAATTTGTTATGCATCCATTCTTACATCAAACCTTATTTTCAGATATGAATATGTGTTATATGTGAATGGTGTGTATCATTCATTCATTCATAAATTCTTTATTTCGGCTATTTTTGCCATAAAAAAGTACAGAATAAAACATGATTTGAAAGGAGATTATGGATAGAATTCATTTGGGTGGACACAATAAATAATAAAATTCATACAACATATAGTACACGTATTCGCAGTACAATAGTCTTATAAGTATTTAGTCCTTAACATTAATTTGCGGTTAAATGCCGTCGCTTAAACCACATGGCTAACAAATACTTAGAAAGTGCAAATACAATGTGTCCAGAAGTATCAGATTTTAGAATCCTAAAAGCGTGTATGCAGTGTAAAAAACCCATATTTTTACATTAAGGTACTAACCAATATTTCCTGGGTTTACTGTACGCTGGACAGAAGAAGAGGACATGGAGTTCATCCACCACGTCACAGCTGCATCCTGGGCAGGACTTATTTGTGGAGGCTGACCATTTACTTGTAAAAGCTCTTAGGGGTAAAGTACCATATCTCCATTGTATAAAAAGTTTCCTAGCTAAAATTGGGTAAACAACATCCATAAAATTCTCAAAAGAGTAAGAAGCTTTAAAATTAGTCAAAGTGCCAGCATGGGAGTCGTGCAAAACAGAGTTAAGTTTTTTGTCCTTAAAAATCCTAATGAGGGACTTACGCGCAACCTCGTGACAGCCCCTTTCCGCATCATGCCACAAGGTAGGTAATCCCAATCTCACAAATTCATATTTTATGAACGCCAACCAGGGAATTTTTGCTGTACTATTATAGCTTAGTATTTGCTTAAGCTCTAGCCTATAATTCAGGAGATCTGGTGTTGTCCAGAGCCTGCGCCAGAACCTGAGGGGTTTAAGTGCAAGCTCATCTTCTATGGGACTCAGCCCCAAATCTAACCTTAGGGGGAGAAGCGGGGTGCTTTGCGGAAGTGTCAATAGCTGTCTAATAAATTTGTTTCTGTTTTAGGGAATTCAGACCTGCATGAATGCCCCCATAACTCCCCACCATATAGAACCGCAGCCCTCGCTTGAGTCTTATAAATCTCCGATGCAGACTCACTGGCTTAAAAGTCAATGTATTGGAGCCTTTAAGAATGCCTCCCACCAGCTGGGACAGTTTCATTTGCTATTTTACTTGTTTGGGTCCCCAGGACAGATTTTCATGGAGTGTAACCCCTAGGTACTGGAAAGTCGTAACCCTTTCCAATCTCGCAGTACCCAGGATAGGATTAGGACGGGAGGATGCCGGAGGATTAAATATCATAAACTTTGTTTTGTCAACATTAATCTCCAATCCACGGCATCAACAGAAATCCCCAAAGCCGTCCAATATTAGTTGAATCCCCATAGGGGACTTGGAAAGCAGGAGGGTGTTGTCAGCGAACATAATCGCCGGCATCCTCCTGCCTGCCAACCTTGGCGCACCATTTTTAGGGACATCATCCAGATGTGAGATTATACCATTTATGTAGAGGCAAAACAGGGTCGGTGCCAAAACGCACCCCTGCCTCACCCCCTGCCAACTGGGAACCTCGATGACAGCGCCCCATTCCACCCACATCTTACCTGTGTGTAGTTCCCCGTGTGTAACCTCATCAAAACATTCAGGAGATGGGACGGAGCACCCAGTTCCTGAAGCACCAACCACAACTTCCAGAACTGAATCAAACGCGGACCAAAGGTCCACAAACACCGTATAGCGGCTGCCACCCTCAATCTTTGCCATTTTCCAATACAATAATATTAGGCAAAAGATCTGGTCTATGGTGGAAGTGTTTCTCCTAAACCCCGCCTGAAACGGGCTGAGGACCCAGTGTTCATCCATCCATGCCAGCAGGCGATCCAAGACGAGGCGTGCAAAGATGTTTTGCCAAACGTCGATGAGGCTGATGGGCCTGTTGTTGGCCGGGAGCAGTGAAGAGCCTTCTTATAAATCGGAACTATCTCTGCTCCCAGCCAAGTACAGGGTACCTCCATACCTCTCAAGACTGCATTAAAAACAATGTGCAGGTAGGGCCCCCAGATCTTGGGTTGGTGCTTAAAAAGGTCTCCCAGGAGTTTGTCAAGACCCCGGGCTTTTCCCGCTGCAAGTTTCCCTATTGCATGACACACCTCCTCCAAAGTAAACTCTAACTCCTCATGCTGGTCAATTAAAACTACGGGTGTTGACACATTTTCCATGCCTAGTTCATCTGAGTATAGGGCTTTAAAGTGATCTTCCCACAACAATGCATCAATATTAAGTTCCATAGCAGATTTTGGTTCTCCAGAGCCTGTACTAACTAGTGACCAGAATCTGCGTGCATCCCTCAAATCTAGGGCAGCAGTTAAGTTGATCCACCTTTCCAGGTCCCAATCCTTCTTTGCATGTCCCATTACCTCTTTGTAGTTCAATCTTAACTCCCGGATTTTGGGTTTATTACTCCCAAGTCTTAAGAGCCTTAACTAGCTCCGACTTGGCCATTCTGCAGGCTGAGTTATACCAGTAGGAGATTGGTGCCCTTTTCCTCCTTTTTGACACCTGTAGATTAAAAACCTCAGCTAGGCTGGAAACCAAGACCGAGTGTAGAGACCATAATTTTTCATTATAATCTGAGGACAGAGGTTGAGTGTTTAGGACATCAACCTCCGAAAACAAAGGAAGGATTGTGTTATATAATTTGGCTAATTCCTCCAGGGATTCCACTATTTTCCCCCACTTGACCCTGCGTCTGTCATTTGTTAATGTCATCCTATCACCATGATCTACCACATCAGCAGTTGAAGTTTCCATTGGTCCTGGAAAAACCATCTCCAGAATTAGTGCATTGTGGTCACTATCGACCCTGGGGATTACCTTAAAATCAATAACCTTAGACCACATCCGTGTTTCAACCATGATGTAGTCAAGGTGAGATTCTTGGCCCCTCTTGTTAAAGGTGCACATAGATGGAGTGTCGGACGGTGTGCGCCAGTTACAGGCCCTTATAGAGTTGTATAAAGTCAGGGCCATAATCTGAATCGCTAGAGGGGACCATGACTTAGGGCATGGGGATTGGCATAGAGGAATGGCCCAATAGTCATCCTCTCCCATGAGGGCACCTTCATTCTTCCCCAGAAGGGGCTAATAGTGGCAGTTCAGATCCTCGGCCACCAAAAGGTGAGAATCACTAGAGAGAGTACTCAAGAAATGCGATAACTCAGCAATGGTGGTAGATTCAGTGGCCAAATTTACCGGACATGAATAAACATTTACGATAACAAGTTTAAAAAGGTTTGGCCACTTCAAAACTATACACTGCACATCATCAGAATGTGTAACCAAGGTCTCAGCCATACAGCCCAGATGCAACCCAACCCAGATAGTAAGGCCCCCTGAAGGTCGTCCCTTCCCTCCCCACCTAGCAGGTACATGGAATGAGGCAAAACCCACTCTATGTTGTTCATTCCTGGCCCAGGTCTCTTGGAAGAGACAAATATCATTCTTGCCCACCAGGGAACCCCACTCTGGGCAGTTTAGTTTGTGTGTTAGACCAGCCACATTCCATGACAATATTGTCAAACACTTCAATATAGTAGCATTAGGGCCGATAGTATCACACTCCAATGGTGCTATTTCAATTACAACTACCTGGGGGGACTCCAGCGTGTGGGGTGACACTGTACTCCCAAAACCATTGTCGCCATTTACCCTAGTAGTCCCCTGAATATAAAGATGAGAATCAAGAGAATCACTAATGAGTTGGGTACTAAATGACTCCACTGGTCCACCAGGATTAACATTACTCCTGCTATAGGCAAGGCCCGATGTTTCCACCTTGGTGTGCTGTAGTCAATCCACCATTTCTAAGCTACTGAATCAGTTATGTGTGGATATATGGCTCTGTGCAATTGGTCGCCTATACCAACCCCACTCCACCCTACCCACACCACGATTCGATACCAGGGACCATTCTCCTCCACTATCAGGCAGATTAGTTGAGGGATAAAAATATGATAATGGGCGGGATTCAATAGTTGTCCCAGCACTACTTTGGCTCCAATTACAGATATACTCCACAGTGCGGGGATCATTAAAGTTTACCAACACACAATCGCCTGAAATAGTTTCAGGGCTGTGGCCCACCCAAGAGAGCCTACGTACCATCAGTATTTCACTGGTAATGTGGGAAGGTAGTGGTCTGTTGTTGTTGAGCCAGTAGGTGACTTTATTTCTTAGGGACATATACGATTCCTGACTAGGATTGCTTATTTCAGGAACCCCTGTCAGTACTACCAGGTAAGGGCTCGTTTCAGGGGGCAGATAAATTCTGCAATCCCCCTGGGAAGCCGATACGGATAAACTCCGACCACTCAATTTTCATTTTGCTATTGTTGCTGTGGTGCCCATTCTGGAGGTATTAATAGGTGCGGGCGGGGCTGCAAAGGGTTTTGCCATGGGTGCACTAGGTACATCTGGGATTAGTGGCACAACAGAAGGGGGGGATTTGTGCATTACAGACCCATCAAGTACAGTATTCAGTTGAACATTACCCGAATGTGAAACATTTGACTTTCTACTGTCCGCAATACCCCGAGTAACTTGTTCGAGCTAGGCGAGCTGTTGCTCAATGCGCATGAGTCTCTTTTCCAGTGGTTCAAGTGAGGATCTTAATAAAGTGCCCAGTTTTAAAAGTAGAGGATCCTCTTCCACCATTGTTCTGCTAGTGGTATTAGCCACGCCTGCGGTAGCTGGTCCTGAGCTCATTTTAGTCAATGGCAATACCGCATAACTGTTCGTATCATTCAGAGCATTTGACCCCTTGTGGTTAGATGTTATATCACTGCTACCTGAACCTTTAGCAAGTTTCAGCTTCCTGCCTCCAGCAACAGTGGCAACAGCCCGCTTCCTCTTGGGCATCGCACCCTCACGTCTCCCCCGCAACTGTCGGGTGTTGGGTCTTTCAGGAGAACTAGCCAAGATTGAAACAGCAATAGTCTCAATGTCCTCCGATATTTGTAAATGGGGAGCTGGGGAAATATAGTCTTGTTCCAGAGAAATGGGTGGGCTATGTATGGTCACTGGGACAGCAATAGTGTTAGCTCGTCTATCAGGCTCGGGTGTCCGAGCAGTTGCAAAATGACCCATGGAAGATCGCTTGGCCATGGCTAGGTCTTGCGAGACCCGTCGTTCCATCAGACTAATTACCTGGTCAATAACAGAATTGGCTCTTATTATAAAATTATCCAATGTCCCTGTTAAATGCCCATTTGCAGTCATAGTCTTACTCCTGCTTTTTTGTGCAGCCATACTACTAGAGCAAAGCTTCAGCCTCAAGAGTACTTACAGCAAATCCAAACGAAGGTTGTGTATTCTAATGCAGGCGAAAGAGGGGTGGCCCGGTCCGGTCTCCTCCGGTCTAGAACGGGCTAAAACGGGCTAAAACGGGCCCGCCCTTGGCCCGGGCTTCGCCCAGTGCGCGCCCGCGCGCGTTCCGCGAAGCGGATGGCGTAGTTAAGTAAATAGCTGCAGGCAAAGGGCGGGAGCAAAGCGGGAAGAGGACACAGCTGTGAAGAAACTGGGTTGCTGGTCCTCGCAGTCCCGTGTACTTTAAAACACCAAAAGTGCAGAGCAGGTCCAACTGCTGCGAGTGGTGTGTATCGCTTACACCATGCATAATGCACACATTCCAAGACCGATTTGTGAAGTGAACATACCTGTGCAGGGGCGTATATATCAAGATTGCAGCAGGGGCAGTGGCACCGAGTTCCAGAGGTCCGAGGGGCCAATTGCACCCTAATTATAGTTGTTTTACTGCCAAGCCTGGCCATATGGCCTTATTTATTAGGACTGGTCTAAGACAGCGCATGTGCTGTCACTGCAAGATGTATTGTTTACATAAAAGGGGCTTTACGGCTGCTCATTATTATCATTGGTTGGTGTCATTATCACCTTCATGTCCTTGCTTCTTTTTGGCCAGCGTGCGTCGGAATCACTTTCTATTCTTGTGTTTAATCCTTCTGCGGAGCATATGCTTAGTACTGCTTCCTGTTATTTGCCAGTGTTCTTACAGTGGTTGTCAGGGGCAGATTCGCACTGCGGGCATTCGGGAATCGGCCGAAGGGCCGCTGTTTGGGTGCCCTCTGTGGGCCGTTTTTTTCTCCCCTTTCCCAGTCCACAGAGAGTGCTCTCTGCTGTCTGCTCTCTGTCGACTGGGAAATGGGAGAAAAAAAACGGCCTGCAGCACGGAGACAGACAGAAATGAAAGTGCTTCACTGTGCAGGCCATACAGCGATTATCAGCTGTGGCCTCTACTGCACCCCCTGCCCTGCAAAGCAATCACGCTGAGGGTGGCTGGGGAGGGGGTGATTAGAATCGGCCTCCCTGTGGGCCAGGTGTTTCTCAGGCCTTTTGAGCCATTTTCACCATGGCCCCCCTGGGGCCCACGCCGCCGGGGAAACAGTGATAGTCTTAACACCTCGCCCACAGCCCCTCACATTCAGGGCACAGTGGGCGAGGAAGAATGGGTCTGGCTGTGGGGGCCAGGTGATGTTTTGAAAGCACACAATCTTCACCTTAGCCCCCCCCTGCAAGAAGTTTTTTAAAAAAAGGTTATAGTTCTTTCTCGGTGTCATCATTTTAGAACTGATGCATTTTCAATATTACATTCAAGGAAGTCATGGTTGCAGCTTTTCTATTTTATGCAACTAACAACCATTGACAAAACCTATAGTTCTGACTTGTTGTAGGTGTAACATTACTTGCTGTATTATATATCTGAACGCAATGACAGAAGTAGCAAAATACCAGTCGGGCGGCACACTATGCTAAGCACAGATTTGTAGCTTAGGTGTTTTAAGCTACGCCCATAATTACATTGAACACCCCCTTTGGAGAGACCCCTCAGTTTTGTCATCCCACTTAAAGCCCTGGGAACAACACCATGTCACAGACACCTCAGGGCCTGGCACTGTGCATCATGCATGACTCATGACTTCCAAGGTTTCAGATTGACTATGTGCAGGGGCATCTTGAACGCCTCCCTTTGCTTTAGGAACTACAGCGAGGGGTGAGTTCCTGATGAGTCTCTTCTGTATGCAAATCTGCGTACAAAGGCTCAGCTCACAATTATTGTGAAAAGGTGGGTGAGAGAGTAAGTGAAGGGATGGCTGGATGGGTGAATGAAAGGGTGAATGGATGGATGATGAGAGAGAATGGGTGGATGTATGAGTGAAATGATGGATGGATTGATTAATTGATAAGTGAAAGTGTGAATGGATGAACAGATGTGTGAAAGGGTGGCCGAAAGGATGGATGAGTGAGTGAAAGGGAGGGTACATGGGCAAAAGATTGGATAGATGAGTGAAGGAGTGAAAGGATGGATGAGAGAAAAGATGGATGGATGATTGAAAGGATGGATGAGTGATAGGGTCAATGGATGGATGCATGAGTGGATGAGTAGATGGATAGTTGGGTGGATGGAAGGAAGGATGGATGGCTAAGTGAAAGGGTCGATGGAGAGAGAAAGGGAGAATTGATGGATGAAAGGGTGAATAGGTGGAAGGATGAGTGACTGGGTGGATGGATAAGAAAGTGAAAGGATGGCTGGATGGGTGAGAGGTCAAATGGCTAGATGGATGAGTGAAGAGATGGATTGGGTGAAAGGGTGGATGGAGAGAAAAAGTGAGGATGGATGTGTGGATGACTGAAAGGGTGAATGTGTCTAAGGGTGAGTGACTGGGTGGATGGATGAGTAAGTGAAAGGGTGGCTGGATGGGTGAAAGGGTAAATGGATGGATGAATAAATGGATGGATGGGTGGAAGAGTGGATGAATGGGTGGATAATGGGTGGATGAGTAAAAGGGTGAATGGAGGGATGGATGAGTGAAATGATGGATGGAAGAATACATGATGGATAGGTTTGCAAATGGTTGAATATGTTTGGATCTGGATTAGCGGCATCTTATGTTTGCCACTTTACATCTCACAATGACTATCCAAGCAGATCTTCCTGACCATTTCTCTCACCAAACATGCCTGCTCAGAACCATGAATTGTAAACAAAATATCAGACTGGACAACCCAGTGCTGTAACCATATATATAGATTATTATCATATGAAATATCACAAAAAGACCTGCACAGTTGATCAAAGCTGTGTGCATACTGAAAAAACGTGAATTACACGATTGGTTCAACCTGATATAAACTTATTTTGACTAGTGCTTAAATGGTTGTCTATTTACTTACTTACATAATAATGCACAACCTCCTCTGATGGGTCTGTAAAATGTACCTTTTGTCCAGAAGGTTTGTTCTGAATTTTAACCCTTTGTCCTGAATTTTTAAACTCCCCATCCTGAATTTGCACCCATGCCAGTTGGTCACCCTTGTCCTGACACTCCCATACAGAACTACAGAGTGTTCACCCTGCCTTTTCTATTTGGTTACTCTTGTAACCAGATGCACCACACTGCCAAGCTCTAACTCAAGAGGGGCCATCTAATCCCCTTGGCATCCCACTCTCCACAGGGCTGACCAAAGTAGGCTGAGTAAAGCAGTACTCAAAGCTACATCGAGTGTGCCTCAATTGTCATCCCACCGAATCCAGAAAATACTGCACTAGACTCAGTGCAGTAGGTCTTCCTCAAAGGTTTACTTGACTTGCCACATCCAGCACCCAGAAATGCAATGTGTTGCTAGCCGATCCCTTCCTCTGAAGCAAGAAGGAACCGGTAGGAACCATTTTGTTTACCATTTCTTTGCACAATTTACTGATTCATTTGTGTGCCAGTTAATAATGTAACTTTATTTTAAAGGCCTCATCCAAAATGAAGACAAGGGGCATATTTCTCTATATGCCAAAAATATTAATTAGTAAGTTTTGGTTAGTTTTTGTTTGTAGTGTGTAAGTCTGACTGCACTCTATTTTAGGTCCTAGGTCAGAATGTGGCAACATGTTTGTGTGTTGATTTCAGGACATGTCTAAGACTTTGTGTAATGTGATTTCTCAAAAGAGAGCTGTTTAGCCTCATTCTATGCTAGGCCTTGTTCGAGGCCTAAGCAAAATTTGCAAACTTGGCACTTCTTTCTCTGTGCAGAAGAATTAACTTTTCTAGCATGCTCAGGTTAGAATTCCTTTTTGCAGATTTTATATCATTTTCATGGTTAATTGAGTAATCCTCAGTCTCTTCATGGCCCAGACTTGAAGGCAGCAACAGATGTGAATAAAACTGTTTTTTTTTATATATAGGCATCACTTGCTGGCTGTGAAATAAATTTATGACTAGATTGTACAGATACATTTTTTCAGCATTCTTTACACCACAGACTGCCTTTTCCTCATTTGTGAATTCTTACTTTTGTTATTACATGTTCTGTTCCCAGAGATTCCAGTCTTACCCTTTCTCCTCGACTTTGTACTAGATTTCTGATTTATGTGATGATTAGCTGGTTGGAAAAGAGTATCTAACGACCTTGTGCAGGGCGTTAAGACTGCATGTAAGTATTCAGTTATCAGACCTGCAGTGCTCCTAGTCTTTACCAATGATACTTGCTCTGTAAGCTTTAAAAGGCTTAATTTACTAAATATTTCTCTACGAATTAGACCTCAAAGAGTAACCAAATAGTGTTTCATGAAAGGGCACGCCCCTTGAATGTGGGCCATGCCCCTTAACTGTAGGCCATGCCCCTTAAATGTATGCCACGCCCCTTGAACGTGGGCCACTTTTTTCATCAGTGCCCGGGCCAAATTGTGATCCCAATCCGACCCTGGTGGTTGTAGATTCCGGTAGAAAGTTTCTACACGTTGTGTCTGGTACCCCCCTCGACCCGCTCTGCATCATTGGCTTCCCGTGTGTTGCCCTGTTGCCGTTGCTTGACTGGTCCCACTTCTGTGTTGTTGCTTGACCTGCTTTCCCCTCTCCCATTGGCCTGGTCACTCTTCTTCGTCCTGTGATGTTGGTTGAGCCATTCCCCCTGCTAGCTCCCTGTCTTTGCTTTCACTATACCCACTGCATCCCTTCCCCGTTGTTTGCCCTGTCCCCCCACCCCATACTCTCTACTCTGTCATTGCTTGCCCTGAACCCCTGCCTCCTTCCAAGTCATTGCTTGGCCTGACTCCTCTCCCCAGTGTTGCTTGTTCCTTTCTCTCACCTATTTCCATCCTGAAAAAAAAGCACTCTGGGCATTTTTTCCTGAGCATTGGCAAAGCCAATAGGTCTTGCTTATGCGAGATTTATCAGCTTTGTCAATTTTTTTTTTACAGGTATAGCAGTGCAGCTTTTATGCAGAATTGTTGAAAGTAAAAAAAACACGTGCTATGGCGTGGCAAGTGTTGAATACTTACAGCACTTTTTTTCCAACTTTCATTCAGCTGTGCTGCTTAGCAGACACAGTGCTGTTCTTCATGGCTACAAATCCAGACAAGGTTGCATTCCCACATGCTTGTAAATATCCAAAAAGCGGATGCTAAAGGAATTTACAATGTATTCCCCCAACAGGCCTACACCTACATTTGACCCAAATGAAGAAGATTTAAGTTTATGCAGGTAATGTGGGAAAGCGTACGGGCTTGTCCAATTTTTACGAGATGTGCGTAGGACACAAGGCGTTGGAATGGGTCTTCCTTTTTACCAAAATAGTAGTAAGGGTTGCATTCACCGTAAGTCTGTCCACTCAAACTATAGATCCTTACAAGATGGCTGTGAGTGAGGATGGATCACAGGTGTAATCACTGGATCAGCATGCACTGATTGTTCCCACATGACATTGTAAAATGGAATGACTGTCACACTTTGACTCCCGAGATCAAACATGCTGGTAAACCCCACCATCTTATTTTCACTGAAGGTAACAATCATTGACACCGTCATAGGTATCACCTTTTTAACCTGTTTGCTAATGCTTTTTGCTGATGTAGAGAAATACATTTTACCCATGCTGCCAAGCATCAGCAAAATACAGAAAATAAAAATAAAAAGGTACAATGATGTAAACGTGCGTCATGGTGCTGCTAGTGGATCCATCATCCCTTATGCATGTGTGCATGATGAGATATGTGCACATTGGCATCACCACATATGCACGTGCCTACGGAATGAGGTAGTTATGAAAAACAAGGGTACCCCGTTAAGCGAACCAGGGGTTATAGTATATGTAAGGAGGACAATGGTTCAAGGGTGGCCTAATTAGGTCCAAGGAGAAATAAGGAGTTATTTTTTCTAGAAACTGAATCAATAGGGAGCAGAGTAGGTAGGGCAGCATGTGTAGTTTTAATTTAAAATAACAAAATCAAATATTAAATATACGTTCGGGTGCTCACATAAGTGACAAGGTGTGTAACGTGACTGAGTGAGAGTGAAAAATACACGGAATATCTCAAGGACAACAAAAAGAAATCCACAAGGAATATGTACAATGAGGGGATTTTCGTTTGGGAGTCGATGATGTTTCAATCTTTAGTGAGTCAAGATCATCATCAGGACAGGGTGAACAGTCTGAAACTAGAGTAAAGGTAAGCTTAGATTAGCACTCCTACCTACTGGCTGTTTAGGTAAATCAGTACTTCTGTGCTCCCAGTGTCAGGGTAATACCAGTCAACATGCATACTGTATTTGGATTATGTATTATTTATCTATTCAATGCAGCAACATCTCCTATCTATTATAAAATTCTCTTGAATAATATTTCATAAATGCACATATTAAAAAAGACAAACATTAAAACACAATTTCACTCATCTTTCATAAAATGAATTACAACTAGTATTAACAATATTTCTTTCCAGTTGTGTGTGATGGAAAATTTTGTGAAACTGTGTTTCAATAAAACTAAAGGTCTACCCCACCTTCTAAAGGACATATATTGCACATTAACCTAAACAAATGAGTGCCATTATTACACTGTTAAGAACACAAACACAAATTTCTTTGTAATACACAGTGACTCTTTTTATTACTGCTTATCAATTCTCTGACTTGCTTATTTTTAATCCTCTTTTACCTTTCTTTAATGTTATGAATTTTCTGGCCAAAAGGGAACTATCATCATCCAATAGGGTCCTATTCTGCATTAAAAGATCCTATGGTTTTACTTGGGTCTATTGGACTCTCCCTTTCCTTCCGTTGTTTGTTACCATGTGTGCTCCAGTGGTGTCACACATACATTTTATCATTCCATTGCCTACGTTTTAAAGTGATCTCTGCAGGATATTGGGTTATTAGTTTAGTTGCGTCACACCCTGCTCAAGCAGCAAGCACAATTCTTCTCAAGGTGAAACAAAACAAAAACCATATTAACCTGTGCTTAACCCTCTGTTAGCATGGCACAAAAGCAGTCAGGCTTAACTTACACACAACCAATAATAACATGAAAACACAACACATGAAAAATCCCATACCAATTTTGAAATGTAGAGTAAAATTTAATATATTGTTTGACCAAAACAACAAAAATCCAATCAGTAGAACCGGAAATATGCAATTTTAAAGATTTAAGTGCAAACAGTAGTTATCTGGTCGCACTGGACTGGGAGAAAGTTACAAATTCAGGCCGACTGTAATGGAGTGCTGGCTGGATACAGGGGCCAAGTTAGCCCGCTGAACAAAGTCCCTTGAACCTTGATTGTGGAGCGTTGCGAGATAACACATTGAGGATGCGCTACACAGCAGCAGTTCTGAGGAGCTGCAGGGTGCGGTGCAGAGTCCTGCTTCGCGCATTCGTCATGCAGCTGTGGTTCTGAAGAGTTACGGGCTGCGATGTGAAGACCTGCATCAAGGATGCTTTGCGCAGCAATAGTTCTGAAGAGCTGCAGGGCTGATAACTGAAGTACTGCATCGAGGATGCGTGACGCAGCGACTGCCCCATTGGAGAGATGCAAGGAGATACGTCACACTTTGTCAGTTCTGCTTAAGTTTAAAGCTGGGCTAGCACCTTAAGGGCCACTTCCAAAGGTCCAGGACTGTGGTATCACCTCTTGGGGGCAAAACTCAGTCCAGGTGCAGGGGCCAAGGTAGTTGGAGCCTTTTCTGTCCCTGATGCTCTGATTAGGAGGACAGCGAACTAGCCCTTGGAGTCACTCTGGTAGTCCTAGGTTCAAAATGTAGGTCCAGCCCTTTTCACTGAGATAGCAGGGCTGCAGGGCAGTAGAGTAGCAGTCCTTTTTGCTGAATTGTAAAACAGCAGTCCTTCTGTGTTATAGACAGGATGTAGCCTTGCGCCTAGAGCAGTCGACCTCGGACCTGGGGAATCGGGTTCGAGTCTCGGCAAGGACCTCAAAATCCTGTGAAACTGGGCAAATCACTTAATCTCCCAGTGCCTAACAAAACTGAATGTGTACATCTGTAACGAAACTGGTGCTCATGTAAAGCGCTGTGATACCCGATGTCTCGGGTCTAGGTTATGCAATACAAAACTCTAAAAAGAAAAAAAAAATCATCATATTTCTTTATTTCGGCACAGACAAGGCCATAAAAGGCTTTAAACGTGTATTCATAACACAAAAAGTGCATACAAGCAGTTGCAAAAAATGATAGCTAAAACATTTCCTTTAAAAAGTTCAAAAAGGTTTCAAAACAGTTTTTTGAATCTAATGATCAATTTAGGCGTGAGGAATGACTAAGACATAAACACATTTTGGTAAAATAATTCTGCTAAAATCGAAGTTTAATTTCTGACTTAAAGAGTGAATTTCGGGCTATAGGCACTTTGTAAGGGTGGCAGCTTTCATTTCTGGGTAAGAGCTTTTAACCTTATGTACCATATTGCCAATAAGAAGTTCACAATGGAAAATACAAGGCCACTGGTGTCAGTTTTACATTACCTCAAGTTTACAGAGGGGTATAATCCAATGTGATTGTTGCCTTTTATAGGCCTTACAGAAAAACAAAACGTGCTCAAAGGTCTCTACAGCCTCTCACTCCATCGGACATGTCTTTGCCATGTCACTCTTTTTGATCCATGAATAAGTGAAGGCTGCTAATTGTAATATCCCCAATCTGAATTTGACATAAAGTACACTTGTAAAGGGTTTGGACACCATGTCTAAATAAGGTTCGAATTCTAATGAGCGTTTAAATGTCAAGAAAGGATCTGCCAAACTACCTTTAGCAACCCTTGAAATGTTGCCACCCAGAATAAAGTTCCAGGAGCACAATTTTAGCCTTTTATGTGCATCACGTGAGAGCTTCGAGGTATGTTACCAGAAATTCCCCAGGCCCAGCTCAAATTGCCCGCTTTTTTATGTGGATAAAAAGTAATTTAAAGTAATTTATCCCCCTTCTATGTCCAAAGCACAAGCTAAACGGTTCAATCATAACATCATTGAACAATTTCCAGATTCCCTCTTTATTGAACAATTCCATATTGGGCGCCTAGGGAAGATTAAAAATGACTTCATCTTCTTCACTAATGGCATCCCTTCCTGGTCCTCCAGCTTCTCCAATTCCTTCAACATCTCCTCCTCCTCTTCTTTTCCGCATGGAAGCGGTTAAAAATTTCTCCCTCCACTCGCTTTAATGGCTATCTCACCATTACTCTTTATAACAATGGCACTGTCATGATCCAAGCTTCTGACTCCTGTCTCTCTCTCTTTGACCACATCTTCCACTCCCTTCGTCCCACCCCTGCGACTACTATCTCTCTAGATTCTTCCTCTTCTTCTTCCCCTAGCTTGTCTACTTTCTCCCTTTCTCCCCCCTTGACCCCCACACATTCCTTCAGACTGCTCTCCCGGGAACCACAGGTCGCCCCTTTATCCCCGCCCCCTTCTCTTGTTCCTTCCCCTCCCATTCGGCCACCTTCCCAATGGGACCTCCCCCTTACCTCATCTGCTTTACACCCCACTTCACCTCTACATCCTGAATCTCATTAATCCATTGCCTTCTCCCACCCCCTTACTCCATTATTCCTTCCCATTTACCCCTATTTAACCACCTTTCTTACAATCTGAACTACCAATCAACCCCCCTTACCCTCCCCCTCCCTCCCCTCTTCTCCTTACCCCTTTCCGCTCTTCGCCTTTTCTAGTACCCTCAATTCTGTTCTTCTCCCATCTCTCTTCAACCTTCTCTCCTCCCTCCCATGCCTCACATCCCTGCCTCCCCTTTTGGTAATCCCATCATCTTCCCTCCCACTGATCTCACACCTCCTATCTCTCCACATCTTACATCCCCCCTATGCTTCACAACCCTGTTTCATCTCTTGTAATTCCTCCCTCTTCCCTCCCTCTGAATGCACAGTCCCTCACTCCTTCCACAACTTTCATTTTGCTCAACCCCCCCACTCTGCCTGGTGCCTTTACCCCTACATCCACCTTTCATTACCCATGGCACCTGGCCTGCATCCTCTCTCTTCTCCCCACTCCTATGGCCTCCCTTTGACCTCCCTCCCTCTTCTACCTGTTCAGCCCCTTCTCCTCTCATCTGACCGTATCCATGGCCTCTCCATAACCCCACTCTTTCCCCCTCCTCTTCCAGCCGTCCATTTCTACTTCTCAACGTTCTCTTCCTATATATGATCTCTATTCTTCACCTCTGCTCAACACCAGTAAAAATATCACAGTAACTCCATTCACTCCTTTCTACCACCTTCGTCCCCCCTCAGACCCTTGCATCACATCTCTCTCCCCAGTCCCCCACAGCCCACAGCCCACTGTCCTCCTTCGCCTACTTCACTCACTTCTCCACCTTCGACCCTCACACCCCAACACTCTCCCTGGTCCCCCACCTCCGCCTGTCCTCCTTCGCCTAGGCCACTCTCTCCCTTAACCATTGAGCCACCCTTCACTCTTTGCTCAGCACACCTCTCTCTGGAAACTAAACTTGATTTTATCATCTCTTCCATTTCCCAGCTTGAAGCGTCCATTTCCCTCTTATGTGCTAAGATATCCCCCCTCCTAATAACCTCCCGAGGAGTTCCTTGCTCCCGCGCCCCAATAGAACCAACCACAATCTGTCCCCCACAGACATCACCAACTTATTGGCTACCTACAAGACCATCAATGTCAATTCCCCTCTACTCGCCTCTCCTAACAACTCTACTCAATTTGCCATTCAGACCATCTCTTCCTTCAGAACTTACCAGCCTCCCTCTCAAGGGGCACCCTCATTCAAGAATCTAATCCCTATCACCCTCATCAGTCCAGACATTCACATCACCAAAACAGTTGCGTCAGAGCTACACTGTATGCTCCATAACTGCAGATCTGCAACCAAACACAAACTGGAAATCTCTGACTCTATCACTCACCACAATCTCGACATGCTCTCTCTCACTGAGACCTGCTTTAATGACTCCTCTCACACTTCTTTTGCTCTTTTGTGACCTACTGACTACTCTATCCTCCGAAACGACAGAATAGGCAAGATCGGGGGAGGTGTTGCGATTATCTACAGAAACGCCCTCCAAATCAAAACCTTTCCCACCACCCTCTTTCGCACCTTTGAATGCCTTTCCCTAGAACTCCAAGTTCAACATGGCTCACCCTTCAGGTTCCATATCATCTACAACCCGCCTGGTAATTGCTCTTCCTTCATAGACAAATTAATCGACTTCATTAGTGACCAATATTCACAAAGCGACAAGCAGATCTTCCTAGGTGATTTCAATCTCCACTGGGGCTCCGTGAAGACTCGGCTGCCAACAAGCTTGCAACCTTTCTCTCAGCTAACGATCTTGCCCAACACTGCTCGGAAATTGCACACGCCAAGGGCTCAATTCTGGACCTTGTGATATCCAAATCAGACCAGATTATCACTGCTTCACCCATCCGTGTTGACTGGTCTGACCATTTGCCGGTGGCCGCTCCTTCTGTGTCAAAGCTGCAACCATTTGGAGCTCCCTCCCGGTGGAAATTCGTCTGCTGGAGGATCTTATGCTTTTCCGGAAAGCTATTAAAACATTTTTGTTTTAGTTTTTTTTTTAGCTGTCCTATGCTGTTTTTGGCCTCAAGTTGTGCTATGTTCTACCTTGTTGAGGCGCCAGGACGCTCCTTTGCTGGAGCAGCTGTGCGCAAAATAAATACCAATAACATAACATGACATAACATTTCCTCATTCCCTTCTTTTTTCACCTCTCTCACATTTTAACTCTCGGCCAACCTAAAAGAGCCTCTACGTGGTTCCGCAACACAAAAAACATTGATTTTGAGATTCTATGTGATTCTGCTACGCGTTCACTTCCTAGTCTAGACCCCAATATGGATGTCAACGATCTCACTCCCCTTTTCCTCTCAATCCTTACAGTCGAAATCAACAAGGTTGCTCCACTCCAAAGGAAAAGACCCCCCCACATCAGCTCCTTGGTTCAACAAACCTCTATATGATGAAAGGAAAAACCTCAGAATCTTGGAGAAGCACTGGAGACATTTTCCATCCACCCACAACCTCTCTCTTTTACCCTCAGCAAGATCAAAATACCTCCAGCACATCTTCCAGGAAACAACATCTAATTTCAGATCCCTCCTCGATTCAGCTAAATTCAGACCCAAAAAACTTTTCGACCTCATCAAAAACCCAAATTATTCTCCCCAAACCATCAAGCCTGAGGATGCTTCAAAGAAAGCAACTGAGTTCACTATATTCTTCGATCGAAAGGAAAAATCTCTGGTGGAACAGGTCACCCACCCCACCCCCATCGAGGAGCGAAAAGCCTTAGTAACCTGGGCGAACTTTGCCGCCATCTCGGAGGTTGATCTCCTCAAATGCATGCGCGAAACCAAACCCTCCGACCATTCTTCTGACCCCATACCCAGTGACATCGCCATTGATTTCTATACTAACACTCCTTTTTATTCGAACTTTTATAAATATATAGAGTGCAATAAATACAGAATAATCAAAAAATAATTGACAGTTTGTTTTCAATAAAATTCATCCATAGGTCTGAGACAATAGGGTTAATAGACACAATATAATTCAATTTCTTTACATCAAAATGTGCAAAAACAAAACCATTTAGTTATTCAAATTTCTTAAGACACATAGTTGTCGTATTATAAGGTACAATTTTAGGCATGGCTAGGAAATACGTTCCTACGCGTGTTTCGGCTGGGTGCCTTCATCAGGAAGCCATGTTTTCATGAAAAAATGCGACCTAAGGAATAAAAAAGACAGAAACTGATGCATGTATCACAGGTTGGTGTGTAACTATAACAGAAACGGTCCTACATAATTTAATTGGCATTAGGAAAGCAAAAAGGTTATATACTTAAATGCTAGAAGGGAATAAAAACATTTGTTGCATGCCACAAAAAGGATTTTATTTAAAATGAGCAGTAGATGCCGTGATTGTGGTATGAGACCTCCACCAGATAATGACGCAAACACTAGAAAGGAAAAAGGGAAGAAAAGTAGGAATCAAAACCAAAAAGAGCGTAGTAATGAAGGGGTATCTGTCATGCAGTAGCGTGTTAAAGAGGAGGATAAAAAGTTCCAACATGTACCAAAGATTATACTGTGCAAGTCTACAGTATATAGAATCGAAATTGAGCCATGTATTTATACCATGTGCCTTTCATACCTTGTCTATGATCCTAAAGATTCTATGATGAATAATCAAGTTAGGCCCTGTTTGCTATTTGGTAAAATCTGGAATTTAGGACTCTTAAGTTCGTGCAGGGAGTTCTAACGGAAAAGAACAGATGAAATAAAGCGTTAGACAGGAAGTGCTAACGGAGACCCTGAGGTGAAGGTATAGAGGTTCCCGTGCGCAAAGTAAATATCTTACCCAGGGAACGTGTAGAAGTAGATACACACTTTAGAAAGGGATCCTACCGTCTTCTAGTATATATATGTACGCTGCTGGCTAATATTTGGCAGAAACTGTGAAAACAATGAAGAGATTCCAGGTTCAGGAAATAACGAGATCGGGAACAGAAATATCACAAGGTAGTACCGAAGGGTGTCTTACCTGTACAGCCGCCGGGTCTATAGTCAAAAAGAGAAGCACGCCATGACAGAACGTTCAAACGGCACCGTCCTCGGCCATCCACAGGTGAAGAGGGGAATGATATATCTGAAAGCCAGTGGGCGAAAAAAAATCTATTAAAGTACGCCGCGCCTACCAAACGCCAGCCGTTTTTGCGCACCACCAGCTGAATTGCAGATCGCTTGGTGATGTAGTGTATGCCTTCATGAAGGGGAGCAAAAAATAGAAATGGGACTATGAGGTCTCTGGAAGCGATACTCGCTAGGCTCCATGTGTAAATAGGCAATCCCAACCAATGGCTGAGATAATAGACGCTACGGCGAAAATTGTGGTTACTTGAAAGACGAAAGCGAAAATGAAGCGACACAGAACTTATATAGATTGCGGGCTGGGCACCATCTTGGAATATCTTAAAGATGCTCAGTAATATGTATAACATAACTCATTAAATCAATTACAAAACAGAATCGATGTGGAAACGATTTGGGTTCATTCTGGAATAAGTGTTATATCTAAAAAGGTATTCTAGACAGGGGACTATTTCTGCAATGCAAATTATGTCAGAAATAGCATTGTATATCTTGTATATGATACTATGGAGAATAACCTCCGGGGTCATAGGGAGGCATGAAGGGAGTATGATAGGGCCCTTCATATAGAAAATTAAGAAAGACCTATATATAAGAGTGGGTCTGGCCCAACATATGGAAACTATCCTGGGTTATGTTTGATGACCTGATCTCATGGGATCTCACTGTTCATTCCGTGAAGGTATGTATCCAGAGTAAATATCCAAAATACCTCTTCGCATTTGCTTTTGTTGGTGCTTTGTGGTCTGGTGTTAACCCGAATGTTTTCTACAATGAGCCAACGTACCTCGTCCGACGTATGTTGTTGGTCCATGTAATGTTGCACCAAAGGTGCCTGTGTTTTACGCGTGCAAATCGCCTATCTATGTTCCATAAGTCTGGTAGCCATGGTACGTGATGTTTCTCCCACATAGCCTTGATTGCACGGGCACAGAAGAAGATAGATTATGTTTGTCGTCTTGCAATTCGTCAGGCCATGTAAGGGGATGTTGACCCCATTAAAGCAGAATTCCTGTGTCTCAATGGCAAATTGACATGCTGTACAAGACATGCATTTAAAATTGTCCGTAGGGAATTTGTGGCCCGAAATGGATGTTGGAATGTACTGGGTAGTTGGATTAGGCATGCGAGATTATACAACGAGGTCCTTAAGGTTCTTGCTCTTCCTATAAGCAAAAAGAGGTTTAGGTAGGAGAGCTTCTTTGGTTTTCACAGCATTCAATATGTGCCAATTGGAGTTAATGGCATGTCGAATCTTTTCATTCAAGGTTGAGTGTCTAGTGACAAACACTAACCTTGAGGTAGTCTTCTTGGCTTGAGGAGTGAGTAGATGTTGTCTGTCAAAGAACCGCGCTCGTTTATATGAGTCGCGCACCAGTCTCTTCGGGTAGCCACGGGCTAGGAATTTGTCCTTCATTTCAGTAGCCCGGGTATCATAATCCATGACATTGGTGCAATTCCTGTACAGACGCAGGAACTGCCCAAAAGGGATGCTGGATTTCGTGCTGTGGGCTTCACAAAGAGGTCCACTTCGAGAAAGTTGTCTTTGGTTTTGAAGACAATATCCAAAAATTCAATTTTGATGTTACTACAGGTCTCTGTGAACTTGATGTTAGTATCGCGGTGATTAAGCCAGGATACAAACTGGGAAATGTCCTCACTGCAGGCTGTCCAAATAAAGAACACATCATCTATATATCTGGACCACAGATACATAGATTCACTAAAGGGGGTGACCTTGTTGTAAATGAAGCGAGTTTCATACAGTGCCATGTAAATATTCGCTATCGTGGGTGCACACGATGCCCCCATGCTTACTCCCTTGGTTTGTTGTAGAGTAGCCCAATAAATTCAAAGGTGTTTTCTGACAGAATGATCTGTAAGCAGTCAATAAGGAACAGTCTGGGGCAGTCGATGTTATAACTATCCATAAACCATCTGACTGCCTCAATGGCTTCTGTCTGGGGTATATTTGAATATAAAGCCTCTATATCCATAGTGACCATAGTGTTATAAGCAGGATTAAAGGGTAGATGTTCAACCCTGTTGATGATAGCTCGAGTGTCACTGACGTAGGTTGGGATCTTTGAGCCTTGGAAGACTCTATCACCATTAATAAGATTCGGAATTTCATTTGACAGTCTCCTTGATACAACTTCTGGTTTGGGTCCGCAAGTCCCATTGGGACCCTGATCTTATACAAAACCTCCCATATTGTAGCCCTCGGGACAAGATCAAATGCAGATCGGAGGTCCACCAAGGCAAGAAATAGCATCCTCTTGTCAATGCCACCAGTTCTCCACTTGATAGTTAGAAACCGTATAATTTGATCTACTGTACTAATATTTTGTTAAATCCCACCTGTAAGTGGGATAGCACCTCCAGTCCCATAGTCTCTCTAGCATTTTTGTAATAAACACTTTCTGGATGTTGTCAATTAAACTTATGGGTGTGTAGTTCCCCTAGCTGGATCTATCTCCCTTCTTATAGATCAGGATTATTTCTGCTCTGTGCCAGGAGCTTGGAATAGGGGCTCCTGCTGTCAGGGCATTTGATAGAGAATTTATGTAGTGGCCCAAAGATAATGGTTCACTGTGATATAGATCTACTGGGATTTTGTCCAGGCCTGGAGCTTTCACACCTGTATGGCAGCAATCTTTCTCATACTTTATTTCGGCCATAAGCCATAAAAGTTTTGCAGTAAAAAAAGTTAAAATACAATTTGTTGGCATCAAGCTGCACATTGTTCATGGTGGGCTTCCATTCGGTCAGTATAACATACAAGACTTTTCTATTTAGATATAGGCCCAAGATACTAAAACACGGACAAAGCCATAGATCAAAACCTCATATTGTCTGCCATGCCTGCCATGCCTAAAGGAAGAATAAATGCTTGTTCTTGAGCCTATCATAAAATTGTGTTATAAAAACCGAGGTTTTCTACCCACTTGATGGCTTTTTGTTTTGGTTAAAACCATTAAAAATTGCATGTTTATGTCAAAATCAGCTAATAATAATGCAATAAGTTATATGCAAAGTTTATGTTAAAACTACCATCATCCACAATACAGTACTTGAGATGTAGGAATATATTGCTCACTTCATCATCACAGTTTCAGCCCCATCTTGCCCGTGCAAATCTGACTGCTAATAAATATTTGGACATGGTAAAAATTATGTATGGTGTCGTATTATGTATCATCACTCTGAAGGCATCTTGGTGTTTCCTAAACCCTAGCCTATTACATAACAGTTGAATCCATTTCTTCCTCGCCCTAGCAGAAGACAGGATATGCACAATGTCTTCAGTGTGGCCTCAGGTACATGAAGTGCAGGTTAATTCTCCCTCTGTTTCCCATTTTGCACTATAGCTCTTGATTTGGAGAGGTTCATACAGAAACTTCATGTACAAGCTTCTTGCCAAGTGTGGCTGAATAATGTCAAGAAACTCTTCATGACATGGGTTTGGTTTGACATTGAGAAATTGTGTCGTTAGTCTGCCTAGATTGAGGTTACGATGGAGTACATTTGGAACATGTTCCCAGTATATTTGTTTGAGGTTTTTCTTAGAACTACGCACTAGCTGTTGGGGTTCCATCCAATAAGAGGGTAGGCTGAGTTCTATAAACCCTTTCTTGACGTATCTAAGCTAAGGAAAGGTTAGGTGTATATCAAGTTCTAAAATTTCTTTGATACCCTCTCTATAATCCACCAACTCTAGGGTTGTCCATACCCTAATCCAATAAAGCAGCGGTCGTAGTGTTGCAATATTCCCTATCCGCTTAATATTTAGGTCATGTAACATCGGGGTAAGTGGTGTAGCTAATTGTAGCCCTAATATCCTTCTCATGAACTTGTTCTCCCCGGATGTGAGTTGTTTAGTGCTACTAATGCCCCACAGTTCAGATTCCTTAAGACAGATGCCTGTGCTTTTGTTTATTAATCTCTAACACCGGTGTCATCGGTTTATTCTTAGATGAGTTGTATTTATTGAGGACAGACCCCTGTGTAAGAACTACTGTAGATTGGTTTATTTGTGATTTCCATAACCACTTTCAATCAGGTGTTATACCTAAATAAGTGAAATTTAGGACATGTTCTCATTTTTGATTGTTATACATCAAGAAGAGAGAGAGGAATTGGGGACTAGTCCAGATCCCCTGTGGTAATCTTATTAATCAGCGACTACTAGTCTATCTAGACGTGTGGGGAAGTCGAAAGGGTGTATGTAGTGTGATGTATGTAAAAGGGTAGTGTTTAGCCTTTTAGAAAGCCCTCACCCACCAACCTAGTTGGTGGCATGCTTCATCATTGGGCCTACCCGATGACACCGAGTGTGTCCCGGGTGTGCTTCTACGCCTGATTACAGCGGAGCAGGCATATTGCTGAGTGTGCAGTGGTGGTGACGTGAAAAGTGAAAGGTTAAAAGCTGTCCAGTGATCCCAAAAAGATTACTTTATTGTTTGGGCCTCTGGCAGCGTTAAATGCAAGGCGTTGGATGTAGGTAGAGTTCTATTTGAGGTACTACTGCATCCAGTGGGTGGTCTACATGTTTCAGCCAGGTCTTGAATTGTAAACTGGCTTTCCTCAGGACCTATGTAAGTGGTGATAAAGTGAACTATGCTACAAGTAGTGACACAGAGCACAAACTATGTGCTGCAGGTGCTAAGGTGCATTATATGTAAGAGAAGAGGGGGTTTACCTCTCAGGACAATACTGTACAAACAGGACATACAGGACATAAAAACATACAGAAAAATGAAGTTTAGCATGATTGCATTGTCACGTCTAATCAAATTTGCTGTTACGTTCATGTGGTTGCGGAACTAGTGGCGGGGTGGTTGTGTTAACTGTGAAAACCCCGATAGATGCGGTATGGTGGGTGGCGAAAATATCGAGAGTAAAAATAGTGAGAAAGAAAGACTGGTTTTCTCACACAAGCGATTTGCTGCTAGAGCCCCATGATTATCCTGGCAGGGGTACTGGCTGTTAGGGAGAAAAAAAATGCGAAAGGGGTGTAGGCCCACTGGCCAATGGTAAAGGTCTGAAAAGGAAAGGTCTTACCGATCAGTTGCGTTGTAATTCTGCCTCATGGTCGACTTACTGCATGTGAGTCCACGACCCTCCTATCAACCTGTTGTTGCTACCACGGATCTCCGATGATACTAGGGCCGGGTTCGGGTGTGGCCTTAAGTATCGTACATAGCTGGCCCGGTGTTTTCAATTAGCGAGTATTGGGAGTAGCGTCTATGGAGAAATGAAGAGAGACATAGACAACGGGCTAATTCTAAACGCTCCGCCTGCTCGGATGACGAGTCAGCAAAGCGTGGATGTTCCTTCCAGGCAGCGTAGCGAGTGACGTGCACGTTGGAAGTCAAGGCAACAAGGTAAACACAAGGCGGCCTAGTGCGGGGCCTGTGGCATTGTATCTGTGTATGTGGTAAGCGCATTGGAAACTACATAAGGATGTTGAAAGCCGGATGGTAGAGTATGGAGCTTACGGGGCCATTGTAGCGTGTACGCTGGTTGTCATGGTGACAGGGTAAACACAGGGCCGATTATGGAGCTTACGGGGCCAGTGGCAAGGTATCAGTGTGAGTGGCAAATGCATTAGAAACCACATGGAGATGTGCAAATAGGGGTAACAGGGCCAGTGATGGGGCATCGGTGTGGCAAGGGCATTGTAAGCCATATGAAGATGTGCACAGTTGTTAGAGATGTGCACGGGAAGCCCGAATGGCGTAACTGGTCTGCATTAGAGAGCTGAAGGCCAACTCTGTGTGGCAGGACCCTGGTATTTGATTGTTGTGGCCCAAAAAAAAGAGGTGCTGGTGACGCCTAGAGGGTCATGGCCAAACCTGAACGCATGGTAATTCAACAGTTTAAGCTATGCCATGGGATAGAGTCGTTCAACCCATTGATGTGGGTAAACGGGCGGTAAATCCAACTCTGTTCCTTAGTCAATAAGAATTTGTCATTGTTCTGTGACGTGTGAGGAAAGTGCTCGATCACCGTCCATGACATGTCATTGGGGTATGTCCCGTTTGAAGATAGTGGTCGGTCAGGCGGCTGATGTTCTTTTTGCAATTTATAGTGCTCCTATGTTCAATAATTCTGGTGCGCACTTTGCGTGTTGTCATGCCCACATATCGCAAGGCACACGGGCATTCAATGAGATACACAACATTGGTGGAATTGCAATTAGTGTGATGGAGATGTTTCCAGGTCTTATCTGGTTCCAATGACAGTGTCTTAGATTCTTGTGTCAAGTGGCAAACCCTACTGTCATTGCATGGGTAGTGTCCAGTTACTGGGGGGAGGCCCCATGTGGAAAGGACTGTGTTGGGCATTGGTCTGGACTGTGTCCTTGGTCGTGGACTGACCAGGCGGTCTCTCAGGCTGCTGTTCCTTTTGTGGTCGAATAGTGGGAGAGCCCAATTTCTAGTGCCCGAGTTAATGATGCGCCAGTGTTTCTGGATAATCTTTGATACTTTGCTGGATGCTGCGTTGTAGGTTGTGACGCATGTCGGAGGTTGATTTTTTGTAGCCCGTGTATTGTCCTTCACTAGAGCTTCGCGGTTTTGGTTGCAGGCTCTTTTTCTAGTCATCTTAATGATTTTGTTGGGCTAACCAGGGGCCTGTAGTTTGGACGCCAGCGCAGATGATTGTTCATTGTAATCCTTTGTCTCACTTCATTCCCTGAGGATCCGCAGGAATTGACCAAGAGGGAGATTTTCCCTCAATGGCCTCGGGTGGAAACTCTCAAACCGGAGAAGGGAGTTCCTGGCTCTGGGCTTGTAAAAGGTCTTGGTTTTGAGGGTGCCTGCCTCGGCTGGTATGTGCAGGTCTAGGAACGCCAGTGTATTGGAACTGCAGGTGCTGGTGAATCTGAGATAGGGGTCTCTCTGGATGAGCCAATCAAGGAACACTGATAGGGAACTGGGGTTCCTTTCCATATCATAAAAATGTTGTCAATGTAATGGCGCCATATTCAGATGTTGGAGAAATATGGATTAGTCTGTGACGTTATGCGGCTTTGTTCGAAGTGGTGGACGTAGAGCCCTGCCACACTGGCAGCGAAAACGCTCGCCATTGAAGTGCTGTTAGTTTGTAAGTAGTAATCTCCTTCATATTCAAAGTAATTTTCTTTGAGTGCAAGCCTGGCGCAGCCCAGGACGAATTCCCTGGGTGTGTGGTATTGCCAGCTGGTGTCCATCAGGATGTCATGGAGAGACTTCAGGGTGGCGTCCTGGGGTAGGCTGGTGTAAAGACTCTCTACACCCAGTCCCACCATCAATTGGCTAGGCGGGTCCAAATCCAGGTCTTTGATAATGTTAAGTAGGTGCTTAGTGTCTTTAATGTAAGTCAGTGTTTGTTGAACCAGAGGGTTTAGAAAGAAATCCGAATATCTGGAGAGGGGTTTCAGGAGTGAGTTGATGCCAGACACGATGGGCCTTCCAGGTGGGGGCCTAGTTTGTTTGTGGATTTTGGGCACCGTGTAAAAGTTTGGTACCCTGATGTTTTTGGTACATAAGTAGTCGGCCTCTTGTTTGGGGATGAGATGTCCAGTCTCTGCTAGTTCCACTAGGTTTCTGATGGATGCTTGGAGGGTCTGGGTTGGGTCACTTCTGAGGTGTCTGTAGTTTCGTTCGTCAATGAGGAGTCGAAGGCATTCCTTGTCGTAGTCTGTTCTGTCCTGTAAGACCATCCCGCCGCCCTTGTCGGCGGGTTTGATAATAAGACAGGTTATTGAAGGGTTTGGTGCTTCCTAGTTGTTCGGCTTCATGGTAAACGGCCTGTTCAAAGGCCGATATTTCAACAGGGATGGCAGTTGGAGGGGGTAAGAAGGTGTATTTCAACCTGAGCCCGGTTTCATTGGGTTTGGCGATATCTTCCTCGAGCTCGATGTTGCTGGGTCCCAGCACTTCCACTCTGCACCTGCGTATAGGGTGGTTCTTTTGGCAGCCTTGGGTCGTGCTTGAGCTTGTCTTATCCCCCTTTGAACAGTGCTTAAGTAAGCCTCACTTCCTTAGATTCTCGTGTCTTTGCTGTGCCTCCACTCTCACCTCATGGATTCTCTGCCCCCCCCTGCAATCGAGGTCCCCCCACTGGTTTGTGAATTGATCTGATGAGCAAGTGGGGGCCTCTCTTATTTCTTTGTTGATGCAAGTGGGAAGGTGCTCAAAGAATGTGTCTGGTGTATCGCCGCATCTTAAATACTCTGGGACTTATTTACAAGCCCCTTGCGCCACTTTTGCGTAATTTTTAACATGGCAAAAGTGACGCAAAAGTGGCGCAAGTGACTTGTAAATCTGGCCCTCTGGTTTTATTTTGGCAGTTTGTTTCCGCATACTCTGTTGTTTATGAAGTGTCTTACCTGGGTGCCATCTTAGAGTCAGACATGAAACTTCTGTCTTGCTGGGCCACCTCTAAGCCCCCCTCCGGCGTGTCTTGTCTGATACCCGGGTGTGACTAAGCCGCGGCACCGGTCTCGTTGTCACCGGTACTGTTTTGGGGTCAGTTGTAACATCCCTGCTTCTACAATTTGGAGGGGGGCCGCCTTCATCCCCTCACACCCTGTCCCGCGTTCCCCACTCACCGATATCACGGGAAAAGGTGCTTGGCGTCCCGGGTTTTCCACCCTTCGTGAGGGGCTCCATTCACTCAGCTGCACTCCGTATGGCTATATGAATGCCGCAATTCCGCTCGTGCTCCTCTCCGTTATGACTGCTGGCCAATCTCCACCCCTGTCCTAGCTCTAACCTGCCTGTCTGTCATCGGATGCAATCCAGGGTTCGCCAGCGGCTCTTGAGCGTTCCTGCACTGTGCACCTCACTCACAAAGTGTCCGCTGGTGAGATTCATTGAATTTGCTTGCAGATTTGTCTTGTTTTAATGCTTAAATGAGGCCTCAGCAGCGGAGTCGTCGTGTATCACGTCCACACAGCCATCTTGGCTGGCAACGTCCGATATATATTTTTTTTAAGTGTGTTGATGGGATCTAAATTTAAGAGATTTATGTGCAAAATATGTGCTGAAGAAGGTTGGGAATACCTGGGATGCAGCCGAAATGAGGCATCTACATTCTTCTACTCCATTCACATATAACAGGAAAGAAATATTGTTAATATCGGTTCTCATTACTTGTACGTAAAATGGGAGAAATTGTGTTTAAATGTTTGTTGTCTTTTTTAATATATGTATTTATGGAATTTGATTTAAGAGATTTTTTATAAGAAATATGGGATTTTTGTTGCATAAAAATGAGTAGACCGTATTATATTTTTTTATACAAAATTACAGAAGTGTTATTTGCAAAACACAGAGTAAGAAAGTAAAAGAAAGATTTCATCTGAAAAAGGATGTTTAGGGTCGAAATTAAACAACAATATAACTTTTGACACACCGAACAAAACTTGGTTCTACTGCTATTTCTATTATTTATGCACGGATGGAAACATGCCCCGCTCACTGTCACGTGTCGACTGTCCCTTGTGTAATGCACTGGTGATTAAATAATAAAATCAAAAGAATGACAACCCTGCGGTGCCGTTTTTGATTTCTGTCAACACAGTGAGTTGAATAATAGAGTTGTGAAAAAGATATATATCTTCCAGAAAACTCCACCAAATCATGAAGGCGCAGGGCGCTGTTAAAATCACCAATGTCTTGAAGGCTGAAGCAGTCTTGTCTACCCATTTTGGTAGTCATAGCTACCTTGATATATTTATATTCACTGAAAAAAAAAGGTTAGAGGGACGTTATAGTTAGGCTGATATTTCACTCGTAAAAAACCTGTGAAATTCAGCAGCAATAGTTAACTGAGCTAACTATAACTCGCACCTCCACAATGCACTGCTTATGACCTCACATATTACATCACTCATGACATGATCAGTGATTGTTGTTATGGGTCAGAACTTGGAACAATTTAGAGACTGTTCTTTGTAGGACAATATTGGCAGACTGTATGAAGTTGGATAACAGCTTAGATATACCCTGGTTAAAGTTTAATAAAATGAGCTTTGCCAAACTGTGGATCCCAGAATACTATACAAATCCTAAGACCCTAATACCCTGAGAAGTTTTTCATCTGACAAAATCAAATCACTTTTTTATCAAAGCCTTGAGCGAATAAGCCCAAACTGTAATTCTACCGGACATTCAGAGCCTTTTTTCCAGCCACAAAGACAACTTGCCATTTATCTGCAAATAGATCTGAACGAAAGTCGGACATTTTTGCTGACCAGGCTCCATTTAAAAACTGTAATTTTTTTGGTTGCTTCCCCTATTCAGGGCTCATGGTTCACATCACTCCCCTTCTGCCCCTTTGACAGTTTTTCTTGTCAAAGCACTATGCACTTTATCTTATTTTGTAGATTTTATACATTCCAGAAGAGTCAGTTTATTCGTCCATTACTATTTGCAGCAGGGATTAGAGCTCATGAATTGGCAATGGAATATTTACCTTCCCTTGGAGCTACAGAGATTATACATAGTATTTTAAAGTATCTTTTTATTGTTGTTAAGATTCGTTGCAAATGCTAGGCACTTTTAACGAATCTGTATTTTCTGCTGATGACAATTTGTTTTAATGAAAATGTAGGTTAGTAATCTCTTACGGCTCTTTTTGAGTCAAATAAAGTATATTGATTGATTGATTGATTGACATGATCAGAAACATCACTATTGTTCTGATTTGTCCTGGATAGGTGATGGTCCCCAGGACTGGGAGTCCACAATGGACCCCCTACATATATATTATTTGAGCCTCAAGGAGATGGTGGTCCCTGTTGCTGCGGGACAATTCTATTACTAATTGCCCCGGGAAGGTGGTGGTCCCCGGGGCTGCGGGGCGGGGGGGCCCACGCAGCCCCTGCACTTATTTCTATTTAAAGCCCCAGGGAGGTGGCGGTCCCTGGGGCTGCGGGTGGGGGTGCATAGCCCCTACACTTTAATATTTCATAGTACTGGAGAGGTGGTGGGCCCTGGGGCTGCAGGGGGACCTCACAGGGCCCCCCACCTTTGTGTTGTTTATTACCCTGGTGAGGTGGCAGTCCCTGGGGCTGTTTGGGGGCCCACATTTCTATATATATAGCCTCACGGAAGTTCATGCACCCCCTCAAAATGTAAGTTTCCGGCCCCGGGGTCCGCACTGCCTTCCGCTTCAATTTTTGATAAAGTTTCGGGGGTGGCAGTCCACCGCATTATTTTACTTGGTTACCCTGTGGAGGTGGCAGACGCCGCGGTGTGGGCAGTGCCGCGTGGGCAACCCCCACATTATTAGAAATCATACCCCTGAATTTGACCCACCCACCACCCGAGGCTTAGTGAAAATGATGCACGGGAGCCTGAGTGTCTTTTAAAAAAAAATATTTCTGTGGATTTGCAGGTCCAAAAATACATTTAAAAATCCTTTTAAACCCCAGTGGCATCCCTCTGGAACACCTGCACTATATCTGGGGGGTCAGGGTATTCCTACCCGGCCCCCATTTCATTCTTTTTTTACTTTTTACTTTTTATGTGGGACTTGGCTTGAAGATGGCTGCCAATACTTTGTAATTGAAGTGTTGGCAGCCAATCAAATTTTGGTTGGATCCGCAAGTCCACTGTAAGGACTTGTGGCCCCAGATCTCTTTATTTTTAAAACTTTTATAACTCTGAAACTACTGAACGGATTTACACCAAATCATGCTTTCTGGACAACATTTAGCTTTCTGCCAAATTTGGTGTAATTCCATTCAGCAGTTCAGGCTGAGTCATGTTAAAAAATTGAAAAATCCCTATTGACATAACATGGGAAAAACACGTTTTGGGAACCCCCTTTTTTCTCGGCCCAGCTGAACCAAAAAAAGGATATTTTTTGAAAAGTTCATGAAAATTCCTCAAGCTGTAACAAAGTTATCTGCAAAAAAAAAGCTTCCCATGTAAACTTTGGTCCTAACTATAAGTACCTACTGGCGACAGCGAAAGTAAAACATCCCAAAAAGCACTGAAATGCACCAATTATAGTTTAGTCAACTAACTATAACTTGTGCTCCCATCATTGACTTCGGGCAGTTACTACACCCAGCTCTTCCACGTGTGCTTACCCCTTTGGCTTTCTGCTGTATGTCATCCAAAGGTACTGCTCTCATTCCACAGCAAAGGCTCAACCCACATTCTTATCCATAAAAAAAAAAAAGAACATGTCATAAAGGAAGCACTATACAGTGCATGATGTGTTTGCTTTAAATGTCAGTGTGGCTTTTGTTCATGTCAGAAGCACAAGTGGGCAGGCAATTGATTTAAAAGAAGGCATAAAGAAATCTTTTGAGACAATCTCATACATTTCTTGAAGCAGCTGCCAGTGTGTTTACAGAGCCTAGCGTATTGATGTTTACCAAAGAGCTGTTGTAACTTACACAATGGTCTTTCATTATTTTTCCCTTTTCGAATAAAGGTCACATGGTCAGAGGACTAAGGAGTAACCTCTTGTCATTAAACATTTAGCAGTGGAATGTGCTCACTAACTGAAAGGCCTTGAACTAAAGGACTTCTGTTATACAGTGATTGTGATGGCCTATAAATGGGTAAATGAGGCACCAGGGAAATTCCTGAACTTCAGGATTCATTAGGTTATTATATGAGAAATCTGGGACATACATAAAAGATTTTTATGATATGCCCTGTACAGTAATATTCTGCATATCATAAGACATGCATTTGGTGTGCACAACATTGTGGAAGGTCGTTTATAGAATGTTCAGTGGGATTTCTTTAACCTTTGCAAGAAGACCACAGTCTATTGGTTCACCACAAAGGCTGTGGTGTTATCTCACACACTTTGAGTTGCAGCCCTGGCTAATTGTTTAGATGTTTCCTGTTTGGCACCTCATTGATGTATTTACTGGTTGGCCCAGAAAGCTAGTGGCTCTAAGGGAATGCCGGGTTGGTAGATGAGACTCTTACGTACAGCAGAATGCTTAGGTTGAAGAATAAGTGTAGGTGCGAGTTGAGTCTTTGCAACAGAATTGTAATGACAGCTGAAGCATTTGCTTAATTAGCTTGAGATCATCTCCATAGAAAAAGAGAATTGTCTCCATAGAGAGAGTACATCCAGCACAACTCTACTTTTTGTTTTCCTAAAGGGACAGTGCAAGTCCCTATTATAGCATCAGTTTTCTGTGATCCGATGTTGGGTTTGTCACTTCGCACACATTGAAGTACTGTTATTATCAAAGGCGTAACTCAATGTGAATGTATATTGTTTCATATACATAAACCATGCAAAAATAATTCTTTCCGTTAGGCTCTTTTGCATAACAAGATGAAATCATGGTGGTTTCGAAAAGCCGGTGGGGGATGCTGGTCAGGATAATAAATCAATTTTCAAACATGGCCTGCAAATGTCAGAAGAATGTTGGTTAGAAATGATGTATTATGTTTTACCAATGAAAGTATGATCTAAACAGATTTTTAAAAAAAGTTACCATAACATTTTTTAAAAGTTATATTTTTTCTAATACAGATCCGAATTATCTTTCTACTGGATGCTCTGACTGTACTGAAGAAGAAGAATGCAAGATCATCAATGGTGTTGAAGGCTGCCATTGCAGGAACGACTTGTACAGTAGTGGTACGTATGCAAGCAATTATTGCATAAAAAAGCAGATCTCATTAAATACATCACAATTACACTTTTTTGCTGTACGGTTTTATATTCAGTGACAGATAGGCTATTTCTGTAATAATAATTGTTGATCCCTTTTAACCAAATATCTCATGAGAGGGTATTGAATGGTGTTTGAAGATGTGCAGGGTGGCCATATTTGTTGTTCCCTCAAGTGGCATCTGTGGGCAGTGTTGGAACAACATCATTGGAGGGGTTTTTCTACTAACTTTTTTGCCTTCAATCCTCCTGTTTTGGCTGACGTTTAATTTGCTGGACTTAGGACTGTGTGCATGTTACCACTGCTAACCAGTGATAAAGTGTTTGGCTTACACCCAATTGATACAATCATTAAGGAGCAAAGAGGGAAAAAGAGAAACACAGGGTTGCCCTCCACTCACAAGTCATCCAAACAACATGACCCGGTTTCTAAGGCAATTCTTAATCCAAACGTGTGCAGAGTATTGTAGTTTTCTACATAACAAACACTCCCCTTCTTTATTCCTTGTACTGCACATGTGCAAGATTCTCAGATGACTGCCTGCTGCTGTGACCTGCTGTGCACTCTGCCACATTGATGCTGTACCTGGAAGGGCTGCTTTACTGCATGGAGCCTGCCTTGAACCCTCAGGGTAGAGCCCTACATCTTCAATTGCACCCAGGACTACCCGAAGTGACTCCAAGGGCTGTTTTGCTGGCCTCTTGTTCAGAGCCACAGGGACATAAAAGGCTCCCACCATCCTGAACCCACACCAGGGTGCAGTCTGAGTGAATTCTGAACCTCCAAGAGGTGTCCCACCAGTGCTGAGCCCTGGTTTGTGGTTTTAAAGGTACCCAAATGGCCAATTTCCAAAACGGAGACCTTTTGAACAAAACCTGCTCCGAGAGCCAGGAGGAGAACAGGACCATCCTGCTCGCCTATCTGCCTGAGGTGCATCTCCAATCAGATTGACTTTGCAGCTTCTCGCCCTAGGTTCTTTTCTGCAGCAACAAATCCTTTTTAGTGGCCCTTGTATGAATGACTGAGCACATTTATAGAACGCAAGGCTCCTCAGCAAGAGTGTCCAGGCACTAATAGTCTCCATCTACCTTTCCATTCACCCCTAGTTGCGGAATAACCAGGTTTTAAGCAGTTTCTTAAAACAACCTGGTCAGATCCTTCACCAAAGGGGTATTCGACCTCGTGGAACTGACCTTTGACTCGTCCCACTGGTGATTCTTGACTTCCATTTCAGTGACTAAGTTTGAATGTTAAAATCTTTCCTGCAGCTTCAACCCAAGGCCATTAAATGGTGAAGCTTCCTCTCCAAGTACTTCCTGCAGCCTTGCCTCTCTGAACTTTACCTTCTCAGACACTTTTTCCCTGAATTTTTTCGAGGTCCAAAAGTAAGCAGTGACCAGGCCTAATCGACTTCTTGTATCTGAAGCGCACTCCATTGCAGTCGGTAATATTTTTCGACTTTGACCCTGACCCAGTTTGGCTAGATGTTTTAGGTGCTAGTTTTTATTAAAAACTTTTACAATTCATATATCCGTTTCTACTGATTGGAGTTTTGTCATTTTGGTGTCAAATAGTTTTAAAAATGTACTCTTAAGGTATGTTTTCACTTTATTACAGTTTGTGTGCTGCATAAATACTTTACACATTGTCTGTAAGTTAAACCTAACTGCTTTTTGTGCCAAGCTACCGAGAGTTAAGCACAGTTTGATTTAGGGGGTTTTCTGTGATTTGTTTTGTGGTTCACCCTGCAAGAGATTATGGCTATTGCTTGACCAGAATTCTCACCCCAGTCTACCGACAACATCATTTTTCACAGCCGGCATGAAAAACTCTTCCATACATGAACCAGGCCAGAGCGGAAATCTGGGTTCCCAGGAGGCGCTTCTACTAAAAGTGTAAGGAACAAATGATGGACAGAATGCTGAACAATGCAAACATTCACCCCCAGTCACAAAGATCTGGGTTTCATCCATCGTTCTTTTGCTCACCACGCCACCCCAGTTTGGGGTGAATGTTTTGATTTATTCTTCGTTTTGTCCATCATTTGTGTGTCTTTTGCTCTTCTAAAAGTGTAGCATGGTAGGAGAATGACGTTTGGCGAAGCGGAGCTCTGCACTTTTTTTGTTGTGATTGTTAAGGCTGTTGACATTCCACTTCATGATACTAAATATTACCATTGATTTGGGGTGGCCACAGATGGAGAGTAGCTGTGGAAATGTCTGGCTGAGCAAGTTCCTTGGCCAACAATGGAAGAGATGGAGAAGGTGTGTGTGTAGCGTTTAAGTCAATGAGGATATGCATACTGTGTGAGTAGAACAAAAAGGAGAAAAGCGATACAAGAAAACAACCAAACCCCCAATTAGCCCTCTTGCAACCCCCACTGTACAATTCAAAACGGGAACCATCTATCTTCCGAGCACCATTATAGAACTAAACAACAGGTGGCGTGGTAAAGCAGAGCCCTCCCAACACATATTGTGTAAGGCAGAGTTCTTCAATCTGTGGGGCATGACCCCCAGGGGGGCAGTGGAGTCCTGGAAAGTAGGGGCGTGCCTTCTCCAGCCTCACTCGTGCCTGGAGTCCAAAAAGTCTGCTCTTGTTTTTGGAAAAAGACAACCGTCCCTGGACGGTTAACTCAGATCGTTAAAATGCTTCAGCTGAAGTTTCATTAATTGAGTCTCCTGTGCTATGAAAAGCCTTTGTGACTGGGTGCCTGCGTGCCTGAATGAAATGCAAATGTGCACTATGAGTTAACCTGCAAATTTAAAAGGTGCTTGGTCGCCAGTTTGGTCTTTAATTGTTCGAATCACTCCAAGCTGTGTGATGATAAAAATGCAGGCTTTTTGAGTGGTTGTGCAAAGAGTCAACAACTGCGCTGTTAAGTGCATGTTTTAAATCATAATTATATTTACACACCACTGAGTACCCATAAGGAGGTGTTGAAGGGATAGTAATGAAAATCCCATACGCTCTGGTATAACTAAAATCTACATTTTGGAAGCATCATTTGATCATAAAAATATTGCACATTTTATAGCAGTCTAACTTATACTGTGTGTAATGCAAGTATAAAATAATGACTTAGATGTTCACAGTGCTTTCTGTCAAAGGCTGTGACCTCATAGCACTAGGAATATCACTAATCTACACTGCACCAACCAAGATTTCATTCTATAGCTCTCTGGTTACACACAGACCTCTGCAGTGCATTAACTAATAAATGATTCATAGTGTACTACAGTGCATTTTCTACTGAGTAACAACTTTTTTTATTTATTTTTCATTTAAGCTGCCTACTATTTTATATGCAGCTACCTGATGGTGAAACACCTGGAAAATGTACAGAATATTTTGGGGTTTATTTATGACAGGCATGTGCTGCCAGAGCATCACTCATTTTGACGCTTGAGCGGCGCAATTCTCTCCACCATACCTACGAGGCGCCCCAAAGTCACTCTGCATGGCTTTGCATGGTCTCATATATATGGAGTAAGACAAAGCAGCGCAGGTCGCTGTGTTGCCTTACTCTGCGTCAAGGCGTTCAATGGGCGTTGCACGGGTGTTCCCAGGCAACACCCATAGATTTTGATGCTGCCCCAGATTTACAAAATCATGTAAGCATGGGGCAGCGAAAAACCTTATCCGTCCTCAGTAGAGGCGTAACGAGGAGAAATGTTTTCATTTCTTCACATTCTTCCCTCTTTCCACAAAGAAAAAGGAAACCCCCTCTTGGGCTGTTTTGGGGTTGCCCCTTCCTGCACAAAAACTATCCTTCCGAAGTTGGTGCTAGGCAGCAATTTGTGCACCAACAAAAGGGGAAGGGCCGGAATGCCCTTATTTCATACATGTGGTGCATTCCTGCCCTTTCACACATGCATTGGGCAGCGCAGCAGGAAGACTTCTTGCTGTGCAGCTCTATGCAAATTCCCCATAAATGAGGTCCTTTGTTTTTAACTACACCTTTAACCACACCCCCACGCTGACTGACCTTTGGTTTTCAAAACACTGTTTAATATCATTGCCCCATTTTAATAAGGATTTGCTGTGGGAATTGGGGAAATTTATGATTGTTGATGAGGAGTGCCAGGTTTTTGTCAGGAGGAGGTGCTTACGTCAAAAAAAGTTTGACAAGGGGGTCTCAGCATCAAAAAGACCTCTGGTATAAGGTAAAGGATATCGTCCTGCTGGCTAGTCAATATGTAAGTCAAAAAACATTAGTAGGGCGAATGTTCTTGTGGCTGTACTATTGTTATTGGATGTTAAGGAGGAGGTTTGGCAGAAAGGGCCTCATCCTGCATCCTAGACCTGGGCTCCCCCCTGAGCTGGAGGTCAAGGAGGCAGTGGGAGTCCACTGTGGTCGGTCAGTCCTTCTTCCAGTATTGCCACCTTGATCACTTCCTCCATCGGAGGAACCCTGCGTCCACTATTGCTGGTTGCACCAGTGTTGGTTCTGCTGAACCAAGGGACCTCCAATCCTCAGATAGGCAGGTGGTGCATGGCATATGAGATCTTTACGTTCTGCAGCCCAACCCCATGGCGTCTCCTGAGAGTCTGAAAAAAGCCCAACAGATTTGTGGCGGGTCATTAGATTGGATGGGAACATAAGCATATAGAAAAGGTTCATTGCCGGATATTTTGTTTAACAGAGTCAAAAGCTTTCTGATACTATTGGACCAGGCAAGTGTAGCCTGGTTAGATGAGGATGCAAGTTGATTAAAATGGTATGGGCCTTTTCGTTCTTGCTCCCTCGAGGATTGTGTCTGTGGCTTTATAGTTGAGGACCTTGACCATGGGGGTCCTGGGGGGGCCCTTGTCAAGGCATACAGCTGACCGGCTGGGAGCCTCGATGTAATTCAGTCCGTTTAGAACTTTTCAGGTGAAGAGCCCTCAATGCGGTCACTTAAAACCAATGAAGCGAAAATTGCTTCTACTTTTTCAGTTTTTGGCATCTTGTGCACGTTCCGCCAACAATTTGGCCTAATGTAGACAGGAGTTGGATGGTGAATTTGAGCCAATTGAAAGTATTGTCGTACTACGACCTTCAGCGTCAGAGACTCTATCCACTACATTGCCCAATCCTGGCGCAGGAGACTAACATCTATCCCCACTTCATTGACCTTGGTCTTGAGGGTTGCCCAAGTAGCTTATGTAGCTGTGCTTACAAAAACACTATGGGTTTACCCAAATGACCCTCCTATGCCTGGGTAGGAAACTATATACAGTACAGAAAAAGTGGCATGGAGGAACTAATATCTCTTGTTACTTATTCATAGGGGACTCAAATTTCTCTATCCATAGTCCAAAGTCCTAGTTCAGTATATGAAGAACTCATTCACCCAATACACATACCACGGAGACAATCAATGAAAAATATCAATCATTATTTTTGGTTATGTTTTTGACATAAAATACATACAAATACATATACATAGACAATTGCAACACAAACACTCATACAACAAAAACTCAAGTAACCAAACCTGTGTTACCGTAAATCTGAGGTACTGTTACCCCAATTTCTTCTGGTAGTCAGTGTTCACACATTTAATCTGGGCAATACACTGTGAGGTAGTCCTCTAAGCACACGAGGTTATAACACCTCTGTATTAATCTATCTAGTTGAAGTTAAAAATATTTGTTAAGCGCACGACTACCAAGCGGTTTCTTGGGGCAGGGGATGCAGACCCGGGGGGAGCGAGGCACGGACGTTAAGGCGAGAAGGCTTTTGAGAAAAGGAAGGTCTTCAACGCTTTACGAAACTCAGGGTAAGAGGCGGAAGACCTAATGGAAAAAGGGAGGGTGTTCCAAAAGGAAGGGGCGAGGACAGCAAACTGTGTGCCTCCAGCTTTTTTTTCCTGAAACGGGGCACAGAGAGAAGGGACTGGGAAGATGACCGTAGCCCTCTGCCAGGGTTATAGGATTTAATTTCGGAATTGATGAAATCTGGAGCAGAGCCGATGCGGGCCTGGAAAGTGGTGCATCCCATCTTAAAAAGGGCACGTTCTCTGATAGGGAGCCAGTGGAGGGCTTTAAGTAGGGTTGTGACATGATGTGATTTGGAAGACCATGGATAAGGCGGGCCGCGTGGTTTTGGACCAATTGGAGGCGCCGAAGACTGTAAGCTGGAACACCATTGTACAAGATGTTATCGTAGTCTAGGCGGGACAGAACCATGGCCATGAGAATAAGTTTCAACGCGGAAAAAGAAAAAAAACGGGAGATTTTACGAATTGTGCGAAGTGTCAGAAAGGAAGATGAGACCACTGTGTTAATCTGGGAATGCAAAGTGAGATGATTATTAAGTTTTATCCCTAATGTTTTGACTGAGGAGGAGGGTGATGGGGGGGTTCCTAGGACAGACGGCCAAAACGAAGGGGTCCAGGAACTGGGGCAACTACCTACAAGTACCAATTCGGTTTTATCAGGGTTTAGCTTGAGGTGGTTGCAATTCATCCAGTCCCGGATAATAATCATAACAGATTGAAAATTGTGGATGGAGCCTGGGGAAAAAGAGAGATTAAAAATAAGCTGGAGGTCATCGGCATAGTTTAAGGACCGTGACCTCCATCTGCTGTAAAGCAAAAATAAGGGGGAAGATATATAAATTGAACAAAAGAGGAGAGAGCGAGGAGCCCTGAGGGACCCCACATTGGACCTTGCGTGAGGGGGAGGAAAAGTCGGCTAGATGGACAGCCTGTGTACGATCACTCAGAAAGGAGGTGAGCCAGGCCAGAGCAGGCCGCCCCGACACGGGTAAGAAGGATGGAGTGATCAACTGTGTCAAAGGCGGCGGACAAATCAAGGAGGACCAGTGCCTGAGGCGAGTTAATATCCACCCCCTCTCTGAGCGTGTCCATGACAGAAAGAACCACTTTTTCGGTTGAGTGTGACGGACGAAAGCCGGCCTGGCACAAGGCCAGGCTGCCACTCTCTTCCACAAAAGCACTGAAGACTTTGGTGACGTAACATTCCAGGACTTTGCCCAGAAGGGGAAGAAGGGAGATGGGACGATAGTTGGAAAAGGGAGGAAGGATCAGCTCCAGCCTTCTTTAAAATAGGGACTATGACCGCAGATTTATGGAGGTCTGGGACAATCCCCTGCTCGAGATAGTCATTGAGGAAAGTGAGAGGAGGCGTCGGACAGGCCGAAAAAATCTCTGTCAGGACATGTGCAGGGCAGATGTCCGAGGGCGATCCTGACTTGACTTTAGCGAGCAGGGACAAAAACTTTTCCTTGGTGAGAGGGGGTATTAGATCAAGCTTTGATAGATTGGGCGGGGGTAGGGGATTGGAGGAAGGGGAAGACAGAGGTATATTGGCCTTGATGACAGCGATCTTCTCAATAAAATAGTTATTGAGAGAATCACAGAGGGATTGAGAAGGGGAGGGTTTGAGGGTAACCCTATCTGAGGAGGCCAGCTCCTGAGCAGTTGCAAAAATTTCCCTGGGTTGGTTTTCGGCTGCAAGAATTTTGGAGGAAAAGTAATTAGTCTTGGCGAGGAGGATGGCTTTTTTATAGTCAGTCAAGATGGAGATATATTTTAGCTTTAAGGTAGGACAGTAGGCGCGCCTCCAAGAGCGTGCTGCCTGCCGCACTGTGAGTTTTTTCCCCTTAAGCTCAGCATTGAACCATCTATTGGCGTCATGGGCCCGTCTAATTTTGAGGCGCCTGAGTGGAGCCACTTGATCGCCTGCTTTAGAAAGCCAGTTGTTGATAGTATCAACTTGGGATGATGGGGGTAGATCTGCCAGGTTAGGACAAGTGGCAGAGAGAGAAGAACAGAGAAAGTGCATGTCTACGTGATTCCAGTTACGGGCCCAGGTATTACTGGGAAGAGAGGGTCTTTTTGCAAGGCTTAAATCAAGAAAAAAAAGATTATAAAATGATCAGACCAGGGACAGGGCATAACAACAAGGGTGGAGACAGGGATGTTGAGTGACCAAATTTGATCCAAGATATGACCTCGGACGTGAGTAGGGGTATGAACGTGTGATAGGAAGTTTAGACTGCACAAGAGTTCAGTGAATTCTTTCGACATGGCGCCCTCAGCAGGGTCAGAGGGCCAGAGGTTGAAGTCCCCCAGCACCATGACAGATGCATTGTTCACTGCTAAAGTCGCCAGTAGTTCCTGAAAGGCAGAAATAAAGTGCGGTGTATGCAGGGGAGGACGGTAGATGAGTGCACAGGTAATAGGAACCTGAAAGGAAGTAGATCGGACAACTAAACAGTCGACCGCCTGAATGGAAGGGAAGGATAGCTGTTGGAAGTGAAGTCCAGACCGAATAATCAAGGCGACTCCGCCTCCAACCTTCCCCCCTGGTCGATCTACGCGCAGGGCGTAGTAAGAGGAAGCGAGAGCCGCTAGAACATTAGGTAAAGAATCTTGACAAAACCAGGCTTCTGTAAGAAACAGAAGGTCTGGTTTGTAAGTGTCCAAAAAGATAAACAGTTCAAGGTGGTGCTTGACAGCAGACCGAGAGTTGAGTAGAAAGGCGGATATAGTAGATGCAGTGCCGGGGGGGGGAGGGCTCTGGCGTTGAAGTGCAAGGGGAATGCGAGAAAGGCATGTTAGGGGGGATAGAGGGCGTATGGTTTGCACGGCTGATGGCGAGATCGTCGATATGAGTAGCAGTGTGGGCGACTATCAACCACATGCCTTGACACAGGCAGAGTTGTTCCGGGGAATAAGCTAAAATACGGGCATAATGAGGTGCCCCTCGCCTCGGACGGCCGCAGACGGGCACAGACGGGCTTGCCTTTGCAGCGCCTGCTGCGCGTGTGCATGGGGAGTCCCTTAAGTAGGTCAAGAGCACGGGCAGGGTGCATTGTAAGCATAAGGTAGAACAAGCACTGTTGTGCGTGGCATGTCCTAATAGTGAATTACAGCCATTCTCGTTTTTCACTCTTGCAAGGCTACCTGTTCTCGTAGGCCAGAATGGGCGAGTGGATTATTACACTCTATAATCCCAGTAGACTCGGGGAACATGGTAGAAAGTCAAGTTTAGTATGCCTGAACTCAGAATAATAAAATACTTCTTTGAGTAAAGTTTATTTTAATATCCTGTGTTTGCAAATGCTACTTCTAGAAAGTTAGCATTTGCTTGCCTAACCATCTCGGCCCGCCCCTGCTCTTATGTGTATTTGCTGTCTGGTTTGTGTGAGTGTCAGGGCTGGGGGAAGACAGGTGGTGAATAGAAAGATTACACCAGGATGGGTGGGGGAGAGCCCCTTGACTCTGAATAGGCCTGTGCTCTGCCACCTCAATGCCGGCTCCGCCCCCTGGGGAGCGGCTGACGACTCTGCCCTACACCTTGTAAAGAGAGAGGGGAAGACCGTCAACAGAGTACTCCTGGACTGTTCTTGTCTTCACAATGCTGGCTCCACTACCTGCGGAGCGTCTGCGGGGCCTGCCCTGCTCACTGAAAGGAAAAATCAGACTTCGCAAAACAAAGTACTCACAAGCTGAGATGGACTATGCAAAGGCCCCCCTGGCCGGGAAAGACAAAAGAAACAGTGTATAAAAAGAGGAGCTTCGCTCCTACCAAATCCGTTCCTGTTTGGACCACGACGAATCTCTGCCTGTCTAGAAGGACCAAGAGAAGCTGAGGAAAGGAAACCTGCAGTTGTGCCTTGCTGAGAACGGAGAGGAAAAGACCAGAGAGGACCTTGAAGTGTGCCTGAAACGATCTCCAAGGGCTTGATCTCGAGCTTGCCCCCTGACCTGAACCCCAGGACCATTGGGTTAAATTCTGCCTGTGCCCGTCTGCTGCTGGGCCCTTAAGCTCTTTTCCCTCGCCGGAGTTGTGACTCGGGTGCCTTCGCCCTCCTAAGGTTGTGACAGCTCGGAGCTTGGTCGCCCCACCGCAGAGAGCACCGCTCAAGCTGGAGTCGCTCTCCGCATCAGTGCCGGGCCGACCGCTCTCCTGACACCTCGCCTGCCACGGAGCGTGTTGTGCGCCTCTCATCTTCTCCCACCGGAATCTGCACGGAACACATCTGATAGCCTCGGACGGTCCGTATGTCGAAACGTACCCGACTGTCTCGCTTTGCCCTCCTGCATACCAAGGCCCGTGCCGGACCTTAAGCAGGCCTTCCGTACATTGGTACCGGAGGCCCGGTGCTGCACCCGTCTGCCCGAGAACGTGATGACCCACTCAGATCTACAGGTACGACCCGGCGTACTTAAAAGAAGTACGTCCCGCAGGCCTGAACGGCGCCTCGCCCCGTGAGTTGCTCAAGACCCCGGATCGCCGCAACCCTCCACTGTCCCGCTCACCTGCCTCGCACCTCGAGGGGGCTCCGAGCCAGATTAATCCCCGGAGAACCGCCGGCCTCTTCCCGAGTCCGCCCTCACCTGAGGCCGCGCCTGAAACGCCTCGGACACCTGCAACAAGGTACACTTGAGCTCGATCCCGAGTTCACATCGGATCCAGGGTCCTCAACGTTTGATTTTCCTGTCGTCCATCATTCACCAACGGGTCACTTCACCAGCGCGAAGCTTGCATCTACCCCCAGCGTACCTTGCTGAAAAGAACACTAAGAACTATTGCCTATTTAAATCAGGTGGCCTCACTCACGAATCGTTATATGGTCTTGTGATAATTCTGCAACTAAGTATTTTTATATAAAGTCTACGCATTTTTGATACAACCTTATGACTGGTGTCCGTTTGTGGTGGGTCATTATATTTACTGTGTGTGATCATAACTGCTTAACTAACTATCGACCTGAAGATTAGCCATGTCTGCTCGCGCCACACTACCTAGAGGGTGAGCAAGGGTTATTTCTAAGGAGTAGCTCTCTTACCCTGACTAGAGGAGAGGGTCTGTGTTTGTCACAAGTGCATACCTGTGCCAACCAGAGACCCCTGAATCTAACAATACACAATGCAAAGTTTATTCATTTCATAGCTTCTTATAGCTGATAAATAAGTAAAATAACAATGGGCCTGATTCACAGAACAAACCTACGACAAAATCCTAAACTTACACATTTTGGTATTCACAGAATGCACTTACGATTTTTGGTATTCACAGAATGAACTTAAGACAGACTTAAGACAGACTTAAGACAGACTTAAGACAAACTTAAGAAAAACTTAAGAAAAACTTAAGACAGACTTAAGACAGACTTAAATTAGGATTTTGTCTTAAGTTTGTCTTTAGTCTGTCTTTAGTCTGTCTTTAGTCTGTATTAAGTCTGTCTTAAGTCTGTCTTAAGTCTGTCTTAAGTTTGTCTTAAGTTTGTCTTAAGTTCATTCTGTGAATACCAAAAATCGTAAGTACACTCTGTGAATACCAAAAGTTGTAAGTTTAGGATTTTGTCTTAAGTTAGGTCTGTGAATCGGCCCCCTCATATATACTTTGGTTTATTGTACAATTTTATATAAGTTTGTATCACAGCATGAGCATTTTATATGTATCAAAGTCTGTCTTCACTTGTGTTGTTTTCATCAATATTGCTGGGATATATATATATATATATATATATATATATATATATATATATATATATATATATATATATATTCACTGAAAAAACCATAGGTTTCACACCAGTTATAGTTAGCTGGAAATTCTACTGACATAAAACCAATGAAATTCCACGTTATAGTTAGTTGGACTCACTATAACTTGCGCGCCTGCAATGCACTGCTGATGATGTCACATATTACATCACTCAAGACATGGTCAGTGACATCACTCATGACATCACTGATGACACCATCCAGAGAATGTGTGTCTTTCTGAAAAATAAATATGTTTTATATATGTATATGTAAAGGTCGATGGAAAAATAAATGTTGAAATAAGTGTGTTAATGTATCTTTTTTTATATGTGTGTGTTAGTGAGTGAATGACTGTCTCACTAGTGTCTTTATCAGTAACTACATATGTTTTAATCTAGTATATGTGAGTATTGATGTATATAAGTGAGTATTTGTGAGAGTGAAAGATTGAAAGAGTTCCTGTTTAAATAAGTATGTGTTTCTATAAGTGATTGTTTAAGAGAGTAAGTATGTGTAAGTTTCTTTAGAAGTAAGGTGGTAGTGTGTGTATAGTTGTATATGCAAATAAATGGATGATCAATAGTTCATTTGCATGTGTGAGTATATGTGTGAGTAACTTGTGGATGACTGTCGGTGTGTAAAAGAATGTATAGGTGTTTCACTACATATGATGAGTGAGTATATGTATGAGTGACTATATTGAACTGTTGGTGAATGAGTGGATGTGTATATAGTTGGTGGTATTACTGAATTGGTTGTTCTAACTGGTATGGGTATCTCCACTTTTTGGAAAATGTTAGTTTCTATTTTTGAATATGTGTTTCAAGGGTTACTTTACAGTGAAAGGAGGTCTGTCACTCTGACACAAGGATGTTGTCATCAGTGTACCAGAATCTGTTCCTCTAAAGACCCACTCCGTGACTCTGCATTCCGCTGCATCCTATTCAGGGAAGAAGAAAGGAACCTGTGCATCTCTCTTTTTGAACAATGGCCGACCTAGGCCTTGCCTTTACCGAAGACGAAATCTCCAACCTAATGTCCACCCTGGGGACTTTCGAAGGACTTAGTACAGCAGGTCCGTCAACAAGACATAGCGATTGGGATGAGTTGGAAGAGTTGAGGAGAACCCAGATCAAAACCGCAATCCATTGACTATTGATGTCGGAATATTTGAAGGTCAATACTGCTCCAGCTGGCCTCATAGTTCGCAATGAACCGTTTATATTCCTTGACGATAAGACATTCAAGATAGACTGGTCACAAATCTCGTGGCGCTGCACACGAGACTGTATCGTACTCATAATCAAAACAGCTAGCAGACTGGCAACTGATCTCAAAGTAGAGATACAAACAATAGAAGTACGGCTCAAAAACTACAAATCACCAGCCAATCTAAAAAAGTATTTGGATGAACTTAACAAAACCTTAAGTGAATTCGAAATCACTCTAAAAGAGAACAAATATGAGAAACTAAAAAAAGACACCAGCCGATGGACAAAAAAGAGAATATATCCTTACATTAAAGATGATTACAAATCATCACGTGACAATGCTACGGATGATGAATCATCGGACACTGGATCTAACAGTTCGAACTCCAGCAAAAACAAAAGCCCGAGATATCAGGGTCCGCGAAGAAATTTCCGCCGCCCCAACTACCGTGGGACAAGGGGCTGGAACAACTACCCCCAACCTATGATGTATCCTCCACAACAATACGGCCCACCGCCTTTCCAACATCCTCATGGTTCATTCCCACAATGGGGATACCAACAGCAAGAGTCCAGATACTTTGACCAACCGGCTCCTTTTTTAGGATCGCGCCAAGGACGGAACAAGGGGAGGAACCGGAGGGGGTCCAGTGTACATTGGAACACCGGAGAGGAAGAAACCCCGAGGGTGTCAACAAGAAGCATGACGGGCGCACTAAGGAACCCGAAATGAGCTTAGTGGTCAATCTGACCGATACTGAATTGACTGAACCTCAAAAGAAAGTGTTGGAAAAGGGCTTGGGATACGTCCCCACTGCTACTATGGATAAATTTCATCTCTGTAAAGAGGTTCAGGAATTCATAAGACGATTGAAACTCCAGGTCTTTTTTAAAGACAAAGAGGACAATAGTGAGCAAGGCGATACCGGACTAAACCCCAGATCTACCTTCACTCCAATGGACAACACCCTTCCCATTGAACTTCTCACCTTCGAAAAGGCGGTCATGAAGGACCTTGATGAACTGGACCCACTACACAAAAAAGTTTTCCAGAACATCTCCAAGGAAGAAAGACAAGCATTGCGGGAATTGAGTAACAACACAAATATTGTAATAAAACCAGCAGATAAGGGGGGTGCAATTGTGATACAAAGTAAAGAACAATATGACAGGGAATGCACCAGACTATTACAAGATCAACGCATCTACATGGTCCTCTGCTCTGACCCCACCGAGAAGATATCCACCAAGATTAAAACAATGGTGGAGGAAGCTTTGACCCACAACTGGATCACCAAAAAAGAAGGAGATTTCCTATGTCAGAAAAAACCAAAAACCCCATATCTGTATACACTACCTAAGATCCACAAAAACCTGCAGAATCCCCCAGGTCGACCGATCGTCTCAGGGATTGGGTCGGTACTGGAACCTGTATCTAGATTTGCCGACGCCTTCCTTAGACCAATTGTCCAGAGAACGTCCACCTATCTTAAAGATACGAAGGATGTGTTGAACTTACTTGAAGAACTGACATTTGACCCTAACACACAGCTTCTAATCAGCTGCGACGTGGAGAGCCTTTATACCAGTCTGCCCCACAATGAGACTCTTGCGATAATTGAAGATGTACTATTTGAAGATGATTGGGACTATCAAACTCCACGGAATGTGGTTACAGAATGCTGTTCTTTGGCATTGAAAGAAAACTTCTTTGAACACAATGGCACCCTCTACCTCCAAAAGCACGGGACCAGCATGGGGAGCACTTTTGCTCCCAGCATAGCTGGTCTCTATGTGCACCAACTGGAGGTCACGAAGATACTAAACCCCAGGAATCCTTTCAGACCAAACATCAGGGTTTGGAAAAGGTACATCGACAACATCCTTATCATCTGGGATGGAGATGAAAGGACCTCAAGACAGTTCTTAACCTGGTTAAACTTCCAAGACGAGTTCCTGAAATTCACCAGTGTCACCTCCAACAGCAACCTTGTATTTCTGGATTTAAACATCTTTCCAAAAAATGGCAGACTGATGACAACAACCCATTTCAAGAGCACTTCTAAGAACTGCTTGCTCATGTATCAGAGCTTCCACCCGAAACATTTAAGGGACAATCTACCATATGGCCAGTTCCTGCGCCTTCGCAGGAATTGTACAGAAATTGGTAATTTCAAACAACAGTCAAAAGACCTGCGAAGGAAATTGGAAGCTCAGAGGTACCCTAGCAAAATCATTGATCAAGCTTACAAAAGGGTGAGAAACAGCTGCAGAGAAAGCCTCCTTGAAGATAAGACATCGAAGGAGGAAGAACGTAGACCCATCTGTGTCACCACTTACAATACAAGCTCAGATCAGGTAGCCAAAATCATCACAAAAAATTGGAAAATTCTGAATAGTGGTGGTTTAGAGATACCAAAACCCATTTTTTCCCACAAAAAAGCGCAAAGTGTCAAAGACATTCTGGTACATACCAGACCAAAATCTGAAAGAATCAACCTACAAAGGAATCCCAATTTTGTACAAGGACACTATCCATGTGGAGGATGCAAGGTGTGTTGCCTAACCAAAAAGAGTAAGACACATACTTTTAACAATGAAACGAAATGGGAACAGAGAGGCTTCAGTAACTGCAATAGTCTCAATGTTGTGTACTTAATCACCTGCCCGTGCAAACTTGAGTATGTCGGCATGACAAGCAGGGCTGTGAAGATCAGAATAGGCGAACATAAGAGTACAATAAAATGCAAAAAAAACAGCACAAAACTGACCAACCATTTCATAGAGAAGGGTCACAAACCTGAGGACATATCTTGGACTGTCATAGAACAGGTGGACAATGAGACCTACCTTCTCGAAAAAGAACAAAGGTGGGTCTTTCGAATCAAATCCAACAAGCATGGTCTGAACGATGAAATACCCTGGGGCCAATTATGATCAAGGTCGCAATCATCCTTCAGAAAGTCGGATGAAAAAAGTCCCCATTGACTCCATAATGCCTGTCCCAATGTCCTCCCCGTACCAAATATATGTGTAACATCAAACGCCAAAATTGAACTATGTTTGTTTTGCCACCCTAAGCCCAACATGGAAGTGATCCCACAGTATCCACTTCACAGATATTAATACCAATGTGAAAGCGATATCTCTAGTCTTTTCAGCAAAAAAGACCGCTATATGTAGGACACCAGCGTCACCGCCAATACCCTAATGGAACTATGGTGTAGTTTTATTTATTTTTATGACGCTAGATTTTGCTTTACTTGTTTTACTCTCCATTATTCTACAACATGTGTGACAAGTCATCTGTTGACATGAACATATGAATGTTTTCATTTTTTTTTAAAAACCGAAAAATGAACTATATGCATCCACAGACTTTGCAACACGATGCGTTTACCTAACAATCCCGCTTTTTCACAAAAAGGATATTCAACAATATTGTTCCATTTGGCTCTCGAGGTAACGTTTAATTTACAGGTCTCCCCATGCAGAAGAAAGACTATCAGGAACCAACTTCCTTTTCGCCCGTTGTCCCATTGACGACGGCCATCTTGGGTTAGCGGTTCAGCGTCTCATTGACACGAGGCGCACTGGATGACAACACTAATTGTTTCTCCTTTTTTTAAAATACCGCGAACAGTGAGATGGCAGTAACCCACGGAGCGGCACAAGGGTAGGAACGAGGCATTGAACTCGGGCGGTATATGTAAGTAATAGACTCTGACCACGAGTCTCTAACAACTTTGGTCTTGGAGGCAAACAAACGAATTACGCAGGGATCGGTGTTTTACGAAAGGGTGCGGTTTTCTTTTACAGTTCACCGAAAGAAAAACCCTTCGTCTGCCGACTCATGGGGCATGAAATTTATGTTCAACGAGTATCTATTAACATCTTTACTTTAGTTGGGTGATGTTGCGCACTAAGCTAAAACTTTTTTTAACCGAGAGTGCATTAGGTCTCCTAGGACCCTTTCCTTTTTAGGGATGCTATCTGTCTGCATTGAGTGACGTGTGTGTGTGTATTTGGAGATGCCACAGTCCTCATATCAATGAGGCTAACGACCTGAAGAATCAGGGGAGTGACATTATTCTTTCCCCCCACATAGGAAGCCTGTAGTGCGTGCTTCCTGTGTGTAATTTTGCCAATAAATAATGGCATTTTGAATACTGAATCATGTGCATAAGTATCCAATACGAGTGTATTTATTGTGCTTTGTTTCTTTTTCCATTTTCCTTTACAGAGACCGCAATAGGTCAATATTTTTGACTATAATTGATAAACTATTATGTTTTCAATGGGGCCAGCTCATGCCCCATAGTCCAAATTAGTAGCCTATTTTTGCTGCTAGTTTGTAGGACAATAGGCTTACCAATTTACAACCGAGCATTTTCTAGTAGGGACCATTAGAAGGTCCTGATGAGTAGGCAGTAGGGGACTGCCTACGAAACATGTTGACCAGGTAGTAAGCTAACTGCTCTACCACAAAACCCCCTTCTTAATATTCCCAGCCAGAGAAGTGAATACATTATTTTTTCTACTAGCCAGGGAACTTTTAATTTTTCTTCTTTTTTATCACTCTTCACTAGTTAGGTCCCTACACTTCACTGACACTTCTGCACCATCACATAGCCTTTGTCACAAATATCTAGTGCTCCCACGTAGTCCGTAGGTCGTAGCACGCCCCGCCCCGTAGAGGGACGGGAAGACCCCCATGATGAAGCATGACACTATTGGATTTTTTTAGTGTGTGAGGGGTATTTTAAAAAGCACATAAATGCTCTCATCTTTCCACCGTATAAGAGAGAGTTTTTTTCCCACTGAAATAGATTAAAATAAAATAAAAAAAACATCACATGTTGATAGAATCTCTTTGTTTATGCAAGATTTTTAGGAGGGTGATTCTATCATTGCCTCTACACTTCCCTTTTTGTTTTGGAACAAGGATGGTGTCATCAGTGATGTCATGAGTGATGTCACTGACCATGTCATGAGTGATGTAATATGTGACGTCATCAGCAGTGCATTGCAGGCGCGCAAGTTATAGTGAGTCCAACTAACTATAACGTGGAATTTCATTGGTTTTATGTCAGTAAAATTTCCAGCTAACTATAACTGGTGTGAAACCTATGGTTTTTTCAGTGAATTTAATAGGTTTTTTAAATGCTAATTCCTAACTATAACTGGTGTGAACCCTATGGTTTTATCAGTGAATTTCATAGGTTTTTTAAATGCTAATTCCTAACTATATATAGGACCTCAAACCTATGAAATGTAATATGTTTTATAATGAATCCTATATTGTATATTTATATAATACTATTTTATTATTTTTGTTAAATTTTTTTACCCTGGTGCGCTCCCGGGGCGCCTACCGGGGAGCGCCCCGGTCTGCGCAATTTTGCCGCGCGCCCCGGGATGCTTACCAGGGAGCGTCCCGTTAGCACTATTGGCGCGAACGAAAACATCATCATGACGTATCGCGTAGCTGCGTCCGCGTGATACGCACGGCGTAAGCGCGCCCGGAAGCACCCACGCGCATACGAACGCGCTACGTAAGTGCCCCAGGGTGCGTAGCGTAAGCGCGTCTGGTCATGTGACCTGAAAATAACACTTTTCATTGGTTCATAACAGTTTTGGTTTCATAATGATGAAACCCCTGATCTTGTGACCTGAAAATAACACTTTTCATTGGTTCAGAACAGTTTTCTTTTTCAAATGATGAAAGCCCCCACCTTTTTTCCTCATTCTCACTTTGTACTTTGAGTGAGGAAGACCTGTTTCCAGAGCTATTACTACCTATTTCTACTCAGAAATGGCTACAGTAGCAGCAGCAGCTGGATCATCTGCCCCCCCACCACCATCACCACCACCACCACCACAAGGACCACCAGAACATCTCATTGGTGGTCAAGAAGAAGAGGAGGAGGAGGAGAGAAGGCAGAGAAGGCATTTCCTGCCTGAACACAATGCCCCATATAAACCTAAGGAGCACTTTATATGGGAGTTTTTTGAAATCCCAAGGGGTGCAAAGAAGGTGAACGCTGCAAAGGTGACCTGTCTCATCTGTGGTGCTGTGCTATCCAGGGGGAACCCTACAAAAAAATATTCCTTTGGGAATCATACAATGATTCGGCATATGCAGCGTTTGCACCCTATTAACTTTTCAGCAGCAGAGGTGAGAGAACTCTGCAAAAACCTACCCCAATCATCTGGCACAACCTCAACAACCAAAGAACCCACTCCATCGGGTCCAGGAGCAAGTCAGTTGATTTCAAGTATCCAACCAAAGTTTGGGGGATACAAAATTGTTTGTGTACATTGTGGGAAATTAATCACTTATGGTGAGCAGAGCATTACACTCATCATGCTTGCTGGTGATAACCACAAATGCACAAAGAAGCCTTAATTTTTTCCTGTTTTTTTTTTTTTGCTCCAGTTGAGCCGTTTCCAAATCCTTGTTTTTTGTTTTTGCCTATAAAAAATACAAAAAAAATATAAAACTGTTCATAAAAGCCAAAAAAAGTAAAAAATGTTCAAAAAAACCAATAAAAAAATATAAAACAAAAAGAATTTAAAAAAAAGTTCTTTTCAGAACTACCTCCCATTTATAAAAAAAAGGCTTCATTTTTTAAAAAGTCTGTCATTCTTTTTTCCCCATGGTACGCTCCCCTGTGCGCTCCCCGGTGCGCGTACCGGGCGCTCCCCCGCGCAAATTACACTTCTTGTGTCTCGATTTTACCGAGACACAAGATGGCGGCCGCTCCGGACTGTTTCGAATGTTTACAGACACCCGAGAGCCAATCAGCTTTCCGTGCACAAGTCGCGTGGCGCGCCCGGTGCGCTCCCCGGTGGGCGTACCGGGGCGCTGCCATAGATATATATATTTTTTGAACCTAAATTACTCAAGAACCACTGGAGCATATCTTGAGACATAGCAAAGGCACATCGGGCTACCAGTCCCTACAATTTTGCCAAGTTTGGTGGAAATCCATTCAGCCGTTCGGGCTAAAAGTGAGTTTGACCGCCCTATGGAAATTAACATGGGGAAAACACGTTTTGGGACCCCCCCCTTTTATCTCGGCCCCCCACTTCACGAATCCCCCCCAAACTTTCAAGGAAGGACCGAAGCTCCGCGAGGCAAATTTGAGGAAATTTTCAGGCAGATTCGTCAACCGGTGCCAAAGTTATTCACAATAGAATTTTGAGATTTTGCATTGAAAAAAATCCTAACTATAACTACCTACTGGCGACCGCCAGTAGGTAATATATATATATATATATATATATATATATATATATATATATTACCTACTGGCGGTCGCCAGTAGGTAGTTATAGTTAGGATCTACTTTCCATAGGAAATCCGCAACATTCTATTGGGAATAACTTTGGCGCCGGTGGACTAATCTTCGCAAATTTCTCAAAGTTCGTGGCCCGCTCCGCTCCGCTCCTTCCCTGAAAATGTGGGGGGGATTCGTCAAGCGGGGGCCGAGATAAAAGGGGGTTCCCAAAACGTGTTTTCCCCATGTTAATTTCCATAGGGCGGTCGAACTCACTTTTAGCCCGAACGGTTGAATGGATTTCCACCAAACTTGGCAAAATTGTAGGGACTGGTAGCCCGATGTGCCTTTGCTATGTCTCAAGATATGTGCTCTAGTGGTTTTTGAGTAATTTAGGTTCAAAAAAATATATATATCTATGGCAGCGCCCCAGTACGCGCACTGGGTGCGACACGCGAGGTGTGCACGGAAAGCTGATTGGCTCTCGGGTGTCTGTAACCATTCGAAACAGTAAGGAGCAGCCGCCATCTTGTGTCTCGGTAAAATCGAGACACAAGAGGTGGCAAAAACAAAGGGGGAAATGACCATAAGGGGGCAAAGTAGACCCCCCCTGACCCCATAGGTTTGATGTGGGGGCCATAAATGGGCCTGCGCCGTCACGATCATGTTTTCGTTCGCGACACTGGAGCTAACGGGACGCTCCCTGGTTCGCGCACCGGGGCGCTTCAAAAGACTACGCTCTCCGGGGCGCAGACCGGTACGCGCCCCAGGAGCGCTCCAGGGTAAAAAAAAAAAATATATATATACATTAAAAAAATTCTTTTAAATACAAATAAAATATAGGATTCATTCATTTTCAAAAATATTACATTTCATAGCTATAGACATTTGCTATTAACAACATTTTGAAATTCAAAGAAAAGAACATAGGTTTGGGGCCTTATATATATTTCAGTGGTTTTTTATGAGTAAAATGTTCAGCTAACTATAACTGGTGTGAAACCTATGGTTTTTCAGTGAATTTCAAAGGTTATTTAAATGTTAATTCCTAACTATAACAAATGTGAACCCTATGGATTTTTCTGTGAATATATATATATATAGTCTCTATTCAACACTGAATGTATCAAAGGTTAGATTAGAGTGTGAGGAGGTGCATTATATTATCACATGGATGATGTCATCAGTGATGTCACTGACCATGTCATGAATGATGTAATATGTGACATCATCAGCAGTGGATTGCGGGCGCACAAGTTATAGTGAGTCCAACTAACTATAACCTGGGAATTTCAATGGTTTTGTATGAGTAAAATGTTCAGCTAACTATAACTGGTGTGAAACCTATGGTTTTTTCAGTGAATTTCAAAGGTTTTTTAAATGCTAATTCCTAACTATAACGATTGTGAAACCTATGTTTTTTTCTGTGAATTTCAAAGGTTTTTTAAAAGCTTATTCCTTTGTATGTCGAGTTTGTTACCTACGATTTTTAAATTGAATTATTTTTTTATTAGCTTTTTTTTAACTATTAATTATTATTAATTTTTTTCCCCCCAATTTTTTTTTTCCAATGTATTTTTCATGTAGGTTTTTTTAGGTTTAAAGTATTTTATTGAAGCAGGGTAAGGAAGGAAACAACAGGGCAAGAAAAAGAAAAACCACAGGTGCCCCACAATCAATGCGTACAATACAGTAGATACATCAAAGCAGTTCTGTCCCTTCAGTAGGCACCATCCGGCTTGGAAACACAGCTTGTGCGCCTGTGGTTAAAGATAAAAAAGAAAGGGGGGGAGGGGGGGAAGGGGAAGAGGGAAGAGGGGGAAGGGAGGGGAAAAAAAAAAAAGGGGGGGGGAGGGGAAAGGGTTGGGGAAACAACCCTGCTCCACAACCTACCCAACCAACAAAACCCCCCAACTACCGCACCCCAACCCACCCCCTGTACTGTGCCAATGACCATCTGCTCTCTCCTCGTATCGACCCTCCGGTTGACTCCGATACTCAATGCCAACTCCGACCAATCAAACAGGCGGATCCGGTGGCGGCGTCAGCCGTAACAACCTGAGATACCTAGGGCAGGTGATCTCCCTGAACTCAGAACACAACAGGCTATGAAAAGGCGCCCACAGCTCCTCAAAAGCATCTGTATCCCCCAGGGCCACTAAGGACATCTTTTCCATGCCAAGGACATGCCACAATCTATGCAGCCAGCCGACAACAGTGGGGAGTGTGGTGGAGCGCCAGTGTATGAGAATGTTTTGCACCGCTGACCCTAGAGCTATCGCAATCTGTCTACCCCTTCTAGACCTGAGGGGGTACATCAACCCATTCGGCAAACCCAGTAGAACATAGGCAGGGAACCGCGGCAGCTCTATCTCAAAACATTTGTCCACCTCACCCAGAACCTCCTCCCAATAAGAAGCCAAAAGGGGACAGTCCCACAGTATGTGTGTAAGCGTGCCAGTTTGGCCACAGTTACGCCAGCACGACCCCGGTATTGACCTATCCATCTCATGTAATTTCTCAGGAGTGCGGTACCAGTAGGTCGAAATTTTGGTGAAGGTCTCAGTGAGCCCCGTGTGATAGGCCGAGTGGCGTGAGCGGTAGGAGATGTGGTCCCATTCTGTGTGGCTCAACACTCGTCCGAGCTCCTGTTCCCAACGCTCCCGACCGGGGTTGTGGATGTGAAAGGGGGGGGGGGCTGCAGCATCTTATACAAATCGGAGATTAGTTTAGCGTCCGACATGCGAGTGATTAACCAGCGCTCGTACCCCGTGATCTCCCGGTCCGCCGTTTCACGCACTTGGGGTTGTAGTGCCCAGTGGCGCACCTGCATATACCTCATGCGCTCCGTCTCAGGGAAGCCGTAGTCCCGCTGCAAGTCCTGGAAGGGGACGACACCCTCAGGGCCGTATAGGTGATACAAAGTGCAACAGCGGGCTGCCCGCCAGCGCTCGTAAGCACCAGGCTCAGTTCCCGGACCGAAGTCCGGATTGCCAATTAACGGCGTGAAGGGAGAGGGAAAAGTAGTAAGTTCATGCCTAGTGGCCACTGTGTCCCACGCCCGAAGCGGGACACGCGTCACAAGAGATGCGTAAAGGTTAGGGGGTCGATGAGCCCGCCTCAAGAATGGGACCTCCTGTAGTGTCCTGCCTGCTACCGCCTGGTCCTGGAACAGCCAGTGTTTGTCTGACTCCCACCGGCTCCATTCCATCAGATAGCGGAGTTGGGCGGCCTGGAAGTATTTCCGTAAATCTGGTATCCCTAGCCCCCCAGATTCAGGCGCCAGCGTAGCGATGTTCCTCTTAATCCGTGGTCTACGGCCCTGCCACACAAACCGCGCAATGGCCGATTGAGTCTCCGCGAGCCACCCTGTGGGGGGTTGGAGCGGCAACGCCCTAAACAGGTATAGTACCTGAGGCAGGAGGGTCATCTTCACTGCGTCCACCCTACCCAGCAGCGACAACGTGCCCTTATCCCACCGACCCAGTTCCTCTCTGATTTTCGTGCTCAAAGCCGCATAATTGGCCGTGACCATCGCCGGGAGGGAGGGCGCCAACAGGATCCCCAAGTACGGAATCCGGTCCCTGGACCAGCTTAGAGGGTAAAGCCCCTGCAGTTCCGCCCTGGTGGCGCTGGTGAGCGAAATGTCGAGGGCAGCTGATTTCCCGAGGTTCACCTTAAAGCCCGCCACCGCGGCGAAGAGGTCCAATTCCGCAATGCTAGCCGGCAGCGACCTCCGTGGGTCATCGAGCGTCAAAATGGCGTCATCTGCATACAGGCTAATCGCGTGATGAAATTCGCCCATCTTGACTCCGACGATATCGGGGTTCTGCCGAACCCTTTGAGCAAACGGCTCCATATAAAGAGCAAAGAGCAAAGGGGACAGTGGGCATCCTTGTCGCGTACCCCGTTCTATGGGAAAGGGCCGGGAACTGCCTCCGTTCACCCGGACCACCGCGGACGGGAACCGGTAGCAGTTGAAGATCAGAAGCCGGAACTTCTCGCCTATCCCGAACTTGCCCAAGACCCTCTCCAGGTAGGGCCAGTGCACCCTGTCAAACGCCTTCTCCGCGTCTATGGAAAGGAGCATCCTTTCCCCGGGATCCTGGAGGCCTTCTCAAGGATATGAGTCACCCTCTTCGTGTTGTCCACTGTCTGCCTGCCAGGCACAAAGCCCGCTTGATCCGAATCGACCATGCACGGGAGATGAAGTGCCAAGCGTGCTGCCAATATGCTGGTGAACACTTTCAAGTCCGTGTTCAGCAGCGAGATAGGACGATAGGACCCACAGGCAGTCCTGTCCTTGCCCGGTTTCGGGATCACGGAGACTGTGGCCTGAAGAAATTCGGGGGGAATGGCACCCGGCTGCGCGAACGTGTTGAAAAGGCGGGTCAACAGAGGCGCCAGCTCCTGACAGAAGGTCTTATAAAACAGAGGGATGAAGCCATCCGGTCCCGGGGCCTTGCCCGGTTTGAGCCGGGAGATCGCCGTGACCACCTCCTCGATACGGATCTCCCGTTCCAAATACTGAGCCTGATCCGGCGTTAACGATGGGAGCGGCACCGACTCCAGATAGTCCGTCTCCGCCCGGGCGGAGGGGGCCTCGCCAGTGTAGAGGTCTGCGTAAAAACGACGGAAAACGTCGACCGTCTGTGCAATAGCGTGTCCCGGAGTCGCCAGACCCCCCTCGGCCGAGCCAACGGGGGCAGATTGAAAGTACCCTCCACCGGCGCATGATCGGAAAGAGAGAGGACCCCCATGTCAGCGTTCGAGGCTAAAACGAGCATCGGACCCGACACAAGTAGATGGTCCAGTCGCGCATAGGACTTGTGTGCGTGTGAGAAGTAAGAGTACGCGTGGGTAGCAGGGTGGAGGTGGCGCCACATGTCATGCAAGTCCAGCTCCTCAAGTCGGGTGCAAACCGAGCCCGAAAGCTCTCCCAACTGGTGGCGCCGTTGCACAGACCTGTCCAGAGCCGCGTCGAATACCAGATTCAGATCCCCCCCCAACACTATGTGCCTATCAGAGGTGGACGCCACGTCTTCCAGTACCCTGTGCAAGAATTGATCCTGGCGATCATTGGGGCCGTAGATAGAGCCTACAGTCAGCACCAAGCCACCCACCCTAATCCTGTATGCTAAGAGCCTCCCTTTCTGTTCCGCCACTTTGTGTAAGATCTCCCCCCTGAACCCCCTGGAGAACAGAAGTGCCACCCCTGCCGTTTTGGAAGCGCTGGAGGAGAAAAGCTGCGTGGGGAACTTGGGGGTACGCATTCTGGGACAGTCTTTGGCCAGCAGATGGGTCTCTTGTAGCAGGCAGATATCAGCCTGGGAGTTCTCCAACAGAGACAATACCGCCCGCCTTTTAACCGGATTATTCAGCCCTTTCACATTCAGAGTAACAACTTTAAGAGCCATCAAGGAGGGGAATCATTGAAACGCACATAGGTGGGCAAGGCCCAACAAGCGAACATGGAGGCCACCTCACGAAACCTCAGCGCACAGCAAACACAGACATCCCTACGGCACAGTACAGTCCCCGAAACCCAAAACCCCACAACTAGAGGAACCCCCCCTCCCCTTGGAACTTCACACACCCAACCCCACACCACTCCCAACTTCCAGCCCCCTTGCAAACCCTCAAACTCAAAACACCCCCCTGCAATTCCCATTCCCGCTCCCCGCTTCTCAAACTATGCGAAGAAGTCATTGTCCCAGTCCGGTCCTTATCGGACAAGGCCGTGGAAAGTCAGTCTAGTGGACGTCCAGCCACCACCACCTGCACTCGCCATCCTGCCCCACCCACCCCCAGAACCCCCGCACCTGCAATAAGAAAAGGCTAGTGCAGACTCCCCCCGGAGTAAGTTTAGGCCGTCAGGGCCACTTCACCGGTCGCCGTCGCTCTGGAGGCCTCCTGAATGGCGGCCGACATGTCCGCCCGAATCGTGGGCGAGTCCGGTCGCTCCGGCGGTGGGGAGCGCCTCTCCCCAGCCTGCTGCCAACCGTCCCGAGTGCTTCGTCTGCGGCGCGGCGCCGGGGTGTCTGTATCCGATGCTGTGATGCCCAACACCGCGCAGACATCCTGGAGGGACCGGAGCTGGTGCAATGTTCCGTTCCACCGAAAAATCAGGCGGAAAGGGTGCCCCCAAGAGTACTGCGTCCCCTGCTCCCGGAGGAAGTCCGTGGCGATTTTAAAGGATTTTCTCTTCTGCAGTGTGACCGTAGATAAATCCTGATATAGGGCCACCGGGTGGTCTCGGAATCGGAAAGGCTGCTGCCGCCGCCGCGCCTCGCGGAGGATCCGCTCCTTCAGGGGGAAGTCCGGCAGGAAGGCCAGGATGTCCCGGGGGGGCGCTGTAGCCCTGCGGGGGCGGCCCACCCGGTGCGCCCTGTCGATGCGAACCTGAAAGTCTTCTGACTCCCCTAAAATTGCACGGAAGAGGGCCTCCAGGTATGCGGTCACGTCCTCACCCTCCTCGCCGGACGGGACGCCTCGGATCCTGATGTTATTCCGCCTGGACCGATTTTCGAGGTCCTCGGCGTGGGCCTGCAGCTCGATCTGTTGCTCCCGCAGCCGCAGGACCTCTTGCTGCAGGTGGGTGATCTCCTCGTCCCTGGAGTGACCAGCTTCCTCCACGGTGTTGACCCGCTCCCCCAGGGAGTCCACCTCTCTCCGTACCTCGCGGACCTCCCCGGCCACCTCCTGCTTCAAAGTCTGAAAATCCTCCCGTAAGGAGCTGAACAGCGACTCAAGGAACGATCGTGTCACCGGGGGCTCTCCGCCATCAGCGCCCCTGGAAGGGGCCGGGGAGGTCGTGGCGGTTTGGCTCCGTAGGGCACCGCGCCCCAACATGTCCGGCAAAGTCCGATCGCCCCTCCTTTGTCCCCTAGCGTTCGACATCCCGGCAGCACGGGAGCCAACGATGGCCGTCGCTCGGCGAAGAGGTCACCAGGGCCAGGGCAGCTATACACCGGCCAGGAAGCACCGCCACACAGAGACCCCGAGCAAGGCCGGGCAGCCGGGCCGGAGTTCACAAAATGGCCGCCCGTTACAGTCAATGGGCCAACGCCCAGGGAGTGAGGCCTACCCCCGCTGCAAGTCCAGTGGCGAGAAACACAGCCGGAGGGCAGGCTCACGGGTCACGGGCAGCCGGGGCCGGCACTCCTAGGGGAATATCTGCTCCGGGGGGCGCAACACCACTCCTCCACAACCGGGGTTGGGCCGGAACGGCCGCACGGGGCGAGTACTCTCAAGCCCCGGACTTGCGTAGCAGCCGGATGCGGGCTCCGCCTCCGTCGACCTCCTCCGTTCAGCTCCGCTCTCGTCGACCTCCTCCGGTCGGCTCCGCTCCGCTGGCGAAGTCCCCTTCGGCACCCACTCGGGCACCGCGGTGCAGGCACTCCAGCGGGTCACTCACAGGCAGCAGAGCACACCGTCGAGACCCCAAGCCTGCAGGTCTCGCGGCCTCCGGATCGCACACAAGCCGCCCAGCAGGCTCCGCCCCAGGCTATCTCGGTCAGAATCGCACCTCCGGCAGGGCAATCAAGGCTCAACGATCACTCCACACCACCACCGGGGTCTCCAGGCTCAGTCACCGCTTGATCCGGGGGGGGAATCAGCGGTTGCGAGCGGTGCAGGGTTTCAGGGGCCCGGGAGCTCTCGGCAAGTGCGACCTCTCAGCCCGCCATCTTGGCCACGCCTCGTAGGTTTTTTTTTAATCATTTTGTCTTGGCGCACTCAGGGTGCGCGCACCGGTAAGCTCACCCGAGAGCCCAGCGTGAGTGCCATTTCTTCGTGCGGAAAAAATCATAATAATGCAAGACATTCAGTAGCATACTTATAAAAGTAGTATTTTTGATTGTAAATACCCGTATTATAACTTTAAACGTATTTCCGTAATGTTAGCAAAACGTCATTTAGACGCGCCGCATCAGCGCCCGCGTAAACGCCCCCGGAATCGCCTACGTACGGGCCGCGGAAGCGCCTACGTTCGTGCTGCATAAGCGCTCCGGAGCGCGTACCTTAAGCGCGTCAAGTCATGTGACCTTAAAATAAATCTTTTCATTGGTTGTTAACAGTTTTTTTTACAACTAATGAAAACCCCACCCATTTCCTTCACTTCTTCTTTCACTTTGGAGACAGGAAGACCTGTTCTTTTCTGTTCTTCCTTTTTGTGAAAAGAATGGCAGCTAGACCATCCAGCAATAGTGAGGAGTTTGATAAGTTCATTGATGAAGAGCCTCCTCATCCCAAGTTCAAGGAACATTTTATTTGGAAGTTTTTTTCAATACCTGAAGGTCTAAAAAAGGTGAATGCTCCCAAAGTTGAATGCAAAATCTGCCAAACTGTGCTTTCCCGAGGAGACCCTAGTAGGAAGTACAGTTTTGGCAACTCAACAATGATTCGCCACGTCCAACGCAGGCACCCCAGAACTATGCCCGGGAGAGTGTCCGAGACCTGGCACGTAATCCCCCAAGGGATGGTGTCTCTACATCTACAGCAGGAGCCACAACATCAGGGAGAGGACGTGCAGCGGAATTGGAGATGATTCCGAACATTCAACCTGTTTTTAGTGACATTACTATAAAGTGCAAGCAATGTGATGAAATGCTTTGCTATGGTGAGCAGAGCATCAAGCTCATTGCACGCAAGAGGCAAGAACACCGCTGCCTTCCCCAGCCTTAATTTCTCCCCTTTTTTTGCTCCTGTTGAGCAGTTTTGCATTCCCTGTTTTTGTTTTTGTTCAGAAAAAAACATTAAAAAAAAGAAAAAAAAGTTATTTTTAGAACTACCTCCAATTCCAAAAAAGAGCTGTATTCTTAACAAATTCAAAAGGAGTGAGTGAAGTGGAGTGCAGTGAGAGAGGAAAGGAAAATGAGTGAGGGAGCAAAAAAAAGGGACGAGAGGGGAAGGGAAGTGAAGTAGGGGGATTGAAAGAAGGTGAGTGTGGGAGTATGGCTGAGTTGAGAATGAGGCTAACAGAGAGAGAATGAGGGAGAAGGGAGTGTAGAACTAAGAGGACAGAGGGAGTAAGAGAAGGAGTTAGTGAAGTGGAGGAAGGAAAGTAAGGGAAGGGAAAAGAGTGAAGGAGCGAAAGAAGGGAAGAAACAGAAAGGAAAGTAAAGGAGAAGGTCTTAAAGAAAGTGAGTGTGGGAGTATGGCTGAGTTGAACAGAGTGAGTGTGACAGAAGAGGAGTGAGAGACTAAGGGGACGGAAAGAATGAGGCTAACAGAGAGAGAATGAGGGAAGGGGAGTGTAGAACTAAGAGGACACAGGGAGTAAGACAAGGAGTTAGTGAAGTGGAGTAAGGAAAGTAAGGGAAGGGAAAAGAGTGAAGGAGCAAAAGAAGGGAAGAGAGAGGAAGAAAAGTAAAGGAGAAAGTCTGAAAGAAGGTGAGTGTGGGAGTATGGCTGAGTTATAGGGAGTGAGCGTGACAGAAGAGGAGTGAGAGACTAAGAGGACGGAGGAATGAGGCTAACAGAGAGAGAATGAGGGAAGGGGAGTGCAGAACTAAGAGGACAGAGGGAGTAAGACAATGAGTTAGTGAAGTGGAGTAAGGAAAGTAAGGGAAGGGAAAAGAGTGAAAGAGCAAAAGAAGGGAAGAGAGGAAGAAAAGTAAAGGAGAAAGTCTGAAACAAGGTGAGTGTGGGAGTATGGCTGAGTTATAGGGAGTGAGCGTGACAGAAGAGGAGTGAGAGACTAAGGGGACAGAAAGAATCAGGCTAACAGAGAGAGAATGAAGGAAGGGGAGTGCAGAACTAAGAGGACAGAGGGAGTAAGACAATGAGTTAGTGAAGTGGAGTAAGGAAAGTAGAGAAGGGAAAAGAGTGAAGGAGCAAAAGAAGGGAAGAGAGAGGAAGAAAAGTAAAGGAGAAAGTCTGAAAGAAGGTGAGTGTGGGAGTTTGTTGAGTTATAGGGAGTGAGCGTGACAGAAGAGGAGTGAGAGACTAAGAGGAGGGAGAGAATGAGGCTAACAGAAAGAGAATGAAGGAAGGGGAGTGTAGAACTAAGAGGACAGAGGGAGTAAGAGAAGTTAGTAAAGTAGAGTAAGGAGAATAAAGGAAGAGAAAAGAGTGAAGGAGCAAAAGAAGGGAAGAGAGAGGAAGTAAAGTAAAGGAGAAAGTCTGAAAGAAGGTGAGTGTGGGAGTATGGCTGAATTACAGGGTGTGAGCGTAACAGAAGAGGAGTGAGAGACTAAGAGGATGGAGAAAATGAGACTAACAGAGGGAGAATGAGGGAAAGGGAGTGTAGAACTAAGAGGACAGACGGAGTAAGAGAAAGAGTTAGTATAGTGGAGTAAGGACAGTAAGAGAAGGGAAAAGAGTGAAGGAGTGAAAGAAGGGAAGAGAGAGAAAGGACAGTAAAGAGAAGAGTAGTGAGGTTAAAGAAAAGAGTATAGAGAAAGTTAATTTTGTACATCAGACTTATCTTATAAGTAATTTAATCTTAATTACATATTTTCAGTAAATTTCATATCTGCGAAAGAGCAAAAAATAAATTTAATAGTTTTAATATATATTTTACAATACAAGAGACAAAGTAGGAGATTAAAAGTCATAAAAGGGTAGTAAGAGATAAAGTAGGAGTGAAGGACTCAGTAAGGAAAACAAAGGAATGGTGAAGGTCAGAGAGAATGAAAAAGTAATAGAGGAAGAGTAAATTACTAAAAGGATAATGGGCATGGATACATTCAGTGACAGAGAAGAAGACCAGGAGAGAGAAATTAAGTGAAAGTGAGTAAGATAGTAAAGAAATGTACATAAGGAAAACTAATGAAAGAAAGGGAAGTAAAGAAAGGGGAGTGAGTGAAAGGGAAGCAGGAGTGAATAACGGTGGATTAATGACAATGAGGCATGGATGGTGAGTGAGGGTGAATGTAGGGTCCTAAAACAGTGAGGAGACAAAGAGAGTGAAGGTAACAGAGGGAGTGAGGGAAGACACGTGAAAATATGAGAGAACAGAGGGAGTAAGAGAAAGAGTGAATAAAAGGCAGTAAGGTGATTAAGGGAAGGAGAATGACTGAGACAGCAAAGGAGGTGAAGAAAGGGAAGAAAAGTGAAGCAAAGGGACTGGGAAAAAGTGAGTTCGTGAGGAGAGAAAGAGGAAGATGAATGAGAATAACTGAAGGAACTGGAATAAGGGAACAAGGGTGAGGGAGGGTGAGTGAAGGGCAGTGAAATTGAAGAAAATGGAAAGATAGACAGAGGATAAAAGCAATTGAGTATGAGACAAAGGAAGTGAAGGAGTGAGAATATACAGGTAGTGAAGGAATGAGTGGCAGAAAGGAATTGAGTGAGAGAGCAAAGAAAGGTAAGTAAGGGAGAGTGGGTGAGTTTTAGGGAGTAAGTGTGATGGAAGAGGAGTGAAAGAGTGAGAGGATCGACAGAGTGAGGCTAAGAGAGACGAAGTGAGGAAAGGAGAGTGAGGATGTGAGAAGACAGAGGAAGTGAGAAAAGGAGTGATTGAAGTGGAGTAAGGTGTGTGAGAAAAAGGGAATTATTAAAGGAACAAAAAAATAAAGAAGGGTAAAGTATGTGAATTAGATAGACTGGCAGCTGGAAAGTGGTGGTTGGGAGAGAGGGAAAGGGTTGTGAAGGAGTGGAGAATGAGGATAAGTGAGTAAAGTAGAATAAGAGAAGGGAGGTGAAGGAGAGTGAGAATAGGCCAGTGAGGGTGAGTTAAAAGGAGTGATAGAGGGTGCAAATAGGTGAGTGAGCATAACAGAAGTGGAAAATAATATATATTAGATAATACAAAATACAAAATAATTTGTACAACATGTTATATGGTTTATTTTTGCTGTTCTCAGAATATATTGAATTTCACTTCAAAGAGCGACTTCAATACTACTCATCAAATAACAGCGGGCAAAAAAAAACATAATCAAAATGATTTTGTTTAAAAACCCTGTAGTACGTTTGAATAAATAATTTAAAATTTTGAAAAAACATATCTTAACTCACTTTTGATGCATGTACTTTTCCACAAGGCCAAATAGTATATGGAAAGTCCTTTTCTTTGAAAAATATTCAACAATATTCCTAATCTTTCATTTACCCGAGTTTCTGAAAGAAAAGCTCAAACATCTTTTACATTATGAAACAATAGTTTTATTTCCACCTCTAGCTTAATTTTTACTAATATTTTCTATAATACTCACAGCACACACTATGTGAAATACATATACTACCTCTATCAGAACTACATGTTTTTGATTATCTTCATCACTATCACTTGGAAAGTAATTTTGAACAGCAAACTAAATTTTAATAACTGCTGCAATCTTCATAGGCCAATTACCTTTCCTAAAATTTCGGTTGTAAGAACACTAGGTAAGAATTTTGTAAGTCAGAAGGGAAATGTTGTCTGAAAACCAATTGAGTATCATTACAGTGATTCCATCCTTTATGACACTTTAAATAAGCTGTGTAATGTCCTGATGTTGTTGAAGGCCCATCATGGTAAATAATTGCTGCAGTTGTAAAGGTTCTTCCTGAAATTGATAATTGAGAAGCCACAATTTTTTTTATTAAAGTTGGCAATTTAGTTCCATCAGGTCTACATCGATGGAACATTAAAATTACACACTGTCCATATCTTTGTATAAATAATGTAGATAACATTTCAGATTTACATTGAGTACAGAGCATACTTTGATTTGCTTGTCGAACTAGATTATTAAATGACACTGATTTGCAGTCTGGTAAAGTCAAATATATAAATCTTTCAGTGTCTATTGTAGTACTACTTGAAAAGGAGCAATTGTCGCAGTCATGCTGCCATTTATAAGAAAGGCCAAAAAGATTTTCTACATCTACACCTTCATCTTGCAAAACAACAAGCATATACATTAGAAATTCCTGACAATCTTGCTGAATATTCTGTGAAAATTGTGTTTGAACATATGTCTAAAACATTTCGAATTTCAGAAACACTTTGTATTTTTGTTCTATCAATGCTACATTTGTCAAACACAGAATTTAATAAACAACAAAATGTTTGATCACAATTTTCAGCAATCTGTTCTTGTACAGTTTGGAGAAAAAAAACATTAACCACTACATTAGCATAGCAGTTGACACCAGAACTGTTTTCAAACTGAAATCCAACAACATCTTTACCTGAATCCTTTTCCTTTCTGCTTACAATTACTGGTTCATCTACTTTTTTTCTTTTTGCTACAACTTCACTACAATTTTTCTCATTTCTTCTTTTTCGGACTACCACACGCTTTTCAAATAGAGGATATTGAGGTAAATTTGGAGCATACTCTCTTCTTAATCTATTATATTCTTTTACACAATTTAGATCTGCATTTATCTTTGTCTCATCAAAATCAATCAAGTACAATCCAGATAAAGTTCTGACTCGAGATAAAGCAACATATGCCATACCCTCCTTGAACACAGAACTTCCAATATTCACCAAAGCAGTATCTACACTTAAACCTTGAGATTTATGAATAGTCACTGCATATGCCAAAGAAACAGGAAACTGTTTTCGGCGGACATATAAATCTTTCACAAGCAAAAATCGTGCAGAACAACAACTGATTTGTTGTACTTCTTCAATACCATCAAATTTTATATTTATAAATTCAATTCCATCTCTATTTCGGTAATTCACAAAATCAACAACATGACCCATTGCTCCATTTACTAAACCTCTTTCCACATGTAAATTCCGTCGTAAAATTATTCGACAATTTAAACATGCATACAGAGTCTTTTCCAAACCAGCAGTTTTAGATATTGTCTTCTCTAAAGAATCCAATTTTGATTGCAACTTTTCAGTCAAAACAATAGTTGCTCCTTCATGTTCTATTTTATCAATAGCTTCCAGTTTCACAATCTCTTGATTTTCCAACTTTAACATTTTGTTGTTGAAGATTGAACATTCTTTTAGAGTTGGCATCAAGCATATAACAGATTTGTTTTCAGGAATTTTCATAAAAATATTCTCTGGGAGAATGTTTTCTTTTGGAAACAAATTTGAAATTAATCGTCCATGTAAAGCTTCTTTACCATGCTCAGTTAGTTTTCCAATTCTAACATCTTGTAGAATATTTTTATAATCTTCATCCTTTGCCTGTCGCATATTTTGAAGCAGTTCTGCATATTTGAAATTTAACCATATGTTAACATTTCCAATGCTTCCTAGGCACTTCCTGGTATCTTCATGCGTAAGCATTTTAAACACTGGCTGTCCTTTCACTGGAGTTAGTTGCAGTAGATCTCCAAAAACGATGATGTGTTTGCCTCCAAATAACACATCATACTCTGTTTTAAGAATTTCTTGCATTCTTAAATGCACAAAAGCAAGCATTACGTTTGATACCATGCTTACTTCATCAATTATAAGAAATTTCATTTTCTTTAGGACTCTTGAAACTTCCCAACAAGCTTCTCCAGATAGCTTGTGGTATTGTAATTAATTATCATGCTCTACTGGCAGCATGAATAAGCGATGTAAAGTAATTCCTTTAATGTTGTATGCTGCCAACCCAGTTCGAGCGGTAACAACACAAGACAGCGATGACTCCGTTCTTTTCTGCAGATACGTTGCAATTACTTTAATCAGAAAACTTTTTCCAGTTCCTGCTTCTCCACTTACGTACAGTCGAACAGGTATAAATAATGTACATAAGCACTCTTTTTTTCATGAGATAAACAATGCTCAATATGTTCTGTAACTTCGTCATATATTTGCCTCTGCTCAACATTTAGTTCTTTTTCCAAATCTTCTAAGTTAACTACATCCTCCTAAACTAGTTCCATGGCTCTTTCCACTTCATCCATAGCAGTGGCAGCTTCATTTTGTATAATTGGTCCTCCTAGTGGATCCTGACTCAATGAAGCAGAACTCTGACTGTCTTGAGAACTGTCTCAAGCAATCTCTGCTGCAATTGTAGCTTCTTGCTGTATTTCCTCGTTCAACATTTGCAGATAATTTGAAAAAACAGGACATTCTATGGTATCCTTGGTTGCATTGAATGAATCTTCATAAGTAAGAAAATCTCCAAGCAGTTCCTGTTCTCTACGCCAAGGCTTAAAGAGTTGCAAAAGACTGAAGTAATAAAATTCCCTTTTGTCAGAAGATTCACAACTCAATTTTCGATGATTAATCAAATGGCCTTTTCTTTGTTTCACATCCAATTAAAGCATATACACCTTTATTAATGTCTTTTGTGACGTTCCTCTTAAAAGTATAGGTTTGCAGAACTTCATGGAGACAAACATTCTCAAGATGACTACTTCTATTTGGATAGTATGTATCCAACATGTTTGTCTTCAAAATATCTGTACTGTCTGGTTCTTTCTCCGCCAAATACTCAATTTCTTGTACAGATTTCAAAACTCGGTTTCGTGTTGCAGAAAGACCTAGACTCACCCAAATGATGGTTCTAGATTTGGCATATAGACTTGCTGATGATAACCGATCAGAACATTCATATGCTCCAATTTCTCGATGTGACAACATCTTCAGACTGTAACTGTATAATTTCTTGCTTAGACTCTTTTCATGTGAAATTTCCTCCCACATTTCCTTCAGTTCCGTCTTTTATGATTTTGTGATGTAAGACGTCACATATCGAGCCACAGCAATAGAGTTATCAGCAACATATTGAATATCCATGTTAGCATTCCACATGGACAAAATGACTGGGTTGTAGTCATTTATGTATTTGGACTCCTCATTTCTTCTTAGGTTGTAATAATAATAATAATAATACTGGATTTTATACAGCGCGAACAGCTACCTCGCGAGGAGGTGTCCCGGCGCTAATAGATCACTGATAACCTTAGGAACAAAAGTAGGAGAGCTAGCGTGGCTGGGTGAAAAGCCAGGTTTTTAGCAATTTCCTAAAGCAGGGTTCGGAGGGGGCCTGTTGGATAACTTGTGGCAGGGAGTTCCACAGAACGGAGACGTTGGCTGAAAAGGTCTGTATTTTTAGGTGATTTTCTTGTCACAGTATGTCGTAGAGAAGACATAAAATTATTCACTCTTCCTTTCGATGTTACTGGACGTGGAAATGCAAAACGACATTTCGTGTAGAACTTGTCCTCGGATTTGTATTTTCGACGAGTCCAGTGCCAAGTAACTGGAGGTCATTTCCGGTAGCCACCAGAGAGCGCCAGAGCGCCAGAGAGCAGCAGCAGCAGCAGGACGCCGGGATCACCAGAACCGCGAGCCAGAGCCAGAGCTGCCGCAGCAGCCCACCACAGCCCGCCGCAACACGCCGCAGCCCACCCCGCCACAGCCCACCACAGCCCGGTGGGGAAGCGGTAAGCGGTAGGCGATAAGCGGTAAGCGATAAGCGAGCACCAGTCATTCCCGCCACCGCCGCCCTCCCGCCATCTGTCATTCGCAGCCGCGGCTTCGCCTGCTACAGTGGCGGCTGGCGAAAAAGCAGTGAAATAGCGGTGAATTCCAAAGGAGCGGCGGATTTAAAAAGACGCAAGTGAAGCAAGTAAAGCGAGCGGAACTGCTTCCACCTGTAGCCGGCGGACGGCGGACTGCACAAGACTGCACAAGGCACAGAAAAGCAGAAAAGCAGCAAGCAAACCGCTAAGCAAGCGGCATCACAGCCCCTGGCCCACAGGCACTCACCACCTTATTTCGAGCAGTAGCGGCACCCCCCCCCAAGCGCCTTGAGACCCTACGGGTAGGTAGTGCGCTTTATAAATGTCTTTGATTGATTGATTGATTGCCTGTACTCCCCCCCCCCCACCCCAGAGGGAGCTGCCGGAGCAGCACACTTTGCTACAGGTCTGGGTGCAGGGGGAAGAGCGGCTTGGGGGGTCCAGGACCGCTTCCCGAGGCCAGGGTCGCCCAGGTGCGGAACGGATTTTGCCGGCGCCACATCCAATATTCCCCACAACCCTCCACAGGGCCTGGAGGCCAGGGGGCACCAAGCCTAGCGCTGCCCGCATCAACGGGGGTCACGGGCATGACGGGAGTGTAGCACCCAGCAGCAGGCCAGAGCCAGAGCTCCGAGCCTCCAAACCACAACTCCCCTCAAAGCATCCGCCGGCATACAGCAGAACCATAACCAGAGCCGCAGAACATCATCCAGCCGAAGTTGAACAACGTTTTCCCTGTGGCCAGGGGGCCGCCACAGTTTTGGCACACAGCTTGGTCCTTCCCCTGGGTAACATGCGCTTGCCTACCAGCATAAGCACAAGCACCGGATTTGCAGTAGCAGGGAGGCCAGGGCACCTTTCAACCCAGCAGGAGTTTCCAGGAGATCCCAGGAGACCCCAGGAGATCCCACAGATTCCTTCTACCACGTGGGTTCTACCAACTAAGTAGCAGCCGCCTGGGAGCCGGCAAGCCACCCAAACCAATCGCAAAATGAGGACCAGAAACTCCACCCTAATCCAATCCCAGGAGAGGCCCCGGCCACACAGCTCTGCCAAGAGACGGAAGGCGAAGCTATTTTACCCTCCAGTATTAGAACTAGGGGGGACTTACCAAGGCCCAGGGCCCTGGGATGGGGAACACTCAGGATCAGCGGGTGCGACTGGAGCAACTCCAACCTTCCCGGGACCCCACATTGATTTCACCGTGGAACCGCCACTCCCTCACAGCTCACCCCCCGACTTACATCACGGGGAAGCCTTATAGCCCCCCGAAGCTAAATGCGTACAAGCCCAGGCCCAGCACTAAAGAACGCTCAAATTGTGCCGCTGGAAACAGAGACGCTTTTTGAGCCCCAAAACAACCTCCCCTCCCACCTGTCCTAGGACTTTGAACAGATCACCTACCACGCAAGCAAGGGAGGAAGGGCCGGGTCCATCACTCGCAAGTCCTCGGGCCAACAGGATCCCCCTCTCACCAACAGTACTTACCCTCAAGAGCGGAATACCTCCCAAACTTACGACATCAGATAGGGTGGTGCTCGGGCCCATCCAATCAAACACAACGGACCTGATTCTTCCACCACCAGAGGACTGTCAGCGGAGTATCCCTCCTTCAATCAAAGCTAATAAGTTCGACACCTCAGACAGCATTTATGTCGACAAGAAAGGAGCAACTTCCCCCATCATAGCGATGCACTCAGGCCCGGCCTACGGCACCCCCTCTACAAAGGAAGGAGCAACCCGACAACCCCTCGTCAGGACCCTAAACCAGCTATTGAAGTCGCCAAGACCGGGTTCCCCGGAACACGATAAAACGGCCCTGCCCCCGCTCTTTGACAGCGGCTCTGCAAACACAAATCATCTATCACTGATCAGCGAAGCCCTCCTCTCAATGACAGGTGCAGCGATAATGCAGGCGGACAAGCTTGATGTCCAGATCAATATACTACAAATAGTGGCAAACTTGATCTCCGGGATAGACTCAAAACTGGACAACTTGAACGCTCTGATACGCAGAGCGCAGGACTGTACACAATTCAAGTCAGAGTCTTGTGGTTGCAGTCCGATCCTGCATAGCCTAGAAAAACTCACAAACATCATGACCACATTAATAGAGGACCTTAAGGGCGAAGCAAATAAAAAAATCTGCCAGAGGAGCTTGCCTTTAATCACACAGGGTTCCACACAGGAACACTCTATGGATAATGGCCCAGCAATCCTCTGCCCAAGCAGTCCGAAAAAGACTGCTTCCATGGCCTCGACTACAACGCCCACCGCTCGTGGAACAAGAATTACCCTGACCAAGGCTGAAAACCAAGTCTCTCAACAAACCCTTAAACCGTCCAGCCCAGAGTCGCAAAATCTGTCAAGGAAAAACAAGAAAAAACTGAGAAAACTCAACAAGGAGAAGAAAAACAATGCATATGCCACCAGCGTTATTCATAATTGGTTACGGCCCAACAAGCAGTCTTCCGGTAACACCATAACAGCTGAAACACCCAACCTGGCAGCCACCATGCACATTGCAGAAGTAATCGAACCAACTACGGGAAACCCACACATAGTTACTTCAGCACCGGACCTAAACTCGCCAGCCCTCCTTGCGGCCCCTCAACCCGCTACAGCTCCGATAACACAAAAACACGTGCATGAGTCACAGGCACACAACCACGAGGAAGCAAACAAAGCTACGCCACACGAGCGGAAGTCCCACCAAACAAGCTATGAGCACTCTGTGCAAACTAAGTGTACACCGAGCGGAGCATTAGACTCTGATAACACAAAAACCCCCAATGACACCATTGGAGATCTTCAGAGCGCCCCCCCTGGGTCAACATGCCTTAAACCGGAGCACGCCGTGAACAGGCTATGGAAGAACAGCCCACCCTGCTCAATGCCCACTGAGGCGCCACAACCTACAACAGGGCCAAAACATCAGACAAACTCTCACCAGCCCGGTCCGACACTGCTACCTCCAACCGGTACTCAGGGAAAAACTTGGCCCAACGAGGCCAGCGTAAGCTCTGCAAGTCAAGCAAGCGCGAAGGAATGGAAAATACTGTTACACCCAGAATATACCTCGCAAGGAAAATGGGACATCCTCAACCGCAGCAATCTCTTAACACTCTGCGCAAACATCCCGGGACTGGAAGGCATGAAAACCACAGACATCGAAACCATCTCTTTCCTGCCCCCGGATGCGGAGGAAAAAAACGAAACAACTGAATTAACTTTCATCAGCCCAGCCCTGGCGGAGGCACTGAGGAGCCAACATTCTCTACTGGAAAGCTGGGGCATAAAGATAAAGGCAAAGCCGGCACAAAAATATCCCTCAATTCTAAAAACCTTGATGTCACACCCTAAGCTGGACAACCAGGAACAGGGCGTGGCTGGAATCACACGCGTAAATGCTCCCTCCAACTATCGGCCAAAAGTTGTGTCCGTTCTCCAGGGATGTAAAGGCAGCATAAATACTAGCTCAATTAATGGAACCCCAATCAAGATTACAACTAATTCCAGCCAAGGAAATCGATTGTGCATAACCAGGGGCCATGCAAGCAATGATTGGTCCTGGCTGTCATCAGCACTAAATTCCAGCTCCTAACACACTCTGTCCTGCAAATTTAGCCCGATCTTATCAACACACTCCCATTGAGCGAGTAAAAACTTTAGACAAAAAGAGAATTACTGAGAGCTTAAAAATATTAACGTGCAACGTCTCAGGCCTCAAAAAGCTGCTACTGAATCAAGCCGCGGTGAAATTCTTGGAGGAAGCAGACATCATATGCATACAGGAAACTTGGCTGACCCAACTGCTGTCGCTAAGAGGATATGCAGAATATGGCAAAGCAGCAAAAAAGAACAACATATTTGGAAGACCCTCAGGGGGGACCTGTGTCTACATTAAACACTCGTTGAATATAGAATTCTTGGAATTTCATAACCAACCAGACACCCTTCAGGCGGGCATTCTGAAATTCCCCCATTTCAACATCGGCACTGCTCCAATATTACTAATCAACATCTACCATAACATGCAGGAGAACACAGCTAATTCGCTCACACTTGCAAAACAACTAGAAACCTTACTGCTTCACCATTCATCATTAGACTGTATTATCCTCGGTGACTTTAACATCCACAACATAGGGGTCTCTAGTGAGCAAAATCAACAGCGCGGGTCCGCCAAGCACTGAATGAACTTTTAAAATCCTACAAACTGTCGACGGCGCACACAGTGCTCTTAAAGAACACCCCGGGAGCCTTGGTCGGTCCTACGTACAACAAACAAACGACGATCGACTACATCATCTTAAGTGATAAACTGCAAGCCCAAATGACAAACTTTATTGTACACCAACGCAATGACAGCGACCATGCAACTCTAACAATCACCATGAACTTATTAGTGAATTCACGACATAGGCCCGAATGCATCGGGGAAACGGACGGCCAAGAATTAATAAAGCTGCCCAGAAGAATTAAATGGGGACAAGTAGCCACCGCAACTTTTAACAACTGGGCTAACTCGTGGGCAGGTTGGCCACCACGCATACACAGCCACAACGCAATAGCAATATGGGATGGAATTACCGTCACTTTAGCGGCAATACTCCGGGGACGCGGGGACAAACAAAGGACAATCTACTGGCATCCCCCGACGGCCTTTGGATTTAATGCAGAAATTAAAACAAGTGCAAAGGACTTAAACAAAAAACGAAAAACCCTCAGTAAAAACCGCTCAATCACAAACAAAATACAACTGCAGGAGGCTGCAAAGAGCCACTCCAAAAAAGTGTGGACCGCAAAGCGCAACCATTGGAAGGCTCAGTGGCTGAAAATCTTCGATTTGTTGAGCCCCGGGAAATCACAGGAGTTCTGGAGTTACATAAGCCACCTTGGTCGAGGCACAAATCACAAAGAAAACTCCCTTGAGGCATCAGCCTGGGTCTTCCACGTAAAAGCGCTCTACAACGAAGATCGACCAATCACTCAGCCACACGACACGCCCCCATTAAGAGAGAATCCGGCTTTAATCATCGAAACATCGCCCCCTCCGGGAAAATCTCTAGTGTCCAAAATATTTAGAAAAATCAGACCAAATGGCGCGCCGGGCCCCAATGGCCTCCCAGGCCACTTGTTCAAATCAAACATTGAATTCTGGTCCGAAAATCTGACCTACCTATACACTGACTGCTGGCTAACGGGGGATGTGCCGGACTCATGGCGAGGCTCGCTCTTGCACCCAATCCATAAGAAAGGGACTAAATTGGATCCAACAAACTACCGCATGATCGCCCTCTTGGACATCGAGGGCAAAGCCTACGCCAGTGCCATTCTGAAGGACCTCACAGACTGGGCAAGCGAAGAAAATCTCCGACCATTCTGTCAAACCGGCTTTAGACCAGGGTCCTCGACTGTAGACAATATCATTGCACTTTCCTACCTAGCCAATCGAGCGCGGCTGCGTAAAAGCCTCCCATTATTCGCCTGCTTCATCGATTACTCAGCTGCGTTCGATGGAGTAGATCGCACCATCCTATGGAGAAAGCTGGTCCACTGGAACATCGACCCCTCTCTGTTAAGAGCGGTACAATCCTTATATCAAAACACCTGGGTAAGAATTAAACTTTCAAGCGATTCTGCAACCGACAAGATTGAAACGAACCGTGGCTTAAAACAAGGGTGCGTGTTGGCACCCCTGCTGTTTAATTTATATACAGCAGACATGGAGATAGCCCTGTCAGGGGCCGCCTTAGCAACACCAAAGATCGGGGCAACCAAAATTCATTTTATGCAATACGCGGATGACCTCGTAATTCTGGATCACACAAAAATAGGGCTTCAAAAGGCACTTACCACCCTGGCAACATACAACAACAAAAACAGGCTGGTAGCAAACCCGACCAAGTCAAAAATAGTAATCTTTGGGCATTACCCCAAAAAAACAAGAGCAAAATGGAGCCTCGGCCACTTGACTTTGGACAGCACACAGAAATACACGTACCTGGGGGTCTCCTTTCACGAATCGGGGTTGTGTGGACTCACCTAAAGAAAATTCAGGGTAAAGGGAAGACCATCACCTTCGCCCTATGTAAACTACAAGCCTCTTTGCACAGTCCATCAACTACCATTCAAAGAGTCCTTAAGGCCAAGTTAATGCCGGCCCTCAATTACGCACAACAGGCGTACCCAGGAAAACTGAACAAGGAGTTGGAAAAAATTCACTGCGGGCATACAAGAGACTGTACCATTTACCAAAATGCACAAGAAACACTCTAATTCGCCTGGAATTTTTACTCAACCAACAAAATCTGGAAGAGATGGCAGCTCTAAGCAAATATTACTATCTAACAACAGCGGCACGCGACAACACACTGAAGGCTGTCTTGAAACATATCTTCATGGTACCCGGGAACCCCTGGTCAACTACCATTGAAACGGCAAAGACCCAACTTAACCTGGCGATCGAGTCGTGTAATCCAGACCTTGTCAACTACACAACCATCAAACACGCGATAAAAAAGCAAGTGCATGCCTGCTCTCGGGGCTTGGACCTTGAGTCTCTCGCGAAAAGAGCCTTTCATGAGTCTCTATGCTTGCCGCACACTGCGTACAACCCTCGAAACCATCTCATGCAGGCCGTGGGTCTCCCAGCCCTCCAAAAGATTCTAGCCTACAGACTGCACCCCCTCCCGCTCAAAGAACTATACCATCCGGGAAATGCTGGCACGGGAGCTCGGGAATGCAGACTCTGTAATTACAAACGTGAGTCATTGGCCCACTTACTATTCTGCTGCCCTGCCCTACGTGCACCCCGCACCCTCTACCTCAGGCCCATCCTTAGGGACACTGGGACACGCGCAGCTAAGAAGGCAATCCACCATTTATGCTCCTTGAGCATAGTAAAACAGATGACCTCGTTTGGAAAGTTTATACAACAGACCCGGTCCGAGCTGATGGCAGCCAAGGGCACACAGGATTAAAGACATTGATGCGGGCCACTGGGTGGCCCTTACAGGCCCCCGACTCCGTGTGCCATTTTGAACTCTGGGAACTTTTCATAAATGCTTGCCTGCAGAAACATTTTCGGTTTTAACTTTTGTAATTTTATACTTTGGTCTTAATGTAATGGTTTTAAGTAACCACACAATAAAGTTATTCATTCATTCATTATTTTCGATGACAGTATTTTCCACAAACATGGGTTTGAAAGCGTAAAACTTGAAGTCTTAAATTGTTTTCTTCTGTACTTTTCGGAACAGCACATGTAGAATGCTGCTCAATGAAACTCATCACTTTCTCATCTGAATCTGTTCCAAATTTTGGTGCATCTTTATTCCATAGCAGCATATGTATGTGAGGAGCACCTCTTGCTTGATACTCCTTTCTCCAAAAGAAATCCAACACCTGTCCAAGCGGAGGATTTTTTTTGTTTGTAATAAAAGACATCATAGCTTCAAACCTATGATTGAAATACCTGCATACATTAACTGGATCCAAAGAACAAGTTCTCCAGGTGTCTTGTATTCAATATTTTCAATGTTTTTATTTGCCTCCCGTAGAAATTGAAGTGAGTCTTCCCAAGCATACTCAGCACAGCTAAGAGTGAGGAACCATGTAGGAGCTCCTAAGTTTCTTAGCATACATTTCAATTCCCCTTGACGACGGTAACAATACTCTTTAGTACCACGCTGGCATGCCATGAGATTAATTAGCTGAGATTCCAAAACACTCTCTTGCAGTTTCACTTTATCCATAAAGTCCCTTGCCGAAACATTTTGTAGATGTGCTCCACTTTTCAGTATATGGTTTACTGCATAAGAAAGTCCAGACAAGTCACTCTCAAACAGTAGATGGAACAAATATGGAATACATTGACGAAACCTTGGATCTTCTGCATATAATCTTGAAGTCCGGTATTCAGATGCAGGAATTTGAACAGGTCGGTTGTCATATCGTCCACCTTCACCTGTTGGGAATAACTGTGGAAAACAACGAGCTTCCAAACTTTCTTCCCATAGACTAATGGGACTTCCTTTGGCTTCTTTAATTTGAAACAAGTCAATAGCATTCCCCATTACTTCTTTGGAATGCAATGGATGAACACTATAATGTTCGTAAATTTCTTCACTTCTAGAGACATCAACTTTTTCAATTTGCCCAGCTGGAAAATCAGTGTCGTCTTCTACAGTTGTTTCCTCTTCTTCTACATACACATTTTTATAGTACTGATTATTTTTTACCAGATACAACGTTGCCTTCTTGACTTTCCTAACAACCACTAATTCTTGCCAGATTTTCTTACTCTTTGTCGGAACACCATTAACTAGAATAACCAGAGGTTCCTCTTCTACTTTTTCGACACCAATTGTTTCAATATTTTTCTTAAAATCTAGAGGCAAATAAACAACTCTTCCCTTTAATCCTCTCTGTAAATCTGAAGGAGGCAATTTCTCTGTCTTAGGCTCCATGCGAACAATAGCCTGAAAAGGATGCACACATTGAATCAGAATAGACTCAAAAGTATTTAAATCTTTCAATTCAGAAGGAATGTCTACTAACTCCAGAATATTATGAACAGCTCTAGCAGGCATTCTGTTTTCATTTAATTTATTATAACAATATTTACAAATACGTTGATCAGAACCCAAATCAAAATAATTTTCTACCGACAAATAAGTTGCAAAATCCTTCCACTCATTATTATTTACCTTTTCTATTTTTACATATAAATCAACTAATCTAGTCTGATGCTTATAATGAGTTCGTCGACAACACACACAAGTAAAATTAGGCCTTTCACTTGAATTGACCTTAAACTTTGTAATTTCATGTTCAAATTTTTTTGTACTTGAAATCTCTACATTCTCTTCTACATTACCTTATATTACTGTATCAATTTCTCCACTGTCCTCTTTTTCACCAAAGTAACAAAACTCAATTTTTTCACAAATGTTTGTCACATCTAATTCAGTTCCATGCAAAAGAGCACTGTTTAACTGTTTTAGTTTAAGTGCTGGACTTTTTGCATAATACAACCTTCTCACTAATGTCCTCACTTTATTATGATGCACTGCTAACATCCTAAAATTGTGAAAAACACTGTGACATACTTTTCTTGAAAGACAAGCCAGTGAATGCCCTTGTAAACCTTTTTTTTCTCTCACTCTACAAGGATCTAACTCTTTCAAAATTCTCATTTTTTGTTTTAGACTTTTCTTAGTATATGTCCGTAAGAAACTACGAAACAAATCAATTGAATCCTGTCGCGCACTACAAATACTACTACAATTCCAAAAATACACTGGAGCCTTAGGACATCTCTCTATAACTTCATCAGCTAACACTTCTTCTGTATTCCTAGGCTCAATCTTTTCTTTTTCAACCGGACAACCATCCTTCACCTCATATGCTCGACCACTGGTGTCAACTGCATGCATCAAATCATTATCCTGAAAGTAACTTTCTTCATTAAAAAATGGCTCACTACTTGAACTATGCTTCCATTCTCCAGAAAAAGCATCACAAAAATTAGTCCGATTAATTACTCTCCTCCACTTACATTTTGATTTGAACACATTGATTACTTTATCTAGTGTACGAATTCTATTCATTACTAAACTAAACAATTTATTTTTCAGTTTAAATGCTTCATCCACAATCTTTACTATGTTTTTTTTTCTTGTAAAAAGCGGTCTTTTTTTATACCTCTTTACATTTTTTAATAAATTGCTTATAATTCTGTTGTAAAACATTCGTCTACGAATTTGAATGAATTGAGTTGTTCTTCTATTGGTATAGAGAACATCATCTCCTTGTAGAGGTCTAACATTTTTTGAGGGACACACTTTCTTCTTTGAAATTAAAGGTGTCTTACTTTTCGTTGAAGTCACATGTTTTATTTTTTCACATTTCAATACGTTCCTGAGGAAATTTTTAGTTTGCTTACCAGAAGCATTATTTTTTATCGCTGAAGATTTTGTTTTGGATGAGTCTTGTATTTTTCTTTCCTTAGACCCTAAATCCTTTTTATATTCCTTTGCACGTCTTTGTTTGGATGGCATATTGTTTTTCCTTTGTTTAGATGATTATAATCTGTGGTAAAGAAAAAATAACATATTATAGACCATTACACACATATTACATAGCAATTATAATAAGTAAACAATATAAACACTAGTATACAACAAAAGGCTGATTTACATTACATGTGCTTTGCTTTGTGTCAAAAATGATCATGTGCCTAAGATCACACTGTGAGTGAAGCTTGATTCACCCATCAGTGTGATCTTAGGCATAGACACACATACTGGTTGCAGAGACAGACATGGATGTGAGATGTGTGGGCTGTGAGAGCTGTGTGGGCTGTGAGAACTGTGAGAGCTGTGTGGGCTGTGAGAGCTGTGTGGGCTGTGAGAGCTGTGAGAGGTGTGTGGGATGTGAGCTGTGTGGGCTGTGATGGCTGTGTATGTTGTGAGAGCTGTGTGGGCTGTGAGAGCTGTGTGGGCTGTGAGAGCTGTGTGGGATGTGAGCTGTGTGGGCTGTGAGGGCTGTGAGAGCTGTGTGGGCTGTGAGAGCTGTGTGGGCTGTGAGAGCTGTGTGGGCTGTGAGAGCTGTATGGGCTGTGAGAGCTGTCTGTGATGTGAGCTGTGTGGGCTGTGAGGGCTCTGTGAGCTGTGAGAGCTGTATGGGATGTGAGCTGTGTGGGCTGTGTGAGCAGTGAGAGCTGTGTGGGCTGTGTGGGCTGTGAGAGCTGTGAGAGCTGTGTGGGCTGTGAGAGCTGTGTGGGCTGTGAGAGCTGTGTGGGCTGTGAGATTGTGGGTTGTGTGGGCTGTGCCATTATTCTGAGGTTCCAGTGAAAGAAGCATTATTCAGAGATTCAGCTTAAGAATGTCTGTTGTGTGTGACTGACACTGATCTACATCTTTCAAAGCATTTTTAAAGGCGAGTAATGATTCTTTTAAAAAAGATAGAGTGCTGTATGCACTATGGGGAAGATTAAGAAGCATATTGTATTTCTTTATTCTTGCATTTTGTGTCATGTGTTTGTTTGCTGCCGTTATTGTCTTTGCTAGTGCTTGTTCGCTGCTGGTATTATCTGTGCCAGAGCTGTGTGGGCTATGTGGGCTGTGAGAGCTGTGTGGGCTGTGAGAGCTGTGTGGGCTGTGAGAGCTGTGAGAGCTGTGTGGGATGTGAGTTGTGTGGGCTGTGAGGGCTGTGAGAGCTGTTTGGGATGTGAGCTATGTGGGCTGTGAGGGCTGTGTGAGCTGTGAGAGCTGTGTGGGCTGTGAGAGATGTGTGGGCTGTGTGGGCTGTGAGAGCTGTGTGGGCTGTGAGAGCTGTGTGGGCTGTGAGAGCTGTATGGGCTGTGAGAGCTGTGAGAGCTGTGTGTGATGTGAGCTGTGTGGGCTGTGAGGGCTGTGTGAGCTGTGAGAGCTGTGTGGGCTGTGAGAGCTGTGTAGGCTGTGAGAGCTGTGTGGGATGTGAGTTGTGTGGGCTGTGAGGGCTGTGTGAGCTGTGAGAGCTGAGTGAGCTGTGAGAGCTGTGTGGTCTGTGAGAGCTGTGCGAGCTGTGTGGGCTGTGAGAGCTGTGTCCTTCAGGGTCCTTCTAGGCCCCCCTCAGAAAACCTAGGGGGTCACAAGGTGTCTACCCTGCCCCCTTTTAATCATTTCCCCCTTTTTTATTTCACCTCAGGTGTCTCGATTCTACTGAGACACAAGATGGCGGACTCTCCGGACTGTTTAGAATGTTGACAGACATCCGACAGCCAATCAGCTTTCCGCTCACGCACTGCCGTAGCGCGCCGAGTGCGCTCCCCGGTACGCGTACCAGTGAGCGCTCGGAGCGCGCCTATAGATATATATGTGTTTTTGAAGTTAATTTTCATAAAAACCACTTGAGCAATTTTCACCAAACATAGCAAAGGCACATTTGCGTACCAGTCCCTACCTTTTTTACCAAGTTTGGTGTAATTCCGTTCAGCGGTTCGGGCTGTAGACTTGTCAGACCGTCCTATGGAAATTAACATGGGGAAAACACGTTTTGGGACCCCCTTTTTTCTCAGCCCCCACTTCACGAATCCACCTGAAACTTTCAGAGGAGCGGAGCGGATCTGGCCAAAATTTTGGAAAATTACATGCAAATTCCTCAACCGGCGCTAAAGATATTCCCAATAGAATGTTACGGATTTCCTATGGTAGCTAGGTCCCAACTATAACTACCTACTGGCAACCGCCAGTAGGTTATATATATATATATATATATATATATATGGCGATGGCAGCTGACATTTTCCGAGACAGGGAGCAAGCAGCAGATGCTCTTTTTTTAAATCTGCCGGCAGTTGCAAACAAAGGGGAGAAACGTATAGAACAAACCAACGAGGGTAACGATGTAAAAACAAAATTGAAAAAATTGGAAAAATTGCTCCGGACGGAGCTTACTAAATGGTGGGAACAGAAAAGCCTGGAAAAATATAAAGAAGTGAAGAGAGTTCCGAGAGGCTTAAGAGTATTAATAGCCCCCTCTTTCGAAAATCCCAATCCTCTGATGCTAAAAGAATGGGCTCAGCATAACCTCGATGCATCCATGGGTATGGTTTGCATTTTAATTAAATACGCCGAAATCGATAGAGTCGAACTAATGACTCAGATAGAGAAACTCAACCTTGAGCTGAATGCAATGGAAGATCAAGAGGCAATTAATAAAGGGCGGGAAGACATCAAAAAACGGCTCGATAAATATGAAGAGACCATAAAGACCCGCAAAGCCTTTAAGTTTGCCAGAGACAAGGCCGACTATGAAAACGGTAGAATTTTCACATTTTCAAGGAAATTTGAGTCCGTTAAAAGGCAAGCTTTGACAACATCTGTGCCAATGTCAGCAAACACATCACAAGTTTCGCAAAATCAGCAAGTAGGTGCACCCAATGGTTCTGATACAGACATGAGTTCTATCTACAGCAGTGGAGGGTCTGATGATGAAACTAATGTGCAACATCCTGTAATCAGTAGTTTTACTCCATCTGAGGAATTGGTTTTTATGGTGGAAGATCGGCGGAACACCCTAAGATCGAGAGGGACTCAGCCAGCAGTAACAACAGGAGGAAGAGGCGAAACAAATCCCGTAAAGAGAGGAGGAAACGCCAACAACTACGGGAAAAAGAAAAGAGGAAGGGGAAATGCCCAGAAGAAGTAATCAATAATCTGTTGAAATTACCCACTATACCACCATGTGGAGTAACGATACTGGGCACGGAATTGCATGAGAATCAGGATAACGATGAATCTAATGCATTAGTTGCACCACACCTTGATAAAATATATGAAAAAGAAAAAGAAAAAGAAGAAAACTTTAATAAAAAAGATAAAAATTCTATGAGCAGTGATTGCTATTCTGTTAACTCTGAGGTTGAAAATACGGTAATTAACTTGACGGAACTTGATCTCAATGCAGCTGAAAAACAGCTTCTTTCTTTGGGTCTGTCCTACTGCCCTAACAATGGATTTAAATATGTGCAGGCCAGAATAGACACCTTCAAATTCATAAGGAAACTCAAACTCCTTAAATTCCACACCACAAACAAAAAAAGTGAAAAAGCAAGAGCAATTATCAGTGAATCTCAAACGCACAAAAACTTTACTATTGCTGATACTGTGGCTCTCAAGACAGCTCATTCGCTAATTAATGATGACGATGCCCTAAACAACACTCAGGAGGTTTTAGGTGCTATGGGAATCAGTAGTGGTAGTGCTGGTGACAGTCCCTTTTGCCCTAAGTCCACCTTTATTCCGGTAATGCCTCGGGATGCCATCGACATCTTTAACGACAGGGTTGTGGAAGATTTAAAAGATTTGAACAAGATGGTGTCTAAAAACAAGAGAAAGAGAAGCTATAGAGATAAACAATATTCTCTACTGATGCAAAAAATTAAATCCAGAGGTGACATTATTGTCAATAAAGCAGATAAAGGTGGCAATATTGTCTTATGGCCTCGCACTTTATATCTAGAGGAAGCGGAAAGACAATTAAATGACCCAGCTTGTTATAGGAAGGCTTCTTTTAATGAATTGAATAAAGTCAAAACTTTTGTTCATACTAATTTGACTACTTGGAAGAGGGAAGGACTTATTAGCAAAAAGGAATATGATTTTTTGAAGAAAGATTTTCCAATCACTCCAACGTTGTACCTTTTACCGAAAATTCATAAAGGCACAACCCCCATACCAGGACGACCCATCATCTCCGCCCAAAACAGTTTGTTGGAACCCCTCTCCAAGTATGTTGACTTTTATTTACATGAATATATGGAGGCCTTGCCTAGTTACTTAAAAGACACTGGTGACTTTTTAAAGAAACTGAAGGAAGTTGTGTGGAAACCAAACTATCTGTTTCTAGTCATGGATATTACATCACTATACACCTCTATAAATCATGTTGATGGTATCAATGCAATTGAATACTTTTTATCTTCAAGAGACATTAAGTACTACGCACATAGCAAAATGCTTATCAGCATGATTGAATTGTGCCTTAAGAACAATTTTTTTCTTTTTAATAATGAAATCTACCAACAGCTGCGGGGTGTTGCCATGGGTGCGTGCTTCTCCCCCAGCTACGCGTGTTTACACGTGGGCTGGTGGGAGAGGCACGTCCTGGGTGGGATCCGCAGCTGTTTGGATGAGGATGAAATTGGCATTGTAAAAATGTGGCGTTTCATTGATGATGTCTTTATAATTTGGCAGGGGTGTAGAACATCAGCAGAAGAGTTTGTCAGTAATATCAATAATAACTCTTTGAACCTAGAATTCTGCGCTGACATCAGCAATGTAAAAGTTAATTTTTTAGATGTAGAGGTGTACATAAGGAACAATGAGATCATGACTAGAATGTATAGAAAAACCACGGCGGGAAACTCGATTTTACATGCGCAGAGCAACCACCCACACCATCTTATTAAGAGCATCCCCTATGGGGAGTTTTTAAGAATCAGGCGCATATGTAACAATGAAATTGATCTTATGATTTGCTTAAATGGGTCTTACCAAAGATTTTTGCGTAGAGGTTATAATACTCTTAACCTCACTGACTCTCTGAAAAGGGCTTTGTCAACTACATTATTGGCCACGATAGAAGAGCCTCCTTTAGTCATTCCCGAGGAGGAAGTTTCTGTGTCAGAGAAAACTTCTATTCGCCTAATCACCACTTTTAATAACCAACATAAAAAGATGAGGCAAATCATTAAATCTAATTGGCCCATCTTAAAAACAGACATTGTGGTGGGCCCTATGTTAGAAGATATGCCTAACATTACTTTTCGAAGAGCTCCCTCTATGAGGGATGCTCTGGTTAAAACTAGCCCTGAAACCATTGTCAAACCTAACTGGTATTCTAACAAAGCAGGCTTTCGAAAATGTAGTTCATGCCGGGCTTGTAAATTCGGTGTGAACACCAGCGAGTTCGTTGAGGGTCTTACCAATGCTGTAATTCCGATTAAGAACACATATACCTGCAAAACAGACCATGCGGTCTATGTTTTAAAATGCACGTGCGATTTGCATTATGTAGGTAGCACGAAATTGCAAGTATTTAATCGAATTCTACAGCACTTACGTGCCATTGTAAATTCTGACCCTAATTACCCAGTGGCACGGCATTTCAAGCTGGTTCATAATAACAACCTTAATGACCTGCAATATTTTGTTATTGATTCAGTTCCCCCAAATAAAAGGGGCGGTGACAGAGAGAAAAGGCTCAGGCAATTAGAAAGCCAATATATTCTGAGGCTCAATAGTAAGATCCCTAATGGCCTGAACATGGGAGAAGACCTGAAAAACTTTTTGTAAATTTGTCATATGCATGATTTCTTATAATGGATTTTTTACTATTTATGGTTTTAGTCTATTTATTCATGATGTGGCTGGTTCATTAAGATTTGCTCATACTATTTAATCAAACATGTAAGAATATGTCTGGCATATATTATCCCACTGTGCTATTATGAGATTTGGTTTCCAACCATCAATGCTGATTTTGATATTGAGATCAATCGTCTATGTCTCCCCCTGAAAACAGCATAATTTATGCATTGCCGATGTTTCGCACTTTTTTGCCACTTTGCACTTTATTAACACAAGTTTTCTGCTCCAGGGTACCCCTGGCTATATCATGATTGTTCCTGAATATTGTGATTCAGCACTTTGCACTTTTTTCTTTACACTTTGTGAATTTAGTAGTGGTTTTTAGATCAGTATACTGTAATAACAACGGACCCTATGGGTATTGATTCTATTGTCATTCAGTCATTATAAGCACTTTAATTTTGCGACAAACCATTAGGGCACTTGCCCTCTATACGATGAACACAGTGTAAATGTTCAACAAGGTTGATAATGTGTTGTTGCAGGTATATGCATTTGTGCATGGAGTTTTATTACATTTTAACTTTTAATGTTGTATTTTTACATTATGAATGATATTTCTTCCATGTTTATTTATGTGGGAGGAGCTCCGTTTGTAAACCAGTATATAACCACCTATGTCTCTGGGTCTTGTCATGTGATCAAGTCCGGGTTTCCCGGACGAAACGCGTCATGCTGCCATCCCCATTGATGGAATAAAAGCACACTATTTCTTTTGAATCCTTGGTCGTGTGGTCTGTACCTGGCTGTGTCCGTTTGGTTTCCTCGGCGCTTCAGGATTGTGGATCTTGATATATATATATATATATATATATATATATATATATATATATATATATATATATATATATATATATATATATAACCTACTGGCGGTTGCCAGTAGGTAGTTATAGTTAGGATTTTTTTCAATGCAAAATCTCAAAATTCTATTGTGAATAACTTTGGCGCCGATTGACGAATCTGCCTGAAATTGGCTCTCGGGTGTCTGTAAACATTCCAAACAGTCCGGAACGGCCGCCATCTTGTGTCTCGGTAGGATCGAGACACAAGAGGTGGCAAAAACAAAGGGGTAATTGACCATAAGGGGGCAGAGTAGACCCCCCTGACCCCCTAGGTTTGATGTGGGGGCCATAAAAGAGCCCCGCGGGGCAACATTTTTTCTTAATTTTTTTTTGATTTTCGCGGGGGGAGCGCCCGGTACGCGCACCGGGGAGCGGACCGGGGAGCGTACCATGGGGAAAAAGAATGACAGTTTTAAAAAAAAGTAGCTGTTTTAAAAAAAAAATCTTTTTTTAAATTTTTTTTATTTAAGTACCTACATGTAGGTACCAATGCAGAGACTTAAATGTAATGTACACCGTCTCCTCTGTAGATATCTTGCATGTTGTTATAGAAGTTATTGTGGTATATGGAATCCATAACATAAGTCTGTCAGGAAAGCAGAAACAGATCCTTTAAGCACTCCCTGAGAAGTTCTAGGGGATCATGGGTAGTCTATCCTGCTCCCTTATGATGAAAAAGAGATGTAAAATACACATTGGAGATAATATAGTGGGAGAAAGGTAGTAATTATTGTAATTGTAATTGTAACAGTATTTATTAAGCGCGGTTGCTGCCCGCAGGCGTCCAAGCGCTGGGTTATGGGAGAGTGATGGGAAGAGGAGCTAGGGTACATAGGATTGAGAAAACAGCAGTGTCTTTAGGTTTTTCCGGAATGCGAGGAGGTCTGGGTTGGACCGGAGTGAGATGGGGAGAGCATTCCAGAGCCTGGTGGTGTTCAAAGAGAACAACCTACCTCCAGACCTGGCTCGCTTCACTCTGGGAACAACGGCGAGGAATGCCTCCGTCGACCGAAGGTTCCTCTTAGGGTGGTAGGGGGTGACAAGGTCGATGTTGATGGCAGGGCCCGTTTTCCAGAAGGCGCGGTGCGCCAGGCACAGCGCCTTGAAGGCCACTCTCTGCCTCACTGGCAGCCAGTGGAGACTTTTTAGAGCGGGTCTGGCCGACTGGGTGCGCGGGGTTTTCAGCAGGGTGCGTGCTGCACAGTTTTGAACAACTTGCAATTTCCTGAGGGTCATCTCCGGAGCCCCCATGTATAGGGCATTGTTTGAGTCTAGGCGGGATTGGATGAGACCTTGTACCGCCACCTTTTTGGCCTCTAGGGGAAGTAGCGGGAGAACTTTCCTCAGGATTCTAAGTAGGCCAAAACAAGTGGCGGACAGTTTTGTGGCCTGGGTGGAGAAGGAAAGTTTGTTGTCTAGCCACACTCCCAGGCTTTTAACACTTTCCTTGGGAGTGGGGGGAAGACCCAGTGCACTGGGCCACAAGGAAGTGAAAGGCACAGGGGAGGTAGGGCCTAAGAGCATGAGCTCCGTCTTTTCTCCGTTTAGAGTTAGGGAGGAGTTGGTCATCCATCCCTTAACGTCCTCTAGGCATTTTAGCAGGTCTGATGGGGAGTGCTTGTTGTTCTCCGTGGCCAGCGAGACCACAAGCTGGGTGTCGTCGGCGTATGACACGATTTTAATGCCATATGGTTCGACAACACCCGCCAGCGGCCTCATGTACACGTTGAACAATACAGGGCTCAGAGAGGAGCCCTGTGGCACTCCGCAGCTCAGGGGTTTTCTGGAGGACACTGTCTTTATAATTATGAGCAAACATACTATGTAACACAAAAAAGTTGCACAGTATACTATAAGTCTCATTTTATAATATAATCATTTTGGTACTACTTCATGAATTACATATAAAAATGAATATTGTCTCAAACAATTTTTAATTATTAAATATAAATTTATTCTTCTGATTCTTTTTCAAAATTTAATAAAACTTCTAACATAATATTGTCGGGAATTTCCTCATAATCATTAGTACATGATTCTATTTGTTCCAAACATTCTATTAACTGTTGGTCCAAAGATTCATCTATGAAATTAAGTTCATCTTTTTGTTCTTCTGGATTTTCCACCTTTATTTCGAAAGAAATAACAGTTGATTGTTTTTCTCCTTCCATTTTCTTTCTGAAAATTGCATAAAAATTAACTATATTAGTAGAGTTAGGGTACTGTTGGGTTTAAGTTTAGACAGGAGTTTTTAACAGTGAAGTAATTTTTGGGCAGTGTATGGTTTCAGGCAGGAAGTAGAACTATTAACCACATGGCTGCTAGGCGTTTTCCCGTCCTGCGCTAAAAAAACCAAAATGCCATAAATCATGACGAGCTGGCCTTGTCATCCGCGCACGGCAGGTAAGCGCCATGACGAGCCCAGCTCGTCATTAGCTTCGAAGGGGTTAAAAAGTGCATGTGATGAAGCCTATGTAAATTCATAATTATACCAGAGAAGCCTAACTCAATCCATAATTATAACAGAGAAGCCTATCTCAATCTATAACTATTACAGAGGGACAGTATATAACTATCAGAAAACGTTTTCCCAAATTAACTTAAAGTGCACAACATAGTTCCCCTTTCAAATTAACAACTTACCTTTTTCAAAGTAGTTGAAGTTTTCTGTCAAAATTCTTTCAAAATGTACCTCAGGTAGTATTAGTCAAAATGGCTGTGTTTCCCTCTCATTTTTCATATATATTCATGTACTTAACAAATCAAATGGCAGCACATAAAAGTACAAAATGTAAGTAACATTTTAATTGGTTGTAAATTCCAACACTTTCATATGTGTTTTTATCATGTAATTTACCTCAGGATATTTAGACAGGGCTACAGCCCAAATGGCTCAATGGAATACCATCAAATGTGGGATAATGGTAGGGACTGGTACGTAGTAGGGTCTATTCTATATTTGGTGAAAGTCTGTCCAGTGGTTTTTATGTAATTTCGTTTCCCACATTTTTTTTGGGAGCGCTCACCGGTGCGCGCCCCGGTACGCGTACCGGGAGCGCTACGGGAGTCCGCCATTTTGTGTTTCGGTCGAATTGAGACACAAGATGGAGGACAAACAACGTTGGGAATGGGTAAAAAGGGGCACAGTAGACACTGTGAGTAACTTTTGGATGACTGTCGGTGTGTAACAGGATGTATAGGTGTATCACTACATATGATGAGTGAGTATATGTATGAGTGACTATATAGAACTGTTGGTGAATGAGTGGATGTGTATATAGATGGTGGAATTACTGAATTGGTTGTTGTAGCTGGTATGGGTATCTCCATTTTTTTTAAATGTTAGTTTCTATTTTTGAATATGTGTTTCAAGGGTTACATTACACTGAAAGGAGGTCTGTCACTCTGTCACAAGGATGGTGTCATCGGTGATGTCATGAGTGATGTCACTGACCATGTCATGAGTGATGTAATATGTGACGTCATCAGCAGTGCATTGCAGGCGCGCAAGTTATAGTGAGTCCAACTAACTATAACGTGGGAATTTCAATGGTATTATGTCAGAAAAATTTCCAGCTAACTATAACTGGTGTGAAACCTCTGTTTTTTTCAGTGAATTTAAAAGGTTTTTTAAATGCTAATTCCTAACTATAACTGGTGTGAAACCTATGTTTTTTTCAGTGAATATATATATATATATATATATAATTTAGCTCTTGGGTTTAAATTCCCCTGATTCCTGGTTAAAGCGAGTTCCTACTCATGAGACCTCTCATTTTCCACTGCAGGTGTGAGCTTTGTGGACAAATAGGTTCTTGTTTGTGGGTGGCATTATAAGTGATGTGGCAGATTTAAAATGTGATCCTCACTTTAATTATTTGATTGATTTTTTCACATAGAGGTGAATGGAGGGCGATAGATAACTGTAATACATGGGATACTGCAAACCCTGCATAAAAAAAACTGCCTCTAATTTCTTTATAATTGGCGAATTGTGATGCACCTCGTTGCCGGATATAGAGAAATGATGTTGCCTCTCAACTGTTATAACTTATTACAGTTGAGTTCTGAAATCTCAAGTCTGCTCCTAGAACCAGCAGCCTGAGAAGAAAGTCAGTTCATGGAGCACAATTAAAGCCGCTATTTAAAGAAGGAAACCAAAATGTGGCATTTATTTCTTCTTCTCTGTTTTCTAGCTCGATTGATAAGCAGAAAGGAGATATTTATGACAACTTGTTTAATTTTGCACGCCTTAAATAATTATAGAAACCTTATACTCATTCTGCAATGAGTTGTATTGAACTGATTCCAATATCTTTTTGAAAACATATATTCAACAGCTTTTTGATGTGTTTTATTTTGTAGAAGAATTCTATTTTCATTTTAATGTCTGCAAACATGCTTTCTCTTTTATATGAAACAGCTATGCAGTAAGGATTTAAGTGGTTTGTTCTAAATGGTGATGGTGTGACTATTTATTATAGGAATAAAGTTCTCCCTGCAGTTCATGATAAACATACTGAAAGGCACCTCAGAGTTCTATTATTTTGTAAAGGGACTCAGCCTTCGGCCTTGTTGTTCTAAATTATCATAAAACTCCTTATAATGTATGGCAGGGGGGGACTTTATCCTGTATATCTATTGTGTAGGCTGCTGTTTTCACTTAGACAGGTATAGCAGACGTTTGACACTTTTCTGAAAGACAAGGTAAACGTTACCAGACTGAGCTCATCTGTTTCTGTGAGGGGAGAGTGAGTCGCATGAACAGTAATATTCAGTCATTTCATTGAAGAGGCATGTGATGAAGGTGATGTATACACCAGTGTCCTTAGTGCATATGTATATGTGAATTTCACTGATTATATCATTCTTAAGATTTCTAGAGAAGTGTACATTCATCTACTCTGAAAGGTTATAACATATTACTCATGCATACATACATTTTTCCATGTTTTCAGATGTCAGCAGTTTACAGCCTCAACTCCAGTGTGAATCAACTTACATGAAAATCTCCTTCAGCACGTGCCAGCTGAAATATTTGGGGCTGGACACCCACAACATCCACCTAAGAGACTACAGCTGCATGGCCTTTGAGGACCGCAATGGCACTGGTTTAATGTCTTTAGTGACTACAGTTCAGAGTGGGACCTGTGGAACATATTATGAAGTGAGGGCAATCCGAATGTTTGACTTCTGTGATTTGTTGTGGCAACTCTGCCAAATGTGCATTGCTAGTAGCTTGTAATCAAGAATTGAGTGGTAACAATGGGTAGTGGCTGAATCAGGTGTACAGTAACATACTCACATTATTTTTCATATTACATTAGGGAAAACCTGGAAAATGGATCTGGGGCAAAGTGACTGGAATGAGGGGAAAACGTGAAACATGCTGAAATTAATGTGTAAATACTGCTTCCCAAGTTATTCATATTTTCTCGGGGGTAAACTTGGAATCAAATGCTAATACCCCCCTAAATTATCGTACCCTGTGGTCTTTGTAATTTTGAGTGCAGTTGTGTTACTGCTAAATAGAGCCCCATAGAAGTGTGATGGAAGGGCGGGATGGCGGTTACACTATTGTTTTATGAAGCATTGACTCTGAATTTTTGAATGAATTCTTCATAACTTCATCGACCGTAGTTGCAACAATTGCAGCAAGCATATGTTAGGTACACTTGTGATTATACATACCATGACAGTCTTTTCTGCAGGAACAAAACCAGAATCTATCAAAAATAATACTTACAATAGGTCTGAGAGACATTAAAATGACAATGATATAATTTGCATAATTTTGGACATTTTGCATTAAGCTTTTTATGCAATATTCCTGATATTGCACAATGCCCAATACTCATGCCATTGTACACAGCAGAATTATAGTGCTAGAGGGCTGTAACGATGTAAACAACCAGAACGTGAGATGCTATTCTTTGTGGTGCCTGTATTTTCACACTATTTTTAGGCATGAAATGCACCCTTGCATCAAAATTTGACATTCTACTCTAAAATATAGCCCTAAATGACAGATTTGCTTTTTGCATGAATATGCATAATTTTGCCAAAACTGAGCATGATCGCGCAAAGTACTGGAATTTTGCACACACTTTAACAAATGGAAATTGTGATATACAAGAGAACTAAAATATATGTATTACCTGTTGCCAGTAGGTAGTAATAGTTAGGACCAAAGTTTCCACATGAAAAGCATTTTTTTTCCCAATAACTTTGCACCGCTTGACGAAACTCCACAAAGTTTTCACAAAACTTTCCCTTTTAGGTTCAGCTGCTGTGTTGAAAGTTTCCTGGTGATCCATCAAGCAGGGATCTCCCGGGCTCGCGCCACAGCAGGTGGGGGTGCTGCCCCAAACTCAGGCCAACAGCTGTGCAATCAAAGGCGCGCAAGAGAATCTTCCCAGTGGCAAAAAAGCACACACAGCCCTCAGAAAGCACACAGAGCTCCTAGTCAAGCACAGAACATGGGAATAGCACTAGGAACTTCCCAAGGAGAACGTGAGCACAAGGAAATCTCATAAGCACCAGAACCTTCCAGTAAGGTAAAAAGCACAGAGGAGGCGTGGCCAAGATGGCGTCGGAGTAAGACGTGCTTTCGGGTCGCTCCGGCGCCCGACCTCCTAAGCATTGTATAGCTTCACCTACGGGGTGCCAATCGACTCTGAGATACTCGCAGAGACCACCGGCATCGAGTAGAGAGGTCCGGAGCCCCCGGCGAGGCCATAGGAGACCGGAAAGCGCCATTGTGGGAGGGTCGTCGCCCGGCCTACTACGCATCGGCCTTGCGTGAAGGGGAGGCCGGCCTGTGAGTGCAGTGGAGCCGGCGCCGGCTGGGCGTGGCCTCGCGGAGCGGCAGTTCACTCCTGCCTTCTTTTCGCCGCCAGTGTTGCTCCGCACCATCGCAGCACTGAAGCGGTCTTGAGCGCTCTGCTGCAACGGACCGGGACCCTCAGCGGACGACTGGCCACGTGGAGGGTGTGCCTCGGACCCTCAGAGGAGCTGTGCGGCCCAGGCGCGGCTGTTCCTGGACGACGCAGAGACGGCTACTTGCGTCCACTGATGAGGCGGGGTGTCCTCCTCGTCCCTGCGAGCAACCTAACACTCTAAGGTGGAACCTGTGGCGTGAAACAACTACGGACCGAAGGCGCTGGCCCTGCGCTGTGGACCTCGGTCCGGCATGTGAGCAGAACTGGAGGCCTACCCTGCCCTGCGAGCTGATTGTCTGGCCCGCGCTGTCCTCCCACCGACGGCCGTGGCATACTTTGAGGTTTGGCGGGGGCACGTGGCTGCTTTCGTGGCCCCGGTTGACGGGGGCGGAGAACCCGGGCCTTATTGCCGGATGACTCTGTCCCTGCATTGACTTTTGGACTCTGGCGGGGAGCTCCTGAGCCGCAATCTTGGTCGAGCGGCCGCCGCCCGTGACGCAGTTACTACTGAGCACTCCTCGTCACCGGCGGGGGTGCGATAGCCTTGACTCCACGGCACGGCCGGCCCTCCGAGATGTCCAATTTACCACGCAAAGGGAGGACGGTCAAGGATGGGGCCTCCAAATCGTCGCAGCCGCCATCTTCCCCAGGGGCTAGTGGTTCGTCTAGGCAGTCGGATGTGGAGGCGCCCGCCACCAAGGCCTTCATGACGGAGCTGTTCGCCTCTATCAAGGAGGATATTTCTGAGCTTCACGCCCAGCTGGCGTCGGATCTCCGGGACGTACGGAGGGATGTTGATGGCATTGGTGAGCGAGTGGCAACCCTGGAAGATCACGACTTGAGTGTGGCGAATGATGTGCACCAGCTACAACAGGATATTATTCGCCTTACGGAACAGAATCTGGACCTGCAGGCCCACGCGGAGGACGTGGAGAATCGCTCCAGGAGAAACAATATTCGCATTAGGGCGGTCCCTTGGGACGGTGAGGTTGGAGACTTGCGAGAGTATGTCCAGGCCCTGTTCCTGCAGATCTTGGACGAAGAGGACGTGCAGGAAATTAAAATGGATAGGGTGCACAGAGTCAGCCTGCCTAGGCGAGGGGGTGGCCCCCCCCTCCGGATATCCTCGTATGTGTGCATGACTTTCAAACGAAGGAGCGTATCCTCCGGAAAGCTAGAGCCATTACCTCCTTACAATTCAGAGACCACCGTCCGCAACTATACCAGGACTTAGCGGCATCTACGCTTCAGAAGAGGAGAGAATTCCGCCCAGTGACTTCTTTCTTGCGGGAGCGTAACATCTCTTATTCCTGGGGACACCCCTTCCGTATAATATTCCGATGGCAGAACAGACTGACGCAAATCCGCTCCCTGCAGGCCGCGAAGGATCTTCTGGGGCTGGAGGACGTTCCTTCCTCTCAGGCGGCGCATCCCTCCCCATCGAGGCGACGGCGTTGATCTTCCTCATGGCATCGAATAGGTTCCTCCCCGGACCGGGGGCGTCCGGACCGCGCTGCTAGCTTGCAGGAGAGAGGGGCTGCGGTGGCGTCGGTGGCTTCAGCCACGCTTGCAGATACTCAGCAGAGCTCTGGAGCGGCATGATCCCTGACTTCCTTGATGGTTGGGCGCCGGAGGGTCTCTGTCCCTAAGGTCCCGGGGTACTATGGTACTTTTGGAGAAGACACCCCGGGCCGTGGCCCTGGGGGCCCCCGAACTGGTGCCCCCAACCCAATTCCAGTCTGATGTGGACCTTGTGACCCGTGGCCCATTGGAACTGCTGAGTGCTTGGTTCAGGTTTAGGGCCTTGAGCTCTGTCTTCTTGTTTCTTGGTTTGCTGGAGGGGGGTGGGAAGGAGGGAGTTCTGGGGGTTGGTGCTACAGGGGAATTGTTGGGGTTGGGGTTGGGGGGGAGAGGGGGTGTGGTGGGGACCGAGGATGGTGTGTGTGTGATGTTGTTGACACTTGTGGTATTCTTCTTTGCACTTCTTATCTTGCACTGTGATGTTACCTCTCCATTTCTTGTGATTTGCAGGGGGGAGGCCTCTCTGGGGAGCTGGGGAGGGGTTGATGCGGTCCCCCATGGCCGGAGGGTCCTTGGAGCTTCACTCTGGATGTCTTTGTATACTTACTCTCGGTATGGGTGTGGATTGGTGAATGGCGGGGGTCGGGGTTGGCCTCTGGATGCCTTAGCATATGCATAGAATGGAGTCTCATGTCCTCATCATGCCTGTTAGTATAGGCACTTGGAACGTGAAAGGTCTCAATTCCCTGCAGAAACGGCAGAAGCTCTGGAAGTATCTTTCAGACCACCATCTAGATGTAGTTGCCCTTCAGGAGACCCACTTGGCCAGGAGAGATGAACTGAGACTCCGCCATAGACATTTCCCCCTTATCTACAGGGCGTCCGCGCCCACGAAGCATAGAGGGGTGGCCCTCCTCTTTCGGGCCTCTCTCCACTTTCAACCCCTGGGGGTGAGCGGTGATAAGGAGGGCCGTTGGTTGATGGTGAAGGGGACATTGTATGGCCGCTTGTGTACCTTTGTTGTGGTTTATGCTCCGAATGCGGGCCAACATGTTTTTTTGCAATGCTTGATGGACAAGATGGGGGACTTTGTAGATGGGCACTTGATACTGCTGGGGGACTTCAACATGGTGTGGGACAGGGATTTAGATAGCTCGGGGGCGCGCAGGGCAGATACTGGTGTCTTCTCGGAGGAAACGCAGCGTCAAGTGGGTGAACTGGGCCTGGTGGATAGCTGGCGCTTCGTGCACGCTCAGGCCAAGGATTATACTTTCTTTTCTCACGTCCATCACTCGTACTCCCGCATAGATCACATTTTTGTTAGCCAGGCCCTCAGGGGGGATGTTCGCATGGCTGATATCTTCCCGCTCTCATTGTCGGACCATAGCTTGGTGGTGCTTGGGTTGCATTGGTCTGTGGGGGGGGACGGCTGGCGGAAGTGGTACTTCCCAGCTGCACTGGTGCGGGATGAAGTGTCCTGTAAGGAGCTGCGAAAGGCTATAGGAGACTTTTTTACCCTTAACCCGCCTTCTGACACGTCAGTATATACCACATGGGATGCGTGCAAGGCCTCATTACGGGGTACGTGCCTCGCCCTTAACGCGAACCTTAACAAACTTCGGCGGAAAGAGAGGGAAGCTCTGGAATCGGAACTTGCGACCCTGGAGCAGGCGCACAAGTCGAACCCCTCTAGGATGACCCTCCGCCCGCTTTCGGCGGTACGAGGGAAATTGAAAGCCCACTACAACAACCGAGCTGAATTTATCCTCCTACGTCTTAGACGTGTCTCCTATTCCCAGGGGAATAAGGTTGGGCGCCACCTTGCCCGGCAGCTCCGAGATAAGCGCGAGAGGGATTACATTGGGGGTATACAGGACCATACAGGTTCTGTTCGGCATAAGGATGTGGACAAAGCGGCCATCTTTGGTCGCTTCTACGCGGATCTCTACTCGAGCGATGCCCTAGATCCAGGGGCCCAGTCTGCGTTTTTGGGTGGTCTTCCTCTCCCTCAGGTCTCCAGGGAATGGAATGAGTTGCTGTCTTCCCCCATCTCTAGGGAGGAGGTACTGGACGCCATTAAGGCTCTGAAACTACATAAGGCCCCCGGTCCTGATGGCTACACGGCCCTGTTTTACAAAACGTTTGCGTCCGACATCTGCGACTACCTAGTTTCCCTTTTCAACGCGATGGCTTCTGAGGGTAGGACATCGGACACCATGGCCGAGGCCCTGATCACTATTATCCCCAAACCAGGGAAGGACCCTACCATCTGCGCCTCTTATCATCCGATAGCGCTCCTTAACCTGGACGCTAAATTGTACTCGTCTATTCTTGCTGGCAGACTGCAGGACTTGATGCCGGCTCTGATCCACCCAGATCAGTCCGGATTTATAAAAGGTCGACAGACCCACGACAACTTGCGGCGCGTAATCCATTTGATTGAGAAGGCAGAGCGGTTTCACATTCCGGCGGTGTTGGTAGGGCTTGACGCGGAAAAAGCCTTTGATCGCGTTGATTGGGAGTTTTTACACAGCACGTTGGTGGCCTTCGGGTTCTCACCCCAATTCATACGAATGCTTGAGGCCAATTACAACAGTCCCACCTCTCGGGTGCTGGTTAACGGTCACAGGTCCGGGAGTTTCCACCACTCCAGAGGAACACGCCAGGGCTGTCCGCTCTCGCCACTTCTCTTTGCGCTTAGCATAGAACCGTTAGCATTAGCGATTCGGGAGAACGAGCGGATCTTGGGTCTCCCCTTCACGGGTGAGCAACATAAGATTTCGCTCTTCGCTGATGACGTATTATTGTCAATTCGAGATCCGGCGTTGTCATTACCCCATATCCATACAGTGCTCTCTGAGTATGAAACGGTGGCAGGGTTTAAAGTTAACTTTGATAAGTTATACATTTTGAACTTAACCCTACCGCCTGGTGAGGTACACCGGATCCGGTCGCTTACTCCACTTTCGTGGTCAGCTTCCTCCCTGTTATATCTGGGTGTACGGCTGACCTCTACCATAGGCGCATTATTTCAGGCCAACTTCCCTCCGATGCTGACGTCGATACGTGCGGAGTTAGAGCGGTGGAAACCCAAATATATCTCGTGGTTGGGTAGGATCCATACGCTTAAAATGGTCCTCCTGCCTAAACTCCTGTACCTCTTCCAAGCCCTGCCCATCCCGAAAGGAGTGGATTACTTCCGTCGGCTTAAGACCTTGATGTTGAAATACGTCTGGCAGGGCGGACGGGCGCGACTCTCGTATGCAGTTCTCCGACGTCCGCGACTGGAGGGGGGGGGGTGGGGTTCCCGGACATGCACTTGTATTATAAGGCTGCCCAATTGAGAGTTCTGGTGGAATGGTCCCAACAGCTTTCGGAGAAGCACTGGCTCCACATGGACCGAAGCGTTGCGGGACGTTCCATCTGGGATCTAGCTTTAAAACCTAAGATGGATCGGCCCAGAAACGTGTACATTAGCACCCCTACCAGCACGGTGTTAAAGGTCTGGGACACGGTCAGTGGCAATGACCGGTGGACCACATTCCCGTCCCCGTTCACCCCCATCCATTTCAACCCGGCCTTCCCTCCGGCGTTGACGGAGGGACCCTTTGGTGTCTGGAGGGAGGGTGGCTGCAGGGCCCTCACCCACCTATTTCATGGTGCCACACCCTTTACTTTCCATAATTGTATGAGGGACTACGGGGTTCTGCCAACAGAGCGATTTCGCCATCTTCAGCTCCTGCATTGGGCGACGTCCCCTGGAGTGGTGGATGCAGCTACTAGACTGTGATGGGACCACGGCGCCGTCAGCGCGGATACCACGTCACCCCTCCCGGTCACAACGACCATTCCCTGTTGCCCGGACAACCAAAACAACCAGGACTCCACCCCTTTCTCTTTCCCTGCAGGAACCAGTCCCAACGCGGAACACACCGGAAGAACATCCCCGCGACCCCAGAAGTCCCTCCCCCTTTCCGGAGGCGGACCACAGAAAAGCCGGAAGAACTGACAACACCGCGTTCAAGCAGGAAGACTCGTGGCAGGAGACGGCGTGCGAAGAACCCCCGGAGAAGAGAGGCGAACCCGAACCAGGAGACGAGGTCTGGACGGAGGACTGGTGGAGTCCAGAGGAGGACGCTGGAGAGCGGCCGCAACTCAAGGACGGAGTTGCGGCGGGCCAAGTGAGTACCAGTTTCGCGTGTGTGTAGATAGTAGGCGATACGAGTGTCTGTAAATAGTAGGCTGTAAATACAACCCTTGTATAATAGAGTCCCCCCCCCCATTCACGTTTCACCGCGCACTGTGAATAGTATATATATTCGTGTGAGAGTGGCACAATCACGACTGTAGATAAAACCTCCCCCACGTCCTGGCACTAATCCACCCTCCACCCTGACCGTGCTATCTCCACTCCTCTCTTACCTTCCCCTCCCTTTCCTCACCTTCAATCCAGCCCCAACACTCCGGTGAAGGAAACGGTCTCTTATCCTCGGTTTGACCGACAGATCTAACGGCCCCTACTCTCTCTCTCCTTTTCCCCCTCCGAGGATCCACCGTCCGGGAGCTGACCCGACTGCTACCTCAAGGACCAGACCCGACGCCAGTCAAGACCCACAGCTGTCCGGAGACGTTCATCACAGGAAGACTCATCCCCTCGGACCCGGAACCTGCAATCCTTTGGAACTCTCTTTTCCCTTGTGCCATACCCTTGAAATACTGTACTATAATAAACACCGGCTACGAGATAGCCCACTACATACGGCCTCCACGCTTGTTATTCCGGTCCGCTCCACCCACACACTTACAAGTGGTGTCAGAAGTGGGATCCACCGGAAGCATGGAGGCCGCGGTACAGAAGTTAGCGGACTCCCAGGAACAACTGGGAAAAATGATGGAGCTGTTCTTGAAAACAGCCGAAGAAGACCGACGGCAGCTACACGATGTCCTGAAGGGTCAGGGCACCGTTCAGGACCAGGCTTTAGGGAAACTCACCGATGTCTTAGGCCAACAACGTCCCACCACCTCCCTTCCTTCGGTGGTTCTCCAAAAGTACGTACCGGGAGAGGACCCGGATTTCTTTTTCACTAATTTTGAACGGCTGGCTCAAGCCGCGGCCTGGCCTCCCGACCGCTGGGGTCATTATCTTGGGCCTTTACTGACTGGCGAATTACAAGCAGCATTCCAACAGGCTAATGTACAGGGACTGACCCCCTACGCGGACATTAAGACCTGTATCCTTGAGAGATTAGGCATCGATGACGAGACCTATAGGGTACGGCTCCTCCAAGCAAAAGAGGGACCACAGGAGACACCCAGAGCCCTCTCCTTCAGGATTAAAGATCTGGCTGATCGGTGGCTGAAGTCCTCTACCGCCACTAAAGAAGAAATTCTCTCTAAGATTTATCTAGAGCAGTTTCTGGCTTCGCTCCATCCTGCCACCCAAAAGTGGGTCCGTCAGCATGCACGTCTGACACTAGACAATGCCATAGAAATCGCCAGCGCGTACAGTCGCGCCCAGGACTTGCAGAAACCCAAGGAAGATCATAGCCACCGACCGCAAGCACATGGACAACCCCGAGGCCCCCGTCCTTTCCTTGCCAGGAAACCTGACCCTCCCCCTCTGTTTCCTTACCCGGTGATGTCTAGACCCCCACCACCTGGTCCCCTGTGTTACCATTGTGGAGGTTACGGGCACATCGCCCGGGTATGTCCACAAAAAGAAGAGCCAATGGAGGTGGGAGTGGCCCGAAACTATGTATGTCTCTCCTCGGGGTCTTCTCCTCCTGCTTTTCGTCGCCCAGTACGAATAGACGGACACCCGGTATTGGCCCTTGCAGACACTGGATGCAGACAGAGCGTGCTCAGACCCCAAGAGCTACCCCACCCGCTAGGACCAATGACCGGAACAGTGGCCATCCAGTGTGTGCATGGAGACACGAAGGTTTACCCGACGGCCAATATTCAAGTTCAACACCCCCTGGATCCTGGAAGCACCCTGAATGTGGGGCTTGTTCCTTCCCTACCTGAACAGGTCATTTTGGGCAGTGATTATCCTGGTCTTCCTTGCCTTCTTCAGGACACCACCGCCAGCTTAGAGAAATGGTGGTCTGAAGCCCCTTTTTCCGACAGCCCTCCCATAGGCGGAACATCACCCGTTCGGGTACATAAGACAAAAACCCAAAAGAAAAAGGAAAAAAGGAATTTCTATACAGCCTACCCAGTAAGGGTTGAGGAACATCCCTGGGAAGTTGACCAAGAATTCCGAGCTGCTCAACAGGAAGACCCCGTTTTGCAGGAAGCCTGGGGAAGGGCCCTGGACCACGAGGATCCTTTACATGTAGGTCCCCACTTTTATAAAAAGAACGGTCTATTGTATAGAAAGGGGGGACCCCAACAACCTTCCCAATTAATAATCCCAGGACCCTTCCGCGATAAGGTATTGTTTCTAGCCCACAGTCATCTGCTGGGGGGCCACTTCAGTGATGAAAAGACAGGTCAGGCCATCCTGGAAAAGTTCTATTGGCCAGGCATCCACCAGCAAGTGAAACAGTACTGTCGGGCCTGCCCCATTTGCCAGAAGAACAGCCGCTATCGACCTCCTAGGGTTCCTCTTCAGCCCCTACCTCTGATAGACGTCCCCTTCAGTAGAGTAGGGATGGATATTATTGTTCCCATGCTCCCATCCCGAAGCGGTTGTCGGTACGCATTGGTTCTAGCGGACTACGCCACCCGCTTCCCTGAGGCCATGCCGCTCCGTCAGCCTACCAGCCAGAATATCGCTAAAGCATTAATATCCATCTTTTCCCGGGTAGGCTTCCCTAGGGAGATACTAACCGACCAGGGAACCCCCTTTGTCTCATCCCTCATGAAGCAGGTATGTTCCCAATTAGGCGTGAAACAAATCAGAACATCCGCCTACCACCCCCAAACTGACGGCCTTGTGGAGCGATATAACGCCACGCTGAAAACCACCCTAAAAAAACTTCTGGCCTTGGAGAGTAAGAGATGGGAGGAAATGCTGCCCCTAGCCCTCTTTGCCATCCGCTGCAAGGTCCAAAGTAGCACCGGGTTTTCCCCATATGAACTTCTGTATGGTAGACCCCCTCGGACCCTGCTAGACATGGCCAAAGAGGCCTGGGAGGCGGAGCCCGACCGTACTCGGCCCCTGCCCGAGTACGTACAGAACCTCAAAACACATCTAGGGCAAATAAGAGATATAGTGCGCCAGAATCTGGTAACAGCCCAAGCTAAACAAAAACAACAATATGACAAAGGCACAAAACCTCGTTCCTTCCTTCCTGGTCAATTGGTCCTCCTCTTAATGCCCTCTTCCGACCACAAACTACTGGGGCAGTGGCAAGGCCCCTCTCCTGTCCTGAGACAAGTCACGCCAGTGACCTATGAAATTGAGCTCGACCCTGTCCGCCAAATCACACAGATATTCCATGTGAATCTACTGAAGGAATGGGTGGGACCTCGTCCTGTCCTCCTGAACAGCCGTCCAGAACATGAACTCCCCTATGAGGTCTGTATAGACTCAGAACTCAGAGACCGACAGAAACAGGAACTTCGGTCCACCCTTCAGCCCTTGCAGCAGGTATTCTCCTCCTCTCCTGGCCTCACGTCAGTTGTCGAACATGCCATCATCACAGAACCCGGGAAAACGGTACGTCAGCGGCCTTATCGGTTCCCGGAGGCACGACGACCCATTATCAGGGACGAGGTAACCCAGATGCTCCAGATGGGGATCATCGAACCCTCCTGCAGCGATTGGAACTCACCAATCGTGTTAGTGCCAAAACCTGACGGATCAGTCCGTTTTTGTATCGATTTCAGAGAGGTTAATAAAATCTCCTCCTTTGATACCTACCCTTTACCTCGGGTTGATGAAATGATCGAGCGCATCGGTCGGGCCAAATTCATCAGCACGCTCGACCTTTGTAAAGGCTATTGGCAGATTCCCTTACGACCTGAAGATAAAAAGAAGACGGCCTTCTCCACCCCCGAAGGCCTGTATCAATTCACGGTGATGCCCTTTGGGCTTCACGGGGCCCCAGCCACTTTTCAGCGGGCCATGAATTTGGTATTAAGACCCCATGTTCTTTATGCCGGGGCTTATCTAGATGACATAATCATCTATAGTGATGATTGGGACCAGCACTTATGTCACCTAAAAAGCGTAATACACTCCCTGGGGTCCTATGGGTTCACGATCAACCCCTTGAAAACCACCTTTGCCGCTCAGACCGTGAAGTACTTGGGATACCTGTTGGGGGAAGGGCTGATCCGCCCTCAAAACAACAAAATCACTGCTATCCACTCCATTCCTTTTCCCCAGACCCAAAAAGAGTTACGAGCCTTCCTAGGCCTTCTAGGGTATTATAGACGCTTTATCCCCCGGTTTTCACAGATAGCAGCACCCCTCACAGACCTATTAAAGAAGTCCATAAAAACCGAAGAAGCCCTAAGACAACCGCATCCCTCCTTGTTGGATGCCTTCCACCACTTGAAAGACATCCTACTGTCCAGTCCTGTTCTCATCAGCCCCGACTATTCCCAGCCATTTATACTCCAAACCGATGCTTCCGAACAGGGGCTAGGGGCTGTCCTGTCACAGAAAGACCCCAATGGCGATGAACGGCCCATCCTTTTATTGAGTCGAAAACTGTTTCCCCGGGAGAGAAACTACGCCGTAGTGGAGAAGGAGGCCCTAGCCATCAAGTGGGCGGTGGACAGCCTCCGCTACTACCTCGAAGGCAGAGAATTCATTTTGTACACGGACCATGCCCCGCTGGAGTGGATGGCCCGTAACAAGGGACACAACAAAAGGGTCCTTCGTTGGTTCCTTTCCCTACAGCCCTTCAGGTTCAGGACGCTTCACAGGAAAGGCGCTGATCAAGCCAATGCCGACTATCTTTCCCGATATCCTTGCCAGCTTACCCGATCAAGAAAGACAGCTAGGGGAAGGGAATGTGATGGGACCACGGCGCCGTCAGCGCGGATACCACGTCACCCCTCCCGGTCACGACGACCATTCCCTGTTGCCCGGACAACCAAAACAACCAGGACTCCACCCCTTTCTCTTTCCCTGCAGGAACCAGTCCCAACGCGGAACACACCGGAAGAACATCCCCGCGACCCCGGAAGTCCCTCCCCCTTTCCGGAGGCGGACCACAGAAAAGCCGGAAGAACTGACAACACCGCGTTCAAGCAGGAAGACTCGTGGCAGGAGACGGCGTGCGAAGAACCCCCGGAGAAGAGAGGCGAACCCGAACCAGGAGACGAGGTCTGGACGGAGGACTGGTGGAGTCCAGAGGAGGACGCTGGAGAGCGGCCGCAACTCAAGGACGGAGTTGCGGCGGGCCAAGTGAGTACCAGTTTCGCGTGTGTGTAGATAGTAGGCGATACGAGTGTCTGTAAATAGTAGGCTGTAAATACAACCCTTGTATAATAGAGTCCCCCCCCCATTCACGTTTCACAGCGCACTGTGAATAGTATATATATTCGTGTGAGAGTGGCACAATCACGACTGTAGATAAAACCTCCCCCACGTCCTGGCACTAATCCACCCTCCACCCTGACCGTGCTATCTCCACTCCTCTCTTACCTTCCCCTCCCTTTCCTCACCTTCGTTCCAGCCCCAACACTCCGGTGAAAGAAACGGTCTCTTATCCTCGGTTTGACCGACAGATCTAACGGCCCCTACTCTCTCTCTCCTTTTCCCCCTCCGAGGATCCACCATCCGGGAGCTGACCCGACTGCTACCTCAAGGACCAGCCCCGACGCCAGTCAAGACCCACAGCTGTCCGGAGACGTTCATCACAGGAAGACTCATCCCCTCGGACCCGGAACCTGCAATCCTTTGGAACTCTCTTTTCCCTTGTGCCATACCCTTGAAATACTGTACTATAATAAACACCGGCTACGAGATAGCCCACTACATACGGCCTCCACGCTTGTTATTCCGGTCCGCTCCACCCACACACTTACATAGACCTTTGACGAAATTTGAAACCTTTATTCTTCACACATCCACCATGAAGGGGGCGATTTCTTTTTTGTATGGGATGCTATTGGACACCGCGATGTCCCCTCGACCTCGGTATATAGATCACTGGGAGAGTACTCTTGGGAGGGACATTTCCGACAGCGAATGGAGGAGCTTATGGCGGGATGTGACGGCACATAACCATTCTGCTGATCTCAGAGAGGCTCATGTGAAGCTTATATTCGACTGGTATTTGTATCCGTCCAAATTGCACCGAATATTCCCGACTACCTCTGATAGGTGTTGGCGGGGCTGCGGGAATGTTGGGTGACTTCAGCCACTTCTGGTGGGATTGCCCCACCATCCGGCCATTTTGGTCCGAGATCCTCTCCCACATCAAAGATGTGCTGGGTTACCCACTCCCGGATTCAATGGAATTTGTCTTGTTGGGCCTCAGGGACCCGCAGCTTGAATACCAGACTAGAGCTGATAAGCGCATTATGTAGCTGTGCCTGGGGGCGGCCAAGTTGACTTTGGCTGCCGCTTGGAAAAGCCCGACTGCTCCTGCCATTTCCTTATGGCATGCACGGCTGTGGCGACTACTGAGTATGGAGCGACTTTCAGATATCTTCCTGGGGAATTTTAAAAACTTCATGTTCACTTGGGGCCCCTTGGTGAGATTTTTGTCACGTGGTCTGCCTTCGGCAGTTTGCCCTTCAGCGCTACGAGCGCTTCACCTATTTCAAATTTAATCACAGATGTGTATGATGATGTTCTGCATGAGTGCTGGTCGCCACCACTGGGTGGGGGGTGGGGGATGGGGGGAAAGGGGGGAGGCGGGGTGTTGGGTGGGGTTGTTGTTTTTCTCTTTGTTGCGACTTGATGTGCCTTTGCAAGCAGACGCTGTGATTATGATCGGGATTGGAGCATCCCTCTTCATCTGAGAACTTTGCACTAGCTGTTGGGACATAGGTGCGCACTTCGGACAATGTAGACTGCAGGTCTATATCATTAGCACTCCTATTGACTCTACTGGCTGCCGTCCCTTTGGATGTACAATTTGGATTTCCTTTATCTCTTTTGCGATAATGTTCTTCAACACCCCCTGTGTGGGGCCATGTGGCAGAATGTCGCCTGTTTCTTTTTTCTCCTTATCCTTTCTCTTGTCTTTTTTCTATTCCTCTCTTTTTCTACTTTCAACTTTGCAAACTATAAATAAAAATTTTACAAAAAAAAAAAAGCACAGAGGAGTTCCAATGATCACCAAGAACCTCCAATAAATTGATAGCACAAGGGAGGATGACTTTGATATCCCTGAGTCTTCCAAAACAGGAGGCCAGCACACACAAGCCCTTTGAGATTCTTCCCAAGCAGGATACCAGAGTCTGTCCTTTTCCTCCACCACAGATAGAAGCAGCAACTGCAGGCCAACCCACCCCTCACTCAGAAAAGTCAGCGCTCCTCACACAGCTCTTCTGCTCTTATTCTTGGCAGGGTCCTCTTGTTTCTTGAAGTAATCCGAAGCCTTGGGGTTTTAGGTCACATACTTGCACCCCATTTTGTCATTGTTCTCTTTGCGGCAGAGTCTCTGAGCTCAGTCATAACCAGTACTGTCCATCCTGGTCCAGCATGACCGTAGGGGGTGGGGACAGCATTGTGCAAAAATACAGAGCCTATTCAGGTGTTAGCAAACTCCTCCAACCACTCTAAAAGCAGACCAGGTAAATTCAGCCCAGGGATGATTCACCCAGGCAAGGCAGGAAACCCCCCTTGTGACTGTCTAGAGTGAATGCACATCTCCAGCTCCTGTCACTCCAGGACCAGACACTGATACACAAACATAATGGTAAAACAAGAAAAGGCCCACTTTCTAAAAGTGGCATTTTCAAACACACAATTTAAAAACACCTTTACTAAAAGGAGTGATATTAAATTCTGAGTTTAGAGAGCCTAATCTCCATTTCTCTCTCTTGTCCCAATTGAAAGTTACACATGTAAAATATTATAGTGCAGCTCTAATGATAGCCTGCGGGACAGACAGCCTTTCAACAGTGAAAAACATAATAGACAGTAGTTCACTATCCGGACATGTGACACACACCAGTACATGTCCTACCTTTCGCATACACTGCACCCTGCCCATTGGAGTACCTTGGGCCTACCATAGGGGTGCCTTACATGTAAGAAAAGGGAAGGTTTGGGCCTCGCAAGTGGGTGCACTTACCAGGTTAGCAGGGTAGTTTAAAAGTGTACCCGAAGAGACTGCAGGGGAAGGTGTGAGACGCATTTACAGGGCTGTTCATGTTGGTGGCACTACCCGTGCTTCAAGCCCACTTTTAGCATTTGATTTACAGGCCCTGGCACACACTCTGCACTTTACTGGGGACTTACCAGTAAATCAAATATGCCAATCATGGTTAACCAATCATATTCACAATTTATATAAAGATCATATGCACATTAGCACTGATCAGCAGTAGTATAGTGACCAGGGTCCTATAGACAACATAAATAGGGTCAGAAAAATAGGAGGCAAAAGGCAAAAAGGGCCATGTCTAACAATGACCAACTCTGCTGAAGAGCTAAACCCAAAAATAGACATGGAAGCTGTGATATACAAGAGAACTATATATATAAATAAATATAAATATATTTATTTCTTTATGTCACTGTTCAGACCAAATAATATTTGTGTTACTGTAGTGAGTTGGTCTGACAAGAATCACGTCTTAGGATGCACATAATATCTCTGTATCACATGATGTCTGTATTATGATGGACATTGATGTGCCACAAATGTAAACTAAGGAATGTAGGTTGTGATGTACAAAGACCTTTGGCCAAACCAATCCATCATCAACGTCCAATACACGTGGTAGCACCCAAAGGCAACGTCCATAAAAGTGGTAGCACCCATAGGCAAGGCTTCCTTTGTTAACAGTACTGCAACTAGTTTTCTGCTGGAATTAAGGGACAGTACAACGTTTGGTTCTATTTTGGTTTACAATAAAACTTCAGACATTTCATAACAATATTTTATCATCATACCGCATCATTTATCATAGAATGTAAAAAAAAAGTCAGTTTCAAGGCTTAATTTATAAAAGAATGAGTGCCAGTGGTCAAAGCTCTGCTCAGTAGCCCACAGCCGGTGCTATTAAATGACTGAGCGCCCTGCATAGTCTTGATTCCACCTCTTGCCTTTTTAATTCACCACTGGACAATTCCTGCTCCTTTCTCTCTCTCTATCGCAGGTTCCTTTTTTCTCCCATTAAGATGTTTTTTATGTCTTTCTTTTTCTCCTCCTTTCCCCTGAGTTTCATTTTCTCTCTCTTATCCTCGGTAAATGTCTAATGAGGGAAAATTAGTGCAGCTCCCCAAAAATGAGTGCCAGTGGCACCACCAGCTCAAATTAAGCACTGGTTAGCAGACAGCCATGAGCAAAGAAATATTTTAAAGCTAATATTTCTGCCATTCGCCAATGCTATTCAGCATAAAAAAGAAACAATTATTAAAAAGAAGCCAAAAATGCAAAGTTAGAAAATGCTGTTACATATAAGCTCAGTATCTATTCTCAGACCCTTTGTTGACGCTTTGCAAATTGTCCTAATTTCAAAATACCAAAAGCATTGCCTCAAAAGATGAGATTTCCACTGAATTGTATGACATCAGGTAAGCAATATGTGGTCAGCCATCTGCAGTTTGTAATTGTACAATCGGTTGTATAATGTTACAACGCATGCTTTTACCCCGCATGCCGTTGCAACACAAATTTTACCCCGACTTTCTGTTGGGGGTGCGCTGGATGTTGGAATAGTATAATTTACTATTCCAACTCCAGTCTGTGCAACAGAAGGGATGGTGTTGGAGTTAAATCCAACACCTTTCTCCTCCTACAGCAAACCATTTTCGTTGCAACGGCATGCGGGGTAAAAACATGCATAGTAACGTATGTGGTGTAACAGTTGTTTCCATGTACAATCGTCTGCGTTCATCTCTTGAACTGTTGTGCTTTATCCGACAGCTATTTTCATGAGTATTACATTCTGCATGATAGTTCAAGGGTATTCAGCCACACTGTCCTCTGAGATACAAAGCTGTAGCAACAGGGCTGTTTCTAGTCTTCTACCTAGAATCCATAAAAACAGATGCCATTGGTGCGCAATAGTTGGGGAGGTCTGGGTCACACTCATGACTATACTGGACTGGGATGTAGCTGCACGGGTGCCAAAAACAAGAGAGAGGCAGGGCAGGGTTAGATTGGGATCCAAAATATGCCCTGGCACCATAAAAAAAAAGTTGACACATTTGCTGGTAGTACCTTTTTGCAAAACACTGATTCAATGTTTTAAGTATTATAAAAAGGAGAGGGGGAGGTTCTCTAACAGAGGCACAATTCCTTAACTTCACTGAGATAAAAAAAAATGCAAATGCTTCTAGGACCCTGTGCATGGTTTAGTTCACAGTGGTGAACCACACCTGAATATAAGTGAGGCCGCTTCTGCTCAGGCCTCCTACTCATTCTGCATACATTAAGGGGTCAGTCCAGCGAGAGCCTGGGAATGACTCCTCTGCCCCATTGGTAAAAGGGAGGTAATAGAGGTCTATCTGCCTCTGCAAAGGCCGCTCAGGCCCCCACTGGGCCGCTGGCAGCATCTGGTTAAAACAGAAACAGCCCAAATTGGCAACAACGCTGCCCAGAAAAGTGTCTCACAGCTGGAATTCAGATACCAGCCCATCGCCCATTGCCCAAATGCCCACCTTACCAATCTGACCCAGGAGGGAGGGTAATTCTGGCTCTGGAACACTTTGAGACTGCCCTGTTCAGCATCCAAATAATCTCAGAAAGAGTTGCCTAGGTACACACCACACCTAATATGAACTGCCTGAATTACCTGAAACGGTACAAAAGGGGGTGGTCACCAGCCCCTTTTGTACTGAATTACCTGAAAAGCAACTGTTATTTTCTGGTATGGTCAGTCCTGCCAAGTGTCACGCATCAGGCGTGACGCGAACGCATTTCACTGTGGTGTTCCCGCAACACCACACTGAAATGCATTGTCACGCATTTTTGTCACTGTCCACACTCTGCTGACAGTGCTGAAACTGGCTGCCCACGACTCTAAGTGCTAGCGCGCGCCGCCACCTGCGTGCGCATCGGGCCGCAGCAGACTTCACTTGCCAGCAGCAGGAGCTCAATAGTTAAATATCTGCTCTCAGACAATGTTACAATTTCTGCCCGGGTTCCTGCGAGATTCCCGCCGCGCTTCGCCGGCTGCACGACTCGTTTCAGTCACTGTGAGCCACTGACTGCAGCCCAATTAATACCGAGACACCGGGCAGTCGTTGCATTATATGCTGTGGCGCTGGGGGGATGTGACCTCAAGTCCTCCAGTAACAGGAAGTTAAGAGGTCGGTCAGAAGCGGTGGGCCGGGGCACTGGACTGACTGCTATGCACAGCGTGGTACGCTTGTATTTCTGATTAATTCCTATGCGGCGAATTTCTAACTGGTATCTCTTTCTCTTAGAAAAATGACACGTATGCCACCTACATAAATACAGTTTTCTTAACATCGGATACGAGTGGGATAATTATTAGAGACCAGGAAGTAAGGGTCAATTTCAACTGCTCTTACCCCATGGACATGCTGATCAGCTTGGATGTCTCTTTTCAACCCATAATCAGGTATGGAACTCAGTCTATGTTTATAATGCTATTACTAACCTGTGCATGACTTTCCCGCATGTAATAATAAACTATGAAACACAGATCCGAAAAAAATAAAATATTACTAAGTGTCTGCATATGTGTGCAATAAATCACCAGTGCTGAGCAATCCTTTGCCACTTGTCTGAATTTCTGCTTGTGCTCTGAGTTTGAAGATTCAGAAAGCCATGGGAAAGCACAAGAGGTCAGGAGAATAGTAATACAAGTTTGCTTAAATATCTGTTGTCTAAAGAGAAACGGGGAGGGAACATTGCCCTATATCCTATAGCAAACCATATTGATTACCGCATATCATAAGTCCCAAGAAACACACACAGGTGCCAAAATAACATTATTTAAAACTCTCAAGCAAAATATTTTTGTTAGTACTCAGGGCCCAGATCACCCGGGGCTGACATTAGACAACATAAACTATGTGCTTCGGAGTATCCTTCTTTCCCATAATGCTCTGCAGCAGTCATTGATAAGGGCATTATCACCCCACTTTTGTAAACCATGAAACTGCTACTATAAATATTTTTTCGCGTATTTTGGTCTTAAAATATCAGTCTTGGCTTGGGTTAAAAAAGCAGCTACAGTGCTACCTTTCATAGTGACAGACCGTAGACTCTTGACTGCCATCTTTATGCAAAGCAGAGACTCAACGCAGACAAACACGATTGGTTCATTGTGTCCATGGACGTCACAAGGGGGAGCAGCAGGGGCTTTTTCCCCAATACTGATTTTTTGCAATCTGCCACTGCAAAATGTATTCATTTGTCACAAAAGCCAGCCTAGACTGCTGTTATGATATTTGGATGATGAGGCAGGTAACTCCAGCCGCCACTGCGTGGCAGCATAAGCTCACACTTCATAAACAAAATGTTCAGTGACACTGTTTTTTTTATTTTGAACGAGGTCCTCATGCACCAGTCAGGGGCACCGCATGGTGTTCTGGACCCAGACCCCACAAAAGCCTTCAACAGGCCTGGACCTGGTATGTTAGTTCAGTCTCTTGTGCAAGTTCATTTGTTTATTCCTCAGACGTTAACAATTCAGTTCTGTTCCAGATGCCAAATGGACTAAGCTTTTGTCCATTTAAAGGTTTGCCACTGCTTAGTGCTCTGCTCATTATACATATCTGTCTTATTTAAATTCACCCAGTGCCCTCATGAATCTAGCTAAGTGAGCCAAACATGAATGAAGCAAAATGTACTTTCGTTTTCTGCTTAACTTTAGAAATAATGTAATCTTTATCATAGACATCATGGCTGTGATGTCATTACATGTGCAAACGTATAATAAAAGCAACATTCTGAGGCTGATTGGTTGGTCCGTCTTGTCGTGGATGCCTAGGAACTGTGCACCAACACACAGCCTAGAGGATAATAGAACGTGCATAAAATAAAATCTGTGAGAGCAAAGACTTTATCCAAAATCAGCTGTCCTCCCTGCTGTGGCATTTTGTGAACGCCACAGTTTGAACGGGTGAGGAGGGCTCAGGAGACCAACACAACCAGGAAATCAGTCTTCTCATGGTTTTCGATTACGTTCTCTGGATTTCGCCTGGCCTAGATACAATTTATAGTAGAAACCAATGTCCGCCTTCACACAGCAATGTGAGTGCCTTATACTGGAGTCGGGATCCCACTATCTCTCAATCGCACAAAGCATCTCCCCCTAGGTTTGACCTCATCCAAGAATCGAATGTTAAGCTGGAATATTGCGGGTCTGAGTAACAAGATGGGCTCCCCCTAGTGGCATGCATTTATAGAGGCATACGATATCTGCCTCTTTCAAGAAACCTGGCAGAGACAGCCCTCTTTTGTGCTGGATATCTAAATTATTTTATTGCAGCAAATAAGGGAGCATATGGGAGGCCTTCGGGAGGGCTGGCAATCTGGGTGCGACCTAGAGGTTTACATACAGGTTCTTTCAACCCGGAGCCAGGAAATCCAAGCAATTAGACTGACCACGCAGGACCATCTATAAATGTACATGTATAACTTCTATGTTAGAGACAAGAGGGAAAAGGTTGGGAGTTTTAGCGGCTCTCGAAGACCTTCTTGACTCAAATCAGGACGTTTTGGATACTATAATAGCGGGGGACTTTAAAACAACATTTGAACCCCTTACCACTGAAGGTGGTTACTTAACAGATGAAGAAGACAACAAATGGGGTATTCCAATATTAGAGTTAAACCTATAAGTAAGTGGTCGGATGTGGTCATTCAAATCTATACTAATATAATAAAGAGAGAGCCCAAACCTTTGAGGCGGGTAATCTCAGGAACCACAGCACCAATCACAACACCCAATACAGCGTTGGAAAGGGCAGTTGCAGCAGAAGGACATAGGCTATGCAGACGCCCACCATATACATTTAAAAGGTAAAAGAACCGTGCCAGCAAAGTAGTCCCTTGTGGGCGTGTCTGCGGTGTCCTGTGGGCGTGTGCTGGGGGCGTGACAAACGCTGGGGGCGTGTGGTACGTTCCGCCCTTCATGCCATGTCTCATATCGTGTGCTGTGGGAGTGTGCTGGGGGCGTGTGCGGGGCGCGGGATTACGGGGAAAAAAAGCGAGCTTTGTGCCCAATATTTCATTATTTTTTCTTCCCAGGTTCTGTACATTCCAGCTCCGGGTGTGCTTGCCCCGCGCTCCCAGTGAGGTGTACCTGCTTTACTGTATGGAGGTCAGGCATGGCGCTATTCCCAAGGGCCCAAAGGAGCGCAAACAGGGGCCTTCGTGCAGGAAATGTAATCTCGCCTTAACTTCCGGTGACGCCTGAAGCGCACACTGGAGATTTTCCACTTCTGTTGCACACAGGCCTCGCGCCACGCACATCCAGACACAAGGCCCACCTCCACGGAAATAGCAAGAAAGGGACTATCCCTCCCCCGGGAATATGTGATGATATTCCGCAAACCAACTTCCCACATACCATCACTGCGCTATTTTTTTAAGGGGGGACTATTACTCCGCAAATACATAATTTCAAAAACTTTTACAACACATATGACTTTATCACGCATGCCATTTTAACGCAAATGCATGTGTGGTAAAGTCATATACATTGTAAAAGTACATTACTAAAACATCAAATATATGTTTGTATATATGTGTATTTATATATATATATATATATATATATATAGATATATATATATATATATATATATATATATATATACACACACATTTTTTAATTTAATTAAAACGTTTATTCTTTTAAATTACATTATTTATATTATTTTTATTTATTATTTTATTTTATTACCCTTTACACCCTAAAAACGAATCCCACCCTGCTCCCTTTAAATTCCCCTGCACCCCATAATCATAACCCACCCTTATTCCTTAAAATACCCCAACACCCTTAAACACTAACCCATCTTAACCATATAAATATACCCTGTTCTGCAAACCCCAAACCTATCCCTAAACCCTAAAAATACCCCGGTACCTCAAAACCCAAACCTAGCCCTGAACCCTATAAATACCCCTGTACCTCAAAAGCCAAACCTACCCCTGAACCCTAAAATACCCCTGTACCCCAAAACCCAAACCTAGCCCTGAACCCTAAAAATACCACTGTACCCCAAAACCCAAACCTACCCCTGAACCCTAAAATACCCCTGCCCCCCAAAACCCAAACCTAGCCCTGAACTCTAAAAATACCCCTGTTCCCCAAAACCCAAACCTAGCCCTGAACCCTTAATACCCCTGTACCCCAAAACCCAAACCTACCCCATAACCCTAAAAATAACCCATATACCACAAAACCCAAACCTAGCCCTGAACCCTAAAAATACCCCTGTACCCCAAAACCCATACCTATCCCTAAACCCTAAAACTACCCCTGTACCCCATAACCCAAAATTATATCTGAACCCTTAAAATACCCAAAAACCCCAAAACATATACCTCAGTACCCCAAAACATATACCCCATACCCATACTTACCTTATCCAAACATTAAAAAAACCATCATTTTACCATTCATGCATTTACAACGAATTTCGTTGTGAATGTATGCGTGGTAAAAGCATATAAAATGTAATGCCATGCGTTATAATGGCATTGCGGAGTCATGGTACTTTCGTAATGAAAGTATGCGGAGTGATGGTATGCGGAAAGAAAGTTGCGGAATAATGGGTGTTTACCCTCCCCCGGTAAGTACATTGGTGGTACGGCGGCCCACATCTCCAGCAACATACTCATATTTTTCATCACCCATTTGAAAAATGCACAGGTCTCTCTCATTGATGGCCAGCACCGACATACACTTTTAGACACACCTCCCGCCACAATTTCTAGAATTGCGAACTTTAGAGTTGGGGAGCTACGTTCGAATCTCGGCATCAGCTCAACATCCTGTGATTCCAGGCAAATCGCTTTGTCTCCCCGTGCCTACCACAAATGAATGTGTTCTTCCGTAATGTAAATTGTGCTCATGCCATGTTGTCGAGTTCATGCTATATAATATTGCAAGGAAAAATAAAGTAGGGAAACTCGAGTTCACACTCTACTGAATGCGCATTCTTAAGTGCATCAGCAGTGCACTGTGAATCGGAGCGATTTCTCAGGCCTGTCACAGATAAGAAATGCTATCAAAACGAAATCCTACAAAACAATATACTACTGGCCGGCAGCAATTCATACCCGGACAACGTCGGGACGGGCTGCTAGTAAATAATATTTGCATGGAAAAGGGCTTGCGGGCTTTAAATGGATGCACACAATCTTATAGACAAGGGGCTAATACTTTTAATAATGGCCATAGTGCTAGCAGAATTGATTATGTTTTGGTGAGCTTGGAGCTATGGCATTCCATGGTGGACATGGCGGTCATAGATAGGCTAGAAAGTGACCATAACCCCTTGTGTGGAACCATGGATCTGAGCTGTCAATAGTCCTGCGCACAAGCTAGGAACAGATATTCCCCAGGCGAGATTGTACCAACCAATGATTTAAGATGGCTTAAGTGGGTAAGAATAATAGAAATTCCAGATCTGCTAGACAAAATTCTTAAGAGCACAGATTATGCCACTAACGAACTAGAGGCCAATGTAGCCAAAAATAGGGACTTAGCTAATTCAACATGTATACACAACTTATTTTTTAGCCACTTGCATACTGAGCGGGATGTAAGCCCGGCCTCTGGAGTACTTCCCTTTTTCTCCTCTTTTTTCCGGTGGTTGGCCACTTGCTTACCAGACATCCAATGGTTGTTCAAAAAACACAGGGGGTTCTGCTTCACAGACAGACTGTGCTAAAGTGGCATATACACAAAAACCCCAACAGTAAATAAACGAGCCAGTTACGTTTGCCACCTGACCAGTTTTCTACCAGCACCCCCGGTATTTTTAAGTCCCAGTTGGTCAAAAAAAAAAACACCACCACTAAAATTGGTATTTTTATAGCCTTTATCATCTGTTCATGCTTCAAACAGAAAATATCATTCGAGATCACTTTTCAATGTATTCTCGAGCTGTGTTGATGGACTCGTGCTGGTTCGTGAGTCACACGTGTAAGCGTATTTTACTATAGATGAGTAGGTGTTTATGAGCACACGTGTGCTACCACGTTCCAAAGGTTTTACATAGTGGTGAATATTTGAAAGAGTTGGGAGGGAGCGTAAGAAGGTTATCTTAATATTTGAAGATAAGCAAACTGACTAAATGGTATTTTGTTTTTATTGGCAGGAAAGATAACAGCGCACACAACATAGTCATCTCAAACACCTCCATACCTTCACAAACACTCACAGCTGAGCGTGATAAAACCCCAATAGTTATGATTAGGAAAATATCTCGAATATCTCAGCCATGCCAGCTCAAGGCTTCTCGAAGCGCTCTTAGCTTTCAAGTGCAACAGAGAAGCAGCTGTAAGGGCTCAGAAATGTTACACAAATAGCTTGAATTATAAAGGGTTTCATGTGCAAGTAAAAGAGTATACAGTACACATGTGATGTACTTCCGTATCTGCCAAGCACCACCATCATTTTAGTTTAGTTTATGTTATTGTTGAGCGCATTACTGGATCCAGACGATAGAAAATGGGCGTTATTCTCTGGCTATCAGAGCAGGGAGTTCATTAATATTTAATTGTGTATTGTGTCTTTCTTGGCAGAAAGTGGCACGTCCGGTGCTCGATTTCAAGGGGGGCTGCATGCCATGAACCTGAATTAACCGAACTGCTTTCAGTGATATGCATATCAGCAGCACACATGAATAGGATATTATTATCTTGTATTCAGACGAAAGTTTCATAAGAATGTGCAACTGCGCCTCTCTTCCAAGGGCTCTCTTTCCTTGCATTCGGCATTCTTTCAACAGGGGTGATGAAAGCCTTAGCTAAGCTGGTAAATATACAAAACGGTGTAATTAAACAAGATGCCTTGAAAGTGAGGTTGCACTGCCCTCTTATGGCCCAGGGTAACCACTGCAGGCCTCATCACACGGAGCAGTGTTGAATTCAGATGCCATACTATTTATTACTGATTCCCAAACTGTGTGCTCATCTGTTCGTGGCGCCCCTGGCAAGTTTTCATGGCGCACCAGGGAGCCACGGCGCACAGTTTTGGAACCGCTGCGCTAGACCGTAACCTGTATTTTCAGTTTAGAGTAGGCACACTGCCAGTGAGAGCATTCACTGCTAGATAAACAAGCACTGGCGTTGCCAATAGATCTTGCAGTAGGAAAGTTGGAGCTATTGGTTTTGTAAATGACATTTTATATTTATGTTTTGTGATTTACAATACCAATACTTTTAACTTTAGCATATGTGACACTTTTAGTATTTGTAATGTCACATGTTTTGTATTGCCTTTACTTAGATGTATTGATATTACAATAAACATTGGCTTTTAATTTTTTTAAATAATTAATACTTAAATAAAAGTGATTGTAATTTTTAATGGCAATAGCTTAAACTTTTGTAAATAACTGTTGTGAAGATTATGTTCAGTGACTAAAATCCAAGAACAGAAGTGAAATATTAACATTTTTTTGTGACATTTGCAATAAAGCTTCAAACATTGAGAGAACATATTTGAACCAGTGATGCTGTGGTAGTGCTGAGTGATGCTGTGGTGGTGCTGAGTGATGCTGTGGTGCCCCTGAGTGATGCTGTGGTGGAGCGATAGATAGATAGAGGGCGATAGATAGATAGACAGAGTGGCGGCGATAGATAGATAGACAGAGTGAGGGCGATAGATAGATAGATAGACAGTGAGGGCGATAGATAGAGTGAGGGGGATAGATAGAGTGAGGGCGATAGATAGAGTGAGGGCGATAGATAGATAGATTGATTGAGAGTGAGGGCGATAGAGAGATAGAGTGAGGGCAATAGATAGATAGAGTGAGGGGAATAGATAGAGTGAGGGCGACAGATGTGTGTGTTTGTGTGTGTGCGGTTGTGTGTGGTTGTGTGTGTAGTTGTTTGAGTGGTTGTATGTGTGAGTGGTTGTATGTGTGGGTGGTTGTATGTGTGAGTGGTTGTATGTGTGGGTGGTTGTATGTGTGAGTGGTTGTATGTGTGAGTGGTTGTATTTGTGAGTGGTTGTATGTGTGAGTGGTTGTATGTGTGAGTGGTTGTATGCGTGTATGGTGGTGGGGTTGTGTGTGGGGTTGTGTGTGTGTGTGGGTGTTTGGGGGTGTGTGTGGGTGTTTGGGGTTGTGTGTAGGTGTTTGGGGTTGTGTGTGCGGGGTTGCGTGTGTGTAGTTGTGTGTGTAGTTGTGTGTGGTTGTGTGTGTCATTGTGTGTGTGGTTGTGTGTGGTTGTGTGTGAGATTGTGTGTGTGGTGTGGTTGTATGTGTGGTTGGGTGTGTGGTTGTGTGTGTGGTTGGGTGTGTGGTTGTGTGGAGGCTAGCCAAAATGACTATGTGAAAGTTTTAGTGATGGAAAAACGACTTTAATAAATGGCCCATAAATAAGCTATACAAATGACATAATTAGTTGGCCACAAACCAGCAAACCTTCTGAAGTGAGAAACCTCTAAAAAACTGCAAATTGTGTTCTGGCTTAGTTCAACTGCTGATTGCCATCTAATAGTCTTTATTGATATTTGAGTGCCTTCTCGTTGCCCAGCAGCAGGCAGTCCCAAGGACTGATCCCAGCCTCTGCTCCTGCTCCTGGTGGAGAAGTGTGGCTCAGGGGTTAGAGGCGGCAGACCTGGAGCTTGAGTTCGGTCCGGGACCAGGGTTCAATTCCCCGCCTCGGCGGGTCTTGGGCTCAAAAATTCCGCGGACTCGTTAATTCTCGCTCCGGTGCCTTCTCAGCTCACGGGTTCACACTCTGCGACTCTGGGCAATAGCTTGCTTAATCTCCACAACGGCCCCTCGCGGTGGGATGCCTGGCTTTCACCTTGTGGATACCCTGCTAGGGCTATCTCACAGGGGAATACCAGGACGGGTTCCCTAAGCAAGCGCCGAGATGCCCCAGGGTAAGTCGTGCGCTATATAAGACTTCATACTTTACTTACTACTTACTACTACTTACTGCTGTGTGAAGAGCACTGACATGAACTTCAAAGGACCTGGATATGCTTGCAACCATCATTTTCTTTGGTGGTTGCTGAGGTTGTGGCTTTCTGTTTGTTTGAGGCTTATGGTCGTATTCAGTCAGTGTATTGGCCAACAACACCGTACTTGTTTCCACTGTTTGTGCATGTCTGCATAGGGAAAGATGCATGTTTAATAGTAACTATGGACGGTTCACTGCATATCATAATATCCTTGCACATCACGCGCACCTATTAACGCTGTGTCTCATTGTAAGGATCTTCACGCGTTCCTGTTTCCGTGCCTCTCTTGCACGTCGTCTGCATAGCCACATGCACGTGCATCCCTCACTGGGTATTAGCTGTATGAAATGATTACATCGATTCTTCTCAAGCATCTGAAGGGTTTAATGGAGTCGGTCCCAGCCCACTTTTGCTGGCGCTCAGTTAATTGAGGATCGTCTGTGTCTTGAGAGGACACCTCATTACCTCTCGGAGAAGCCCCGCACAACTTCAAGTAGATTAATACATTTCATAAAAAGGATAATGCTAATAGATAAAGTGGTTTGTATTCTGTCTTGGGTTATGCTTTAATAAGCTCGGAAGTGAAAGAGTCAAGCAAATGCAGAAAACAGAAAAATGAGCGATGAGGGGTGACAGCCTGGCACATATGATTAAAGAAAACAAAGGGACGAATAAGACTGACAAACTGAAATGAAACAAACGGGTAGGCAAATAATCTAGAGAGAGACACAGTTGACACATAAAGATATAGAGAAAGAGGGAGCTGAGAGAGAAAACAGTACAAGAGAGGGCACATGATAGCGTGAGAGAAAATTAGGGAAACAAGAGCGGCCGGGAAACGGAAAGTACGGCCGGCCAGCCTTGAATAATTAGGGGAGGAAAAGCCGCAGAGCACACGCTGGGAGAAGCCCTTTGATGTGGTGGCAGCCGTGAAAAAATGCAATTAGGAGGGAGGGAGGCTGATGCCCGTGCTTGTTTGGTCACGTGATTCACGTGAACTCGAAGAAAACCGCACAGAAAAAAGCCTTAGTTTGACGAGTATTTTGAGCACTTGAATTCTCTCCATTTTCCATTCCTGCGGAATGGAAAAGGCGAGACCTAATAAACCAACTGTAGATACATGCCTGGTGTGTAAGTCTAGCAACGAATCTTTGGCTCATCTTCTTTTTGTTTGTGCTGGGTATGTTGCTCCGCGACGCGTTTGGTTGCTCCTGGGCACCAGACGGGCTAGCGAAGCAGAAAGAATTTTGCGGACTGATACCTCAGCAACAATTTCTATAGCCATTGCAAAAATGTTAGGGTGGTCATGGGTATTAAGTGCCCACTCAACACGTCTATGTGAGGATAAATAATGATGTGATCTAATACAGCCATTTTCTATTAAGCAGTCCTGGACACAATAGTGAGAATCATTCATCTAGATCCAAATGAGCTTTTAACGTAGAAGTAGGACCATAACAAGTGCTTAATATATCTAAAATTGCGATGTGTATTGTACATATTTTAAATGCTTTTACCATACTTTTTGTATGTGTTTTTATCAAGTTTTATGATAAGATTATTCACCCCCCAAAAAAATTAAAGGTTTGGATTGCATGCCCTATCATTCAGTTATATGATTTGGGTCTTCAAAGATGGCCATAATAAGTGCATGCGTTTTATTTAAAAACATATCCAATTTTTGAATTTACATGTCTTTCTTTTGACAGCTGCTTTATCTAACCAATCATATCTGTATTATTGTAAATGCTTTTATGACTTAAATTTGTTGAATAAAGCTGTTGGAAATGGAAATGGACTAGAATAGAAGTAAATAATCAGAGCTAGTGGGTGCCACCATACTATGTTAAAAGGGTATTCCTCAATTGAGAAACTGTGTTGACCTCTAAAACCTTATTGGCAAAAAAAGTAGGCGCAGGGAAACCCTCTTGTGTCCTCACCTGATTATTTATACAAGTGTTAACTCTAAGTCAATAAACAAAAAAATTCTCCATTAGCGTTGATCTTACCACCGTGGATAATGGGAAAGAGTAAGTATATTTCTGGATACGGATAAATAGAGAAAAACGCATGCGCCATAGTGTCATCATTATCAGGCTGCATGAGTGTAAATGATACTGACTACCTATGGGTAATATATCCTGAGTACAGAGTTTCTATGCAATTGTCCGGAATGAACCTCTTTAGTTACGATCTACTGAACCCAGTGGAAAAAATTGTCATACAGGGTGCTATCAGAGGTAGATAATACCAAAGTATGGGTTTAGTGTGTTGGGAGAAGTCGTACAGGGTGGCAATCATACCAAAGTATGGGTTTTATATTTAGGTAAACTGACCCCATGGTATTTTCTCATTCAATCCATTGTCATGTGATTTGAGTCTATAGACCCATCTCTGCTCCTTTTCATGAAGGTCAGCCTTGTTATCAATCAGTTTGATCACAGTCCATCTCAAATCCCCCAGAATGTGTTTCTGTTCCAGAAAATGAGAGATCATTCTAGATGTTGCTAGTTGGCATCTTAGGTTACTACGATGTTCGCACATACACATAAGTGTTCTTACTTTCCTTGATGTCATTCCCACATATTTGACATTACAAGGGTATGTGATCAAGTACATAACGTTCTTTGATTCACAGGTAGTGAACTTCCGTTGTTCCCAAGTTGTGCCATCATTAAAGGTGATCTTTTTACTGGTGCTTGTGATGTGGCACACACTGCAGTTGCCGCAGGGATGGTGTCCACTGATGGTGCCAGAAAACCTTGATTCGGTGAGTTGTCTTGAGGTTTACGTGGTCGGGTGTGTACCAACATGTTCTTTAAGTTGCGGTTCCTTTTGTGTGAGAACATGGGTTTGGGTAGCGTCATTGTGCATCCACTCAGAATACGACAGTGTTTGTTTATTATTTTACTGATGGTGTTTGAGGCACTGTTGCACGTTGTGATACATATAGATTGTGTCGTATCTGGTTTCTTTCTGGTGTGTTCCAGGAGGGCTTGCCTGTCATTATTCCTGGCTCTTGTCCTAGCATGTGATATTATTCCATCTGGATAGTTACGTGCTCTCAACTTGACTCTGAGGTCAGTTGCTTGTAGTTTTAAATCCTTTACCTCAGAGCAGTTTCTCCAGAGACACAACACCAGCAAGAGGACAAGAAAATGTGACAAAAAAAGGAGAAGAAATCAAATTCATGAAGCCCATCTACTGTTGAAACTAGTGACGTAAAGTCACAAGGATCGTGTTCTTTTCACCCAAGGTTGCTTCTTCCAAAATCAAATTAATGAGGGCTATGATCACCCAAAAGCTCTTTTCCAAATGATTAAACACTGCATCAACCCCACAGCAAAATCAAAAAAATCCAAATGAAACCATGATAGCAAACAACATTGTCAACCTAATTTCCACAGAAGATACTAGCACCTTAAAGATAACTCAAAATTGAATTATAAGTGTTCCGCTTTCCATTCATTCCAAAAGGAAATACCGCACAATAGTCTTACTGCAAAAATGATGAGTTTGAATCCCTTCTAAAAATCATAGAACAGTTCATCTTATTTCGACAACCCTCTGGCAGCAGACCTTATTTAAAAGTATGCTCAGGGAATTAACCCCTGTTCCCTAAATTACTGATTAATCACTTGGAGAAGGTGCACTCTGTCCTGCTCTTAAATCTGGTCTGACTGCACCCATACTAAAAAGTTTAATCTTACCCCAAACAGTTTCAGAATGTAGAACCAGTTTCTGAACCCCTCCTCCTAATATATGAAACGTCCTCACTGAAAGGTTTCTTTTCCCCCACATGACAGATAAATATTTGCAAATTATTATTATTATTATTAAAAATTTTTATAGAGCGCGTAGTCACCCTGAGGTATCCCAGCGCTAAAGATCCCTACACCTGTGGGGTCGGGGGTGAGAAGATGGGGGGGGACAGAAATTTTTCTTTTAAACAGAAGTGGTTAAAATCAAGGGAACAAGTGAGTTTTGAGTTGTTTCCTGAATCGCAGGTAGTTCGGTTCTTTCCTCAGTTCTCGGGGGAGAGCGTTCCATAGGCGAGCTGTGTGGATCGAGAAACGTCTTCCACCCGTGCGAGCTTTCTTGTATCTAGGCAAGATGATGAGGGACTCCTTGTCCGATCGAAGGGATCTAGGGGCTTTATACGGTTGTATACATTTTCTCAGAATGGGAGGGCCCTGATTCTGCATTAATCTATGGGCCAGGCTTAAGGCTTTGAATATTACTCGTTCCCTCACTGGGAGCCAGTGAAGGAGCTTCAGAGCAGGTTTGGCTGAAGCTCTGGCAGGGGTGTGCGTGAGGATCCGGGCGGCAGCATTTTGGATTTTCTGTAGTTTGTTTAGGGTTGCTTCGGGTGCGCCCAGGTATATAGCGTTGCTATAGTCAAGCCTGGACAGTATGAGGCCTTGGATGAGAAGTCTTTGCGATGTGGGTGGAAGAAGGGGCAGGATCTTTCTCATCGATTTGAGCAGCCCGAAGCAGGTGCCCGCCACTTTTTTGGCCTGCGTGGTGAATGAGAGGTCTGTTTCGATCCATACTCCCAGGCTTTTTACTTCCTGTTTAGGGGCAGGGGGGGGTCCAAACAGGGTGGCCAGATATTCAAAGGGAAGGTGGTTCCTTTCTGACCCAGAAGGAGAATGTCAGTTTTAGAGCCATTCAGCTTTAACGCTGAGTTATTCATCCACCCTTGGATCTGCGTCAAGCAGTTGAATAAGTCCGCAGGCTGTTGACTAGGGTGGGAAAGGGAGACAACTAGTTGTGTGTCATCCGCATAACTGACAATGCTCACTCCGAACGGGGTGACGACCTCCTCCAATGGGGACATATAGATGTTAAACAATGTGGGGCTCAGGGAGGAGCCCTGAGGCACGCCACATTGGAGGGGTGTGTCGGAGGAGTGGGTGTTATTCTCCCAGATCTGAAAGGAGCGTTGGGCCAGAAAGGAGGAAAGCCAGGATAGAGCAGTGCCTTCTACTCCTACCTTCTTTAGCCATTTGACCAGGAGTTGGTGGTTGACGGTGTCGAAGGCCGCGCTCAGGTCGAGGAGGATCACTGCCACTGATCCTCCCTTCTCCAAGAGCGCTCTGGCCTCCTCCACTGCTGCCAGGAGGGCGATGTCGGTGCCCTGTCCTGGGCGGAAACCTGTCTGCGAATTTTTTAGCAGATTATTGGTTTCAAGAAACTGGGAGAGTTTCTTATTCACCAGTTTCTCGGCGACCTTGCTGGTCCCGGGGAGGAGGGATATTGGTCGGTAGTTGGCCAGTTCAGCTGGGTCCACGGAGGTTTTTTTTTAACAGTGCCTTCACGACTGCCGCTTTCCAACTAGGGGGGACAACTCCCTGTTGAAAAGAGGCGTTAATCAGATGGGTGAGGGGGGGGATGATGGTGGGGGCGACTTCCTTGAGGGTCCGTAGCGGTGCGAGGTCCCTAGGAGAACCGCTTTTGATGGATTTGAGCGTGTTCTCAACTTCTTCGTTGGTTATTTGTCCCCAGGAAGTTAGGCGCGGGGCGATCGAAGTATCGGGGGGATCGTCAGCCTCGCTCGGATTGGTCGAAGGGATGGAATCAAGAATTTTTTGGATTTTTTCTTGAAAGAAGCTGGCTAGCTGGTGACATTTTTCCTGGTCTGCCTTTGGGTCTGGGGGGTTTCTGGGTGCGGGGTCGGGGACCTTAAGGAGTTCTTTCAGGATGGTATAAGTTTCTTTGCTTGAACAGGCGGCTTTTTCGATTCGTTCCTGAAAGAATCGACTTTTTGTTTTGTCGATCAAGGATTTGTAAGCTGATAAGGAGGTGGAGTAGGCGTCCTTGTTAGCGTTGGATTTCTCCTTTCTCCATGATCGTTCAGCTCTTTTACAGTCCTGCCGCAGCGACTTGAGCTCTGAGTATACCATGGGGCAGAGGGTATACGTTTGTTGTGTCTGAGGGTGGAGGTTTTGGGGATAAGGGTGTCCAGAGAGGAAGTGATCCAGGAGCGAAACTGTTCATCGGCCGTTATGGCGTCGGAGGAAAGCGCTGGGGTAGTGTTGGAGAGGATGTCCGACCATTCTGAAGGTATGAGTTTATGCCATCGTCTGTCGGTGATTTTAATTTTCGCCGACTGGGTGGTAACAGAAGGGGCCTCCCATGAAATGGGGATTAAAAGGTGATCAGTCCATGGTAGTGGCAGAGGAGGGCTGGTGGTGATATTGGCATTGGTGAGGACGGGATCTAACAGGTGTCCCTTATCGCGGGTAGGCTCGTTATTGACCAACCTGATATTAATTGACAGAAGGTCCGCTAGTAGGTCCGAGGCAGACCGGTCAGTGGGATCTGTAAAGTGGAGGTTTAGGTCGCCAACGATGAGAAAGTTAGAAACGGAGGCGGCTAGTTGCGAAGCCGTTTCGGTGACTGCATTGAGAAATTTCCCAAGCGTACCTGGGGGCCGGTAGATCAGGAGTCCCGAAAGGGAGTGCGTCGGAGATGATTGAAGGGAAAAGTGACAGCTTTCGGAGTCATCAATTTGGGCGTCACTGGTTCTGCAGGTGAGATGTTCCCGATAGATTATGGCCAACCCGTCTCCTCTTCCTCTTGGTCTATGGAGGGTTTGGATGAGGTAGCCTGGGGGAAGGGCGGAGACAGCATCCGCATTGGTGTTGTCAGAGAGCCAGGTTTCTGTGAGAAATAATGTATCCAGGCCTTGGTCTTGGATCATCTCATTGATTTCAAGTGCATGCTTGGGGAGGGAGCGACAGTTGAATAGACCCAGCTGTAGGCTGGGGTTGGCTGTGGTTTGAGTGGTTGGGTAGCAATGCGTGCAGTTTATAACAGGTTTACCTGCATCGTGAATGTACCGACAGCCTGGGTTTTTTTCTGGTCGGAGTTCCAAGAGCGTGTCTGCTGGGTACGTCAGACAACTGGGAGGTGGCTCTGGCAGAGTCCCTGGGCCTGGGTCCGTCCGGGCCCGGACGGGCCCAGACGGGCTTGCCTTTGGCGCGCTGACGGCGCGCCCGCTGCGCCCGTCCGCTGCGCGTACGCGAGATGCACATGTTTAAGTAGTCAAAGAGGGCGTGGCCTCGAGCGAGTGGGCGTGGCCACAAGACCGGCTCACTGGCTGTTGGCGGCGAATCTGGGCGTTCCCGCTGCAGCGATTAGCTCTGCTGCTTGGGGCAAAGAGAAGCGATCAGCCCAACAAAGGCACGATCAAGTGAAGGAAGGGGGGGGGGGGCAGTGACACAGTATACACCACACAAGTTTTTAAAATCAACAAGGTATACATTTTTAAAAAGCGCTCCCGGCTGTGCCTCAGGAGTAGTGATCTGACCAGAGCTTGTGATCAGCTCTGTTTAAGTAGTCAAAGAGGGCGTGGCCTCGAGCGAGTGGGCGTGGCCACAAGACCGGCTCACTGGCTGTTGGCGGCGAATCTGGGCGTTCCCGCTGCAGCGATTAACTCTGCTGCTTGGGGCAAAGAGAAGCGATCAGCCCAACAAAGGCACGATCAAGTGAAGGAAGGGGGGGGGGCAGTGACACAGTATACACCACACAAGTTTTTAAAATCAACAAGGTATAAAGTTTTTAAAAAGCGCTCCCGGCTGTGCCTCAGGAGTAGTGATCTGACCAGAGCTCGTGATCAGCTCTGTTTAAGTAGTCAAAGAGGGCGTGGCCTCGAGCGAGTGGGCGTGGCCACAAGACCGGCTCACTGGCTGTTGGCGGCGAATCTGGGCGTTCCCGCTGCAGCGATTAGCTCTGCTGCTTCGGGCAAAGAGAAGCGATCAGCCCAACAAAGGCACGATCAAGTGAAGGAAGGGGGGGGCAGTGACACAGTATACACCACACAAGTTTTTAAAATCAACAAGGTATACATTTTTAAAAAGCGCTCCGGGCTGTGCCTCAGGAGTAGTGATCTGACCAGAGCTCGTGATCAGCTCTGTTTAAGTAGTCAAAGAGGGCGTGGCCTCGAGCGAGTGGGCGTGGCCACAAGACCGGCTCACTGGCTGTTGGCGGCGAATCTGGGCGTTCCCGCTGCAGCGATTAGCTCTGCTGCTTGGGACAAAGAGAAGCGATCAGCCCAACAAAGGCACGATCAAGTGAAGGAAGGGGGGGGGCAGTGACACAGTATACACCACACAAGTTTTTAAAATCAACAAGGTATAAATTTTTAAAAAGCGCTCCCGGCTGTGCCTCAGGAGTAGTGATCTCCTTCCACTCGGATTTCCATCCCACAAGCAGCATTGAAACAGCAATCCCTCAAATTCTTTATGATATTCATGTCATTGTGTATGATCACATTTGCCTTCTAGTGCTATTGGAACTGCTAGCATTGTTCTATACAATTGATCACGCTACCAACCCCAAACATATATTCATCATTAGAATGGGAATGGGCTATTCCTGAAAAAGTTTTCATCGTTCACCCCCTCAAGAAGACAGTTTGCAAAAATTGAAGGCTTCGGATCTCACCCCTTGCTTCTAAAGCAAGGGGTGCCACATTCTATAAAGTTCCATCTGATCCCCATAACTATTTGACTTCTACATTGAACCAGAGGTCTCCAAGCTTCTGGAATAAGGAATTCCTATGTATCAATTTGCAATATAATTAGCATATTGAAATGTAAGCAATATAAATTGGATGAACATGTTTTCATTATAACTAAATCAAACTAAAGCAAACATTTTTATCCTATACTCCAGAGCGTGTTAACCCTCACCAAAAATTGCTTGATAATCTTTCAGAACATTGCATCTCCCTATATTGACTCCCTTATTCAAATCACTGAATTTCATCATAGCCCAAAATCTATTAATGACAATACACAGTTCTTTTGTTAATGTATTAACCTCCTTCCAACTAATTCTCCAATAATTTAAAAACCCTTCATTCCTCCACCAGACATTAACACATTTCTTTAAGCTTGGGTTCTCTTGCACCGAGAAACTGGCAAATTGATAACTGTCCTACCAAAATACGTTTTACCACCTGGAAATCCATTCTTTACGCTGCAGTTTGCCTAGTAAAAAGAGCACAGAAAATGGATTATACTACTTCCATTCTTCAAGCTTAAGTTGATTACTTTATGCACAGTAACATAATAATCAGCATCACCACCATGAAATATTTATTCAATTGATGATAACATGAATAAACCAAATGTAGACAATAGGCCTACATCATGGAGATTCAATCAATCAGTTAAAAAATTGCTATTGCTCAGCTGATTTAAACCATCACCATATAAAACTATAAAGCTTTAAGATACAATAAAGTGAACCTACATGAACCTGTGCTATTTATCATGTATAAATAGTAAGTTTAATATGATATTATTTACATCACATGTAGAGTTCATGTTTGTAATTGTATTCCACAGCAACAAATTGCATCCAATTTTATGATGGTTGATATAGGCAAACCTCTAATCTAGTTAAAGCACCTTCAAAATATAATCATAATACTATAGTGGCGTTTGCAGGGCACTAGTGAAAAGATATTTAATAGTACTTTCTGTACAGTAGATAGAAGGCGAAATTAAAAAAAAAAGTGAAACATTTCCATTTCCTTTTGGTATTTTGTGTTTTAAATAGGAGGCCTAGCCAAATTAAAACAATATTCTGAATTTTAGACAAACACATCAGAGATGTTTCAATCCCAGGAATAGTTTTTTATTTATATAACCCCTAAAGCCAACCTTTAACTAGATATAAACTAGATTTCCGTGTTAAAAGTGATAAAATATGAAAACCTTTGTTTTTAATTAATCAATATTTATTTCTGCCATATATCTTGATAAGTTTAACTAAGCTATAGCAATGTATTTATACTGTGAAGTGTTGATTTTTAAAATTGTCATTCAAACACATAATGGCTAAAGTGCAAAACATTTTCAAAGAAAATATTTTAAAAAAACAGCAGCTTCAACTTTCAAAGCCTAAAACTATGTTTCCAGCTTAACTGTTTCTGCTTCAGCAGATCTTGGCAAGCAAAAAGCGTTGCTTGTCAATTGTAATCAAACCTATTATCTAGCAGCATAGGTGATAATTGCTGCAATAGGTTCATTATTTGTAGCATAGGCTGTACCAAAAGACCTCCATACTAAGGGCCCGATTAAGAGTTTGGCCGTCTTCCTTTGGTCCGCCACGCCAGTGCCTCACAGGAATACCACCAATCGCGAATCAGACCCCCACCGGATTACGAGTTTAATCCTGGATAGGTGGTGTGTGCTACGCTGGTGCCTTTCTAAGGCTAAAAGGAGAGCCATCAAAAGGCAGCAGGTGGGACCACTGAAGAACGTTCCTGCACAGGAAGAAATGCACCATGTCACGCATTTCTTCCCATGCAGGAACTGGAAGGCAAAAATACAAGAGGGCACAACATGTGTACCCCTACATGCACCCCAAGCACAGAGGTACAGGGCCCCCCTATTTGCCTTACTGCCACCCTTTCCATGGCGGGCTCACCACCTTGGATAGGGTCGCGGTTAGAAAACTCTTAATATATTCATTGGTGCCGCAGCGGCACCACCAGCATATTGTTACCTCAGACTGCTAATAAGGCGGGTGGTCTGGCAGTCCACAGACCACGACTACGTCGGTCCAATGGACCGCCATAGTCCTAAATAGGCCCTTGATAATAAAACAGAATAACCCACCCATTGCCCTCAGTACATGGCCATGCACAACAGTGTCTTAATCACTATAATATAGTTATTCATCTATCACTCCTTCCACATTTTCTGTGTGCTTACTCTTTCTAAGTTGACCCTATTAATGTATACCATGCTTAGTTAAGTTTACTTTTGTCAAAGAGCATTGTTGGATTTTATGGAGTTAATAAGCAAATTATTTGCTTACAATAATTATTAAAAGCTACAAGTTGCCCCTGGAAAAGTATGGCCATAATACCCATAAAAATATGGTCACCCATATAAAGCAAAATATTATCTTACTGCTCATCAATGTTTGGAGGAAATCCCAGTTCAAGGTTTAAAACCCAGCAAAGCACAAAATAGAGAAGAAAGGTGGGGTAAAGCCACAAGCCATGGGTATCTTTTTTTCTATGTGTACTGTTTTTCCACAACTCGTATCTGTGCCCATGTGTTGTAACAAAAAGTGATCCTTATTGTAAATGTGGTATGTTCGGAGCATCTAGCTTTTTCTATAGAGTATTACAGTCCACAGTATTTAAAGCAGACTTAAAGTCAACTTAATAGACCTAGAACGTTTTTTGACAATGATCCTTTGGTCAATGTAATTTAAGCCAAATATATATTGTAGTGTGCTCATTCTTTGTCGTAAACTAGGCAGCTTTGTGGGGATTAATTATCTTTCAGTCACCAAGTCTTCAAGATGGTGAAGGACTCATTTAGAAAATATTTTAGAAAATGCAGCTGAATGATAATAACCTACAGGAGGGTGGATCATCATAATTCACACTTTTATATGTAGATTTGATGTTTGAGCCGCCTTTGCATTGCTGCCATCATACCCTTTTCAATATAAATGTAAGCAGTCTGTAAAAGATCACCACCCATAGCTGTGGATCTTGTTTTAAGACTACCATCTGAATAGTATCTGGTCTCAGTAATAGACTAAAACCCTATTTCATAAATTATTTTAATCATTTCAGAGGAAAGTAGTTTATTTGACCATTCCTCATCTTGATCATCTTTAACTTTAATTGGTTTACTCCATTTCTGTGTTGCATTTAATGTGCCTAGGTGATCCTTCCACTACTGTTATAGCACATAAAAATCAAACTGTTCCTTTAATCTAAAACACACAACCGAAATGCTTTAATTTTTAAATGATTTGATTATAGAAGCTATCCTAGTCCAAGCTTTATTCAGTTCCTCCATATTTCCTATTGAGCAGGTTTTGACAAGAATTCGGATTGTGTTGGACTAGTATAAACAATTTACACAGTAAATTCTTTAAAGGCGACCTTAATATTTTTCAATGCTCTTTATGTTTACATTCATACTCCTGATCTAATCAGATATTAGAATGGTTACCTATCCTAGTCACACTATTTACAGCTATCAGTCTCAAGACTGAACGCTTCTTCCCTTCACACCATTTAATTTCATTAAATGTATTATATTTATTATCCCTCAGAATCACCAGTGCCTTATTCCAGTGACACAGTGCATCTCTAAATTATTTTACTATCTGTTTCACCTGATGATGTCTTCACCACTTTCACATCCCTTTCTTAGGATACTTATTTTGGTTTCCAAACAGAATACACCCAGTTTGGCTAGGTGATTGCTTCCAAACTGAGGAAAACTAGGAAATCTTCTATCCATTAGCATATAGTCAAGCTGATGCCCCTATTACATAGATTTTCAAGGCTGGTTGAACTTTTGTGTAACAGCCGTTCATCTTTATTAACCAGAGTGAAGGTAGATGTCCTATTAACTTTCCCCTCCTACAGCTTTTACTTGTTTGGAAAGTTAGGTCCCCAATGTCCAGCTTTCTTTCAATTTTGCCAATGTCCCTATTTCATTTAATTCTGCATTATGCTGCTATACTATAATATACAAGATAATCAGATAACAAGCTTTTTACGTTTTCAAAATCCTTGTCAATCAAATTCAGTTACTCAAGATTACATTATGTGGGGGAAGGTAAATGGTCACACTTACTCGAGCATCAACGCTGTATCCCGTGTGTACTCTTTTTCTTTTGGTCAATAAAAAGAAATTGAAAGAAAAAACACTCCACCCTGTATCAAATTTAATTGAAAGTGTTATTAAATGTATAGCTGTAGTAAGGATCACTTATCAATTTGACATTAGCGAAAATGTTTTATCCCTCGTATAGGCCTGTCTTTTGTCCTCGCAGTAGCTGGTCTATAGAAATGAAGGAAACCATTCAGTTTTTTTAACTGATATTACACTACTGAAACTCTCCAGGTAAACAACACAATAAGTGGGGTCAGGAAGCAGTTTGAGTAAGAGAGTAGCAGTAAGGTGTGAGCACGTACGAGATGCACAGAGGGCAAGAGTGTGGCAGCCACGTCTGCCAAAAGCAGGTGAGGTCGAAGTGGTCTGTAGCCATGCAGTGTATCTAGTATATTGTTTATCTCACACTGTCTAACTCATAAGTGATTACATGAGATATATTTACAGGCAATAAGTCTCAATAGAAGTGAGTTACATTGTAAGTGGTTAGCCAAAAAATGTGGCATGGATCCAGCACTCCAGAACCTACTGTGGACACCTCTGGTCTATATCAGCATTTGATACATGATGCATTACAAATAACTTTTGCCATGAATCCCAACTTTGTATGTGTTGCTTGCAGCTCATTGGACATCAATATAGGAAGTACCGGGAAATTTACCTTAAAGATGGCTGCATACAGTGATGCATCATTCAGTTCCCCTTATGAAGGCACCGAAATACTGCTGTCCACAAAGAGTATGCTGTACATTGGAGTGATGATTACTGGAGGGGACACATCCCGGTTCAGACTGCTGATGAAGAATTGTTACGCAACACCATCAAGCTTTCCTGAAGATTCGACTAAATATTTCATTATTAAAAACAGGTAGAAAAAGATCTCTACCTTCCTGTTTTCTACTCACATTTCTTAATGTTTGGAATCATTTCAGAGTTCTGCTACCCTAAATATTTATTTGACATGAACCAACTGAAGGATACCATTTTTATTCAGTGATTCTGATGTTTGAATGTTGTCATTTGTTAAGTGTCTCTGATATAATTTTGTACCATTTAGATGTTGCTTTACTTCCATATATGCTAACTTTCGGTCTAAAATTACTTCTACATTTAAGACCAGTGCAACAAAGAACACAATACCTATATGAAGTAAGTGTGCCCATTTATAGGAAAACTGTAGACTGATCGCAAGTGCTTAATGTATTCATCTGCCACTAATGACACGTATACCCTCACTGCAAGTTGAGAGGAATGTGGTGGGGTATTTATCACACCTGGTCTATACGAAAACCTTGGGATGAAGTATGTGTGATAAATACCTCTTTTTAAGAGTTTTAACATGTACAATATGTAGTTACCAAACTAAATTCAGCATATCTGAAAGAAACACGTTAGTTAGATTCCTTACCTTAGAATATCCCCAGGCGTCAGACTTGATCCGGAAAGTTTTCGTCAGTAGTACCCCTGCGCATCTGTAGGTGCCGTCTGCGGCTCCGTGTCCGTCGTCGGCATCGTGATCGCCGGGATGACGTCGTCGGAGTACTTAGACGCCGCCCTCGCTCGTTGACGTCAGTTCTTCTTTTTTCCCCTCCAGCAAGAGCAGATCCGGGAAGAGCTAGTACCCTTAGTCACTTTTTGACTAACTTTTTGGTCTTTTTGACTATTTTTTTCGAGTCGACTTCGACCCCTGGTGCCGGTAGGGATGCCCGGTTTCAAGCCGTGTGACGGCTGTTACCGACTGATGTCGAATACTGACCCCCACCGCGGGTGTCTCTACTGTCTAGGGGCCGACCACGACGACAAGTCGTGCCCCATCTGTCGGTCCTTGACCTCGAAAGCTAGGCGGGAGCGGTCCCGTAAGCTTCTCGAGATCCGACAGTCGGCTCCGTTCTGCTCGAGGTCCCTGTCGAGGAGGAAGTTGAGGGACCGGTCGTAGAGCCGTAGCCACCGCCGCTCGTCAGGTTCCAAGTCCTCGCACTGAGGTAAGTCAAGGCATGGGAAGAAGAAGTCGGAGAGGCGACAACGCTCTTCTGACTCCTCTCGCCAGTCGCGCGACTCGGACGAGGGTGCGGGTGGCTCCACCCATTCGGCTACGCAGGCCTCGCATCCAGCTCCACACCCTCCGGTCCCTGGGCTCAAATCGACGCGGGGCAAGATTCGAGACTTCCTCCTGGCCATGAGGACTCTCTTTCCGCCCTCGATCCCTTCCGGCGCACCTTCGGACCCCGCGGATCTGACTGAGGGTCCTAGTGTGCCAGCAGCTTCGGCCCCGGCGCCGTCAGCGACTTCGGTCCCGGCGCGGCAGGACCGCCCGGGATCCAGGTCTTCTCCTCCGCTGGCGCCGACCCCTTTGGTGCCACTCCCGGCGCCATCCTCGGACGATGCCGCCCCCAGTTTCAGCCCCGGTCCGGGTCCGGCATCTGAATGGCGCCGTCTCCGGCGTCGATGGGTGTGCAATTCATCTATGATCCAGCTCCGTCCTTTATGCCTGTTTATCAGGACACGGATGAGGGGGTGGACTGGGAGGGTTCTGAGGACCCTCTGGCACAACAGGGCCAGTTAAGTCAGGAATGGGCAGATGAGCTGGGGGAGGCCAGTGTTCTTCACACATCGCCTGACACTGGTTTCATCTCTCCTCACTCCATGGCTACGGAGGAGGGTGCTACATATGGTGTGGTGTTGCACAGGGCAGCCAAGGCCTTGGCTCTTGAGCTCCCTGCTGTGGCTGTGAGGACTAATCTCCTCACGAGGTGCTTCAACTGCCAGTAAGCTCTTTGGAGCCCATGCTGCCGTTTAATGAGGCCGTCACTGACGTTCTGATGGGCACTTGGTCCAAGCCCTCCACAGTGCCCCCTGTGACCCAACGCTACCGCCCGGCTCCGGGTGACCCCTGCTTTCTGTCCGTACACCCCACCCCTGAGAGTCTGGTGATTCAGGCCTCTACGTCCCAGACCGCATTTCCGACCGCTCTCCCGGATCGGGAATCCAAAAGGCTTCATCAGTTTGGGAAGAAACGGTTCTCCTCAGTCAGCTTGGGGTTGCGGTCCATTAATACTGCATGCCTTTTGGATTGTTACACCCACTCTCTGTGGGATTCGGTGGCGGACGTGCTGCCTCAGTGTCCGGAGGAGGCCCAGACATGGTTCGCCCATGCTCTTGCTGAGGGGCGGGGCGCAGCACGGTATTCCATCCAATGTGGACTTGATACCACGGACTCTCTAGGCAGAGCGATTTCCACAACGGTGGCGATCCGTCGCCACGCCTGGCTGAGGTCCGCCAATTTTTCGGGGGATGTCCAGAACACGCTTATGGACATGCCCTTCAATGGCCGTCGCGTTTTTGGCGACAAAGCAAACAGTGCGCTTGAGCGTTTCAAGGACTCCAGGGCTACCGCCAAGTCCTTGGGCCTGTCGGGCCAGCGCCAGCAGACTTCTGCTTTTCGTCCCTTTTGTGGCCAAGGAAAGGGCGCCCCCACACGTTCGTCCAGCCACAGGCCGCAGAACCAACCTCAACGCGGTCGCAGATGTGGTAACAGCTGTGGCGTGCAGGGGGACAGAGGCCCGGTCAGTCCACATCCACTCCCGCAGCATCCGCCTTGAAGCCTTCCTAGTCCGAGCTTTCAGGCTCAGTCAGCGCCAGTAGGAGGCAGGGTTCGCCATCACCTACTCCACTAGCGTACCATCACTTCGGACAGATGGGTGCTGCAAGTTGTACGAAGGGGCTACTCCCGCCCCTTTGAGGCGACCCCTCCAGCCATGCCACCGCAGTACCACCGCATGTCGGGGGATCACTTGCAACTTCTGCAGGAGAAAGTTACGGCCCTCTTGGCCAAGGCGGCCATCAAGCATGTTCCTGGGCCAGAAGTAGGACGTGGTTGCTACTCCCACTACTTTCTGGTTCCCAAGAAGTGCAAAGGGGGCCTCCGCCCTATCTTGAACTTCTGGAGCGTCAACGGCTTCCTCCGGAAGGAGAAGTTTAAGATGCTGATTTTAGCTCAGGTCCTAGCTGCCCTGGACCCTGGAGACTGGATGGTTGAGTTGGACTTGCAGGACGCATATTTCCACATCCTGCCGGCCCATCGACGCTACCTGCGGTTCACGGTAGGCCACAAGCACTTTCAGTTTTCCATGCTCCCCTTCGGCCTCACCAGCGCCCCTCGGGTGTTCACGAAAGTGATGGCGGTGGTCGAAGCTCATCTGCGCAGATTAGGGGTTCCAGTCTTCCCCTATCTCGACGACTGGTTGTTGAAGGCGGGCTTGCCCCAGACAGTCGTCTCCCACATCCAGACTAGGGCCGATCTCCTGCACTCGCTGGGGTTCTCCATCAACGTGCCGAAGTCACACTTGAGTCCCTCTCAGAAGCTCCTCTTCATCAGAGCGGTTCTGGACTCGGCACAGTTTCGGGTTTATCCTGCCAAGCAGCATGTTCGGGATACCCAGGCTCTGATTCCGATCTTTCGGCCTCTATTGCGAGTTTCAGTCAGGCTGACGCTGCGGCTCCTGGGACTGATGGCCTCTTGCATCCTACTGGTACATCACGCCAGGTGGCGGATGCGAGCTCTGCAGTGGGACCTGAAGTTCCAGTGGGCACAGCATCAGGGCAACCTGTCCGACCACGTCCTGATCTCAGAGGGCACTGCAAATCAGCTGCTGTGGTGGCTCACGGACCGCGATTGGGTCAATAGCAGATCCCTCTCCCTTCCCCAACCAGAGCACACAGTAGGGACGGATGCATCCCTCCTGGGATGAGTGGCCACATGGAGAGGTAGAAATCAGAGACCTCTGGCGGAGACCCGGCTCCATATCAACCTTCTGGAGCTGCGGGCGAGCCGGCTTGCACTGAAGGCTTTCATTCCCTCTGTCCGGGGAAGTGTAGTGCAGGTGTTCACGGACAACACCACAGCCATGTCTGCAACAAACAGGGAGGGGTGTGGTCATGGACCCTTTGTCAGGAGGTTCTGCGCCTGGACATGGCTGGAACACCAGACCGTCACCCTAGTGGTTCAACACCTGGCAGGTTCCCTGAACGCCAGGGCGGACAAAATCAGCCGCCGGTGCATGATGGATCATGAGTGGTGTCTGAACTCGGACGTGGCACAAGGTCTCTTTCAGCAGTGGGGAGAGCCTTTGTTAGATCTATTCGCCACTGATAAGAACGTGCAATGTCATCAGTTCTGCGCATTGGAATTTCCAAGGCGGCACTCTCTCGGAGACGCTTTTCGTCGCTAGTGGAGTTGCGGTCTGTTTTACGCCTTACCACTTCTGCCCAGAGTGCTGAAGGAGATCAGGCGCGACCGGGCCCAAGTCATCCTTGTGGCTCTGGACTAGGCATAAAGATGATGGTATCCCGAGCAACTCAGTATGTCAGTCGATCCCCCAATTCGTCTGCTTCTTCAGAAAGACCTTCAGTCGCAGCAACAGGGAACGGTCCTCCACCCAAGCCTGTCCAGTCTCCACCTACATGCGTGGAGGTTGAGCAGCGACAGTTGAGGCCATTTGACTTGCCTCCTGAAGTCTGTGATGTCATTCTGGCAGCCAGGCTTCCCTCCACAAAAATGGTATACGCCTGCAGGTGGAACAAATTTGTGGCATGGTGCACAGCAAAGGCTGTGGATCCACTTTCCGCCCCTTTTTCTGAGGTTCTCCTCTTTCTTCTTTCCCTGGCCCAGCAGGGCTCTGCTCTGGGCACCATCAAGGGATATATTTCAGCTTCAGGGGTGGGCGGACATTTCCGTTCTGCCCACGGAATGTGCGAAAATGTGCACCTTCCGCAAAGAAGGCGGAAAAACAGGGAACATTTCCACACATTCACGAGCGGAACGGAAGTTGGCCACCACCCGCTTCCCGTCCGCCTCCGGCCCTATTAAATTATATTTAAAGGGTAAAATAGTAACTTAAATAAAACTTATCTTATTGCGCCTCAAACTTCCCCCATCGTAGCTTCATCTTGTAAACCGCATGCGTGGAAGCCTGCGCATGCGCATTCCTGGCCAGTACTGCGCATGTGCAGGCTCCCGCGCATGCGCAGTTTACAAGATGAAGCCGCGATGGGGGAATTTTGCGGCGCAATAAGGTAAGTTTTATTTAAGTTACTATTTTACCCTTTAAATTGAATTTAATACGGCGGGCGTGAAGCGGGCAGCGGGCGGCGGGCGGGCAGGCTCGCGTAACGGAAATATCACGGAGAGGAACGGAGATTGGTTCAATCTCCGTGCCTCTCCGCGATAGTCCATTCTGCGACTTCCGCCCACCACTAGTTTCCGCCTTCTTGAGGCTTCCTGATCAGCCTTCTCTTTCTAAGTCCCCTGTTGTCAATAGGTTCTCGAAAGGCATCACGCACATGTTCCCTCCTGTTCCTTTTGTGATGCCTCAGTGGGACTTGAAACTGGTTCTTACTTATATGATGTGCGCTCCCTTTGAGCAACTTCATAATAGCCCTCTTTGTCTTCTGACTCTCAAAACTGCTTTCCTGGTTGCCATCACCTCTGCCAGAAGAGTGAGTGAGCTCCAGGCTCTTTCATCTAAGCCTACTTTCCTCTCAGTCCACCGGACAAGGTTGTTCTGAGGACTCGTCCTTCTTTTTTGCCCAAGGTTGTTACTGCCTTTCACATCGGCCAGTCCATTACCTTGCCCACCTTCTTTCCGCCTCCGCATCCCTCGAAAGAGGAAGAGAGGCTCCACCGTCTGGACCCAAAACGTGCGCTCCCCTTTTACCTCAGCCGAACACAACAGTTCCGGGTGGACGACCAACTCTTTGTTTGCTACTTGGGCGCTAAGAAGGGACGGGCGGTGGACAAGCAGACCATCTCTCGGTGGGTCATTTTGTGCATCAAGGTCTGTTATTCCTTGGCTAAAAAGGAGCCTCCTGTGGGGCTGCGGGCCCATTCCACTCGGGCCACACGGCTTCTACTGACCTGGGTCGGGGAGTCCCTTTGCAGGACATTTGTCAGGCAGCTACGTTGGCCTTGCTGCACAGGTTTGCTGGGCACTACTGCCTGCATAGTCAAGTCCGGAGAGATGGTTTTTTGGCCGTTCCGTTCTCCAGGACTTCCTGGTGTGATCTTGGTTTGCAGGCCCACCACCGGGGTTGGTATGCTGGGGTATCTATTCTAAGGTAAGGAATCTAACTAACGTGTTTCCTTCAGATGAACAAGTTACTTACCTTCGGTAGCAATATATCTGTAAGAAACATTAGTTAGTTAGATTCCTTACCACCCCACCCATCCTCCCCGTTCTGCGAACTGATATCTAAGGTTAAGGTATCTCTATTTGAGGGCGCTAGTTTAATGGCACCAGTGTTGGTTACTTGCATGGCTCTGCGTTCCTGGCGCAGAAAGCTATGTACAGAACTGGCGTCAGCGCGCGAGGGCAGCGTCTAAGTACTCGGACGACGTCATCCCGGCGATCATGACGCTGACGACGGACGCGGAGCCGCAGACGACGCCTACCGATGCGCAGGGGTACTGCTGACGAAAACGTTCCGGATCCAGTCTGACGCCTGGGGATATTCTAAGGTAAGGAATCTAGCTAACTAATGTTTTTTACTGATATATTGCTACTGAAGGTAAGTAACTTGTTCTTTTAGAATTTTCCCTGAGCCTTCCCCCTCATGATAGAAGGGTAGTTATAGTTAGGATCATGCTTCCATAGGCAAAGCATTTTTTGGTTTGCTTATAGCTTTGGTGCTGTTAGAGAATCTTCACAAAACCTTTCCAAAACTATATCATCCACCAAAGGTCCTTTCTGTACAGTTTTGGTGTGATCCGTGAAGAGGGTACCAAGAAAAAAGCGGCGGTCCCAAAACACAGTTCCCGCATAAATTTTTCCATAAGACAATTAAACTGCGATACTGCAAAAACTACTAAACGGAATGACACCACATTTGACCGGAAGCAAGATCTTGGTCCAGAATGTATACCTATTGTGATAAGGTGTAAATCCATTTAGAAGTTTTTGAGCACCTAATGCTGAAAGGCTTTGTGCATTTGACACTCAAAGGATCCACGGAGCCGACAGATCTCAAGATGCGATCTGATTGACTGCCACCATATCAACAGAGAAGTTGTGGCAGCCATCTTAGTACTTGGGACTCAGTCCTAAGAAAATGGTTTAAAAAATATATAAGGTGGGAGCGTAGGAATGCCCTGCCCCCCTAGGCCTGGTGGAGTGGTCCCAGAGGGACACTAAGTGCATCCAAGGTTTTTTTTAATGTTTCCAATATTCCAAGTGCAGTGGATCAGCAAATCTGTGGCTAAAGTTTAAAAAAAATTACCCCTGGGTGCTGAAGTGCTTTTAAGGGGATAGTGCATGCAGGCCTTCTCCCCGACCACCTTCAGGCCCCTGAGAACCCCATGCCCCTGGGCAGCATTAACATAGATGTGTGGGGGGGTCTGGCCCCCTCATCAAACCTCTACAGCCCCGGGGATCCTATCCCCTGGGCCATTATCATTTTCCCCTTGACTCTCCAATTTTATACAGTTCTCACTATTATCACTTTCACTTTTTCATGCACTGCTTTTCAGTTGTCAACACACGCCTTTGCTAATTGATATACTTGCATTACACTGGGCCACACACTTCGTTTTATAATTTCAGAAGTGGTTGCAACACAGACTCTTCATTGCGTGAAGAGGCCCAGATGATGACAAGGGCGGTATAGAGCGATAACTGATGGGTATTTTTCACACTATGAAAATATCTTGTTGTATTCCAGTCACACACAGGATACTCTTTTCTGTAATACGTTTAAAAAAGGAATGCATAATGTTATTAGAAAATACAAGGCCAATCAAATCCCATCAGTAAAAACCTATTAGTCCTGAAAGAATTGCTCTCAAAGTTGGCTAGATCAGCCATATTCTAAATTCAAGACCTAACTGAAATATAAGAATGTTAGCTATTGAAATCTCTTTTATGACCCATGCACAATTTGATCACCTCTTGCTTGATTATTTAGGTATATGATTCTAAGTGAACATTTATTTTTGTACAGTTACGTTTTTTATATAAGTAATTCCAGCTCTAATGACTAAAAATCCAAAAAATCTGCTACAAATGTGCATTTCACCTACAACTTGTTTAGCAAAGCATTCAACATTTGCTCGATGTTATTGTAAATGTAGCTGAAAACCAAGTGGAGATAGACAGCACACTTGCAATTAGACTGCCAACACCAGTCCAAGTCAAAATAATTGAATTTTGCCTACTCATTAATGATTAAATGTTGGCTCAACAAATATGGGAGGGCAAGTATTGAACAAAGTAGGGAAAGTGCAGTCAGAGCCTCATATTCTATTCACAAACATTAAGTTGAGTAGGCATAGAAAGCTACAGCAGATGCAGGTTTCTAGGCACACTCCTGGAAAGGTTACATGCCTTTCCATGCAGATTCCCATTCTCTCTGTAAAGAGTTCCCCATAGTGGAAAGCTGGTGGTGGTAAATAGCCAACCTTTTCCAAGTTGAAAAGAGGAAGAATAAGAGACTTGACTTTCTCACATACATGCATATTTGTGGGTGTTTCCAAACTTTTAAGGCAAACCATGTGTGGAAATTCCCACTTCCCACCCTTTGGGATTTAGGCCAGCTGTGCACTCTGGACTTGTAATAGAAATCTCTGCTGCTGTAAATGGATTTTGGCCAGCCAGGATTTCCTGGTTGGAGTAAGAAGGTAAACTCGGTCATAAATGCGTTTGTGAATATACCCTATTATGTTGAACTGAAGAAAGTGTCAATTTCCAACATGTTACCTTACCGCATGAAACAGTTACATATGAAATCAAGATCTCCATTCTATTTATCCAATCTCTCCTATTTATTTGAGGGAATAAAATGGATTATTGTTTTTTAAACAAACTTTGTTGAAATGGCAATTCACATCCAATATACATAAGGGGGTAAATCTCATCATACATAAACGGATGCAAACACCGCCCCACATTGTATTACCAGGAGTACAGTACACCCCCCAAAATAAGCCCAGCGTCTCCCACTGAGCTGCATACTCAGTTCTAGCTAAATAAGTAGGTAATCTTCTAACACATCTATGCAATTGGTGGAAGGCGCCTTGGTCATGCAGAACAAAACACCCCCCTCCCCTCCTCTTCCGGAACCCTATGGAAGCTACCTCCCTCCTGCTTCGCTCCATGCACTGCACTGGTTTCTGCGCACTGAGGCCGCCAATGGACAGATCGAGTTGGGGCACCATGTGGGGCAGCACCCATTCCTTCCCCACGCTTTGTGGGCTCCAACCTTGTCTGTTATGACTGACCTTCATCACCTGGTGGCCTCCTGCAGCCAGAAATCACCCCTAGGTCAGTGCACAGGGCAACTAATCTGATTCACAACTTTTTTCCGCATCCTCTCCGGCCCTCACCTCATCTGTCAACGCCTCCCAAGCCCTCACAAAATCCAAAAGCCTCCTACCCTGGAGTGCCTCCCTTAGAAACGTGCACCCATCCTAGCACGCCCACGGAAATTAGGTCAGCCCTCCAGTGTTCCACCTTGAGGCTGACAGCGTCTTTCCATTGCATTGTGATTGGCTGCTTGGCTAGAACCTAGGCCAGATCAATGAACCAGGACGTTACTCTATATTTAGCCAGCCAGGGAAAGATCCCCAGCAAACATCGCCTATGGGAGAGGCTCAATGTGCACTCTGTGATCTCAGTGAAACACCTTGGACCAGTGAGAGGTCAGGTGGACACAGCTCCACAGCATGTGGGGTAGATCGCCATCCCCCGCATGGCACCAAGAACACTCATGCACTGCAAGTGGGAAGTAGGTATTTAGCTTTTGGGGGGTAAGATAGGCCCAATGAAGAATATATTAGTGATTGAGCTTGAAACAGGGCATTGTGGGAAACCGTAGGGGCAGCTTCCCACATTATGAGCCAGTCGCCGTCTGACAAAGGAGACCCCAAATCAGTCTCCCATCTCTCTTGCAGGTGAGTGAGAGGCAATGCCATGTCTGCTCGTAGCACTTCATAAAGCTCCATTACCAGCTGCCGAGTGCATACCCTGCAAAATTAGGGCAAACAAAGCAAACAGAAGGAGATGATGGACAGAGCTCTGAAACTTTTCAGACACTCACCCCCAGTCACAGATGCATGGAGAATGGACAAAGCCAAGTCACACTCCAGAAAAATCTAGAGGGGAGGCAGATAACTGCCTAATCCCAAAAACAAACACCCCAAGATCTCTGCCCTAGGACAGCAAGGCAACATCCCCAATCTAAACAAAAACACACAAAAAAACAGTCACTAAGGCATAAAAACCACCTACTTTGCACTGTATAGGGCAACAGCGGTAAGATGCACACCCAACGAAAGGAGAGAGTCCCGGCAGAGCAACTCACCATTCAACCAAATACCCTGCAGAGAACATACACCCCTATTGAATGCCCCCCTCAGACAACTGCCCACTCTGAACAAGGAAGACAGGTGTCCCCCAAGACTCCCCCTTTTCCGCCCACTCTAACACCAGGCCAAAGTTTTAGTGCAGATCATCAGCAGCCTTCCGAGTTACATGCAGCAATTCCTCACTATGGGCGGTGTCCAGGGTGGAGTCCGTACACAGCCCCAGTTCATGTCCCCCACATCATTTCTGGAAAGTGAGGACAGTCTCCTGAAGTCTAAAGTTGTGAGCTTTGCAGCCAGATCCAGTGCGCCCTGATGATCACGCTGATACTGAGCCACTGTAGGTGGGCTGAATCACAAGCATTTAACAAAGGCCCAAGTCTGGGACATTGCGCACCGCCTACCGGCGGTTTTAGCTCCAGCCAGTTCCAGACCTTTTGGGGGTCCGAGAACAATGTAATCCCCTGAGAAGTGAATACTTGAATTCTGCCAGGGTACAGGTTGGCATATCTAATGCCCAAGTCAGGATGCAAGACCCTCTGTCTCTGAACTGCCAGGGTTAAGTCAGGGAAAATCATAACTTTATGTTTTTTAATTTTCAACTCAACAATGGCCCTGGCACATTTGAGAATGTGATTGCGATTCTGAAAATGGTGGAGGCATGCAACTGTTGGCCTAGGCACCTCATCCCGGGGTGGTGGGGGCGCTGTCACTCAATGCACCCTAGGCAGGGCACAGAAAGAAACACGCCCTGCAGGAACACCACTCACCTGAGCCTGTCCTCCAGGAATGTTACTGTCTATTCCCTCCACACTCTCATTGAGTACCACTGCTCAAATATTGTTCTTGCACCAAGCCCCTCAGACTCTTCTGACTGGACCTTCAAGACCTAGATCCATTCCAGTAGCTCCTTTAGTTTTATTCTTCAGATCTCCAGCGGCACTGACACCTTTGTGGTCCCAGTGGGATGGTGCACAGTGGGCATACCAAATCTCGGCCCTTTGAAGCAGGTGAACAAACACAGTGCAGCAGAGTCCTATGAAGGATCTCCCCAGGGTCCGGTCACTGCCTCCGCCTGAGAGCGAGCCCCAGAACAATCACCAAATACAGCACAGGAGGGGTGAGAGCTCCCAAGTACAAAACAGTAGCAGGCAGTGGCACAAGCCGAGTGAACGAGGTCCCAGTACTTAGTCCCCTTGCAGCCCTCACATATAGCAGGTGGGAACCCTGCTCGTAATGTAGGAGGATGGCCCAACAGTGCCCAGGGACAGCGAAAGTCTCCCGGAAGTCACAGGGAGGTCACTAGAAGCACCAGGCCTCAGTCCCTGCCACCAGGCAGGTAGTACCGCACATTCACCAGCTGCCTAGGTAAATCTGCTTCACTGCATCTCCAGGGCCGGTGACTTTCAGCACCCATCAGCTTCAACAGCACTCCACAAGCTATCAGTGGGTAGCAAGGACTCCCCAGAGCTGCACATGCCTTCCTACTTAAATCAGCACTTAGGTTGCAGTCCATTACTGCACTGTTAGGCCTCAGACACTCGATCCACTGATCCCCCAAGCCATCCCACAAGCCTCACCCCCATGGCCAGGATTCCGAGGGAAGCACCAGGTGGTGCCAGCTGTCAAGCAGGATGTACAACCTGCGTCAGGCTCCCCAGGCGATCGCCGCTGCTCTCCATTGCTCCAGCTTGAGCCGCCTACCTCCTCCTCTGAATTGCCTCTTCTTATTACCTTACAGGGTGCTCCCGGTCGAGCATTGGTCAGGGACCACTCCGCTCTCCACCTCTAATGCACCGTGGCAGGGTCCCTTGCAGCTGAATTAGGTTCTTCGAGGCACGCCCCAGTGACTGCTATATCCAGGCGCCACCATTTGTCCTCGGAAGCTTGTTTCTGGTCCAGGGAAGGCATGGCTTGGCAGTTAGGGCTGGACTGTTCCCATGACGCACAGGGTCAGACTGATTTGCATATGGCCATGTCTGAACTGGGGTGGTGTGGAGTGCAAAAAAACGATGGATTTGGGCCCAGATCTCTGTACTGGGGTGAATGTATGACATTGTTCTGCATTCTGTCCATCACCTGTGGTTTTTGCATTTGTCACCCTGAGTGGGATGGGTATGCTCAGACGTGAGTCCCATGCACTCCACACCACTGGATTCAAGCAAGCCGGGCTGAAGACGGCTGGAATGCCAGAAACCGGTCCTCGGAAGCTTGTTTCCGGTCCACGGAAGGCATGGATTGGCAGTTCGGGCTGGACTGTTCCCATGAGGCACAAGTCAGACTGATTTGCACATGGCTATGTCTGAACTGGGGTGGTGTGGAGTACAAATAAACGATGGATTTGGACCCAGATCTCTGTACTGGGGTGAATGTATGACATTGTTCTGCATTCTGTCCATCACCTGTGGTTTTTGCATCATTTGTGTGCAGCCTGGATTGCGGAGGCAGTCGGATTAGCCGTGCGGACCGGAGAATACAAGATTGCACAATCTATGTCTCTCAGTGGGAGAGCAGGGGTATTAAAGGCCGCCACAATACCTCCAAGCTACAAGGGCATCAAATGACATCAGAATAGGGCCAGATGAGTGAGCATCGACGGAAGGTTCATAATCCACGTCTCAGCCCATCTGCGTCAGGCCACGGCCAACTCAATAAAATAGATTATTTTTCTACGCTAAGAAGGTTAACAAATCTTTGAATAGAGACTGGCTATGGAACCTATTTCCTCAATTTAGACAGACAATAAATTATACTTTATGATAGCCAGTGCTAGGTTTTCTATACCAAAGTAAAAGTACATGTCCACCGAGTGATGTAGAAGAATCCTCAAATAGATAAATAAAAAATTAAAGTAAGTAAATTAATGGTTTGTCTTGGTGTCTCCTATCTGTCCGTTGTAGCAATTTGACCTCCTTTAAAAGGTAAACAGGGTGACTTAATCCATATGGAGTGAAGTCTTTGTCCTACAGGTTGTGTATGGATCTCAGTAGTCTTGACAGACCCATTGAACTGTTTTAGCAACTCAGAACAGGATTTTCAGCTGAATGACAGTTATTTCCATGTGAAAGACATTCCCTACTTGCACTGCTCAGTGACCCACAATGTTTCATTAAGTGCTTTAATCCCTGCAATATCCTACTATTTCTTTAACCCATGGTCTGTGTTCTGATAGAGCCTTAAACATGAAATTCTATCCAAAACCAAACCTCTAAGAGGGTTTTGTGAGTTATACCAATTCTTCTAGCTTTTGCATGCAAGATGTAGACTAAGGGGCAAAATCGTGGCTGGCCACTCACAGTTTAAATCCTTCAAATGTCAATAAATTGAGCACCATTGATTTGGGTAACACTAACAAACCTATTATGAAAAGTGGAGCAGTTTTAACTATTGCAATGTGTCTGTTGGAGTTTGTACTTTAAGAACTGAAACTGATGTTTTCTTATTGATTACATCTTCAAACGAGTGCCCAAACTTTTATGATTCTGTTTCCACAGCTGTCCAAATCCTCAGGATCATACTGTCACAGTTATTCAGAATGGTGGCTATTCACTAGGACAGTTCTCTGTCCAGTTGTTTAAATTTAATAGTTATTACAGCTATGTTTATATGCACTGTGAAGTGAGCTTCTGCGACTATGACACCGACTGCACACCAGTAAGTACCAAATTGACAACAGTAACATGAATTATTCCATGTAAATGAAAAATGGCCATGGTCCCTATAACAGACGTTTTGCTTTTTTTTAACTAGTATTGTTCTGGGTCAAGAGCTCTCCAGATCCCTTCTAATGCAACAGGAAATTATACACTAAGGATTGGGCCAATCAAAAATTCAGGTAATCTATGTTTTTTTTACTATCACTCAGTTTGTTATTTGTTACTTGTTGCTTTACATGGACTCATCGCCACTCTAGATTGTGTGTTCACTTTACTTCCTTGAGTCTTGTATTTCATCACAACCCATGAAGGCTGTAGAGGAAAGCAGTTGTTGATCTCTGGCTGGGATGACATAAAAGCGAAGAGCTTAATTCACAAACATTTCAGGAGTAAGTTAGGAGCAAGCCATACTTGCCACATGAACTCAGCAGTAGGTCAGGAGTACTCCAAGAGTAGGCCATTGGAATCTTAGTGTATTTGTCCAGTGTTCTGAAAATATTTTCATATGAAGCTAAATCTAGTGTTCCAGGAATTTTCTACAAACTACAGAAACATTGTATTCAAATGATTGTGTAACCGAATTTAGATGTCAAGTTTGAGACTCACTGACAAAAAAAATAAGTAAAATCAAATAGAACACCTGAAACTCAGAACAAAGCTTAGTTATATCAAATATTGTTCTTACAAGATCCTGTTACAGTTTTGTTGGCCTATTTTAAATACACATTATACACATTGCCTGTAGGGCTCCCTTTTTCATCCTCAGTCTTCACAATGCAAGGAAGGATCTCACCCAAGAGACAGGTAGTGTTCAATGCTGTGCACATCACACAATACCCATACAGAACACCAAACTAAGGTTTCTATCACTAAAAACCATTTTATCACTGCTACACCACACACCCTCTCCCGTCCTCTTCCCTTCCGGTATACCCCATTCTGAGGGAAAAATGTTCCTGTTTTCTGTTGTCAGAAGGACATGGAGCATCTTAATTAAGTTAAGTGCTTATGCTTATCTTCTGTTTGTTTTAGGGTTTTAATTAGTGCTTATGAAATAAGCTCTATTTAATTACCAGGTGTTGCTCTCTTGCTGGTCCTGCTTTGCTTGCTGTAGCGGCAAGTGAAGCATCTGTCGGTTGAGCACGCGGCATCAGAGGGCCTTGTATCAGCAGGTGTCCTTCGGCAGACTGTTCTAGCTTTCAGAAAGCGGCTTACAGTAGAGGATGGTAATTGGTTTGAACTGAAGTGATATATGTTGGCTTTAGCTCAGCAGGCCATTGTTGTTAATACCATGGATGGGAAGAAAAGTGTCTCAGAGAGGCATTATATTGATGATGGTAAAGCTGGACCTTCCAGAATTGAATTTTTCCCCTGCTGAACTGCAAGATGCTGTTGACAAGGCAGTATCATTGCATGGTCATGGCAACAGCCTCACCTGGAGTGATACAGATAGGACCTGTTCACAAGTTAAACTTACACGTGAGCAAATCTACTCATGAAAGATTACTCTCACACTTTGTTGAAAATGTACAACTTTAGGCTAGTCACCATTTCCGAGAGTAAATTTACTACTCAATGTTAACACCATCTCCTAAATTTAGAGGGTGAAGCCGAATTTCCAACTATAAATCTGGGCAAATCACTTAATCTCCCTGTGCCTAACAAAAAATTAAATGTGTCCTTGTGTAACATAGCGATACAAAAGGGGATGATGGACTGAGCGTTTGAGCCAATCAAACACTCACCCCCAGTCAACTGATCTGGGTTTAATCCATCACCATTCTTTAGCTCACTCAGCCACCCCAGTTCAAACATGACCATATGCAAATCAGTCTGACCCTGTACCTCATGGAAACGGTCCAGCCCGAACTGCCCAGCCATGTCTTCCCTTGACCGGAAACAAGCATCCTTTTTTATTTATTTATTTATTTATTTATGAAGCTTACAAAGCGCACGGCTACCCCCAGAGGGGGTGTCCCGGCGCTATAGACTGCTGACTTGGAAAAAAGAAGCACTTTAGGAGATGGAGAACAACCAAGTTTTCAATTTACTACGAAAGAGAGATTCAGAGGGAATAAACCTAAGATCTAGTGGGAGGCTGTTCCAGAGTTTAGCAGTCATTACAGTGAATGCTCTACCGCCCATTCTGGAGCGGCGGAAGCGAGGAACAATCAAGAGACGTAGGTTGTTCGACCACAAGGATCTGACCGATTGGGATAGTGCAAGTCTCTTTCTCAAGTATCCCGGGCCCGACCCATTAAGGGCCCGAAAAGCAAGAGTCAGCATCTTGAACTGAATGCGACGGGAAATAGGAAGCCAATGTAGCTTCTTACGGTAGAATGCGACGGACTGACGGTAGGGGATATTGCCTATCAGTCTCGCCGCCGCATTCTGAACGATCTGAAGACGTTCAATTTGGTACAAGGGGGCACCGGCATAGAGGCTGTTGGCATAATCCAAATGTGACGTGATCAGGGCGTGGATGACAGTTCTACGGGCATCCAGAGGAAGGTACGGAAAGATCTTTCTAATCATACGCAATTTCCCGAAACATGCTGCCGTGACCTTATTAATTTGAGCTTTACAGGAAAGAGCGTTGTCGAATTGAAAGCCCAGATTACGAGCTGTTTGGACAGGAGTAGGAGGAGGATTGAGCACAGTCGGCCACCACAAAATAGCAGGTAGGGTAGTTTTCTGATTAAAAAATAAGACCTCCGTCTTATCAGTGTTGAGCCTGAGATGATTAGAGGTCATCCAGGAGCATATGTTGCCAAGACAATGGCGAAAACCGGCGAAGCTGGAGTCAGAGTGATCTCTAAAGGAAAACACAAGCTGAGTATCATCAGCATAAGAGATCACTCTGACCCCCCAGGACTCCACCACCTTAGCCAGTGGGGCAAGATAAACTTTAAAAAACAGGGGGCTCAGCGCAGAGCCCTGAGGCACGCCACAAAGGAGGGGTTTACCCTCTGATTCGAAAGGTTTAAGAAGAACCTTCTGAGTTCGTCCTTTGAGAAAGGAGCCAATCCAAGACAGAACGGCGCCACCCAATCCAATCTGCCTCAGACGATCCAATAGTATCTCATGGGATACCGTATCAAAAGCGGTGGATAGGTCGAGGAGGACCAGCATGGCCTCCTCGCCCCTATCCACACACTCCCGGATCGTCTCAGAGACCTCTAAAAGAGCAGTCTCAGTACTAAAACCAGTTCTAAATCCCGACTGCGAAATGTGTAGCAGTGAATTGGTTTCTAAAAAATCCGCCAGTTGTAACTGCACAGCCTTTTCCAGGATTTTCGCCGGTTTAGGGAGAAGGGAGATGGGGCGATAATTACAAAATTGCACCGGGTCCGCATCCACTTTCTTCAGAATGGGGACTAACATGGCCTCCTTCCAAACAGTCGGAAATTGGCCCGTGCACAATGATGAGTTCCAAATTGAGAGAAGTGGTCTGACCAAAATGGGAGCCAGGTTGCCCATGACCTTAGCAGGGACCGGGTCTAAAGGGGAGCCAGATTTGCACTGGGTAAACAGAATCAGTGCAGACTCAGTAGTAAGCTCTTTAAAGGACACCAATGACGCTTTCACAGGGTCCCTGGCACAGGAAATAGAGGGGGTCAAAACAGAAGAAAAAGAAGACGTAATGTTGTCAATTTTGTCTAGAAAGTACACCGACAAACCATTACATAAAGCCTGGCTAGAGGAATTCTGAGGCACCAAAGCGGGAGGCTTAACAAAGTCCTTTACAATATTGAAAAGAGTTTTTGAGGAGTTATCTGCATTCTTGATTTGTAAGGCAAAGAAGTCTCTCATCGTGGACCTTTTTAATTTTAGAAAGTTTTTTAAAGCAGACTTGTAAATAATTTTAGACTCTGAATCATAAGTTTGCCGTCATTTGCGTTCTAATTTTTTGCAGCGGCTCTTTTCCTCACGCAGGGCAGAAGAGAACCACGGGGCAGATGGTCGGGATCTTGCGGAGATGATAGGTTGTAGGGGTGCGATGGCATCAATGGCAAGCAACAGAGCAGAATTGAACTGAGCCACGCTTGTGTCAATATCATTAGCCAGTGGGTCTGGTTGATAAGAGAATAAAGGATCTAAGGCAGTACAGGTAACTTTATGCCATTTTCTCCCGTACTCCATACCAAGCGCTACCGGGCTAGGTACCGAGGGAAGCGTGAGATCAAAAGGGATAAGGTAATGGTCTGACCAAGTGAGGGGAAGGGAGGGGTGTACTGTGATACCGGGATGATTGGAAAATATTAAATCAAGAGTATGGCACGCTACGTGAGTCGGGCCCTGAACTAATTGGTTCAGGTTCAGGCCCTGCAAAGTCTCTAATAGTTGAGTAGCTTGAGAGCATGAAGAGTTTTCAGCATGAAGATTGAAATCAACAAGCACTATAAAGTGCGGATGTTTGAGGGAATGATCCACTATCAGGTGTACTAGTAGCATTAAGGAGGGGGCAGAAGCGTTAGGGGGGTTATACACTAGAATACCAGCCAGAATAACAGCAGCCGAGTCTGAGATGGTGAAGTACATGGCTTCGATCAGCCCGATATTCGTAAGTTTCCTGATAGTTAAATGAAGATGAGATTTCAAGATGATAGCAAGACCTCCCCCAGTTTTTCCACCCTCTCAATTAATACCCATCAAGAGATAGCCAGGGGGAGTAGCTAGATGGATATCAGGTTTGGAAGTGTCTTTTATCCAGGACTCAGTGAGAAACAGGATATCCCAGGCATGAGAGACAAGTGATGTCCAAATCTCGCTAGCATGGCGAGGGAGAGAGCGGCAGTTGACCAAGCCAGCCTTCAGCGTCAGAGGGCGAATAGAGCGCTTGGCCAAGTTGGAAAGTAGAGAGGCACGTTTTCCCAATGGGGGAAATGCAAGATCACAGTGTGGGCATTAAAAAGAGCGACCCTCCAGATTGCACGGGGAGCAGCAGGGGGTCAGCATACACGTACCTGATCTCAACTGAAGGAGCTGCTCTCTATACCAGCAAATATGACTGACCTCAGAGCGACAGACAGGGGGAGTGGCCCTGGGCACGGGCCAGGCGCGGACGGGCGCAGACGGGCTTGCCTTTGGCGTGCCTTCGGCGCGCCACTGGCGCGCCCGCTGCGCCCGCCCGCTGTGCGAACGGGAAGTCCATCTATTTTTATACATGGAGAGGAGGGTGGGAGGGCGTCCAAGAGCTGGACCTCTACCCTGCCTTCCCCTAAGATGGCGGCGGCTATCCTCTGCGTGCCGGCGTCAGCGCCTCAAATCGGCTGCGCCGGTGGGACCGGTTTCGGATTCATAATCCTCATCAGCCAGGCTATCTTGAATCCAGTGGCCAAGTGAGCAAGTGACTCACGTCTGAGCATACCCTGCAAAAAACTTAGGGCGAACAAAGCAATACAAAAGGGGATGATGGACGGAGCGTTTGAGCCCGTCCATGCCTGGACCGCACCCAGCGCCAGAACCCCTGTCCCCCGCGAGCGCCACAACACCTGACACCGCTACAATGCCAACACCCTCCACGCACTCAACGCCGGCCAATCCTCCACCTGCTTTCAGGCCACTCTGAAGATCACCAATGGGCCCTTCACCGGCCGAAACTGCAGCTACACCTGCCAGCGCACATCCTGCCCACCCCACCAAAGCAGACCACAACCATCTCAGATGCATACTACACAACACACGCTCTGTCCACAAGCACGCCGTCGAACTCTGGGACCTGATCGATTCATCCTCCCCAGACGACGCCTTCCTGGCGGAGACCTAGATGAACGTCTCCTCGGCGCCAGACATAGCCATAGCCATCCCCGATAGCTACAAGATCACCTGCAGGGACTGAGACAACAAACCAGGAGGAGGAATCGCCATCGTTCAAAGGAACACCATCAGAACTTCGACTAGCACCGAAGATTCCATCAGAAGGGCCAAACAACTACACTTTCAGATCCATGTCGATCACAACACCACCCTCAGAGGAACCCTCGTCTACAGACCCCCCCGGGTCCCCGACCACAGTTCAGCGACTCCATCACAGACCTCATCAGCACGGACGCCCTTGCTTCCACAGACTACATACTCCTCGGAGACCTGAACTTCCACCTCGAGAACACAAACGACAGCAACTCCACAACCTTGATCGACAACGTTGCCAACCTCGGACTCAAACAGCTCGTCACAACACACACCCACTCCGCCGGACACACCCTTGACCCCATCTTCTCCGCCAGCATCCATGTCACCTTCAGCCACACCACCGAACTCCACTGGACCGACCACCACTGCATCCACTTCTCCTTCGAGAAGCACACTCCTCCTTCCTCCCTGGCTCCCTCACCAAGGACCCAGCCACCGCCAAATCCAACCTCCACGAGGGAATGCACACTGTCGCAGAGTGGATGAAGACCAGCTGACTGAACTTTGACAATACAGACATCCCCATCCTCGGCTCCACCCCCTCCACATGGGACGACTCATGGTGGCCAACCACTGTGGGAACTGCCCGACACCTACCAACCACACTCGCAACCTGGGGTTCATCCTGGACTCCTGCTTCAACACCCTCCGCATGCTCCGCAAGATCTACAGATGGATCCCCACCGAAATCAGAAGGACAGTTACCCAAGCCGTCGTCAGCAGCAGGCTGAACTACGGCAAGGCCCTCTACGCAGGAACCAAGGCCAAACTCCAGAAAATACTTCAACGCATACAAAACACCTCCGCACGCCTCTACCCAAAATCCCTCGCCACAGCCACATCACCGCCCACCTGAGAGACCTGCACTGGCTCCCAGTCAACAAGAGGATCACCTTCAAGCTCCTCACCCACGGTCACAAAGCACTCCACAACGCCGGACCATTAAAAAAACCTCAATTTAAGCTCTGTGAAGGATCTCTTTAGGGCCACCTTAGAACTAGGAAAAGAAGCCTCCTTGGGTCCTCCCATAATCTTTAATTCCCCATTATCCTCAAGGTCTATCTGACATACTTTAGCCAGGGAAGAGCACTAGGCCCCCAAAAGACTAAATACTTCCTTCAGCCCTTGTTGACAGGAGTGTAGCTCTAGGGCAGCCCATATCCTTCTCCAGTATAGGATTGGTTTAAAACCGGACCCACCTAAGACTGGTCTTAGCCCCACATACAACGCAGTGGCGGCAGCCACCTATCTTAAGTGGTAGGGTTATCGTGTGGCGGGGTGGAGAAAAAATATGAAAGTAAAAAATAAAAAGACTTGCTGCTTCTCTCGTCGGACCGTAAGGGTATGGGCCCTCAGGGCACATGCTCCACACCCAATCCAGACGCTGCTGAGGAGTATTGGGATTGGTCTGAGTTGCCTATTTGCTTCTCAGACGGTGCATTGGAGCCTGTGGGGTTTTTCCAGCTAGGCTGTAAAATGCAGCTGGGTTGGAGAAATATAAGTACGCATGTGTGTTTGGCAGCCTAGGACGGCCGGCCGGCCGGCCAAACACATATGTGCACTTATAAGTGCACACTAATCCTCCTCCCTAACATGCCGACCCCATTCTATACTTTTGAGGGGCTCAGACAGACAGCATAAATAAAATGATAATAGCATTGTGTTATTATCATTTTATTTATCATCTACTGGTGCGGGCTGTGGGGTGATGCTCATCAGCCATTATGCTTCAGCCACCCCTGATACAACCTGACGGAAGTATTAGAGTACTAATCGGGAGGTCTAGCAGCTGCTGCAGGAATCGTCTCTCCGAGATCACAAGGGCAATTGCATCTTTGGGGCCCCATAACTGAGCCCTATAGAGAGCATCACCCAGGGCTTGGTGTTCATAAATCTTACTTACCCGCAAGATAGGTCTGGAGTAGGAGCCCATCTGAACTTTTGAAAGCCCCCCATGCGATCTAATTTAAATTCACACCTTAAGATGTGTGTGGTCCACTCCAAGTGCTCAGTGAGGGTGATCCCAAGGTATTCAATTATTTGCACCTGCTCAAGAGGTTTTGCCTTCAGTGTGGGGTTTGATCTAGTATTAGGACGGGGTTAAGCACCATATATTTAGTTTTTGCTGCATTGATTTCTTAGCCCCTCAGTATACAGAAACTATTGAATTTATCTATAATGTACTTTAGCCCCATAAGAGATGTGTACAAGAGGAGCGCATTGTCTACAAACATTAGGGTGGGGACCTTCATATTAGCTAATCTAGGGGCTTCACTCTCATATTTGGTGGTGTATCAAAACATTGATATAGCGTGTGAAAATGGTTTGGGGAAATAACACAGGCCTGTCTGAATCCCCTCTTGACAGGAAATGTCTCCATCAATACTCCCAGTCGACCCCTTCTAACTTGGATAGAGTTGTGCTTATGAAGCCTTATGATCATGCCTAGGGAATAGTTAGGGATCCCCAAATTGGCTAACACTTGCCAGAGCGTGGACCTGGGCACCAAAATTGAAGGCAGTTTGTAGGTCCACAAACACCACATATAACTGCCGCCCTAAAGGGCTGCAGTTTTCCAGTATGACAGCTGAAGCCTAAACACTTGGTCGATGGTGGAGGTGCAGTCGTGAAAGCCATCTTGTAATGGAATTAGTATGATATTAGCCTCCACCCAATCCTGTAGTCTATCTAGAATGATTCAGCTGAACAGCTTTTGTGTACTGCTGGGCCTATAGTTGGTTGGTAAGAGAGGGAAGCCCTTTTTGTAGATTGGTATGAATTCAGCCCCAGCCCATGATGGGGGACTGGGTAGCCCATTCATAATGGCGTTAAAGTATAGTGTAAAACATGGGTCCCAGACATGAATCCCAGCAAGAAACAAGTCTCCTGAGGATCTTGTCTATCCCTGATGCCTTGTTGGGAACTATCTTCTTTTTTGCTGAGCCCACTTCCTGGTTCGCGATGAATGGATATTCTATGCTTTCAGTTTCTTCACCAGACCCCAGGTCGAGGGAACACATCTCTGCTGGGATGGAGGCACAGTCTCCTGCCGCCACAGTATATAAGACAGTAAAGTGTTCTATCTAAGCGAATGCAGCAATATTGTTGCCAATGGGGCAAAAACCCTCCTTACCCCCTGTGGCTACTAGATTCCAAGCAGTGCGGTATTCACCCGCTTTTGCTGAAGCTAAAAGCCCTCCCCAAGTTCCTTGATCCCATTTCTTTTTTGCTTCAGAGATGACTTTTTTGTAAGCCACCCTCCTAACCATAACCATCCCTTTGTCTTGCTGCTTAATAGTAGCAATTAGGGCAAACTTTGCATTCATGCAAGATTGGTTAAACCAGGAGGGAGGTCTTCTCTTGCTTCCTGCAGATGTAGCTTCAATGAAAAAAATATTCTTGAGGCCCTCAGACATTCACTCATGTAATTCCCCAATCTTCTGTAATGACTCACTTTGAGTTCGGACCAAATCCATTCGCAGCAGGTTCCAAAGGATAACCTCCAATAGTTTGTACATTTGATCCAACCAGATCTTGTGAGTATATCATGGTTCTCTATTTTACTCTGCACCTATTAGAAGATAATGGAATCCTGCCTAAGTGTGACTGCCATATAAATAAGACATGGCCAAAGTCCTACATCTCTCAGTATATAACCTATAAAACTGGTACTATGAATATGAGTAAATGTGTGCTTCCCATCTATATCAGAGGAGGGTCTTCCATTACATGTGCTAATGAAATGTAATGTTTTAGAACTAACATGTTAAACTGTAGGGCTGGGGGGACCAGTTTCTACTAGGGGTGTTGTTAATTCAGGAATGGACCATTCTCTATCATCCTCCTGCGTAAGAGCATTAGTACTACTGTCCAATGGCTAAAATTGGCAATTAAAATACCCACCCACAATTTTGAATACTCTTTCTGGTAGAGAGGCTAGGTGTGTTGACACTACAACAGTTGGAGATTCACTTTTATTCCACACAGGTCAAAGATAAACAGTGTAACGTATATGACTATAGAGGGGAGAATGTTAAACATATGCATAAGATATCATCGAAGGCGCTCACAATCTCATTAATAACACACCCAAAGGTGGCGCTGACCCAAGTCACAAGTCCCCCTGATGGTCTGCCCATACCCTGTGTAATTGCTTTGTTGCTATAGTTAGCATATCCCACATGATGGGGCTGCATGTTTAGCCATGTCTCTTGGAAGAGACAGAGGGTGTGCAGATCTATCTACTCGGATGAGGAATACTGTCCTCCAAATTGCAGGAAAGACAGGTCTCTGGAGAGCCACAGCCACAGTGTTGCTGACCCTCGGGAAGTCCTTAGGACGACAGGAGCAGCAGACCGGTTAGCTTTGTTGTGGGCCTGCTGATGCAAAGGAGTGACTCCTTCACTCTAAGGGAGATTTCATCAGATGCCCTTGATGCCCACGGGTCTTCTGGAGAACCTGAGCAAAGCACATACACAGACAAGTCAGAAGACTTGAAGAACAGCAAGACCAGGAGCAGTAAGAGTCTTCTTTGATGCAGTATCATTTCCAGGAGCTGACCAATGAAGTCCAATTGTCCAGATGGTCGAAGAGTGTCTTGGCTTCAGAGGTGAGTCTTGTTCCATGATGAATCTGAGGACCCCCAACAGGGGAGCCCTTAAATACCTAAGGAAAGGGTTGCAACGACTCTGAGATCCCTCTTAGAGGAGGGGCTGGACACAGGGAAGTAATTGTCCAGTTTCACTCCAGAGCGGGAACCAAGGGTTCCTGAACTGTCTCAAACCAGAGAATGCAGGAGGGCACCACTTGTGTCTTAAACAACAACGGAGTGTATGAGTGTAACTTAAAAAACCATAGACCCAAAAACAAAATGAAAAAAGTGTGTCAGTGACAGTTTATTCCTGGACCCCAACCTTGCTCAGGTAGTCCTTTATTTTTTATATATTAAGCATGCCTGGTCCTACTAGTCAGGAGGCGTCCACCCTTCAGTGCATTTTGTTGGCGCTGGAAAGCGACCCCACCCCAGCCCAATATACTAAGTCCTTTGTCGGAAGTGGTCACACTGGCCTGTGACAAAAAACCTATTGTTTTATCCACCCCAGCCCGAACTCAGCTCAGCAGCAGGAGGACAGAATTGTGTCTGTGGTCAGTGGCAGCACTAGCTTGATGGCAGACCCTGAAGGGCTGTAACCAGACGTACAGGGGGTTCCTCTGAGGAGCCCCTCAGTCAATGGGATCATACGGCAAATACCAGAAACGGTGTTATGGTATGATTCCAACATGTTTGATTCCAAACATGACAGGTTCAGTGTAGCCATTATGAAGTTAGACATTTCTTAATGGCTGGTGTTCACTATATGTCTTAAAATGGCTGACTGCACTCACGAAGCCTGGAGAATCGACTCCGGGGTTTGTAGGTGTGTCCTGCTCATGCAGGGGCACACTCACACCTATAACCAAGCACCATGCTCTTAGGACAGATAGGCCTTCCACAGGGGTGACTTTTATGTTTTAAGTTCAGTGACCTCAGATATAAGGAAACTTATTTCTCTTCCAGGGGATACTCATCAATAGCCATAAGCACTGAATAGTCACTGCCAACGTGCGGAGACCCTGAAGCACATAAAACATATATATTATTTATACATTTAAAAGTACAAAATACTCTAACGCATACATATATATGTATCAATAAATCAAGCCTACCAGCAGTAGGCTAAAATGCCCAAATTGTATTAAAGTTTTCATTTAAAATACCTATATACACTTAGCAGTTCTGTAACATAGAACATGCACACCTTAGACTTTAGAAATATAGCCTTAATTTGAAAGGAAAAAAGGGAAGGGCATTAAAAACGATAACAGAAAAAACTGACACCATGCCTTTAAGACCTCCAAGACCTCCTGACTCCAATCATGTCAAATAGGTGACAGGTCAGTTATTTTTTCCGGCTCCTTCACTAAGGATCCTTGAGCCCTGAGCTTTCCTTATTGACAAAAACATTCTCTTCAACTTACAGAATTGTATCTTCACTCGACGGTTTAAGGTCCCTGATGCTTTTAACCAGTTTTCTGACTGAAAATATATTTTTTCTCAGTCAAAAATGCCATCTCTGTGGCAGGAAGATCGCTAAATCAGACCCACATTCGCTCTGTATAGCATAACAACTCTTCATTTCTACCCTTTAAGCACAAGCACTTTCTAATGAGCACGCTGCTGTGGTTTTTGGAGTGACTAATGTATGAGTATAGTGGACGTATAGCATTATTATAAATTTAAATCTATGTTCTGGAATACTATAGCATTCTGTGTGATGATTTTTCGACTCGTGTTCTCTCCCTGTTATCTTGTAAATCTTTTTAAAGTGTGATTCAGGATAGTTGAATTGAATTGTTCTATCCTTTCTGTCTGTAAGGACCATTGTTTTCTGGTTTAACTAGTACCCGGGTCTTTCTGATTCCCTTTGTGTTACTCCAGTATTTTCTAATGGATGAAGATATAAATCAGGCACTTGGCCCATGCACTGCTTGCATCAGGATTGGAGTTTCCCCGTCTGCTCACAAATAGGGCCTTACTCTCCATATCATGACAATTTACTTAATCTACATTGGATTCGAAACATTTAATAAAATTCATAACCATTTCACATGCCACTTCCTGAGAAAATTGACATGTTGAATAGAAGATATGTGTTGAGTACAAATTTTCATTGCAGTCTGTCCTGGCTGTTGATATAATTTATTCTTCTGTTTTTTAGACTATGCGCAAGTCAATGTGTCAGTGCCTGAGGCTCATCTTTCTGTCTCCTATGGTAAGTTTGCTTTTTGTGATTAGAAGTTTGATCAATTTGTTAACCTTTGTAAATGTTTTGAGGATTCTCATTTTTATTTTAACATAGTTTTATCTGTGTGCTAATTCCTTCTTTAATATGTGTCTTGCAATGTTGTCTTAAGATAGAACACTGTGAAATCAACATGTCTGAAAGTTTTCCAAAAACTGATTATGAAAAACATGTTTTTGTATTTTCCTTTTCAATTCTTCGGAGAATAAAGTGATGTATCAATAATAGTTAGTCAGTCCCAATAGGTTGGAATAATTCCTTAAATTAATGTATATTGGCTCATGTAAACTTTAAATAGTTAATACAAAATCAGTAGGGCGAGAGAAGCTCCATGTCCACTGGTTACGGTGTGGACCATGGACGTATTTAGCAAAGTTAATATTTCCCCAATGGCCCTCCAACAGATATGGTGAAAATACGTGTAATGATAACATTTAAATGATTTCTGGATCACTATTTTATGATTTCCTGTTGAAACCTCTAAATTGGTTTTCTGTATTTGGAAACAATGTCCCTGATGCATAGTGAGTTTTCTCTATGTGCATCTAGGATATTATAACTTAGACGGTGTTACCAGGCTGGGATAAAGGTCCACCTTAATTAGTTTCTGATGTTGCAAGGAAGGCCACATTGGAAAAATGCATCACTGGAGGGTCATTTCCAAAAGAAGAACCCAATAAGGTAACATTATTTAAAATGAAGCATCTTCCCAACTCTTTATGAGGAAAAAGAGCCAAGATGTGAGCAGAAAGAGATATTCACCAATTTATTGTGAATTTCATTTTGCTGCCCACCTCTACATGTCCCACGTTAAGTTAAACATCACACTATGTAATTTGTTGGAGTCCTCAACTTCAGAGCTCTATCGCTTAACAATAGTAATCATAGATACCCTAGTTTCCTTCTATGCAAGTAATCATCGAATAGCTCTGTCTCTTTCCTTTCTTTTATTATCACTTATATGTCTAAGGTTTTTTATTGGCTAGAGAGTGTTGGGGTATAGTGTAAATAACAATGATGAACAAGAAACAAAATAAATCATCCATCACAAGGAATTATATTTTTCCTTCAGAATGATTAGACAAATAGAAAAGCAAATGATGAATGTTGAATCTTAGCCTTATGTGGACCATAACGAAACAACTAGTTGTTTAATCTGTCTTTCAGGTTGTGAAATGGGGTGATTCTGTGATGACCAGATTCACAGTAGACATCAGAGTTCTAATCCCACCATATTCACCTCAAACATAAGTTCTGAATGAGGTCTAAATCTTGTAATCCTTTAGCACTTTTTTTTAGGAAAATTGCTGGTAATTTCTCCATCACCCATAAGTGGCACATCTTTGTCACCACACTTGCATCGCGGGAGGGTGGTTGTATTTCCAAATCTGGATGATCATCAGTCATGCTGCAAGGAGCATGTGGGTGGTTTGGCACTTAGCATAGATAGTGTTGCACTATCCCCTTCACCCTCAGTATAAACAAACACTAACACCAAGGAATGTAGTGGAAGAACCTTCCCTTTTATAGCTTATATGTTGGCTGTAATTCCAAAAGGCCTTTATTAGAAGGCAAGACCATACAACATGTTTGAGCATCTCTTTCTGGTCGCAAACTCTTCGACATGCATCCAAGCTTCTATGTATTTTTGTTCCATTATTCTTGAGTAAGATACCAGAATATCAAGGCATTATAGGCATTTTTCTGAACATCTTTAAATCTTCAACAAATGAACGTCTTGGCTGCCTGTGTCTGTAAAATGAACACACAACACTTCACATTGAACTCACTGTAAAAATGCCTAAGTATTAATGGATGCTCTCTTTTTCAAACTCAGAAGTGGCTATCCAATATGCCTATACTTATAACAACAGGAGAGACAGGGCTGGCGATAACACTCCCATGCCCCTAGTCAGATCTGTTACAACAACGGAGGAGTGTAAACCACAGTGTACTAAATCAAGTAATAAACTAATAAACTATAAAACGCCGTATGTCAGGACAGGACAGTACCAACAAAAGTGCATCACAGGAGTGGCACCCACCTCACTAGTCAAGTTGTAACTGCAACTAGGTGACTGTATCCCACTTTGTGACACAGGACAGGGATCTCCCTGTTGTAGAAGGACCCTCACTCACCACTAGCTGGTGACATGCTTCATCATGGGGTCCCCGCTGGGGCGATCTAGTACCACCCCAGCGTGCAACAACGCCTGTTTTGCAGCGGAGCAGGATGTGGTGGATGCAAAGGGTGCCCAAATCAAAGTGTGGTGATAATAGGTGCAAAATATTTTAAAAAATACTAGGTTGTAGTCTTTATACCTGTTTTAATAATGTCCAACCCGTATTTATTAAAAAACAAGTGAGCGGACAAATAGGTTCTGTGTTACGAAACCAAATGTCCTTAGTAGTAGACAAAAATACTGGTCAACATGTTTCTGCTGTTATACTGCCATTCGCTCAGCATTCGTCAGGACCTAAAAATTAGACCCCCAGTGGTATGCGCGCGCTAAGGCGCACCCTACTGTGATGTTCGAAATGTGAAAAATATATAGGATATATAACTATCATGGGCAGTATCCATGATAAAGGTCAGGGCAAAAATGTGCAACCTGGCCCAAAAACGCCTTCGGGGCCGTATTCAGTCCCCTTCAGATGAAAACAGCGCGGGTACTCTTCACGCAGTAATTGATGCTTTACACGCGACTCCCCGCCTTCTGCCTACAGTCAGCACCGCCCGCCAAAATGCTGGAAATGTACATTGTGATAGGCACCGCGCGGTGCCTGCCACCTTGTGCATGCAAATGCAGGGGAGTACCATAGGTACCCCCCAAGTGCACCCCCCACCCCCCACAACGGGCCCCGATGGCGAAGACCGCATGCCTTTCCATGGCGGCAATGCCACAGTGGAAAGGCTGCTCTCCGCCTATATCCTAATATGGATGGCGGTGTCTTGGAGACACCACCACCATATTAAAGGTGTTTTCTGCCCGGTTGACGAGTCAACTGGCGGAAAAGTGACGGACGGTCTTTCCGTCCGTCGCGGACCCCCCAGCCATCATAATATGGCAGGGGGTCTTTCTGGTGTGGATGGCGGGCAGTTCACCCCCGCCGCGCCAGTGGTGGCTACCGCCCGCCATCCTAATGGGCCCTAAGTTCATTGGAAAAAAAGAAGCTGGAAAGCTATCTGAGCTAGCACCCTGCCCATGAGCATTGCTCTGCTTTTATTGCCTTGTCAACTCTCCTGGAGATATCAGTGTTTACCATTTTCAGCTTACGCATGATCTAACTATGGATAGGGGTCCCCAGACAGGTAGTTATCCTGTTCCAGTGAGACGCAGAATTGTGATCGACAGTGAAAATATTAGTACACTGAGAAATGTTTTATTATGATGCCATCATCAGTATGGAGAATGCTATTGGAATTACTAATCTGTCTGACATGATTTGAGCCTTCCTAATCCTAAAGGCCATTAGATTATTTTGTTTCTTCCCTTGTTCATAACATGGTTTTGGGGTTAGTGCATTTGCTATGCTGCCTCATATCAATAGACCCCTAATTTCCCTGTAACCTTGCTGAGGACTCTCTAAGCTGTACTGGAACAATCTCCGTAAAGTCCTGCCACCAGATATCTGTTGTTCCATGTCCTGCCTCATGTTTTGGGCTACCTTTATAATGATGGTGGTATGTGTGTTTAACTCCCCTACAACAGTACTTTTGCAGCATCCCTGGCCATGTTCCTGGACACCATATGCTTTGCACATTAGTGTCTAAAGGCATCTTATTAATACTTCTGAAAGCTATACTTATAAATGCTATTGCAACTTCCACCTTTGAGATGGGTGGTGTCATCACTGGGTAGTCTAAAACTAGCAACATTGTGGTGTGATCAGACAGGAATCAGTTTAAAATATCAAAATGACCTTCAGGAACAGAAGCCTATGAATCAGTGTAAGAAACTGGGTTGTTGGTTGAAGGAGGTGAAACCCAGCTCAGGCAACGGCCACAATCCCTGTCAGGGAGAACCACTAAAGTCTCAAAATTAACCTTTGCTCAACCCTCATGTAGCTTGGCGCAAAAGCAGTCAGGCAATGTACAAAGTATTTATGCAGCACGCAAACACCAATAAAGTGATAGCACAAGAAAAATCCAACACCAATTTAGAAAAATAGTCAATTTTAATAAATAATTTGACATCAGAATGCCACCAGAATGCCAACCAGTGTTATGAAGAACCAGTGTTACAAAGTTATAAAGTTAAAAGTGAAATCTATTGCCTAAAAGATCAAAGGACCTACCAGGGACATCTAGTTGTGCAAGGCCGGGCCAAAGTCGAATCTTATGGCCGAACGCATGTAGTGCGGTTTGGATGCAAGAAGTGGTTGGAGCCCAGTCTCCATTTACCTTTGGACTTTGAAGAAATATTGTAGAAAAATATCTCAGAAGGTAAAGTTTAGAGGGGCAAGGCAGCTGCCAGTGCAAAAAAACTCTTCCGCGCTAATCAAAGCTCCGCAACGGACGGAGTGCATTAAATAAATGCTGTTTGGGATGATTTTCAGTGCCAGATGCTTGTCCCCACTGTCCAATCAACTCAAATTGCACCATGCACAGCGCAAGCGGGCGCTGCTTCATTTTCTGCTGTCGAGTAAACGGACGGTTTCTCAATGCAAACGGTGGCGAACATACGCAACCACTCGCAATGCCAAATCTTACCACCTGCATTAGGAAATCTCACCAGGAGGTTGATTTTCCACCCTCTCAATCGCCAACTTGATGTTGACCATCGTGAACGAAGAAAAATCTCAGGAGGCGAGCTCCGAGTAATGCGGAGTGCGGAAAACTCTGCAAACTCAGCGAGTGGATTTCCCCTCCTAGGGTTAGTTCTGATTATGAGTTTGGTGGTGAGGGAGTGGGCCGCCACACCAGTGCCACACTAACACACATTATAAGCATGGGCGGATTTCGCAGATCCACGATCTGCGAATTTGCGGATTCGCGGATCCGCAAAATCCGCGAATTTACAGATTCGTGGATTTTGCGGATTTTTTCAATGGGGGGGGGGGTCTTCTGTTGAGTTCAAGTGCCTCTTGTGTGTATAAATGGTCAGAGCAGCAGATGAAGAGAAAGAAGCTCCTGGTCAAGGGAACAGCACAAGGATTGCGCTCGTGAAAGTCAAGGATACCAAGGCCTCTATCCAGCATCACAGCTGATTTTCGATGGTAGATTTGCGAAGAAGGCACACCTGCCCAGACTTGACGATGCTCACGATTGTTTTTGGGCTGATGAATGAGTCACTGAATTTGAGCTTCAACTAGTTCCAGAGACTATGTGTGTGTTACTATGCAATCGCCCTGAAGGGCGCAGGGGTCCCTTGATTGAGCTGTCCATCATAGTGGGTAAATGGCGGGAAGACGGTCGCCAGCCACCGCAAGTGTGTGAGCGGGGCCAAACGGGCGGGGCTTCCATGCGAGTTCACATGCCTCTTGTGTGTATAAAAGGTCAGAGACCGATCAGAGCAGCAGATCAAGAGAAAGAAGCTCCTGGTCACAGGAACAGCACGAGGATTGCGCTCGTGAAAGCCAAGGATACAAAGGCCTCTATCTAGCATCACAGCTGATTTTCAACGGTAGATTTTGGAAGAAGGCACACCTGCCCAGCCTCGACGACGCTCACGATTGTTTTTGGGCTGATGAATGAGTCACTGAATTTGAGTTTCAACTAGTTCCAGCGGCCATGTGTGTGTTACTATGCACACTGATGTGCGCACGGGTCCCTTGAGTGAGCTGTCCATCCATCATCCTGTAACTATTTTAGGATGGCGCCGGCAAGCTGCCAGCGCCATCCTAAAATAGTTACAACAACTTCAAGCTTGATGGCTTGAACATTTGCCCCTTCAAATCCGCCGCTCGCGGATTCGCGGATTTTTGGTAAAATCTGCGAAATCCGCGAGCGGAACGGATTTTGCGCTCACGCTTACACCTTAACACTCGACCGCCAGCTGGATTAGAAGTTTTCTCCTGGTATAGCAGGCGGACCCAGGAGTGACCCACGGCGGTGCCATGCTAAGGCTCATATGTGAGCCTTAGCAAATCAGGGCTGAAGGAGTACCAAAGCCTGTTCCTGAACAGCATACACTGTGAACTTCATGCCATGCAGGAACAAGGGGTGCAAGCACATAGGGGGGCACACCAAATCCCCCCTTGTATGCATATCCAGGTCTTGAGGAAAACACCACACTTTTCATGGCGGGCTCACTGCCATGAAAATTGTAGCATTGAGGAACCAGCAGCAGCAAATTGGGCACCACCGCCGAGGGATCACAGATCCCCGGCGGTTGTAGTGGTCCAATGGTGGTCTGAGCACCAAACTTATAATAGGGTGGTCGAACCGCTGGTGTAGTGTGCCGCACAGCCACCTTTTTGTAGTGTATTCCCAATAGGCTCTGCGCATTGGAATAATATATCCTATAGAATTGACGTAGGAATGAGGTCGACTAGGTCTCTATCGAATATATTAAACTGTGAGTGCCAGCCAGCTTAGAGGTCACTAGAAACTTTCTCGAATAAGCAAGAAGGGATTAGTTTCTGACAACCGCATAAACATGACAACTTTGTTTCCCAAGAATAAATGTATCTTTAGAGTCGTGGAAACAATAGATAGATATTTTACTCAGTCAATCGTGTATGCTTTGTTTCATCAGAGTTGCAGAGAAATAGAGAGACGGGCGTTTTCAATAAAAGTATTTATTGAACAGTCTTCTTTTTCATGCAGAGGAAATGAACTGCTACAATCGCAATACTGGTTGCAAAGTATAATACATACAGCAAGAAGAGTATTATAAAATAATACTGTAAAAGCATGGTATGGTTTCTTAGCCATAAAATACATAGATAAATAACAAAGACTATAAGTACTCAACTGGTGCTTCTAAAATATGCCTACCCCAATGTACCTAACCTAAGTCTAGTACGAGGGAAGAAGTAAGTATTGTGTAGCATAGGTTTAGTATTCTTTGCCAAGAATCTATCCAAGATTTCTCTTAGGGTCTAATCAACTCCGTACCTTGGTTTAGAATGAAGGAGGTCTGATATCTCTGTCTTGGACTCGATTTCCCAACACCCCGCAAGGGGAGCTTGGAAACACTGGAGCTGGATTCTCAGCGAGATAAAGGCAGCCTCTCTGTCAGTGCGTCAGCTGGAGGGTCGACGTCCTTCGGCACTTGCTGTAGCGAGATGCGTCTGTCGAGTAGATAGTCGAGCTGCTCCAAACCACTGTGTCTTTGCTAAAGCAAATGAAGGCATATTTGTACCTTGAAGGTGCCTGGTTTGACGTAAAGTTGGACATAATAACTTCATCAAAGAGCCCCAAGGGAATGGTTGTTGTTCTTTGAAAACGCCATGATTTCTAGGGCAAATCAATATTCAAGAAAGGGGATGTCCCTGACTGATGAAGCCGAGTTTTCCAAGAAATCGTTGTGGCTTTTTGGAACTAGTGGAAGTATCCATGCCTGTATTTGGACTGCATGGGCTATGTCTAAATATGGTTATGATTTCTATGCCTATATAAGGGCAGTGTGAATTATACCTATATAAGGGCATGATTCGGGAAAATTACACTAGGGTCCTAAAATGCTATACAACACCCACTCCACTTTATTATGTTCGACATTACTAAATTCTAAGCATTTAAAACATATCTAAAGCATGTGTTTACAATCCCACCCAAAATACACAAAATGCATTCAAAATGGTTGTACACGAAAAATGAGCATTTGTGCTGTACGCATTTTTAAAAGCAATGGTTTCATTCAAAGCATATAGTATGATATTGGACTTGCTATCCGAATGAATCACGAAATTACATTTATGAAATGGCTCTTAAATACAGAAGAAAAGGTCAAGACCATTCCATAGCAGAATATATAAACTGTTTTGGTTGTGGACAAGTTCAAATATTGTCTTTTGGAAGCATCAATTTTTGGAAAAACATGTAAAATCGTAGTTCCAAAGTTAGAATTGTTGTTTTTGAAAAGCGAAGGTTGAAATACAGAGTTCATAGAACGCAGTGTGCTTACTTCAAAAGTCATTCACGTTGTTAGGAGAAAACATTAAATCTTCTAAGCTGGCAAAGAAATCGTCTACCACAGTAGGTGAAAGTTGGACTACTTCATTAAGTAAATTAATTGCACAAAAATGTGAGGCATCGCCGTCAGCGTCAGCCGCGTTAGCAATGTACTCAGTAGATGGTGATGGTACCTGTGTGCCTGTTGATCCATGTATCTCACCGTCAGCAGATTGCGTCTGTGAGACCTCACTGAATGCCGTCATCAGGATTGGCAGCTGCTGGGGATAACTCAGTGCATGAGCCATTACAAAACCAAGCAAATTATCAAAATCCGTTGGCAGTGCTGATGGAAGTGTTAGACAGATGTCCAGCACGCATTCTTCTCCACATAGCAGGCATCGTAGAACAGATAAGATGCAATCTTGCCAGATTGGTCTGAATGATAGGAACCACGTGGTATTCAGATCTCTCAACCGAGCCAAGCCAAGGTTCTGTATCATGCGCTCATGACACTTCATTGCCAGGAGAGTGTTCTCTATGGTAATCTGGGCACCGCTGGTGACTGGACTTGCCATATCGAAGCAGAAGGAACAAGAATAGTATTCTGCTACGAGTCCCAAAATGAGAGTCAGGCCGTGGAACACAGAGTGCACGAAGTTTGGAAAAATGCCTAGGACTGCTTCAAAGGGTGCTAACAGTCCCGAAAAAACTGTCTTAAATACACGTACAATACCACTGTTATCAGACATGTTTAAGATATGACCTAACAATTCTGCAAAATGTATTGGACAGTTTGTGGATGAAAGGGCATGTATCTCTGCAGTGGACCTTGCGACTTGCAGTTCATACGTCCCTTTGGACAAGGTCAGTGTCACAGTTTTTTGTAAAAGAATGGCTTTCATTCTGCTTAAAGTATCAATTTGTATAGAAGAGATGTTCAGTGAAGGTCATATAGGCGACTCCCCGTCTGTCTTAGCTTTAGGAAACAATACTTGCATCCAAAAAGTGACCCTGGCTGACACAGTTACGAGATAGGCTATATCTGGCATCATTCCACAACAGCTGTGATCATTCAACATTATGTAGCTACCATTGGAAAGCTGCCTAAAAATTGAAACTCTCACCGCTGCCGGAGAACCTTGCAGGTGGCAGGATAAGTTGGTCGAAGAACCCTCACAGGCTCCATGTAAATTAATACCCTCACATAAAAGTGTACCGCTTAGTGTGCTTTTGCAGTTTGTACCACTAAGAAATACCTCTTTTCCCCCACTCCAACATTTGTGTGTGTATAGTAATTCCCAGGTTGACTTTATGTATTCCTTACCCAACCTTTCATACACGCCCACTGGTATATGTTTCAAACAATATTGAAAGTGGAAAATTGTGACAGGCAGAGTGATAGTCCCATGTATTATCCATTCCGTTGCTGGTTTCCCAGAAATAGTTAATGGTAATCTTTCCAGTTTTTCTATGCTCAGCACCATATAGTCTGCTCCTCTCTGTGCCAAAGTGATTTCTTTATCTGTAAGGTTAAATACAAAAAACAATGACCTGGTGTTGATTAGACGCCATGGCACGTATCCAGAATGAAGATTTTGTAACGTCCAGCCTATAAGCATTTTAGAACGTAATTGTGACTGTCCATGCTGTACCATGAGCAAGTCCTGTTCCATTATGTCAATGGCAGAGGATACTAAGCTGTCCAAAGAATAAATTCTGGATGACAGAGTCATTAACCCGTTGTCAACTCCAGAGAGAGCTTTCTCTAAATTAATACAATCAATTTCTCGTATCGTTCTGCAGTCTCAGCTTGTGTCGCTTTCCAAGCTTCATTATAAGTGGCATATATACCTGCGTATATGAAACGTTTATAACATTGTTTTACAGGACCTTGTAAGAAGTCTCTCAAATCAACGCCATCTTTAAGTAAAGATAAGTGTTGTTTGTTTTACCGCTGTAGATTTTTGCAGCCACTCACGGCACAATTTTACTACACTGTGTGTTGTTACTACCCCTGGATGTTGTCTCTGGACATATCTTTGATCTGGCCTAGTTACTGTAAACCCTTGTGTCTTGTTCAGGAATCTATCTTGACAGTTATTTGTGTCTGTTGGCCAGATTAACCATTTTTTCCAATCAGGATCAGTTCTGTTTTTAAGTAAAATTGTTTTTACGTCGACCACCCCCTTTATAGTGTTCTTACTATCAGATGTAGGTATAGGTATGGACGGTTTGTTTACATCTTTTATCTTAGCTAAGCCAAGACAAGATGTTTATTGAACAGTGTCATTTAAAAACATTATTTGTTCTGGGATGATGCAGGCTGTAAATAAGGCTTCTAATCCCTGCACCTGCCATTATTTTGTGCCCCAGACAGTTTTCGTCTCGATGTTGTCTTTCCAAAAGTCAAATCCTAATGTGAACAACTGAGCATAAAAGGCAGCAGAATACATTTGCTTAGTATTGGTCAACATACTTTTCATTCCTGTCTTATTAACATTTTCAAAGTAAAATGTTTCTGGATTTGAGACATTGAAACCTGACAAGTATGGACATTTTTCATAGAATGTTTTTGAGCTACCCTTTGGTGGTGTTGGACAATGTTCCCATTGATTATAAGTATAAACATTTCTAGGGTTTGCAGATTCGTGCAAAAAATGATGACCATAGTGATTATAACAGTACATTTGTTCAAAATCTGATGAACCTTTTAAGTATTCATGTCTTGTAAATTTTACAGACATCTCTAAATCTGAACGGCTGTGATGTTTACTGATGACAAGTCTCTTCGTTCACGATGAGATGATTTGTGTGGCTTCAGGAGCAAGTTGATGTTCTTACTTGCTGTGTCCATTTTACTATATCTTCCATTTATTAGCATTCCCAAAGTTAGTACAAGAGTCAGCCAAAGTAGGAAATAAAAATATGCCTAGCACAATCCAAAGTTCAACCCATGGTGATACCAAATACATTTTTTCAAGTTGAGGATAAAGCTCTGTTACTTGTTCTTTAAATGTTTTATTTGCTGGCGTTGTTTCGGGCTCACTGGGATCCTCAGAAAACGTATCAAAGTTGATGAAATAGCCAGAGGCAGTTCTGTCAATTTTGGTATTGCATAAGGATTACTTGAAATCGCTGGAGCTACCTGATCACTTGTCATATTAGTATAGTCAGATGCTATATCATTGTAGACAGGAGTGTCTTGACGAACTGGTATTTGGGTTTCAAGAGGTACAAGTTCCATGGCTTTGTTGCATAGTCCTTCTTTCATCACTGCAGATTCTTCAAAGGTGATGAGTCTCTCAGTTTGAACCCCTCGTATAGTAGCCAGATTTGGTTGTCTGCTACATCTTTGGAGTCCACTGGGCCTACTACTGATTATCGGCCACATGATGTGGTTTTACCAGATCAGTGGATACAAACTGGTTCTCCTTTCTTCCAGCAAGGGGCGGTAGTAACATTGTTCTTGATCCGTTGATTGCTAGCACAGGTACTAGTTTTCTGTAAGAAAGCCCAAATTCCTTCTTATCTTCGATCTTTTCCCTGACTAGATCCCCAATCTTTGGAATCCAGACAGGCCTTGCTGGGACGGGTGTTTTTTCTTCAGTGGTCATTGGCTCTGCAATGTGTTGATTAGACTTATTCTTGTTTCATTTAGTCCTGCAAAACAGCCAAATGGTCTTTGATATCAAAAGGGTTTTTGTTCTACCACTGAAGTGTGACGATAGAGCACCTCGATAAGCATTCTAGTACCAAAAAGGATTTCATATGGAGTGATTCCACCAAGAGAATTTCTTGGCAGATTATTTAAAGTACATTGGACACTTATTAGATGTTTGACCCACCCGTCACCCGAGCCTAATACCCTAGCTGTTATAGATTGCTTTATGTCACGTTTTTTTCTTTCCACTACAGAATTTCCCTCAGGATGGAATGGACTTGAATACCTCAATGCAACGCCCAGACTGTCCATGGCCTCATTTTAAGCTCGAGAGCTAAACGCAGGACCCTGGTCAGAATGTAGCGTGCCGACTGCGTATGTGCCGATAAAGACTCGCAAACCTTTTATAACAATTCGGGCGTCAGCCAAGCGCTGAGCCCACATCCAAATGAATCTTGAGCATGAATCCACTGCGACCATGATATATTTATAGTTGCCATCCCTTTATAAGGGACCACAGTGGTCCAGGTAAACACACTCAATTGGTTTATCTGAAATTAAAAGGGGCGTCTGCGCAGGACGTTTCACTGTTGAAACCTTCATCTGTTGGCAGATTTCACATTCCAAAACATAGTTTCTGGTCTGTTTCCTCATGCGTGGCCACCAATATCTTTGTTTTAATAACGACACTGTGGCGGAAACACCTGCGGGTGCAGAGGTGGGCCCTTCATGTGCTGCTAAGATTAGTCCTAATCTATGTTCCATGTTTGGAATTACTCTATCCCCCACTCCAGGGATTCGAGCGAAAGGAACATTACTTGCATCAGTTATATATGAGCACTTGAGTGGAAAGCCTTTTGGAAGTGTTTTACTACTGTCTTTTACTGAAGAAGTGACAGCCTGCAATATTTCTCTGTCTATTTTCGTTTTTGAACGAGTGATTGCAGCTACAGAAGCCATTTGCACAGCTGTCTTCACTGCTTCATCAGCCAATGAATTCCCTGCAACGTGAACGCCATCACGCTGATGACTCAGTGTATGGATCACGTGAGTTTTTTGTAGTTCTTTGTGTAATTGAACTACCTGTTCCCAAAACAACTTATGCTTGATTGTGCCACCTTTTGCATCTTTGAAACCATTTTGAATCCAGTTCTGCAAGTATTCATTGTAAAATTGAAAGCAGTAATACGAATTGCGCACTGTGAGTGTGGGGTATTCGCGATCAATATTTTCAAGCAACATCTTGAATGCTGGGAGTTCAGCTCACTGAGCTGTACAGTCTCTGAGAGATTGTGTTTTTGTGACCATGGATCGGAATTTACCACCGTGCCAGCGACCTTTAACAATCGCACACACAGCACTATAAGCCTGTTTACGCTCAATTGCGGGCTTTGCTGATCCGTCTGTATATATTATACATTTGTACTGTTCTAGAGGCAGAATTTCAGCGGGCAGAGGACATTCTTGTTCGTATTATAGAAATTCTTGTGTTTTCAAGTATGGGTCAAAAACATATTCAACGTCTGTTGCAGCAAGAGAATTAACCCATTTAATCCATCTCGAATGTAAAGCTTTTGCATTTAGAATGCTTGCTTTTGTCACTGCCTCTAAGGCAGGTACAGGTGTAACGACCATTATGCGTTTTCCCTGTGCGAGGGCTCTCTCTTTTGCTACTGCAGTTTGAACCGCTGTCAGAATTTTTTCTGTAGAGCTATTGGTACTTTTTCTCCCTCATTAAAGGTTAAGTACGTGAATCCGCATCTTCCTTAATTGATTCGGATTACAAGGTTGCGTATGTTTACGCGTGTCTGTAAATGTGTTGTTGCTAACATGCCTGTTTGCACTGAGCGCCAAATTTCTGTGTGTTTTTGAGTCCAATTAGTTGTTTTGAAATCAGGTTTGATTAATTCATAGAGAGGTTTAACCCTTTCTGCGTAATTTAGAATGTAGGTTCTTCCGAAATTTTGTAAACCTAGAATTGACTGTAAGTTTTTCAGTGTTTTTGGAGGTTGGAGTAGTGCACACTTCTCTAAAAAGTTAGCTGCCAGGCTTTTGCCTTCACTTGAAAGTTCGTATCCTAGAAAAAGGGCGTTGAGGTGGGTAATTCTCGATTTCTTAATATTGCATTTATACCCTTCAGATGAGAAGCTAAGTATTATGTTCAAGTGCCTGTCCAAGTCATCGTCTGTTAGATAGATGTCATCGACATAAGATAATGCCTCATCATCATACGTTTGTAGTAACTCTGTTACTCTGGCTGAAAATAACCCTGGACTATTCTTGAATCCCTGGGGGGACGACAGAAATGAATGACGCTGTGTCCCCATAATTGGGAAAGCGGTCAAGTACCTGCTTTCAGGTGCAATATTTTGACAGAAGAAATCGTTAGAAATATTTAATGTGGTTTTATATTTTTTACGCACAATGTTCTTCATCATTGCTGCACAGTGTGCATTTTGTACTGCAAAGGTTTTGCAACAAGAGTTTAAATGTCTGTAGTCCAAAACTAGACGATATGTAATGTCTGGTTTGGAGAAAGGAAACAAAGGATTGTTCATGGACGAGGGGCATTTTTCAATCACCCCTTTGTATTCAAGTTGATCTAAGATCTCCCTGACCTGTTTTTTAGCTTCTTGCTTAACTAGGGACTACAGCCCATTTTCTGGCATAGGTGTATTTTAAGTGAATTGGAATATGATTCGAGAAGGCTGGCATAATGATGTCTTCGCCATGTGGGCACTCCCTGACCAATTTTGGTGCCCAGTCTTTTTCAGCTAGAAGAATGTCATAACCCTTAGAGAGCTTTTCCCAAAAGAGTGCTCTTATTTTCCTAGTTATGTCCCCCTCCATCCGGAGCGTTATTTCATATAACTTATGGGGTACACTAACCCTGGTATCGGCAGTTTCAACTTGAATGGACTCATTCAAGCCCACTGTCCCCCGATGATCCTTCAGTATCTTGCGAGCTATGGTAACTTCTGCTGCGCTGTCCAGCATTGTCTGAGCCCACTCCCCGTTCTTGAGTAGTGTCCTCAAGATCCTCAACATGTCTGATTTTTAGACCTGCTACCTTCTTTTTTGGTGAATTGAGTTTTCTTATTTTTCTGAGCGTGTTGATCGTCTTTGGACTTCAGGCATTCTTCCTTTTGTTCTGACCATCCTCTTCTGTCCGATTTATGTGAGGAAGTCTGAAAGGTGTGAGAGGAACGTGTATCACTATCTTGACATCTATCAGGTTTTCTCAAATTTTCCCTGTTCCTGAGGTTATATTTCTTTTCAGAGGGCTCCTTTTGAGGAGACGTACCTCGGGACTGAGAACGCTTCTCTTTAGGAAGTGTCTGTTTAGTGTTTTCCAACTTCTTTTTAGGAGTAGTGAAGGTGTTTTTAATAAAGAACTTTTCAGGTCTTTCTGTTAGTTGGGGCTTTTTTCCTCCTACTCAGTTTTGGCTTATATTATCCTTTCACCCACTCCGACGTCTATTGGAGTATTTTACCGGAAAAAGGGGTCTCTGTGAAAAGCACGACTGAGTTACTCTAGTATCTAGCATTAAATTAGTGCCTTACCAAACGTTGGGCGCCATGTAGTGTAGTTCCTATATTCCCAATAGGCTCTGCGCATTGGAATAATATATCCTATAGATTTGACGTAGGAGTGAGGTTGACTAGGTCTCTATCGAATATATTAAACTTAATAGTGAGTGGCAGCTAGCTCAGAGGTCACTAGAAACTTTCTGGAATAAAAAAGAAGGGATTCGTTTCTGACAACCGCATAAACATCACAACTTTGTTTCCCAAGAATAAACGTATCTTCAGAGTCGTGGAAACAAAAGATAGATATTTTACTCAGTCAATCGTGTATGCTTTGTTTCATCAGAGTTGCAGAGAAATAGAGAGACAGGCGTTTCAGTCTTCTTTCTCATGCAGAGGAAATGAACTGCTACAATCGCAATGCTGGTTGCAAAGTATAATACGTACAGCAAGAAGAGTATTATAAAATAATACTGTAAAAGCATGGTATGGTTTCTAAGCCATAAAATACATACATAAATTACAAAGACTAAAAGTACTCAACTGGTGCTTCTAAAATACGCCTACCCCAATGTACCTAACCTAAGTCTAGTACAAGCGAAGAAGTAGGTATGGTGTAGCATAGGTTTAGTATTCTTTGCCAAGAATCTATCCAAGATTTCTCTTAGGGTCTAATCAGCTCCGTACCTTGGTTTAGAATGAAGGAGGTCTGGTATCTCTGTCTCCGACTCGATTTCTCAACACCCCGCAAGGGGAGCTTGGAAACACTGGAGCTGGATTCTCAGCGGGAGAAAGGCAGCCTCTCTGTCAGTGCGTCAGCTGGAGGGTCGACATCCTTGGGAACTTGCTGTAGTGAGCTGCGTCGAGCAAGTAGATAGCCGAGCTGCTCCGAACCACTGTGTCTTTGCTAGAGCAAATGAAGGCATATTTATACCTTGAAGGTGCCTGGTTTGACGTAAATGTCAAGGCTTGCTCCGCGGGGTCCGGATGTTGCAAATAAGGGTCCACCTCCTGATGTTACCAACACCCTGAATGTGCAACACAGGGTGTTCGAACTATCAGGCGAGGGATAGGAAAAGGGAAAGGGTCAGCAGGGACAAATACCTGAAATGACAGAAAAACAAACATATATAACAAAGCCAACATATACTACTACTCTCATGAATTCTCCTTAAACCCTGAATACCTTATAGGAGCTGTAATAATTCTTTCGGCTTCCAAATATGCGTAAGATCTGTCATACTCTCCTGTAACCAAACAGACCACAATAGTTAACATTGATTCATACGTGTCATGTATAACAGAAATGTTGTATGTTGAATAACCACACATCATTCAAGAGCAGAGAAGACAACCTCTTGGCCCTACTAAAAGATTGCCTCTGCTTTCCCAAAAACCTCAAAGGAAAAGTCTTGGTAAGTTAAGGGGCAACAAGTCCTGAGCACTCCACCAAGGATTGCGGTTCAAATTATGCATGTAAATAATCAGAGTGTCTAAAGTACAAAAGGAAAGAAAATGAGAAAACTAAGGGTGGCGTGTAGTTGCGACCACCACAACCGCTCCCTTGTAAAAAGTATAAACGACACTCTAGTAACTGAAACGGCAACATGTGGTTGCGACTACCATCATGTTCTGCTCACCATAGATTCAATTAAAGCAAATGATACCGGAAACGGGTGGTTGCGACCACCACAACCGCTCCGGAAATAACAAAATATTGATCTCCAGGCAGAAGCTAAATACTGACATTCGGGCGCTAGAGGCGCAAATACTGAACCTTGAGAGGGAGTCGGGCCACAAGGGAGGCAGGGACATTTAGGAGACTGACTGACGTGCAGCATCAATACCGAGAGGCAGTGACGGGAGAAGCTAAAACCCAGGCGTTGGCCATGCTACACTGCCTATATGATGTGGGGGACAAGTCTGGTAAGTTAATGGCTGGGCTCAGTAGGAAGGAGCGTGCGGCCAGGTGGGTGGAGCAAGTCAGAGACCCCCAAGGGATGTTGCTTAGAACGGATACTCAGATCGCTGAGGCGTTTGCTACTCATTATTAACTCTTTTACGGGGCTAGAGACCTCGGGACCCGGGAGGAGACATTGCAATATATGGCAACAATTGAGCTACCGACCCTAACCCCTGAAGCTCAACGAGGCCTAGAGGTGGACATTACCCTAGACGAAATCACCGTAGCCCTGACTAAGCTGAGAACGGGGAAATCACCGGGCCTGAATAGTTTTCTGGCAGAATTTTTCAAACAAACCGCAGACCTCCTGACGCGCCATCTGAAGGACTATTCGAGGAAGTGGCACAGGAGGGAAGACTCCCACCAGACTTGTGCATGGCAATAATAATTCCAATACATAAAGAGGGAAAACCGGTGGAAGATTGCACGTCACACCGCCCCATCTCCCTCTTGAATATAGAGGTGAAACTGTTGGCGACTATCCTGGCGCTACGACTCCGGTCGGTGATTTCTGAGCTAGTCAATCTAGACCAGACAGGTTTCCTCCCAGACAGGGCCACCAGGTTAAACCTTAGGCGCACTCATAAATGGCTGCAGGAGGTAAAGGGGAGAGAGGAACAACATTGGTTCCTGTTCCTCGACGCCGAGAAGGCCTTAGACCCTGTCCACTGGCACTTCCTCGAGGGTGTTCTGGACAAGTTAGGCTTTGGCCCGAAATTTCAAAAGTGGGTCCGACTGTTATACCTGGAACCCAGAGCTAAGATGAGAGTGAACGGACCGTATCTCGGGACTTCCCGGTCCGGAGGGGAACTCGACAGGGCTGTCCACTGTCCCCCCTCCTCTTTGCACTCACGATAGAGGAGCTGGCGGGCAGGATACGTCAAAACAAGGCCATTAAAGTATTTCGGAAGAGAGAGGAGGATTCCGCGGAGGAGAAGATATCGCTATACGCAGATGACGTCCTGCTATACATTACACAGCCGGAAAGCACGATCCCGGAAATGTTCTCGGAATTGGAATGATATGGAGCATATGCAGGATACCAGATAAACTGGCACAAGTCGGTCCTCTATGACCCTAGGGGGCTTGGACACTGGACGGTTCTACCTGGAAAATTACTGACGACAATAGAAGGGTTTAAGTACCTCAGAGTCTATGTGACTCTGGACAAACAACAGTCTTACGAGCAAAATATAGAACAAATAATACTGAACTTTATAGAGGACGCAACCCGATGGAGGCAGCTCTCCCTTACCATACTAGGGCGAACAGCCATGTTCAAAATTATCACACTACCTAGATTTCTATACGCACTACAAACTGAGTATTACCCTTTGCCACGAAAGGTGTTCGAGAGGATAAACGCGGAACTTAGGACCTTCCTTTGGCTGGGCAAACAACCAAGGGTGGCGCTGAGCACCCTTCAGCTCCATCAGTATAGCGGAGGGATATCACTTCTGAACTTACAGGCGTATTACTTGGCGGAACATATAGCTCCAATTAACTACTGGCTCCATGCTCAGGTGGACCACCCCACATATGCTCTCAAGCGACACCGTATGACAGCCCGGCCTTTGACGTATTATCTATGTGGGGGTAAAGGGAGTAGGAAGCTTCTTCTGGCCACTGGGCTTACCCTAGAGATATGGAACAAAGCGACTGTGCACACCGGATGGAAAAAAAAACCTACATGTCAGACAGTGAATTGGCACTGCACGTGGCTGACAGAATTGAATACATTAAAGGGCTTCAAGAGATGGGATGATATAGGGATCTCGACATTAGGAGACATAATAGCTAAGGGAGAGCGGAAACCATTCACGGCTTTGAGGTCGGAATTTGGACTGCGCCATACGCAGTTTCTTAAATATGCGCAATTGCGGCATGCTTGGCGAGCAGAAACATTCCACCTGGATACGCTCCTGGAGTAAGCACCCCTAGAGGGCAGATTACTTCAAGAACAGATACAGGAAAAAGCAGTATCACTCACATATAGAACATTAATGAACAATATGACTGACGACTTGGGCAAACTTAAGAGGAAGTGGGAAAGTGAGGTAGGAGAAATGGATGATGTAGACTGGGACACAGTATTAATGCATCCTAGGGAGGTAGCTTTTAAGTCCAGGCTGCGACTCATCCAATATAATGTACTTCATAGAACCTATTATGACAGGGTATGACTCCATAAAATGGGTAGGACTGAAGATACCAGATGCCTCAGATGTGCTGCCACCGGAGGGAACTTTTATCATACCATTTGGTCATGTCCCATGATCCAGGGTTATTGGCAGGGAGTATTTAGTGAGCTGGGCGAGGTACTGGAGACTCCCCTACAACCTGAGCCTAAACTGGCCCTTCTAGGCATGACAAATGACGTGGACCTGGCTCGCCCCCTGTTGATTTTTCTGGCCTGGTCGCTGGTAATCGCAAAGAGAGATATAGCTAAGTACTGGGGAGCGGAAGCACCGCCAAAGCTGGAGGAATGGAGAAGAGGGTTAGACCTTTACATGGCCGCTGAAAGGGTCACATACAAAGCGAGAGGCTGCCCCAAGAAGTTCCGTAAGGTATGGGGCAAGTGGAGAAGATACCGTGGGCTGGATGGGGGGCCATGAGATGGGACACAAGGGACACGAAGGGGCAGGAGTACAAGGACATAAACACTGGAGATATAAGAGGTCAGAGGCATTAGACTCTCGCAGCGCTACACATACGAAAATAGGGCGGGTCAATAGGATGGAATTTGTGATGCAATGTTCGGGGGGAGTGCGGACTGAAGATGACATGATTGTATTGTTGGTCTACAATAAAATGCAAATAAAAATGTTTATAAAACTAAATAAATACTGATCTCCTCCCAGTAGCACACGGAAGTTTGGAGTAGCCACCACAACGCTCCGCTGCCCTTTATGCCACTCACTTCGATATAGATGTCCTCCTCATATAGCACAGGGAAGCGTGTAGTAGCCACCACAATGCTCCGCTGCTCCTAATACCAAACAACGTCAGGATAGGGAAAACGGCAACGCGAGGCAAAACTTCTCCGCGTTCCATTGAAAGATACCGGCACAGCAGAGAAACGGAAATGGCAGCGCGAGAAGACAACACTCAGTGCTCCACAACCCAGACTAGTAATGGCATTTATCTTGTGTCTCTCGATAGCCGCCTCCTCCGAGCTTCAGCCTCTATTCACCCCGGACAACTCTTCAGAACACCCGCTGGAGCACAACAAACCAATTCCAAGGCTGCGACACCGTTCACACAAACACCGGCAAACACAAAGAATCAGGAAACAGAATTAAGCGCTCCGTCCAATAGCGCAGGCCGATGAAATACCTCCCTGAGAAAAGGATCATGGGAATTGTAGTTCCATTCGCTAGGCAGGCGCAAACCATGTAGTCTCCTGACAGTAAAGATGGACATAATAACGTCATCAAAGAGCCCCAAAGGAATGGTTGTTCTTTGAAAACGCCATGATTTCTAGGACAAATCAATATTCAAGAAAGGGAATGTCCCTGACTGTTGAAGCCAAGTTTTCCAAGAAATCGTTGTGGCTTTTTGGAACTAGTGGAAGCATCCATGCCTGTATTTGGACTGCATGGGCTATGTCTAAATATGGTTATGATTTCTATGCCTATATAAGGGCAGTGTGAATTATACCTATATAAGGGCATGAATCGGGAAAATTACTAAAATGCTATACAACAGTTTGGTGGTCCATCGGAAACGCAAACTCATAATCAGGCCCTTAGTTTCTATTTTAAAAGTCGAAAATCTCCGGTGGGATGAAGCTGCAGGCTGTAGCCAACAAGGGCTTCATAAACCTGGTACCCCTTCTTAGTGAAGCCGCTGAACAGGATGTACTGCTGCGGAGAAAAATGTAGCGGGAGCTGTCGCAAAGTCAGGGCAACCAGGGCAGCACCTTTGGCTGATCGATGAGCAGTTAAGTCCCAGTCTCCTCTCCTTTCTCAGAGCACATTTTGACCATAAATGGACTGGGTGCCCTTAGCACCACTTTTAAGGTTCCAGAACTGAGGAGGCACCACTTGGAGGTTTAGAACTCACTCAGGCAGGGTCCAGGTGTGGGTTCAAGATGGTTGCAGTACGTCTTGGTGCAGCAAAGAGGTATTTAAGTGCCCAAAAGGCCACAGAAGCAGGATGTCCTCTGAGAGTCCTTCTGCAGGTCCATACCGAGTGCTTTCTTTGAAGTAGGAGACCACTCTAGAAGCTCCCGTTTCAAAACTACTTGGAATTTCCTGCCTCTCTGCCCTGACTCCAGCCTGGCTACAGGCACAAAAGACTAGTGTGAAAACAGAGCACACCCTAGTGACATGCATGTGGGCCTGTGCCAAGCTTTGCCCCCATCTTCTCTCAGATGGACCATCCAGGCACACCTAATCCCTCTATTATGTAGCTGTGTGAGAGGAATATACCAAGGCCCATTGCCACTCACTCCCAGTCATGTGAACCTGGGTGCACCAAACATTTTGAGCACGGAAATGGCAACTTTCTAAAAGAGGCACTTTCAAAAATCTGACTTTACCTTTAAAGAGAATTTCCACTTACAATGTCTCAGACACCAAACATGACTTTCCTACCTGTTCCCAATCAAATGTTAGCACTTATTAAATGTAATAACCTAATAAGACCTGATGTTATTCTATGGAGAAGTTAGGCCTTACAGTAGAGAAAAACAAATGTAAGAGTTTTTCACTAACAGGACATGTTCAAGTACATGTCCAACTTTTTAATATCAATGCACCCTGCCCTATGGACTGTCGTGGGCGTACCTTAGGGGTGAATTGTATGCATTAAAAAGGACATTTTAGGCTTTGCAAAGTGTTTATTTAGCCAAGTTGAGTAGGCAGTTTAAGACTGCTAGCAGGCTGGAATGTCAGGTCTGACACATGTTTTGAACGGCTACGTAAGTGGGTGGCACAACAGGTGCGGCAGACCCACTAGTAACCTTTAATTTACAGGCCCTGTATACCACTTTACTAGGGATGTATAAGAAAATTCAATATGTTCCTGCTGATCATTGGAGAGGAACATGGCGGCAGGCTGACGTCTGCTGCGGGAGCTCCGGTCTGGCGGCGGATTTTACTTATTGGACACGATGAATAATGGCACAAAAAACGGTGAGCAGATGTAGGAGGCTGCTTTAACGTCTTTGCGGTCCTCATGCTAACTTCTTTTTTGTTCTCTGCTGATATTTTTACACCGAGGGAGTGAAGTTTGACTGGCGTCCGTCCCGCGGTAGGACCCGGCGGGAGCCTGGAAAAGCCTCAGAGTGCCGGAGGGAGAGAGGTGATCTACGTGGCATACGTTTCCAATGGGCGTGGTGTCTATCCCGGCGTATGTTCCGGCTCTCACGGCTGGGAAGGTGAAGGTAGGATTGGTGGAAGCAGTGGCAGTGGTGAGTAGAGCCAACTTCGGCAGAAAGCAGCAGCTTCAGCGAGGATGTTGGGCGAGCCTATAGCGGAGGTTGATACTCGCTAAAATCAGCCTCCGTTCACCCCGCAATTACATTTGCAAATCCACAAGGTTGGTAGGGGGGGAACAGGGAGGCAGCCCATGGGCTGCAGGAATTACCATATTTACTGTCGATACAGCGTGTGCTGTTGGTGCCAAATATTCAGGTCACTTACACTGTCAGGTGCTTGGCGGAGATATTGTCAGCATCACCCACACCCACACCCCCTCCAACCTGGTACAGTGCAGTGGGATGGACTTAGCCAAAATACCTTTAATCGTACAATTGAAACCACCTCACTCCAGTTTGGGAGTGGCATCTTCTCCTGCAGATCTTGAGAGAGGCGAAGGAAGGGACAGAGAGGCATTTGTACCTATACCCTCCATGGTTCCTGTCCTACCTACTAGAAATAGGTATCAACTTAGGTCTAATTTAGAACTACAGAAGTCTGGGTTCAGTCATTTAAGTACCCCAGCTGGGTCGGAGCTCGCACCACTTACCCCTAAAGGGAGGAGGAAAGAGAAAAAGGACAATAATCTTAGATCAGGGGAGCCTAAGAAGAGGAGACTGCCCAAAAATAGTTTTTCACAACCAAAACCTACACCCTCTTTAAAATTATATTTTAAAATCATGGAGCAGGTGGCGGATCCTAAGGGGAGAAAGTCTCCCCCTCTCTCCTATACTCCTATTCTCACTACTCCCCTTCCCGATACACGGTCAGCAGTCCAGGCTACACCGCTACAGCCGGCGACTTTAGGAAATAGATATATGGTCCTAGCAGATGATCCTGAAACAGAGGGGCAGACTACAGAAGATACACTCAGCCATCATAGTTCGTCACAAGTAGCACATGGGGCATCCGTTCCTGTAGTATCCGTTCCTGTAGTATCCGCTCCTGTGCTGGCAGCTGAAACCGCATCAACTGAACCAGCTAAGAATGACAGAGGTAATGAGACAGTTTTGGCTGCCCTGGATGGAGGTCTCTCACAGGTGTTACTCCTGCATAACTTGAGAGGTGATCTACTGTCTAAATTTGAAATATCGGAAACTAATCAAAAAAGTCTCCATGAGCAGTGCTCCAATCTGGAGGCCAAACTGGATGATATTTGTAAGCGGACTGGTATTTTGGAGGAGGAAGTCACTGTGCTCGCTGGGGCCTCACAAAGACATGATAGGGACATCGAGACTCTCAGAACCCAAAATAGAACCCTCCAGATGGACATTGAGAGACTAGAGATTCAGTCCAGGAGAAACAACCTAAAATTTTTAAAAATCCCAGAAGGAGCGGAAAACGGGGACGTTAAGTCTTTGATATTCAATTCAATTCAATTTTATTAAATATGATTTTGGAACTCCGTGGAGATCCACATATTATATAATGACATACAAAATATGAAGATAAGAACCGTATATAAACAACTCATGCAGGCAGAAATTATACAAAAGCAGTATACCGTTCAACTAATACAGTTTTAAGAAACATTTAAAAAAGTTAAAAATTTTGTTATAAAAAATTCCATTTGGGGGATTATAAATAGCGTCCAGCAAGGCTGTTGAAGAAGTAATACCAAATTGGACACATGCCGGTTTTACCCAAAGACGACGATAAGTCAGTAATGCTGGACAAACTAGCAAGACATGTTTAGAATCTTGAATTGCAAGGTTACAGTAATTGCACACATTGGATATGCTGTGCCATTTGGCCAACAACTTATTCAAGGGGAGCAAGTCCTGCCTGAGGAGTAGCCAAAAGCGGCGTAGGCCGTGGGGTATGTTCCATGACAGGTAGGGTTGTACTTGTCTAATTAAACAGGAATCGACAGCTTGTATGAACCCCTTATTTTGTATTATCAGGTTCCGATCCCTCTCATAACTTAGCTTCCATGTAGCTTGTTTTAGTTGTAATTTTAATTGGTTCATGGAAAGCTCTAGGAGAGATGCTTCCTCCAAGTCCAAAAGAGTGATGGCTCTCCTATAATTCTTTATGAGGGTCGAATATTCATTTAATGGGCCCATCAACTCTTTTGTAATAAGGGACCTGAGAGTAGTTGGCTTCCCTTTAATCAAACAAATGACCCAACGGATAACTCCTGCAAGGCCTTGTGCCCAGCTGCTCCTTAGACCAAGTTCTAAACGCAGGGTTGCTGCACTACAACTGTTGTTACCTGAGGTTAAGTTTCTCAGGAGGCAGCCCTCAACTGTGTCCAAGAAGCCCCAATCCGCCAGGTCGATTAATTCTATACCATAGAGCAAAGTCGGGGGGACTTTTGCCCGAAAAGCCTCCAGCAGGTGGACAAAGTGTCTTTTGCCTGTTGAATTATATAATGTTCTTAGGCCGTTTCCCTGGGTCTTTGCTTTACGGGAGCTATTTTCTATGTGTAATTTGTTACCCAAGCTGCTGTTGACAACCATGCCTAGGAAAACATACGATTTTACTTTTTCTAATTTTTGGCCTCCCAATTCCCAGCTAATGTGTTCCAACTTTAATTTATTCCGTCCTTCTAAGCACATTATCTTACTTTTAGAGATGTTTATTTTCAGGAAGTGCTCCTCAGAGAAGGTGTGTAGTGTATGTAGACGATTGTTAAGACCCTTAGGGGTAAGATCTAAAATTAAAATATCGTCCGCATACATTAGACAAGAAATGTGTCTTTCACCCAGGCGTGGCGCAATTCCTACACATGTCGATAAAATAAAGGGAAGGTCACTAACATAAAGGGAAAATAATATGGGAGCTAATAGACAGCCCTGTTTGAGGCCGTTTGCCGATGGAATGAGCCGAGAGAGGCCCCTTTCACCCCCCAACAGCACTTTGCACCATGTGTTGTCATGCAGATCCTGGACCAAACATAAAAGTCTATGCGGCATACCTAGGGAGTACAGCTTTCTCCACAATACTTGACGGTCGACCTTATCAAAGGCCGTGGAGAAGTCTATGAATGCCGCATAGACTCTCCCCTTTCTTGCTCCAATGTATTTATCAATTATTACCTGGAGGGCTGTTAAATTGTCCATAGTCCCATGGTTTTTTCTAAAGCCTGTCTGTTCGAGAGGGAGAACATTTGAGGACTCCACCCATGCATTTATCCGTTTGAGCAGGCATCTAGTAAAAACTTTTCCGATCGCATCCAGCAATGCAATCTGGCGATAGTTCTGGGGGAGAAGACGATCGCCCTTTTTGAACAGGGGGACCAGGATACTTCCCTTCCAGGAGGGGAGGACCTTTCCGCTTGATAGGCAGATATTAAAAATTGGACATAAGAGCTTGCTCCATTTAGCCCTGTTCTGCTTTAATACATTGATGGGCACTTCATCAGGGCCCATGGCCCCTGAACGTCTCATTTCCCCAATGGCGAGATCTATGTCTTTTTCCGAAAAGGGCTCTAACGGTGGACTCGTTTCTATTGGCCATGCTTGGGGAGATACAGTGTGGTTTCTCGCATAAAGGTTTGAGACAAAATCCCTCCATATATGTTCCTCAATAGGGATGGGTAGCGGACTGGTTCTCGTTCCGCACCCCTCACCTATTAGGGACCAAAATTGTCTCATTTCCCCATTGGTTGCGGCTTCCCTTATTTTTACCCAGATGGCGTCCTCTTTTTCTTTGCGTAATGAGAGTAAGAGTCTTCTCCTTTTCCTTCTTATCGTTGTTATTTGTCGTGTTAGGGCGTTAGTTTTATTTAAATATTGGGCCCTTATTAGTTTATTCAGTTCTATGTTGAGCAGTTTCAGTGGGGATGGGATTAAATCGATGGGCTTTTTCTTATTCTGTTTTTGTGCCCCTGTTATCGCCGATTTCAGAAACAGGGAAAAAAGATCGATTTCGCGACCGTACCAAGATGGGAGCGCGGATATTGCTATATCGAGCATAGCTTCCAAGTTTCGATGTGCCTTTGCGTTCCAATAGCATCTGCCTGAACTGTTACCAAAATTTATTTGGTCACTGTTCAAGGTCCATTGATCACATTTGGGAGGGTTTACGTTCATCGAGATAAATAACATTTTGTGATCGCTGAATATAGTATCGATTACAGCGATATCCTTTAATAACTCAAATGATTGAGATCCTATTATGACATAATCGAGGATCGACTCCCCTTGATACGATTTGTGGGTAAAGTTTGCTGGGGAATCCGAGGGGAGTCGCCCATTTGCGATTATCCCATCTGTTTCTGCCAACTCTTTTAATAGTAATTTACCTCGTTTATTTGTTAATATATTTTCGGGGAACGTTGCTCGTGGAATATGGAGAGTTTCTTCTTTTATTTTATCACAGAATAAGTTTAAACTAAAATTGGAAATCTTGCAATTCAAGTCCCCCGTTAGGATAATAACTGTTCTTGGATCTTTCTCCTTAATAGACTGTATATGGAGGAAGATTTTGTTTAAGATTGCATTAAAACCTGCTTCAGGCGGTATGTAAGCGTTTATCAGAGCCAGACGGATACCGGCTAAGGGGATGCCTGACCCGAATAAAGTTACTACCTGGAAAAGCTTGCTCGGGTCCATGAAATGATCATAGTCCCAGTTTATACGGTTCGATAGAAGACAGGCTATGCCCCCGCTGGCGTGGCCTTTTTTGTTTGCAGTGGCGCTACCTTCCAGTACATAATACTCTTTCCCTATTTGGATATTTCCGCTGCACCATGTCTCCTGGAGGCATATTATATTTGCCTCTAGCGACAGGAGAAATTGTATTTTCTCCGAATTATTTTTTAAACCTGCTGTATTCCAAGATATTATGGACAGATCTTTGCTAAAGGTACTGGTTAGATACTGGTTTACTTGAGGATTTTTCAGCCAGTACTCTAGGCAACCAGTTCCATTGATCCCTTTCCATGCTGTTAGTAGTTTGATAAGATGAGAAGGAGGGTTTAACATAGGATACTACTCGAGAATCCTTAGACCTGCTTATTTTTAATTCTTTGATTTCCCCTAATTTGTTTATATTGCCAGTTGCAGCTTGCAACAGAGAAGGGAGGGGTGTCTGTTGGTTTAAAGATTTAGGGACATTATTTTGTCTAGAGTGTTTTAATACAGGGATTACATCTATTCCTCTACTCTGAAGGTCTTCTGCACGCTGTAAAATGAGATTTGCTACTAATTTAGAATCGAATTTCACCCGCGTTACCGTCCCCGCTGCAGATTTTAGTTGTTGAACTATATCTAGATCGGCTGATTGGATAAGTTTCAAATTGGCAGATTCTTGAAAATATTTCAACAAGAGAGATCTGTTCAGGATATAATCGGCTTCAAAAAGGGGAGAGAATTCTATCCATACAGTATCTATACTCTCTTCCTTAGGTTCTTTGTACGGGGAACCTTTTGCAGGAATTCCCAAAGGGGCAGTTATAAAGGGATTGAGCGATGGAACTTTTTGGACAGGGGGATTTTGCTCATGCCCTAGGGAAGTTGGATTATCTGCCTCGATTAAACCTTGTGGGGGGACACCCATGGAGGATGCTCCCCGAAAAACAGATGCAAAGGGATTAAGTGATAACGCAACTTGGGTTGGGGGGTTTTGCGCCTGACCTAGAGAAGTTGATTTATGTACCACTATTGTATCCCTGTTGCTGTTGCCTTGCTGACCGAAGGTGAATATGTCAGCTAATGCAGGTGAGGGGGATATATGGATGGATACAGGGGCTGGCGTTGCCTTAGATGGAAAGGCTGTGTTTTCTTTGGTTGACAGATTGTCAGTATTTTTATTTTTTCCCACTGCCATCTGTACTTGGTGTGTCACATTCTGTAAGGGAGAATTTAGATGTTTTCTGAAGAGGATCTTCCTCCGCCTATTTTTTTCTATCCTTCTTAACAGTTTCCTCTTATTCTTTCCATTCTTTTTTGACATCTCAGTTTTCCCTTTGTTTTCATTTTCTCCCTGAATAGCTTCCTCCTCCATATCCCCGTCCCCCTTCTGTTTCTTAAAAATCGGGAACAGCTCATTTCCAATTTTTAGCGGAATTTCCTCGAATGATTTTATTACAGGATCGTTACCTGACAAACCTTTTAGGGAGGGGGGAGGCTGGGAAACGTTTATTTTTTCCTCTTCATGTGCTTTTTTAGTAATATTGTTACCTGCTGGAGATTGATCTTTTATACCTAACTTATCTGGGGCCAAAAAAGGAGAAGAGGGTACCTTCCCATCCACATCCTTCTCCCTTTGAGACCTCAACAGGACTTTTAGGATTTGCGTCACTGTATCGAGCACACAATCTGATCCCCCTACAAATTTTTCCAGTAGTTGTAAAATGGATGCTAGTAAGTGTTCTAATATATGAAGGGAATCAGAAAGCGGTTTATCGGGGCCCTTGCATTGAAAGGTGTTTATTCCAGTCAAGTTTAAATTTGGACTTGAGGAAAAGTGTGAATGAGAGGACTTAGATGGGGTACTACTGTAGAGATGTAAGCCGGCATGATTCGACATTACCGGAGTGTTCTGGGGTTTCTCTGCTTTTGTCTGGTCAGACTCTAGATATCGTTGACATAGGTCTTCATCTAAGAGCATTGGGGACAACCCATTATGGAAGGACGTTTTAGTAGGTGAATTGTTAGCTGCCTGGGTGCCGTCCTCATGAGGTATTGTCACAATATTTAAGTTATCTTGCTCTATGTCTTTTTTTGTTTTTATAACTACCTCTGGTATAAGGTCGATGTTGTTTTTCAGAGTTGAGAATAGGGGGGGTGAAAACTCACACTTGGGGGGCGATTGCGTCTCCCTTGTTGTTGTCCCTGGACTCATATCCACTGTTATCTTTTTGATTTCAGGGCTTTCTCGCGGGTTATTGGGGACAGAATCTAAATGTATAGCTTCAGATTCCTTGGGGTCCTTTGCTATACTGTCCACCCCTGTAGCTTTGTTCTTACCCCTCTCCCAGAGATTGAAGAGCTGGCAAGTGCTTTTCATACTAGAGGCTTGACTAAGTTTGTTTCGAAGGGGATTCGATCTGGTTTTAGTGCCTGATCTCCCTACTATTATTTTCCCAGACCTTAGTTTCTTTGTCATCATCACAGGCAAGTGTTATCGCAGTTAAACAGACAAACAACGTGGGCGAAATTATGATGAGAACAATTGGATGCACGGCCTGCTAGAAACCGACTATATCTATAAACTCAGAGTAGGCAATGCATTCCTAACCAAAACATTTCATATGAAATATATAACAAGTATGTAGATTACCGGGAGTACGAGAGGTGGCCTAGCCTGGCCTTCTCGTGCCTCTGAGGGCCTCAGAGGGCCCGCCCTTGTCCCGGGCTTCTCCCGGGCGCTACCCGCGCGCTACCGCGCTGCGGTGTACTTACAGTCTATAAATAAGGCTCAAGGGAATAGGGGCGTGGCCTCCAGGGAGAGCGTCACCGGGTGGAGTAGGTGATTGAGGCTGCTGGGACTCTTGGGAGTTTGAGTCCAGCAGTGCTCACGCTCGCAGCCCTGATTCGCCTACAGCCCAGATGAGGAGTCAGCAATATGCAGCCGTGAAGCGGGTCCGGCGAAGAGTAGCGCCTAGCAGAGCGCTTCCAACGGCCAGTCCAGCGCTTCCACAGTCCACCAGCGCCAATCCCAGTAGCAAGGTCAGCAGGTATGCAAGGAGAGAAATCCGCTTGTTTGGGCAAGTCCGGTGCCTTTTCTCAGAGCAGCAGGGGGCGTGGCCTCCAGGGAGAGCGTCACCGGGTGGAGTAGGTGATTGAGGCTGCTGGGACTCTTGGGAGTTTGAGTCCAGCAGTGCTCACGCTCGCAGCCCTGATTCGCCTACAGCCCAGATGAGGAGTCAGCAATATGCAGCCGTGAAGCGGGACCCGCGAAGCGGGTCCGGCGAAGAGTAGCGCCTAGCAGAGCGCTTCCAACGGCCAGTCCAGCGCTTCCACAGTCCACCAGCGCCAATCCCAGTAGCAAGGTCAGCAGGTATGCAAGGAGAGAAATCCGCTGGTTTGGGCAAGTCCGGTGCCTTTTCTCAGAGCAGCAGGGGGCGTGGCCTCCAGGGAGAGCGTCACCGGGTGGAGTAGGTGATTAAGGCTGCTGGGACTCTTGGGAGTTTGAGTCCAGCAGTGCTCACGCTCGCAGCCCTGATTCGCCTACAGCCCAGATGAGGAGTCAGCAATATGCAGCCGTGAAGCGGGACCCGCGAAGCGGGTCCGGCGAAGAGTAGCGCCTAGCAGAGCGCTTCCAACAGCCAGTCCAGCGCTTCCACAGTCCACCAGTGCCAATCCCAGTAGCAAGGTCAGCAGGTATGCAAGGAGAGAAATCCGCTGGTTTGGGCAAGTCCGGTGCCTTTTCTCAGAGCAGCAGGGGGCGTGGCCTCCAGGGAGAGCGTCACCGGGTGGAGTAGGTGATTGAGGCTGCTGGGACTCTTGGGAGTTTGAGTCCAGCAGTGGTCACGCTCGCAGCCCTGATTCGCCTACAGCCCAGATGAGGAGTCAGCATATGCAGCCGTGAAGCGGGACCCGCGAAGCGGGTCCGGCGAAGAGTAGCGCCTAGCAGAGCGCTTCAAACGGCCAGTCCAGCGCTTCCACAGTCCACCAGCGCCAATCCCAGTAGCAAGGTCAGCAGGTATGCAAGGAGAGAAATCCGCTGGTTTGGGCAAGTCCGGTGCCTTTTCTCAGAGCAGCAGGGGGCGTGGCCTCCAGGGAGAGCGTCACCGGGTGGAGTAGGTGATTGAGGCTGCTGGGACTCTTGGGAGTTTGAGTCCAGCAGTGCTCACGCTCGCAGCCCTGATTCGCCTACAGCCCAGATGAGGAGTCAGCAATATGCAGCCGTGAAGCGGGACCCGCGAAGCTGGTCCGGCGAAGAGTAGCGCCTAGCAGAGCGCTTCCAACGGCCAGTCCAGCGCTTCCACAGTCCACCAGCGCCAATCCCAGTAGCAAGGTCAGCAGGTATGCAAGGAGAGAAATCCGCTGGTTTGGGCAAGTCCGGTGCCTTTTCTCAGAGCAGCAGGGGGCGTGGCCTCCAGGGAGAGCGTCACCGGGTGGAGTAGGTGATTGAGGCTGCTGGGACTCTTGGGAGTTTGAGTCCAGCAGTGCTCACGCTCGCAGCCCTGATTCGCCTACAGCCCAGATGAGGAGTCAGCAATATGCAGCCGTGAAGCGGGACCCGCGAAGCGGGTCCGGCGAAAAGTAGCGCCTAGCAGAGCGCTTCCAACGGCCAGTCCAGCGCTTCCACAGTCCACCAGCGCCAATCCCAGTAGCAAGGTCAGCAGGTATGCAAGGAGAGAAATCCGCTGGTTTGGGCAAGTCCGGTGCCTTTTCTCAGAGCAGCAGGGGGCGTGGCCTCCACGGAGAGCGTCACCGGGGGGAGTAGGTGATTGAGGCTGCTGGGACTCTTAGGAGTTTGAGTCCAGCAGTGCTCACGCTCACAGCCCTGATTCGCCTACAGCCCAGATGAGGAGTCAGCAATATGCAGCCGTGAAGCGGGACCCGCGAAGCGGGTCCGGCGAAGAGTAGCGCCTAGCAGAGCGCTTCCAACGGCCAGTTCAGCGCTTCCACAGTCCACCAGCGCCAATCCCAGTAGCAAGGTCAGCAGGTATGCAAGGAGAGAAATCCGCTGGTTTGGGCAAGTCCGGTGCCTTTTCTCAGAGCAGCAGGGGGCGTGGCCTCCAGGGAGAGCGTCACCGGGTGGAGTTGGTGATTGAGGCTGCTGGGACTCTTGGGAGTTTGAGTCCAGCAGTGCTCACGCTTGCAGCCCTGATTCGCCTACAGCCCAGATGAGGAGTCAGCAATATGCAGCCGTGAAGCGGGACCCGCGAAGTGGGTCCGACGAAGAGTAGCGCCTAGCAGAGCGCTTCCAACGGCCAGTCCAGCGCTTCCACAGTCCACCAGCGCCAATCCCAGTAGCAAGGTCAGCAGGTATGCAAGGAGAGAAATCCGCTGGTTTGGGCAAGTCCGGTGCCTTTTCTCAGAGCAGCAGGGGGCGTGGCCTCCAGGGAGAGCGTCACCGGGTGGAGTTGGTGATTGAGGCTGCTGGGACTCTTGGGAGTTTGAGTCCAGCAGTGCTCACGCTTGCAGCCCTGATTCGCCTACAGCCCAGATGAGGAGTCAGCAATATGCAGCCGTGAAGCGGGACCCGCGAAGCGGGTCCGACGAAGAGTAGCGCCTAGCAGAGCGCTTCCAACGGCCAGTCCAGCGCTTCCACAGTCCACCAGCGCCAATCCCAGTAGCAAGGTCAGCAGGTATGCAAGGAGAGAAATAAGTCTTTGATATGCAAGCTTCTTAGAGAGGGAGTGCTCAAAGATAGACCCGACATAGATCTAGAGTCGGAAATCCAAAGGGCCCATAGGGACCCCTTTAGTTTACACACTGAGAGAAAAGCTCCCAGGAAGATCCTGGTAAATTTCCACACGTATACTGTGAAAGAGTTGATCTTAAGTAGAGCATTGTCAGATTCTACACTCCGAATAGATTCTGCCAAATACCTTATTCGTTCTGACGTGGGGAAAGCAACAGCACAACGACAGTGGGAACTGGGCAATAGGATGCCAGATTTGAGAAGTATGGGCGCGCAGGTCCAGATGAAATTCCCAGCGTTTTAAAAAGTAGTCTGGAGAAATAAGACGCACAACTTCTTTTCACCTCAGGAAGTTGACTCCTTTCTAATTCTAATGAGAGAGAGTTCTCAGTAGAGCTCTGCTTATCCCCTTAAAGTTGTTGATATCACAATACCTTTTTATATTTTTCTAGTTTATCTTCTTTTTCACACAAAAAAACAAAAAAATGTAAAATTGAACGGTCTATAAAGGGAAAGAGGAAAGGGGTCACAAGATAAATGGCTAAAGGACAAAGATAAGGAGAAAAAAATATATATAAAAGTAGCTGCACAGGACTAATATGATAGGGAGGGAAGAAAACGCAAAAATAAAGAAGTAGACTGTAGTAAAAAAAAATGCACTACAGAACATTTTAGGTGCCTACTAACCGTAAATAAGAAGAGGGAAATCCAGACCGGTCACCGGGGGCCCCAAATAGGCGACAAGGTCGCCAATATAGGTATGGGGGGTTTCTCACGGGAGGTGGGTTGTTAGTAGGGGGGTAGAGGAAAAAATAATCCTCATGTACTTGTAATAATAATAATAATATAATAATAATAAGAAACTTTATTCGGATTTTTTAGAGATCCATAAAAGCAGTACATAATAAAAAAATCTGCAGTACAATGTATTTACAAGTAGCATGGCAATTAAGAAGAAATCGAATAGTTTGTACAATACTGTTATTTTAGAGATTTTTTCTGTGTCTGTATATACATTTCAAAAAGTTAAGAACGTGGTAGCATGTGGCTTCAGTGTCCAAAAGCTGCAGACTCAGCATGGCTGGTCGACATTGTCTAAGACCCCAAGTTTTTAGGAGAGTCAGTAGCCAAACTTTACGGTGTTCCTGATAGAATTTACAGAACAAGACGGTATGGAGGGTAGTTTGTGTTGATTTTCCGTCACAAGGACAAAGAGGTGGATTTGAGTCCCAGACGTTTGGGGTTGGAAAAGCTACCAGTTTGTGGAATATGTTTAGTCTGAATCTTATCAGGAGGTAGCGGTCGAAGGTGCCAATGTTAAGAGTTAAATAGGGCTGAATTAAAAAGGTGGATTGGATCGTTATTGCATGTTGGACGGACTGCTTCCCTGCTTCTGATTGTAATCTCAGGTTTTCCAGATGGCCCAAGGCTAGTGTTTTTAAGTTGTTTTTTGTGAGTTCTCCAATTTTCTCAGGATTTGAGTAGTATTGTTCTACTCCGAGGTCGATGAGGAAATTCCGGATATAGGCTAGCCATTTGATTTTTAGAGCGTAGTCCAGGGACATTGCGTCTGCCAGTATCGTTTTTGTAAGGTCATTTTTTTCTGAAACCCAGATGCGACGCCATAGGAGTAGTGGTTGTATTTTCGCAAGATCTTCGATATGTGAAACGCCCAATTCTGTGTGGCAGGCGTAGGTCGAAGCTCGCTTAGGGGCTGATAGGAGAAATCTAAAAAAGTTATTTTCTGCAATTTGCAGAGAAGTGACATCTGTGTGACCCCATAGTCCTGCTCCGTATAGGGCTGTCGATTGGCATTTGGCTTTATATATAGTCAGCAGTTCCATGGGAGGACGTTTTCCTAGTTTTTGTGTAAACATCACCAATGCAGCTAATGCTCTTTTAAAGCAGTGTTTCCTGGCTTCCACTGCTTTTTTCCAGGAGAGTTTGTTATCTATCGTAACTCCCAGATAACAGTATTCAGTTGTGGAGTCTATTTTTTGGGTATCAAGATAAATGGTTTTTTGATGTTTTCTCCCGACCCCAGCCTTCATTACGAAAGTCTTTTTCACGTTTATGTGAAGGTCTAGGGTTCTCATGAACTGAGAGTATCTGTTGAGGGATTTTTGGAGTTCACAGGGGGTTCGTGCCAGGAGGACGGCGTCGTCCGCGTAGAGCAGAGCGGGGATCGGGCGATGTTTAGCCTGCGGGAGATCCCGGGCACCCTTCAAAAGCTCTACCTCCAAGTTGTTAGTGTAGAGGGAGAAGAGGAAGGGTGCCAGGACGCATCCTTGTCTGACCCCACGCTCCACTCTAAAAGACGCTGTCAGTTCCCCCTTTGTGCCAAAGCGAACTCTTGCGGAAGGATTAGAATAGAGTTCCCTCAAAAAGTTCAGGAGTGGCGGATCTACCCCCATTTGTGCTAAAAGGGACCATAGTTTTGTGTGGAAGACGCAGTCAAAAGCCGCGGACAGGTCCACGTAGATCATGTAGAGTTTTTCTTTTTTTGGCTTGCACGTATTTTCCAAAAATGACCGAAAGATTAAGGGCTTGTTCCACGGTTCCTAGTCCTTCTCTAAAGCCGAATTGTAGGTCAGACAGTATACCTCTCTCCTCCACCCAATCCTGAAGTCTTTCTAGGATCACTCTGCCTGCCATTTTCCCCAGTGAATCCAACAAAGAAATTGGGCGGTAGCAAGCAGGGTCCTGGCGGTTGCCTTTCTTGAATATTGGCACCATAATGGACCTTGTCCATGACTCCAAGATTCCTTTTTTTGCCGTTGCAGTGCACACCCTTGTTATAATCGGTGCCCAAAGTTCTGTTTTGTATTTAAAAAAGTCCGCCGGGACTCCGTCTGGGCCTGGGGCTTTTCCTTTTTTGGATGAATTCAGTGCCAGAAGGATCTCAGAAATTTCGAAGTTTATGTCTATAGGGTATGGTGGGAATATTTCTTTTTCCTCTTCCGTTTCTTGATCAGAGGATGATTTTTGGAAGATTGTGGTGAAGTGAGATACCCATTCTGCAGCGTCTATTGCGACTTCGATTTTTGGGCGCGTGTCGTCAACCAAAAAGGGAGTTCTTATAATTCTCCAGAAGGCTTGAGGGTTTTTGTCTTGTGCACTGGTATGGAGTTCGTTCCAAAGTTTTTGCTTAAGTTCCTCTTTTCTCTTTTTCCTGATTTTGTGATATTCGCTTCTAAGGATGGCTATAGTGCGAGGATCCCTTTCATCTTTGTTTAGAGCTAGTTTCAGCTTTGTGTGAGCCTTGGTACACTCTTGATTGAACCAGCCTTTTAGTCGAGGTAGTCCAGTTTTTTGTTTTGCTGTAAGTAAAACCTTTAATTTATCCATAATTTGGGCAAAGTTGTTAAGGAGCTCCTCGTCTTCTGTTGATATGTCCAGACAGATTTTAATTTGGGGGTAGACTGACTTTATCAGCTCTTTAGTGAGTTCCTCTGGGTTTATACTCCCCCACTTTATTGAGTACCCATTTAGTTTGTCCATGCTTATGTTTTCCTGGATCAATGCGTTAGCTATTGTCATTGGAGGGCATTGTTGATGGTTTATTGTCAGTTCCAATTTTAGTATTGCGTGATCGCTTTGGAAATTCGGTTTGACTTCGAAGTTTTTTACTCTTGATTGTGAGGATGCTGACATTATTATGTAGTCAACCGTGGTACTGTAACCTCTTCCTATGTAGGTCGGTGCTAGCAAGTTGGCTCCGTGGTCCAAGGTATTTACTACTTGGAGGTCCAGATCTGATAGGAGATCGTTCATTAATCTGCCCATGTTGTTATGCGAGAAGTGGATAAGGGAACGACCTTCCTCTGTCACCATGCCAGGACATTTTTGTTTTGGTTGGGTACAGGCGTGGAGGTTAAAATCGCCTACCCATATTATGGATACCGAACCTCTTTCTCCTTGTTTCGTTCTAAGGGTGGTTAGTTTTTCGTGGAGGTGAGTCAGGACTCCCTGAAGCTCTGGTTCGTCCAAATTATTGTAGAAGTTAATCATGACTATTGACTCTTTTTTCGGTAGGGAGAGACCAAGGATCTGAAAGTTAGGGTCCAGTTCAATGACCTTTGTTTTGATGTTTTGAATAGTATTGGGTAAATAGATGCATAGTCCTCCCTTTGGTCTACCCTTCTGTCCAGACGTCGCAGGGGAGGAGTATGTCTTGTACCCCTGTAGATGGTGTTCTTGTTGTGACCACGTCTCCTGTAAGCATATTATTTGATGACTGTGCGCGTGGTACATAATTGACCCGTCCTCGACTTTTGTCCTTAATCCTGCGATATTCCAGGAGATCAGGCTTAGGGTTGTTGGATTGTCCCTAGAGGTTTTAACTGCTTGTGATTCGCTAGGAATCTGTGGGTCTGGAGGGAGTGGTGGGGAATCCGGGGGTCCCGGTGAGTCGGTGCTATTTAGGGAGTGTTCTTCTAGCTGTGGTGGTCAGTCAACGCACTCTAGGGCACTATACTTATTTGCCAGGGGAAGGCCATTCCAGCCATCCCAACGTGGGGGATCACTGTAATTTCTCCACTGTTCTTGTCCTCTCCATTCATCCCTTTCTCTGCCTCGGTGGTTGGGGCCTAATGGATTGAAAGGGGGGGGCCGACCTTGCCACGGTTGCTGCCATTGGTGGATGATGTGGTGTGTGGATTGAGGAGGTTGCTGCCACTGTTGAGAGATGTAATGTAAAGGTTGAGGAAGTTGAGGGGGTGGTTGCCACTGGAAAGTTGTTTGTTGTGGTATTTGTGGGAATCGCGGGGTATGTGGAGGCTGCTGGCATTGGTACGTAATGTATTTTGAGGGGTGTATGAGCCCTCTATTTACTGGAAAAGTGGAACAGGGAAAATTTTGTTGTGAGGGTGTAGGTAGGAAATAGCACAAGGGAAGAGGATTTATTTGGGTGGCGGGTCCACTGCTGGGTGTGTTGCAGATATAGTTTGCTGCCCCTGTCTCCCTAAATTTGATGGTAATAACGTCACCCGCTATGGTCTTCGTGTTCCTGCCCACCCAGTCTCCCCTACGTACAGAAAAGATCTCACCCCTGATGTGGGCAGGTAAGGGTTTATGCAGTTGGAGCCACTGGGCGCATTTATTCCTTAACTCTGCGAAAGTTTCTCTTACACCCTCCTTCAGTGGTGGTACAGCTGTTAAGACCACCACGAAGGGGGAAGCTTCCGGCGGCAAATTGATTATTCTGGGACGAGACTGCTTTGTCTTAGATTCTTGAGGTTTCTCTAAGAGTGGAGTCGCTGCTGGAGTAGTAGTGTTCCCATTAGTGCCTTTTGGTTGTCGGTTATTTGTTTTGGTTGGACCTACAGAAGCTTTCGGTGCTGCTTGAGTTGCGGAGACGGAATCTACCGCAATTGGGGTGACTAGGGGAGCGTCTGACTTACTCCCTTTTTGGGTTAGAAGCTGTATCGCTGATGCCTTGCTAGCTGGAGGAGTATTGGGCTTGATCGATGTGCCTGTTGCATGTTTGGTGCAGGGTGTTTTTTTGGGGAGTATTTCCTTTGCCCCATGCGTTTGTGCGGGGCCATTCCCGCTTATCTTGCTACCACATTTCGAATTGATTAGTGACGTGAGTCTGTCTAGCTTCGATATTAGGGGTTTAATTTGTGCTGTTATTGTGGCTTCGAGATCTGATTTAAGGTCTATTACCATGTTTTCCACCCAGCAGGGTATGCCTGCCGCGGAGTTAGGAGTGTGCGAAATCAAGTTATGATTCTTAACTTTTGCTTTTGGTTTTTCCTTAATATTGGGGACAACCTTGGTAGAAGTGGAGGTGTCTTTCCTTGCTTTTATCGGTTCTGAAGTCATTTCTGTGTCGGGTGGAGTGGGATGACTAGCTACACTCTGCTCTGGTTTGTCAGTTGGTGATTGGCATGCTTCTAAGTCTGGGGTTGCCTCGAGGTCAACATATGACAGATCGGAGTCTGATTGGGTCACGGATAAGTCTACAGCATTCGGGACAGTCAGCGTGGGGACTATAGTTAGGGGTAAGGGTAAGGAACAGTTGTTAACGGCCTGGTGAGCGGGGGAGCTTGCGTTTGCAAGAGCACCCAGGGAAGAGCGTTTAGCGTGCATAAGGTCCAGGGAGACTCTTTTTTCCAACAGGATAATGCTCTTATCGATGGTTTTGTTGACCCGGGATATGAAGAGATCTATGGGGCCGGTCACTTGTGCCACGGCCGTAGCTTTTTTTGTGTTGCTTCTAGTTTTGGGACGCATAGTGGTCATGTGTGATATGAGTCAGGGGCTTCGAAATGGGCCTCTCGGGAGACGGGAGGTGAATCCTGTGACTGGCCACTCTGTGTTGAAAAGTAAGATGAGGGTCACTGGGCGGCCTTGCTTACTCGTGGTAGGGGGGTAAAAATGTTGGGGGTCTGGGCCAGGGCCGTCCGCTGCCGTCCTCGAACTGCCTTCGCCCGAGCTGCGTCCCGCGCTGCGGGAGTAAGGTGTTGTTAAGTAAGGGGCGTAAAGGGCGGGGGGTGGGCCAGCAGGGAGAGCGGACCGGAAGCTATACGTCGGTCTTGCAGGGACTTCTGGGAAATGAAGTCCCCGCACGCTCGCAGCCCCGCTGGTGCCTTGCGCCTCTCACCGCCTCTCTGTTCCGCTCCGGCGCTGCTGATTCCCTCCAGCTGATGGTCCGCTTCCAGCACCCACCGACGAGGCGGCACCCGCGAAGCGGGTGCGGCGAGGAGTGGGCTGGAAAGGAGGGCTGGAGGTTTGCTGCGCTGTTGTGCCTCTCTGTCTTGGCCAGGTATGTCCGTTTTAATGATAAGCGTCCCGCTCGCTAAAGGGCAGAAACGCTTTTTAAATGGCTTTGATGGGCGGGGGGCGGGCCAGCAGGGAGAGCGGACCGGAAGCTATACGTCGGTCTTGCAGGGACTTCTGGGAAATGAAGTCCCCGCACGCTCGCAGCCCCGCTGGTGCCTCGCGCCTCTCACCGCCTCTCTGTTCCGCTCCGGCGCTGCTGATTCCCTCCAGCTGATGGTCCGCTTCCAGCACCCACCAACGAGGCGGCATCCGCGAAGCGGGTGCGGCGAGGAGTGGGCTGGAAAGGAGGGCTGGAGGTTTGCTGCGCTGTTGTGCCTCTCTGTCTTGGCCAGGTATGTCCGTTTTAATGATAAGCGTCCCGCTCGCTAAATGGCAGAAACGCTTTTTAAATGGCTTTGATGGGCGGGGGGCGGGCCAGCAGGGAGAGCGGACCGGAAGCTATACGTCGGTCTTGCAGGGACTTCTGGGAAATGAAGTCCCCGCACGCTCGCAGCCCCGCTGGTGTCTCGCGCCTCTCACCGCCTCTCTGTTCCGCTCCGGCGCTGCTGATTCCCTCCAGCTGATGGTCCGCTTCCAGCACCCACCGGCGAGGCGGCACCCGCGAAGCGGGTGCGGCGAGGAGTGGGCTGGAAAGGAGGGCTGGAGATTTGCTGCGCTGTTGTGCCTCTCTGTCTTGGCCAGGTATGTCCGTTTTAATGAATGTTTGATTTGCCGGAGTGGCAGCTATGCTGGCTATACTGGCTCAATGCCTGACTCAATGCCCCACTCGAGGCTTTAACCACTCAGTGGCACACCAAATGCACACCTGGGCAATCTCGCCTTTCAACTTGCTCCAACAGCCCGTGGCAGCCCGCTCCCCCTCCCTTCTGCCTCCTCACCGTGTCGTCATCGTCTGCAGCTGAGTCGAGGGGCAGGATTAGGGTGCAAGACCAGCCAAGTTCAGGCAAAGTTCGGGCCAGTAGTCAGAGTAAACAGCAAACAGAGCAATCAGACGGAGCAGCGGGCAGGTGGCTCTCTCATAAACCCCCGTCTCTCACTGCGAGCCTGCTCACTCATGTACTTGTGAAGAAAGTTACGTTTTTTGATGGAAGCGGCGCAGAGATCTACCTAAAAGGTCAATATGGCTAATATGGCTTGTAAAATAAAAATCATTAGCTGGAACGTTAACAGTTTAAGAGATAGAAGGAAAATGCACAGGGTAAATAAGTACTTGTATAAATCAGGAGCTCACATCTGCCTTCTTGAGGAAGCACATCTAGAGATGCAGGAGTGTAAGCCTACATTTGAAAATTGCAGGTGGGTTCAAGACACCATCTGTTCAGACCAAAGCGGTAACACAAGGGGGGTGGCAATTTTTATCAGAGCTAACGCTGGGATAAGACTGGTGAAATTTGAGACAGACCATTCTGGGAGATGGCTGGTGGTATCATTAACTATAGGTCAGACCCCATTCACATGTGCAGTGTATTACGGGCCTAAACAGGATGCTCCAGGGTCCCTTATTAAGCTTAAAGCTAGGACCAGTAATATTGGGGGGTGATTTCAATATCATTTTTGATGAAGAATTAGACCAAACTTCTAGGATTAGATTCACGCCCCCCCAAAGGTCCCGAATGGAGCTAAAGAACATCATGAAAGATTCTAACCTCATAGATATCTGGAGATAGCGGTTGATTCTATCTCTTATATCCCCGCTATTTTGTCTGATCACTCAGTTGTCGAAGTTGTAATATATTTTAAACAGAAGATACAGCAGAGGAGGTGGACGCTGGATAGAGCTTTATTACTTCAAGAAGGTGTTAGGCAAGATCTAGCAACACAGGCCGAAGAGTTTTTCAGGCTCAATAATGGCTCAACAAGGGAGACATTTAAGGCCTTTGTTTAAGGTTCCATGAGCACCTTGATGATTAGGAGAAATAAGGTGATAAGGGAGAAGAAGGAAGAGAGTCTCCAGAAGATTAAATTAAAAGAACAGGAGCTTAAGAAAGCATCAGTAGATCAATCAGACACTAGACCCCCTTACAAAAAGAGCTGGATACCTTACGGGCAGGGTATCAAGCAAGTATTGATAAGGTATTAAAATATAGATGGGATGCTAGTAAGCTCCAAAATTTCTCGTACAGGGAGAAATGCGGCTGCCTACTCGCATGGAAATCTCGAGCAGACAAGAACAGGAATCAGAATAACAGCCTATTTCTTTCTAGCTCAGGCGTTACCACATATGATGACGATTTAATCAGAGAAGAGGCTAAGACCTATATGCAAAACCTTTACAAAGCTAACCCGGTTTGCTCTATGCAGAGTGTGGAGAATTGGCTAAATAATATACAGCTCCCGACTTTGTCTGAGGTTGATAGAACTTTTCTTGCTTCTGAGATCAGAGAGGGAGAGGTGAGAACCCAGATTTTAAAAATGGCTAAAGGAAAAGCTGCCGGCCCCGACGGCCTTCCCGTAGAGTTGTATAGGATAGTCTTAGATCAAATAATTTCTGCTCTAACAACACTGTTAAACAGAATTCTTTTAAAAGGAGAGGAGGCCCCAAATTCATGGTTGGAAGCCACAGTTACGTTAATAATAAAACCAAATAAGGACCCGGTAAAGTTAGAATCATATAGACCGATTTTTTTACTGATTTCGGACTATAAGATTTTCGCTGGAGTATTGGCGGCTAGACTAGCTAGGGTAGCTAAAACGATCATCCATTGTGATCAGAGGGGCTTTATCCCTGATAGACAACTCAACGAGTTAACCTTTCAAGTAATCGCTGCTATTGATGTAGCAATCGACAATTCTCTGATTTTTATATTTATGAATTTTAACCTTATATATATATATATATATATATATATATATATATATATATATATATATATATATATATATATATATATATATATATATATGGTTAAAATTCATAAATACTCAAATCAAAATGTTAAATTTCATGCTAATGCATATAGTAAAAACAACGATTTGACACTCTCGTATATATATGTGAGCCGAGATTTTGCTTTAAATGCGAAATTCCAGTAGGGATAATTAATTATATTCACATAAATGTGTTTATCCTATTTACATTCAAATCTATTTGAGATGCTGTTTGTTAATTAATTACAGAGTGTACAGTGTACATTTGGTAAATTAGATTGGCATCCTGTATACTATGTCTATATTTGTAAGAAAGTGCATAAGTGCAGCAATAAAAAACCAGTGTTGCCAAGGATCAACCCATGATCCTATGGTAAAAAAAGATAAAAAAATAGTAACGGAAAGGGAGGGTGAACTGGGATTCTGAATACTAGATAAAAAAAAATTATGAAAAAAGTTTTCAATTTTATATCTGAATGGACTATTAATAGTGCAAATACTAGATTTATGTCCTATGCAGTTAGCTTCTCTAATGTTTGCCCGAAAATAGTAATAAGGGGAAAATAAGATAAAATCAAATGAAATCAAGGTGGAAAATACAATATCATAAAAATGTCTGATACTTGGACTATATTCTGAATATTATCGAGGATGCCAATATATATATTACACCTGGTTATGGTACAATATCCCTGCAACACTATTGTTTATAGCCATGTGTGGAAATCTTCATTTGAATTGTGTCCATTGTGGGTCTTGGTATCTAACTCCAAGATATATTGTGTTTCGAGTCTGCTTAGTTTGCCTTCTCTATTTCCCCACGTCTGGACATTGGTATTACATCAATAAGAAAGTAGGAGAAATGTTTCAGGTTTCTAGAATGCATTTTCTCAAAGTGTCTTGCAACCGGGTATGTTTGATCATTATTGGTGATTGCCCTCATGTGTTGCAATATGCGTTTGTGGGCCTGCAACTTTGTGCTGCCCACATATTGCAAACCACAAGGGCATCCCAGTACATACACCACATATTCCATGTGACATGTTAGGAATTTGGATATTTTCTTTGGTGTTTCAGAGATAGGCGTCTTGTATGTGGTTACGCTCTTTCCATATTGGCAGGCTTTGCAAGTATTGCATTTTACAAATCCTTTACGTGATGATAACCAGTTAAATGGTGTTCTTATTTCTCGGCTGCTAGTTACCAAAGAGTCCTTTATAGATTAAGCTTTCATAAAGGTAACACTAGGGTGTTTGGGCATTAGTTTACCAATTATTGAATCATTCTTTACCACTGACCAGTTTTTATCAACTATCCTACTAATGGCTTTTTGTTCTTTGCTGTAGGTTAGGATGAGTCTAGTTGTGGTATTGGTTGTTGTTGCATATGGGACTTTCGATCTAAGGAGATCCTCTCTCTTTTTCTCATTTGCTTTTTTAATAGCTATGTCTATTGTCTTGGCAGTGTATCCACGCTCCAAGAATCTTATTTTGCTCTGTTCTTGGGCTTCAGCTAGATCACTTGCATTGCTGCATATACGCCTTATCCTCAGCATCTCCCCATAGGGGATACTCTGGATGAGATTCTAAGGGTGATGACTAGTTGTGTGCAATAGACTATTGCCCGCCGTTGGTTTGTGTTAGAGTTTTGTTTCCAACTTTTGGTTCCTAATGTGTACTTCTACATCTAGGAAGCATACACTGCTCTTACTGATGGTGGATGTAAAGTGGAGATTAATATTGTTGTTGTTAAGTTGATCAATGAAATAAAGTGCTTCCATTTCTGTACCGTTCCATATCAAGAATAATTCATCAATGTAGCGTAGCCATATTCTAACATGGCTAGCTAAATGCCCCCATAGCTACTCCTCTCACTTGTTGGTACACATTGTTTGCAAACAGAAAAAAGTTATTCTCTAAGCAATACTGGATCATAGTTATTAACATTTTGCTGTGTTGAGCCACATCTTTTGGTCTTTTGTCCAAATAGTACTGCACTTGCACTTTATTGGACTGTACATCCCTTTTGTTTTATAAGTTGACATCAATTTTGAATCTTAGAATGTATTCTGGATGTTTAATTTAAGTTATTCTGCTTTTATGAGACATATTAGAGGAAACAGCCTTTCTGTAATAGGATTCTAGTCAAACACTGTTTTGTACATATAATATTTGTTAATTTACGCGTGGTTCCCTCTGTTGGGACAAACTACAGGGTTTCAATGTCAGTATTTATGGCACATTACCAGACTGCAATCTAAATATTTTCAGGTTCTTAATTTTATGTCTCAAAGTATGTGGAGTATGCATTTTAGCTCTGTCATGCAAGGGGAGTATCCCAATTAATATCACCCAATCACTATTTATTTCCAGCATGTCATGTGATCAAGACCGCGGCAACATGGTCGAAACGCTTAATGCCGAGGAGTTGGTGTTACAGGACTGTGGTGTGTGTGTGTATATATATATATATATATATATATATATATATATATATATATATATATATATATATATATATATATATATATATATATATATATATATATATATATATATATATATATATATATATATATATATATATATATATATATATATATATATATATATATATATATATATATATATATATATATATATATATATATATATATATATATATATATATATATATATATATATATTTTTTTTTTTTTCAATCACACAATACCATTTCTTCAATCAAACTTCTTAGTGCGTTAATTACTTGTCCTGATCTGGTTATTGGAAGCTGTCATTTTTACTGTCATAGATCTTTGAAGACGGTGAAAAAATAACAGCAGTCGCTGGGGTTCTCAGGTTTTGTCTTTCTTTCACTATCTGGATCAGAAGACAGCTGAATCCAATACAAAAAGTGAGAAGAGTCTCTGGTAACAGACTTCCTAGGACGCTGGGCAGTCACCATATGTCCCTTGGTGGACACAACTTGGAAAAGTGCAACATCATATGGAGCATCAGATTTCACCATTCGCAGTTGGCAGGCTATCACGACATCTCCTGTCTTAAACTTAATGTAGTTTGCGTGTTGCCTCTTGTCAGCATACGCGTTTATCTTTCTTTATTAACCAAATCCATCATTCGAGTGGTATTATCACCTCCTTCTCTTTTGTTGGTCCATTGAGGCCACTTGGTTGTCATTGCTCCCCCGAACATCACAGTTGCAGGGCTTTTGCCTGTAGTCAAGTATGGTGTTGAACCATAGGCTCCTAGGGTGGAATTCAACGCAAGTTGCAAATTGAGCCTCTCAAGAGTTGCATCGTGACTGCTTTCTTTAACCTACTTTTATAATGCTCATCGAGACCGCTGGCCTGTGTCCACCCAGGTGTACTCGTGTGATGCTTAATTGATCACACGAGTAGGTAGTTGATGGCTGTTTTCTCCCATCCCATGCATGCTTAGGGAGGTCTGACATGGTAAGAGTATGTTGATTAATGTTTGTTGAGAGGCATCTACATAGAGGACAGGGCTTGAGTTCCCTTTCAACCCTCTCATCTTAATACGTAAACCAGACTTGATCTCGGAGAGCACAACTGGTCGCAACAGTGCAACAACCACAATGTCCTTCTCATAATTAGGATTCTCGACCCCCACACTATTATTCCTACCTGAGTTAGAGACGGTTCATTTTTTTGTACTTTTGATATTCACCATCACTGGTGAGAGGTCAAGCATGTCAGCTCCACAACTGATGTGTAATTATATCTTTCAACTTCAGCATGTCACTATCATAGCTTGCAACAGTATTGATCTGGGCTAACGATATGGCACTGGTGTATTTTACTTTACATCGAAATTAATGTAGGCTTCAGCCATCTTGGATGGAGTACATAGACCCTGTATAGGCACTCTGTAAAAGTAGTCGGCAGGGTTGTGATTCTTCCTTTAATGATGAATAATGGTGTAATCATACTCTTGTGATCAGAGTCCCCACCGTCAAGGAGGCATCTTAACTCTTGGATTGCCAAAAATAGACAAGAAAGCTTGATGATCAGTTACTAGTATAAAAGGCTTTCCATACAGGAATACATGGAAATGTTCACAAGCCCATACCACAGAGAAACTTTTTTTTTCAGGTTGAGCACGTTCTGTTTCTGACAAACTTCTACAGGCATTTGCCACAATATGCCTTCAAGCATAGGGTTGTTCGCAGTGCTGTGCTAGGGTAGCGCCTAACACAAAGGGGCTAGCTTTAGTAACAACCTTTGTGTGCATATTTGGATTGAAATAGGCCATTTCAATCCAACGCTTCACACAGAGGTCATTTCAGATGGCGGAGAAAAGGAAGATGGCGGATTGACTCTGCAAAGAGAGAGCACAGTTCCGGAGCTACACCCTCAGTAGCCTGCTGCATCATCTTTTTAGCTGTTGCAATTACCTACTGGGGATCAAAGAGAGATGCCGATGAAGATAAACATTTTCTTACCTTCATGCTTGGACCACAACTCTGCAACATTTTCTTGGTTTGGCCACGATTACGAGGTGGTATATCGGGCCAAGCCACTCTGACTTCTACTGGTCAAGCCTGCCTACGTCTCTAAACAGTGATATGGCTCCACCGAGAGGCATGGCATCAAAAGGAGCTTGGAGCACTTGCCCCACCATTTTAAAAGCCTTAGACACTGTTACGAAGGAGAGTTTGGTGGTTTGGGGGGAAACAAGTGGCCGTCAATTTGCAGTTGCAGCAGCAAAAAGCATCGGCTCCCGGGTAAGGAAACTGATGCTAAAACGTCCTCAGTCTGGAAAAGCTTCTGAGATTTTACAGACTTGAAGCATGTTGGGACATAAGATATATTAGAACATAGGAATGTTGGGAGCTCCATTAAAAACATTAGAGTAGCTCCGGACTCTGGGCTTGGCGATGCAGCGTGCGCAAGGTAAATTGTTTTATTTATTTAATTACTTACCTTGCTCCTGTCCATAGTATGTCAGAGTCCACTACCCCCCCCCCCCACCCTGTCCCTCCGCAGACCCATCGCCCCGCAATACTCCCACAGCGAGTGGCCACTTGCATGAACCCCAGGGCATTGAAGGAGATGAAAGCCAAGTTGTTTATGGCGAAAGCTAAAAAACAGAAAAGAGGTCGAAGGAAGTTGAAGGAGGTCAAGGTCCCGGTCCAAGTTGCTGATTCTGCATACCTCAAAGTAATAGAGGAACCATAAAAAGAAGCGGTGCCATGGATTTTGATGCCAATCGTCAAAGGATGAGACGCAGAAGTCGGGATCTCCGGCTCCACTGTGTCAAAGTCTCTTCGTCTCCTTCTCCTGAGGTGACTCCAGCTGTAACTCCGACTTCGGGAGCATGTCTTCACCAGCGCTGGGAAAAGCTATGCCTCTGCTGCCGACCACTCCACTTCTGGCTCCAGTGTGTCCGATGCTGCAACTGGAGCCGATTGTGCTTCCTCCTCAGATCCAGAGTATCCTGCCTTACTCTCTCTGAGTGCAGATCTGTTGCATTTCGTCAATGCGAAGTTTGGCTTGTGTGCCAGAGCGGCTAACACTACTGGTGCACAGGTTGGCCCCATGGGTCTGCTGGCATACTGCCTGGGAGACTTGCCACCTCACTTCCCTCAGGCACCTCTCATACCTTTCATGCCACTGGCTCCAGGGAGTAGGCATCTCCTGGCGCCAAGGTTCTTAACACAGGTGCAATCTCTGGGAGTGCCATTGGATGGATCTTCTCTGATGCCGTCTGGTTTTGGTCCAGCGCAGGCTCGACCTCGGCCAGCACAATCTTCTATCCAGGCCGAACTTCCATTGATTCCAATCCCGAAGTCACTGGTGCCACATCTGGTGCTGCCGAAGCCAGTTCCGAGGATGATGTCCAAAGGGAAGTGCAGATGTTGATGGAAGAGGGGGAGTTACAGAATTGGCAAGGGGAAGCTGAGGAAGGTGAAATTGTCGATCCTGACCAAGAATTTGATGGCCTGCATTTGGCTAGTGGCTTAAAGACATCTCCTGAGTGGTAACTCTCCACTTTAAAATGTCTCCCAATGCAAGAGGTGACTATGTATCACTCTGTGATTAGGAAGGCAGCTGATCTCCTTGATTTAACATTGCCCACAGCAGAACTTAAGTCTAACATCATGACGGAAGTGCTCCATTTCCTTTCTTCTGTCTCGGAGCCTTTTAATGATGCTTTGCCTGAGCCCATCCTTGGTGTTTGGCAGAAGCCGATGACTGCTGCTGCGGTGTCCAGGTCTGTTGCATGGAGGTATAAGGCAGCTTCGGGGGATCCTGCTTTCCTATCCACTTATCCGTCACCGCAAAGTTTAGTGGTCCAAGCGTTGTGCTCGTCTAAGCAGCCTGCAGGGTCATTCCCATGTACACCTGTAGATAGGGAATCAAAATGTATGGAGCAATCTGCAAAGAAGGTGTTTTGTTCAGGTAGCATGACTCAAGTCAATGAATGCTACATGCCTACTGGTTTGCTATATCCATGCTCTGAAGGACTCTGCAAGAGAAGTGCTCCTAAAACTTCCAACGGACGTTCAGGGCCATTTATCTGAAATTATTTCGGATACTCAAGCTGCGGCCCACCAGGTCATACAACCAGGCCTGGACACTGCTTATTCGGTTGCAGTGCCATGGGTTCCTCTGTTGCGACCAGGAGGCACGCTTGGCTACGGGGGGCAGGAGTTTTCTCCGGATGTCCAAGCTACCCTGTTAGACCTGACTTTTGACGTATCTCATCTATTTGGGACCAAGGCAGACTCTGGGCTTCAACGCTTCAAAGACAACAGAGCCACAGAAAGATCTTTGGGTCTCCAGTCTCAATCCAGGGGCTTTGGGTACTGCACATTTTGTGGTTTTGGCAGGACGTTATCCTTCCGTGCCATCAAGTAGCACAACAGCAGCAACAGCCAAACCCTCTGTACAGGTCATATAGGGAATGGGCAGAGGTCCTCAGTGAGGTTCAACTCAGCAGCAAGTTTCCTCCTCCTCCTCCTCCTCTTTTGCCCCTCGCTACTGGTACGGCAGGGAAGCAGCTCTCACTCCTCCATCCTAGAGCATGCTTGTCCTGTGGGAGGATGGGTGTCCCATTTTTTCAAGCATTGGCGGTCTGTTACTGCATATCTCTGGGTGTTGAACATCGTGGATAATTGGTATGTCTTACCCCTCGAGGAGTTTTCACCTCCTTTTCCCCCATTAGGGTTTTGTGCTCAGAAGAGCACCTCCTGCTTCTCCAGCAGGAAGTTCTATTCTTACTACAAAAAGGTGTAATTGAGGTGGTGCTGCATCGTTTGCTAGTAGAAACACAGCCGTCGTTCCACTTGGAGTTTTTGATTAATGTACCCATATCTCACCTGGTGCCCTCTCAGTACAGCCAGTTTGTAGGGGCAGTACTGGACACTACTGTGAGTCGTGCCTTACTGCCTCTACAGAGGAGTCAAGACATCCAGGCTATGATTCCACTTTTTCAGAATGGAGCTGCTGTTCCAGTCCTCAAAGTCTGTTTGCTTCCTGCTTACTTTTGGTCAACCATGCACACTGGCATTTGAGGGCCCGCCAGTGGTGTCTCCGCAGGCAGTGGTTTCAACACTATGGAAATATCGAAGAGGTGGTGAGGATCTCCAGAGACACTCCGGCAGCCTGTCTTAAGGGAAGCCATTTCAACCTCCTTCTCCGGTGGCCACAGTAATAGCGGGTGCCTCCACTCTAGGGTGGGGAGCTCATATGAGGGATCTGGAGGTCAAAGGTCTTTGGTCTCCTGAGGAAAGATTGTTTCCCATCAATCTTCTGGAATTTCAAGCGTTATGTTTGGCTGTCAAGGCCTTTCTACCCTCCTTCGCAGTGTGCCAGTTCAGGTCCTGATGGACAACACTACCGCAATGTGGTACATCAACAAACAGGGGGGAGTGGGGTTGTATCTTCTTTGCAGAGAGGCTCTGCGACTCCTGTCCTGGGCTCAGGACCATCAGATTTGCCTGATACCGAATCAGCTGACCGGAGAGCTGAACATGTATGCAGACAGTCTCAGTCAGCAGTACCTAGCCGATCATGAGTGGTGTCTTCATCCAGAGATGATCCGTCACATTTTCAGGATGTGGGGGATTCCTTGTTTGGAACTATTTGCCACTCACGAGAACACACACTGCCTGTGCTTCTGCTGTCTCCAGTATCCGATGTGGGGATCATTGGGGATGCTTTTCAGTTAGATTGGGGCTCTCAGCCACTTTACACGTTTCCTCCTAATACCCTTGATTCCTCGAGTTCTGAGGAATTTCATGCAGATAAGATGGTTCTTAGGACCAGAGCTTCATTCCTGCCTAAGTTGGTCACTCTGATCCACCTGGGGCAATCCATCACTTTACCCACTTTCTATCCCCCCCTACCCTTCTAAGGAGAAGGAGAGGCTTCACTGCCTGGACCTTAGGAGGGGGTCTGGTTCTACCTGGATAGGACTAAGGACTTCAGGTTGGACGACCAACTCTTCATCGCATATGTGGGCAATATGAAGGGCAAGGCTGTCCACAAAAAGAACACTGTCCAAGTGGATCCTCCTCTGTATCAAAATCTGCTACGCCATGGCCAAGAAGGAGCCTCCTGAAGGTATTCAAGCTCATTCTACCCGAGCTAAGTCTTCTTCTTCTGGGGGTAATTCAAAAGGTGAGGAATCAACAGGCAGATACTGTATCCACCAGAAAATGCATTACTGAAGGTAAGTAACTTGTTCTTTTTCTTAGTTATCCCTCATAAGGGAGTGCTTTTGGTTGCAGTCTAGTATTTATCTTGAACAGTAACTGGTCATGCCAAGAAATTAACTTAACATCTTGTGGGGGGATCAGAGGTAGACTGTGCTGTACTTTAGCAGGATTGGGTGTCATACCCCATCACAAAGGATATGGGCAAAGAATTTGTATTTGATCTTGTGTAACTCACACTTGTTTGCATGCAAAGTCAGGCCTGCATAAGTCAGTAAGCAGCATGCTTGATTGAGAGCCTTATCGTGTTTCTTTTGTGTAGCTCTGAAAATGAAAATGTCATCATTATAGTTGAATGCATTTACATCTAACTGTCTGACACATTGAATGACGTCTTGTTAAAGTTCTGCTGATGACACACCAATGTAATGTAAGGAAAATTTGTAAAGCGCGCTGCAACCCATCGGGCATCCTGGCCCTAAAGAGGGAAGAAGACAGTAAAAGAACAGCTGTGACCTAAAGCAGCTAGAGATTACGTTCTAGGAAAAAGCCAGGTCTTTAATTGTTTACAAAAAGGCAGAAGATCATATATCTGTTGCAGTTCCAGAAGTAGCTTGTTCCAAAGTTTTGCAGCAGCTACACTAAAAGCTTGACCCCCAACCTAACTCTCCTAGTCATGGGTACTTTCACCCAATTCGCTGAGGAGGACCGAAGGCAGCGGGAAGGGGCATACCAATGGAATTTACTCCGTAGAGGTATGGGACCTAACCCATGCAGTGCCTTGAACACAATGCAGAGAGATTTAAAATAAATCCTCTGCACAATGGGGAGCCAATGTAGCTCTGCGACGGCCACGGAGGAGGAAAAATAACGGGGGCGAGACAGGGCCCTCTTGGCTGCCATATTCTGAATTCTCTGCAGTTTGCCAGTTAAAAGCTTGGGAGACACCAACAGAAGAGAGTTACAGTAGTCTAACCTGCTCAAAATAACGCTCCTGATTACCAAGGAGTGCGTTTGAGCAGGGAGCAGAGGCAAAATGTTCCTCAGAACCCTGATGAGGGAGAAGCAATTCCCAACAGTTTTGTTAACATGTGTCTCCAAGGTCAGCTCCTCAATAAATAAAACTCCCAAATTACGAACTGACTTAGATGGCAACAGCTGGGGGTCTTCAGCAATAGGCTAGAAGTCAGGCGGAAGAAGATAAGGCATTCTCCCACTTTTAGTGCACAGAATTTCAGTTTTATCAGCATTAAATTGCAGAGAGTTGTTTTTTAGCCATTGAGCCACATTCTGCATGCAGGTGTGAAAATTCTCCAATGAAGATGACTGTTCTCCCTCTAGTGATAGAATCAACTGGGTGTCATCAGCATAGTTCACCACACCTATACCAAAGGATTTAATGATATTCACCAGTGGCCGCATATAGATGTTAAAAAGAATGGGGCTTATTGCAGAGCCCTGCGGCACACCATGTTGGGTCTTGGTAAACTTTGATTGGAAAGGGGGGAGGGCTGCAGCCTGACATCTATCAGATAGATAAGATTGGAACCATTTCAATGCCTGACCAACAACCCCAACTCCTTCCAACCGTTTCAAAAGAACCCAGTGATTGACTGTGTTGAATGCGGCAGACAGATCTAATAGGATCAAGATGGCATGTTGACCCTTGTCTGCACGCAAACAGAGATCATCCAGTACAGTCAACAGTGCAGACTGTGTCCCATGTCCCGGGTGAAAGCCAAACTGAACATCATCCAGTAGGCCATTTGTCTCCAGGAACTGGGAGAGTGCCCTGCTCAAAAGGCGCTCGATGATTTTCACAGGGTAAGGAAGAAGCGAGATAGGGCTGTCGTTTTTAGGACAGGCTGGATCCAGAGAGGGCTTTTTCAATAGAGGGGAAACAACTGCCTTCTTCCAGCAGGAGGGAACTATTCCGCTGCAAAAAGATTGATTACAGATCTGTCTGAGAGGATGAAATAGTTCAGAACCAAACGCCTTCCAGACCCTATGAGGGAAAGGGTCTAAAGGCGAACCTGAAGAGAGTCCAAGTGCAATCTGCTCAAACACGTCAATGGAAGGGGTGTCAAAATGATCCAGCAGAGTCATCTGAGCTGGGGTCTCCCTCATCACTCCTAAGTCCTCCTGCCCGACCAGTGGGAGGTCAATGGTCTTATCAATCAACCTGTTCTCCTCTAGCCCATCGATGATTTTGTTAATCTAATCATCAAAGAAAAAGGCAGACTGTTGCAAAGTTCCTGCGTAGGGGAGATCTTATTTTTAGTACAGACTGGGTAAGCAATATCAATCAATACCTTGAAAACACTTTTAGATCTATTGGTGGCCAAAACTGAGTCTTTTATATCAAAACAGACCTACATTTGTAGAAAAAGTTGTAATATACCTGCAATCATCTTCAAGTTCCAACTGATGATAACCTGTATTTAAATCAAGGCGCGAGAAAACAACCTTTGCACAATTTAGTTACGTCATCAAGTCAGCAATATGAGGACCTGGATGTCATTCCTGTTCGATTGCCCTGTTTGCTTGTTGCATATCAATACATGCTTACAACTGCTTCAGTATTCTTTTTGGGCACTTCCAATATGGAAGGAATCCATGGCGTTGGACTAGTTGAACAGTCAACAATGATTCAGGTTCTTTTTCAAGAGCGTCTTGTAAATGAAAAGCAACTTGTCTATGTCTCTGAGCAACACAATGGATATCTTCATTAATGTATAACTTTACTTTCATAGTCTTGAGCTTTTTCAAATCATAAAACAATGAAGGAAATGTATTTACTATTTTGAGGTGAGCATTCAGGTTGTAATTCTCAGATATCAGTCCCATATGAGCAGCAGTACTAAAACTGAGGGGACAGGCACTTACTGTTGTACCTTAAAGCACATGGATGGGTGCTTGGACCTTCATTTTCTTGTGTTTCAATGTCTCTCCAAATGAAATTTGACTTAATATGGCCGTTGATCAAACCCAAGTGCACACTTTGGTTTTCAATGGCATAAGTCGAGTTAATGGAGGCAATCCATGATATTTTACTTCAGACTTTATATTTATTGATGTGCCACTGTCGATGATTAAAGGTATCGAGAAGTCATTTATTTGCAAAGTTATTTTCGGACAATGTTTGTATCACTTTGGTGCTTTGGCATGTCGACTTTTCCTTGACTGACATTTTTCCTCGCATACAGCAGCTCTCTTTTCTCTGAGGCCAGCATTGACATGGCGCAACCATCTTATTCACTTTCACTGGATATTCAGGCAGACAAACTGTTTGACGATGATTTAGATGACAATCAACTACGTTCAGTGTCAATTTGCATCAATAGATGTCACCGCTTGGCCATGTGGGATTGCGTCAAACAATGCCTCTGGAATGTTCTGGTGGCTATTTGGACTTTACGTCGTGATGCACTTGATTTTTCTTTCACTTTACAAACTGTCACAAAATAGTTCTCTTTCCCAAGGCCTTTACATATCTGTCCAATGGCAGGACATTTACCTTAATATGAAAATGAAAATCCACACCTAAAACATAACTTCTTTTAACTTGTAGACAGCTATTTACGTCCTTCAGTCTTTTGCTTTGACTTTGGCTTACTTTTTAAGATTATTACTGATTCTCTTAGGGCAACTCCAACCTCACTGTCAGTGGCTTGTCTTTCAGAGTGCTCCCAGCTCTGGCAGCCATCAACACTCGCTCCAGACTAAAACTGAGTTTTTTCTCTTCATTTCTTGTCTGAATTAATCTGACAAGCATACATCAATAAACTCTAGGTGTTAGGAATACTAAGACAGGGGTACAGGGTAAGACACTTGACTGCACTCTATTCTCTATATCTTGGTCTAGTTTTGTTTGTGGGTGCCAGAAACCAGAGGCCACATACCCCTAGGCCTCCAAAGTCAATGCAAAAGGCGCTGTATACAATTCAACACAATGGTACAGCACACCACACAGTATATAGTAACAATATTAATGATATCAATAAGCCATGGTATTTTTCTTTCTTGTTTTTATTCCAAATCTTCACACACAAGTAGCCAACGTGTTTCGTCCGAAGGACTTCTTCAGGGCGAATGATTATCAGAATTACGTCAGGGATTATGTGCTCCAAAGCTTTAACAGTGAGAACAAGTCTTCAGAAAGTTAAATGGAAAGGATCCTTGTTTTTTAAAATAGAAAAGTCAATTTCTCTGCGAATGCTGTGTTGGGAGTTGAAACGAGATTTGGATGCCAAAATTCACATCCATTGACAGTGATATCAATATTCACCTTGGACGATCTTCATGTCTCCATTCTTCCCGGTCGCAGCCTCGAAAGGGTAGTTCGAACTAACGCTGGGGAACCCGTCCTGGCTTTCCCTGTGGGATGGTCCCTGCTGGGAGTCCCCAAGGTGGAGCCAGGCATCCCCGGCGTTGAAGGGGCCGTTGTGGAGATTAGGCAAGCTGATGCCCAGAGTTGCCGAGTGGAACCCCTGATTAGAGTAGGCACCAAAGCGAGAATTATCGAGTCCGCTGAGCAACTCCAGTCTGTGCAAAAGTAGGGAAAGTTTGGACTTCCGACTGTTTAAATTTACAATCCCCACTCTAGTCTATGGAACAGTATACAAAGCGTTGGACTTTGAAGGGGTAAGATTTCCTATTTCCTCTACAGTCTGTTAAACAATAGGGAAAGTGTTGGACTTCGAATGGGTTAAATTTTCTATTCCAGCCCCAGTCTGAGAAACAGTAGTACTTCACTATAAACACATTACATAATTGAATAGCCCTATTAATTTGGGAAAAGTATTAAGCTTTCAACATGAACATTATTATTGACCCCCCAAAAATGTTATATACATATATAAATATACAATACAACAACTAATAAATAATGTACCTGATTATTAAACATTTTACTAAATAATTATGATGTTAATGTATGTATTACTTAATTAACTTCCACACCATCCCCTACTAACTTAACAGCCTGCGCTTAAAACGTAACTAAAATGAATATGTATAACACAGTTTACATAATTGATAATCAATTGATAATTAAAACTAGCACCATATCTCGCCAACCTTACCTGGCTTGGGACGATATAGACACAACAAGGTTACAAACCCTGCTGGATGATACCTCTCCTACTTTATCTGCCGACCCCAACACTGCCACCTCTCAATTTCACAACTGGGTTAGCTCGGCAGCTACAGATCTGGTTCAAACTAAACAACAATCCCGCAACAGGCAAACCCCGTCGGCCCCATGGTACTCAGAGGCACTGCGCACTCAAAAGCAACTATGTAGGAATAGAGAGAGACTATGGCGGAAAAATTATATAGATGAAGCCAAACTTAGGTACAAGGAATCAGTGGCCATATATAAAACCATGATCTCCGAGGCAAAGAAAAAATACTATTGTGATAGGATAGAAACAGCAAAAAACTCTAACAAATCACTATATGAGACCACTAAACAACTAGCTGGTCTATCCGTCAATCTTACTCCTCCCCCCTCCCAGGCTCTCTGCGACGCACTGTCCAACTTTTTCTTTAGCAAAGTTGATGACATTTATAGGGTCTTCACCAATAATCCCACTACCCCCTCGACACCTTCAACTCACCACCAGGGTCATACTTTTTCTCAGTTCAACGAGGTCACCTGTTTACAGGTACAGAACACAGTGTCATCCATCAAATCTGGTTCAGCTCTAGACCCATGCCCCTTGAAGGTGTTACGACCAATTATGGAAACAGTTATTCCTGCCATGACTGCAATCTGAAACTCTATGTTCAGCACTGGCATCTTCCCAGAGACACTGAAAAAGACCTTAATAAAACCTCTCCTTAAGAAACCCAACCTTGATAAGGAAGAACTGAAAAATTATCGTCCTATTGCTAGTCTCCCACTGATGGCAAAAATAGTGGAGAAAATTATGAACCTCCAACTCTCTTCCTTTATTGAGGAACACAAACTTTTGGACGAATCACAGTTTGGGTTCCGTCAATTTCACGGAACTGAGACTGCATTGATCAAAGCGGCGGACGATATAAGATCCATCCGGGATGCCGGAGGTACAGCTGTTCTCATCCTGTTGGACTTATCGGCAGCCTTCGACACGGTCGACCATATCACCCTGGTCGACCGTGTCGAGAGCATAGGAATTCGAGGCAATGCCAAGAGTCTTCTTGCCTCCTTCCTGGCAAATAGATCCCAGGTCGTTACTGTCGGACCTTTTGAATCCTCCCCTCTGTCACTGCCATGTGGAGTTCCTCAAGGCTCATCCCTAAGTCCGACACTATTCAACATTTATGTGTCGGACCTTGCCAAAGTCATCAGGGCATATGGGATGAGCCTTACCTCCTATGCAGACAACACTCAACTGGTCCTTGCCGTCAAGAATGATGGTCCCAAAAAAGCCAACAACTTTAACCAAGGCATGCTGGCTATTGGAAGTTGGATGGCTCAGAATTGCCTGAAACTGAACTCTGATAAGTCGGAGGTTGTAATTTTTGGCAACTTATTCCCGGAGTGGTCCCCCCTCTGGTGGCCATCATCTATGGGCCAACCTCCGGACCCGACCAACAAAATGAGGAATTTGGGAGTCATTTTTGACAACCACCTAAACTTTCTCCCACACGCCAACCAAATCTCTTCATCAGCCTTCCATAAACTGCGGCTCATTAAGAAAATCCTGCCTTTCTTACCGGAGAGTGCCGGAAAAACGCTGGTGAGCTCCCTCGTCTTGTCGACCCTAGATTATTGCAATGCTCTGTTTCTAGGTGCCCAGGAGGGAGTGCTATGGAAAATGCAGGCCATTCAGAATGCTGCCACCAGGCTCTTAGGGCGCATCCCCAAACATCAATCGGCCGCACTCACCATAAGACAGCTTCACTGGCTACCAGTGAGAAAGAGAATTATGTTTAAGTCTCTTTGCCTGGTATACAAGGCTCTACACAATGTTGGACCTGCATTCTTTATCCAAAACCTTATCCCTTACTGTCCTTCAAGAACGCTACGCTCATCCAGTCTGCACGAGTTGGTGGTACCTCGAACCAAATCTGTCACATGGGGGGACAGAAGATTCATGGTAGCCGCACCGAAACTGTGGAACACATTACCACAATCGATCAGAATCAGCACCTCCCTCTGGATGTTCCGCAAGCAACTTAAAACTTGGCTTTTCAACCAATAAACTTCTGCCCTCATGAGGGTTAAACACTGCGGCAACTTTAGCGCCGAGATGCCCAAGGGCCTTCGTTCGCGCTTTACAAATGCTTTTATAAATAAATAAATAAAATAAATAAATTATATATTAAATATTACTTAATTAATGTCCCATCCTATACCCCTATGAACCTAGCAACCCACAATTAAAATATAAGTAAAATAAATCAATATTACTTACTGTACATACATAAATTGAATAACTAATAACAAATAAATAATTGAGAATGAATTACTACTCAATTACCTTTCCACCTGTAGCCCTACAAAGCCCACACGTAAAATATACTTAAAATATAAATGTATCAAACTATTTACATATGAATAGTCAATTAAATAATTAAAAATAAATTCAATCAATCAATCAATCAGTGCACTTATGAAGCGTGCTACTTACCCATGAGGGTCTCAAGGCGCTGAGGGAGGGGGGGGGCTGCTACTGCTCGAAGAGCCAGGTCTTGAGGAGGCTTCTGAAGGTGAGGAGGTCTTGCCTTAGTCCAGCCTGCTAGTGACGAGGGCCTAGGTCACAGTCCTTCTTGTTTCAGTGGGGATCCACTTGTAGATCCTGCGGAGCATTCAGAGGGTGTTGTTGCAGGCGGAGGAGGCGGCGTTGACCTGCTTTGCCATGATGAGGGAGGAGTCGAGGATGATCCCAGGTTGCGAGCCTGGTCGGTGGGGGTCAGTGCTGTTCCTAGCGCAGTCGGCCACCAGGAGTCGTCCCAGGCTGAGGGTGTGGGTTCGAGGATGAGGACGGCCATCTTGTCCAAGTTCAGCTTCAGTCTGCTGTTCCTCATCCATTTGGCGACGGCTTTCAATCCCTAATGGAGGTTCGTTTTGGCGGTGGTTGGGTCCTTGTTGAGGGAGAGGATCAGCTGGGTGTCATTGGCGTAGGAGATGATGTTGAGGTGATGTCGGCGGACGATCTGTGCGAGGGGGGCCATGTAGACGTTGAACAACGTCGGGCTGAGGGATGATCCCTAGGTTACGCTGCAGATGATGTCGGTGGCCTAAGAGCGGAAGGGGGAAGGTGTACGCTCTGTGTTCTGCCGGAGAGGAAGGAAGTGATCCAGTCCAGGGCTTTTCCCTGGATTCCGGCTTCTTGGAGGCGTTCCTTTAGTGTGCGGTGGCAGACTGTGTCAAATGCACCTGATAGGTCCAGGAGGATGAGGGCCGATGTTTCTCCGTTGTCTAGTTGAGTCCTGATGTCGTCTGTGGCTGCGATGAGGGCTGTCTCGGTACTGTGGTTTCTTCGGAATCTGGACTGGGACGGGTCTAGGATGCTGTTGTCTTCGAGGTAGTGGGTCAGCTGTGCGTTGATGACTTTCTCGATGACCTTTGCAGGGAATGGGAGCAGTGAGATGGGCCGGAAGTTCTTGAGGTCCTTGAGATCCGCTTTGGGTTTCTTCAGGAGGGCGTTGATTTTGGCGTGTTTCCAACTTTCCGGGAAAGTGGCAGTCTCCAGGGAGATGTTGATGATCTTCACAGTTGCAGGGCGATGGCAGTGTCGCTTTGTTGAAGATGTGGTGTGGGCAGGGGTCTGACGATGATCCTGAGTGGATGGAGTTCATGATCTTGGGTGTCTCGTCGTTGTTGACGTTGGCCCAGGAGGTTAGGAGGTTGCCGTGGGTGGTGTTCGCTGGGGTGGTAGAGTCCCGTGTGGTGGGGGCGGTCATGTTGTCGAAGCTGGCGTGGATGTCGGCAATTTTCTGGTGAAAGAAGGCGGCCAGTGAGTCGCACAGTTCTTGGGAGGGTGGGATGTCATTGGTGTTGGCGCTGGGGTTGGAGAGTTCCTTCACGATGCTGAAGAGCTCTTTGCTGTCGTGTGCGTTGTTTTCCAGGCGGTTCTTGAAGGATGATCTTTTGGCCAGTCTGATGAGGTGGTGATGTTTGCGGGAGGCATCCTTGTGGGCTGCGTGGCTGTCTGGTGTTCGTTCGTGTAGCCATTTCTTCTCCAGTTTTCAGCACGTCCATTTGAAGGTCTGGAGCTCTTCAGTGAACCAGGTGGCTTTCTTTCTGGTGTGGCTGTTTGGTGGTTTCTTGAGTGGGGCGAGGGTGTTGGCGCAGTCATTGATCCAATGGCTGAGGTTGCGTGGGGTGGCGCCTGGGTCCGTGGTGTCTGTGGGTGGGCTCTGCGTGAGGGAGGTGGTCAGCTGGTCCTTGGTGACTTTACTCCAGCCATGGCGGGGGAGCTATTTGGTGCAGTGGTGTGTGGGTGGCTTCTTGTAGGTGAAGTCGACGCATCAGTGATCGGTCCAGTGGAGTTCGGTGGTGTGGTTGAAGGTGACGTATGGGCTTGTGGAGAAGATAGGGTCAAGCATGTGGCTGGCGGCGTGTGTTGGATCGGTGACGAGTTGTCTGAGGCAGAGGTTGGCGAGGTTGTCGATCAGGGTGGTGGAGTTGGTGTCGTTGTTGTTCTCGAGGTGGAAGTTCAGGTCCCCGAGGATGATATAATCCGTGGAGGCGAGTGCGTGGGTGCTGGCGAGGACGTTGATGGAGTCGCTAAATTGATGCCGGGGTCCGGGTGGTCTGTAGATGAGTGTTCCTCTAAGGGTTGTGTTTGGGTCAGTGTAGATCTGGAAGTGCAGGTGTTCGGTGGTACTAAGGGTGTCGTCTGAGTGGGAGGAGACTTTGAGGGTGGACTTGTGTACAATGGCTATTCCTCCTCCAGTCCTGTTGGTGCGGTCTCTGCGGGTGATCTTGTAGCCGTCCGGGATGGCTATGGCGATGTCGGGTGCCGAGGCGTCGTTCCGCCAGATCTCGGTCAGGAAGGCCATGTCTGGGGCAGAGGTGTCGAGCAGGTCCCAGAGCTAAATGGCGTGTTTGCGTGCTGAGCGGGTGTTGAGGAGTATGCAGCGAAGGTAGTTGGCCCTGGTCCTGGGAGGTTTGGTGGCTCTGTCGCTGGTGAAGCTGCAGGTGCGGCAGGAGAATGGGCCATGGGTGTGTTTTGGAGTGGCCTGGAAGCAGCGGTGGTCTTGGCCGGTGTTGAGGGCGTGGAGGGTGCTGGTGTCATAGAGATGTCTGGTGTTCCAGCGGTTGCGAGGTCCAGGGGTCTTGGCGCTGGGCGCGGTCCAGCTGCAGACGGGCGCAGAGGGGCTTGCCTCTGGCGTGCCTCCGGCGCGCCAGCGGCATACCCGCTGCACGCGTCCGCTGTGCTTCCGCGCGGCATCCTCCATATAAGGTGAAGTGGGAGGGAGGAGCAGGTGGGAGCGGGCAGCAAATGGGCAGCGGGAACGGGTCACAGAAGGAAAAAGGGGCGGGCAGCAGGGAAGCAGCGGCGGGAAGCGGGGACGGGAAAATAGAGCGGTGGGGGTACAGAAGAAAATGGTGCGCTGGGAGGAATCAGGAAAATACAATTATGGGCAGAAAAGTACAATCAGCAATCAGAGGCAGCAAAACAGAGCAAGCAGAACAGAGTCAGGGAGAGTACACCAGCGGCGAACTCACAGCAGTGGAAGGCAGCACGGGTGAGTCATGAGCGCACAGGAGGAGCCTCGCGGCGTGGGGAGCGACCTGGCTTGGGAGCAGGGTCGAGGGTCGCACTCGATGTAATAATTAATTATTAATTAATTATTAATTAGGTTCCAACACTATAGCCCTACAAACCCAGCAGCCGGCACTGAATATTTAACTAAAACATACATTTTATAATCAGTGAAATAATAATAAATTGATAGTTATTTGTTAATTAATCATTACTTAAATACTTAATTTGCTTCACTACAAACCCACAACATTCACCTAAAATATATGAAAACATATATTTTATTACACAATCTACATAATTTATAATTATTTAAAATATGAATATGTATTTGATAGTTAATTTTTACTTCATTAATTTCCCACCTTATTCCCCTACAAACCTTGCAACCCACAGCAACACTATAAATTAGAATTAGCAATGAAATAAGAAAATATTAATCACTTAAAATTGCAAACTATATGTACAGGTTTAAATACCAATAATACAAACAACAACACATAAAACTAATATCTGAACAACAATACATTAAGATAATTAAGAAACAATATTTTTGCAACTATATTATTGAAAACGATATTAACAACAACATTTGTCTTAATGATATTACTTACCTGAAAAAATCGATACTCTTGAAAATGATACTTAAAATTTTTGTATTTAAATATTTTTTCCAGATATTTCTGTATCACGATAATCACAACTTGATATTTTTTCCAAATACCTTGGGCCACATGGCAGTCCATCATTATTTTGCACACCATGTCACATCAGTTTGGAGTAAGCTAGTAATAATAATAATTCTTTATTCGGCTTTACACATTGGAAAACCATAAAAGCAACATTTGATAATACAATTTCATGTCAAACGGGAGATCATATTACAGGATAAAATTCAGACAAAGACAAATTAGTATGTTTAAAACAGAACATCAAGTTATTTCATTGCGTCATCTGAAACTAGATCCGGCATAAATTTTACAGATTTTTCCTAGGCTTCATTAAGCTTTATAGAAAATTAAGGACAAGATAGCAAACAACTTCCGATTGTAGCAGTTGGAGGTGTAGCATTGCGGGGCGACACTGTCTAAGTCCCCAACGCCTTAATAGTGGTAGTAGCCAAATTTTCCTGTGTGGATGATGGAATTTACAAAACAATATTGTGTGTAAATTAGTCTGTATAGATTTCTCCTCACAGGGACAAACGGAGAATTAGGTCCCATCTATTTCTCTCGGGAAAGGCTACTAATCTATGAAAAAAATCTAATCTGAATCTTGTCAGTAACATTCTATCATGCGTACTAGTCTGTAATGTTAAATACGGCTGGATAGAGTATGTGACCTGAATCAAGTTGGCATGAAGGACCGAGGGTTTTGTCGACTCAGAAGTCAACCTCAAGGACTCTAAGTGTCTCAGGGCCAGTTGTTTCAATGCTCTCTTTGGTAGATCAATGATACCTTCAGGTTGAAGATAATACTTCTCAAAGCCAAGATCCTTGAGGAAGTTTCTGATGTACCGAAGCCATGTTATTTTTGAGGATTGGTCAAGAGCCATTGAGTCTACTAGGATTGCCTGTGTCAGCGCATTTTTATCAGAGGTCCAGATGCGCCGCCAAAGCAATAATGGCTGGATCTTTAACAAATCCTCAAAATAAGGGATTACAAGTTCCAAGTGGGATGCGTAGATTGAGGTACGTCTCGGTGTTGCTAGAAGGAATCTGAGGAAGGTGTTTTCTGCCACCTGGCGGGTGCTAACGTCTACGTGTCCCCAGACTCCCGCCCCATACAGTGCAATAGCCTGACACTTGGCACTATACATTTTTAGTAGCTCCACTGGTGCCCTCCTCCCCAATCTCTGGGAGAAGCTCATCAGGGCCACTATGGCTCTTTTAAAAAGATTACACCTTGCCTCTACTGCTGGCCTCCAATTCAGCCTTTCGTCAATCATGATTCCCAAATACGGGTACTGGGCAGTTACCTCAAGTTTTTGGTTTTTGAGATAGATGTCCTTTGCTCGTTTTTTCCCACTGCCTGCTACCATGACAAACTTTATTTTGACATTCACATGTAGGTCCAATCCACCCATGAAATCCGTATACCTATTCAGGGATTTCTGTAATTCACGCGGAGTGCGCGCCAGAATGACAGCATCATCTGCATAAAGCAGAGCAGGAATCAGGCGCTGTTTTACCTGCGGGAGATCCTGGCCCCCCTTCAGCATCTCTTCCTCCAAGCCGTTTGTGTACAATTAGAAGAGAAAGGGGGCCAGAACACACCCCTGCCTGACTCCACGCCAAAAGATGCAGTCAACTCCCCTTCGCGCCAAAGCGCACCCTCGCAGATGCTTTAGAATAAAGCTCTCTCAAAAAATCTAAAAGAGGGGGATCCACTCCCATTTGTCTCAGAACCATCCAGAGTTTTGCGTGTGAGACGCAATCAAACGCGGCGGACAGGTCTACATACACCATATAGACTGTGTCCTTCTTTGCTTGGGTATATTTGCCCAGTATCAAGCTAAGATTGAGGGCCTGCTCTACCGTTCCAAATCCCTCCCGAAATCCGAACTGAAGATCGGAAATAATGCCTCCCTCCTCAGCCCACTGCTGGAGTCGCTCAAGGACTACCCTGCCAACGACCTTGCCCAGAGAGTCCAGCAGTGAGATGGGGCGGTAGCATTTAACATCCTGACTAACTCCTTTTTTAAAAATCGGGACCATGATGGAATGGCTCCAGGATTTTATCTGTCCCACTTTTGCGGCTGCAGTGCAGACTCTGGTAAGAATGGGGGCCCAGAGATCCAGATTGTGTTTAAAAAGATCCACTGGGACCCCATCTGGGCCTGGAGCTTTCCCATTTTTACTTGTTTCCAGTGCCACTAATAACTCGGAGATGTCGAAATGCAGGGGTATTGGGTATTCAACTGTTGGATGTGTGTTTTCTGTCCCACCTGATGTTACTGTATTTTTAAAGATTTTGGAGAAGTGGGACACCCAAGTATCTTCCTCTATTGCCACTTCTATCTTGGGACTGTTATCGTCTGTTAAGTGGGGGGATCTGACGGTTCGCCAAAAAGCCTCGCTATTTTTGGAGACGGCACTAGTATGTAGGTCGTCCCATAATTTCTGTTTTAGTTCCTGTATTCTTAGTTTGCGTGCCCTTCCATATTGCTGTCTAAGGAGTTGGATCTTCTCCGAGTCTCTGGGTGTTTTGTTCAGGGCCAACTTTAGGTTAGTTAGGGCCACAGTACAACTATGGTTAAACCACCCTTTAGTGGTTGAGTTCGAGCTCCTTGGTTTTATTGTGAGAAGTCCCTTAGTTTTCTCTAATATTTGGGTAAAATTATTTATGACTTCTTCATTTGTTTCTGATAAATCCAGACATTTAATTATGTTTGGGTATGCCGCTTTTACCAATTTTTTGGTGATTTCGGCTGGATTTATTTTCGCCCATTTTAATGTATAACCATTTTGTTTACCTAACTCCACTTTGTTCTGGGCAAGGGTTTTCGCTATAACTGTAGTTAGGGGCTTGGAATCAGTCAAATAAAGATCCATCCTCAGAGCGGAATGATCACTTAATGCATTAGTCAGAACCTGAAAGGATCTAACTATACGTAACAATCCAGACGACAGGAGGATGTAATCGACTGTTGTTTGGTGACCCCTACCCACATATGTTAGTTGCAGGAACTTTGAGCCTGGACTTGACCTATTGGCTATTGCAAGATCTAAGTCAGAAACACATTATTCATGGCGATCCCCACCTTAGTATGGGCAAAATGCATGAGTGGAGCGTCATGTTCATCCACTATCCTGCAGAGATTTTTCTCAGCTTGTGGGCATGGGTGAAGATTAAAATCCCCTCCCCATAGAAGATGAATCGCCCCTTTTTCTGCCTTAGATTGGTAAAACTGAGTTAGTCTCTCCTGGATGTTAGAGAGAAGGGTCAGGAATTGGTCATCCTCTAGGTTGTTATAGAGGTTAATCAAGAGGATGGCCTCCTTGTTCTTAAAGTAAAGAGACAGTAATTGAAAATTTGGGTCAGAGTCGACTATGGACACTTTTAGGTGGTTCACAGTGTTTGCAATGTACGTGGTTAGCCCTCCCTTAGGTCAACCTACTCTACTGCCCAGGGCTGGGATAGAGTATGTTTTATAGCCCAGGAGGTGGAGCTCCGTCATGGACCATGTCTCCTGGAGGCAGATAATTTTACCTGGCTCAAGGAAGTGCATGGCAGTCCCATCCTCAATTTTAGGGCGTAAACCCGCAACATTCCAGAAGAGAATAGTTAGGGGCTGTGGTTCTGGATTAACCGCCACAGCTTTATTTGCTGAACAAATTGTTTTTATTTTAGGCGTTAACTGGGGTAGGTTAGGATTAATAGATTTGGTCTCCGTTAGTGGTCAGTCGACCATTTCGAGGCCGCTAAATGTATTCCTCGTCGGGATGCTGAACCAGGTATCCCAGCGAGGTGGCTCTCTATGAGCCGTCCTCTGTGTGTGCGGACCCCAGTCGTCCCATCCTCCTCCCTGATAGCGTGGCCCCACTGTGTGCCAGGAACTATCATAGTCATAGTGGCGAGGGCCCCCTATTTGCCTTGTGTTACCATATTCGAAGTGACGGGGGCTGCTACAGCCCAGGGGGTGTCATGATCGTTAAAAGGACCGTTGCAATGTCTTGAAGGGTAAAAAAAGGAAAGTGGTTTGGTGCCTATACCTCCATTTACACTCGAGTAGTCCCAAGAGCAAATATAATCTACTACTCGGGGGTCTTCAAACGTAATCACAATACAGTCTCCCGGAATAGTTTTTCTGCCATTTCCCACCCATGGAGTCCTACGTACCATCAAAATCCTGCATTGCCAAGTTGGTGGAATGGGGCGATTGATATTTAGCCAGTGTTGGGCCTTGTTTTTCAATGACCACATCGGTTCTGCGTTGTGATCCACTAGCTCGGGCACACATGTCATTACCACTACAAAGGGGCGTGCTTCCGGTGGCATATCGACAGGAAATCTAACTTCGGGCAGTCCCCTAGGGCCACCTCTGTTGGATGCTGGGGCCGAGGTTTTCGGGGCCGGAGTTTTAGAGGCTGGAGTTTTAGAAGCCGGAGTTTTGGAAGCCGGAGTTTTAGAAGCCGGAGTTTTAGGTACCAATTTCTTTGGCGCCGATGTCTTAGGCGCAGGTGTTATTATTGACAGGGCATTTCCCTGTGGTAAAGTTATGGCAACATTAGTGGAAGGATTCACTGTTTTGTTATTATTTAGTGTTTCAGGGAGTTTTAGTTTAGGTGTTGCATCTGAGGGTGTAGATACATTCTTTTGTGTAACTGCGGGCTTAGGGAAGGTCTGTTTATTCTGTTTGTTTCCCCCCGTTTTTTGGGCCCCCGGCACTTGCTTGGATTGTGTGAGGTTTGTGAACTTGGATAGCTGATTCTCTATCTTCACTAATCTTGCTTCTACTGGTTCAAGAAAAAATTTCAGTAAGTCTGCGATCTTGTTTAGCAGCTGTGAGTTATTACTATTGGTAATTTCCTTGCTGCAGGATAGAAGAATAGGGGATTCCAAACTAATGGGGACAAGAGTATCGTGTGCGGACTGGTGAATAATCGCAGAAACTACTAGCTGTTCTACTCTAGGGGGTGCGTTCTCTATCATACTGGGCGTGTCGCCGACCTCATTGGGGATGGAATTTTTCGGATCATTCTTTCGTTTTCTTATGGCGCCCTCCCTCCTCCCTCTTGCTTGCCTTCTTTCCTCTGGTGTAATTTGGGGTAACAGCTCTGGTGTTCTTTCTAGGTCTGAGCTTATCTGGAAGTCGGAAAGCTGGGAAGCCGACAGGTCCACATTGTTTGGTAGGCTACGCCTACCCTCACAAAGTGTCCTTTGGCCGGAGTTATTATCTAATACGGGGGTTCTAGCATCTGCCAAGTTACCCATAGAGGATCTCTTAGCGAACGCTAAGTCCAAGGACACCCTATCTTCCATCAAAGAGATACTATGGTCAATGAATGAGTTTGCTTTAGTGATGAAGTCGTCCATAGGGCCTAATAGCTTGCCCACACCCCCAGCTACCTTAGTTTTGTTTCCTCTAGTTAACACCATTATTCCTGTTAGACCAATTCCGGAAAATAAGATCTTACTTAAACAAAAGGTCAGTGAAACAAAGTATTTCACAGCTCGCAGGTGCAGAGTCAGTGATTTAACAGACCATCGTTTCGATGTAGATTACAAGAGGTGGGAGTTAGAGAGATGGCCCGGTCCGGTCTCTCGCGTCCTCGAACGGCCTCAAACGGCCCGCCCTTTGCCCGGGCTTCTCCCGGGCGTTCCCGCGCAGCGGGAGTGGTAGGTTGCAAATATAGGAACTTAAGTTAGTGGGACGGGCCAAGCAGGGAGAGCGGCCCAGGTCCTGTTGATTTGGGCTCGCAGCCCTGCCTGCCGCTGTCACGCCCACAGTTGATATCCACCACGTACACTGACCTCACGGCCGGCAAAGGACTCCCACGAAGCGGGACCCACGAAGCGGGTACCGCGAGGAGTAGCGCAAAGATACTGGAAGCACAGGGTCTCGGCAAAAAAACAAAGTTGCAGCAAAGCGTCCCAAATAAATCCAGGGGCTGGGGTTTTTAAACTCGTTGGTGGGACGGGCCAAGCAGGGAGAGCGGCCCAGGTGCTGGTGATTTGGGCTGGCGGGCGCTCCTGGGAGTTGAAGTCCCGGACCTGCTGCTCGCAGCCCTGCCTGCCGCTGTCACGCCCACAGTTGATGCCCACCACGTACACTGACCTCACGGCCGGCAAAGGACTCCCGCGAAGCGGGTACCGCGAGGAGTAGCCCAAAGAGACTGGAAGCACAGGGTCTCGGCAAATAAACAAAGTTGCAGCAAAGCGTCCCAAATAAATCCAGGGGCGGGGGTTTTTAAACTCGTTGGTGGGACGGGCCAAGCAGGGAGAGCGGGCGCTCCTGGGAGTTGAAGTCCCGGACCCGCTGCTCGCAGCCCTGCCTGCCGCTGTCACGCCCACAGTTGATGTCCACCACGTACACTGACCTCACGGCCGGCAAAGGACTCCAACGAGGAGTAGCGCAAAGAGACTGGAAGCACAGGGTCTCGGCAAATAAACAAAGTTGCAGCAAAGCTAGTCTTGAGCCTGCTCCAGTCATAACCGCCCAGCCCTACTTGCCAAGACAGATCCTCCCTGGACTGGAAGAGAAACAACCTAGGACCTGGTTCACCCTAGTTATGGGCTCATCAGCTAGGTACAAACTTTTAGAAGTGGTATATTGTGTACAAGACCCACGTCTGGGCATACCCATCTCAGTTAGGCTGGAGAAGTGTGGCTCAATGGTTAGAGCGGCAGACCCTGATGCAGAGGTCTGGCCCGGGACCAGGGTTCAATTCCCAACGTGGCAGGGTCTTGGGCTCATTGTCTGCGGACTCGATAATTCTCGCCTCGGTGCCTACTCTAATCATGGGGTCCCACGCTGCACCTCTGGGCAATAGCTTGCTTAATCTCCACAACAGCCCCTACTACACTGGGATGCCTGGCTTCACCTTGGGGGTGTCCAGGAGGGGCATCTCACTAGGAGAGCCAGAAAGGGTTCCACAGCGTTATACAGCGCCAGGACGCCCCGGTGATGGGCAGCTGTGCGCTTTACAAGTATCCTACATTTACATTTACATTTACACTAAAGTATACAAAAATTTGATAGATGGGAGGCGGAGTCCAAACTCAGGTGGCGTGGTCTAATCTAATGTAGTCATTTTTTATAGCTTCTGGATATCGGGTTGTGCACCACCAACGTGTTAATCCAATTTCGACTGTGCTCTTGGGTATCACTCCCCTCCTGGAGTGTGTGTCAGACAACTTCAAGTTGCACACTTATTACCTCATAAGTGTGGCTACCCAGAGGCTTCGCAGCACTGATACAAACCAGCAGGATGAAAGGCCAGCCCAACTAGGAGCTGAGTGAGGGAAGATTACAAAAGAAATAGACTTGTTTTAGGAGCTTTCCTGAAAGCAAGTTCAGAATCCATTTGATGCAGTATGAGTGGCATGGAGTTCCAGTCTGGGTACTAGATATTCGAAGAAATGACCACCCCACCCAGATCTACGAATTCTGGGTGTTCTTGTGGATCTTAGCGATCTGCCAGGATTTAATGGTTCGATTAGGGCATGAAGACTTTGAGGTCCCTTCCACCGAAAGGCCCTGTGGTTGATGCACAAAGAATTAAATTGGACCACTTTCTCTATGGGTAACCAATGAAGGTCCACCAAGGTGCCTTGGGATTTTGAGGAGGAAACGGTCGGCAGCATTTTGAAAGGTTTGTAGCCTTTTCTTGACGTAGCATGGGGATCTTAAATATAGGTTATTTCCATACTCCAGCCAAGAGATAATCAGGGCCTGGATGATGAGTATTGTGCCAGCGGGGGAAGAAGATCTAACTATTGTTTTAGAAGTCTAAGAATACCAAAACATTTTACAGCTGGCATGTTTGCCTTTATGTCCATTGTGTATAAATGGGGTGACCCAGACAAAGTCAAAGGACCTGGGACTCAATTGGTACAGAAAACAGAATGGTCATAGACACTGACATTGAGTATTACAATCAATGGCGAAATTGTTTTTTGTTCATAAGTGATCAAATCCTGAAGGAGAAAAAAATACAAGCCAAATACATTCAAAAATGAAACAGTACCCACTGCTAAGGTTATGCTGAAAGCACATTTAATCATATTTTTAAATAAATATTCATATTCAAATTCAGAGTATCCAAATGAATCTACATTGAAGAGAGTGGGTGGGAGGTTATCAACAGGTAGTGTGAAGGGAAGCAAAGATTGGTGCTCATGTGAAAGAACAAAAAAGGATCAGAAATGAAAGAACACTAGAATTGGCTATATCAGATTCTACTAAGGCCAAAATCCCTAGTATTAGAGAGGCCTGCCCCTATTACCATTCAAAAACGAGTCAACACTATTATTTTGTCTTCATAAAGCGATATTTCATCTGTGATTGTGGTCGAGGGGAGGGGGTGCACAGAGTGCAGGCTGCATTTGATCCATCGTTTTTTGCCCAATATGCCACCTCGCTATGGACACAGCCATATGCAAATCAGCCTTGACTCTGGTCCTCATAGTGATAGTCCAGCCCGTACTGCCAGACCAGGTCCTCCCTGAACTCGAATACAAGCAATTCAAGATAGGTTTATCCCTAATTATGGGCTCATCAGATAGATGTAGCTTCTTTCCAGTGGCACAGTGACCACGGGACCTAAATCAGGGCATACCACACACACTTATGATATCTAAAAACAAAGTGATGATAGGAATACTTGAATTAATCTCGGCCACTCGTGATCCCTCAGGCTGTATCCCAATCCATCCTTTTTCGTCCACCACACCAACTCAATTTGGACCCAGCCATATGCAAATCAACCTTAACCCTGCTTCTCATGGGAACAGTCTAGCTTGAACTACCTAGTCAGGTCCTCCCTAAACCAGAATATAAGCAACCCTGGATTAGTTTTGTCTTAATTATGGGCTTATCAGCCAGGTGCAGCTTGATTCCAGTGGCACAGTGAAAACCAGATCCACATATGGGCATATTAGTAACATCACAGGCGTCAATTAACAAAGTAATGGATGTAATGCTTGAATTGATCTCAGCCACTGGTGATTGCTCGTGCTGCATCCCAGTCCATGATTGTTCACCCAACATGGCACCTCAGTTTAGACCCAGCCATATGCAAATAAGCCTTGACCCTTCTCCTCATGAGAACTGTCCAGCCCAAACTGACAGGCCAGTCCTCCCTGAACTGAAATACAAAAAAACGCAGGACAGGGTTCAACCTAATTATGGGCTCATCAGCTGGGTATAGCTTGATTTTCAATTTTTTATTTTACAGAGTTTTATATAGCACAAACTTGACCTGAAGGTAGCGGGTATCAGAGCACTTTACATAGCACCAGTTGCGTTACATGAGGACTCATTCATTTTTGTTAGGCACAGGGAGATTAAGTGATTTGCCCAGAATCACAGGATGTTTAGCCTCATTGCCGAGACTCGAACCCAGTTCCCCAGATTCGAGGTTGACCACCCTAGCTGTTAGGCCAGCTCCTCTCCCCTTTTTCAGTGGCACAGTAAGCCCCGGACCCACGTCTGAAAATACCCGTCACACTTAGGGCATCAAAAAATAAAGTGATGGATGGAATGCTTGATTTAATCTCAGCCACTGGCAATCGCTTGGGCTGCATACCAATCCATTGTTTTTCAGCTTTCCGGTGTGGGACCAAACATGTCTTTCTGACACCTTAGCCCTGAAATGTGGAGTACCTCAGGGTTCAACATTAATCCCACTCTTTTTAATGTTTACTTGTTCCCCTTAACAGAGTTAGCCCAGTCTTGTGGCCTGACCAAAGTATTGTATCCTGGTGACATACAATTAGTTTTGTCTATCATCCCAGAACAAGGGTTTAGCTGCAATTAATTGGTCCCCTATTTTAAGGAGGTGGCCAATTGGATGAACAACTTCTTCCTCACAATGAAAGAAAACAAGACATAACTTGTGTTGTTATAAAATAACAGAGGCAAGAGGGAGCTTATCCCTTGGCCGGAATGTCTTAGAGCCATTCCAAACGCAAAAATGGATTAAATGCAGCCCAAGTGATCACCAGTAGCTGAGACAAGTATTCATCCATCAGTTTCAATCTCCAACACAACAGTGAACTGATGTGTCTGCGAATACCCTTTGAGGACTATTGAGCTCTCAAGTGCCTCAACAACTCCAGTTCATTGTGTGAAAACAGCCTGCCTCTCTCGTAGGCCGACTCCTACCACCACGTAGCGCAGACACTGATCATCTGGACCACCTGTCGGGACCACCGCCGCGAGCTCCTGCTCAGCAGTTCACGCACCACTTAGTATATATAGTAAGAGTACAGACATCCAGCGTGTTTCTGCGGGGACACACAATTCACCGTATCTGTTGGTACCTGAAAGGATAAGGCCCCACATAAGTGGTCCCTGCGTGTTGTATCACATAACATCATGTCTTCCTGTTGGAGGGAAAGATTCGAGAGAAAAAGCGCTGCTCTGCACGAGTCTCTTTTACCACAGGTGAGCCAAACTCAATATTAAAAAACTGTTATGAATTCAGCATTGCACCCTCTGCCTGGAGGTTCTTTTTTCAAGCAATTTCAATGTTAAATTAATATTCTTGATTTCGTCTATTCTAATAAAAAAAATATATATTTTATTAATTTGTGAGGCTTATCTTTGCAGATAAATGTTGCACCAGCAACATTCTGCTTCCCTCGATGTGCTTAATGGCTGTTTCTTTGCGGTTGAACTCAATAACAAATGTAAAAAGCATTATAGTTAATATTTTAAAGCGTTTTTCAGCTAATCCTCTGTTTCTCGCTCTAGATAAAATAGGTCATGTTCCTTCGTAATTTTTCATTCATGTTACGGGAACCCATTGAGGGGAAAGTGCCCTGTTGTATGATTATAGTTTTTCAACAATGAGCTTGATTGTAAAAAATAGTGAACACCCTACAGGTGAACAACTTTGCCAGTGTTTAAATGCCCTAAATTTGGAGATTCACACAGGTTTTCCAACTTCTGGGAAACTTGGGACAGTCTCATTTTTCCAGGCATACTCTGGGACAACCATTGCAAGTATGCAATTCGAATATGTACATTTATTCCTGCATTGGCTATTGTACATACAGAACAATTGCCCACTTTGAAATCTCATACGTTCAATGGAAACTATTTTTTCCCATGGACAAAGCCCTTCAACTAAACTCCAGTATATTTAGGGAGTGTTACCTTCTTCTCACCCAGGAAAGGGGCTTACTCTTGTTCATGATAGGATTCCATTTCCTGGGTGAGAATGCATTAACGAAAAGTTGAATCCTTATAGATTCTCTTGTTTGTCGTTGTTCTCATAGGCACTAGGGAAACCATGCCCTGAAAAGCCAAATTTCACCCTTCGAGTGAGATGTTCTTATGAGCAAGAGAACACCACGATGGGATAATACTGTGCATATTTGAAATGATTTGCAAGTGTAAGGTCACTCTTTGTGAAAACCTTTCACTCATAAATCACGCAATTTCTGCATGTCTGCATGTAGGTTTCAAATGCAAAATTATCAAAACTGACTCTATGAATCAGGCCCAACCCAGTATATTGAGGACCAACTAGTGCTAGTGGGCCTCTCGTAGATCCGAACATTGAAGGAGTTATGCAACTGCACTACATACCTTGTGATCATTTTTCATACAACAGAGACACTGTATAACTTTTTGTTGATTGATATGATGAATGTATTTTTAGATGATGAATAACCTTTTTACAGAACCTGCACAAAATTATCTTAAAAGTCCTTTAATCGTAAAGAGTCTTCAATATTGAGAAAACAAATTAATAATCTTCATCTTTATAAACTCTATTTGATTGAAATATGCTCTATTTTCAAACTGTTCACCCCAAGGTCAGGCATAACTGTTCACTATCTATTAGTTAGTTAGGACCGACAAAAGCAAGCTGTAAACTATAGACTTGAATCATAATGGTAACATAGGTGGTCTGATTCATAGAAACATGAGAAAATCAGAATCACAGGAATCCAGCCTGGCTTGAGTGTTGATTTTCAACTTTGTGGAATTCACAGATGTTTCCAAGGAAGTACCTTGAAACCTGTCACATGTGAACATGGGTTCTACGGAAAACAATTGTTAACTCCCGACCCGCTGCCAACATTTTCCAGAATGGTAATAAGTCAGAGGGACTGATTTCAATTGTGGAAGTCTGGGGACCAGCGTGGTGTCTGTGGTGGGATCACAGCCGCCAAGTAGGCCGTTTGACTGCCTGATTACGAGAATGGCGGTTGGAACGCCACAAGACTGCTGCCACCACCAGGATCCTTGATCCCCCGGGGCTGGGGAAGGCGGGGGGATTGGAGGCGGTGCTGATGCCGGCACCCCCGTGATAATTACTAGTTGCATTTCTGGCACCCTTTTCATGGTGGAGACCCCGCCATGAAAAGGTTGACAGAAAGGCATGGACTGGGCCCCAAGCGTGATCCTTGGGTACTTTTGCCAATTGGGCAATGTGGATGCGGGCACATGTTGTGCCTGCACATTTTATGCCTGAACTCTCATGCACACATTTTGTGCCATGCATGGCATGTTGACTGGCAACAGTGCTCACACAGCAGTGCAAGCGCTGCAGTGCGGCGGCATTGCATTCAGGTTCACTCTGTGATCCATTGGATGCCGCTACCTCATGACTGCCGTCGGTACATAGCCGACCCGGTGGTTTACTAGTAATGCGGCAGTAGGGAAGCTGCTGGCTTGGCCACATACTCTCGACTGCCACAACGGCGGTCCGGCAGTTGAACTGCCACAATCGTAATTACCCCCAGATAGAATTAAGTGAGGTGCCCAAACATTCCAGGCTTTTGCATCCAGGAATGCCCACACACTGACTAAGAAGACCTGTACTCACATGAAAATCTTATCGTGAGTAAATCCTTTACGATTGTAAAATGTGAAATGCCTTCTAGTAAGTGCAGATCAACTGAATTTTAGCGACCGAAAACACAGTGCTTCAAAATGGAAGTGACGTTTGTAGAGTGAAACACATATGCATGTCTGCGAGACACCGCCAACCAAATTACGATGCCGGCAGTCCTATACCTTTCCACGGCGCATACGGTCTTTGCTTTGGGGGCCCATTGCCGGCCCCCAGGGTGAAGGGGGTGGGGGGTGCACATGGGGGTGTACCTATGGTACCCCCCTGCATTTCAAAGTACAACATGGCATGCACCACGCGGTGCCTGTCATGTTGTGCTTTGAAACGCACAACATGCATTTTTGGCATTGCGGCGGGCGGTGCTTTCAGCACCGCCCGCCGCAATGTTAAAAATGCGGGATGCACCCGCCACTGTGGCGGGTGCATCCTAATTCGATGGACGGGACCTCCGCCCCTGTGGCGGACTGTCCCTTCCTCCGACAGGATGGCGGACGGAAAAAGTCCGTCCGCCATCCTAATCAGCACCTTAATTTTGTAAATGTCTTGTATGAGGGCCCTCTGGTCTGGCAAAGTTTGATGATTGGAATCCCAACATAATGGGCTCGTTCGCCTCATCAGTCTTACAGAAATTGTTTCATTAGCTGTCTGTTAAAGGTAGGTTCACCTTCTGAATTTTGACTTTGGTAGGGCACTAAGGTGTCTCTGATAAAAAAAAAATACGAAGAGCTCCTATGGGGCTGTGTTCAGCCGACCTGCTGCTTCTAACACTTCATAGAAAGAAAACAAATCATGGGATGACCAAACGTGTTGTGTATTAGGACTGACATTTTTTAACACATTGCTTTACAGAAAAAGAACAATATTTGCAATCTTTTGACACAGTCTTAATACCGTGGTTGCTCTGTTAATTTTTCTGTTGTCTTTTTGCTCTTGATCCAATTCGTACTGTCTTATGTGCCCCCTAGTTGAAGAGTTGTATAATTAAAAAAAACAAAATAATATAAGTAAAACCACTTTATGGAATTGTAAAACATAAAAAATGAGTTACCTCTGCTTGTAGTATAAACGTTTATGTGTAAATTGTTTGTAAATCAGGCTCTCTGTTTGCAAGTTATTGTCCTGGCGTAATTTTGCCTGGATACATTTCTTAACCTTACAATAAAAAAGTTTAATGTTGCTATCTTTGCTATTTTTTCAGGTGTAACAGTACATGCGGCATGGACAATCATAGTGTCTGTCTTTGCAGCAATCTTCTGTTTCCTACACCTATAAATGGATGCCGCCCAGCTTGTGCCATTGGCAATGATATACCATCTGCTTCTCAACTACACAACATGTAGAACATATTTTCTGTTTTCTCTATGTTCATATTTTGATGGCAAGAGCTGGGAAATATTGTCATGAAATGAAAAATGCAGATCTCTTTATCCCTTAATTTCTTATTTTCGAAATATATAGTACTGATCGAATCCTTCGTATTTTTTTCTGTCATTTCATCATATTGGCTTTAATTACAGATTCATAATTTCTGTTTAAACCGATAACCACTGATTACTTAGTTGTTAATAAATGTGATTGAAATACTATTTCATAGCAATGAATTGTGTACTGAGTGTATTCATTGTTATTAATTTGTGCTTTACCAGATAGCTTTAGTGTACTGATGCTAACCGAATGCAAGTGCTATCAACCCAGTGTACTTTGAGTCTGCACTATTGTCAAACGGCAGGTGTGGGGAATTCACAAAAAGGCAATGCATTCCCACGCCAGGCAGTAGCGGCTCCTACCGGACTTGGGTGGTGGGGGCGAAAAAACATTGTAAAAACAACACTTCACTGTGCCGGCCGGCCGGTCGGCCGCCGCCGCCTCTCCTCAGTTCTCTTCTTTCTGTATCCTGCAGAATGATACAGGAAGCACCAGGCTCCTGATAGCCAATCACAACACTACAATGCAGCTTTGTTATTGGTCTGAGCACCATGAATCGGAGCTCAACCTAAGAATAGGGGCCTGGGCATGTTCTCAATGTAACTGTAAAACAGCCTGAATTAGGAATATGGGAGATGCACATGACTGTTTTGGGTGGCCCTAGAGGGCTGACCAAACAGTCATTGCGCACTTAGGAGTGGGCAAACCACTCCTCCCCTGCTCCTCTGTCCTCGGAGCGGCCCCACCCACCCATAAAGTTGCCACAGCAGAAGGAAACATAAAATGATAATAACATGAGTCATTATCATTTTATGTTTATATTACCTGCTGAGGAGCCGCCACTGCCTTAATGATGGTCACTCAAACACTAGACCATAGTTATACAGTGTGTCCACAGTAGAAAGTGTAGATTGGTGGGCATTGTAAACTGTAAATCAGACAGAAATATGAACAATAAATCTATTGACCACCAATAAGGGCAATACATCATCATCTCAGTGATGTAGTTCCAGCATGGTTAGATTAGTACAGGAAGTAAGAAGGAAGCTTAAGCATTCTGGAGCGTTTCTTTCGGACAAAGAATAAACGCGATTAGGGTCATGGATAAAAAAGGTAATATCTAAATGAAGGATGGAGGCAATGTTCACCAATCTTTTTTGCTTGTTATTGTGAATGTACTGCGGTCAGGAATTTGACCTCTAAAGCAATCTCTTAACATTTATTTGGGTAGCATGCAATATTTCGATTTCCATAGGAAGAAAAAGTTACTTTGCATCCGCCTAACCATCTGCCTAACTAGTTTATGAGTCAAAGTTGCATGGGATTGTAAAAGGTTTGCAAACAGTTCAAAAGCTTTGATGAAGAAGACAGCTAAATTGAAGATAATTATAATAAAGCTTCTAATCTGCTAAAACCAGATCAATATATACGTATTATTCTACTGCTAAATTTATTTTCCCTATTATAATCATGTTGGGACAATCATCCTGAACTGTAATCGTACAATCAATATTTGTAAAGGCTGTTTTATGGAATGCTACAATAAAGATCTATATTAATACCTACTGATTAGTGGAGTGATATGTTTTCAATGTCTTTGTGGGTCTACCATGAAATTTATAGATGAACTCTCACACTGGGATATCTCAGGATGTAATTGTCCATTGTCAATTCTCATCCTCTGTTGCATCCATGACCTGACTGACCACCAAAACATGCTACTACTATCATTGCCAAGCATAGTTTAATGGAATCACATAGGAATTCAAATATTAGTGTTCAGTATTATTACTGGAAACATAATGCGCTGACCTCATGACACTGTCACAAACACAGCTCACCACAGACTCAGCTGCCTGCCCATATTAACCCCTGATGTAGGTTCTACTAGGGAGTGCCTATGTGAATACTTTACCACATGGTTATCAAAGGATGACTAACTATTGCAAAATCAACTTCTCTTTCTAGGGCTGGCATTGCCGAGGACATCACAGCAAATGTCAGCTCGGATTTTTCAATGAGCTAATTTCACAATGAGCCACAAATATGCAGAGTGGGCAAATGCAACAATAATCTCCAAAACACTACGCAATCTGGCCTTCAACCATGTCACAATAGAGAGTTGGCTCTGCTTAAAATACCCAAGTTTATTAAGATGAGCGTAGACCAAGAACAAACAGAGGTAGGGTTACTGTTAGATCTCTGTCGTCTTTGACACTACGTCTCATCCCATTCTTATAGAACATATGGCTAAGAGTGGCATATGTGGCTTGACTTGCTTTGGCTTATATATTTTCTATCTGATTGCCACCAGTCTGTTCAGCTACCACCATATGCTTCTTGTACTCATTTTATTTTACACGATGTCCCTCAAGGATAAGCCTTGACTCCTTCTATCATTGTTTACATGGCTCTTTCGGTGAATATCATACAACCATTTGGGTTAGAGGTGGTGCCATTTGCTGATGACACCCAGCTCTTGTTTTCCTTCCATGAGGTCAACATTGAGCTACAAGACTCATTCAAATTATGCCTTGCAAAAATAGCCAAATGGATGAATAGCTGCTTAAAACATATTTAAGACAAAACCAAAATATGCTTTTTCAACTGCTCGCCTGCCATTTGGTCCAGTGTTTGGTGGCCACCTGAATGTGGGCCACCTTTGACTCCTGCAGATGAGATGGGATGAGAAATCTCGGAATTAAAGTTGATAAGGATCTCTCCTTCCTCCCTCATGTAGGGAATGTACAGGACCCGGTTTTGCTCTTCTAAAAAAAAACATGAAAAGGTTCCTCAGATTGGTCCCTGAGTACTCTACGAAGATCAATATTCATTCTTTGATCGCCTCTCGATAGGCAAATTCTCCTCATCGTGACCTTCCTGACTACTTGCACCATCTAATTGGAACTCATTTACCCACATCTGAAGAACTTACATTGGCTTCAAGTGTGTAAATGCATTTTGTTTAAATATTTATTGATTACGTTCTGAGCACTTCAAAACAGGGGTCTGAAGTATGTGAGGGAAAGAGTTTTGGCATATTGTCCTTCCAGATCTTTCAGATCATCCAATTACTTTTTGTTGCAAGTTCCCAGAGTGTGGGCATTCTTTCTCTTTTCTAGACCCAACATTTTAGAATGATTTCCTGTATGGTATCCATGTATCCTCAAATAACAACTTTTGAAAACAACTGAAAACCCGTCAATTTCATTCTTTCTCGTAGCTCTCGGTGCACTATCCACCTTCTAGCTCTTTTAGTTCCAGGTTCTCTTTTTGACAGATTTGTGCTATATAAATAGCTAATTCATGCAGTCATTCATTCATTACCATCACCACTGTAAATCATTAAAGGTCAATATCTTGTATTCTTAGTCATCTTAAATATTTTTAAAACTGCCATTGTCCTCAGCCCACCTGGTCATGGTCTGCAAATTTGTGATATTTGAAGGAATGTGTTGCTCAGTGAAGGGGAAAGAGCACAAGGGCATAATGATGCTTTTCTGGATCAAGAAATACTGGGCTGAGGCGCTCACATGCTTCTATAGTGCATCTCACTAAAAGCAACACATTTTAAATGTATAGAAAATGAAAGGGTGGGCTTATATGTAGGGTTGACCAACATTCCACACATACTCACATATGTGAACTAAAGGATTATGAAAAGTGTTTGGGTAGTTACTTATTCAATGGATTGCTTACACATACACTACATTTAATGTTGGGTTATTTTTATGTAATCTTCATTTGCATATGAGTGTGGCCCTAGTCCAGTTTTATTGTGCAGCCTTAGCCATGATTCTTTCAAACACATTTTTTATAAACTACTATTTGCTATCTGTTAGACCAAGCATCCTTTGCGTGGTTTTCCCTCTAAAGTTTTGCCTTCAATCCTCTTGTTTTGCTGCCTTCGTTTTTGCTGGCTTTCGGACTCTGCACACTTTACCACTGTTGACCAGTGCTAAAGCGCTTGTGCTCTCTCCTTTAAACGTGGTAGAACTGACTCATACCCAATTGGTGCATTTAATTTATTTGTATGTCCCTTGTAAAGTGGCACTGCATATGCCCAGGGCCTGTACATTAAATGCTACTGTAAGCCTGCAGTGTTGATTGTGCCACTCTTTAGGCATGTTAATTCACATTAACATGCCGTTTTACTCATACATCTATCTAGTGAAAAAACAATAATGTGGGTAAATTGGTTTCAGCTAATATTTATTATTGGCACATCACCAAGTAAAGTTATTTGATTGGTTTTCGTTCCTAATAAATTCTTTGTTTCCATCACACTTCAGAATTACAAAATTCTTCATTGCTTCATTTGTGCTTTTCTAAATGCTCATACATTTTGAGATATTTGTACTGTTACATACAGGTTATTGTTGTTTGTTAGAAAAAACAATATTTCACAGTCCCTGTAATCCATCATGGTTGCCATAAAAGTAAAGGAAACACGATTCTCCATGTAAAAATAATAAGACACTTGCTATCTCTCCCAAGTTCTAGATATCATACCAGGTATAATCCATTCTTTTATGATGTGCAGATGCCATCCCAACTGAATTTACGTATTTAGTGTGAGAACACAGTTATGATCAACTACAGTTTCACAATTACAGTGTAACTTATTTGGTCACACAGTAAAGCTCTGAGTCGATAAACAGTATTAAGTATGAATCTATTACAAACTCAAAGCCAGGGTGATATAAATCAGTCACAGAAACATGGTATAACAATACAGAATCACTAATGGGTATCCAAAATGTCTCACAAAATGTATCCTCAGAAAGTAATTGAGGAATTCGGTAGCAGCAATGCAAATTATGAGAAACAAAGGGTCTGATTTGGATCTTGGCAGATGGGTTACTCTTAATCAAAAGAGGGGGGACAATGGGCTTTTGGGGAGGTCCAAATGTAAATTCCCTAATATACTGCGAAAATTAGAGTATGGAGTTCCTCTGGGGGTCATAGAACACAATTGAAGGTGATGTACGGTGAAAGGTTGGACCGAAATCCTATGTGGAGTGGAATTCCTCCTTTCGGAACTAGGGCCAACACACAACCAGCAAGCTAGGTGTCATGCTTCATCATTTGGGCATGCTCCTTGTCAGGTCGGTGCTGCAATACCCGATGGGCACCCATAAAGGGGATCTTTGGTGGAGATCTTTTGTTCCTTGCCGTATAGGTGCCGTGGGTGTAAGGGTGTAATCGGGTTGCAGCGTAGTGGGGTAGGTCAACCACTGGGCTTCTTCTTGGAGCAGACCCAACATTACGTGTGTCTATTTCCTGCTGCAACTGATGAAACCCGATCTTACAGAGTTGAGGTTGGCTTCTTACCTGTGGGTAATACTACTGTAGAACCACTGTATGGTATGAAGTTGCGCACATTACCATTAATTTATAGATAGTTCTTCACACAAGGTCCTGAGGAGTCGCCACAGATAATTTGTGACTACCAGGCGAGAAACATGTCGACCACCTAGGAGTAGAGCGCATTTCTGACACATTGTACACAGATTGTCGCCTCTCCTATATTCTTTGTCATCAGGCTAGGGTCCTCCCTGAATAAAGTTATTTATAGGAATCCCACCCCTATTTTAATCTGCACACTTCACTTTGACATCTACACATACTAGGCCCCTTACACCCACCGCACCTATACAGCAAGGAACAAAAGATCTACGCCAAAGAGCCCCTTTATGGGTGTCCGTCGGGTATGGCAGCGCCAACCCGATGAGGAGCAGGCCCATATGATGAAGCATGACACCTAGCTTGCTGGGTGTGTGAGGGCCATAGTTCTGAAAGGAGGAATTTCCCTACACGTAGGATTTCGTTCCAACCTATTACCGTACATCACCTTCATGTGTGTTCTTTGACCCACTGAGGAACTCCATACTCTAATTTTTACAGATGGGTTACTCTGTCACAACAGTGACGGATATCCCATCCGCCAAAATATAAATCCTATTGTATCCTATGGGACTTATATATCGGCAGATGGGACATCTGTCACCTTTGTGATGGAGTAACCTGTCCTCCAAGATTTAAATCAGGCACTATTTATTTATTTATTTATTTATTATACAGTTTTCTATAGTGCGAACAAGACCCTTGGGTATCAGAGCACGGGACTCACGTCTGAGCATACCCGTCCCACTCAGGGTGACAAATGCAAAAACAACAGTTGATGGACATAATGCAGAACAATGCCATACATTCACCCCAGTACGCTCAGACGTGAGTCCCGTGCTCTCCACACCACTGGAGTCAAGCTATCCTGGCTGTGGCCGGCTGATAGCCAGAAACCGGTCCTAGGATGCTTGATTCCGGTCCAAGGAAGACATGGCTTGGCAGTTCGGGCTGGACTCTTCCCATGAGGCACAGGGTCAAGGCTGATTTGCATATGGCCATGTCTAAATTGGGGTGGTGTGGTGAGCAAAAAAACGATGGATTTAGGCCCAGATCTCTGTACTGGGGTGAATGTATGACATTGTTCTGCATTCTGTCCATCAACTGTTGTTTTTGCAGTATATTTATGATTGCATTGCGCCATTTCGCCGTTCTTCTGGTGAAGAATATCATGTAGTTCACTATAAGGCCTTTATCTGTGCAAAAAGCAGTGTCCGAGATCAGCGTGTCAGGGTGTTTCCTCATTGGGTTGTGTTTGCATTTTTTGGCTTGGGTAGTTTGGTTGGGTATTTTAGGATATGAGCGTTTCTACTTACTGGTTCTAGATAATCATCCTCCATGTTTGTTTTATGGTGATGAGTATTATTTAAAGTGCCCTCTTCTTGGATGTTTCTTTGATGTGGGTTAGCCTCTTCGAGGCTCATGACGAGCTGAGCTCGTCATGAGCCACGGCGCTCCGGTGCACATGACGAGCTCAGCTCGTCATGAGCCGTGGAAGGCTCGCATGCGGGGATAATTCCCCTGCTGTGCTGAGCGTTCCATGGCAGGTAATGCACCTGTGACGAGCTGAGCTCGTCATGAGCACAGGAGAGCTGTGCCTCATGACGAGCTCAGCTCGTCATGAGCATGCGGGCGCTGTGCGCGCCCACCTCCCCCCCAGCACAGCAGCGGATTAACCCCCGCAGCGAAGGGGTTAAAGTATTCTCCCTATATTAGTATTAATGTGTTAGTATTCTTTTTATCAATCTAAAGTTAAAAGTTATTTTAAGATGGCCGCCAGTAAACCTGGTTTTCCGAGAGTTGAAGTGCCTTTCTCTCTTTCAGATGTTTGATTGTCTTCTTTCCCTTTCCTATACTTGTTCACTGCCTAGCTCTCTGTCAACTGTCCTACGTGTCCCTTTTCACTTTCCTTTACTTACTTACTGCCATCTTGTAGAGTGCCTTTCTCTATTTCAATTGTCCTGCTTGTCCTCTCTCACTTACTTTTATTTATTTCTGTTATTTTGGGTGTGATTTAGGTTGTACTTATATATAAAAGGACAGTCCCATGTTGAAATGGCCAAATGATCCAGTGCCTTGGCTGATTCTGCAGCTTATGCAGATCGCTCTAGCAGCAGCCTCTCGTATCCAAATCACCCCAGATCAACATAATTCGCTTTGTCGAAGCTCGCCAAAACAAGTATCCAAACTTTTAGTATCAATCTTAAAATGGGCCTTACGACTCGCACGTTATTTCCCCTTCAAAACCGCGAGTCTGCTAGAAGTCCCGGCAACCTCATCGTCGCCGTCCCCCTCTCCCTGCCGTGTCATCAGCTTTGTGCTCTTCTGAATGTACGCGGCTGTCTAGCGGCCCCCCACTCACTCCCCATCTCTCGTGCCCTCCGGGACAGACCAATTTCAGCACTGGCGGCACATTTCCCCACTTGTCGTGCCGTGGGCTGATGATTATGGCAGCTGTTGCCCCTCACCTCCGTGTAGTGCGGATTCCGTCCCTCTGCTGATGCAATCAGACCATTACCGTCTCTGCCTACATGAAGTCCGTCTGCGATGCCGATTCCGGTGCTCAACGCTGCCTTGATCTTCTACCTGGCAGCAGTCTCCCGATCTGATGTGTTTACAACAGTTTCTTCCTGCTCCCAGATGATGCAGCGGTCTCCTTCTGTACGTACTCTCCGCATTTTTTTTCTTCAACTCCTTTTCAAGCGCTTCATGTAGGGAGTATTCCGTGGGTAGATGGTGGAGGGGGGGTTTAACAGGGATTTAACCGATTTTAGGTTATCCCGAACCCTGTAGCTTGTGAATGGAGCTCCTCCTAGGTGAGATTCAAAGGTTTGATCCTCCTGCCTGTACATGAGGTTGTCTAAGAAAACTAATAAGCTCTAGCCTAGCCTAGGATGGAAAACCCTATTTAAATCAGGAAAGCAAGAAAGGCTCCAGCATAGAAGAACTTCTCAAAGGAAAGAATATTATATAGCATGAAACCACACAACAGAGATGTCTCAAAGAAGTCTGTACCTCTCAAAGCCTGAAAGGAATCTGAATAACCTAACTATACCCACCCAAAAATCCTTCATAAATTATGTCACATGTCAAATTATTTCCCATCTTCAAACAATAAACTTTCGCAACTACACTCAAGACTTCTTTTGTTTGGTCCACACATTCGAACGTCCCTGGATCGCTCCTGTCTGCTCATTTCGCACAGACAGTAGTCCTCCCTTCATTTGTTAAAACTTCTCATCCTTGCCAAAAATACTCCTCCCCTATCCCGCTATCTCTTTTGCACAATGTGCCTTCTCTATTCATTAGATCATGCGTCTGCGCCTGCAGAGGAGATAAAACATTGTAACTGAAGCAAACGTTCATGTTGAAGGGTAAACTTTGTGCAATTAAAAAAAACGAAAGGTCTTTAGTCAAGTTAGTGTTGCAAGCACCTCAACACAGGTTTAAACGCATGATTACAGGGGGGCGGATCCTAGGCAGGCATCAAGATGGCCACACTCTACATGACTCTGCCAGCCGATATTAAAATCTGGTATGCATCCTGCTGCAACGGGCCTCAACTTAGCCCAGAACAAGATGGTTATTTCAAGTTCAAGTTCAAAACAACTTTATTTCGATTCATGACGAATCATAAAAAGTACACAGACACAAATTACATAATCATGAGGTACAGTCACGTTGAATTGATGTCACTATTAAAATTGAACAATTAAAATATTTACAAGTTTTAAAAAGTGCAACAGTTTCTCAAGGATTCCATAAATTGTCGCCAATGATGTTATTTTGTCTGTTTCCGGCACGTGTTGTAAGGCGAAAAGCAGCTACCAAGAAGTTTGCAACACTAAACATTGTTAGTGGTGAATCTAGCTTTTTAAAATAAAATAGAGCTGGTTTGGCTTGGACAAACCCCTTGTTTTTGAGCAACGAGACAATATATTTTTTCCGAGGCAAGGCGTAAATGCTGCAAAAAAACATAAAATGTATAGTGTCCTGCAGAGAGTAACTATCGCATTTGCAGACAGGTAAGTCCTCGGGCTTAGCCCACACCTTAGAGTCATTTAACAGGAAGTGAATCTGATTAAGTCTTAATTTGGTTAGTAACCAGCGGTGTAACGGTATTGACACTACCGTTAAATAAGGTTCGATGGCCATTGTGGACTTAGAAACATAGCGCTCCCTCGCAGTGGGTTTTACAAGCTCACAACTTTCCCGCTCTGTTTCTCTCATTTTAGTAAAATTCACTTTGAACCATTCCAGGTCATCTTTAACAATACAATCCGGGTTACAGAATAGATCAGGGCGGCCCAGGGAGTTTAGGGTATTTTTAACCCTTTCGCTGCTGATGACGAGCTCAGCTCGTCATCACCCACGGGTGTCGTGTGCTGATGACGAGCTGAGCTCGTCATGAATAATGGAAATAACAAATTTGCAGCACAGGGCAAAAATCCCCGCAGCAGCCATGTGGTTAATGTATGCAAGCCACGGGATATTTCTCATATTGTCCAAGCGTAAACAGTCCCTCATGATTGTGTGATTCAGACTTAAATTAGGGTTCAGCCACATTTTTAACCACATCAAGATTGGGGACTGTTTGATAATGTCACTTATACACCCCTGGCCTAATTCCGTATGAACGGAGAAGGTAGCTGTGGATTGTGGCAAACCTAGAAGCATACGTAAGAATCTGTTTTCTTCTACCTGGATCGCTTCTGCATTGTTGGTATATCCCCAAATGGAAGCCCCGTACCTTGCTACTGCAATAGATTTCGCTCTGTAAAGTGCTAGCATTGCTTCCGTGGGTTTGCCACCCAGGCGTTTCGCAAAGCCGGCGATAGCAGCTGCAGATCTTTTCATAGCGTTAACTTTGACCGTTATTTGGGGTGCCCAGGTGCCCTTGTCGTCATATACCACCCCCAAATAGGTGAAGGTTTTTACGCTAGAAATTGGTGTATTTGCACAAAAAAAGGACTTTGGATTCTTGTTCTTTCTCCCTCCCACTGACATGACATGTGACTTGTCTGTGTTGATTTTTAAGTCAAGGGAGGTCATAAAGACATCGAATGCTGACAGTAATCTTTTTAGCCCAAGGGGAGTACGTGCCACAAGCACGGCGTCGTCCGCGTAAAGGAGGACCGGGGTGGCCAGTCCACCAAAGCGCGGGACGTCTAATGTTGCCAGTTCAAGTGTGGATTCCAGATGGTTTATATGTAATGTGAATAACATTGGGGCGAGGATGCACCCCTGTCGCACCCCTCTAGTAGACTTGAAACCAGCAGTGCAGGCTCCCTCCTGTGTCATCCTGATAGAGGCTTCAAGATCCCGGTGTGCCTCAGCCAGGAAACAAACCAAGGAGTGGTCCATCCCTAGGTCCAGAAGGATTTCCCACAGCCTGGACCTGTTCACTAAGTCGAAGGCTGTGGACAAATCCATAAACCCTAGGTAGATTGATCCACTGGATGCCACAGTGTATTTACCTAGGATCAGGTGTAAGTTGAGGCACTGATCCTCAGTCCCTCTTCCCCTTCGGAACCCATATTGGGCATTAGATAGAATGTTGTTGTTGGCAGCCCACTCATCAATCCTGGCCAGTATCACTTTCCCCAGAATTTTAAACGAAGAGTCGATGAGTGAAATGGGGCGGTAACACCTCGGGTCTCCCCTTTGTCCTTTTTTGAAAATGGGTATGATGGTGGCTTGTGACCAGGAGACAGGCAAACTGTGATTGGTGGCAGCGTTGAAGACGTTGGTCAAGATGTTAGCCCAGAAGGAAGTGTTGGCCTTGTACATGTCGGCTGGGACGCCATCCGGGCCTGGCGCTTTCTTCCCTACGGTATTAATTATGGCCTTCTCTACTTCTTCCACAGTAAAGGAGAGTGCTGGCTTGGGAAAGTTATTTGTAAGAAGAGTTGGTGTTTCACAAACATGATCGCTCCCATAGATGATTTTGAAACGCGCTAACCAGTCCTCCTCACTAATATTGGCCTCCAAGTTTTCATTTGCCTCTCCTGAAAAAAGAGGATTATTTATAATGGCCCAAAAACTGGCACTGTCTCTTAATGTTGCCTTTTCCATTAGAGAGGCCCAAGCATCCTTTTTGAGTGCATGGTGATTTGCATGGCATTGCTGTGAGGCTGCTCATGTGTTCGGCAGGCCTCCTCTCCGCATGGGAGGTCTGTGCTGTGTCGAAGAAATCTGCCCATGCTAGACCCTGAATACCGCTTGGCCTTCATGGTTGCGCGGAGCAGTATCATTGCGCTGCCTACACCTGATCAGCCCCCTTGCCAGATGCCTGGAATGTGGATGCAAGGGTCTGACCCTCAGAGTGCGCCTGATCCTGGATGTCAGTGCCACCAGCTGCTGCCCCCATCAGTTTGCGGCTGGAGGCGGTTGTAGCACTGCTGGGGCTCATGACCTCTGGACCTTTCCGTATTACAAATCATCTCAGAGAATGTGGGAAGGGAAGGGAATATAAAGCAAGGCTGCTGCCCCCACTCAGCCCATGTGAACCGACTGGGCCCAGAATGAAAATTGATAAATGATGGGCCACAGCTGAGGCCTGAAGACACTGCGCTGGACTAGAGAGGACTATCTGCAAAATGCACAGTGAATTAGTGGCGCCATGAATTTCCCCTGGGAATCTGCCTCGGCAGAGCCCCCCTGTAAAACACTGACCTTGGGGGCAGCCGGCCCTGTGATCTGCCTGCCATACGTGCCACGAGTGCAAACTCAATTAGACCCCCCCACTGGAAGCATGCTCATTGGGACCAGACATTTTTGACACGTGGGGAGCCTGCCAAGTCTAGCAGAACCAAGTTTCATCCCACAAAAGCAGACATATTGGGACATTGCACCAACCTCTTTGACTGAGACTTCCCTCCCTTCCCCACAGACTAACCACATCTTGGTCTTTGGCCTGGCCGTGCCAGACGGAGGCAGGGCCAGGGGATCACTATCTAGTATGCACGGCCATCGACTCACTGGGCCTACTATGCTCAACTGATCCAACGGCAGAGCCTCTGCGGGGCAACACAGAACTGCATGCTGACTCTTTCTCACACCGCAGGCAGTCGGACCATCCAACAACAGGCAAGTGACACACTCGGCATACCGAGCAGGAAGCGCCATCTGGGGGTCCTCCTGACCACCCCTTGGTCACTTCCAACGGGACGGCAACCTTAAAAATCTCCTAGTGGGGATTAAATATAGCCTGTGTGTGATAGATGCAAAACTAGATCTCATGGCAAGCCGTATTGAACCAGCTGGACCACCTTGAAGCTTGCTTGTTGGACGCAGAAGATGTTTGAATTTGAATTTACCTTAAATAAATTAAAAGACAAGAGGCATTTAGCAAAACAGGAACAAGTTGGTACAATTAAACGCAGTGTCCGGGAGGGAGTCAAAAGAGTGCGCCTGAAGAAAATCTCTCAGTGTACAAAGTTCAGGTTGACAATTTATACATCTTTTGAGGTGCAATAAAGTAATTTTTACATTCTTGAAAAAGCATTTCAGTCATAAATAACAACTTTAGTCATCTGATAAGGACAAAGCAAAGAGAGCTCTTGACCTTGTGGAGAGCTAGTGAGGGCCAGTGTGTGTGTGTCCAGATGTCTAGTGTGGGGGACGCGTGATCCCTATGTGTGGTGTGCCTATCATGTCCTGATTGGCTGAGTGTTTCTATCTCCATGTGTCATCTAGCTTTGTGGTATTTTTGGGGGAATGCATGCCTCTGGCCAAATGGGTTTAATTGGGGCCAATTTCCTCTGTCTCGTTTGTGGTATAGCTGACTACGGGATAGATCAGGTTTTCCCTGTGATCTTGTTTGCCTCCAGGCTAAGTGGGGCCTACTTGTGACTTCTTACTCAATAACTGTGGGTTGGGGTGGCAGGGCCTGCCTAACCACGTATTTCTGACTTGGAGTTGTTGGGGAGGTCATCTTGGGTGAATCCAACAGCAGTGATATGAGCTCATCAGAACTCTTATGACTAATGTAGCTGCCATTGATATTACTTTTACCAACACCCTCACTAGTGTACATTGATATTCTCTTTACTGCTTTTGACATTGTTCTGTATATCTCAAAGAGGGTGTACATTGGCATAATCTCCACTGTTATTGGTACTGTCATGCAGAAATGGAATATGGCATACATTGACATTGTTTCTACCGGTGTTGTCATTGGGTGCACTGACATAGTTCATGGCATTCTTTGACATTGCTTTTATAGGTATCGTCATTGCGGTACAGGTACCGATTATGGCATACATTGATATTACCTTTATTGGTATTGCTGTTGTCGGGCCTGCATATACCATGGTACACATTGACATCATATTTACTAATTTCAACAAAGACTCTCAGGCTGCCTCCAGTGAGCGTCTCCTGGGTATTGATAAAGTCCTTGATTATATGAAATTATATGAAATTGAAGAATGAAGATCTAGAAGCGTGCTCAAGACACAGCAACCTTCATATTACTGAGGTCCTGGAGTCCATGGTCGTAGATAAAATAGAAGAGTATGTAAAGTCCAAGCTCCGCTCATTATTTGGGGAGGCCCTGTCTCCGGTCTTCATTGTGGAGTGCACCCACCACTCCTTTAGTCCATAGCTACCTCCCCTCCAGCACCACTCAGTTCAATATCAGGGAAAACAAAGTTATTCTGGCCAGGCTTTACACTGATAGTACAAGCTGCCCGACTGGACTTCCTACCGGCCAAGAGACTCCTCCAGAAAGCTGAAATCTAGTATACACTCATTTGGCCCACTACACTGCGTTTCCCACATGAGGGGAAATGTCACTATTTTACAGACGCTAAGGCTGCCATCAAAGTTTCCAAACATGTAACTGTCTAGAAAGCATCATCCTAGGTGTCTCCGCTGCCCCAGAAGGAGGCCGACCTCAGTGAACATGACTAATCTTATGTAGCTCCTATAAAAAGTATACAGGATCTGTGCGTTTAGATGACATACACTGTAGGATTGGTGTCTGACTGATTTCGGACACCCCCACGGGGTAAGTTGGCTTCTTGTACCAACTAGCTCACAGTGCCACTAGAATCTCCTCTTACCAAGTAGGGAATAGTTCTTGGCAACCATCAAACATGAAAACCCTGATCCCTCAGGACCATGGAAACAATATACTACTTTTCGCTCAGTCACTTGTGCTTACTTAGTCTGTCTCTGAGAGATACACAGATAAGCATGTATTGAACAGTGGTTATTCTGGTTTAAAATAGATGAGCTGCAACAACCGTTAGACAGTATAAGATATACATGATTAGCAATTCCAGAAAGGTAAATGGATGGTATAGCACTACCATCTTACAATAATCATGAATGCACACGAGTATATAAAACAGATGATCTCAACTATGAAAAATGGATGAGAAAAATAGGGGAGAAAATAACCTCGGGAGGAGCAACCAAATCCAAACCTAAACAACGGAAAGTCTCTGCCCCCTGGTATACTAAAGACCTCAAAGAGACACTACGCGCAGTACGCAAGCTAGAACGTACATGGCGTAAATATTATAAAAAAGAGGACCAAGACAAGTATAAAACAGCCAGACGAAAATATCATGCTCAAATTAAACAAAATAAAATAAACTATTTCACTAACAAAATAGATACATCTCAGAATAACCAAAAAGAGATCTTTCATGTGGTAAAGAGTTTCCGAGATCCAGGGTTTTTGTCACAGGAAATACCTCCATCACAGTCTTTCTGCAATGAAATCGCAGATTATTTTGAACAAAAAATAGTTAACATCATAAAACACTTTCCTGAAGTGATTGAAAACACCGACAATCCAGCTGTAGAACCCAGCCCAGATAAAATTAGATGGAATTCTTTTACTACAATCGATCTGCATGAGACATCCCATACTATGTCAAAAATTAAATCAGGATCACCACTGGATCCCTGCCCTCCGGCACTAGTCCATGAAATCAAAAATGAGGTCAACCCCATGATTAATTCCATCATAAACGCCTCACTCCAGTCGGGGGAAATCCCCAGCACATGGAAGACGGCGATAGTAAAACCCCTACAAAAAAAACCACTACACGATCCATCCGTCTTAACTAATCTGAGACCCATCTCACAACTCCCAGCGTTATGTAAATGTGCCGAAACCCTGGTAAATAAACAACTCTCATCATTTCTGGAAACAAACAATATATTACACCCAAACCAGGCAGGTTTCAGAGCCAATCACTCTACAGAAACAGCACTCCTGTCAACGACAGAAACCATTAGAGCGGCTCTTGACCAGGGGAAGAAGGCAGTCCTGATTCTCCTGGATTTATCTGCAGCATTCGACACGGTGTCCCACACCATATTACTACATCGCCTAGCTGAGGCAGGCATTGGGGGCACCGTGTTGAAATGGTTCACAAATTTTCTGCTCCACAGAAAACAAATAACCAAATTGGGACACTTCTACTCAGAGGAGAAGGAGGTTAGGTCAGGGGTGCCCCAGGGCTCTAGCTTGAGCCCAACCTTGTTCAATCTGTACATGGCACCCCTGATCAACCTAATTGCCACGCATAATGTAACCACGGTTGCATATGCAGACGATACCCAATTGGTCCTGGTCTTAGATGAAGATACAGGAAAGGCTGAACAGATACTGAAAGACTGCCTAACTGCGACTTTTGGATGGATGCACAATAACCATCTAAAGTGCAACTCTGCGAAAACAGAGATCCTGCCCTTCGGGAAAAATAACATCTTTTCCCCTCTTACATGCTGGCCATCAGACGCAGAAGCCCCTCCCAATACCATCAGTGCCACACGCAACTTAGGTATAAAATTTGACGATATGCTGTCCTTTAAACAGCAATCCAAAGAAGTGGCCGGTATCTGTTTCAACATAATCAAGGGCCTCAGAATTTCTTTTGACTACCTCCCACTGGCCGCCCGCCGTACGGTTGCAATCGCTCTCATAACATCGAGAATCGATTACTGCAACAGTTTGTACGCAGGAGCAGCTAAATCTACCCTGCACAAACTGCAAATGATTCAAAATGCGGCGGCCCGGCTTGTCTTAAGATGGCCTAGGAGATCATCCGCATCAGCTGCTCTGAATGCGTTGCACTGGCTCCCCATCCAAAAACGGATACTATTCAAAGTCCTTCTGATCACATACAGAGGCTTTCATAAATGCGGACCCAAATATCTGTCAACCAAATTTCACAGATACCTCCCAAATAGGGAACTTAGATCAGCCACTGCTAATCTAATGACCATACCCAAGTTTCGACTGACCACCAAGGGTGGCAAATCCCTAGCAGTCCTAGGCGCCAAGGCCTGGAATGCCCTTCCAGCTAAACTTAGAGCATCACCATCAGAAAAAATCTATAAAAAACTTCTAAAAACATGGATTTACGGATTATCTGATGCAAAATGTAAGACTCTAATCTAAGGACATCTATAGCTCAGCTACCATCCCCAAATATTTCATCTTTGCAGTGAAATCAGCAGCGCCAAGATGCTCCATGGAGTGTATGTGCGCTATACAAAAACCAACAAACATCAAACATGATAAAAAGATGCGTACTCCTACAATGCTTCCCTAGCTAGATGTACCTACATGTACTTAACATGTGTTTAGGTGTTAAGCCAAGAATCGCTCTAGGAGGATTTAGTCAACCCCATTACTTGAAGTGAGAGACTGTAGGACCCCGTCCTGGTCTTGTGTTTGACATCCCGCAAGGAATGTAAGACCACTGCGAGCTGGAGTGTCTGCATGCAGTAACCACAGTGTCTCTGGTCATTGTGTCAACCGGGAAGTCTCAGTCTCCTCTACCTTATCCTAGAAAGATGTGATGTATTTATACCCATAGGTCTCCCCAGGGGTCCTACCTCGCTGTATTACTGTGTCAGCTTAAGGATGATGTCGGGGCATGAACATTATACATAGATATTATACAGGAGATGGTCGCCCTGCTGTGCTTCCAAGAATCCTCATGCATAATGTATGAGGTCTTGAACTAGGGAAAACCCATGTTCGGAATGCAGTGTCATATCTAGGTAAAAGGTCAGTCCCTGTAAACCGTGACAAGTGTGATGTAGGGAAGAATATAGGTGAAGGGTAATGAAGGTACCGGGCCTATATTATGGTACCTATATGGAATATAACAAGGCTTCAGAGTGCCACCAACAAGGTGATCCAGAGATCCTAATGAAAAACTGTCTCACCAACGCTACCTACCTCCACAATACTCACCATTAATCATGAATCACTTACCAAGGCCCATAAACCAACGAGACAATTTTGAGTGACTGAATCATGTGACCTAATTAATCAGAACTATTCACAAACTATTTACAAATGTATATACAACTGCAGTATATCTTTTCTTACCATGGTTCGAAACATTTATCATTTTAATTAGGTCACTAGGGAAATGGATCAACTGATGGTAACTAGACCATGAATAAACAAGACCAGCTTGTCGTTTCAAAATCTAATTTTTATTTACTTTATTATTCAAAGAAAGAGCATTTTCAATTATAAATTTTTATTTTATTAGCAATATGAAAGCAGCATTTTATTAGGAAATGACTTATTAGACTGACATTTTAAAAGCAAATCAGTTAGCATGAATTTAAGCAAATAAGAGTTTCCATTCCCTAAATTCTATTTCCCTGTCTAAAACTCGCTCCACCTAAAAAGAATAGTCTTTAAAGACTGCTGTCCTTACGTGCGCCAAAGAGTTCAACAGCACGTCACGCCCTTCAGGAATCGGAAAGCGAGAAGCGCCGTCCTGCCCATGGGGCCAGGTTTTATACCTTTCTAACTAGCTAATCTTCTCAATAATTGTATACTTTCTTTGCCATCCAGAATTCCCATTAGCTCTCTTATGTCAGTCCACATTATGTCATCACCGTTTTCAAACCAAGATCGGGCTTTTATTTAGCCCTATTGTCCTTTGCTTTCGTGTCATTTGGCTTCCTCAAAAGTGTTACATTTCACTCGAGTTACAGTTCATGACTTCCTTGCCTTGGCTAACTTGCCGTTTCCTGTGCTTGAGCCTTTCTCTCCAAGAGCACGTTTAGCACAACTTATTTAACTGCATTTTCTGACAAAACTGTCGACATGGTAAAAGGTTCCACTTCTGTGCAAGGCTCCTCTCTGGACAAGATTCGAAACACCATCCTTTTGCAGGCCTTTGGCCTCATTCGGAAACTATTATTCAAACAAACACAAAATTATAATTAATTAGAGAATTGAGACCCATTCTGTTACCCACCCCCTTTGCCAATTAATAACTCGTTAATTTTATGTTACCTAGCTGAGCACACAAAGCTGCATTTTATATCTACCTTCTTCATTTAGGCTGCAAGGATTCTCCACGAGCTTTTGCCACAGAAAAGACATAGCATAAGCACACAAAGAAGCACATGCCATTAGTTAAATAGCCGCATTTAATACTAACAAAGACAATAGACAAGGTTAGTTTATTATTTTCTTTGCAATTGCAACATAGAGCACATAAGTTAGTCCCTCGTTTTTCTGTGTAAGTGCATTTTAAAACTATGTTGATCAATAATTTTCATCACATGCTTGTTAATACGGTTACAGTTTTATGGAAGTTTAACTCTGCGAGTTTGATCAAAATGCCATTCATCACCTCGCTCCATCAAAATCACCAAACTACACCCAAAATTTTTAGCAAAAAATTTAACCCTTGAACATGTTTTGGACATTCACAATATTAGTGTTTCTAAACTTTTGGTTCAGATGTTTGTTTGTAACTCTCATATTGAGGTCTTCGGAACTCTTCTAATTCTATTTATTTTTCTTGTTCTTTTCTGAGTTTGTAAATTCTTTTCTTTTCCCTTAGATATTCTTTTCTCTTGTGTATCATGAAACTAATTTTTAACAAAAGTATCACAATGACTATGACTATTAAAGGACACAGTATTTTGCCTAAAATTGAACTACCAATCTCTTGAAACCAGTTTTTGATTGCTGCAAATCTTTTGCTCAAATGTTCTGAAAAATCTTCATCTTCTATAGGTTCTATCTCAGCATGTAATTCTGTAATATTCTTGATATACATCTCTATGTTCTGGCTCTTGTCTGGAATATATGTACAGCAATGATGGACATGCAAAATTCCACAGACTCCTCCTTCTTTAGCTAGCAGAATGTCTAATGCAAGACGGTTCTGCATTACCATTGTTCTCTTGGCAATAAGTTCTTTATTTACTAATTGAAATCCACTAGCAGTATCAGTAGACAATCTATCAACATTTGTAGACATTTTTCTGATTTTAATTGCATTCAGAGTTATTCCTACCATAGGTATTACTGCACCAAATATGTCACCCAAAATTTCTGAAAAGCTTTCCCTTCTGAATCTACTCAGATGATTGTAAATTTCAAATGAACCTTTTGCATTTCTATCTACATGAAAAAATGTTGGAAAAACTAAACCAACGTAGCAGGTCCTATACCAGTGGTCTGGGAGATTGTAATAAGCTTTGTTCTGACACAAAATAAATTCCAGGAAAAATTGGATCTTCGCCTCCTTTAAATCCCCATCCCCCTAGGATTTGATAAGTATCTTCACATTGACTAGCACCTACAAAGTAATTGTCAAATAATGTGTTATCTCTCCTTATACAAAGTTTTCCGCTAACAGGTTTATCTATGTGAATAGCAACATTCTCAGTTCTACCGTTGAGCTTTTCATCCTCAATCTGCCAAAACTTAGATTTGATTTGTTTCAGCATCTAAGTTCGCTTGTAAATTGCCATTCTCTCTTCAACCATGTTTAAGAAACATTTTTCTTCCATTCTCAACTTGCATGTTAGATTGTTTCTAAAAGCATACTCATAAGTTAGTTCATTAGTTACTATGAAAAATTCCCTCATCTGTATAGCATGTTTCAGTTTATTCAGGCTGTTGTTAACTTTTAAATTTGCAAAAATCTCATCATAATTTGAGTAGTAATACTCTAAACAACCTGTTCAATAAAACAAACTAGGTATTACACTACAGGTGATGCCATAAGTAAGAGGAAGCATGTTGTAAGTAACCCCTTCCGAAACAGAAGCAGGAAGTTTCACACAAATGTAACAATCTTTTACATCCATCACCTTAACATATTCAGATAAAAGTCTTGAGAAGGTGTTACTAGAAAAATCACCAACAGATCTATCTTGGTGGATCTCTGGTTTGTGCTCAATGATTTTATTAGACTTGCCTACTACATCATGGTTATCTTGTTTGACCACTATTTTACTAATCATGTTAGTTTTGTACAATTCTTTATCAACTCCAAAAGGAAAAATGACAGCTAACATTAACCAAACCAAATTTATTAAAATTACACAAATAGAAGACATTTTGCAACATCTTCTTAAAATAGAGCATCTCAAATTGCTATTAGTAGAAGGCATCTTTACTTTGAAACAAGTGCCTTACAAAAAAAATCAAACATTTAAAAATCACTAAATATACACCCCCATCTTTTTACTTTTTTAAAAAAAAGAAAACCCTACTTTCTAACAGCTTTTCTTCGACCTTACGTCTTACATCAATGTGTTTTCCAGCTAACACAATTTCATCAACCTTGTGTCACCTAACACAATTTCTTCGACCTTGTGCCAAATACAAATTTCAACCTTGTGTGGAAACAAAATCAATCATTATCACTTGTGTCATTTAAATCTTCTTGACTACTACTATTCACTTCCACTACTGGTGGCATAATAATGTAGGTCCACTCAGGTGACTTATACTTTTGATTAGGGTTTATCACTCTCTTTGCTCTACTGCTAATCACTTCTATTTTCTTTCCTGCTTGATTTTTCTTATCTGAGTCTCCTTTCTGACTTGAGACTTCATTAACCTGCTCCTTTGATCTGTTCACTAATTTGAATTTTAGGCACTCATTTTTATTTGGCCAGTTATCTCCTTTTCTTGATAATTTCTTCTTTGGTTCAGTTAGATTACACTCTACTCTCCAAGCACTTTTCCTTGATCTTTTCACTTTGTTCATCATCACTTTCATCAGTTTCACTTTCTGTGATATCTGCTCTAGATTCAGGTACTTCTTTACTCGGCAGCTTCACTCTGATAGGAATATCATCCTTATAGCTGGTACTTGGTAATTCGTCTTCTTCTTCTTCTTCAATTACTTCCAATCCACCAGTTTCAGAATTTTCGTTCCTTATTCCAGAGCTTCCAATCTGCTTTTCAATACTCTCCTGATCTTGAATCACTTCTTGTTCAGACTCTTTTTCTGCTTCTTCATCTAGCAGATCTTCCTCATTTTCAGAGTCTTGTATCACAACCTCTTCAATTTCTTCATTCAATGCCTCATTCGCATTTGAATCTTCCAGATGTCGACCTTCTTGTCGATCTTCAGGATCTGGATTTCTTTCAGGTTCTTCTTCAAAATCTGAATCAGCTGTAGTGTCACCTTCGTCAGGATTTTCAGGTGGTGGCACTCGAATGGTGTGACTAGCATGAATCCATCTCTTCAATCCTTTACACTTTACTGCATTTGTTGTGACAAGTATTGCCTGCCTTGCCTTTTGCCACCTGGGTACTAGGAAGTTTCTTCTTCGGTGTACTTTTGTCCTCACCCAGTCTCCTGGTAACAGATCATGAGCTTGTTCCTTCTCTTTTGAAATCACTTCAGTTCCCACCTGATGGAACACAGAAGTCACCACGTCAGATAGATTCTTGCAGTATTCCAATATGACGCTATCATTAATGCTCAATAGTTTGTCAACTGGAACAAATGCTTGTCTCATGACTCTGCCCATGAGAATCTCATGTGGACTCAAACCTGTTTTTCTATCTGGAGTACTTCTCAAAGACATCAAAACAAGTGAAGGTGCGTCAGTCCACTTCATTCCTGTAGCTAGACACATTTTAGCTATTCTATTTTTGATTGTGCCATTCACTTGTTCAACAACACCTGATGCTTCTGGTCTGTAAGCACAGTGTAGCATTTGCTTTATGTCCAGTGCTTCACAAATCAATTGTAACAATCTGTTTTCAAAATGTGTGCCACGATCAGTCTCGACCGTCACCGGAAATCCATACCTTGGTATGATTTCTCTTAAAAGCAATTTTGCCCAGTAACTGAATCATTGTGACATGTTGGGAACACTTCCACCCATCTCGAAAACAGACAGATAATCACCAGGACGTATCTCAAATTATTATGGGGTGGCATGTCAATGAAATCAAGCTGTAATCTGGTAAAAGGACCAACCTCCCGTCCTATGGTTCCCATGCTCACTACTGTTTTTCTGTTTGGATTGATCTGCTGACAGATCAAGCATCTCTGACAAAAAGATTCTGCAATCAGTCTAAATTTTAGATTGTACCATGTCTGCCTAAACAACCTGATCATTGAATCTCTTAAATGTCCTGGACCATGATACATTCGTGCCATGTCTGCAATCATGCTATCTGGCATTACTGGTCTGTCATCTTTGTAAACCCAAATTTCATCTTCTTCTCGCTGTCTATAACCTGCTTTTAACCATGTGTCTTTTTTCTCATCATCTGCCTCATCTTGTAAATCTTTTACTCCTTGCCATGTCTCAACTACAGATGTTAGCATAAGTGAGTTCAAAACATGTTCATTGTCTTTTACCCGATTAATGGACATATTATTCTTTGCGCAGAATTTCGCAATTTCGTCAGCATATGCATTTCCTTTTGTCGTGTAATCGTCACCCTTTTTGTGAGCTGTGCATTTCACAACAGCAATTTTCTCTGGCAGCTGAATACCATCGATCAGCCTTTTGATCAATTTTGCATTCCTGATAGGAGTTCCCACAGAAGTTAAATAACCTCTTTGAGACCAGAGCTGGCCATAGTCATGGACTACGCCATATCCATACTGACTGTCAGTCACTATGGTAACTTTTAACTCTTTTGCTCTTTCACATGCACAAATCAAAGCAATCAATTCTGCTACTTGAGCTGAACGAATTCCTTTGAGACAAGAGGCTTCAACTACATCTGCAACTGTGCAGACAGAGTATGCTGTGCTCAGAACACCTTCATCTGTTCTTAAGCATGAACCATCAACAAAATAAACATAATATGATTCAGTTAACTGGACATCTTTAATGTCCTGCTTAGGTTTGGTGCAATATTCTAATACATCCAAGCATTGATGATCAATATCGTTTTCATTTCTGATTTCTGTTACAGTACCATCAGGCAATAATGTGGATGGCAATCGATTCGTTATCTGATCCCAGAATAACTTTCTCATATTTTGTTAGCCTGTTACTTGTCAAATGCTGTGTTTTGCTTCTAGTGAGGAGAATTTCAACAGAATGGGGTACATATACTTTTACTTGGAATCCCTTTATTATCCCTTCACTTTCTTCCAAACTTACACTTGTTGCAGCTACTGCTTTTAAGCAGGCTGGTAATGCTTTTGCAACAGGATCAAGAACAGCTGAGAAATAAGCTATTGGCTTTCTCAGTCTTCCATGTCTTTGAATCAGGACTGATAATGCACATCCTTCCCTTTCACTGCAATACAGCTCAAATTCCTTTTCATAGTCTGGCATTCCTAATGCTGGAGCTTCACACAAACTTCTTTTTAACTGTTCAAAAGCTTCTAACTCAGTTTCTGTTAGGGTAATCAGGTTTTTATGTCTGCTTTTGTCAATCTCTGCGATGGTTTTGCAATTACTGAAAATCCACGAATCAATTGCCGATAATAACCTACCATTCCTAGAAACATTCTGACCTGTCTCTGTGTTTTTGGAGGTTGCATTCCCTGAATCATTTTCATTCTCTCAATTGTCACTTGCCTGATTCCTTTTTCAATCCTGTGATCAAGATATTTTACTTCTTGTTTGCAAAACTGTAATTTTGCAGGAGACACTTTATGTCTCTCATTTGCCAGATGACTTAAAAGAGTAATGGTATCTGTCACCCAGTTATCTCGTGTTTTTGTAGCTACAAGGAGATCATCAATATACTGTACTAATGTTGATTTTCCAGGTAAATCTAGATTTTCCAAGGATTTCATTAGCAACTGATTAAAAATAGATGGACTCTCTGTATACCCTTGAGGGATACGACACCATGCTAAGATACGCTCTTGGAACCTGAACACCAACATTTGTTGGCTTTCTGGATGCAATGGAACAGTAAAGAATGCACTACAAAGATCTATAACTGTATACCATTCTGCATCATACGGAATCTGATATAGAATTACCGCTGGGTTTGGAACAACTGGGCAACATGGAACAACTATTTGGTAAACCTTTCTCAGGTCTTGAACAATCCTGAAAGTTCCGTTTGGCTTTTTAATTCCCATAATCAGTGAATTACATGGACTGCTTTCAATTTCTTTTAGAACACCTTGTTTTATGAATTTGTCAATTACATGTATGACACCTTCAATAACTTCTGCTTTCATTTTATACTGAGGAATGTTTGGATAATCTGCTCCTTGTTTAACTGTTATTTTTACTGGGTCTACATTTTTCATCAGACCCATTACATCTCCAGTTAAATCCCAAATTTTAGCATTGACTGTCTCTTTTAATTTTTCAGGTAGATTATTTTTATCAAATGCAGGAAATAATTTACTTTCTTCTGCTTCAACCATTAACATTGTTAACCTGTAAAGACCATCTTCTTCTTGAGTTTGGAGCTCAATACCATCCGGTGAGCAATATATTTTGCAGTTCATCTTGCAAAGGATGTCCCTTCCTAACAAGTTTACAGGACTGCTGTTACAAACTACAAATCTATGCTTGTCCTTAAATTTACCAATTTCAACTTCAACTGGTTCTGTTAAATCTGTTTTAATTTGTTGATTAGCTACACCAACTACTTGGATTTTGTCACCAGAGAGAGGCAGGTTTTCTAATTCCACTGATCTAACAGTAGAACGGGTAGCACCTGTGTCCACGAGAAAAGTGATTTCTACTAAGCATGGGTGGAAAATTCGTTCCGCTCGCGGATTTTGCAGATTTTCGGTAAATTCGCAATCCGCGAACGCTCGCGAATTTATCGAAAATCTGCAAATTCGCACGCAGCGGATTTTTTTTTCTTGGTGATACAATTTTGCGGCGTGCGGTGTAAGTTCGCAATTGCGAACATGTAGGTGCGGCGGGCAGCAACAATCTCGCACTCGCGAAAATACAAAAATTGCAATTCTGCACAAGAAATCCACTAGCAAGCAGCATAGACCTTCTGAAAATGATGATTTTTATCAGAATAACTCCTCAGGTTGACATTTGCCTGCACTTTTTTGGATTTGAGGCCTTTTTACTTTCTTTGGATCACTTTTGGATTAGAAATCAACTTTCACAAGTAAGCTTGTTTGGGGCATTACAGTTGCTGTAATGCTGTTCTGCAGAAAAACGAGTTTTACAAAAGTGAAAGCATTCAGCAGGTGCAAAAGTTCAAACTCATCATTAGTAACCATTCCCTGTAGTGCTTCCTGACTGGGTCCCCTCCAGAGTTCAGTTGCTAGTTGCAACAATTGTATGACCCTGCTCTGACCCTCACAGCAGGCTCATAGAATAGCTACAAGTAGGCCACAAAGGTCCTGGAAAAAAAATTGCACTGCAACAGAAAGCAAATTACAGATAAGGAAGCAGGTGCCAGACTGGAATTTTAAAACAGTGACACATTAATAAATCAACCCCAAATTAATTCATGTCAGTTGAAGCAGGGCAGGTGTGCTTGCTTTTTCCCCCATACTCTACAGTGATGATGAACCAGAGGGTGGCATTGATGTACCAGAGGGTGGCATGGGTGAAACAGAGGGTGGCAGGGGTGAAACAGAGGGTGTTGGGAACCTGTGATGATTAACCAGACGTAGAAACAACATAATCACGACCGCTGCAAGCCGACATGTAAGTTCGCAATTGCGAACTGGTACAAAACCCTCGCAAACTGGCAGAAATCCTTGCGAACACACAAAAAAAATCCGCAAATTCGCAAGAATTCGCGGATTTTGCGGATTGCGAGTTCGCAAATTTGCAAAATTCGCGAACGCCAGATTCGCAAAATTCACCCATGCTTAATTTCTACATCATTTACTTTACCATTTACAAATGGACCAGACTGATCTACCTCAAGAGTGGCTCCAAGCACACACTCTTCCTCCTCTCTCAGGCACCGTCATAAATAATCCTCAGAATCACTCCCTCCATTATCTTTCATCCAATACTGTTGAGAAACATTTGACACATTCACTCTTGGCGGTCTGTTTAACTGTTCACCTCCGCAGAATCCTGTTTCTGTACTGTATCTCTGCACATTCACACAGTTTGGAAGTGGCGGTTGTGGAATCTGACTTTGCTGATTCACTACCTGTCGCTGTAGCTGTTGCTGCTGATTTATCTCATTCCGCATCTGTGGATTTAATGATGCATTTTTAAAATTTCTGGGCGGATTCTTACATTCGCGCTTCCAGTGTCCTATTTCGCCGCAATTAAAACATGGGAGTTTCTGCTTTAACTCTTCAATATTTCCCATCAATTTTGGCCTATTATAATTACCTTTAAATGTACCTTGATTCTGATGAACATTTTTATTTTCAAGATTTGCTATTTGTTGTTCAGCCACTTTTACCTGAGCCCATATAGCTTTCTCTTTTAGCTTCTTTTGTTTAGCATCTATTTCATCACTGCAGTATTTTGCTTTTCTCAAAATGTCATCTACTGAAAGTGATTGCCAGCCAACTATTCCAGATCTAATCATTTCACCAATTTCAGGTCTTAAGCCATACACAAACCTGTATATGAAGTGACTCAAATCCTTCTCACTCAATTTTTCATAACCACTGTATTGTTTAAATACCAGCAGTAATCTTTCATAGAATGAATGTACTGATTCTTTTGGCTCTTGATTTCTTCTATCTATTTTAACCCAATCTACTTCTTTTGGGGGAATCTTGTTTTTCAACCACACAATTACTTTATCGTATAGATTCATAACATCTACTGAAGGAGCACCTGTTACTCTCTCTCGGGTAGGTTCTTCTTTGGGCCAATATATAGAAATTTTACATTCTGTCCAAAGATCCGATGGGACAACAATGTCAAAGAATCCATCTAGATCAATCCACACTTTGGAAACCTTAACAAATCTGTCTACCTGTCAATACCACTCCACACGTTTTTCTCTCAGCCAAGGAAAATCATTTGTGAACAGCAAAATGTCCTGTCTTGTCCAAGGCACATGCACATACCCTCCTCCTGCAATTTCTCTCACTGGAAACTCATTTTCTCCCTCTCATCTTTCTCTTCTTTCTTCCTCTCTTTTCTTTGTCCATTTTACTCTCCATTTACTTAATTCACCTAATCTTTTTAGAAACACAATTACATCTTTTATATGAGTAATTCCTACTGTGGTATTCATGTTTTCAATGTCTTTTTCAGAGAAATCCACTCTGTAATGTGTCTGCAAGTTTTTCTGTCTACTCAAATCAACTTCTAATTCAGCAGCCATTTCCTCTAATTGATCATACCTGGTTTTCGTTTTCCATTGTATGCTTTTACAAATAAACAATAATTCATCATCCTGATATAACTTCAAACTGTCAGGTCCAATTGTGCCAATAATCAATTCCTCCAAATCTGCTTTCAATTTTGCAACATCGAGTAATTTAAATTCTGGGGTTTGTGGGGTATGCGTTAAATCTATTTTATTTATGCTCTTTTCTGGAGTTCAGAATCAGATTCTGCACCAGTTGGAGTTTTACTTGTCAAACTTTGATTAAAAGTTAAGTCAGGCATCATTGTTTTCTCTCGGTGAATTTCTGATAAATCGGAATAAAATTTTTCAGCCACTTTCTGAATTTCAGCACTTAATGTAACAGTCAAAGCTGAATGTCTAACTTCCATTTGATCAAATACTGGAAGAACAGGTCCAATTGTTACTGGTACTGTTACTGCTTCCATGCTTTTAGTTAACTGCTGTATTAATTCATCTTTTGATCGAAAATATTCTGAGGTATTTAGTATTTCCTCACATCTTTCTGTCCTCATTACATTTCTTGGGGTTTCTATGTTCTCCTGATATATTAGAATGAGTTCTTGTTTCTACTCCTGGGCTGTTTTTACAATATTCGAATTTAATCTGGAAGGTGTCTCATCAATAATTTCTCTAGGAGGAGCACTTGGAGAAGTTCCTGGTCGAATTCTCGGGGAAGACCATGAACAAACTGGTTGATAAGGTGGCGGTTTCGGTTTTGTAATATAAATCTCTTCTAAAACCGCATCTTCGAAATCATTATCTTCATCATTATTATTTTTCTTTTGAGCATTCTTTTGACCAGTAGCCTCACTAAATCTCGCTGGATACAGACCATCACACATGTCTGCACGTCTCCATCGAAGCATTCTATCCTCTTGAGTTTCCCTATTAATGTCTAATCTAGTACCTTTTGTTACACCTCTACTTTCTCGTTCTAATTCAGACATCTCATCCTCCCATTCAGCTAAAGCCTCAAATTGAGTAGGTCTAGGCTTTGGTACAAGAGTCTTCATTTTTTCTCTTAAGTTTTTCAAAACCTTAATGTTAAATGACCCATCTTCCGGCCATGCTAATACACCATCATTTTTGGTATATTCCATCCAATTCTCCATCCAAAGGCAAGTATGATAACCATATTTACCTAACATATAAGCTGCAGGTGTTTTGTACTTATGAAGTAATCTTCCACCTCGCGTTTCAATTTTCTTGTCAGGTTTCAATTTATTTTTCAATTTCTGAAACCATGAAAGCTTCTTTTTCTCTTTCATGTAATAATAATCCATGTTTTTAAACAAAATCGCTTGCTTCGGAATAGATCATAACTATTTCCTTGTTGTTCCGCAAAACCAACCAATCCGTGCGCGAAACTCACTATCAAGCCAATCAGGTTAAGCTTCGTCAGTATTCCACTCAACCAATAGAATTGCTGCTTTCAGGATAAGCCAATCAGCTGCGAGCCTGCCTAGTCACATGAGCCAATCAGTGCGCGAATTCTGTGACGTATGCCTGCCAATCACAGCGCGACACTAGTGAGGTATTCTGCCGCTGCAACTTCTCTGTCCTCGCTCCTCTCTGACACTGACACCTCCTTTACAAAATATTTCCACAGCGCCATTTTTACAAATCTTTTCAATGGAATTCAGTTAGTTACTCCACAAAAACAAACCATTTGACTGTTCCACTAAAATAAAGAGATAGCTTTCCCAGTCATTCAAGTATTCTTTTGCGTGAAATAGACGACGCTATTCTCACAGAATATTCCAATTCATTGATAAAGTAAGGCTACTCTACCCTTCTAACAAGTAATAACACACTTGTTTCTCTCTGAATGCACATATAGTGACAATTCAAAATTTCACTCGATTGTATATTACAAAATCATTTACGCACATTCAAACAGAAGAATCCCTAACTATGCATACATGAATCTCGGTAGGACTTTAACCCACCATAGAAATCCTCACTTGCCAGTAAGATAGATGACGCTTCCTTACCCTTCACACAAGCTTGGATAAATTCTATTACTCTTTTCACAGTGAGTTTTAAAACAGGACAGGTGTCCCTATACTCGAAATCTATGATTTCATAGACAATCCTCACTATACATTTAACCTTACACACTCTAGATCCCTAAACTTGTGTTGTACGTCCACAACACTAGTGATATATGACAATACCACTATTTTGAAACAGAACAAATGCACTGTGCAACTTCACCTGTTACACTACACTTTACTTTGCCGGCAAACCAGGAATTTTCACACTGCTGGAAAAAACCCTTCGACTACATATAACTACTGGACAAACTTAACATGTTTTTGTCATCAATCCTATGTAATTACCATGTAGCATGTCCGTTACCATAGTAACCGTAACTCTGCTACCAAGTTATTGATCCAGCGCTCCTAATGAAAAACTGTCCCCCCAACGCTACCTATCTCCACAATACTCACCATTAATCATGAATCACTTACCAAGGCCCATAAACCAACGAGACAATTTTGAGCAACTGAATCATGTGACCTAATTAATCAGAACTATTCACAAACTATTTACAAATTTATATACAACTGCAGTATATATTTTCTTACCATGGTTTTAAACATGTATCATTTTAATTAAGTCACTAGGCAAATGGATCAACTGATGGTAACTAGACCATGAATAAACAAGACGAGCTTGTCGTTTCAAAATCTAATTTTTATTTACTTTATTATTCAAAGAAAGAGCATTTTCAATTATAAATCTTTATTTTATTAGCAATATGAAAGCAGCATTTTATTAGGAAATGACTTATTAGACTGACATTTTAAAAGCAAATCAGTTAGCATGAATTAAAGCAAATAACAGTTTCCATTCCCTAAATTCTATTTCCCTGTCTAAAACTCGCTCCACCTAAAAAGAATAGTCTTTAAAGACTGCTATCCTTACGTGCGCCAAAGAGTCCAACAGCACACCACGCCCTTCAGGAATCGGAAAGCGAGAAGTGCCCTCCTGACCATGGGGCCAGGTTTTATACCTTTCTAACTAGCTAATCTTCTCAATAATTGTATACTTTCTTTGCCATCCAGAATTCCCATTGCCTGTCTTATGTCAGTCCACATTATGTCATCACCATTTCCAAACCAAGATCGGGCTTTTCTTTAGCCCTATTGTCCTTTGCTTTGGTGTCATTTGGCTTCCTCGAAAGTGTTACATTTCACTCGAGTTACAGTTCATGACTTCCTTGCCTTGGCTAACTTGCCGTTTCCTGTCCTTGAGCCTTTCTCTCCAAAAGCACGTTTAGCACAACTTATTTAACTGCATTTTCTGACAAAACTGTCGACATGTGTTAAATTCAATAAAATAAAGATGAAGAGTCCTTGTTGTAATGTTCATGTAGTATATTTATTCTTGGGATTAGATAGTCAGGTACAGCATTCAAGTAGGAATGTAATATGGTAAGAAACCCCACCGGGAGCAGATAGCTTCCTGCTCAGCCTCCAGGTAACTGATAAATCCCTTGAACAGCAACAGGTAGAATCCTGGATGACATCACAGAGACATGACATAGTCAAGCAGACACTAACACTAAGGAGGGACAAAGAGAGAGGAAGAGCACATAGAGAGAGGAAGAGCAGGATATAACACACCTCCCTCCTTTAATTGAAAAAATGGATAAGATGAAACAGATGGCAGAAGCAGAAAGGCAGAAGACAGAACATCTATGCACCAGAAATAAACCCTTTTCAACAAGATGGAAAGAAGAGGTAATATCAAAGGGGCGTGGGCACAGAGGTTGTACAAGCACCGTAAGCTAACAAAAGAATGTAAGCTTAAATGAAATGAAAACTGAACATCTCAATACAAATGAGCAAAGGTACAGTATGGCTCAGTACCGTAGATAGAAAATGAAATATCAACTCCTCAAATTCGAATATTTTCGATTCCCCCAAAATAAAGCACAATAAAATGAGCCCAACTCCTCAAAGTAAATACATGAACTCCTCTAAACATAGAGCGCAGTAAAAGTGGTTCATGACAAAACGGCTCTTCACAGAAAATGCGCAACTTCTCTATCAATAGAATAAAACTGAGACCATGCAGCTCCTCACAGTAAGTAACAGAAAATCAGCAATAAAACTGAGCCCTGCGGCTCCTGACAGTAAATAGATGAACTCCTCTAACCATAGAGCACTATAAGTGGTTCATCTGAAATGACAATAAAATTGAGCCCCTATGGCTTCTAATAGCAAGCACATGAACACCTCTAACAATAGAGCACTATAAGTGGTTCATAACAGAAATAAACATCAAAATTGAGCATCACTCTAGCTCATCATCACTAAGAATGAAAACAAATTGGAGCACCTCAACATAGTTGAGCACATAAATGACCCCAATAAGCATAACGCCTACAAATCATCACCAAAATGAAAGCAAATGAGCACCTCAACAAAGGTTGAGCACAAACGTGGCTCCAGTAAAGTAGGCAATAATAGAATAAATTATTTTAAAATGTATCACTTGCAAATCCACACAGAAAAGAACATGTGACAGCATACATACATAACCTAGAAACAGAGTTCTAAGCATTGAGCATATGAATAGATATTTAGCATACCACAGTACTTAGAAGAAATGCACTCAAGGGTAAATTACAGCGATAACTACACATTGCATAAATTAGGAAATATGCAAAATTGTTCACAACATCTTAAACATAACAAATCAAAATAATAAAAGTAGTCACCGTTGTCATTTGAATGAAGGGAGACACAAACAGCTCTGTAGAAATGTCCATGGGAAAATGTAAAGAAAATCAAGCAGTACCTTGTTGGAGACCACAATTTTTTTTTCAAGGGAAATAAATAAATAAATAAATCATGAAACAGCAAACACCGGTGAGCGATCTCTCACCCGGGTTACAGATCCAAACGTAGTGTAATGTCAGAAATTAATGGTGTGCAGATCAAGTTCCAATTCTCGAAGTCAGGCATGTAGACAGACTCCCAAATGGAGTAGAGCCAAGCGCTGGCATGTGAATTCCAGCACAGTTTGCAGAGTATGCTCAGGACGTGATTGGCAGAAATAGGCATCAGGTCTCAGCGTAGGCCACATGGCAAGCCAAATAACAAAGTAGAATAGCCGTCTCTTCACTCAAACTGCTAGTGCACAACCTCCAAGGTACCGAAACATGGAGTTCACACAGATTGATGCAGGCAGACTTTAATTTTAATTGCAGGTTGTAACGGTCCCAGTTAGTAGCTCTTTTGTAAACAGGAGACCTTTAAACAGCAGGTTGGCACAAGTTGCGCAGGCAATAAACTGAAGTCACAAAATGAGCTGACAATCTTTTAAACAGCAGATTTCAGAAATAGCACAGGCACACTTTCATTTAAACAGGAGTTTGCAGAAGTAGCACAGGCACACCTAGGACAGACAGCAGCAGCCACGTTACTCACGTAAAATGCTGACTCACTAGATGAAAATAGGGAACCCTTTAAGTTTTCTCTAGTGCCAGATGATATAGTAGTAGTATTACTTCAGCAAAGGTTATTTCAATGCTCTGGGTTGAGACTGTCCGTTGGAACCAGACACCGGTGGGGCACCCAGACGCAGGAAAGTAATTTTAATTGTTTCTCTTCTTGTCTTTGGTTGCAATGATGATCTCTTTAAATTCACTGAAGTTCCTTTTCTTTTAAATGGGTCCTTTTTGACCTCGTCGCCAGTGTTAAATTCAATAAAATAAAGATGAAGAGTCCTTGTTGTAATGTTCATGTAGTATATTTATTCTTGGGATTAGATAGTCAGGTACAGCATTCAAGTAGGAATGTAATATGGTAAGAAACCCCACCGGGAGCAGATAGCTTCCTGCTCAGCCTCCAGGTAACTGATAAATCCCTTGAACAGCAACAGGTAGAATCCTGGATGACATCACAGAGACATGACATAGACAAGCAGACACTAACACTAAGGAGGGACAAAGAGAGAGGAAGAGCACATAGAGAGAGGAAGAGCAGGATATAACAACATGGTAAAAGTTTCCACTTCTGTGCAAGGCTCCTCTCTGGACAAGATTCAAAATGCCATCTTTTTGCAGGCCTTTGGCCTCATTCGGAAACTATTATTCAAACAAACACAAAACATTAATTAATTAAAGAATTGAGACCCATTCTGTTACCCACCCCCTTTGCTAATTAATAACCCGTTAATTTTATGTTACCTAGCTGAGCACACAAAGCTGCATTTTATATCTACCTTCTTCATTTAGGCCGCAAGGATTCTCCACGAGTTTTTGCCACAGAAAAGACATAACATAGGCACACAAAGAAGCACATGCCATTAGTTAAACAGCAGCATTTAATACTGACAAATACAATAGACAAGGTTAGTTTATTATTTTCTTTGCAATTGCAACATAGAGCACATGAGTTAGTCCCTCGTGTTTCTGTGTAAGTGCATTTTAAAACTATGTTGATTAATAATTTTCATCACATGCTTGTTAATACGGTTACAGTTTTATGGAAGTTTAACTTTGCGAATTTGAACAAAATGTCATTCATCACCTCGCTCCATCAAAGGCTACCCCCGTCATTCGGGAGATGCCCTAATACACCCAGTTGGTGAGACTGTGAACTGAGGGTCTCGCACATCCTCATGACTGCCATAGTCATGGACAAAGACAGACTGTACCAGAAGCCCTTAAACTTCACTTTGGGGGACCTATGCCCCATTGGCCACCCAGCCAGATCTTGACTGGGTCATTCGTATGGCTTGTCACACCGTCAGGGATTAATCCCATGATATCAATCTTTTTGGGATGGGTGTAGGGGTGGGTTAGATGCTCTCAACCATGTTTGGAGTTTGGAGTGGGTTTGTTTGTGTTGCACTGTTGTTTCTTTAACCCTCTCAACAGATCATCTGCTTAGCTACACATCATGCCCTTACCCCCTCTCATGGCAGCCTGCCATAGAACTTTCCCAACTATTACCCTGTGCCCCACCACACTAAGCACCATGACCACTACCAGATGCCCCACTTGGAATATTAGACAACTCAATGACCACTCTTACCTTCACAGAGACCACATAAACATTTGCTACCTACAAGAACTTCATTTGACATAGTCCACAGCACAGTGACTGTGCGCACACTGGTGCGAGGAAGCTTGTATATCCCTATACTATTAACTATACCAGAGGGGTTGCAATAATGATGTGCAGAGGTTTTCTATGGCTACTGAAACGTGCCCTATATGATGACAAAGGCACCCTGTTATACTGGCCGCACTCTACGGTCCCAACACTGACAGCTCTGATTTCTCTGAGGTCTAGAGGTTGAATGGCAGCTTGGGCTTGGGAGCCTTTCTCTGGGGACGAGACTTTAACGTGATACTAGTTGACAGACTGGACAGATCAGGCACCTCTAGATGCCCCAGCCTCAATGCTGGGACACAACTCAACACATTCCTACAGGACAACTACCTTGATGATATCTGGCAGATCACACATGAAACCAGCACAGAGGGCACACGTATCACTGCCTTTTATAATGCATGGTCATACATTGACTTCTGACTGTTATCTCGAGATGCCCGATCCAGGACCACCTCCGTGGAGCACCTGCCTCATTCCCTATTAGACCATTCCAACTTCCTCTTGGAGCATGTTTTGCTACTCATGGCCACCCAAGCCTTTATTTGACATCTGCCCCCTGGAGCACTTTAAAAGTGGTCTCTCACAATGAGATCTGTACCGTGATTAGAGAGTACATCAACAACAGCAAGCGATCAGTGACTCCCTCATTGACCATATGGGAGGCTTTCAAAGTAGTTATTCAGGATACATGTATCACAAAACAATCTGGCATCCTAAGAGCTATGCACGAGCAACTTACCAGGTTGGAATCGGATTTACGATCCCTTGAACTAGACTATAACACCTTGTTGCAAGAAGATTTATTGTTCTGCCACCAAATTATCCTTTTTAACTTATTGTTGTATAGAAATGAGATTTTTTGTATTCATAAATGATGATGAAACAAAATGTATGTCGATAAACAATATTGTGCTTTTTTTAAATTGTGTATTTTAACATTGAACATTGGCCTGTAAAATAAACTCTTGTATTTTTGTATCACTTGGTTGTTACACTAAGTTGCTTTTTAAGACACGCAGAATAAGAAATACTATAGAGAAATATTGCCTAGGAATTTATTTTACATTGTGTATTGCCCTGTCCTAGGAATCATATTCCCATTTTACCAGGGGGTCCTTGTTACTCACATGAGACCTAGTTTCAAAGTCATCCTGTGCCCTGGGCACCCCTCCAACTTTTTGCTAACTGATGCTTGTGGTAACTGATTTTCACTGACCCTGGGCCTCTGCCTAACCAGGCCCAGGGCCAGTGCTAAGCTGAAAGGAAAACATTAGAATACGGATAAAACACCTAACATACACTAGGGTACACTATGGTGTGGTGGGGTACCCTTTAATTGACATGCCATACCCCATAAGGCCATAGTATATAATAGGGCAGGGGATTGAAACTACCTAGAAGTCCCCAGTACCCTGGGGCATGGCAGTTTAGAGGCCAGCAGCTTTTCCTGCACTTGCATGTGTGCACTGCTGAAGCCTGAGGTCAGTTTAAAAACAGCCCTGGTTGCCAGGACTGCTTTAAAAAAATTAAATTGTGCCCAAACTCAATTTTGGTGGTTGGGGCACCTAAAAATGGAAACGCTACAATGTTTTGGCATATGAGGGACCACTAGGGTCTCCTCAAGGTATCCCAGGGGTGGGGGGTCAGTTATCTATAATGTACACCCTTATAAAATGAGTTTTATATGCCTGGGTAAAGTGAAATTTCACATTTAAATCTCCACATTATGTTAAAGTGATGCTCAAATTCGACTTTGATGCTAGGAGCACTGGATAAGGAGGATCTGCAATATTTCTGCAGATTCAGAACGCCTAAAGTCTCCCCTTGTTGCACAAGGGGTGGGGGTCCTGTAGAAATTAGGGAAATACTTATAAGATATTTTTTTATAAGCCCTGTTGCTAGAAAAAATGCGCCAAGTCATTTTCCCCATTACAAATTCCATGGACAGTAGGTTAACATGGTAAGACGTTATTGATTAATAACTATTGGTAGGAAAGGACTAGCCTGACCAGTCAAAGACTTCCCAGAATGGTACAGTAAATTCAACAATATCATATTGTTGAATTTCTCCTAAAGTGTACATACAAGAAATTATAAGACTTTCTTGTTTGTAAGTCCAAATTCAGCCTTCCAGTGGTCTGCCCTGATTGGTCAGAGTTAAGTGAATTAGCCAGGCTGCTTTGAAGAGGTGATAAAGAACCCCTGGGGTTAACTGCCTCTGCTGGCAGGGCAGTGTGTTGTTCAATAGGAATGCCAGGCCAGGGGGAGGAGTCATAAACCATGGTCTTCAAAGTCAGAGAGGGAGGCCAGGGTATCAGTTACACTTTACACTCCTGAGAGTCGGGCTAGGCTTAAGGAAGGTATGTGCAGATGGTAGGGGGAAAGTCTATGGAAATAAGCTGTCCCGGGGGTGTTTAGCCAGCTCTTACTTCCTTGCTGGAAAATCAGCCATTAAGGATTTGTAAGATTTGATGCACTCTGGGACAAAATAATACCACACTCTACAGGATGTGGTCAAAACTATGAGGAGTAATCCTGCTCTCATTGGTCAGAAGGGACCTGTTGCTTGACCCACAGTATTTTGAATACATATCTGAGAGGGGCAGAGCCCTCCAGATCTGTTGCTTGAAACTTACTGAAGCATGAAGTGCCCTGCTGAGAAGATTTTGCTGTGCAAGGAACTCTAAGGCCTGACCTCTGAAGACTGCACCATCTGTAACAACAGTCCTGTGGATTATCTTGCCAGAAAAGAACGAAAGAGTGGACTCCCTGAAAGCTACAGGTTAAAAGAGCTCAACTGGAACATTACCTACTAAATCTACACCTTGGAGACCCATCATTGGATTTGCAAGGGTTTTGTACCAGTGGATTGTGGGAACTGAAGTCCTCAACTTTCGAGGACCATCTTGGAGCTTTCAGACCCTTGGAGTAAGTTTGAAACACTTTGGGACCTCTTGAAGAACTTCAGGAAGAAGTTCAAGAAGTTTGGAGAAGTTTGGACCAACTTTGAAAAAAAGCTCCATAGAGGGACCGATTCAAGCTTGCCGCCTGCCTTCAACTGCGAGCTGGCCAAGCTACCCAGGTTCGTCCTGCTAAAGGCTCCATAACTGCAACTTCCAGAGATTGACTGGGACTAGAGAAAATCTGAAGCCGGAGAACCCTCACCGGATCCTGCTACATGAGGGGCATCGAGAGACCCCATGGGAAAACACTCCAGAAAAGTTTCTAAGTCCGCTCATAGAAGAGTCGACCGGGAGCAACCGCGAGAGACAAGCCGCCTGTCTTCCATCTCATGTGGGCCTGGATTCCTGGGTTGTCCCGCTGAAGCAAACTTGAAATATTTCCTAAGTCCACTCCAGGGAAGTTGACCGGGACCTCGTCACAAGTGAAGCCGGCGAACCCTCACCGAATCTGGACTGGCTGGGAGCTTCAAGGGCCTCGAGAGAAAAAGCTCCAGAAAAGTTTCTAAGTGTGAAGGTAGAAACTGAGCCAGGACCTCCCGGGGCTGTAGCTGCTCAGGGCTCCATCAAGCCTGGCCTGAAACTTTGACTTTTCCCCGGTCTATTGCAAGCAGGTATCGCAATATTGTGCTATAATATTCTAAGTGCTATATTTTAATAAATCTTTGAAAATTCATATCTCTGTTTCCCTACATTGGATTTTTGTCGTTTTGGTGTCATTTTAAAGATAGAAGTATGTTCTAATTTTATAAATTGGTGTTGGATTTTTATTATGTGTTGTGTCTTAATTATTTACTGAAATTGTGTTTTTAAATGCTTTACATACGTGTATTTGAAGTCAAGCCTGTCTGCTCACAGCCACGTTACCAAGGGTTGAGCATAGGAATAATTTTCTAAGACCTATGCTGAGTCCTATCATGTGTTAGTGGCCTTATTGCCAGTGACTGACCTAAATTTGCCCCTACCAATAACTCACTTTCCAACACACCTCAAAAGGCGCTTGGCTACTATTCAGGCAAAAATAACAGAATTAGATGCAGACGCAGCATGTGAGCCAAAATACCTCAACCGTTAGGCAATGGCACAAATATAAGGGAAGGGAGACCACCCGGCAAGACACTAGCTGGAATGCTCTTAAATCCTCAGGCGTCCTGCTAGGTTGTGGTGCTTCTGGATGAAGGAAAGGACGCCAGTCCACTCCCACAGGGTTCTTGAACACGATTGTGTCCTTCTATTTCAAGCCTAATGAAGCAATGCTGGTACAAGCAGCAGAGAAGCAGGTTGCTTACTTAACCCCTTGGACGCTCATGACGAGCTCAGCTCGTCATGATGTACACCTCCATACACTCATGACGAGCTGAGCTCGTCATGAACAATGGGAATCCAGAAAAGTCAGCATCCAGGAGAATTAGCTGTAGCATTCAAGGTGTTAAACTCCATCCAGCTGCTGTGGCTGGACCAAGCTCACTTGTTGTATCTAGACTCTCTATTTATTGTGGAGGAGATTATACAAGTCTTAAAAACCTTGCACGCAATAAATGGCCAGAGCTGGATGGACTGACTACCTTCTTTTATAAGGAATGTATTCCCATACTAGCCCCCCACTTATTACAAATGTATGAGGAATCTCTTAAGATCAGGATATTACCACCATCCCTGGAAGAGGCAGTCATAGTGTTGCTTCTCAAACTGGATAAGCCAGCAGACCGCTGCGACTCCTACCGGCCTCTCTCTATGATCAATGTGGATGATAAAATATTCATCTAACAGCTAGCGAAATACTTCCTCCCGATGCCTACTATAGTGTGACCGGATCAGTCTGGATTTATTCTGGGTCAGTTTTCCTCCCACAACCATACCACAATATTCGCCCTCAGGCACACTTTAGACACTCAACTTGCTGCTGTAATACTGGATGCCACAAAGTCCTTTAATTCCCCAGAATTGCCATATTTATTTTCACTATTGGTGTGACGCGGTCTTAGTCTTCAATTCATCCACCAGATCTGACTCCTCCACACTTCCTCTATTGCCCGTCACTGACTCAATAGAATATTGGCTAAACCTTTCCTGATCACACAGGGAGACACCAAGGATGGTCACTATCTCCAATCTTATTCGCTGTGGTGATAGAATCCCTGTCCACCCGGCTGCGGCAGCACCACAACCACCGGGGCCTAGGCTGCATGACCAGAGGCCTGGTGGTGTCATTGTATGTCAATGTATGTGTCAATGACTCTCTGCATTCTCCAGCCTCAGGAGATGCTAGCCCTGGTTATCTGTGAGGTCACATGCTTTGGAGGATACTTCGGAATCCAACTCAACTGGGCCAAGGCCACTTTTTATCCCCTCACTTACTGCACACAGCCCTTTCCCTCCACCTATCCACTGCAGTGTGCCTCTGACCTGGTTCTCTACCTGGGCATCTGGCTAAGCTGAGGGCCAGGTAAACTCTGGAAGACTAATTACTGCCCCGGCATGGCTGGAGGACAAGGTTCCAGTATGGTCTTGCCTACCACTGTCAATGACTGGTTGGATATCCATTGCAAAAATGGTTCTACTACCTTAGTTAATGTATCAGCTTCTAAACATACCTCTCCTACTTAATCAATCAATCAATCAATCAATCAGGGAATTGTAAGCGCACTATTCATCCGTGAGGGTCTCAAGGTGCGGGGAGAAAACTCACGGCTCACGTCTAGCTGTCGCTGCGATTGAACCTTGTTGCACTGATCTGGACTGGTAGGCATCCCATGATTTCCTGGGAAATTCTCACTCTACCTCTTGAACAACTGGATTGGGCACACCAATATAGCCCTATGTGCACTCTGTGCTCAGGCGCAAAACATTAATTTTTGGCTCAAGCTCACACAATTTCAACCACACATGGCTCTCTATACACAGCGCTATATGTACCCTAAAAACCACCGCAAATCAAGATAGACACAGAGGAGTGTATGCGCGGGGTGTGGTATGGCATGAGACGGTGTTCCAGGCACCGCTTCCTGTACACACCCTCCAGACCCATTGGGTGCAACCCCTTCCTACTGCCCCTAAGGGACGAAGGTATCTGGTTGAGGACACAGCTCATGAACCTTGCTGACCTATACCCAAAAGATCACTTTATACCCCAGTTTAGGGCACTGACACCATACAGCCAACACCACTTGATATTCTTCGTTACTACCAACTTCAAGCTACCTGCCCCATGATACACGACACCTTCCCTGTCACTTCTCCTAATCTACATGCTTTAGAATGCATACTCACCAACCACTCCCCACACAAATGAGTTACTCACCTCTACTATATTATGCAAGCCAAGGCACCCTTCTGGACACTAGTGACACACGTTGTCTGATAGAATGACACTGACCCCCCATTACAGATGCCCAATGGTCCTACTGCTGCGGTCAGTCGAAGACCCTCTCCCCCAACTTCAGACTGTGGCTCATACACTTCAAATCTCTTCACAGATTATACCACACCCCAATGCAGCTCCACCGCATGGGCTTGGCAGCGGATGTGCATTGACGTCACTGAGCTGCACCCAAGGCCTCCTTCTTACACCTTGCATGAGAGTGCCTGTGAGTGGTGGTCTTCTGGGTTGGGGTGTTCTCTTCCATACATACAATTACCGGCCACTCTGCAACACGGACTCTCATGATCGGTCTCCTGGAATATGTCAGAGATTTTCCCATGGCCATTGCCACCTCCCCACCATGCTCCTTCTCCTGACCTAACACCATGTTGCCATGAACTGGGGAAGACAGCCTGTCCACACCACAGGGGCAAGGTTGCAAGACGCAACATTCTATAAGGAGAACTGTCCAGCTTTTGGGAAACTCATACCACCACGGTTTGGCCCCAAAGACATCTGGGAACCTCTATCTACCTTTCTACGCCAAAGAGACACATCCTTCCCACCTGAGTATGAAACCTACCCTGCCACTTCCCAGGGCCTGAAAACGCCTACTGGTGGGCCATACTTAACCCCGCTCATCCACACTTTACTGTTTGACACACGGAGGCTGGAAGACCAGTGGCTATGCGCCCAACTGACGGGTGGTCAGAACATTGTATATATCCTCTATGGGAAGTGCTATGTTGCTATTGCAGTAGTAGTGGTCCTCCATGGAAGGGTTCATGTGGTGTACATCACTGTACTTTGCTTGTCTTAGACCACACCCTCCTCCCTCCTGCCCCCTCTTTCTTAGATAATGTTGAGTACTGTTGGTTAATATCAAATACCAATTAAGAAGTATAAAAAGTGCATGAATACAGATACATACATAGTTACAATATAGATGTATTATTCAAACTAATACATTTTCAGTTATAAACTAAATGAAAGTGTTATTCGAAACACACAAATGCAGATATTTGTGAGAACTGAAACTTTTTATTACTGTTACTTGTTATTACTAGAAAGAAAACATTAATAAGCACACTCATTTAAATGTTGAGATTACACAGTAAATGCAAGTGCAATCTCAACATTTAAATGAGATCAAGTGCACTACATTGCATTAATGATGTTATATCACACAAGTACATGAGGCCGTACGTAAATATATATGTGGCCTAGTCAAACATGTAAGGGTCGAGCTAGAATTATGCTGTACAGTCCCCCTCTCCTGATGGTGAATCAAGAAATTACAGACTATAATCTAATGTTATCAGACGCACCTTCTAAAACCTTGTGGTCTTGAGAGCATCTTTTGTATAGAATCATCCAAACGTTTCATGTCATCATCATATTTACTCTGACACTCCTCTAACTCTAGATCTACTCTTTCCCTCTTCACTGCCCTTCTAATTTGTGCATACTTGTATCACTGAAAGATCATGAATAGGAACATAACACAAAGAACAATTATCAAAATGGGTTTCAAGATGGCACCCAGAATTCCACTTCCCAGGTATTTTGCCTACAGCAGACAATCCATTCACAAAGGCTTCCCAAGCTTCTTTCACTTCTAAATCTTTTGTCAACACAGGTATGTTCTGAATATATTTCTCCAGATCCTGACTTTCGTCTGGTATATAAGTACAGCATTGCTGAACTAATAGCATCCAGCAAACCCTGCCCTCTTTGGTGATTAAATGGTCCAACACAAGTCAGTTTTGTAAAACCATAGACCTTATCACAACCATCTCAGTATTTACAAGCAATAAATATTTTCAGTGCTAGTAGCCAGTTTATTCACTATTGTAGACTGCTTTTTAATTTTTAGATCATTCAGGTTTTCACCTCTTCTAGTTCTAGATTGCATTTCCCATACAGTATCATTGAAATGTTCCACTGGGTAAACCCTTGGAAAAACTATACTAAAATAACATGTACCATCCCATCCATTGGGCAATTTAAAATATGCATACTGTCTACAAATAAAGTATACTCCAGGAATCACAGGACCCTGTCCTTCTAAGAAAAGGTCATACTTCCCTCGAAAATATGTTCACATTAACTCTGTCCAAAATATAACAGGCCGATATAACTTTGGTTAACTTGTATACACAGCTTTCCCTTATGTTGCCAATCTAAGGTCAAGGAAGGTGAATTTATTTCCACCTGATGTTCAATTTCCTCACTATTCCACCTGTGGTGTCTTTTAAGATCTTTATTAGTTTAGGATTCAAACTCGCGATCTCTCCTCCAATTTTCCACTAAATTCAAGAATTTCTCCTCCACATCTGACATGGAACAAGACAAATTATGTCTGTGTGCATATGCAATAGCTAGTGACTTAAGAGATGCAAAGTATTTGCCTGAGATCTTTGAACCTTTAAATAAGGATGCTTATACAAATGTTTGAACTTAGAAACTGCTGAAAGGACTAAACTATACTTCGACAAATAATATTGAAAACTATCCTGTCTACAGAATAGGCTCAGTAGAATGCTGCAAGAAATTCCATGTGCTAAAGGAATATGGTGGTAGGTTACTACCCTCTGCAACAGAAGGTGGCAACTCAGTGTGCATGTAACAATCTCTCACATCCATAGTGCCAATGTATTCATAAAGCAATCTAAAATAAGCGTTTGAACCATAATCGGTCTGTGATAGATCTGTGTGCAGTTTGCTAACCCCCGCAACTGTAGGCTACTGTCAGCAGGGTGTGGTCTAATCTCTACAACAGTAGACTTAACTTCTACTGACTTATATGTAACTGGATATAACCCTATAAGCACAATGACGAATACTACACCTATTACTGTCCCTGCTGTAATGCGTCTATGCTTATTTGTATTAGAATTGGCTTTCATTTCTTCATTGGAACTTAAACATTGGGTGGAATGTAGCAGCTCCATAGACTTCTCAATAGGTTTTCATTTGTGAAAGCTTCAAAGCCACATTCAATTGATATGAAATTAAATTATGTGCAGTCTATGTGAGTCTTCCTTAGCCACACTCTGGGGTCAATTCAAATTCGGGAAAAACCGCTCCGAATAGCCGTTCAGAGCGTTTTTCCCGTACGGATCGTACCCTGCAACGTCCCCCGTACGTACGACGAAGTACGATTCGTACCAGGAGCCGTACTCCGTACAAGTTGTACAGAGACCGTACGACTCTAATCTCCGTACCATTCTCCCTCGGAACCCGCTGTACGCGGCACCGTATGACCCTTTTTCTACGGGAGCTGAAAACAACCGTAAAAGCAGAGATCGCGCCGAAACAGATACGGAAATGCCCGCCCTGGGTACGGTGCGTACCCCCCATGATCACAGGGGTACGCACCGTACCCCTGCGATCATGGGGTGTACGAGCCTTACCCCATGTACGATTGGTGTATGAGCCGTACCCCATGTACGATCGGTGTATGAGCCGTACCCCATGTACGATCGGTGTACGGGCCGTACCCCATGTACTATTGGTGTACGTGCCGTACCCCACGTACGATCGGTGTACGAACCTTACCCCATGTACAATCAGTGTACGAGCCATACCCCATGGGGTACGGCTCGTACACTGATCGTCGGGTTGTACGGCATGTGTACGAGTCGTACGGCATGTGTACGAGTCGTACGGTTCACGGTTTCAGCCTTGCAATACGTATGGATTGCGACGATTCGGACGGATTCACGGAATACGGATCATACTACGTGACTCGGACGGACAGGTACGATTCGTACGGAGAGGGCTCCGGATACAAATCGTACGGACGTTTTTTTCCCGAATCAGAATCGACCCCTCTGTGTTCTTCTAATGGACAACCTTAAGCTCTTTCACCTACCTAGGGTCTCGGTTCTCTTCTTTCTTCCCTACACAGTCTATTTAAATGTCTCTAAAAATGAACGGCTCAAGTTCACTGACAATCAGTTCCAGAACGAAGTGTTGCAGTTCATCAACTAGCACAGGGAACTCATTTGCATCCAGAAAAGGAAACTTAGCCACATCCAGAATAAGATGTCTCGAGGCACTAAATTTCACTAACAAAGGAAATTAAACGGAAAATCAAACAGAAGATCAAGTTCCAGAAGTTTTAGTTGAATTCTCACATTGAATCCAGAATTTCCAGAACTCTTTCTCCCTGTTATTTGCATGAAAATAAGCCAGTTCATGGGAAGAGTACCGTTAACAAGGCACTCTTGCTTACTTTGACATTATGAGTGTAATACCACCTCCTTCTCTGTCACTCAAATCGGAATCTTCAGTATTATTTATTTTTATTTTATTTTAAACATTTGTATAGCGCGGCTGACACCTTGCAGGTTTCCTGGCGCTTAGCAAATACTCTAGACTAAAGGGAACTGGCGGAGAGAGAGCAACTAAGGGTTAGGTATTTTAAGGGAATAACCAGGTTTTGATATGTTTCCGAAAGGGGAGGAGTTGTGGGATTTGACGGATTTCGAGAGGCATACTGTTCCACAGCTTAGCCGCTGCGACTCGGAAAGATCTGCCCCCCGTCCTGACCTTGTTGTATCTGGGAACAATTACCAGGCAGGCAGAGGCAGAGCGTAGGGTTCTGGTGGGGGTATACCAAGTAAACATGGCCTGCAGAGGTTTGGGTCCAACTCCGTGGAGCGCTTTAAAGACGAGGCAAAGAGTCTTGAACGCCACTCGTTGCCTGAGTGGGAGCCAATGTAGCTCGGCTAAGGCCGCTGTGGCTGAGGATCTTCTGGTCCAACCAAGAACTAACTTGGCTGCGGCCGACTGAACTCTTTGGAGTCGGTCCAGTAGAGCAACTGGGGACTCGAGTAGCAGCGCGTTGCAGTAGTCCAGGCGGCTGAGAATGGTGCACCTGACTATCTGCTCTCGGGCTTGTACTGGGAGGAGTGGCATAATTTTGCGCAGGGAGCGCAGGAGAGCTGAGCAGGTTCCCACAGTTTTTGCCACTTGTGTTTCTGTGCTCAGTTTATTATTCAGTGTGGCCCCAAGGTTGCGGACTGACGTGACTGGCAGAGGTTTATCTGGTGTTTCCGGAGGCCAGAAATCGCAGGGGAACTGGCGAGGTATTCGACTTCCCGCGCAATACAACACCTCCGTTTTAGAAGAGTTGAACTGCAAGGAGTTCTTGTGCAACCACCCAGCCGTCTCCCTTAGGCAGTCATGAAAGGCTGCAAGGGGGGTAGAGTCTTCTCCCTCCCAGGAGAAGATGAGCTGGGTGTCGTCCGCATAGTTAATTGTTTTGAGTCCATGGGCCTTTATTAACGTGATCAGGGGTTTTAGGTACACGTTAAAAAGGATGGGGCTGATGGAGGAGCCCTGAGGGACCCCGTGGGGGACATGGGAGAAGGTGGATTGAAAAGGGGGGAGGGACACAGCCTGCCTCCTGTCCCGTAGATAGGAGTGGAACCAGTACCCTCCAGAATGACTGGTAGGTCACCCTCTCCTGTCTTCTCAGACAATGTTCCCCTGCAGTCACTTGCAGATCTATGGCACTATGCCCTTTGTTGGGGTGCGAGTCTGGCTCAGTCACAACCACAGGACTATTCCTTTCATTTCCAGGTTCAACAACCAATGCTCCAGGACCCCCCTCAGGCTGAACAAGTGCTGTTTCAGAATATTGCTGGTCCCCTAAAGCTTGACTAAGCTGCACCCTTTGCCTCTCCACCATCACAGGCGCTTCTGGGAGAAGTGTCGTTATATAATCAAAAGGACACAGAACTCATCAAGTGTGGGCAGAGTGCACCCAGTTAGGGAGGTCTCTGCATTTCCAGCAGTCGTGGTGATAAGATTGGAATGGCCCATGCCAACAAGGCTCCAGGCAATTCTTTCACAAGTGTTTTTTCACTTGTGAAGTCACTGGAGCGGAGGGCATGGCACTGCTCCTGGTAAGATGGGGCTGTGGTGGCTTCAACCTGAAGAGATACAGAACACACCACATCAGCCAGTCCTTTGCAGTAATCAAGTATTAGATCATAAGTAATGTTCACATGTGCATTTTCATTGCCCTGTCCATGATGATCTCATGTGGGGACAATCCTGTCCTGCTGTTAGGTTTGCTGCAGAGACTCATCACCACAAGCGGCAGAGCATTAGGTAATTTCAAGGATGTAGAAGCACACACATTTTCAAGTCTGGATTTCAAAGTCCCATTGACCTGTCGACCAGACCCAAATCCTCAGGTCTGTAGCTACAATGCAATTTCTGTTCAAATTGTAAAGCAGAGCAGATACATCCTCAGGATTTCGTTATTGATGTGCACGCCTCACTCAGATTCTAAAGAAGTCGGGCAGCCAGATCTGGGTATAAACTCCCTCAACAAAGCTTTTCCACTGTGAGACGATCGCCTTCATGTGGGATATGCCTCAACCGGTAGTGAAAAAACACACACCACAAACATGCATACCTCAATCCATTGTACACAGGCATCTAAATGAAATCCATCTGCATCCTCTTGAAAGGACTGCCCAACCTTCCTATGTGACTCAGTGTAACTGCAATCCTTTTCTCCACATTATTCTGTTGACACACAACACATCTGTGGCACGATGCCTCAGCCATCAAATGAAACCTTGGCTAGAATCAAGTTTGGCTTAACAACAGGACCGCCGTGTTCCTTCCCACATGGCTAGGACCATGATCGTTCCTAGCCATCTGGGGTAAAAGACTGTTTGGCAACACTGGTCTCACATCTGCTGAAACCCAAATCTCATCCTCATCTCTCTTAATACAACCTTCTTTGACCCAACTCTGCTGCTCTGCCTCTGACACTTCTTCTGCAAACTCTTAATTTCATCTCAAGTCTCATCTGTAGTTAACAAAATGTTGTAGTTGGTCTTGTCTGTTCCTTCAATTGTATACTCTCATTTAAAGGTACATCCATTGTAAGCACAGCATTTGGGCATAATCATCTCCCTTACAATGTGTTGCACACTTAACAACGGCAATTTGATTAGCGATCTGCAATGCTTCAAGGAGTTTTCTGACTTGCTCCCCATTCCAAGTGGGCGAGCCAGAGGACATCATAAACCCCCTCTGGGACCGTATTGCTCCAAAATTATGAACAACAGCAAAGCCCTACTGACTATCAGTGAAAATGGTCTCTCTCTGCTGGTCTGAGACATAACATGCTCTAGTAAGAGCAGTCAATTCAGCCACTTGTGCTGAAAACATTCCCTGGAGCCTCGATGCTTCTACCACTCCTGAAATTGTACAGACTTCATAAGCAGCTTGTAAATTTCCTTCATGGCCTCACATACATGAGCCATATACAAACAATAAAAAATCAGGGGGCATATTACCAAGCAATAGCGATAATTATCGCTATTGCTTGGTTAGAGACAAAAATTTACCGCTGAGCTGCGGCGATTTTTATCGCAGATAAACCTTGGTATTACCAAGGTTTTTTGCAAATGCGATAAAAATCGACCGCAATGCGTGAATATCGCTGAAAAGTCAGCGATATTCATGCATTACCGAGCTAATGCTCTTAGCCATGTTATCCACCTCCCATTGGATAACATGGCTAAGAACTGCTCAGGGCAGGTGTTAGCTTTTGGAGATATTCGTGCTTAGCGCGAATATCTCCAAAAGTTGGTAATATTAGATAGCGATGTTAGCGACTGTTTCCAGTTGCTAACATCTTGGCACACCCACTTTGCATGTCATTAGTGATAAATATCACTGACATGCAAAGTGGGGCCCAAGATGGTCTCTATCTCCTACTAGCTGTCGCTAACTGGTGTTAGCGACAGCTAGGTAATAGGGAGATAATTTTATCTCCGCTTTCTTGGCTTTTAAAGCCAAAAAAGCAGAGATAAACCCCCTTGATAATATGCCCCCAGATTCAGGCAATGGCTCAACTAGTATATCTGTTCTTCGATTGGTGCACAGTTCAATGGCATCGAGATAGCCACGCTGCACTTCCTTTTCATCATTGGCAATTCAGGAAGAGGCAACAGTGGCAGGATTCAAACCAATCGGGTCAGGTGGCTGTTTGTCAAATGATGTGTGCAAGTACGCGTCTACAGTATTTCCACAGAGAGAGGCATGTACACCATTAAAAGATAACCCATGAAAATACCTTTATATCTCTCTATGCGAACTCCCACGGGCGCCACAGATTTAGGACATCTGGGCAAAGCCGCCGCTACTGTATCTAAGGTAGCCGAAAAGTACACCACAGGTCTTTAAGCCCTTCCATGTGTTTGTGTAAGTACTGAGAGAGCACTGCAAAAAAGCAAAAACACTTTGTTCTAATCAGGCATTCTTAATGCCGGGGAACGGCAGAGTCTTTCTCTCAACTATAGGAAGGCATCACAATAATCATTGTCCCTATGCACCAGATCTGAAACATCCTTGTTTGTCAGGCTCTGTAAAGGCTTGGCTACTAAGGAAAAATTGGATATCCATGGGTAACAGTAGCCCACTATCCTCAAGAACATTCTGCCCTATTTCTGTGTGTTTGGAGGTTTCATTTTCAAAATCACCAAGATTCTCTCCTGCGGCACCTTTCTGACTCCTTTCTCAATATCTCAATATAATAACCAAGATACAAGACTTCCTTCAAACAGTACTGCCATTTGTTGCTGGACACCTTATATCCATCTCAGCCAAGTAGTTAAGCAATAGTGTCAGTTTTGCAAGCTTTCTGAGTATTTGACGCAACCAGCAGGTCATCAATATACTATACTAAGACAGAGTTGCAGGGTATAAACAAAGACTCTAAATTCTTGTTAAGGATTGGGCAAAAAATGGAAGGGGTCTCCATATACCCTTGTGGGACACAGCACCATGCCAAAACAGGGTTGCTGGTCCTAAACGCAAAGAGGGACTGACTATTCCTATTCAAGGGTATAGAGAAGAAAGTCTGACACAAATAGATGACAGAGAACTAATAAGCCTTACATGGAATCCAAAACAAGATCATGGCAGGATTCGGTGCCAAGGGACGACAAGGAATCACAATATGCTTCATCTTGTGAAGGTTTTGCACTATGCAATACTTACCGCTAGGCTTCTGCAGGCCCATGACCGGTGAATTACATAGACTCCCCATAATCTCTTTGAAAATGCCTAGTTGAATCATTGTCAAGATCACTGGAGTTATTCTGGCAATCGTTTCAGGGGTCAGATTATATTGTGGTGTTCTGGGATATTCTATTTTTGGCTATATCTGTAAAGGAACAGGCTCAACTCCTTTAATGGGTCCAATGTCCTTTCCTGAAAAGTCCTAAACCTCGGACCATACAGTGTCTTTAAGCTCCAAGGGTAATTCTTCATTTGTCATCATAGGGTATAGGGCAACAACTTGATTTTGAAAAATCATTTTAAAAGCAAAATCCTTCTCATGGGTCTGAAACTCCACACCTCTCAATGTGCAGTAAATGGTGCAATTCAGCTTGCACAAACAAGTCTCCTCCTAACAAACTCACAGGGCTTGATCACAGACAACAAATTGGGGGTTATCCTCAATTTGTCCCATATTTACAGGGACATCCTCAGTAATGGGATTCCTGGTTTGTTGATTAGCAACTCCAACAACCTGGAAACTTCTTCCAGAGAGGGGTATGTCTGGAACTTCCACTGTTTGTTCATTAGAACAGGTAGTGACGGTATCAACCAAGAATGATACAGTGGGGCCATTTACCTCAACATATATATATGGGCCACTCTGGTCTACATCTAAGACCGAGCCAAGCACGTAATTATCCTCCCACCTCAGGCACCACCAGGTGGCTGACTGGATCCAAACTTCGCAATGACTTCAAATATAGGATATTGCTGATAAGGAATGTTACCCTGGAAAGAATTCTGATTCAGATACAGAACTTTATTCATAACAAATCTGGGACCATTGTTGTGGCATAAGACTTTGTGGAACTTCTATTACTGGGACTTGCGGAGCATTGAGATTTTGAGACCTCGATTCTGTGACTCCATACAACTAATGTTCTGAGACTGTGTAAACCCTAGATTCCGACCTTGATTTACTGGATTAAGACAACATTCCCACTTCCAATACCCCAGTCAATTACAGTAGTGGCATGAGTTAGACTTTTTCAATGTGGCTACATCATTTCCAGTACTTGGATCAAAAGAGATACCTCAACCCCTACCTTGGGACTGAAAACCACCTCCACCTTGTATAGTCGGAGCCCCCTACGGGTACACACCCTGCATAGGAGGTGCTATTCCCAACAAATGGAGGACCGTGACTTTCCCTCTGAGCAGCTTTCATCTGTGCTACCATGAGTTTCTCCTTTAATTTTGTCTGCCTCATGTCCACCTCATCACTGCAATACTTAGTATAACACAAGATCTCATCAACTGACTTATTCTGCCAACAAATCAATTGCTGCTGTCATCATGTTATTCTCTGGTCTCAATGCTGTCACAAACCTAGACATAAAATGTCCCATGTCCTTGGGCTCCAACATTCCGAATCCACTATACTCTTTGAACGCCTGCAACACCTCATAATATGCATGAATTGTCTCTTTCGGTTCTTGGGTGGTACGGTCAATCTTGAACCAGTCTACATCTTGGGGTGACACTTTAGAATTTAACCACCTCATCACCTGGTTGTACTTTGTCATTACTATGTGTGATGGACCATTATTCAAAGGGTCCGTTACTGGCTCTCTCTTGTATCATTCTGTAGCTATCTCACATACTTTGCACAAATCACTTGGAACCACAATATCAAATATAGTATTCAAATTGGTCCACAAAACCTATGACATTTTTACATACCGTTCAACTTGTTTGTGCCTTTCCAGGAAAATCATGTGTGAATGGTGCAAGATCACTCCTCCTTCAAGGCACATGAACATAACCCCCTCTAAGTACCGTTCATAAAGGGAAGCTGGTGGCTCCAGCTCCGCTCTCTCCAGAAGGAGACGGTTCCCCCATTGACCTTTTGGGACTTTTCATTTGTGCCCATTTGACTTTCCACTTATCCCACACATTCCAAATCCAGATGCTAAGAATTAATTCCCGAATTTGCATTTTCAACTCTGGTATTCTCATATTTTCTAAGTCTTGATCACAAAAACAGAGACGGTGGCTCTTCTGTAGAGCCTTTGTTCTTTTCAACTCAACTTCCTTCATATTTATGAGCTTTTTCAGATAATTTATCATGAGCTTGTCTCGCTCTCCTAGTAACATCCTTGCTTATAAAAAAATAGCTTATTTTGTTGATAAGTGTCCTTTTAAGTCAATTCAAGACTTCAGGACTTCCACTTATCATCTCGTCTAATTCAAGTTTTAATTTAGCTACATCCACCAAATTCACTTTCAATGATGACTTGATCTTTTCTTGACTTATTTCTGTACTTCCGCTTTTATTCTAAGTGGCATTAAGAACCTTCAGCAATTTGCCTAACTCCTGAGCATCAAGTCTATGTGTCCCCCTGGAGTTCTTTGGTACTGATTCTTCTTTAGCGGTGCTACCATGCACATTCAGAGGTGGCTCCCAGGAGGACGAACCCAAATCTGGCAACCCCCGAAATTACCTCAAAGGTCTAAATCTGGTCTCATTCGCTGTTAGGTCTGCACTTGCACCACAATGGGAGCTTGCATCGATTGGGACCAAGGGAATAAACTTCACATTCAAACTTGTAGGAGCCTTGTCTGCGAATCTCGACTCAGTTGGAACAGCAACATTATGTGTAAAACTCCCTGTGGAACTGGGCCAATGGTGACCAGAACAGTGAGAGCATCTGGAACATTCAAAGCTGCGGAGGGGCCAGAGGCATAAATTCCTGAAGTCCCCCCATTGAATTTTGATTCAAATCAAATCAAATCAAATAAGCTTTATTCGATTTATCAGAAAATCATAAAAGCGTACAAGTACAGTTTATACAATGGATCTAAAAACAATTTTCACAAGAGCAAAGTTTACAAAAAATGTATAAAGCATTTTTCCAAGGATTAAAAGTCTGCAGTAGACATTTGGACGAAAGGCCTCATATTGCAGTGTTTAGTTAATTTGAACGTGTGATGCTTAAGTCATTGAGTTTCTGTATTTCATCACTGACATTAAAAAGCGAGAAACAACAAAGATAACATACTCATCATCTAGCAACAGTAATTTCAAATATGCAGTTTTACATGTTCTTATCCCCCAGCGTTTAAGTAGTGGTAAAAGGAACAGTTTCCTCGGGCTGGTGTACAGGTTACAAAAGAACATGATATGGATGTTACTTTGTGTTGAATGATCATCGCATGGGCAAATTAGGTTCAAAGAGGCCCAATCGTTCTGTTTTGGCAAAGTGACCATGCGAAAGAAGATCCCTAAGCGCAGCCTAGTAAGGAGCATGCGAGGGTAGGGTGCAGTTTCAATCCTGAGATAAAGTTGTAGACCTTCCGTGGGGGTAATTTGCTGATAGCTCAGGGTAGTGCCTTTAAGTTTCTCAGTGTTCCATCTGGCACTTTCTAGGTGTGTAATTAAAAGTTTTTTGAGGGCCGGCCTAGACAAGGTTTCTAGAGTCTCTGGATCATCATAAAATTCGGGGTGTCCAATGTTGGAGAACATCGTCTGAACGTATCGTAGCCATTTGACTTTTGATGCGCCATCCAAAGTCAAGCAGTCTTTGATGAGGTCTCTGTTCAATTGGCATTCCACTGTAGTCCAAATTTTATGCCAAAGCAGACAAGGTGATAACTTTATAATATCACTGAGGTATTTGAGGCCGGTCTCGATGTGGATCATAAAAGTCGAAGTGGTTTTGTGCACACCTAGTAAGTAGCAAATAAAAATGTTCTCGCAGGTTTGTAGTGAGGACACATTCTCGAAGCCCCATAGACCTGCTCCATAGGTGGCCGTCGCTATACACTTTGCCCGGTAGATCTGTAACATCTCAGTGATAGGTTTACCTCCAATTTTGGCTGCGAAGGTTCGAAGGGCCCCTATGGCACGGCTGAAGGCGAGTTTCCTGGCTGATACTGCATGTTTCCACCTTCCTCTCCTATCAAAAACAACGCCCAGGTAGCAAAAGGTGTCCGTGATCGCAATTTTTTGCTGCTCCAGATATATTGAGCATTGTGGTCTCTTATTTTTTTGGGAGCAGGACATGGAGAAAGTTTTAGAGATATTCACCTTCAGGTTTCTTTTACCCATGTAGGATGAAAATTCAGTTACAGCTCTCTGCAAGCCTACCTTTGTCCTAGACATAATTGCTGCGTCATCGGCATATAAAAGAATGGGTACAGGCCTACCATTGACAGCTGGGTAGTCGCTTGGCAAGTTTATTAGATTCTCTGCGATGGAGTTTATGTAAAAACTAAACAGCAGGGGCGCAAGTATGCAGCCTTGCCTAACCCCTCTATTTATGGCAAATTTTTGAGTACATTGCCCCTGGGTCCCGAACCTCACTCTAGCCCGGCATCTCTGTATAATTCTTTTATTAATGTGATAATGGTTGGATCCACCCCAATGTGTTCCAATGTTGACCAAAGCTGCGCGTGGTCCACACAATCAAATGCGGAGCTGAGGTCAACAAAGGTCACGTACAGGTCCCCTTTTTTGGCCTCAGTGTATTTAGAGACCAATAGAGACAGGTTTAAGCATTGCTCCTGTGTCCCTAATCCCTTTCGGAACCCATATTGAAGCTCCGAGATGACCTTTTTCTCTGCTTCCCAGTACTGAATCCTCTTAAGGACAATCCTTCCTGCGATTTTCATGGGTCCGTCCAATAGCGATATTGGACGGTAGCAAGCAGGATCGTCCCTGTTCCCCTTTTTAAAAATGGGCACTACAATTGCATCTGACCAGGTGTTAATAAAGCCACATTTGTTTCCCATATTTAATACGTTGGTTAAGAGGGGAACCCAGAAATCCAGATTTGATTTGTAGACGTCCACTGGGGTGTGGTCAGGGCCGGGGGCTTTCCCTGACGGGCTTTCCCTAAGGGCATCTTCCACTTCTAGAGTGGTAAAAACCAGTTCAATTGGATAGGGGGATGCTGGGGAGGTGCTTAGCGGGTAATCCTCAGTTATTTTATCCAAGGATGAAATCGCCTTTTGTTGGTTCGGGGCGTCACCCTGGCTGTTGGTATAAAGGTTGCCATAATGTTCTACCCAGTGCTCTGCCGTTATTGCTACGTCTATGGAATTGTCACTGTCTTTTGAGTTATATACAGATCTTATGACTTTCCAAAAGAGATTAGTGTCCTTATTCCTAGCGGCTTCCCCCAAGGCTTCCCAGGCCTCCTTCTTCATTGTCGCCCTTCGCTGGTTAATTGCCTGCTTATACTCTCGTCTCGCCTGGCAAATTTGAGCCCTGTTTTTTGGGATAGCAGATAAAGCTTTCTTTAGGTTTTTCAAAGCAGATGTACACCTGGAGTCAAACCACCCGCGTGTGTGCTTCCCATTCTCTTTGTAGCTCCCAGTTAGTGCATCTTTTATGTGTCGCTGAATGTTAGAAAAGGCAGCCATGATGGCCTTTGGGTCAGTGTCTTCTTCTAAGCAGACAAATATGTCTGTAGAGCAGGACGATATGAAATTATGGAAGAAAGTTGTAGGGTTCATTTTCTCCCATTTTATTACATACCCATTGGTCTTAGTTAGGGTGACCTCAAGTGGATAAAGAACCCCGCTAGATTCCTTTACTTTCCCCTCTGTCAACTTTACCCCAAAGGTGATAGGATAATGATCGCTCATTGGGTCATCCCCAATTTCCCAAAAAGTTATAAAATTGGGATTAGTGGGTGATATCAGTGCAAAATCGATTGTGGTTTCACAGCCTCTTCCATTATATGTTGGGGCAAAGGGAACCGGGGGGGAGCAGGCCTGGTTGATAAATGTGAGGTCAAAAGTGAATATGATGTTGTTGAGAAGAGACCCCAGATTGGTGTGTGAGAAGTGCAAAGGACCATCCTCCCCGAGGTCTGAAAGGCCGCACAAACCTAACTCAGAAGACGGACAGATGGCACAATTGAAATCTCCCACCCATAGCACTATGTGCTTTGATCTCTCAGTTTGTGGATATGATGGATCATTTTGTTCAAGATCAATTCCACTTCCTTAGCTGGCATGTTATTATAAAAATTCACTAGTATCACCTTTTGTGTGGTGCCCCATTTAAATAAAATAATTTGGAAGTACTGATCAGAATGGAAATTATATACTTTTACATCCCCTACATTCGAGATGTATATGCACAGACCCCCCTTATTGCGACCCTGGGGTGATGGAACAGCGGGTGAGTGAAATGTTCGGTAGCCCAGGATATGGGTTTCCTCTACAAGCCAAGTTTCTTGCAGGCAAAGGATGCCATGCTTCTGCACGATCTCCAGCCAAGGTTTGTAGGTGATCTTGCTACCCAAACCTGCTACATTCCAAGATAGGAGAGAGTGCATTGAGTTTCTATTTTTCTGATAAAGGTGACCCTCGTTCCCCATTATATGTTTCGGATCTTGGGAGTGTGCCATCTCTATCTGTTGTATGGCCTGTACAGGAAGGGCATGCTGTTCAGGGAGGGATTGGTCTACCCCCATTAGGCTAGAGTTTTTGTTAGTGGGCAATAATTTATCGTTCTTAATGGCATCCGTTGGGTGGTTATGGGCACTAGAAGGGGTTGGAGGAACAGTAGTTCCCAGTCAATCCACCTGGTCTAGACACTCAAACCTATTCATGGTAGGTGCTCCTTCCCACCAGTTGTTAGTGGGTTGCCAGCCGTGCCCCTGGCCTTTCCATCTACGATTGTGGGCTATTGACCAGGCCCCAGGTAGCTCTGCAGTCTGTTTAGGAGGGTAAAAGAAGGTAAGGGGTCTGGTGACAATAGTTTGGTCAGTATCATATGGATCCCATGTAGTAATGAGTTGGGCTGTATGGGGGTCTGCAAATGAGACCACAATGCAGTCTCCAGGTATGGATTTATGAGTGCGACCCACCCATGGGACTCGCCTGACCATTAGGACCCTGCTCCTGGTGGTGTTAGGGAGCTGCCTGTTGACGTTAAGCCAATAGATCACCTTGTTCTTTAGAGACCACTGGGTCTCCACAGAATGAGGATCGAGTGGAGGTACCCCAGCCAGGATGACAACATAGGGCCCGGCATCAGGGGGGAGATCGATGTAGCCCCCACAAAAGTTCTGGTGACTTTGGTGTTGGTTAGCTGTACGCTGAGGAAGAGGGCTTGTAATCTTATTCGCCTTGTGGGCTGCCCTAGGAATAGTTTTGGGCTGTGTCTGTTTTTTGGAGGCTTTTATCTCTGATTTTGATGGGTTTGATATGGGGGGAACAGAAACGTTTGAAATTGTCCGAGGTTTGGGAATTGGAGTAGATTTTGGTAGTGGTGGGGGCAGAGCTGGGGGCAAAATTGGAGGAGCAGGGGAAGCAGCGTTAGGATCTGGAGCCGGTTGGATGCCATCATTGCCGTCCTGGGAGACACCCTCAGCGATACGGGGATATGTGGCTTCCAGTTGTTTTAGGCTAAGAGTGGCCAGGGATACTAAGGTCTTATCCATCTCGAGAAGATGATTCTCGATACGTGAAAGTCTGAGTTCCAAAGGTGACAATAGTTGTTTTAAAGTAACCCAGACTGTGTTGAGAAAGTCTTCATTGTCACCCGCCTTATCCATATCCCTCCCTGACTCGCTTTGCCCTCCCCCTTTTAAGTTCTCGCCACAGACAGGGAGGTGCTCTGAAGTAGGGGCAGGAGCGATGTTAGGATGGCTGTGTTCGCTATCATCCCTTGTTAGCTGGGTAACCGAATTTGATATTTGTGTGAGCTCCCCTGTGTTGGGTAGTGTTCTTCTGTGATTGAAAAACTGCTGCCTTGCAATTTTTGCTTTTTTGCGGGCGTAAGCAGATCTTGCGTTATTTTTCTTTTTCAGGGCTGGGCCATCTAGGTTTTTGCTTTTGACTACAGAGGAGAGGGGGTCAGGGCTGTCCGGCAAAATGATGGTAGTTCCAGGTCCGGTGGGCACATGTCCCTCAGAAGGTTTAGAGGGCATGGAGGTTAAAGTGAATATGGACTCTGATGGGAGGGGAGAGGAAGGGGGAGGATGGTGAATATCAGCATGAGTTATCAGAGGGAGAGGGTGTGAAGCGTGTTGTGGAGATGCAGCAGACGCAATTTTTCCCAAAGAAGATTTTTTGGAATTTGCAAAGGTTTGAGAAAGCCTACGCGCAGCATCTGCATTTTAGTAATTTCGGCATCAATTGCCAAGTTTGTTTTCACAAGGAAATCATCCAAAGTCCCACTTGGCTTGCTCAACCCCATTGCAGTCTTGCTGCGACTGCCTCGTGTGTACATGGTGTGTGACAATTACAGTTCCGGAAGCGTACTCACTGGTATCGATGTGCAGGCAAAAAGACACGAACCAAGGGGGGTGGGCCAGGCCAGTCCTCTTAGGCCTCGAACGGCGCCCTCCCGCGCGCTCCTGCGCGCTCCCGCGCAGCGGGGATGTTGGTTTCCTTTTGTAGCTATTTGATTGGAGGCCGAGGGGGTGGGACCGGCAGGGAGAGCAGCCCAGGTGGAGACGGGCGCGCGGGGACTCCTGGTCCTTGGAGTCCCCCGCTACGAGCTCGCAGCCATGCCGGTCGGTTTAAGCAACAACAACCCCCCTTGCAGTGATTAAGTGGCCGCTGCTGACCGCGAAGCGGGACCCGCGAAGCGGGTCCGGCGAGGCGTGGCGGCAGCAGCAGGCTCTAAGGGCTCCCACTGGTGTGCTGTGGTCCGCTGGTCCGCTGGTCCGTGAACAGTTTGTGGCAGGTCGGTGAAAAAGGCAATCCGCTGGTGAAAGGCACAACGCTTCTTTAAGCTGATCAGGTGGGGGTGGGGCCGGCAGGGAGAGCAGCCCAGGTGGAGACGGGCGCGCGGGGACTCCTGGTCCTTGGAGTCCCCCGCTACGAGCTTGCAGCCCTGCCGGTCGGTTTAAGCAACAACAACCCCCCTTGCAGTGATTAAGTGGCCGCTGCTGACCGCGAAGCGGGACCCGCGAAGCGGGTCCGGCGAGGCGTGGCGGCAGCAGCAGGCTCTAAGGGCTCCCACTGGTGTGCTGTGGTCCGCTGGTCCGCTGGTCCGTGAACAGTTTGTGGCAGGTCGGTGAAAAAGGCAATCCTTTTGATTCATATTCACAGGGGTTGCCCTTATTACCTTAGGAATCACAGTTACTGGTGCAGTAGCACTTGGAGAATTTCACAAGCATTAACACTTCCACCTCTTCTTGTTTGGGTCTCACTGTATGGGCATGGATGCTCCGACAACAACACTTCTAAAACACTATCACTAATGTCACTATCACAGTCCTCACCTTCCTCAGATGATTGCTCATTTTTTCTCTGTCTCTTTTTCCTCTCTTGTCTAACCTTCTCAAATTTACCACCTGTCAACGCCAGATACAACTTAGCTCCCTCTATCATATGCGTTCTCCTGGAATCATTGTTTACAACGCATGCGATACATCGCATGCCATTACAATGCAAGCCATTAAAACAACTTGCTGTAGGAGGCAGAAGGTGTTGGATTTTCATTCCAAAACCTTCCCCACTGTTGCACACGCTGGAGTTGGAAGAGTAAATTATACTGTTCCAAACTCCAGCACCCCCCTACAGCAAGTCGTTGCAATGACTTGCATTGTATTGACATGCGATGTAACAACGCGTCGTTGTAACGACTTGCGTTGTAATGGCATGCGTACAAAACCTTGCATCAACATAAGTATGCACATCCATTCTAGCTCTTCCCCGATACCTTTCCTTCTTCCTGGCAAGAGCTGCACGCTTCCATGCACTGAGTACTACAAATTGTCTAGGTCTAGGCTGTGGTTTCATCCCATATAAAATCCTCACATTTTCAATGATTCTCACATTAAATGTACCATAGAGTGGAAATGCCAGTGCAGTACTTTCTCACTGATCTTGTTCCATTGTTTAAGCCAAATACAAGTGTGTAGCCCTACATTTAACGCCATATAATGACCTGCGGTATCTTCACGGTGCTTGTTGTTCCTTCCTAACAGGTATCATCACATCTCTCCTAATAAAATCTTGTATGACCTGAAAACATTTCATTTTTTCAGGCAAAATGCCAATCATCACAATTAGAATTGTATATTTCAATGCAGAACCCAATAACTGACTTACAATTCTTGTTTCAAATCAACAATCAATAACAGTGTCTGTGACGTAGACAACAAATAACAGCGCAGCTTTACATCAACCGACCAATCCAAGTGCCGCACACATAACATCAGTTTCACTCCTTGCAGTGTTTACCCATCTTTACAATTTTAACAAACACACTCTTGTCAGCAATATGTATATAAATACAATGCAAAAGCAAGAAATAAAATTGTCTCCTTCACTAAAGAAATTGAAAGAATTCAAGCACACAACACATAATCCGGAACAATGCTTTCTGATCTAGTCTGGCACACATTTGAATAAAACCTTTACCTGCGGTGAATCACCCTAAACAGTACACTTTCCCTCTGCGCAAAAGGTTCACCACACTAATCACACCTCACTCTCACACATAAAGATAAATATCCCTATCTCCATTGGGCTGTGAACGACGTCTTACAACAGATGACACAAATCCTTAGCAGACAATTACTATACAGTGCCTTCTACACCTTTTAATATCATTCCAGGATCTTGGGCCATGTCAGACCCATTAACAAGTCTTCACATTAAGCCCCACATTCACACAACACTCAAAATACCACCTTCTAACATCACACAGCTGTTATAACACTGCAAGCTAAGCATAAGCCGAATATGCGCAACCCTAATAATATTTATTCTACTACTGTTACCACGCCGCCACAAACCACTGGAACTTCGTCAATATTCAAAATCTAAACCTGGGCTCCCGGACTGGGACTGGGTTTTAACCAGAAGTAGTAAAAGTATTTTATTCAGCCGTAGGCCTTTAAAGTAACAAAATAAAACTGTTAAAAACACGATGCATTTATTTCATAAAACGATACAGCAAATACATATAAAATATTACATAAGAATGTTCTAAAACCAGTCTGATGGCACAGAAGATAATCCACAAGATTAAACCATAGACAAAAACCTACATGGTCCGACATGCCTAAAAATAAGGTTCATGCATATCATAATGTAAGTGGTAGCTTAAGCTAAGTTCAGTCACAGACCAAGAAAACAATTGACAATAAAAAGGAGAGCACTAATAAGTTCATTAGTAGATATATTAACAGGCGAGGATTACATTCATATACCATTTGGCTAAAATAGAATTACATGGACATAACATTAACTGGCAGATGGCAACAATGGCTCCCTTACTGCAGCACTAGTGCGTGTGTAAACCATTCAGTGCCCCAGACCGCAACCTAAAGTAGATAAAGTGCAAGTGCTCTAGTACTCAGGTAAAGGGCTGTTGGGCCTTGCCCTTTTTGCACGGTCATCCCTGAACTTTTTGCCTTCCTCCTCTAGTTTTGTCTGACCTGTTGTTGGCTATTTTATGACTCTGGGCACTTTACCACTGCTGATCAGTGCTAAAGTGCATATGCTCTCCCTACTTAAAATTGATGTATTAATCAGTGGTTCCATGTTTGGCTATGTGGTTTACTTGTCAGACCCTAGTCTAGTCCACCGCGTGTGCCAGGGCATGTAATCCAAATGCTGCTGGTGGGCTTGCAGCACTGGTTGTGCCACCCACAGAAGCAGCCTTGTAAAGTGTGTCTAAGGTCTGCCATTGCAGAGCCTGCGTGCAGTCTGGTGCTGTCATGCTGACTGGGCAAGTGCACCCACTTGCCAGTCCCTAAACCGTCCCTTTTCTTCATATTAGTCACCCCTATGGTAGGCCCAAGGGCTGGGTGCATTGTAAGTATAAGGTAGGACAAGGCCTGATGTGTGTGACATGTCCTAATAGTGAATTACAACCATTTTCGTTCTTCACTATTGCAAGGCTACCTGTTCTCCATAGGCCAGAATGGGCTGTTAGAATTGTTACATTTTACAATCCTAACAGGCTCAGAGAACATGGTAGAAATTCGAGTTTAGTATGCCTGAACTCAGAATAATAAAATACATCTTTTAGTAAAGTTTATTTTAATATTCTGTGTTTGCAAATACCACTTTTAGAAAGTAGGTATTTGCTTGTCTAACCATTCAAACCTTGCTCTGCTAGGTTGTGTATTCCTTTGTCTGGTTATGTGAGTGACAGGGCTGGGGAATTCCAGGAGACAGGCTGAGTCACCCAGTGGTGAATAGAGAGATTTGCATCTAGATGGGAGGGAGGGTTGCACCTGAACTCTGAATAGGGCTGTGCCTGCCTTCCACAATGCTGGCTCCACCCCCTGGGGAACGGCTGATGTCTCTGCCCTGCACACTGAAAGAAGAGAAGGAGTCCTGTATACAAAGTGCTCCAGGACTGTACTTGTCTTCCACAATGCTGGCTCCACCTCCCGTGGGGCGTCTGATGTTTCTGCTCTGCACTGTGAAAGGAAAGGAGAAGTCTGGTAAACAGAGTGCTTCAGAACTGGTTTGAACTAGTGCACAGGCTCCTCTCCCCTCAGAGAACAAAGGATTTTGGGGTATAAATATTGGGACCCTGCTCCCAAGAAATTAGATCACTTTTGGACTACAAGAAGAAACCTTTGCTGAGGAGAGGAACCTGAAGAAACTGAAGAGAGACTATCCCTAAGCTGAAGTGCTGCTTGGGGTTTGGCCTGCAGTGGTGCCTGACTGCCAAAGAAAGGAGAAAGAACTTTGTGTGCTTTACTTTCAACTTGTGAAGGATCTCCAAGGGCTTGGAACAGAGCTTGCCTCCTGCTGAAGTCTCAGGGACAACAGACTTCACCGACCAGCTCCTCAAAAGTCTTCCTGAAGGGCCTGCAGCTCTGCTGGACTTTGTGGGGAATTTGCGTGTCGCAAGGAGCTGGAAGTGTGACTCAAGATCGAGAAGCGTGTCGCAGAACCGCCGCTGCCGCTTCACAACACGAAGCGCCCCGCATCACCGGAGAAGAGAACCGACGTCGCAGCAGACGCCGATGGATCACCGGGAAGCGTGTTGCAAGAGAGAAGGACCGACGTCGCTGCAGATGCTCCATCCATCACCACCCCCTTTTGTACCGCTTTTGGCCGCCATAAGTGTGGCAGGGTATGCTCAGACGTGAGTCCCTTGCTCACTTTGCCACTGGATTCAAGCAAGCCGGGCTGAAGACGGCTGGAATGCCAGAAACTGGTCCTCGGAAGCTTGTTTCCGGTCCAGGGAAGACATGGCTTGGCAGTTCGGACTGGACTGTTCCCATGAGGCACAGGGTCAGACTGATTTGCATATGGCCATGTCTGAACTGGGGTGGCAGAGTGGGCTAAAGAACGGTGATGGATTAAACCCAGATCTTTTGACTGGGTGTGAGTGTTTGATTGATTCAGATGCTCAGTCCATCACCACCCCCTTTTGTACCGCATCTCTGAGAAGCGTGTCGCAGGGCCTGTCGCGGCTCATCACCGGAGAAGAGGATCGACGTCGCCGCAGACGCCGCCGCATCACCGGGAAGAGTGTCGCAGGGCCTGTCGCGGCTCGCATAATTGTGGAAGCACCTTGCATCGCCAGTAGAGAGGACTGACGTCGCCGCAGATGCCGCCGCATCGCTGGGAAGCTTGTCGCAGGGCCAGTCGCGGCTCGCATCTTGTAAAGAATCTCGCATTGCTGGAGAAGAGGACCGACGTCGCCGCAGACGCCGCCGCATCACCGGGAAGCGTGTCGCATCAAGGAAGGAGCGTCATCTTTATTTCTGTGCACCCGAACTTCACCGTATTTCCATCGCTGCAACATTGCTTGTTGTGGAAGCGCAACGCATCTTAAGGTACATTGACGCAAAGTGTCGCATCTTAAGGACTGTACTGAATTAAACTAAAACTACCATCTTAAAGTAACAGTATGGTGGATTTTTGTGTTTATGGTCTTGTGCCAAGTCTTTATAAAGAATACTTATTTTTTATATAAAACCTTGTGTGGTGTCCATCTGTAGTGTTGTCACTGGGTTACTATATGTGGTCACAAATGCTTTACACACTGCCTCTGAGATAAGCCAGTCTGCTCATGTCAAGCTACCAAGGGGGTGAGCAGGGGTTATTTTAGGAGTGTAATTCCCTTATCCTGACTAGAGGCAAGGGTCCCTATTTGTCACAATTACCTACCTGTGCCAACTAGAGACCCCCAAATCTAACATTGGTGGTCAGCGGAAGGGATTCTGGATATGCATTTATGACTTATGTACAGTAATTGGTGAACACTACTTAGTGAGTGCAGACCATAACGCAACCACATACTTTTGATAGATAGTTTTTTCTGGGACTTTCTATGTTTGCAAAGAACTGCCAAATTTAACAACCATGGAGAAAGCAGCATCCATAGCATCTGTTGATTATGATTGTGAAGAGGAGAAACTGGAATGCTACAGTGTAAGGCAGCAGGAGGGGCCATGGGGCCCAGGAGGAAGGAAAGCACCTTCCCCAGCACGTAGCAGGGTTTCTACCAGAGGCCTGTCCTCAAAGGAGTTTGAGGACAGGGAGAAATGCAGGGTGCATGAGATGGAGCTGGCACATCTCAAGTTAAATATGCAGTTGGAATGGGAAGTGCAAACTAGGAAGTTAGCCCTGGAAGAAAAGAAAATGCAGTTTGAGCATGACTTTACAATGAGGGAGTTTGACTTAGAGCTCGAGAGGCTTGAGGCCATGAGTGTCTCAGCCCAGCAAGCAGAAGTGTGTGTAGCTCAGAGATTGAGCTTTGCTGAATTGGAGGTGGAACCCAGCTCAGATGGTGGCAGCAAAATTCGATTTTCCAGTGCTGAGGGAGCAGTACATACACCCAGAGATGTGGCACCTGACTTGGAGGGGGTTAACATACATCAGGAGGTTCAAGGACATGAGGTAGCTCCAGTAGTGTGCAGTGTCTCTGAAGGGAATAGGGTAACTGGCGTAGGGGTCATGGTCCTAGCGGTAGGAGGGATACTCTACTGACTCTAGATGAGAGGTGCAGGGAGAGGGGTTCCGCTAAAGTTGAAGTCCTGGTATGTGAGTGTGAAGACCGGCCAGAAGAGTGTGGGTTGAAATACAAAGACAGATACTGTCTTGCCAATCTCAGGAGAGTTGTGTGGAGTACGTGTGCGAGGCACTGGATGGTGAGGTGAAGGATAGTTTGGTTAGCCCCTGTAGGGGGTTGTGTGATCCAATTGTGGGAGAGCATATTGTAAGTCCATGTTTTCCAGAGCTAGGCCAACACCTGTTAGAGAGTGAGTTCTCTGACCCCAGGTAACTCACATTAGCGGCAGACCTTTTGGTGTATTCCAGAGGGTCTGGAGAGGCAAGGGAGAGTAACCATGTGGGGAGTGGCTCGGGTATCTTCCAACCCAGAATGGTGGAAGTGATTCAGTGTAGCCCAGATAGGTCCCAGTGTAGTGGGAAGGGTGTAGGGGCTCACGTCCTGTCTCAGTGGAGAAGGAGTGAGTGTAGGGCTGCATGTCCCCAGGTGCCTGAAACCCAGTCTCAGAGCCTGGATGGTTCATTAAGAGAACACCAGGTGGGGACACTGGGCTGTCCGGATGGACCGCCCGTTGAGGGGGATCCCTTAGTGTCTGGTGAGCTGGGAGTGTCTGTAATCAGACCTCCATCAGTTCTGGTGTCTGGCAGTGCTGCTCCAGTTGGGAGGGTACAGAGGTCAAGACTGAGGGGTGAGAGGGGAAAAGAGTCCCCAGTGGAAGAACCAATGGGTCAGGTGCTAGCCAGAAGGGCTGCGTCCCCAGTAAATGACCACGGTGACACCACTTCTGTCCTGGGGGATCTTCGCGCACTTTCAGATGGACAGGGGTCGGGAGATCTACGCCTGGCAGACTGTCACACGACACATGAGTGATGTGTTACCCTCGGGGGGAGCCTATGTGCTCCCAAGGAAGTCCTGGGTTGCCAGGTAAGTGTTCAACCGCAGGGGTTGGTCCCTGGGTTGGGAAGCAAGGTTCAGGTGTTGTCTGACCTGGAGGAAGGGGCAACTGTAATCAGTGTCATGACCAATATAGCTTCTAGGTGTACCCCTCTAGGTAGTTGGAGAGTATTGTGATCACTACCCAGCCTAACAGTAACACAAAGGTCCACCGACCATTCCCATAGGTGAAGAGATAACAATATGTAGTCGATCCCACTTTTGATTAGGCCCCTGATGAATGTATAAACCCTAATCTGGTCAGAATCTGTCCTGCCATTACATGCTCTACCCTAAGGGAAAGATTGAACAGGGCCAATTGTGCTGCCATTATAGGGCATATTAATAAGGTGGGGGGTGTTCAATCGTGGAATACACATGGGGGAATCCTTTGCTTTAGTTAACAGCAAGATGTAGTCCAGCAGCACAAAAGTGGTGTTAAAATCGCCCCGATGATGCGCTTTGGTTTGTTCATCAAGAACTCTAGGTGATTATCAAGGACAGTAGAGGCCCCTTAAAGACAAACCTAGGACATTCGTCGACTCAATTTAGAGAAGGTCAATAATCCAGTTAAGGGACATTTTGACCCATATCAAGAAGCCCCCAGAGGGGCGACCAGAGGAAGAAGGGAGTATGTCAACTGAAAAGGTTGCAATTTCAGATCTATGGAGTGGCTTTAAGGCCCAGGTCTCCTATTAAATAAATAATAAATATATATTAAATATAATCACCCCATAATTGGTTGCTCAGCTTGCTTCTTAAGCCTGCCAAATTCCAGGACAGAATCTGCAGTAGTCCCCTGGGTCTTGATTTATCCAGTGCAGTTCTCAAAGGATTGTCCCAATCCTCTAGAACCGTATTTGCCTCTGCTGCCCTTGGGGACAGCAAAACTACAGGGTCAGCCTCGATAGGCACCACAGCAGAGAGTTTAACTATTCCCATATAAACTCTCCTGACTCCCTATCTCATGACTTAACCGTCCTAAATTACCATCTGAGAACGCATAGAATTTGGGCTCTTTCTTCCTGGCCCCCTTCAATGGAAGGTTATTGGTGGCTAAGAAATAAAAGGAATTAAGATCACTACAATTTAACAATTACAGTGTCACCCATTTGGTCACATAGTTAAACTCTGAGTTGATAGATGGGATTAAGTATAGTTTTATTACAAATTCAAAGCCAAAACGATGTAAATCAGTCGCAGAAACAGGATATAAAAATACAGAATCCCTAATGGTATCCGAAACGTCTCACAAAATATATCCTCAATAAAAGAAAGCAAATGAGGAATTCGGTAGCTGAAATGCAAAGTGTGGGAAATAAAGTCTGGGGATTAGGTTAAAAGTTTCAATCCTCCTGACTATACATAAGGCTGTCTAAGAAAACTATTAAGCTCTATTCTTACCTAGGATCTGTGAAACCCTACTTAAATCAGGGAAGCAGGTAAGGTGTCAGCATAGCAGAACTTCTGCATAGGTTCTCAAAGGAAAGAATATTGTATAGCATGAAGCCCCACAACAGAGATTTGGCAAATGGGTCTGTACCTGTCAAAGTCTGAAAGGAATTTGAATAACCTGAAGTGTGATGTTCAACTATACCCACCAAAAAATCCTTCGAGAATCCCATGTCACATGTCGAATTATATCCCGTCTTCCACTAATAAATCTTGGTAACTACACTCGAGACTTCTTTTTCTTGGTCCACACATTAGAATGTCCTTGGATTCCTCCCATCTCCTCATTCCACACAGATAGTAGTCCTCCCTTTGTTTGTTAAAACTTCTCATCCTTGGCAAAAATACTCCTCCCAAATCCCACTATCTCTTTCATACAATGTGCCTTCTCCATTCATTAGATCATGCATCTGCACCTGCAGAGGAGATAAAACATTCCATCCGAAGCAAGCTTTCACATTGAAGGTTAAACATTCTAAAATCCAAAAGCTTAAGGCCTTTGGTCAATTTAGTGTTGCAAGCCTCTCAATACACGTTTAAATGCATGATTACATATTCATATATAGTCACAATATGGATGTAGAGTACTAGCCAAATGATTACATTTTCAGCTTAAAATTAATTGCAATTATTATTAAAAAAAACACAAATACAGATATATGTGAGAACTGCGACTCATTACTATAAAGAAAACAATAAAATGCACATATCAATGTTGAGATTACACAGTAAATTTGCATTTTTGTAACTGTTCAAGTGCACTACTTACATTAACCCGTTGCGTGCTAATGACGAACTCAGCTCGTCATGAGGCACGGTTGAGCTGCACTCATGACGAACTGAGCTTGTCACGTCTGTTAGAACGTTCACATGCGGGGATAATTTCCCCGCTGTGCTGAACGTTTGAAAAACGGGTGTGGCTGTGACGAGCTCAGCTCGTCATGAGTGCAGCTCCGCTGTGCCTCATGACGAGCTGACCTTGTCACCAGCACGGAGGTGCCGCGCGCGGCCCCCCTCCCCCCTGCACGGGAGGTGAAAAACCCTGCAGGGAAGGGGTTAATGTTACATAAACATATATGCTGCCTCGTCATATATCAAGGGGTGGAGCCAGAATTACACTGCTCCAAGCGCTATTGTCTGAGATCTGGAACTAGGCAGAGATAGCAATGTCCTGCATATATGTGTAATTGCATCCAGAGTCATAGGACCAGAATACATAAAAATGTTTCAAAATATACATTTTGTTCTATTCAACAAAAAAAGTCTTCTAATTTAAATTAATGTAATTTATGTTTTTAATTCCTTTTAGCTGTTTTTGAAATTACATATAGTGTATTTAAGAATCATAAAAGTACATAAAAGCATTAATTATGCAACAAAGTATAGCATGTGAACTTTTTGGCTACATGCACACAACTAATTGAATAGAACATTAACAGCGGAGGTAAACTGGTCTAGCGGATACCAGATGTTTAGTGATGCTGGTGGCTCGGGTGCTTCTTTTACGGCTTTCGAGGCATTTAGGAAAATCGCCATGATAAAGCAGTGCCCTGTTCTTATCGAATTTGCAGTCATGCCAGGCCTATTCCTACTTGCTCAACGTAAGTGGGTGTGCAGTATAGAGTGCATTTGACAGTGCATGAATGCAAGCACTAGGTCAAATGTGGAACTACAGGAGGTGGCAGTCCTATATGGAATTTTTCGTTATAGATAGAAGTTTAAGGTTGGGCTGGGACCCCCCTCTCTGTGTCTTAATTCATTGCCTAATTTGTTTCTGTATTTGCCAGGGATCAGCAACAGCACTTATGCCCCTGCACCACACTCCAATGCTGAACCATATTTACAAAGCCACGCAAGCCACCCTTCTTGGCATTCATCACATTGTAAACATGGCCCCCTTTCAGGCATTACTCTGAGTAAAAAAGGCGTTCCTTGGATTCTGGCCCGTTCCCAGATTTACAAGGTTTCGTAAATCTGGCACTGCGTCAGATTCTGAAGGCTCCCCAGGGGAGGCGGTAAAGAGCACTTTCTATGTATGCTGCATTTTGCAATGCACATAGAAGGAGGAAAACAATATCAATGATAGTTGTTGTGCAGGAAGGTATCCCTTCTTGCACAAAAACAATCATCCCTTCAGTGCAAGTACCCTTGCACCATGATCAAGGGTGCCTGCATTGGCACTAGGGAGCCAATTGTGCGCCAGCACAAAGGAAAGCACAGAGAAGTGTTGTATTGATGTTAATACAACACATCCTTGCACTTTCCTAATGACACAGCTCTGCCCAGCAAGATAGCTTGCAGCACCATGCAGCTTCATTTTATAGTTCATATGCCCCACAATTCTTGAGAACAGCACATTTTTATATTCGAACATGTGGGGATAGGGTCTGTTGATTTATAAACGGAACACACCAGTAGTGGCTTTAGCAATGCAATATACATTAAACAGATAATCTCCAGTTGTGCAGATTTGGGTGACCTGGGATAGTCCAATTTGCCATATGACTATTTGTATACATAGTTTTATTTGTATACATATTGGTATTGGTTTATGTTATGGCTGGCAGGTCATCTTGATTCTGAATTCTGGCAGCACTGGCACAAACTGTGGTTGGTGCAAGCTGCATTAGGCACATGAGAAACATATTGGGCCCTGAAAATCCCTGATAAAGCAACTTGCAAGGCCTCAGCTGCAGTCATGAAGGATCCTCCATCGCCAGCCAGGGACAGCACCTACATCTGGACTTGAACTAGTGGTTATGGCCTACTGAAAGTCTAATGTTGACTGGATAATGACTGAAAGTGTGGGTTACCAGTGCTTCTGGGTGAAAAAACTATACTAATGCAGCACAATGATCTTCAGTGTGTGGAGCAGAGGGATCCACTATAGAATATCTTTTCTTGCATCTGGCTTTAAAATTCAGTCATGAATCTTCACTATTTCTCCCTAATTCCAGAGGTGGGAATTGGTGCAGCTTCAGCACACAATACCTCACTTTAGAGGGTCTCATCAAGGCACGTCTGAAGATAAAAAACTGAGGGGCATATATTCATCATGCAGTGGCATCACCGTTGCACCATGCATCGTGGTGCAAGGGCCAAGCATCTAAGTTAGATTTATCAAGCCATGTAAGGGCACTGTGCGTGGTCCTGGGTGGATTGATATATATAAAGAGTAACTCAACGCAGCGCAAATCACTGCATTGCGTTACTCTGCCCCAGGGAGGCGTTCCATGGGTGGAGAGTGGGTGTTCCCACAAATCCACCCATGGAATTTGAGGCATTCTCAGATTTACCATTACCGGTAGACCTGGGAATGCGTCAGAATGCTATACCTCCTCAAGGGAGGAGTAACATCGAGAAATATCTTTATTTTCCTCATTGTTTACTCTTTCTATGTCTGCTTCATTCTGCAGTACTCGAAGAAAGAGGAAAATGCCTTAGAGGATTGTTTTTGTGCAGGAAGGTGCCCACATGGAAAAGTTCAATGATTTATTATAAACAGTGTATAATAATGCTTGCCCGAGTACATTTAGGGTTTTGCTTCTTCTGCTAAAAGGGGTGCATCATCGGATGAGTACAAAATTGTTACATATTAAATGTAATTCTCCGTGAGAGTGTTTCTGCAGAGCAGCAGGTGCATCCAGGTTAATTTCTTTAGTGCACTTCCAGATTCCTGATATCAACTTCACATCTGCCCAAAATTCTGCAACTAATACTTTGTTTTGGGTGATCGCTGTTTTGTGATCTCACTATGGATTGTCCCTCTCATCACTTCTCAACATTATCAATGCTTCCCTCATTCAAATCATTTTTCTAAAGCCAGAACCTCCCATTCACACTAGATTTTGACTTCACTAACTACCGGGCCATCACTTACCTACCCATCCTCGCTTAGATCATTGGAAGATCAGTCTATGTTCAACACCAAGATAACATAAATGCTAATCATTTCTCTTGCACGGTTAGCAGTCTAGCTTCAGCTCATGCTGCAGCATGGAGGCTGCAACAGTACACATTGTAAACGATCTCCTCCTGGCTACAGATGGAGATGACCCTGCCTCCTGATATTGTTGGACCTCACTGTTGCCTACTTCACAGTCAACCATTCCATCTTATTGCCCACACTGCAGCCTCAATTGGATGCATGTGCAATGTCCTTTCCAACTGACACTAGTTCGTTCACATGGGCACCTCTGAATCCCAAAAAGATCCCTATCACATGAGGAGTCCTACAGCTTTCCATACTGCCTCCTGTTATCTCCCATAGAGCCCTTTGGTGCTCTGCTCATATGAAACAGCATTACAATTCACCAGTTTGCTGAGAATACATAACTTTACTTGAATGTCTTCACTGTTTAAGACATCAAATGCCTCAAACACTGTCTGCCCATCATCCAGACCTGGATGTCCAGCGTCTACCTGAAGCTCAACACAACTAAGACAAAATTCCTATTATTCCTAACAATAACAAACAACAAACAGTACAATTTAACACAATGACATGAAACTTGACAGCTTTTTTACTCTAACCTTCACTAAATAGCAAGTCACTTGGATTCATTCAGACACCAATCTCACCCTCAAGGAACTCATTGTCAAAATGATCAGCTTCCTACCAGCTCTTTTTTCTGAAGAAAGTGAAACAGTTTCTTCAAGAAAGTGAATTCAGAACTCCTATTCAAGCCCCTGAACTCTCACATCTGTATGGTGGTAATACCTCCTCCTTGGCCTCCACACTGACACCCCTTACGGGCCATCCTACAGACTGCAGCATGAATTATCCAGAGCCTGAGGAAATATGATCACACCTAGATCCCGAGAGTACTTTGCTGCAGTCAAGAAAGACAGATGCGAATAAGTAGCAGCCCAGACCATTCTCTAAATAATACCAATAGGTGGCTCACTGGTACTTATAGAGTAGCTAGATCAACACCACTAAGGTGACTTTGAAGGATTCCAGTGAAAATAATTCAGAAGATGGTGCTTGGACTTACTAGGAGGCAAACTGAGTCTGGATTTGAAGGAGAAGGAACTGAACTCATGATTTGATTGTAGGACCAATCACAGATAAATCAGGAGTACTGAATGACCCCATAAGCAGCCATGGGAAAACAAGAAGAATAGCAAATGGTCAGGAGAATTTTATTTTGGGACTTGACAAGAAGAACAGAACACTAAAGGCAAAGGCTGCAACAATAATAAAAATGAGGAAGGCCACTGAAGGGATAGTAACAAAGGACTTGAGCCAAGTAACAGTAGCTGGAGATGTGAGACTGTGAGGGACAGGAGCTTTGTGATGGTGAAAGCAGTTATGAAGCTCCTTATGTAGTAGCAATCAGGGTTCCAAGAGTTTATAATGTGTGGAAAAAGAATAGCGAATTGTGCACACACATAATGTGCACACTACTCTCTGGTAAACTAGCACTATTAAGGCACATCAAAAAAATGACATTTTTATTAAACATCTTTAAGAAAAGACCTACTTTTTGCATTATCACTCCTATCTTTTGGACTGATGCTGTTGGTTTTTTAACTCTGTGCACTGGCACCCTACCAAACAGGTCTCAATGCATGTGCTCTGAACCCCAATGTTACCTGTAAGTCTCTAGTATATGGTGTCATTCTGACCTGTTAAAATCACCCCTTTAACTGGCCTAAGCCTTCCTTTTTTATTATTTATAAGTCACCCCTAATGTAGGCACTAAATGCTCATAGAGCAGAGTGCATGGTATGTATAATGTAGGACATTTGTGCTTAAGTGTTACATGCCCTGGCTACGAAAAAGATAGAAAGTTGTTTTTCACTGTGGCAAGGTTGGCTGTCTCATAGAAAAGAACTGGGTTACATCACAACACATAATTATACTTAAAGCCGGTACGGAAATAGCCACACCCATGGTTAAAGGACTCAAATTATTAGCACATTAAAATCCAATCTGATGGTAAAGTCTGCTTTCAAATTAATATTTTCACAATGCCACTTTTAGGAATCTGCCATTTTCCTGCCTAAAGACGTTCGTACCCTTTTCAAAGTTAATCACAAACTGTCGTCTGGTAGCCTGTATGAGGTGTGACCTGCTCCCAGGAAACTGAAGGAAATGGCTTTGGCTGGGAGGAGATGTGCCCTCCTCTTGACAGGACGACCAGCAGGATATGTCCACCAACTGCACAAGCTTCAAAGGGGCATACCCCGTCACAGGCATGTGTAATTCACACTTAGGCCTTCCCCTGTCATTGTCCAAGTAGCCATAGTGGCACCAATAGCACTGGGGGGAGAGGGGAAACCTGTCCCAGAACTGGTTTTCAGATGAAGTTCCTAATTTCCCTAAACACACCGTAGCGAAGTTCCCAGACCTCAGGCCAGGAGAGGAAAGGTTCTGCTATGTTGAATTTTGGCAGGGCAGTGCACTGTGGGATAGTTTAGGCCCGAACCATCAAGAAGTAATGTAAAAGAGGGTTGCGTAACCCCTGGGAACTTCTTCCCTATTGGTCAGCGAGTCATCGAAACCGGTACTAGGATGTTTGTTTCCAGTCCAGGGAGGACCTGGCCTGGCAGTTCAGGCTGGACTGTTCCCATTGGGCATAGGGTCAGGACTGATTTGCATATGGCTGGGTTCAAACTGGAATGGCATGGTGAGCAAAAAAACGATGGATTTAGTCCCAGATCTCTGTACTGGGGTGAATGCATGGCATTGTTCTGCATTCTGTACATCAATTGTTGTTTTTGCATCTCCCAATACTGACCTGGGACACCAACAGGGGGGTTAAAATGCTGTTGTTATATCTGCTGTTATGACAGACATTCGAAGTTTGCCATGAGCCCCCGGGGGGGACATACACCACAGCGGGGAGGGACACACAACCATCAACTAGTGCAAAAAAGGCAGATCAGGCACCTAGTGCCAATATAGGCAACTCACCTAAAATGAAGAACATAGCATGCACATCAATCAATAAATAAACCAGACAGTTTTGTTGGGAAACATTTTGCTGCAAGCTTATTTCATACCAGAAATATGCCAATGTGGTGGGTTAACTAACGGGCGATCCAAGGGCAGGCAGCGGTGACTAACCTAAGCTGCCCTGCCCCCCTGTTGAGCCAACTGCACCATGGCAAATCCAATCAGTGCTACCATTTTTGGGGGATTATTCCTCTGCGTGACCAGAAAGTACAAAAGGAAAGCCAGGTCAGCAGGGGCAGGTATAAGTACCTTGCCCCCACCCCTCTGATGCACCGCGGCGGACTTTGTGGACTCCCAGAGGGTCTTAACCACTAAACATGTTGCTGTGCCTAATGTGATACCAAAAAGGATGATGGACGGAGCATTTGAGCAAATCAAACACTCACCCAGTCAACTGATCTGGGTTTAATCCATCACCGTTCTTTAGCCCACTCCACCACCCCAGTTCAGATATGGCCATATGCAAATCAGTCTGACCCTGTGCCTCATGGGAACAGTCCAGCCCGAACTGCCAAGACATGTCTTCCCTGGACCGGAAACAAGCATACTGGGACCAGTTTCTGGCTAATCAGGGTCAAGACTGATTTGCATATGGCCATGTCTGAACTGGGGTGGCGTGGTGAGCAAAATAACGATGGATTAAACCCAGCTCTGTGACTGGGGGTGACTGTTTTGCCATTTTGCAACATTCCGTCCATCATCTTGTGTGTTTGCTGTTCGCCCTATGTGGGAAGGGTATGCCCAGACGTGGGTCCCGTGCTCACTACGCCACTGGAGTCAAGCTATCCTGGCTGATGACGGCTGATAGCCAGAAACCGGTCCTAGTGTGCTTGATTCCGGTCCAGGGAAGACATGGCTTGGCAGTTCGGGCTGGACTGTTCCCATGAGGCACATGGTCAAGACTGATTTGCATATGGCCATGTCTGAACTGGGGTGGCATGGTGAGCAAAATAACGATGGATTAAACCCAGATCTGTGACTGGGAGTGAATTTTTTGCCATTGTGCAACATTCCGTCCATCATCTTGTGTGTTTTGCTGTGCCTAATGTGGCCGCCCTCTTGAGTGGGCACACTGCCTGTGCCGCGGGTAGCCTCATTCAGCAGACAGAAGCACCTGGAATACAAGACCTCTGGGATGCACGTTTGCCACCATACTTTCAAGCACTGAACGTGCTCCAATCTGACTCCAAATGCTTATCTTCCCATACTAAACGGCATCACTCGGTAGCAAAAAAAAGTGCAGCGCCCGTTTCAAGAGCACCGCGCTGAGAGTGAAAGTATGTTTGAAGACAAGCCACTGTGTGCATGACAAAAGAAAGGTGCGTCGCCATATTTAAAGAAAAGCCTTGACATGCTAATATAATTAGAAAAGAATAGTTCTCCAAAACAACACATCAAGAATTGCAGCAAAAGGAAACTGACCTTAGGCGGTGCTGCTCTGCCAAAAAACAGAAGTGACGTTCTGTTATGTGAATCACTTAGTATGCTGCAACCAAGAGAGACACTGCAGTGTACCAATGGTATGCAGCAGGCAGGAGCAAAGTCCTTTTATCCACTACACCAGGTCTTTCAGTCAGCGCATGCGCGCTGCCTAGGCTAAACCTAAAAAAGGCGATTGATGAATACCATCTAACTATAGCTCAATAAGCCTTATAGACTGTATCCAGAAAATGTTTGGTCTGTGCCTTCTCATTAAAATAAAAAAAAACTGGATTTAGTCCATTTCATGCAGGATTTCGCCACAGGGTCTCAACCATTGACCAGGTTTCCATTTTGTGCTAATTTATTGGAGAACTGTCTTGATTAGCGGGGCCAGCCTTTGGTTCTGACATAGATGCTTTGTCTCGTTATATCTTAGACTTGGCCAATGCAATTGCAGCAGGGGCTCTTATCCCTGTTTCGTGCAAAAGCGCTACAGTCTTTCATATATATAAAAAAGGTGATCAATCAACATCATCCAACCATAGGCCAATAAGCCTAACAGACTGTATCCAGAAAATTTCTGGTCGTTGTCTTCTCAATAGAATACAAGACTGGATTTACTCCATTTCATGCAGGCTTTTGTCTCAGGGTCACAACCATTGACCAGGTTTTTCTTGTGGTGCTAATTTTTTTGAGAACTGTCTTGATTAGCGGGTCCAGCCTTTATGTCGCTTTTGTTAGACTGAAAATCAGCTTTTGATTTGATTCCCTGACCCAGACTTGAGGTGTTTTGACTGATTTAGGAATGCCCCCATAAATATTATCTCTTTTAATTCGTTTGCACAAAGATAATTATGCACACATTTGCTGTGGGGGGGGGATCAGGCACATTTGATGGAAAGGGTATCAGTGTGTAAAGGTGTTTGCCAGGACTATATCCTGGCTTCCACCCTGTTTTCACTTTTTATTAATGATATTGTTTTTTTTGTTGTCGCAAGTGGAGTAGATGCCCCATCTCCGTCTTGTCTCAAAATCCCGATTCTTTTATTCGCAGTTGAGAACTTGCTGATCTCCATGGCTCTGTGTGGGCTCCAGAAACTTTTTATCCATTTTAGGGAGTTCTGTGATGATTGGGGCTTGGAGATCAATACTCTTAAAACCAAGGTGATTTTTTTAACCAGCATAGAACATTTAAGGGTAGCTTATCTGCGGGGGAGTTCCCTTAGAGAAGGTCGATTCTTTCACATACCTGTGGGTCACATTTTCAGAGAGTATGTCCTGGCATTTCCTAATCAATAAGGCAACCACTAAGCTTAAGCAGATCTTAGGTGTAATACGTAAGGAATTTTCTCTATCATACACTAACCCCATTTCTCCTGCACTTAAGATCTACAAGGTCAAGGGCATGGGTTCAGCCCTATATGGGACTGAACTGTGGGGGGTTTCTAAACATGACGATCTCACAAGAACTGAGAATAAATTTGTGAATGTGTCCACTATGTAGAAAGCCTAAAAGATGTTATGGAGGCCAACAAATTAAAAAAAAAATCTCATGGCTAACCAGCATGAAGTCAGCATTGTATTTGCTAGGGCTCCATGACCTGTGGGATCATCCGGGTTCATCTGCTTTTCCATCAAAGGCTGTGCTGAAAAAGAAATACTGGTCACTGCTGGTGGCTGAGAAATATCGGGAAGCAGCCACCGCCAAGCTGATCAGCGATTTCATAGAAATTAAGTCTACACATGGGCTTGAGTCATTTTGGGACTTAGGGGCCCATTATGATGTCGGGCGGATTGCCTCCGCCAGGCTGGCGGTAGCCACCGCCGGTCTGGCGGAAGCAATCCGCCCGACATCCATTGCCCAATTCCCCCCCGCCATATTAGGATGGCGGGGGGACCGCTGCGGTGAAAAACACCGCCCGCCTGTTTTCCGCCCCGGTCGCCTTGCGGCCGGGGCGGAATATGTTTAATATGATGGCGGTGTCTGTTAGATACCGCCAGCCATATTACAATGGGCATTTTGTCAAGCCTTTCCGTGGCAGCATTTGCAGGCGGTCTTTGGTTTGGGGGCCCTCTGCGGGCCCCCCTGGTGATGGCCGAGGTGTTTGGTGCAATGGGGGGGTACCTGTGGTACCCCCCGCATTTGCACACACCAAGCAGCAGGCACCACGGGGTGCCTGCCGCTTCGTGTATGCAAATGCGTGCATTTGATTTTCAGATTGTGGCGGGCGGTGCAGTGGACACCGCCCGCCACAATGTTAAAATGAGGATTGCGCCCGCCACTGTGGCGGGCCCATCCTAATGCACATTTCGCGACCCCCGCCCTTGAGGCGGGCAGTCCTGTTTCCCGATAGGGTGGCGGGCGGGCAAAGCCCGCCCGCCCACCTAATGGCCCCCTTAGTGTCTGTTCCATTTCATTGGAAATTATACTTCCTGTTCCGAATAGGCACTTTATCCCTTAGAGTGTTCACATCAGGATGGGCTGGCAATGGAGGCACATGTTGTTCTATCTGTGACTCCTCAAGAGAAAGTGTCTCCCACATTTTGTCTGCCTGCCCAGGATACTTATCCTCTGGCATATTTGGCTTGCACCTATATGCAGACTAAAAGGTGTACATAGTCACAAGGAAGCCCCTCATAGTCTTAAATCGTATTCTCGCCCAGCAATAGCTTTTTCCATTACTAAATGTCTGGGTGCCATGTGGGCGCTCTGTAGCAAAGCCCTTCGCTGCCCAGTCATCTGATTCTATTTAAGTGTACTGTATTTGGTATGTATTTATTGCTGCCCTAGTAATACTGTTATAAAGGCACTCCCCCACTTCATAACCAACTGTGCATGTATTTATATGTCTATAGACATTATAAAATTCATTTTTTGTTTTTAATTATACCTGTAATTATTTATGTATTTTCTTATGCGATCTATTTTATGACAGAATTTTAATCATGTTTTATACTATATTCATTGTAAATTGATTGTACTTTTATGGCCCTAGAGGCTGAAATACAGTGATTTGAAATGAAATGAAACGTAAGAATGGCTCACAGTGGGATCGAAAAAGGAGTGCATTTCCTGCAGAATGAAATAACTAAGCAGCTCTATGGAGCATATTTATAGGCAGGTCGTATTTTTTTTAGGAATGTTTGAGAGTACAGCTCTTTGTGAGACATATTGCTTGCAACATATTTAAAGTTGGCTTTGCATCAGTCAACTTCAGTCATAGCATATTTGCACCAGCTTATGTCAGGCATTAGCTTGCCACATTGTCAATCATGCAGAGGAAATGTTCGGCCTCACCTTATGTTAAGGAGTGCTTGCATCGCAGTGCACGACGGACTATTTTACATCTCCCTGCCTCTGTTACTTTAGGCTTCTTCCTGGTACTTCCACTTATTCACTTTCCACCGGTGTGTGCACCTTTGCCTATTTTCCCTGTGTTCCGCTCCTCATCGTTCCCTCCCGCCCCGCCTTCTTTCCCCTGTGTGGCGTCTCCTCATTACTCCTGCAGACCCCTCACTCTGTTTATTATCCCCCACCTCCCAGATTCTTCTCCCTCCCTCGTGGTGCTCCCTGGACCCTGCAGCACTTCCCTCTTAATGGTGGAGCATTATTTGAAGCTCCCGAGGCCTTCTCATCTGTTCTGCAGGTGAAAGGATTTTGTCTGGATGGAATTTTTTATCATGTTCCTTCATTACTTTTTATTTATTTATTTATGAATTTTTAACCCCTTTGCTGCTGGGCTAATTCCCCGTGGTGCGGGGGGAGGGGGGCCGCGCGCGGCCCCTCGGGGCTTGTGACGAGCTCGGCTCGTCACGCTGCACGGTGGCGCTGTGCTCATGACGAGCTGAGCTCGTCATGACCACGCCCGTTTCCATAGAAGGCTCACCACAGTAGGGGAATTATTCCCGCGTGGGCACAGCGCCACTGTGCCTCATGACGAGCTCAGCTAGTCATGAGCACCCAAGGTGTAAAAAATGTTTGTATAGTGCTCAGGAACATCAGAGCGCTTTACATATAATGGGACTGAAAAAGTAAGACTGAAGCATTATCTAGAGCAATTATGGGGGAGAGAAGCAGATAAAAGACAAAGGCCCAGATTTGCTGAATCATCACACAGCGCAGTGCAGCAGTCACAAATGCTGCGCTGCATGAGAAGGAGAGAGCAGGAGAGCGCCATATTTACAGAAATGTGGCACTCTGCTCCCCTCTCCCTAGCGCGGGTGCAGTAATGTGCTGCCATGCAACACGTACACACCTTTGCATCATAATGCAAGGAAGTCTATGTAAGACTAGCTTAGGTTTTGTACTGGAAGGCCCTTCCAGCGCAGAATACAATGTTTAGACTACCCTTACAACTTTTCCCACCTTGCATGTGTGGTGTACAGTGCATCACACATGCAAAGCCAGAAATGAAAGGAGATATGAAAGACTTTCTCCGTGATTGTGCCTGGTTGAAGATGGCGCTATTTTCTGATGCTTAACGTTCTCTACTTTTTTAAGGAAATAGGACTTAGCGTAAGAAACCTTGGATGGTTGCATGGGAACGCCCATGCAACCACCATGGTACTCCCCCTGGGCACTTAGTAATGCAAAGCAGCACTATGCGCTGCTTTGCCCTACTTTCAAGCAATATTCCAGGGCTAAACAAGTTTAGCACTGGAAAGTAAGGGGATTATTTACATGCCCCTTGCAGCACATTTCCGCTGCTGGTGCATAACTTTTTCGACATTCCGGCAGCAAACATTGCAGGCCCATAGCTACGAGGCCACAGAAAGCCACCCTGTGTGGCTTTTCATGGCCTCGCAGATATGGTGTAAGGCAATGCAGTGCAAGTTGCTGCGTTGCCTCACACTGCGTCAGGGAGGCATGCCATGGGCGTTGCGGTGGGTGTTCCCTCTCAACACCTGTGGTAGCTGACACATTCTCCGATTTACAACATAGGGTAAATCTACGAATATGTCAACACCATGCCCCTTCCCAGGGCAGGTGCAACAATTGTTTTTGTGAAGGAAGGTGTCTCTTCCTTCAGAAAAACAACCTGATTTCAAAGCAGGCACCTTTGCACCATGGCATTATGGAGTCTGTTTTGGCGCAAGGCTTTCTAAACTGCACCATCGCAAAGGTAAGGACAAAGATACGTTTTATTGCCATAAATAAAACGCATCACTGCACTTTCCTGATGGTGGCTTCCGGCTCCACATTGCGCCATTTTGTAGAAAAATATCCCCTAAATTAGTAAAAAAGCCAATGAGAAGAAGCAATCATAGGCAGATGACAGTCACCATGGTCGAAGATCAGACTTTTGACAGAAGAGCAGGAGGTGAAAAATAGATAATTGAGTAGAAAGAGTTTTAGATCTTGCTTTGAGCGCAGATAGAAGGAAGTAGTACAGAAGGCCAGAGGGAGTGAATTCTAGATCTTGGGTGCAAACCCAGAGAAAGACCGGTTAGAGCAACATCTTAAGGATTTTGGGGGATTTGGGCCAAACGTATTTCAGGTGCCCCTATTAGGAACAACTTTTAATTTATGATCCAATTTCAGCTTTTTCATGCCCTCCTTGGCCAGGTCACCGACACAGCAGCGACACACTGGTCCAAATTCTAAATGTGTTTCTATTTAATATTCTATACCATAGCAGCTCACTATTAGTATTGCAAATAATCCCTGTGACACCCAGCCATTTCTCATAGTTGAGGTGCTGTTTAAATCTAAAAGGAACTTTATATGGATGTTGCATGGTGTTGAAAAACAAACATTATTTACCTGCAAAATATCGGTAATTGATTCCTATTATCCCTTCTCTTAAAAATAAATGAAAGCAAAATGGTACTTAAAACAATCTGGGCCACATTTATGAAAACGGTTGCATCGCTGCGACAAAACAGCGATGCAACAGTTTTCACTGCGCCCTTGTTGCGACTCAATGGATGCGCCGTATTTAATGTAGGGTACTCTGTGTTGCAAGAAAAGACAGATACGTCAGGAATCCTGTCATAGATTGCTGGAGTTGTGTTGCAAGCATGACACAGCTCCAGCAATGCTTGGGCTAGGCCTGTGCCTATGGCACAGCATCACCCTTAGGCCTGCCATGAGGCAGGCATCACCCTTAGGCCTGCCATGAGGCAGGCATAAGGTTTTGACGCATTGGCGTTCTAGACTCTCTTAGATTTCACTGTGACACTTCTGAGAGGCTTTATTTGTGGGGGAACACCCACCCTACATACATTATACCTGATGCAGGTATAATGTGGTAGAGGGCTTTTCAAGGTGACACGTATGCCTAGATGCATCACTTTGTAAATATGACGCAACTTGGTGCATTGTTTATGCCACCGCTGCGTCACAAAAAGTGATGCAAATGCAGCGTAAAAGTGTCTCAAAGCCTTCATTAACACCTTGAATGCTACAGCAATTCCCGCTCGGTGCTGAAGGCTTCAGATTTCCATTGTTCATAAGCACATGACCAGTGTACTGCATGACAAGCTGAGCTCGTCATGAGCAGGGAAGGGGTTAATAAGGCCCTCTATGTTTAACCCCTCCCATGCTGATGACGAACTGAGCTCGTCATCAGCCACGGTGCTCGTGTACTGATGACGAGCTGAGCTTGTCATGGCCATGAGAACGCTCGCAGGCTGGGATAATTTCCCTGCTGTGCTGAACGTTCTAAGGAAACGGATGTGGCCGTGACGAGCTCAGCTCATCATCAGTACACGAGCACCGTGGCTGATGACGAGCTCAGCTCGTCATCAGCATGGGAGGGGTTAAACATAGAGGGCCTTATTAACCCCTTCCCCTCAGTAGCACAGGAGCACTGTAGCTCATGACGAGCTGAGCTCGTCATGAGCACCAGGGCGCTGTGCGCCCCTCCGCCCCCAGCACAGTAGGAAAATTACCCCAGCAGCCAAGGGGTTAAGAATCATTCAAGGTCATCAGCGCAGGACTATGTGGAAACAGAGACGATCTATCAGCAGGCCCCCAGATAGACTTGGGCCCTGGAACAGAGCCTTCTTTGCCCATGCCTTAAAATGTCTCTGGGTTAGATGTGCATTTTTTCTTGAAGCTGGTATTCCCAGGAGTACAGAGAGAGATGTGGGGATGTGGAAATAAATGCAGTGCTATTATAATAAAGGCCCATTTCACATAGAAACAAAGGAAGACCTTTATTGAAGGTGGGCAAGCCTTCAATATAGTATATTTCTGCATTTGTTTCTTACATTGTCCCTCGCCAGGTTTTAGTGTACTAACACATGCATGTACAGGTGCACACTTGTCTGCCAGTGTATGCATATGTTTGCACATTAAACCGAGCCCCTAATGTCTTAGCCAACGCTTGTTCTACTGGGTGCAGAACAATATCTGATTCTCTAAGGTTCTTACTACCACCTTGTGGCCAAAAAAGAAACAGTCTGTCCTATAAGTCGCACAAACTGAACACCAACTGGACTTATCCTGTCAAAACCCCCTCCGAGTTGTTCATTCAGAAGTGCTACTTTTTAAGGGGAAGGGAGGAAAGGTTTGCATATTTTACGTTTTTTTGCAGAAAGAACGGAAATCAGTTTAATAAACAGTGTCCAGGTTGAGGTAGAGGGGCCATGAGTTGTTCAAATCAGCAATACTGATGATCAGAATGTCCACAACTAAATAGGAAGATACATAACAAACCATACCGACCATTAAAACAGATTATAATTCAAATTCAAAAAGTATTGGTTACTTAAAAACCATTACATCACCCAATCGTCATTAATATTGAGGCTGAGGAGCTAAGCCACGAACGCGCACATTTTTCTTATATTTCCAGGAGCAAAACATATTAGCTAACAGGTTTTCTTGAGTTTGCAATGCTTCATATTGGTAAGAGTCACATCAGGCATTGTAAGATATCACTATAAATCACTGCCTGCGGCTAGTTAGTTAAATGTATTCTGTCAAACGCTCACTGTCAGGAAAGGAACACAAATGCATATATAAATACCAATCTAACGTTTTTGAAGTTTGTGGAACTTAATAAAGCAACACTACCAAATGGAGACTTAAAATAATAGTGGTCTTTGAGACAGGACAAAACAATGCCAGTCTTTTAGTCACAATCCAATTGATTTACGATAAAAAGTAGTCACAGAAAATCTAAAGCCTTGGCAACATGAATCTTCATTTTGGGTTAATATTTCAGATTCCTGTGTTTTGTTCCCTTTTTCTATCCATTTTGAGTCCACTTACAGACAGCGTTAGCATCTTAGTGACCCGATGTTATTACTTCTCCAGAGGGCACTCTATTACGGAAACTGACCCCATTAGACAACCTAAGGCAGGGAAAAAACTATCCGAACCAATAAAATCGGCGATCATCTTCAGGGGCTTATACAGCCTGAATTTCTCAAAGGAGATGAAAGACAAGCATCAGCTGGTTATGACAATGTGGATTTCCGGAGAGGGAGAACAGGTGTGCTCTTAACAAAGTCTCCTTGCAGACATCAATTGGGGAGACCACAGATGTTTATAGAATGAGGATTTGGAATCACAAAAATGAGACACCCAGAGTTGGGTCACTTTATCTAAGAGCTACTTTGAAGAGAGAGCTGCTAAGCTACAGAACCAATTTTGTTTAATCTTTTTCTTTCAGACAAGGGTCTAGTCTGTGTATAAATTAAACGCCTATTGAGTCCTCTCGGGGATATTTCGGGGATAAGGAAGCCAGGAGGGCCTTATTCTGAATGGGGGAGCCTACATTTTGTGATCAGGCTTTTCAAAAGAAACACCAATTATTCTGTGCACAGTCTCCATGTACAACACATCTGCCTCAATGTATCACACACAAGCATGTTATTTTACATACCAGTCCCTTCATAGATAGAAGTGGAGTAAAGGTTCCAGATATGGGGAAGAAAGCCTATTTTACCATGGTCTTGTAAACCCCAGCAGGAGTACAGTTAAAAAGCCCAGTGCTTCTAAATAATTTCAGCAGTAACCAGAGATTAGTGTCCCTAAACCCTGATAGATTCGAACTGGCAGTACCAATCAACTTCAATAGGTCATGGTCCACTATTCTCAATCTGCACCAGAATACTGTAGTAAAAGGACATGCATCATTCATACCAACTGCTTCTGAGGTGTGACCGCAAGAAGCATAGATGTCAAGTATCATGGGGGCAATTCAGCATCCAAGGATGTGAACTAGGTCTGATATGATGGCATTGTAAATCTCTCATCTTGTAAATAAGCAACAGAAAGAAGTATTACGCTTTATCAATGCTCATATTTAGGCGTCATCCGCAAAACAAATTATGACAATTTACTGGCTACTCCCAACAAATCACTGCCCACCACAATGTTCCACCAATCAATAATCTCTCAATTTGCAATCCAAGATTGTCTGCTTGTCTATGAGGATGTTTAGAGCCAGGGCCACCTCAAGACATATCCTGGGAGATCCCTTTCACCAGCATGGACATTTGCACAAAGTGGATGGCACCACAATTTAAATCATTGTACTGCTTTTGATATGTTATAATAAATGCAATGCATCATATTAAATCATTTGTTTCATACGTTCCATCAGTGTCAATAAATGCATGACACATTGTTCTAAGTCAGGTAAAAAGAAATATTGAGGAAGTATTCAAAAATATCTTAATCCAGACCTGTATGTCTTCTCTTCTTCATTCCACATCACAGCTTATGTTGATGGAACTTATTTGCAAGTGTTGGGCCGGCCTTTAGAATTATGAACAGATGCACAGTGTACTCACTCCACCCAACCTGCCCCCTGTTCACTTGTTTCCAACGATTTTGACTGGTGTCAAAGTCAAAGTCAAAGTCAAAGAATTTATATAGCGCGCTACATACCCGGAGGGTCTCAAGGCGCTTGAGGAGGGGTGGGGAATTACTTGTCAAATATCCACGTTTTAAGTTGCTTTCTGAATGCTAGGTGGTTCTGGGTAAGGCGAAGGTAAGTGGGAAGTGAGTTCCAGGTTTAGCTGCCAGGTAGGAGAAGGATCTACCTCCCATGGTGGTTTTGTTGATGCGGGGTACAGTGGCAAGGGCTTGGTTGGATGATCGTAGCTGGCGGGAGGGGGTGTAGAAGGACAGTCGTGTGTTGAGGCATTCTGGTCCGATTTCGTAGAGTGCTTTGTGTGCGTGGGTTAGGAGCCGGAAAGTGATCCTCTTATTGACGGGAAGCCAGTGGAGGTTTTTCAGGTGACCAGAGATATGTTCTTTACGCGGGATGTCTAATATGAGCCTGGCTGAGGCGTTTTGGATTCGTTGGAGTTTTTTCTGGAGTTTAGCTGTAGTACCGGCGTAGAGGGTGTTTCCATAGTCCAGTCGGCTCGTGACCAGAGCGTGGGTGACCGTTTTCCTAGTTTCGGTGGGGATCCAACGAAAAGTTTTTTTGAGCATGCGAAGAATGTTGAAGCAAGATGAAGAGACGGCGTTGACTTGTCTGTTCATCGAAAGTGAGGAATCCAGGATGACGCCAAGGTTCCGTGCATGGTATGTCGGGATGGGTGCTTTTCCAAGGGCTTCTGGCCACCAAGAGTCGTCCCATGCAGAGGGGGAGGTACCTAAGATAAGGACTTCTGTTTTATCTGAGTTCAGTTTCAGACGGCTGTGTTTCATCCATTCGGCTACTTCTTTCATTCCTTCGTGTAGGTTAGTTTTGGCGGTGCTAGGGTCATTGGTGAGTGATAGGATCAGTTGAGTGTCATCCACGTAGGAGATGATGTTGAGGTTGTGTTGGCGTGCGATGGCCGTGAGGGGGCTCATGTATACGTTGAAAAGGGTGGGGCTGAGTGAAGATCCTTGTGGCACGCCGCAGATGACTTCAGTGGCCTCTGACTTGAATGGTGGAAGGCGGACTCTCTGGGTTCTTCCGGTGAGGAACGAGGTGATCCATTCCAGTGCTTTTCCTTGGATTCCGATGTTTCTGAGGCGCTGTAGAAGGGTGGTATGGCAGACTGTGTCGAAGGCTGCGGAGAGGTCGAGGAGGATGAGGGCGACTGTGTCTCCATTGTCCAGTAGAGTTCGAATGTCGTCTGTTGCTGCGATGAGGGCGGTCTCAGTGCTTTTGTTTTGCTCGGAAGCCGGACTGTGAGGAGTCGAGGGATTTGTTGGCTTCGAGGAAGGTGGCGAGCTGGTTGTTGACTGCTTTCTCGATGACTTTGGCCGGGAATGGAAGGAGCGAGATGGGGCGGTAATTTTTGAGTTCGGTGGGGTCCGCTGTGGGTTTTTTCAGAAGGGCGCTGAGTTCAGCGTGTTTCCAGCTTTCTGGGAAGGTGGCGGATTTGAAGGAGCAGTTGATGACGTCTCGGAGGTGCGGTGCTATGATGGAGTCTGCTTTGTTGAAGATGTGGTGAGGGCATGGGTCTGTGGGGGATCCTGAGTGGATGGAATTCATCAGGCGGATGGTGTCCTCAGTGGAGATAGGGTTCCAGTCATTAAGGGTGTTCGAGGGGGGTGAGGGTCCAGTAGATGGTTGGGAGGGTTGGTCTCCGGGTTGGTTGGTGAAGCTGTTGTGGATGTCTGCAATTTTGTTGTGGAAGAATGAGGCTAGGGAGTCGCAGAGTGCTTGAGAGGGGGTGATGTCGTTAGAGTTGGCCGAGGGATTGGTAAATTCCTTGACGATGTTGAAAAGTTCCTTGCTGTTGTGGGCGTTGTTATCTAGTCGTTCCTTGAAGGCGGTTTTCTTGGCCTTTCGGATCAGTTGGTGATGTATGCGGGTGGCGTTTTTGAAGGCGTCCTTGGTGCTGGTGGTTGGGTCTTTTTTCCAGGCCTTCTCAAGGGAGCGGCAGAGTTTCTTGGATTTCTTAAGATCATCGTTGAACCATGAGGCCTTCTTGCTGCCAAGTTTGCTTTGTCGTTTTTTCAGTGGTGCTAGGATGTCGGCGCTGTTGGATAGCCATAGGGAGAGGTTGGTGGCGGCTTGGTCGGGGTTATAGGAGTGGGCTGGGGGGTTTAGACGAAGCGAAGAGGAGATCTGGTCGATGGTGATTTTGTTCCAGTTTCTTTGCAGAGTTGGTTGGGGGTGGTTGTTGGGTTTGGGCTTGTTGTAGGTAAAGTGAACGCAGCTGTGGTCAGTCCAGAGGAGAGCTGTGGTGTGGCTGAAGGAGACATGTTTGCTGGAGGTGAAGATAGGGTCAAGAGTGTGACCTGCGATGTGGGTGGGGGAGGTGACCAGTTGTCTAAGTCCGAGGTTGGCGAGGTTGTCCAGAAGGGTGGTGGAGTTGCGGTTGTTGTTCTTTTCAAGGTGAAAGTTGAGGTCTCCCAGGAGGATGTAGTCTTTGGAGGGGAGTGCGTGTGGAGTGATGAAGTCCGTGATGTCCTCACTAAATTGTGCGCGGGGTCCTGGTGGTCTGTAAAGGAGGGTGCCTCTGAGAGTGGTCTTGGGGTCGATGTGGATCTGGAAGTGAAGGTGTTCGGAGTTGGCGAGATTGATGTCAGAGCTGGTTGAGATGTGGATGGATTTCTTATGAACGATAGCGATTCCTCCTCCTGTGTGGCCGGTACGGTCCTTGCGTATGATCTTATAATCTTCTGGGATGGCAATGGTGATGTCCGGGGCGGAGGAGGCGTTCATCCATGTTTCTGTAAGGAAGGCGACGTCCGGAGAGATGGTGTCTAGTAGATTCCAAAGGTCAATGGCGTGCCTGTGGACCGATCGGGTGTTGAGCAAGATGCATTGTAGGTGGGTGGGGTCGGGAATCTGAGGTGTGATCGTAGCGGAGTTGTTGACGGTGCCGATGAATTTGCAGGAGTAGCATGAGAAAGGTCCATGGGTGTGTCCCGGAGCGGCTTGGACGCAGTTGGGGGAACGGCCGGGGTTAAGGGCTAGGAGGGTGGTGGCATCGTAGGTAATGCGGGATGGTTGGGTAGTGCGAGGGCCAGGGGGTCTGGCGCTGGGCGCGGACGGGCGTAGACGGGCTTACCTTTGGCGCACCTTCGACGCGGATTGGGCGCGATCGCTGCGCGTGAACGCTGCGCGCGGGAGCAACTGTCATAAGAGGTTGGGGAGGGGGGAGGGGCGAGGGCGGCTCAGCTGGGAGGCGGGGCGGGCTCAAGTGAACGCACACGGAGCACAACAACAACAGAAACAAAATGGAGGGGGGAGCAGAGCAGGGCGCCGGGGGATATCTCGCAATGAACTGGATTACAAGTCAGATATGGGGCAGCCAAGCGAGGTAGATGCTATTACGTTCCAGGCGCAGCTGATACAGTTAATTACAAAGCAGCAACCAAGCGAGGTAAAAGCGAGTAAGTTCCAGGTGCAAAAATACCAATAATCACAGTGCAGCAACCAAGCGAGGTAAAAGCCAGTAAGTTTCAGGCGCTAATAATACAAACAGTGCAGTAACCAAGCGAGGTAAAAGCGAGTAAGTTTCAGGCGCTAATAATACAAATAATCACAGTGCAGCATAGAGCAACGATACCGCGTCTCGGCAGAGAGACAGGGGAGCGACCACTCAGGGCAGGAGCGATGAGGAATGAGTGATGGGAATATGTCTTGGATCTTGGCAGTGGGAGAAGTAAGCAATAGTGAAGAGATGTCTAAAGTTTTCTCAGTCAGAGCATGTCGGCAAAATAACCACAATGGGGCAGATTTATGAAGGACTTGCGCCGCCGGTGCGTCACTTTTTCCCATGTTAAAAATGACGCACCGGCGGCGCAAGGCCTTCATAAATCTGCCCTAATGTGTGTTGAGACATTAGAGACACATTATCATTGTAGCCCCTGGAAGGCTGGATTATATAATGGGAAAGCACACTTAGTTTGGTATTAAGAGGGTATGGGAGTGATGGCATGTTTTTATTGAAATGTGAGCGTCATTATTGTAGGAAAGTAATCCTTTCTGCCCTGATAACGTCCGTTTTGTCACTAATGCTGGTGGTTACTGTGCCCTGGACTCTGCTACCCAGGCCCAGGGCCAGTAGTCTATCTCCTATTGGAATATGGTAATTGGTTACATTTAATTAGCAAAGATGAACTACCTCTAAGTCCCAATTATATGGTATGGCATATAGGCTTAGAGACCCCCCGTGGACTTAATGCACGTAAATGTACACTGGTGTGGTTCTGGTGTCATTTTAAGGCTTGTTTGAAATAAAACTATGCCCAAATTTGACTTTGGAATTAAAAGTACTTCCAAAGTCCAAAGCTACCATTTTATCACTTACTAGCAGCCCGTCCCGACGTTGTCCGGGTATGAATTGCTGCCGGCCAGTAGTATATTGTTTTGTAGGATTTCGTTTTGATAGCATTTCTTATCTGTGACGGGCCTGTGAAACGCTCCAATTCACAGTGCACTCCTGATGCACTTAAGAGTGCGCGTTCAGTAGTGTGTGAACTCGAGATTCCCTACTTTATTTTTCCTTGCAACATTATATAGCGCGAACTCGACAACATGGCATGAGCACAATTTACAATACAGAAGAACACATTCGTTTGTGGTAGGCACGGGGAGATAAAGCGATTTGCCTGGAATCACAGGATCTTGAGCTGATGCCGAGATTCGAACATAGCTCCCCTGCTCTAAAGTTCGCAATTCTAGAACTTGTGGCGGGAGGTGTGTCTAAAAGTGTATGTCAGTGCTGGCCATCAATGAGAGAGACCTGTGCATTTTTCAAATGGGTGGTGAAAAAATATGAGTATGTTGCTGGAGATGTGGGCCACCATGCCACCAATGTACTTACCAGGGGAGGGTAAACACCCATTATTCCTCAACGTTCTTTCCGCATACCATCACTTCGCATACTTTCATTACGAAAGTACGATGACTCCGCAATGCCATTATAACCCATGGCATTACATTTTATATGTTTTTACCATGAATGGTAAAACCATGTTTTTTTAAATGTTTGGATAAGGTAAGTATGGGTATAGGGGTATATGTTTTGGGGTACTGGGGTATATTTTTGGGGGTGATATAGTTTTGGGTTATGGGGTACAGGGGTAGTTTAAGGGTTTAGGGATAGGTATGGGTTTTGGGGTACAGGGGTATTTTTAGGCTTTAGGGCTAGGTTTGGGTTTTGGGGTATAGGGGTATTTTTAGGGTTCAGGGGTAGGTTTGGGTTCTGGGGTACAGGGGTATTTTAAGGGTTCAGGGATAGGTTTGGGTTTTGGGGTACAGGGGTATTTTTAGGGTTCAGGGCTAGGTTTGGGTTTTGGGGTACAGGGGTATTTTAGGGTTCAGGGGTAGGTTTGAGCTATGGGGTACAGGGTTATTTTTAGTGTTCAGGGCTAGGTTTGGATTTTGGGGTACAGGGGTATTTTTAGGGTTCTGGGGTAGGTTTGGGGTACAGGGGTATTTTAAGGGATCAGAACTAGGTTTTGGTTTTGGGGTACAGGGGTATTTCAGGGTTCAGGGGTAGGTTTGGGTTTTGGGGTACAGGGGTATTTTTAGGGTTCAAGGCTAGGTTTGGGTTTTGGGGTACAGGGGTATTTTTAGGGTTCAGGGGTAGGTTTGGGTTTTGAGGTACAGGGGTATTTATAGGGTTCAGGGCTAGGTTTGGGTTTTGGGGTACAGGGGTATTTTTGGGGGTTAGGGATAGGTTTGGGTTTTGGGGTATAGGGTATATTTATAGGGTTACGATGGGTTAGTGTTTAAGGGTGTTGGGGTATTTTAAGGAGTGAGGGTGGGTTATGATTATGGGGTGCAGGGGTATTTAAAGGGAGCAGGGTGGGATTCGTTTTTAGGGTGTAAAGGGTAATAAAATAAAATAATAAATAAAAATAATATAAATAATGTAATTTAAAAGAATAAATATTTTAATTAAATTTAAAAAATGTGTGTGTGTATATATATATATTACCTACTGGTGGTCGCCAGTAGGTATATATAGTTAGGATTTTTTTCCTATGGGATTACCGAAAATTCTATGTCGAATAACTTTGGCGTTTGTGGACGGAATTGGCTGAAATGTTCAGGAAAAAGGCACAGTTGGTTTCCGAGCAGCCCCTGAAAATTTGGGGGGGTTTCGTCAAGGGGGGGCCAAGAAAAAAGGGGGGTCCCAAAACGCGTTTTTAACATTGAGTTTTCCATAGGGCGGTTGGACTCACTTTTAGCTCGAAAGGCTGAATGGATTTACACGAAACTTGGCAAAATTGTAGATATGGTTTGCCCGACGTGCCTTTGCTATGTCTCAATATATGTGCTCCAGTGGATTTTGAGAAATTACCGTTTTAAAAAACAGATATATCTGTGACAGCGCTCCGGTTAGCGCTCCGGTTCGCGTACCTGACCCGTAACGGAACTTCGCAAAGCAAAGCTGATTGGCTCTCCGGTGTCTGTCAACATTCTAAACAGTCCGGACCGGCCGCCATCTTGTCTCTCGGTAGGATCGAGAGACAAGAGGAGGAGAAAAACGAAGGGGGAATTTAATGAAAGGGGGCAAGGTAGACCCCTCTTGACCCCCTAGAAATGATGTTGTGGTTATTAAAGGGTTCCGTGGGGCAAATAAAAAAAATTCGATTTTTCGCGGTAGAAGCGCTTCCCGGTACGCAAACAGGGTCGCTCACCGGTAGCGGAACGGGAGTTCGCCATTTTGTATTTCGGTGGAATTTAATCACAAGATGGAGGAAAAATAATGTGGGAAATGGTTATAAGGGGGCACGGGAGATGTATCCTGACCCCCTAGGTTTTCTGAGGGTGGCTGAGGAGGCTCATATATGTTGGAATAAAAAAATGATTTTTTTGAATTTTTCGCGTGGTTAGCTGCCGGTACGCGAACCGGGTAGCGAACCGGGAAGCGAACATAAGTGAAAATTAGTGAAAAAAGGTACATTCGAAATTTGGAAAGACTAATTATAGTTAAGGTAGCTCTGAAAAGAGCTTTTGTGTTCTGTGTAAGTTCTAGGTACTTATAAGTAGGTACCAATACACAGTCTTAAATTTTGTATGTAAACTCTGTTTCCCTCATCTGAGAAGTGCACACCATCTCCTCTGTAGATATCTTGCATGTAGTAACGCAAGTTATTGTTGTAGATGGCGCCCATTCCATGGTCTCTCATATAAGCTGAAACAGACTTATTTACATCCTTCCTCGCTTTCTCAATTTGTGGACAAAATTGATTGGACCACCTCCATTTTTGTCTTTGGCATATATTGGAATATACCAAGGCAGTTTGAGGAAAAAGTGCCATTAATTGCTCAAAGGTGTCCATTAAGAGCATTTCCAGACCTACCCCAGTCAAAGTGCCCAAATCATTTCCTCCACAGTGCACTATTATGAGGTCAGGGTTTGGCAAATGCAAAAAGGTTTTCACCAATGGTATCAATTGGTGACATCTCAATCCTCTTTGCCCAATCCATTTGATATTCACATTTTGTAAATTGACGTTGTGTAAATTTCTGTTATCAGCATGCCTGTGAGCCCATTGGATGTAGCTATGTCCAAGAATCCAGACAGAAAACATGGTGAGAGGGGGTTCTGTTGCAGTCAGATGAAGTGTGGGAATGAAATGGCAGTTGAAACAGTCGGAGTTTACAAAAAAATAATAATAAGACGCATTACGCGACGCGTCACGATGTTGCTTTCTAACGCGGTAGTTGCGCTAACGGAACGTTTACCGGTTCGCGGACCGGGTCGCGGAAAAAAATGAAGCTAACGGGAAGCTGCCCGGTTCGCGGACCGGCAGTGAAACAAAAATAAATAAATAAATAAATAAAAAAAATATATAAATAAAAAAATTATATTACAGAAATATAAAATATATTTTTGAATTAGAATAAGAATACATTTTACAGCTTTTGATATTTGCTATTAAAAAACCATTGAAATTCACTGAAAAAACCATAGGTTACAGACCATATATTGTTAGGAATTAGCATTTACAAAACCTTAAAAATTCACTGAAAAAACCATAGGTTATAGACCATATATAGTTAGGGATTAGCATTTACAAAACCTTATTTTACTCGCATAAAACCATTGAAATTCGCATATATAGTTAGTTGCACTAACTATATATCGCGCACCCGCAATCCACTGCTAATGATGTCACATATTACATCATTCATAACATGGTCAGTGACATCACTGATGACATCTCAAATGACATCACTGATGACATCACTGATGACAACATCCAGTGACTGTATGTTTCTGTAAAGTTAAAATATGTCTTACATATTGAAGAATGAGTGGATGTATAAGTGTCTGGGTGAAGGATTTAATAGGTGCATGACTGACTGTATGAGTGAGTGATTAAATGTGTCTCACTGAGTGCATGGGTTAGTGACTAAACTGTCTTAATTTGTGCATCATTATGTCTGTTGTTCTGTAAACTGCTGCATGTGTTGATCAGTAGCTATATGAGTAACTATATGGGTTATTGATTGGTTGCCCAAGTATTTGTATGGTAGACTGAGTGTGTGTGTGGGTGGCTGGGAGGTGTATGACTCTGTGCATAGATGTGTGAGCAGTTGATTCACTAGATGTATGGGCTCAAAAGTGCATGTGGAAACAGATGTATGGGCGGTTGACTGTGTGCATGAGTGTATTGGTGAATGAATGGATATCTCAGTGCTACATGTCAAAGTAAGTACATATGTAAAACACAGTACATGTGAGAGTTGACATATATAAATAACTGTGCATAAGAGCCAGTGAATGTGTGAGTGGCTGTATGGATCACTGTGAACTTGTATCAGGGATTGTATAAGAGAGTAAATATGTGTTAGTATATGTTTGAATAGGTAAGGTGTGTATAACTGTATAGTTGAGGAAAAGGAGGTGTGATTGATTCTTTGCATGACTGACTGGGTGTGTGAGTAACTCCATGGATGAATGACAGTCTGTGAGTGTCTGTTTACACTGATTGCATCTAAGGTTATATTAGAATCTGAAAAGGTTCATCGTATTATCACATGAATGATATTATCAGTGATGTGATAAGTAATGTCAAATGAGATGTCATCAGTGATGTCATCAGTGATGTCATTTGAGATATCATCAGCGATGTCATCAATGATGTCATTTGAGATGTCATCAGTGATGTCATCAGTGATGTCATTTGAGATGTCATCAGTGATGTCATCAGTGATGTCACTGACCATGTTACGAATGATGTAATATGTGACATCATTAGCAGTGGATTGCGGGTGCACGATATATAGTTAGTGCAACTAACTATATATGCGAATTTTAATGGTTTTGTGCGAGTAAAATAAGGTTTTATAAATGCTAATCCCTAACTATATATGGTCTATAACCTATGGTTTTTTCAGTGAATATATATAAATACACATATATACAAACATATATTTGATTTTTTAATAATGTACTTTTACAATGTATATGACTTTACCACACATGCATTTGCGTTATAATGGCATGCGTGGTAAAGTCATATGCGTTGTAAAAGTTTTAGAAATTATGTCTTTGCGGAGTAATAGTCCTGCGCTATAAAAATTGCGTAGTGATGGTATGCGGGATGTTGGTTTGCGGAATATCATCACATATTACCGGGGGAGGGATAGTCCCTTTCTTGCTATTTCCGTGGAGGCGGGCCTTCTGTCCGGATGTGCGTGGCGCGAGGCCTGTGCGCAACAGAAGTGGAAAATTTCCAGTGTGCACTTCAGGCGTCACCGGAATTTAAGGCGAGATTACATTTTCTGCACAATGGCCCCTGTTTGCGCTCCTTTAAGGCCCTTGGGAATAGTGCCATGCCTGACCTCCATACAGTAAAGCAGGTGCACGTCACTGGGAGCGCGGGGCAAGCACACCCGGAGCTGGAATGTACCGAACCTGGGAAGAAAAAACAATGAAATATTGGGCACAACGCTCGCCTTTTTTCCGTAATCCCGCGCCCAGCACACGCCCACGCCCACAGCACACGATATGAGACATAGCATGAAGGGCGGAATGTACCACACGCCCCCAGAGTTTGTCACGCCCCCCAGCACACGCCCACAGCACAACGCAGACACGCCCACAAGGGACTACTTTGCTGGCACGGTTCTTTTACCTTTTATATGTATATGGTGGGCGTCTGCATAGCCTATGTCCTTCTGCTGCAATTGCCCTTTCCAACGCTGTATTGGGTGTTGTGATTGGTGCTGTGATTCCTGAGATTACCCGCCTCAAAGGTTTGGGCTCTCTCTTTATTATATTAGTATAGATAAGTCATCCCTAAGGTCTGTCCTTGGTGACCCAGGTGCTGGGTGAATTGCTATAGAAAACAGGTACAATATAAGACATGCTTTATATTGACTGAGGTGTGGTCCAGCGGCTATGGCAGCTGCCTTCAAAGCACAGGGCTCACGGTTCAATCCCTGGCTCCGCTGGCAACTTAGCTGCACCATGTGAATCACTTAATTTCCACAACAGCCCCTGTGCCTTAAGACCCTTAAGGGTGAGTAGTTTGTGCTTTACAAATACGGAAATTAGTCAAAGCCGTTTTTCCCTACTGTAGTTCTGCTAGCCCCAAAGGTTAACACGCGGAAGGCTTTATTAAACTTAATAAAGTCTATCTCTGCATTGGAGCTAGCTAGTAATTCAATTCAAAATATCAAGTTAATGGTCATATTAAATCCAATAACTTACCCAAGTTGAGACCTTAATGTAACTCTTACAGTAAAGTAGTTTTATGACTTACTATCTTGAAGCGACTTAAAGCAGCCCTGTAGCAGCCTCTTTTGATTGGTCAGCCTTTGACAGCCTGAGCCAAGCTGATCCCTGAGTAGGTTTAAGAGGCCTGGGAATGAAACAATGCAGTCATTTGGTGGGAGGATATTTGCTGCCTGGAAAAGCCAGGGAGAGAAAGGCGGCTGGGGAGATAAGCTGGGTTTCAAAGGCAGGAGAACAGATGCCATAGGACCCAGGCCAGCCCCCACTATCTTGGTCCCCAGACAAATGGGAGCCCCCTAATTAGATTTGGATAGTGGCTGGAAGGGGTGTGTAGTGAGTTGTTAGTCACACCTTTAGTTTGGGTCACAGAGACACATACACGAAGGAGAGATTGTGTTCATTTTGATTTTTGTGAGAACAGTGCATTCTGGGGCAAAACTATGCCACACTTCGCAGGACTGCACATGCTGCACTCACAAGGCCCAACAAAGAAAAGATTGTGCCTGACTCAAAAGAAAAGGAGTGGACTTCTTAATCAGTAACAGGTACAACAAAGCTGAAAGAAGTCACCTTCAAACTCAAAGAGAGGATCACTCCAGTGACAGTTACAACAGGATTTTTCCTGGAATGTGCAGGTGCATTGTGGGAAAGTGAGTCCTAGCCCCCAAGAGGCAATCCAGAGCCTCTAAACCCTTGGCCTGAGCTAGGTACCTTCATGTACACCAAAGGAACTCAGAATCAACATGATATCAAAGCTTGGAAACTTTCTGCAAAGTTTTGTAGAAAAGCTCCAGGAGGAGACCGGCTCGACGTTGACAGTCAATCTGCTGTTGTTGACCCACGAATCAGCCGGACCACACTGGTGTGTCCCACTGAAAGCTCCAGAGTGCTTTTTCATCAACATAGAGGACAGAGACTTCCAGGGGCTTACCAAAACATTGCCCTGCAGCAGGCCTCCATAGTTGAATTGAACTTCAGATCTGAGAAGCCTGAGAATCTACCGATGAGTCAATCAACAAGAGAAAAACTACCAGAAAAAGACTGAGTCCAAAGGTAAACTTTTGACTGGGACCCAGTCTCCATTGCAGTCAGCTTAAAACTTTGCCTTTGTCCTGGTCCATCGCGACCAGAAAGTCTTGAGCGAAGCTTTTTTTGCCTAGAATGCACAATATTTTATTTCATCAGTAATAATTCATATCTCCGATTACCTACATTGGATTTTTGTCATTTTGGTGTTGTTTTGAAGCTTAAAAATTTTTCTATTGTTATAAATTGGTGTTGGATTTTTAAGTTGTTGGATTTTTTACTTGTGTACTGTTTTTGGGATATTACATGTTTTACACATACCTGTCTTTCTAAATTAAGCTTGGCTGCTAATTTGTCAAGCTACCAAGGGTTGAGTGAGGATTCATTTATTGAGACTTGACTGGACCTATTAGTGATTGCAGTATTATTACTAGCTGAAGGTGAATACCCCTAGCTATTAATAATCCACTTTCCTATAATTATTAAATTCCTGCATCTCCCATACCCCACTTCACATCACCTTCCTCTTCCTCTTCGATTTGGGGGCCTGAACAAATGCTCTTCGTGGCTCTGAGGCTTTAGTGAGATGATGCAAAAGAAATAGAGGGCAGCAATGTGGGTGTTGCTTGAGTTAATGTGCTTTAACTGTTGCTGCCTAGTGTATTTGATTGTGTTCAGGTGTGGATATTTTCCTATTCCACTAATTAGGAATGTTATGTGGCCTACGTTTCCTTTGTGCCATATTCATGGTATGTCCAGTATGTGGAAATCTAAAGGTATATGAAAGAGCTCCAAAAGTTGCAATTTTCTGGGATATGCCAATGATTCACTGACTTTAAGAAGCAAATGTTGGTGGACCAACATATGTATACAGCCAGTACCCTGTTCAGTCGCAAGACTATAGGACATTGATATGATGATAAAATAATAGCAGGATGACGATACCTAGAAATGTCGAATTTCTGTCTTTTCCTAAAGATGCATACCCCACATAATCTGGTTAAAAGTCCCAGCAATTATGAATTTAATGTATTTTTATAACGTTTTATTTGAACAAATCCATGATATTATTTTGTGTTTCACCAATATTTATCAATGCTTTAATGAAAATGGATTAATATTCTTTTTTTAACATGAATCTAATTTGTATTGTGATGGTTTTTATTAACTAATAACAATAAACAGTCTTCTTCTTCTTGCAGCCAGGAGTATTATGGGCATTTTTGGGGGGAATCCCTAGAAGATATAGCACATGCAGTTTTATATGTACTACCAGGTTGTATGATGAAACCACGATCTGATAAATAACGCATGCCTGAACCACTCATGCGAAACAACAACAATATAACAACAATGCAGATTTGTACCACAAATGTCTTAACCACACATTTCTGTAACATATATTAAAAAAGATTCAACCGCGAAAATTATTACTCTGCATGCCGTAATGCAACGCACCACCGACAAGAGCGCCGTGATTGCCCGGAAGGAACCATGTTGTGAACGCGAAGGCGATTAAGGGCAATCGGCAGCCACCAAAGACGAACGCTGGTATGGTCCACGGCATCCTCGAAAATAGGAATACCGAGGCGCAACGAGGAAACCTCAAAAGCAAACTTTTAAAACTATTGGCATCACCCACTGGAGGGTTCAAAAAGGAACGGGGCAGAGAACCACAAGTACCATCATGCAAGGGAAGTGACCGGATTGGGTGCCCATTAGGGGGCGAACACTACAAATAATCTGCAATTGACTTGCTCAGGTTCTCTGCTCAGCAAAATTGATGTCAAGGCACCCCTTTGAGAAAGGTCGCAGCGCGACCGAAACATGTAAGGACTGCAGATGCTGTGCGGTATTAAACCAAATTTTACCTGCGTTGTGGTGTGCGGCTATGTCTCTTCTGATGGAGAGAGTTGTTGGATATATATATATATATATATATATATATATATATATATATATATATATATATATATATATATATATATATATATATATATATATATATATATATATATTAGCAGCCCGTCCCGACGTTGTCCGGGAGCAATTAGGCTTCAGGGCCCCCGCTCGCCCTGATGTTGTCCATGGGTCCCCCAGAGCCTTCCTCCATATATTGCAGTATTTTACCTCTATGTTTACTTTGTACGCTTTTGTAACCTGCACACGTAACTTTGTCCTCCTGTAATACACCGTTTGGCTCACTTTTTTAATGCTCCGTTTGCTTCCTCTTGCTACCTGCACACGTCACTTTTTCCTCCTATACCTCTATGTTTACTTTCTACGCTTTTGTAACCTGCACACGTAACTTTTTCCTCCTGTAATGCACCGTTTGGCTCACTTTTTTAATGCTCCGTTTGCTTCCTCTTGCTACATGCACACGTCACTTTTTCCTCCTATACCTCTATGTTTACTTTCTACGCTTTTGTAACCTGCGCACGTAACTTTTTTCTCCTGTAATGCACCGTTTGGCTCACTTTTGTAATGCTCCGTTTGCTTCCTCTTGCTCACGATGTACGCTTTTGTAACCTGCACAGGTAACTTTTTCCTCCTGTAATGCACCGTTTGGCTCACTTTTGTAATGCTCCGTTGGCTTCCTCTTGCTCACGACTTTCATGTTTGCTTCATTTTTCTGCCGCTCACCGCTCCTAAATAAATAAATAAATAACCTACCTCATCCGCCGCTCACCGCACCTCCCCGCCTGTCCGCTGCTCCTCACCACCTGTCCGCCGCTACTCACCACCTGTCCGCCGCTCCTCACCGCCTGTCCGGCGCTCCTCATCGCTCCTCCCCGCGCCATGTCCGCCGGTCCTCCTCGTGCTCCTGAACGCCACTCCTCCCCGCGCTCCTCACATCGGGCACGCACGTCGCGGCCGGCGCTTCTTTCAAGGGACTAATTTTTTTTCAGTAATTTTTTTAAATAACGTATTTTTATTTCGTTTATATAGCCTATGTCCATCTGCACACCCTGACGATTACAACGATGTATCGGGTGTGTGGATTGGCTCTGTGGTTCCCGAGTTTACCCACCTCAAAGGTTCAAAGTTCTTCCTTTATAATAGTAGTATAGATATATATAATGATATTTTGCAAATAAATAGATTTTCTTGGAGACCCCGCTTTGTTCCCTTGTCTGCTTCGTAGTTGGAGAGACTTTGGGGCATATTATCAAGCAGGTCGATCGGCAATTATCGCCGCTTTAGCGGCCGTTTTCGGCCGCTAAGCGGTGATAATTCTATTGCCCTATTAGCAAGCTGTTGCTAACTGATGTTAGCGACAGCTTTTAGGCGATAGCAAGTGGTTTGGGCCCGCTTTGCATATCAGCGATGTTTATCATTAATGACATGCAAAGTGGGTGTACCCAACCAGTTAGCGACTGAAAGCAGTCGCTAACGTCGCTATCGCCTATTAGCAAGACAGGCGTAGCGATGGAAATATTTGTGCTAAGCGCGAATATCTCCAAATGCTAACATCTGCGCAGACTAGTTCTTAGCCATGTTATCCAATGGGAGGTGGATAACATGGCTAAGAGCATTTTGTCGATAATGCGTGAATATCGCTGTATTCTCAGCGATATTCACGCATTTCGCTACTATCGCTGGATATTTTAGCACAATGGAGAAAAACGTTGCTAATAGCATGTTTTCTCCGCTAACATATCCAGCGATAGGCAGCGATTAAAAAACAAATGCGCTAAGCGCATTTTGCGATAAATATCGCTATTCCTTGGTAATATGCCCCTTTGTTTCATAATTGTGTGTAGCCTTTTACATGCAGGGGACCCATCCTAAAAGTGTTCAGAGGTAATCATTGGCAAAAACATGGTGTAATTCCAAGGTGTTAGAAAACCTTGGGAACCGCCGCAACCGGATGGAGCAAGGTATTCCTGTCAAACAGTCAGTGACTTCACGGAGACATGAGTTCACTGTTTCAACGTCTCCGGGTATGGCCTAATTTGTTATTTGTGGCAGGATATAGGGGGCCAAGAAACAAATTTATTGCTTACATTTATGCCGGGGGAATGAAGTGAACTGTGTAAAGGGCATGACCACGTTTTGAAATAACAGCTCAAACTCCCCATGAGAACTAGAATTAACGGGGCTGATGCGAGACAATTTTTCAGTTCATAAACAAGATACATGCTGGGAACTACAGTTCGTGATAAGGCGCAGCAGAAATGTTCTCTCAAGTTGACTTGGTCAGGTGTACCCCCACCAATAGGAAGGAGGCAAAATGTACAAAAAGATGGACAGCGAGAAAGGCACACCCGCCGAAGTGCATCATGCCACTTAGCAAAGAAATTGATTTTCTTGGAAACCCGCTGTGTTTCCTTGTCTGCTTCATAGTTGGAGAGATTTTGTTTCATATATATATATATATATATATATATATATATATATATATATATATATATACATATATATATATATATATAGTACTTGTTTACTCTCCCCTGAGGCGAAAAGCCGGGGGTTCTTCCTACTTTCCCTTTGTTGAAGCGCGCTGACATTGATTAGATTTTTTAGCGCTGTTACTGCATAATTTTAAAAATTGTATATATTTTAAACTGCTACAATTTTAAATTGCTGTAACCAAAGTCCGCTCGAGTGCAACAATACTCCAGCACCGAGGCGTGCTTCACTCACCCCCTCATCCCGGCGTGGCCAATTGCGGGCTGACGACGCGGGACAGGGGCGCCATCTTGGAGGGAGGAAGGGTTGGCGGTCCAGTGGCAGGACGCCTCCCGCCCTCCCGGATACTTAAGGAGCTGTTTTTTCAAGGATCGCTGTACTTGTTTACTCTCCCCTGAGGCGAAAAGCCGGGGGTTCTTCCTACTTTCCCTTTGTTGAAGCGCGCTGACATTGATTAGATTTTTTAGCGCTGTTACTGCATAATTTTAAAAATTGCATATATTTTAAACTGCTACAATTTTAAATTGCTGTAACCAAAGTCCGCTCGAGTGCAACAATACTCTAGCACCGAGGCGTGCTTCACTCACCCCCTCATCCCGGCGTGGCCAATTGCGGGCTGACGACGCGGGACAGGGGCGCCATCTTGGAGGGAGGAAGGGTTGGCGGTCCAGTGGCAGGACGCCTCCCACCCTCCTCGGCAGGATATAAAATAACGGGGTCATTCCATCCGTGCAGCGGGCGCGCCGGCGGCGCGCCGAAGGCGCGCCAAAGGCGAGCCCGTCTGCGCCCGTCCGCGCCAGACACGGGCCTAGGGCCACCACCCCTGGTCAAAATGTCCACGCAAGCCTTATCTCTTACCCACGCTCGGCTTTGACAGATCTACGCCCGCAAATTTCGCAACATTGTACAAGGTACAGCCCTGACTCCCTGCTATCGAAAACTGAATTGCACTGTATACATTGCCAAATGTCAACCCCTCTACTACATAAAAGAGCAGGTGGCGAAAACGGAAATAAAACAAACCAAATGTTCAAAATAGCCCTGATTAACGTGCGCTCTTTACCCAAACACAGGCAAGAGGTAGCCGATATACTTACTGACAGGAACATAGATATTATGTTCCTGACAGAGACTTGGCTGGACAAAGCCTCGGACCCAGACCTCGTGATAGCCGTTCCACCTGGATACAACTGCTACAGACTAGATAGAATTGGCAAACGAGGTGGTGGGGTTGCAATAATTGCCCGTGACTTTTTTAAAATCCGCACCACTGCCTTACCTTTAAAGGCATGTGAGGCGCTTCAATTCGATATTTATCTCTCCCCATCATATAATTTCAAAGGAACATTACTTTATAGAAGACCAGAAACCAGGGCAGACTTCCTGACAGAAATATTTACCATCTTAGAAACTTCTGGCACTGACAACTCGGTAACCCTGCTAGGTGACTTTAATTTCCATTTGGAATGTGGCGAAGACAAGGACACCATATCATTGCAATCTGAAATGGAGGTTTTTGGTCTATCTCAGCTGGTGAAAGGACCTACTCATAATGCAGGCCATACCTTAGATGGTATTTTTACCAACTTGGAAAATATATCAGTGTCTGATATCTTACCTATGACCTGGTCCGATCATCATTTGGTTTTGGCAACCATTCAAATTAACAAAGTCACAACCCCCTCTACATCTTCTTCGCGAGAATTGTTCAAGGTCTGGAAAGATATCAATATCCCCTGCTTCAAGGAGGCGCTATTGAACTCCACTCCCAAATGGGCAGATGACCCAGATACCGCTGTTGAACAATATCACACATGGGTAGGCCAGGCGGCCAACAAACTGGTACCTGAAAAAAGAATGTCCAGAAATAGAAGTACCCCTTCAGCCCCTTGGTACACTGAAGAGCTCAAAAAACTGAAACAGCAATGCCGAAATAAAGAAAGAATATGGAGTAAAAAGTATGATAATAAGGATAAGATAGCGTACAAGGAACTCTTAACTCAATATAAACTTCTAATAATAGAGACTAAAAAGAAGTTTTATACAGAGCAAATCGAAAGCGCAAAAAATTCGAATAAAAAGCTTTTCGAAATAACTAAACATCTTGCGGGATGCGCCCCAGATCTCAATCCTCCTTGCTCACAAGAGTTCTGTGATTCATTAGCAGCATTTTTCTTCACCAAAGTAAATGACATATTTTCAGCATTTAACCAAGGTGAAGATCAATGGATCAGGAAAACAAATACCTCCCCTCCAAGCAACACCCTTACTTGCTTCGCAGAGGTAACAGATGCCAACATCCAGGACATCGTGAAAACAATCAAATCCGGATCAGCTTTGGACCCCTGCCCTTTAAACACTCTTCGGTCATTAATAGACACCGTAATCCCAGCTATTACTCAAATGACCAATCTCATGTTCCACACAGGAATCTTCCCTAATCAGTTGAAAAAAACACTACTCAAACCACTCTTGAAGAAACCTGGCTTGGACAAAGCAGAATTAAAAAATTATAGGCCTATAGCTAACCTGCCCTTTATTGCTAAGGTAATTGAAAAAGCCATGAACATTCAACTTGCGGGATTCATCGAGCAACACCATCTGCTCGATGAAACACAATTCGGGTTCCGTAAGTATCATGGGACGGAAACAGCCCTTATATAGGCAGCAGACGACATCCGATTAATCAGAGACCAAGGTGGAACTGCATTACTGGTGCTCTTAGATTTATCAGCTGCCTTCGACACGGTTGACCATAAGATCCTAGTCAACCGTGTCGAAAGGATGGGCGTGCAAGGCCTAGCAAAAGACTTAATAGCGTCTTTTCTAGCAGAAAGATCCCAGGCAGTCATACTGGGCCAATATGAATCTGCTGAACTATCACTGCCGCGTGGGGTACCACAAGGTTCATCCCTTAGTCCGACACTATTTAACATCTATGTGTCGGACCTCGCTAATACCATCAAAGCGCACGGGATGAACCTTACCTCATATGCGGATGATACTCAGCTGATACTGGCTGTCAGAAATGACGGGGAAACAGTGGCGGAAAATTTCAAGACAGGTATGCTGGCCATTGGAAAATGGATGTCAGAAAACTGCTTGAAATTAAATTCCGACAAAACCGAGGTGGTCACTTTTGGCCACCTCAGCCCAAGCTGGTCCCCCACTTGGTGGCCATCATCTTTCGGAGCTGTACCTGAACCAGTTACGAAAGTGAGAAACTTGGGTGCCATCTTTGATGATAACCTAAATTTCATGGCTCACGCCAACCAGACAGCCTCCAATGCCTTCTACAAGCTACGATTGGTAAGGAAGATTCTCCCGTTTCTCCCTACCAATGTGGGAAAGACATTGGTTAGCGCAATGGTCCTTTCAGCGCTGGATTATTGCAATGGCTTGTTTGCAAATGCCCAAGTTAAGACAATCAAGAAACTGCAAACAATCCAAAATGCAGCAGCCAGACTTCTCCTCAACATTCCTAAATTCAAACCTATATCTGAATCCTTGAGGAGTCTCCACTGGCTACCTGTTAGGAACCGAATTAAGTTTAAGACGCTATGTATCGTCTACAAGGCACTACACCATCAAGCGCCTCAGTTCCTCTGCGACCATCTCGTCCCGTACATTCCCACTCGAATGTTACGGTCTGCAGGACAGAATGACCTGATAGTGCCTCGACCCAGACTGGTCAACTGGGGAGACAGACGTTTTTTAGCTGCCGCCCCAAGATTATGGAACACGCTTCCACAAAATATAAGATCAAGTCCAAATCTACTGTCCTTCAGGAAGAAATTGAAAACCTGGCTATTTAACCTCTGAAAAACTGTACAGATCATACAGGAGGGTAAAACAGTATAGCGCCGAGACGCCTGCGGGCAATTGTTCGCGCTTAATAAATGCCAAAAATAAATAAATAAATAAATATATATATATATATATATATATATGAACAACAAAGGCTCCGGTAGTGAAAGAAGCCGTCTCTCAGGGCGGTCCGTGATCGGGGCACCGGCAGCCCTGTACAATATTGCACCACAGCACTTTCCCACTTAGGAAGAATTACCACGGACGCCTCCCATGGATTGCAGGTAATTTATTCATACGTTAGACTGCACAGCAACGCGTTTCGACTTTACGTCTTGATCACGCTAAGGAAGCATCACAGTTAGCACATTCAAATACATTTCAGTGAGTAAACACAAACAAAGGACTTAAACCACCGTGATAAAGTAAAGTAAAACAGTGATGTATGGTGGTGCACCATTTTAGCCTAGTGAATTTCGTCAGTAAGTTCAATTGGGGAAATACCACATACGTTCGATAGTATATCTCTAATTGTCAGCTTGAACTATATACAACAATTCTTATCACATATGGGATTTTCGCATGATTTGTAATCAAAAAAGCAAAAAAGCATACATCTCGCCCAAGTGGGCAAACACAAAGTTCGTCGTCATAACGATCCCATAGTGAGCTGTATCAACCGGAGAAAGGGAAGGTCTCGCCCCAGTGGGCATGTATTAACAGCGGTACTTCACGATGTGAATATACAGATAGGCTATATAAACTATACAAATATGCGTTATTAAAACATTTCCATTAAAAAAAAAGTAGTCCCTTCGAAGGCCCACGCTGCTGGTCAATGTCGGGGCGGGCGGGGGCCCGGGCTGCTGGACAATGTCGGGACGGGCGGGGGTCACGTCATGGATAGAGCCAAAAAGCAGCAATGTCACATCGCTCCAAAAGAAAAGTACACTGTGCTCAATACCAAGAACCCCAAATAACAAAGGGTACTAATGATTGCAGCGGGGGCCCGGGCTGCTGGACAATGTCGGGGAGTCGGGGAAGCCTGATTGCTCCCGGACAAGGTCGGGACGGGCTGCTAGTGTATATATATATATATATATATATATATATATATATATATATATATATATATATATTATATATATACATATATATATATATATATATATATATATATATATATATATATATATATATATATTTATATATATATATATATATATATATATATTTATATATATATATATATATATATATATATATATATATATATATATATATATATATATATATATATATATATATATATATATATATATATATAAATATTGCACACTCTCCTTCTGCAACAGAAAGAATTGGGTCGCACTCCAGTAACTGGTAACAGGATAGCAAATATTTTTTTCGCAAGGTTTCCAAACATGAAAAACACGTAAGGTTTTTCTCATGTTTGGAAACCTTGCGAAATAAATATTTGCTATCCTGTTACCAGTTACTGGAGTGCGACCCAATTCTTTCTGTTGCAGAAGGAGAGTGTGCAATTTTCGGCGGTCTGCTCGACCGCGGGGGTGCCGCACGGCTGTGAAGCAGCGCCTGGACCGCGACACGAGCACAAAGTGATTTAATATATTTATATATATATATATATATATATATATATATATATATATATATATATATATAATATATATATATCTCCCAAGAACTCGGATCTCCCGAACATAACAATCCAGACAAAGAAGCGGATACGGACCACAGAATTAGTGCAGGTGAAGTCTTTATTCGGTGCAGTCAATCGTCACAACGCGTTTGGCGCTACCCAGAGCGCTTGATCACATGACACAGAAAGTCGCTAGGATATTGGTTTAAATATACAAAGTACTGATCCATGGTGTAGCCTACAAGTTGCATAGAGATAGAAAAGTTACTATCCCTAGTAAAGACTACAACATTTCATATAGTGCATAATTAGCATATTGTGCAACATTTGCATTAAATCTTAGGCTAAAATCACATTTCATTTGAAAAAAGTATATTTTAAAACAACAATCCTAATAAATATGTGCAAAATAGTGCAAATTTAGTGCATAGATTTAAAATCAATTCTGATCATGAGAAACAGCAGCATTTACAATTTTTTACAATGTTTCAGTTTTTCAGTTGTTTTGTTTTTTGGTATATGTTCTTTCGGGCCAGAACAGGAAAACCAAGAATTAGGCATTGGGGCCCGATGTTCAATCTAGTTTAAGATCCCACATTTTCAAATATAAACTGCACGTGCCTTAAGAAAGTGGAGATATCTGTCATATGACGGTATAAATACTGACTGAATGACAACGAGAATCCTAATGTATGTGTATATGTGTTTTAGTACCGGGTTACACTCAAGAGTCTTGTTTCCTTCGTGAATGTATATGAAGGGACTATTTCATGTTTACACTATCATATCATAAATGTACACAATTAATATTAAATAAATAAATAAGCCATTCATTAAAAACCTTAAAATGGTTAAATATTGGCTAAAAATCATTAATATTGTAATTCCTTTGTGTATTGATACATCAAGTTTCTTATCACATAAAATGTGAGTTATAAATATATATATTTATAATTTATATATACCATTTATAATTAAAACCCAGTTTATAAAAACATATATTTTCCATAGGAATTTCTTTTTAGTTATTTTGTACCCAACTGATATAGGATCCCTACAAGAATGCAGAAGACACATGTTTCTTATTTACTTGCCAAAAAATTTAAAGACAAGTAAATAGATCCTCTGACATATTGAGACCTGAAGGCTGTTTTGTGTTAAGTTCTAAAATATATCTGGTATCAAGGCGGCGTAACTTTTCTTCCCTATTTCTGCCTCTTCTGCTTGCAGGGACATAGTCAATGACAAAGTACCTTAAATCTCGGCTTTTAGAGTCATGTTTGGCTTTAAAATGTCTTGCTACCGGATATGTGTTATCTTGGTTATTTATTGCTCTGATATGTTGAAGGATTCTTTTGTGGACAGGGAGCTTAGTGCTCCCCACGTAGAGCAAGTTACACGGGCAAGACAATACATAAACTGCATATTCAGTTTTGCATGTGAGTAGTCTGCTGATTTTATGTTCTTTTAAATCAAAGGGTGAGAAGTAGGTGGTTCTGTTTTCTCCCTGCAAGCAGGCTTTACATGATTTGCAGTTAAAAAATCCTGTGTGTGTTTGTAACCAGCTGGATGACTCAATAACTTCTGGGCTTGTTTTCACAAGTTCATCTTTCATTGACTGTCCTCTGCTATAGGTTATAGATAGTCTTTTTGGTAATTATGTACCTGTAATCGGATCACTTAAAATTAAGGGCCAGTTTTTATTGATAATAGACTCAATTTTCGTATGTTGCTTGTTATACTGGACAATGATCCTAAGTTTCTTGTTAGTCTCTGTGTTGTCTATGCCTGAATTATCCTTGTTTTCTCCTAAAGCCAATAGTTCTTGTCTATTCTTCTGCATAGATTTGAAGATAGAAGCATCAATTATTTTATCAGAGTAGCTTCTTTCTTTGAATCTCTTTTTACTCTCCCTCTAGGCTACTATGAGGTCGCATTCCCTACTATGGATACATTTCAACCTCAACATTTCTCCATATGGTATCCTGCTAACAAGATGATTTACATGTGAGCTATTGGCATGGAGTGTGGAGTTTCCTGTGGTTAATTTCCGGTGGTGCCTTGTCTCATTTTTATTCTGTTCGATAAAAACCTCTGTATCTAAATAAGTCACTGCTGTAGAACTTATACTAGCAGTGAAATGCAGATTAAGGTTATTGACATTGATATCCTGTACAAATTTCTCTGCTAACTCCATGCTTCCGTCCCAAATTACAAATAGATCATCTATAAAACGAAGCCAAGTTTTTACTTTGGAGGTCATAGTTTCTGCATGCCCCGTCATGAGGACCAGCTCCTCCCACCAACCCATGTGGGGACATGCGTAGCTGGGGGAGAAGTAAGTATGGGCAAATTTTGCAAATCAGTGGTTCGCGAATTCGCGCAAAATCGCAAAAAAATCCACGAATTCGCGAATTTCACCACGAAATCGTGGATTTTTTTGCGATTTTGCACCATACTTAACTGGAGTACTTTCTACTGGCTAATCAGTAAGTGCTACCTCGTTGGGTAAATATATAGTGGTTTTCCTGCACTACAGCTGCATAGGGCCAGAAGAGTTGCATCCAGTGACCATGTGTGTGTAACTTTGCCATCGCACTGAAGGGCGCCGGGGTCCTTCGCGTGAGCTGTCCATCATAGTGTGTAAAGGGCGGGAAGACGGTGCACACCGCTAGTGTGTGGGGGAGGGTGGCAAACGGGGGGGGGCTTCGTTGCGAGTTCACATGATTCTTGTGTGTATAAAAGGTCAGGCACAGATCAAAGCAGCAGATGAGGAGAAAGAAGCTACTGGTTACAGGAACTGCACGGGGATTGCACTCGTGAAAGTCAAGGATGCAAAGGCCTCCATCAAGCATCATAGCTAATTTTCGACTGTAGATATGGGGAGAAAGCACACCTGCCCACCCTCGACAAAGCGTACGATTTTTGGGGGCTGATTAACTTTGCCATCGCGCCGAAGGGCGCCGGGGTCCCTCGAGTGAGCTGTCCATCATAGTGGGTAAAGGGCGGGAAGACGGTGCACACCGCTAGTGTGTGGGGGGGGCAAACGGGGGGCTTCTTTGCGAGTTCACATGCCTCTTGTGTGTATAAAATGTCAGGCACCGATCAAAGCAGCAGTTGGGGAGAAATAAGCTCCTGGTCACAGGAACTGCACGGGGATTGCACTCGCGAAAGTCAAGGATCCAAAGTCCTCCATCAAGCATCATAGCTAATTTTCGACGGTAGATATGGGGAGAAAGCACACCTGCCCAGCCTCGACAAAACGCACAATTTTTTGGGGCTGATTAACTTTGCCATCACGCCGAAGGGCGCCGGGTTCCCTCGAGTGAACTGTCCATCATAGTGTGTAAAGGGCGGGAAGACGGTGCACACCGCTAGTGTGTGGGGGGCAAACGGGGGGGCTTCTTTGCGAGTTCACATTCCTCTTGTGTGCATAAAAGGTCTGGCACAGATCAGAGCAGCAGATGAGGAGAAAGAAGCTACTGGTTACAGGAACTGCACGGGGATTGCACTTGTGAAAGTCAAGGATGCAAAGGCCTCCATCAAGCATCATAGCTAATTTTCGACTGTAGATATGGGGAGAAAGCACACCTGCCCAGCCTCGTCAAAGCGCATGATTTTTTGGGGCTGATTCAGGAGTTACTGAATTTGACCTTCAACTCGGGCACCTGCTTTATCTATATCTGTAAGTGCTTCCTGTTCATGGAGCCTCGTTGTCTACTTGTAACTATTCTCTGACCCTGCTTCGAGGGTCAGAGCAGGGTCAGAGAATAGTTGCAAGTAGGCAACGAGGCGCCGCTCAGGAAGCACTTACAGGGTTACAGCAGGTGCCCAAGTTGAAGTTAATTTCTTTGTAACAAATTAGCTTCAACTTGGGCACCTGCTGTAACCCTGTAAGTGCTTCCTGAGCAAAATTCGTCGCGCTCGCGAATTCGCGGATTTTGCCGTTATTTAGCGCGATTCACGGATCGCAAAATCGCGGAAAATCCGCAAATTCCGTGAGCGGAACGAATTTTCCGCCCATACTTAGGGAGAAGCTGGCCCCCATGGCAACACCGCGTAACTGTCTATACAGGAGATTATTAAACATAAAAACATTGTTATTCAGGCATAATTCCACCATTTCCAACAACATATATTTGTGTTTGGGCATATCTCCCAAAGATTTTTCTAAGTGAAAATCAAGTGCTCTAGGACCATCTGAGTGTACAATACTGGTGTACTGACATCTAATGCTATCAGTAAAAAGTTTGCTTCCCAATTGATGTCTTTTATTTTGCGCAGGAAGTCACTAGTATCACTGTTATATGATGGCATGATTTTGCAAAAAGAAATGAACGTACTGTGACGTATGTTCAAGACATCTTTCCTTGCCGAGATCATTGGCCGGCCCGGGGATTTTTTAAATCCTTGTGTAGTTTCGGCAAAAAGTAAATTGTTGGTACTACAGGAAAGTTATTTTTAAGGAATTTGTGTTCCTGTCCCGTAATAAGGCCTTCTGCTTTCCTATTGGACAGTTTTTTGTTGAAGTTGGAGTACATTGTTTTTAATTCTGTTACTGTATATCTTGTGTAACATGATTTGTCATTCAATTTGCTATATGCTTCTTTGGTATACATATCTCTGTACATTAGAACAATATTTCCTCCTTTGACATATATATATATATATATATATATATATATATATATATATATATATATATATATATATATATATATATATATATATGAATCCAAGTTATGTGGCCCAAGCAGGGACCACCGAGCGCTCTGATGCGGTGCGTGTTCGAGTGCAGCAGAGCCTTGCTGCGATTTGTGAAGTCCTTTTTCTGCAGAAGCAGAATTTTCTTGTGCACTCCCAGCTCCGTAAATAATGACCAACAATCTAGAAAGGGTTTCTTGTTATTTACTCCTCATTACAGCTCAAAGCCAGCATACTACTCGACGCGTTTCGCGGCCCACGCCGCTTTATCACGAGACTGTTTTCACAAATGTTTTGTCTATCAGTGTGTATAAATAAAAAGTGAAGAAAAAAACTTTGTACCACAGGAAGTCACCTGACTGTCGTGACTTCCTGCTTTCACACCGCTAAGAATTGTGGTATGTGTAGTACATTAATTCATACTACTTCGGTCATTATGGTGCCTCATTTGCGTTCATGTTCATGATGTTAACATGTAACTGAATAGCCCCTTAATGTAAAGGAGAACTTCTCATCCCCTTATCTCAGTTATATCTCCTGCTCGTCCCCTCCAGTGGGTCTTTGCATGAGGGCTATTTTTACAACCATTGCTATGTTTTCATCATAGTTTTAACTCTCTCAATTATTAAACCCCTCTAGTGGGTAATAATATTCCAAGTTTACCTGAAATTATGAGATTATGTGTGCATCCCATTGTATTTCTTGGTGGTGTGAATGATTTAAAGTGTTGAAGTGTGTATAACCCCAAAAACTGGGGGAGGGGAAAATTGTTAAAGTTCATAATACATTTTGAAGGGAAGAAAATACATTGGATTCCAGAATCACATATGGGATATTCTTAAAGACGGATGCACAGTTAAAGATGTGTAGCTTGAAATAGCTGTTATGAAATAAAATAACGCAAATCGCATGGAGTTGTTGACCGTCATTTAAGGAAGGCCAAGAGTGCACGAGTAAATGCCTTGGCAAAATGGGAAGTATATATATATATATATATATATATATTATATATATATATATATATATATATATATATATATATATATATATCTCCTACTGGCGATTGCCAGTAGGTAGTTATAGTTAGTTCTTAGTTTCCAAAGGAAAAGCATTTTTTATGTGCAAATATATTTGGGGCCATATGATGAATCCTTTTGAAATAAAAAAAAGGATTGTACCACTCAGTTTGTGTGTTGAAAGTTTCTGGGTGATTCGTTAAGCGGGGGCTGAGAAAAAAGGGGGTCCCAAAGCGCGTTTTCACCATGTTAATTTCCATAGGAACTTTATTACAGGCTAAAGCCTGAACTGCTGAACGGAAGTAGAAATAATTTGGTAAAAAGGTAGGCCTTGGTTTGGACTGCGCCCTTTTTGTTAAATGGTGTAAATCCGTTCCGTAGTTACTGAGAAATTGAGCACCAAGGAGGGTTTGCGTTTGGCACTGGCAGGGGGCGCGTTTGCACAGTGGTGCAGGAAGGGGGCGGGCCTGATATAACAAGTGTGTAAACCACCCACTGGCATGTGGTAAATTGGAGGATTAAGTCCCCTTCAATCCAGAGGGTCCCTGGGGGCCAACTAGCCCACCAAGTACCTCCAGTAAGCGCCACAGAGCTGTGTTGCAGAGAGGTGGTCCAAGGCCACGTCCCTTTTTACACAACTCTGCAACAGCGGCTTCTGGTGCACTGCTGGTGGGGTGATGAGGTCCTCGTGTGTCGTTAGGACGTCAGGAAATAAGTGGACTTCCTCCTCCGAGCAGCAGTGTGCCAGAAACTGTGTTTGCAGTGTGGTGTAAAAAGGGGCATGGCCTAGGAACACCTCTCTGCCACCGAGCTCTGTGGCGCTTACTGGAGGTACCTGGTGGGCTACTAGGCCACCAGGGACCTTCAGGATTCAATGGGACTTAATAGGGATGTTATAGTTAGAAGTTAGCATTTAAAACCCTTAGTAATTCACTGAAAAAACTAGGCCTGTGCGTCAAATTCCATTCCGCTCGCGGAAATTGCAATAATTTGACATTTCTGCGTTCTTCGGAGAGTGCGAAAAAGTCAAAATTTCCACAATCCGCATCGTCCCAGAATTTTTTTTCTTGCTTTCTTGAATCCTGCGTTCGCCGATAAATTTTCCTGATCCGGTCGCGCTCTCCACAAGATGTTGGATTGTTGGTAGCAATTTTAGCTATCTCGCGAGAGTTCGCGGCCGCGCTCACGCCATTAGTCTTGCAATCACGTCATTCGTCTTGCGATAATGCACCGCAAGAGTATGAGATCTCAAACACGTCATTCTCCACTACGAGCGAGAGCGTGAGGACACGGACACGTCATATCGAATGCGACAAGAAGTATAAGATCTCGAACATGTCATTCTCCACCGCGAGCGAGAGCGAGAGAACGCAATCACGTCATTTTGGACGCACCATCGTCATCGGCGGAAGTAATGTGTAGCTCGAGAACTCGAACATGTAACATTTTCAATTTGGAAAAGAATATCAGCTCTAGCAGCATGAAACCTTCTGCAAATGATGATTTGGATGAAAAAAAACTCCTCAGATTGATCTTTGGCTGTCCTTTTTTATGCAAGGAGTCCTTTTTTTAAAAGGTGGGGAGAGGGAGGAAGTTCCACAGAATCTCCAACTTCCTGTTCCTGTCCAGCAGGCTCCTCCCAGTGCTTTGTCCCTCTCCTGCTCATTCTGCCTTTGGATTTTGAGCTGGAAAGATCACTCTTTTTGTCTGCTGCATCATTGCAATTGGATTTGAGGATTTTTGAATTGGATATTTTACAAGTAAGTGGTTGTTGTGTCTGTTTGATTGGGGGCATTGCAGTTGTTGCAACTACAACTTAATATTGGTAACCATCATTCCTTTTTTTTAAAAAATGTTGTGGGTAGTAGATAGTAGTCAGTAGTAGGCACAAGCTAGTCATGGCCTCATGGGTGTGTGCATGATGAAGCAACTGTTCCTTTGGTGTTTTTTTAATGTATTTTATTTTCAAGCATCATTTAGGGCCTGGATGGCATTGGATTGAGTTGGGAAATGCGTTTTTTTGGGGTGGGCTTTCTGTTGTTGGGCCTGGCCTTGTGGCTGGTGACCATTTAGAAGCCTAGGCCTGCAGGCTTGTCTGGCCTTGTCTGCCAACAGGCCTGCTTTCATCCAGTAGGCTCAGAGCAGGTAGCCACAGCTTTATTATTCAGGTGTTTCTGTATGGTCTGTTGAATTTAGACATCATTTAGGGAATGGATGGCATTGGATTGAGTTGGGAAGTGTGATTTTTTGGGGTGAACTTTCTGATGTTGTTGAGCCTGGCCATGTGGCTGGTGGCCATTTTGAAGCCTAGGCCTGCAAGCTTCTTAGCCTTGTTGTCTGCCAAGAGGCCTGCTTTCAACGAGTAGGCTCAGAGCAGGTAGCCACAGCTTTATTAATAAAGTGTTTCTGTGTGGTCTGTTGAATTTAGACATCATTTAGGGCATGGTTGGCATTGGATTGAGTTGGGAAGTGTGTTTTTTTGGGGTGGGCTTTCTGATGTTGTTGGACCTGGTCATGTGGCTGGTGGCCATTTTGAAGCCTAGGCCTGCAAGCTACTCTGGCCTTGTTGTCTGCCAAGAGGCCTGCTTTCATTCAGTAGGGTCAGAGCAGGTAGCCGCAGCTTTATTAATCAAGTGTTTCTGTGTGTTCTGTTGAATTAAGCCATAATTTAGGGCATGGATGGCATTGGATTGAGTTGGGAAGTGTGTGTTTTTGGGGTTGGCTTTCTGATGTTATTGGGCCTGGCCGTGTGGCTGGTGGCCATTTTGAAGCTGAGGCCTGCACGCTTCTCTGGCCTTGTTGTCTGCCAAGAAGCCTGCTTTCATCCAGTAGGCTCAGAACAGGTAGCCACAGCTTTATTATTCAAGTGTTTCTGTGTGATCTGTTGAATTTAGACATCATTTAGGGCATGGGTGGCATTGGATTGAGTTGGGAAATGTGTTTTTTTTGGATGGGCTTTCTGATGTTGTTGGGCCTGGCAATGTGGTTATTGGCCATTTTGAAGTTTAGGCCTGCAAGCTTCTCTGGCCTTGTTGTCTGCCAAGCGGCCTGCTTTCATTCAGTAGGCTCAGAGCAGGTAGCAACAGCTTTATTGATCAAGTGTTTCTGTGTGGTCTGTTGAATTTAGACATCATTTAGGGCTAGGATGGCATTGGATTGAGTTGGGAAGTGTGTTTTTTTTGGGGTGGGCTTTCTGATGTTGTTGGGCCTGGCCATGTGGCTGGTAGCCATTTTGAAGCCTAGGCCTGCAAGCTTCTCTAGCCTTGTTGTCTGCCAAGAGGCCTGCTTTCAACGAGTAGGCTCAGAGCAGGTAGCCACAGCTTTATTAGTCAAGTGTTTCTGTGTGGTCTGTTGAATTTAGACATCATTTAGGGCATGGTTGGCATTGGATTGATTTAGGAAGTGTGTTTTTTTGGGGTGGGCTTTCTGATGTTGTTGGACCTTGTCATGTGGCTGGTGGCCATTTTGAAGCCTAGGCCTGCAAGCTACTCTGGCCTTGTTGTCTGCCAAGAGGCCTGCTTTCATTCAGTAGGGTCAGAGCAGGTAGCCACAGCTTTATTAATCAAGTGTTTCTGTATGGTCTGTTGAATTTAGACATCATTTAGGGCATGGATGGCATTGGATTGAGTTGGGAAATGTGTTTTTTTCGGGTGGGCTTTCTGATGTTGTTGGGCCTGGCAATGTGGCTGGTGGCCATTTTGAAGTTTAAGCCTGCAAGCTTCTCTGGCCTTGTTGTCTGCCAAGAAGCCTGCTTTCATCCAGTCGGCTCAGAGCAGGTAGCCACAGCTTTATTAATCAAGTGTTTCTGTGTGGTCTGTTGAATTTAGACATCCTTTAATGCATGGATGGCATTGGATTGAGTTGGGAAGTGTGTTTTTTTGGGGTGGTCTTTCTGATGTTGTTGGGCCTGGCGATGTGGCTGGTGGCCATTTTGAAGCCTAGGCATGCAAGCTTCTCTGGCCTTGTCTGCCAAGATGCCTGCTTTCATCCAGTAGGCTCTGAGCAGGTAGCCACAGCTTTAATAATTAAGTGTTTCAGTGTGGTCTGTTGAATTTAGACATCATTTAGGGCATGGATGGCATTGGATTGTGTTGGGAAGTGTGTGTTTTTGGGCAGGGCTTTCTGATGTTGGGCGTCTTAAAGACATGCCTTTGTCGTGTGTGTCTGGTGTGTGTTGGTGTGCAATGCATGCACACTGCAGACCTTTTTGGGGCCTGTGAATTTTCGTATTTGTATTTTGTTGCATTGAAAAGGCAGAGCATTGTGCTTTAGCATGCATCCTTTACCTGGCTTTTATAGGCCTTTTGTCAGCTCCTGGTGTTTCACAGGCCCCCTGCTTGTTGCTTGTGATTTGTGAGTGTCCATGTGGCTGGTGGCCTTTTTTGTGTTAGGAGTTATTAGTGTCCTGCTTTTGCCATATAAGCCTGCATGGTTTTCCTATTGGCTTACTGCTCCACCCCTTTGCTAGCAGCAGCTCCATGAATGATGTGATGCTCAAATAATTTAATGGCAAATTGTGGTATCTAGTCTCAGCAAGGCCTAATTGTGCCGCTTTAAAGCCCTCAAACCATAAAAGTGAAGTTGGCACGGAAACTGGAATAGAAAAGAAAAATTTATTAAGACCTCATGAGGTGGAACTACAGTCACACAATACCCTTAGGCAATGCATGAAGTAGCACCCCGAATGGAAGGCACATGGTCCTTTTATACCTGCACAGGGGCTCAAAAGAAGGCGGTACACATACTGAAATGAGTTTTATGTACATATAAGGACATTATGAGAGCACACATTCAACAAGTGGGAGGAGCCAACAATTGTCCAGTTGGGGTAAACACATTCTTGACAGTGATGGATCAGAAACAGATGTGGCTCGACTGAGCATGCGTGTAAATGGCAGAAGCTAAATATAACTTTTTTCTAGGCAGAATACACAAGCAGTTAACAGAGAGGTAGGACAGAGCACATGGTGAACACGAGGTAGCACGTGTTATACAAAATGGCTGACAGAAATACAAAATGGCTTCCAACAAACGGGCAAGATAACATCGGAAAACACACTGGCTTCAGCAAATGCTAACCTGCTCACTGTCAATTTACGACAGACAACCCTTTTAGCATTTAGCTGAAGACAGTTGTTCATTAAGGATAATCTAAGTGTGCATCATACACATCTGTCAGCATTATTTCAGCAATTTCCTTCTGTTGAGCTTTCATTTCCGTGACATTTCTTTTAACAGGGGTACAGGCAGAAATACAAATGGAGCAGAGCATAGGACCACATTGTAGGCATACACAACATGTAGATAATATTGTAATTACAACGCATAGAGCAGTCAATATCTTCCAACTCCAAGAGGTAAATAGTGTCCATATCCAGCTAAAAAATGTCCATGTACCAGTTTCTGGATGGATTTCTGCAGCAATTTTATGCAGTTTAGAAATTGCATCATATACTGAGGGCGAATGGTCCGGGATAAAAACACAACAACTACTTCCGATGATGCGACATGCACCAGCTCGATCAGCTAACATTACATCTAAAACCATTCGGTTCTGGAGAGCAACAATTCTTGCAATTTGGAGCTCCTCTGTAATATTTCCTAGTGCCATAGCTGTCTGATTGGCAACAGCTTCTACAACACGAGTTTTAAAAAATATATATATTTTCGCAAAATACATTAATTAGTCGTTAGAGAGTCATGATTTACACAATACATGTATACTATTGAAAATCATAGCATAAATAAATAATCCTGGAGCAAAATACATGATATACAAAAAATTAAAAATTATAAATTAGTAACAGTGCATACATAGAGATGCCATTAACCATGAAATAAAATGGATGCAAATGGAACTGCAAGGAAAAGCAATTAGTGAAAACAAACCATCAGACAGTAGACTCTAGATGATTAGTGATCTTGCCCCAAATTTGTTGACCAAGCTTCTTTTTTCTATGCCCCTTAAGGGCGTACAGACTATACTCCATATTATGTACTGCAAAGAAACGTGCCCTCCATAATTCAAAGGAAGGGGGTTCCTGCTGTAGCCACCAAGATGCTATTAGAAGCCGGTATACAGCTGTAACTAAAAATATTAGCTTTACATATTGTTGTAGCAAATCTGGTACTGCCGGCCCCATTTCTACAGCTAACAGTATATGTGTAGCGCTCAATTGAACTGGAAAACACAAAATGGCTGTTAAATAATTCTCTATCTGTGATAGTAAAGATTTTAACCGTGGGCACCCAAACAAAATATGAAGGTCGTCCGCAGATAGGTATCCACACCGAAAACATTTCCCAATAATATCACCCTTCCATTTAGAAATCTTGTCGGGTGTGTAATATAAATTAAAAATGGATTTATAATGCTGTGCAGATAATTTTGCAGAGAGAAATACATTTGTGGCCATCTCCAGAGAAATTTCTATCCGTATATCCTGCCTTCCAAGTTTATTCCCCCATTTAACATTTTGTTGCTCTAAATCATTCGCCTTAGTGTCCAACAAATGGCCATATAACACTCCTATTTTTGCGGCTTTTATATTGTCTTCTATCAGAGGGTTAGCTTGTAAATTGCTTGCTTTCTGAGATAAAAAATTCCTGATTTGCAGATACTTCGCAAAATTCTCCCTGGGAAGCTGGTATTGCTCACGGTGTTGCTCAAAAGATTTTAGACATCCATCGCTAAAAAAATCCCCCACCAGCCTTAATCCTTTTTGCCACCATACATACACCACCCGATCCCATAAATCAATTGGCAGGAATATTGGAGATGTCAATGGTGTGTACCAAGAAATTTTCTCTATTCCAAACATTCTCCTTAGTGTTCTCCAAATCTTATATGCGGCCAGCAGAACCTTAAAACGTGTGCGTTTATAATACCTCCATTCCTGATACAGTAACAGACAGTTTTTAGCCTTCACACCCAATAGCATCTGAAAAATTGACGGGCACTCTGCCACATTCAAAGGACCTACACCAGTTAGCAAGACATTCATGCCTTAAAACATGCAGGCATAATACTAAAGAGTAAAATCTGTACTGACCAGCCTCCTAAGTTTCATGGTAAGATCATGTAGCGCCCAGCACGGTGGGCCTTACCGCCAGCCCACATAAAATGCATACAAAGAGCCTGGAGTTGTGTTAAGCTGGTTGTAGCAATTTCTAAAGGGACACACCTGAAAAAAATATAGTATTTGTGGCAATATCATCATTTTTAGTAGACTACATCACCCTACTAACGAAAGATGAAGACATTCCGCCTGATCCAACTGTTTCCGCACCCCTGATGTTAAATCCTCCCAGTTGGACTTAACCAGGGCCGTTGGAGAGACCCTTAAGTTAATCCCCAGATAAGTGACTTCTTCACAAACCCGTGGATTGGAGTACTTTGGCAGGTTAGCACACAATAACTGGGTTTTGGAAGCATTCAACTTATGGCCAGCAACTACACCAAAGTTTGCGGCAATGGATTCGATCTCCGCCATTGCAGTTGTAGGACATGGCGTAACAATTGCCACGTCGTCAGCATATGCTAGGACCTTAAATTGATAATTTTGCATCACCACCGGGGGAATCCTAGAACAAGCTTTCAACATTCTTAAAAATGGCTCGATGTACAATGAAAATAAAAGAGGAGAGCAGGGGCAGCCCTGCCTGGTACCCCTCTGTATTTGTCCTAAATCAGACACGAGTCCCATGGTACTAATACGGGCCGTAGGTTGCAAATACTGCGTCTGAAGTGATTTTATGAATTCGGGGCCAAACCCCCTTTGCTTCATTACGTCCCATAAAAAGCACCATGAGACCAGGTCTAAAGCCTTTTCGGCATCTAATAAATTAAACATAATGGCTCCTGAGTAACATTGACATAATCAAATAAAGTGATCACCCGGCGAACACGATCCGCCGTTCCTCGGTGCGCGATAAACCCATGCTGTATAGTGGAAACTAAATTAGTAATTACTCCAGACAACCTATTCGCAAGGATCTTCGAATACATTTTTCCATCCGCGTTTAAAAGCGAAATAGGGCATTAGGACCCAGCTAAGTTCGCAGGTTTTCCTTTTTTGTGAGAGACCACAATACATGCCTCACTCCAGCTCACTGGAGGCGCCCCTTTCTGGGCATTTCTCATCGTCGCTAAAAGATCTGTTTTTAAAACAGCAAAAAAAGTCTTATAAATTTCCAAGGGTAACTTATCTGGGCCTGCCGCCTTTCCCCTGGTTCAGGAAAAAACAACACAGGGTCCTGGCTGTTCCCCGTAAGGCTAAGCCAAATATAACAAAAGAACAAAACAGTGGCCAATACTGGATAAACGTCAAAAGTGATCTAGTGGTAACCTTTATGAATCAAGCATAACGGTCCGTTTTGCGTCACTAGTCCAATTTTTATTTTATTCACTAGTTAAGCATTGCAATTGAAACCATGTCAAAAATTAAATATGCATGTATAGGCAATTAGAAGGTTAGACATATCAAACCAGCAGCTTTATACATATTTACAATTTACTATTTAAACACATCCTACAGACAACATTCATACTTCATTCACACAACTATACATAAACAACACAATAAGGCCCTTTGTCAACAAAAGAATAAGTAATAAAGCCAATAGATGGTATAATTTCCCTAGTTCAAACTATTTACAATTCTATGTATTGAACACAAATTCTTATTTTAAAGTCAGGAATAGCACTTTTTTAAATGTTCGTGGCTGACAAAGAGTCCAGTCAATTTTAGTTCTGGTCGACGCGTTTCAAACCCCTGATGGCGGGGTTCTCATCAGGACCAACCATTTCTTGTAGATTCGGTCAATGGCCAAGTTCGTGTGTGGTAGACAATCGACAATTTTCGTACTGACACTCTATGGTCGAAAAGAGGTGAAAAACCGGGCTTTTACGACACTTCCAAATTAGTGCCCGTTTATTGTTCTCTGTATTATTCAGGCTTCGGTTCCACCTTCAGAAAAAGCGCTGGTCGCGTCTAACAGTAAACAACAAGTGAGCTGTTGTTTACTGTTAGACGTGACTGGACTCTTTGTCAGCCACGAACATTTAAAAAAGTGCTATTCCTGACTTTAAAATAAGAATTTGTGTTCAATACATAGAATTGTAAATAGTTTGAACTAGGGAAATTATACCATCTATTGGCTTTATTACTTATTCTTTTGTAGACAAAGGGCCTTATTGTGTTGTTTATGTATAGTTGTGTGAATGAAGTATGAATGCTGTCTGTAGGATGTGTTTAAATAGTAAATTGTAAATATGTATAAAGCTGCTGGTTTGATATGTCTAACCTTCTAATTGCCTATACATGCATATTTAATTTTTGACATGGTTTCAATTGCAATGCTTAACTAGTGAATAAAATAAAAATTGGACTAGTGACGCAAAACGGACCGTTATGCTTGATTCATAAAGGTTACCACTAGATCACTTTTGAAGTTTATCCAGTATTGGCCACTGTTTTGTTCTTTTGTTTCCCCTGGTTAAGCCATAAACTGGCAATTCTAGTTCTTCTGCCGTAATAGCTGCCTCTAGACTTTCTCTTTCATCTTCAGATAGATCTACCGTACAGTATCGCCCAATAAGAGTGGTAGCCCTATCAATATCATACTTGTCTCCTTTATACAATGATTCATAAAATTGCCTAAACATCTCCAATATTCCAGGTTCGTTATCCAGTAAGTTTCCTCTTAAATCTACTATAATATCTATCTGCTGTGCTGCTTCCCTTGCCCTTAGTTTTTGGGCAAGACATCTACCACTTGCCTCCCCGTACTCATATTGGATTTGTTGTTTAGTAAAGAAAATGTTTGCGCTTTCCTGCGACCATTTAAGGTTTATCTTTGCTTTAAGTCTAGCTACTGCCGTCATCTGATCAGTTATATCCGCCCCCGACCGTATACCCTGCGCTAATGATTCCTCAGCCTTTGTTAATTCTTGATAGAGCTCTTGAAGTTTTATCGCCTGTTGTTTTTGATTGAATAAACCAAAGCTCAGGGCCTCCCCCCTAAATGCCGCTTTAAAGCAATTCCAAACATTGCCCACACTGCTTGTTCCCCGATTAATAATAAAAAATGTTTCAATCCACTGTTTCATGTATTCAGTGAATTGTTGTTCTAATAATAACTTGCGATCAAAAGAATATGCCCTTGTTTAGAGGTTACTATATCTGTTATAGAAAGAACCACTGGTCCATGATCAGACGTGATTCTAGGATAGACTTGGATAATGGCTGATTTCAACAATGACTGAGGAATAAAAAAATAATCAAGGCGAACTAACTTACGATGGGGGAAAGAAAAGAACGTGTACCCAGGAGCCGTTCCCCTTAAAAAGGCCCATGCATCCACCAACTCATGTACCATAATTAATGCCTGCAAAGCCTTAAACACACGTGGCTTCCGACCGCTATAATTTTCATCTTTATTACATGGAATGTTCGGGGCTACATTTATATTTAAGTCTCCACACAGAATCAGCGGTGTAGGCCAAGTAGCTAACTCAACATTTAAAAACTCCAAAGTTGATACTTCATCCAGATTTGCTCCATAAACAGCGCAAACCATAAAATTTACCATACCTACAACGCATTCTGCGATTGCCCATCTTCCTAAATCATCAACTAGAATTTTGCCGGTTTTGCCTATATGCTTCTTTCCCAAAATTGCCACCCCTCTCGATGAACCCACGTACCTAGTACAGGTAATAAGATTGAATCCCAACTCTTCGAGCAATCGGCGTTTTGACCATACAATATGAGTCTCTTGGAGACAAATTATATCACAATAATGGGCACGTAACTCCTGTGCTACCCATCGTCTTTTATCTATTGAGTTCAACCCCCTAACATTCAATGTACCTATCCTGATACCCTTGCCTGCCATTTACCTAAATCAAATCTGACTAGATTAGCTCCATTTATTAACTGATAAGTAACAATGTTTTTACCAAAGTGACTCATTTCTGACCAATTTTCATGTATTATTTTATGTTTTCCCCCTCCCCTCCCTACAGCACCCCCCACCTCCACCCCAAAGCCCCCTGCCCTGCCCACTTCTCCCCCAACCCTCCCACCCAATGTGAGGCTTAAGGACCATGTCCTCAGCGATTACAAGATACCCAATGCACTCAAGAGTAAAACAATGTTCAATAACATTCAGACAAATAAATGATGTACAAAGCGACAGAGAGATGTAGGAATCTCCAGTCGGAGAGCAGTCCGGTGAAGTCCTTTATTAAGTGAAACAGCCAGCCGACACGTGTTTCATCGCTATTGCGAATCCTCAGGGCTGAAAAACACAAATAAATGGCAATGGAGCATCTAATATGCGAACAGTAAACATAAAGATGCTATTTTATTTATTACAAAACGATTTTCTCAGCTTCCACTTTGTGAGACTTAAGTATATTAACATTGTTGCGGTCAATGTGCAGCCCAACACATTCGTGTCGATAGTGCTCCTATAACGTCATCATCAGAAAGTGCTGGTGATCCAGTGTGCAAGTTAGTCTAAGAGAGGGTCTGTATTTCCCTCTTTTTTGTGACAGTATCTATTTTTTCACTTGTATAAGACAAACCATATAGTCTCCCATGTTGCGGGTGCTCAATTAATGTGTCCGACTCACTCATACTACGTGCAGGTTGTTGTGACGCCAATTTTACGTGACCGTTTGAGAAGGATTGCACATACCTATATATGGCTGTGTTGCACCAGAAGGTCTATTAACAAATGACAGAATGAGAGGAAAAACCTATCAATATAATGTCATATGTGAAAATCTACGGCAACAAGGAAAACATCGTCATATCAACCAAAAATATATATTGTGAAGCTCACCGCTCAGCTGGTGATACTTCTGACCCAGCCGGGCCCGTGACCATGGAGTAACGCGAAATCAATGAAGAGGCTGTCGACCTGTAAAGGGTCATACATAGATAAGGTGTGATCTAAGTAGAAGAACGTATCCACAGAAGACCCAAGCCCAAAGTGTGTGTATCACCGATGGACCCTAGCAAATATTGCATCGAACACCTAACGCTCTAGAAACCTCATTATCTTTAGAGATGCTAGTAAAAGAGGTATGTTACGGGAAGTAAACAGATATTAAGCGCATTGATGCAAGACCACTAGGTTTGGCATCCCATAATAGAAACTGATGCTTACATCTATAAGCAACTCTAACAAAATTGTGCTATGAGACAAAAGAGAAGAAGAAACAAGACGTTGTGATCTCACATTACCACAGCAGAAACGTATTAGCAGGTCATAATGGTAACTGGATCTCACCCCTATGTGCTTGAAGAATCCTTGATCTAAGTTCCGTAGATGAACTCCAATCAGTACTTCTATGAACAAGTATTCGGGCGTAAATAGTATCTATATCTGTGGGGTCAAGAATTAAAACTAATTAGACACCCGTGTTCAATCCCGTAGATTAGCCGGTAACAATATATATATTTTTATATTTTAAGATCGTGAGGCATTCTTACCACTCGTGGTTACACGCTGCTGTTGTGCAGCTCCGAGTCGGGTGCGACCCACTTGTGTGTAAACACGCCCGTTACTAGGAGAAAGTTAAAATAAAGGTACGTAAGTCTTACACGAATAATAAGAACAATGCTCTTAGTTGGCAAAGGACCGGTGATGCAGGGGTTTTAGGGGAAGCAGCACTTACCCGGTATGTGTACCAGCGTCGCCGCGTATTTCACTCAGTTGTGCTTCAGGTGTGCAAGTGACTCGGAAGTAATGGTTAAATGGACGCATTTCATTCGCGTCAATGAAAAAAGAGAACTAGAGCGTCAACATTTGTAGTAACGGCCGTATGACAGCGCCATTTATAAACACCAAAGGGATCAAGAGTGGTCATTAATTCATCACTCATTCTGTGGCAAAAGAATGTAGGACACCATCCGACCTCCCCAGATGGTGATCCTGCATCATTAGTAATACCGACTCAAAATAATGGTATTAGAGACACCGTGCTTGCGAAGTAAAAAAAGAAAGAATTAATAAGTGCCGCCGCGAGTCCCTTCCGGCCGTGATAGTCGATACGTCCCACATATCTAGAAAGTTAATATGTTTCATCTTACAATTGATATTTGTAAATAGATCGGAAAATTATCCTCATTGGATACTCATGGCCGTCGGAGTGAGAAAGTGGTCTCAAGAAACTACACGCTAGTGTTACTGACGCAGTGAAGGTCCCACTCATACGTGATTCAGATACAGAAATTTCTAACATCGTTCTTTTCACCTTCTAAATATTGACATGCATATAAAAGGTGGAGAAGGTGGAGGTTAAATAGACTTCGACAGGTTCATGTAAACATACAAAGGCAGTCCATGTAAAGTTCCATTTCATCTTACAAAATGTCAAAATCATGAATGGATGAAATGCATTTGAGAAAGTATACTAACGCAGTTAGCATTATAAAGAAACTTTTACATGGAAATCAAATGATCTTGCCTTGACATGTGTTTGTGAAGAGTAGAATGACTCATAAATCATTACATTGTTGCAGTATGATGAACTGGGCACCAGCACTGCTGCGACCATACTATTCTAACTGTACAGTTATTGTCTAGTGTGAAACTTGTGTGTTCAATAACCTACGGTGTTTAAAAAAACACACAACACTCGAGTGTCGTAGACTTGTCACCACTTCCACGATCATTATCATGCTATAGGTATCTAAGTAACTAGATGATATGACATACAGTAAGGACTTCGAATCAAGATCCTATCCATCCAAGTACCAAGGATGACCACAGGTGGAGGCAAACATTATTAAAGAAATTATAAAATAATTATACATTGAAAATTATGTGCCTGACCAAATGTACTGTAGTATACACCTGTAGTTCTAATCACCCAGGAAATACTGCATCTCCTGATCATAACTGAGTCCGTGTTGAACCGAACGCAAGCGCATGATCCACATGGCTTCTGTTCGTCTTAATTTTAGTTCTCTGTTCCCCCCTCTGACTCCTTGTGACACCATGTCAATGCCAAAAAATCGTACACTGATATCACTGTTACTGTTTTGACAAGCAGCAATATGTAGTGCCGCAGGATATTTGGGATCACGTTTGTGTATAGCCCTGATATGTTCTGTAATCCTGTCTTTCAAAGGTCTGATGGTGCTCCCTACGTACCAATTACCACACTGGCATTCAATGATATACACAACAAATCTAGTTGTACAGTTGATATTAGTCTTGATGGCATAAGTAACACCATCAGGACCTACAAAATTGGTAGTACCATGTTTTGCCCATCTGCACATCGTACAGAAACCACATTGGTAAAAACCCACACTGTGTTGTGTCATCCATGTTGTGGCAGTGGTGCTCCGGGGAACAGTAGGACTTAATATGGTCCTGAGTGTGTTGCCTCTTCTGAAAGTGATCTGTGGTCTGTCTGTGATGCAGTTCTTGAGTGCTTTTTCTGATTTTAACAGCCCCCAATGTTTTGTCAAGCTCTTACGTAGAGTGCCATGGAGAGAATTAAATTCAAATTAGTCTTACTCTATCGGTATTCTTTGTTGGGTGTGTGTTAGTAAGTAATGTATTGGCTCTTTTTACTTTCCCAACTCTTTTTTCAGCTTTGCATACAACATTGGGAGGGTAACCTCTCGCTGCAAATCTATCCTTCATACCGTCTAGACACCTCTCAAATTCCAAATCCTCACTGCAATTCCTCCTTGCCCTTAGAAATTCACCAAAAGGTATTGCATTGATTTGGTGGGGTGGATGTGAGCTGGACGCATGTAGGATGGCGTTACATTCAGTGGACTTTCTGAAAAGCCTGCTGTGTAGACAGTTGGAGGAAACATAGAATTCCACATCTAGAAACTCAATGTTAGTCCTACTCCAATTCATGGTGAATTTTATTTCCCAGGAGTTATTATTCAAGTGTTTGAAGAAATCTTCCAAAAGTTCCTCTGAACCTGACCAAATTAAAATACAGTCGTCAATATACCGACCCCAAAACATTATGGAGTCGATATATTGCACGCCTTTTCTACCCCAAATCAAATCTGATTCGAGTGTGCCCAGGAAGTGGTTCGCAAAAGAAGGTGAAAATTTAGAGCCCATAGCCACACCTCTCTTTTGTCGATACCAGATTTTATCAAACATGAAAAAGTTATTTTTCAGTACTATTTCCATCATGGTGGATAGCATGTCCGTATGTTGCCATAGAGTTGCAGGTCTATTGTGTAGGATTTTATTCACCGCTAGCAAACCCAGGTCCATGTTTATACTGGTGTAAAGAGACACCACATCCATTGTCACCAGTATTGAATCTGGTTGCCATTGGATGTCTGCCAAGGTGCTCAAAATGTGCTTTGTGTCCTGTATGTAGGAGGGAAGATTTTTAACCAAAGGACCAAGGAGAAGATCCACATATTCCGCTAATCTTTCTGTTACCCCACCCATGCCCGAAACAATCGGTCTCCCTGGTGGAAATGGAAGATTCTTATGTATTTTAGGTAGGGTGTAAAGCCAGGGATAGGATGGTCTGAAAACTTTTAGATAAAGATATTCATCATCGTTTATCAATCCTGCTTATTTCCAATATATAAGCTTGGAAATAATCTCTAGTGTGAGTGGACCCATAGGGTTGTGGGTGAGGCGTTCGTAGCAAGAGACATCTGCAAGTTGATCTAAAATGTCTTGTTGGTACTCAACGCGGTCCATCACCACCACGTTGCCCCCTTTGTCAGCTTCCCTGATTGTGATTGTGTCATTATTCAAGAGTGTGGATAGGGCTAGTCTCTCTCCATGGGAAAGATTGTCCTTGTATTTAAACATCCTGTCTTTTTGCAGGCGATTTAACTTGTCCAGATCTTCAATCACTCGTTTGTGAAAATTGTCTATAGCATTGCCGCCAGGTAATGTAGGGATCCAACGTGATTTGGATTTAAGGCCGCTGGCAATACTATAGTCAGATTCAATATCTAGTTCCAATAGTAATCTGTCCATATCGAAAGGAGTATCCTCCATATCAGTTAAAGACAAGAGAAGATGTGTGGTTTGTATATCCTTTATTGACAAAGAGTCAGTGGTAGTAGGTGCAGGAATGTTCTTAACCCCTCTGTTGCTCATCTCCGTCCCAAAAAAATGTTTCTTTAGTTTAAGATTTCTCACAAACTTAAAGAGATCATTTTTCAATTTGCATATATCCCCTGTTGTATAGGGGTTAAAGTTAAGCCCTTTACTGAGGAGTGAGATCATATCAGGAGTAAGTTGTGTGGAAGAGAGGTTTAGGACTTGAACTTCCCTTGTATCAGTCCAAACTAGTTCTTGTTGGTTCCTGATCTTAATTTTCTCCTGTATTCTTCTGAGCTTGCTGCCCCTGCCCCTCCGGGTTTTGGATCTGATTGGTTTCTTGAAGGAATAAATCTGTTGCCTTTCCTGATCCGTAAAACCTCGCATAAAAAAGCAGAGTTACCCTGATCTGTTCTATCAGTTTTATCACTTTCACCTCCGTTGGTACTAACAGAATTTAATGAGGTGTTGCTGGAGGAGATAGAGGCAAGTTCAGAGGCAGGGGCAGCAAGCTCAGAAGAATACTGGAGAAAATTAAGATCAGGGACCAACAAGAACTAGTTAGGACTGATACAAGGGAAGTTCAAGTCCTACACCTCTCTTCCACACAACTTACGCCTGATATGATCTCACTCCTCAGTAAAGGGCTTAACTTTAACCCCTATACCACAGGGGATATATGCAAATTGAAAATTGATCTCTCTAACCGCATCGCTGCTGCGGTGATTTTTGCGCTGTGCGGCTGTTTTCCGTTGTCCGCGTTACATGACGAGCTCAGCTCGTCATCAGCACACGCCACCCGTGGCTGATGACGAGCTGAGCTCATCATCACAGCGAAGGGGTTAAGTTTGTAAGAAATCTTAAACTAAAGAAACATTTTTTTGGGACGGAGATGAGCAACAGAGGGGTTAAGAACATTCCTGCACCTACAACCACTGACTCTTTGTCAATAAAGGATATACAAACTACACATCTTCTCTTGTCTTTAACTGATATGGAGGATACTACTTTCTATATGTACTCATTACTATTGGAACTAGACATTGAATCTGACTATAGTATTGCCAGCGGCCTTAAATCCAAATCACGTTGGATCCCTACATTACCTGGCGGCAATGCTATAGACAATTTTCACAAACAAGTAATTGAAGATCTGGACAAGTTGAATCGCCTGCAAAAAGACAGGATGTTTACATACAAGGACAATCTTTCCCATGGAGAGAGACTAGCTCTATCCACACTCTTGAATAATGACACACTCACAATCAGGGAAGCTGACAAAGGGGGCAACGTGGTGGTGATGGACCGCGTTGAGTACCAACAAGAGATTTTAGATCAACTTGCAGATGTCTCTTGCTACCAACGCCTCACCCACAACCCTATGGGTCCACTCACACTAGAGATTAATTCCAAGCCTATGAATTAGAAACAAGCAGGATTGCTAAACGATGATGAATATCTTTATCTAAAAGTTTTCAGACCATCCTATCCCTGGTTTTACACCCTTCCTAAAATACATAAGAATCTTCCATTTCCACCAGGGAGACCGATTGTATCGGGCATGGGTGGTCCAACAGAAAGAGTAGCGGAATATGTGGATCTCTTCCTTGGTCCTTTGGTTAAAAGTCTTCCCTCCTACATACAGGACACGAAGCACATTTTGAGCACCTTGGCAGACATCCAATGGCAACCAGATTCAATACTGGTGACAATGGATGTGGTGTCTCCTTACACCAGTATAAACATGGACCTGGGTTTGCTAGAGGTGAATAAAATCCTACACAATAGACCTGCAACTCTATGGCAACATACGGAAATGCTATCCACCATGATGGAAATAGTACTGAAAAATAACTTTTTCATGTTTGATAAAATCTGGTACCGACAAAAGAGAGGTGTGGCTATGGGCTCTAAATTTTCACCTTATTTTGCGAACCTCTTCATGGGCACACTTGAATCATATTTGATTTGGGGTAGCAAAGGCGCGCAATATATCGACGCCACAATGTTTTGGGGTCGGTATATTGATGACTGTATTTTAATTTGGTCAGGTTCAGAGGAACTTTTGGAAGATTTCTTCAAACACTTGAATAATAACACCTGGGAAATAAAATTCACCATGAATTGGAGTAGGACTAACATTGAGTTTCTAGATGTGGAATTCTATGTTTCCTCCAACTTTCTACACAGCAGGCTTTTCAGAAAGTCAACTGCATGTAACGCCATCCTACATGCGTCCAGCTCACATCCACCCCACCAAATCAATGCAATACCTTTTGGTGAATTTCTAAGGGCAAGGAGGAATTGCAGTGAGGATTTGGAGTTTGAGAGGTGTCTAGACGGTATAGGATAGATTTGCAGCAAGAGGTTACCCTCCCAATGTTGTATGCAAAGCTGAAAAAAGAGTTGGGAAAGTAAAAAGAGCCAATACATTACTCACTAACACGCACCCAACAAAGAATACCGATACGGTAAGACTAATTACTGAATTTAATTCTCTCCATGGCACTCTACATAAGAGCTTGACACAACATAGGGGGCTGCTAAAATCAGAAAAAGCACTCAAGAACTGCATCACAGACAGACCACAGATCACTTTCAGAAGAGGTAACACACTCAGGACCATATTAAGTCCTACTGTTCCCCGGAGCACAACTGCCACAACATGGATGACACAACACAGTGTGGGTTTTTACAAATGTGGTTTCTGTACGATGTGCAGACGGGCAAAACATGGTACTACCAATTTTGTAGGTCCTGATGGTGTTACTTATACCATCAAGACTAATATCAACTGTACAACTAGATTTGTTGTGTATATCATTGAATGCCAGTGTGGTAAATGGTACGTAGGGAGCAGCATCAGACCTTTGAAAGACAGGATTACAGAACATATCAGGGCTATACACAAACGTGATCCCAAATATCCTGCCGCACTACATATTGCTGCTTGTCAAAACAGCAACAGTGATATCAGTGTACGATTTTTTGACATTGACATGGTGTCACAAGGAGTCAGAGGGAGGAACAGAGAACTAAAATCAAGACGAACAGAAGCCATGTGGATCATGCGCTTGCGTTCGGTTCAACACGGACTCAATTATGATCAGGAGATGCAGTATTTCCTGGGTGATTAGAACTACAGGTGTATACTACAGTACATTTGGTCAGGCACATAATTTTCAATGTATAATTATTTTATAATTTCTTTAATAATGTTTTCCTCCACCTGTGGTCATCCTTGGTACTTGGATGGATATGATCTTGATTCGAAGTCCTTACTGTATGTCATATCATCTAGTTACTTAGATACCTATAACATGATAATGATCGTGGAAGTGGTGACAAGTCTACGACACTCGAGTGTTGTGTGTTCTTTTAAACACCGTAGGTTATTGAACACACACGTTTCACACTAGACAATAACTGTACAGTTAGAATAGTATGGTCGCAGCAGTGCTGCTGCCCAGTTCATCATACTGCAACAATGTAATGATTTATGAGTCATTCTTCTCTTCACAAACACATGTCAAGTCAAGATAATTTGATTTCCATGTAAAAGTTTCTTTATAATGCTAACTGCGTTAGTATACTTTCTTAAATGCATTTAATCCATTCATGATTTTGACATTTTGTAAGATGAAATGGAACTTTACATGGACTGCATTTGTATGTTTACATGAACCTGTCGAACTCTATTTAACCTCCACCTTATATATGCTTGTCAATATTTAGAAGGTGAAAAGAACGATGTTAGAAATTTCTGTATCTGAATCACGTATGAGTGGGACCTTCACTGCGTCAGTAACACTCACGTGTAGTTTCTTGAGACCACTTTCTCACTCCGACGGCCATGAGTATCCATAGAGGATAATTTTCCGATCTATTTACAAATATCAATTGTAAGATGAAACATATTAACTTTCTAGATATGTGGGACGTATCGACTATCACGGCCGGAAGGGACTCGCGGCGGCACTTATTAATTCTTTCTTTTTTTACTTCGCAAGCACAGTGTCTCTAATACCAATATTTTGAGTCGGTATTACTAATGATGCAGGATCACCATCTGGGGAGGTCGGATGGTGTCCTACATTCTTTTGCCACAGAATGAGTGATGAATTAATGACCACTCTCGATCCCTTTGGTGTTTATAAATGGCGCTGTCATACGGCCGTTACTACAAATGTTGACGCTCTAGTTCGCTTTTTTCATTGACGCGAATGAAACGCGTCCATTTAACCATTACTTTTGGGTCACGTGCACACCAGAAGCACAACTGAGTGAAATACGCGGCAACGCTGGTACACATACCGGGTAAGTGCTGCTTCCCCTAAAACCCCTGCATTACCGGTCCCTTGCCAACTAGGAGCATTGTTCTTATTATTCGTGTAAGACTTACGTAAGTTTATTTGAACTTTCTCCTAGTAAAGGGCGTGTTTACACAGAAGTGGGTCACACCCGACTCGGAGCTGCACAACAGCAGCGTGCAACCACGAGAGGTAAGAATGCCTCACGATCTTAAAATATAAAAACATATATATTGTTACCGGCTAATCTACGGAATTGAACACGGGTGTCTAATTAGTTTTAATTCTTTACCCCACAGATATAGATACTATTTACGCCCGAATACTTGTTCATACAAGTACTGATTGAAGTTGATCTACGGAACTTAGATCAAGGATTCTTCAAGCACATAGGGGTGAGATCCAGTTACCATTATGACCTGCTAATACGTTTCTGCTGTGGTAATGTGAGGTCACAACGTCTTGTTTCTTCTTCTCTTTTGTCTCAAAGCACAATTTTGTTAGAGTTGTTTATAGATGTAAGCATCAGTTTCTATTACGGGATGCAAAACCTAGTGGTCTTACAGCAAAGCGCTTAATATCTTTTTAATTCCCGTAACATACCTCCTCTACTAGCAGCTCTAAAGATAATGAGGTTTCTAGAGCGTTAGGTGTTCGATGCAATATTTGCTAGGGCCCATCGGTGATACACACACTTTGGGCATGAGTCTTCTGTGGATACTGTCTTCTACGTAGATCACAACTTATCTATGTATGATCCCTTACAGGTCGACAGCCTCTTCATTGATTTCGCGTTACTCCATGGTCACGGGCCTGGCTGGGTCGGAAGTATCACCAGCTGAGCGGTGAGCTTCACAATATATATTTTTGGTTGATATGACAATGTTTTCCTTGTTGCAGTAGATTTTCACATATGACATTATATTGATAGGTTTTTCCTCTCATTCTGTCATTTGTTAATAGACCTTCTGGTGCAACACAGCCATATATAGGTATGTGCAATCCTTCTCAAACGGTCACGTAAAATTGGCGTCACAACAACCTGCACGCAGTATGAGTGAGTCGGACACATCAATTGAGCACCCGCAACATGGGAGACTATAATTGATTGTTCTTATACAATTGACAAAATAGATACTGTCACAAAAAGAGGGAAATACAGACCCTCTCTTAGACTCACTTGCACACTGGATCACCAGCACTTACTGATGATGACGTTATAGGAGCACTATCGATACAAATGTGTTGGGCTGCACATGACCGCAACAATGTTAATATACTTAAGTCTCACAAAGTGGAAGCTGAGAAAATCGTTTTGTAATAAATGAAATAGCATCTTTATGTTTACTGTTCGCATATTAGATGCTCCATTGCCATTTATTTGTGTTTTTCAGCCTTGAGGATTCGCAATAGCGATGAAACACGTGTCGGCTGGCTGTTTTACTTAATAAAGGACTCCACCGGACTACTCTCCGACTGGAGATTCCTACATCTCTCTGTCGCTTTGTACATCATTTATTTGTCTGAATGTTATTGAACATTGTTTTACTCTTGAGTGCATTGGGTATCTTGTAATTCTTGTCCTTTGGTAGTTTTCTACCAAACATTGAGTGGTTCTAGGGTCTTCCATTCACCCAGTTGCACCATCTTACTTGCCAAGTCATTATCAGTGTGTTCACTTTAGGTTGTGCACCCAGAGTCCTTTTTCTGACTAAAAGCCTTTCTGTGTTCAATGTCCTCAGCGATGTCGAGGTGCTATGACCGACCCCACCTCCTACTGACTCTCCCTACCACACTCTTGTGTCCTATTTCCCTCTCTCCCTCGTCTTAACTATTAATATCTCATCAAACCCTGCACAGTCAGGGAAAATAAACAGTCTGTTACCCTGTCTTTCTCCAAATAATGTTTTAAACAATAAATTCACGTCATTTCAAACAATGTTAATCGCCTTATCTTCCGACTGTTTAATGCAGCACCCACAAAGAAGAACAAGCCTAGATTAAAATCAACATATTGCTGTAATGTAGTATCAGTCTGGTCCACTTCATCCATACTTATTGTCCTCTTGACTCTATTTATAGAAATATCATTATACAATACGAGATTCTTGTTATATTATGCAGGTGCCAAAAATACAGGCGATAACAGAAAAGATATGTAGCACACTCCTGACCAACCCATCGGAAGCTGATAATAACCTTTATTCCCACAAATAAAATATGTATTGTGAGAAGCCGTAAAAGTACTATTGTTCGCACCTTCAATTGTCAATAAGATAGTGCATTCACTACTCCCCACTAGAACTGCCCCCACACTACTAATACATAAGAGTGCTTTTGCTCTGGTAACAGAAATCACAAAAAGTTCATCAGTATTGATTGTCCTTGTTCTAGTGAGGACATGTGGTGTAGAAACATTGTCTAGTTGTTACTCTTCCCATTCCCATTTAGTTCCTTTGGCTTGAGGGTATCCATACTTATCTTGATAACAAACTTCATTAGGACGAAAGTTAATACCGCCTACCGAAGGTTTTCTAGATGCAAACAAAAGCGCATACCACGCTTGACAAGAACCATTATGAGAAAAGGTAAGAGGAATGAAAGGTGTTCTTCCCTTTTTCTGGTGGGCAGGCATCGTCTCACACACCCAACAGTTGGTAGTGTTCATTGAATTGTGTGTATGGTGTAACAGCTGGATAAAAGTGTTATTCAAATTAGATTGTCGATGTTTTTGTCCATGATAAGAAAGAGTAAAATGAAAATGTTCAATTGGTGCTGAAGTAGTGGCAAGCAAAGGTTGTCGAACAGGGGCCACCTTCTCCACAAACCAAGCTGCTATTGCTATAACCACCATAGCAACAACAAACCCTACAGCACAAATGAATTTTCTGTTACTCATTTCAGCAACAGTAATAAGCAAATTCTTTTACAAAACTTATTTAAGTGATCGTTGGAGCTCTTATCCCTTGGGAAGCCGTTGATTTCTTCACTGCAGGTCAAGACGGGTGTCACTACACTAAGCAGGGCTGACCCCCCCCCCTTGCTGAATCGGCATTCCGTTTTACTGCCCAGGGCGGTAGCTCAACCAGTCTTCTTTGACAAAACATATTATTTTCTTGGTCTCAGTTGATATCGTGATGTTCCAGGAATTGTGTGGTCTGGAAAGACCTCCTCAGATTTGTCAGGTGCAATGGCTGGGCTCTTCTCCTTATCCAGAATATCTCGTTGGTCAGTCAGTACAGCAGGTTCCATCAAGGCAGGTAACACTCTTCGACAATGGGTGCCGTGCATCCACCTTTTTCGGTTCATCACCCGAACTGCTGTCCTCGTGGCCAAGAACACTTGTTCTGGACCTCGCCACCTCGGCTCCAAGCTGTTTGGCCTCTTAAAGACTCGGACCATAACCTGGTTCCCAGGCCGAAGATCGTTAGCCTCACCTGCAGATCTGTCAGGAAGAGCTTCTCAGACCTGTTGATGAATAGAAAGTAAACTGTCTGTTAATTGTGCCAAATAGTCATTCATCAAAACACAAGGTACATCATGTATAGGACGTAGCTTAGGAACTCCCCAAATATTCATTGGCCTTCCAAATACCACTTCGTAAGGTGTGAGCACTGATCGTGAATGTGGCACCATCTTATGGATAACAATGCCAGAGGTAAGGCATCCGGCCACTTCAAAGACATGGAAGCCACAATTTTTGCTAACTTAAGCTTCAGAGTTGCATTGCACCTTTCCACCAATCCTGCTGATTGTGGATGAAAGATTGCATGAAATTTCTGTTTGATCCCTAATCCTTTCAGGACATGCTCAACAATTTGCCCAATAAACTGGGGTGCATTGTCACTCCACAAAAGTTTACAAACACCAAATCTTGGGAAGTACTCTTTCAAAAGAACCTTATCTGTAGTTAGCCCTGTATTATCCTTCGTAGGGTACGCCTCTATCCATTTACTAAAGGCACAAACCACCACTAGGACATACTTCAGATTGTTGTGTTTTTATCTAGGACCCTAATTCGATATTCCCGATTCATGCCCTTATGTGGTTATAACAAATAGTATCCTTATAAAAGCATAGGAATCATATCCATATTTAGTAAAAGACCATGCAGTCCAAATACGGCAAGGATACTCCCATAGACTCCTAGAAGGCACAACACGTTCTTTAAACAAACCAAGCCTCCAGCAGCCTGGGAAAACCCCCTGCTTTTGTTTTGATTTGCACAAGAACTCCTGGAGTCCAGAAAGAACTGTTAGTTCTTAGTGACGTCTTATGTCTAACCTTACGTCAAACCCGGCACCTTTCAGGTATAAATATGCCAACGTTGCCTTAAGCAAACACACGGTGAGCGGGAGCAGAGCGACGTTCTACTTGCCCGGGAGCCCAGCTGTTGCGAGAGCCGAAGGAAACCGCCCCTCTCTTTGACGCACTGAGAAAGATGCTGTCTTTTTCTCCAGTCGAGAAAATCCAGCTCCGGTGTTCCCAAGTCAACCTCGCGGGTTGCTGGGAGATTGAGTCCTGAGAAACGAGATACAAGACCGCCTTCATTCTATAACCAAGGTACGGAGCTGATTAAAACCTTAGAGAGAATTCTTGATTCAGATTCTTGGCAAAAATCTAACTTAACTTAAGACTGCAACTTACTTACTCCTTCCCACGTATTAGGCTTAGGTCAGGTACACCGGGGTAGGCGTATCTTAGAAGCACCAGCTGAGTCAATGTTTTTATGTATGTATATATTTTATCCATTTTAAAGTATCATATGGCTAAGAAACCATATCAATGCTTTTACAGTATTATTTCATAATACTCCTCTTACTGTACGCACTTTACTTCATGATAAGTATTGCAATTGTGGCAACTCATTTCTCTTGCATGAGAAATAAGACTGCTCAATAAATACCACCTTTTATTGAAAACGCCTGTCTCTCTATTTCTCTGCACTCTGGTGAAATTAAGCATGCACAATTAACTGAGTGAAATATTTGTCTATTGTTTTCACAGGACTCTGGAGATATACTCTTTATATGGGCCGGGATGCCCGCCACCCCTTCCACCACAAATCCCAATGGGAGGAGACAGACACAGTTTGAACTTTTAGAAAGCAGGGGGGCCTCACGACCCCCCGGCCGTATGTATTAAAATATGAAACAAAATGTAAAACTTTAAATTAAAAACGTTTCATGTATCATGTATAAATTCAACTTCCATTACATTTGATGAAGACAGGTATTCAGGCTAACCTTAACAGATCTCTAATACAAAGATTTCCTAACCGAGTCTAAAATCATGACATAATGCATTGCACAGGAATTTGTACATCCTAACTTTAGGGGCCACGTGTGAGTGGCGCATGCGCAGAAGACTTTACCCTCGTAGCCAACTGTAACTTCCCTTGTCGTGGGGGCCCCCTTTCACTCTACGCCATCTTAAGGTCGTCCGAGTTCCCGTGCGGGGTATCCGTAAGAAGGACAGCGTGGACTCCCCCCCTTTCACAGCACTCTCTTCCGCCGGAGCGGATATCCGGCCCCCGGGAAATTATGGGGAGGGGCATATAGCCATCTCCCCCTGGGAGGGGCCTATGGCCGTCTCCCCCTGGGCGACCCATCCGTAATGGGTGCCGCCCCCCGTGGGAGGGGCCAATGGCCACCTCCCCCCGGGCGCTCCCATCCATAATGGGTGGCGCCCCCCTAGGGACCTTGAAATCACTGCTCACGATCATGACCTTACCGCCCGACCGAAGACTAAATAAATACGACAGTTAGTTACCTACTAGGGAGAAAAACCTATGCTTACTCTTAAAGTACAGCTCGATATATCCAATGACTTTAACATTGCTACAAAGGAAAAAAGGTCCTATAGCACAGAACGTTCTTTATTGCATACATTCCTTAATCATTTCTACAAAGGAAAAAAGGCCTATAAGCAAGTATTCAGTTACATGCATACTCTTGGCATCGACTAACGATGAAGGCAACGACTCCCACAAGACATGTTTTATTACAATCAAATTGCAACTTAGAACTTTGTTTACTCCCAAATTTTTGCAACAGGGGCTGGTGGGTGGGTCAAAAAACTGCAGCTTGTTCCCTTGAGGGCTCACGAGCGACGAGTGGTGCAGCCTTCAGAGCGCAGGAACAAGAGGACGCTTCCTTGGATTCCCACGCCTTTTATCCAGCAGCGGGAAGGCGGGGTCGTGACCCCATCCCGCCCATAGGAGCAAGGACTTCCGGGCGGGTGTTTAGGACAACCCTTTTAGGCGGCGGGGGCGTGCTACGACCTCGCCGCTATGGGCATACCGGCCGGGAAACGACCCCCGCCTGCAACGGTGTCCCAGGGGATCGGGACACCCAGCCATATGTTCGGGGTGACCGAGTGGTCTCCCCTTTCCATTCTGAGGGAGCAAAGTTGTCATGTTATATGGTTGTCAGAAGCTAATCCCTTCTTGTCTAAATCAGGGAAGTTAACCCCTCCCTATTCATTCGAGAAAGTTTCTAGTGACCTCTGAGCTAGCTGGCAAAACTAATTAAGTCTAACATAGTCAGTAGAGACCTAGATGACCTCAGTCCTATGTCTACACTGCTGTTTATGTTATTCCAATGCGCAGAGCCTATTGGGAATATAGGAACTACACTACATGGCGCCCAACATTTGGTAAGGCGATAATCTAACGCAAGACACTAGAGTAACTCAGTTGTGCTTTTCACACAGACCCCTTTTTCCGTAAAAACTCCAAAAGACACCTGGAGTGGGTTAAAGGTTAATATCCGCCGGAACTTAGTAGGATGAGAATCCTATGTATTAGTTTTTGGTTTAGTCAACGTTGAAGGATACAGTGTTCCAAAATACTGTGCACCTAATCTTTGTTTCCTTGAAATTCAATCTGCAACAAAAAACTTTCTTTCAGTAAAATGGGGGAAAGTGACGATGAAAGGGAGAAAGCTAGATTAGCAGCTCAACTCCTAGCGGATGACACAACCATCCAAGAAAATGACCCGAATGTTATACTCATTCTGGTTAATGTAAGAAGAACTATAACTCTTAAACTTATAAAAAATGGACTATCACCAAGAGGTGGTACGGTCATATTCGTGATAGAGGCACATGAGTTTCGGCAGACAGAGGTATTCTATTCATGGATACATTTTCCAGCAGCACACGCTGTGACACAAGATTTCCACTATTACAAAATAGAATACACTCCTTTCGAGGACGTTGAAATCCCACTAACTTACCAAGAGCACCTGCTCTGGTTTAAAGGCTCCCTAAAACATCAAAGTCACATCACCAGGCACGGTCCACTAGGTAGACCAGGAGCCACATGGCCGGTTCTAGCCAGCTACACACCACATCTCGACATTGAAAAAATGTCAAGCGAAGAACTCCTAGTTAAACTGAAAGAATTAACAAAGGCATATAGAGAATTAGTTCAATTGGCAAGGGATGATATAACGTACCTGCAAAAATTGAAGGAGACAGATATAACATACCAACCATTAGAACTTGCCAGAATCATAGAAAAATCCTATGAAGAACTAGGAAGAGATAGTTTGGGTGGGAAACCAGTAAAACCCAAACTAACTGAAAACCCTGTAAAAACATATATTAAAAATAATCTAAACACTCCAAAAAAGAGTTGGGATGGTAATAAACAATCCACTCCCAAGGAAAAACTATTCCAGTCCAGAGGAAGGTCTCCTCAATGGAGAGAAAGATCTCCTGGCCGAGGAGGCAAGTCTCCCCAAAGGGAACCCTCTGAGAAAAGATACAACCTTAGAGATAGGGATAAATTGAGAAAACCTGACAGATATCAAGATATTGATACACGTCCCTCTCGATCTTTTCAGACTTCCTCACAGAAATCGGAAAGAAGAGGACGGTCAGAACACAAAGAAGAGCACGTCAAGTCCAAAGACCAGGAACCTGCTCATCAAAGTAAAAAATTACATTATCCAAAGAAGAAGGTAGCCAGTATTCAAATTAAACATGCCGAGGATTCTGAGGACACAACTGAAAAATGGCGAGTGGGCCCAGACAATGCTAGACAGCGTAGCAGAAGTGACCATAGCTCACAAGACTCTGATGAATCTTCTGGAGACAGTGGACACAAATGAATACATTCAAGTGGAAACTGCAGACACCAGAGTTAGCAAACCCCATAAATTATACGAAATAACATTGCGCATAGAGGGGGACAAGACTAGCAAAGTGAGGGGTCTCTTTTGGGATAACCTTTCGAAAGGCTATGACATCCTGTTAGCTGAAAAAGGCTGGCCACCAGAGTTTGTCAAGGAGTGCCCTCATGGCGAAGAAATGATTATGCCTGCCTTCTCAAATCATATTCCAATTCATAAAAAATACACATTTGCAAGAAAATGGCCAGTGGCCCAAGCTCTTGCTTTATATAAGAATCATGTAGGATGGGATAAGGATTCTCCTCCCCACAAAATCCAGTTAAAAAATCAAACTACTGCACAAAGGCAGTACCCTGTTAAACAAGAAGCTAAAATAACAAGTAAAATAGATTTTAGATCAACTTGAATATCAGGGGGTGATTGAAACATGCACCTCACAAATGACCAATCCTTTGTTTCCTGTCTCCAAGCCAGACGATTCATATCGTCTACTTTTGGACTACAGACACCTAAACTCCTGCTGTAAAACATTTGCAGTACAAAACTCACACAGTGCAGCACTAATGAATAACATTGTGCGCAAAAAATATAAAACGACATTAGATATCTCTAATGGATTTTTCTGTCAAAACATTACACCTGAAAGCAGGTATTTGACCGTTTTCTCAACAATGGGGTGGCAAAAACAATTTTGTCGACTCCCACAGCGATTCAAGAATAGCCCAGGATTATTCTCAGCAAGGGTAACAGAGTTACTACAAATATATGATGATGAGGCATTATCCTATTTCGATGACATCTATCTTACAGACGATGACCTGGAGATTCACTTAAAAAGAGTGAACACCATAATACTTGGGTTCGCATCAGAGGGTTACAAATTCAACTTTAAAAAGTCAAGAATTGCCCATCTAACTGTCCTATTTTTAGGATATGAATGATCAAGTGAAGGCAAAAGACTAGCAGTCAATTTCTTAGAGAAGTGTGCAGTACTCCAAGCACCAAAAACGCTGAAGAATTTACAATCAATACTAGGTTTCCTGAATTTCTGAAGAACATATATTCTAAATTATGCAGAGAGGCTTAAACCTCTCTATGAATTAATAAAACCTGATTTCAAACCAATAAATTGGACTCAGAAACACACAGAAATTTTAAGATCATTACAAACAGACATGTTAGCTAAAACAAAATTGCAAACTCGTGAAAGCGTCTGCAACCTTGTAATCCGAGTCATCCCAGGAAGATGCGGATTCACGTACCTGACCTCTAATGAGGGAGAAACGGTACCAATAGCTTACAAATCACACTTGTACACACAAGCTGAATTGAAATTCGGTTCAACTGAAAAAATTCTAATAGCGGTTCAAACTGCTGTAGCAAAAGAAAGAGCCCTAGCCCAAGGCAAGAGAATATCTGTTTTAACAGCAGAATCAGCCCTTGAGGCATTAACAAGTCCACGCAATCTAAATGCAGTGGCATTAGATCCAAAATGGATACAATGGGAAAGTTCTCTTGCTGCAGAAGACGTGAAATACTATTTTGACCCAAAAATGAAAAAACGAAACGATCTAGAATACGAACAAGAATATCCTCTGCCAATCGAAATTCTGCCTCTTGAACAATATACCTGTGTGATCTATATTGACCGATTTGCTCACCATTACGATGTAGATAAAAAATCCTACAATGCAGCCTGCGCGATTGTTAAAGGTTGCTGGGGCTCTGGTAAATTCAGACCGAAACTGAATCACTCAGAAATTGTTCAGCTCAGCGAGCTGAAATAAAATCTTTAAAGATGGAGCTTGAAAATGCCGATCGCGAATTCCCCACACTAATAGTGTGCGATTCGCATTACTGCGTCAAGTCATACGATAGTGACATGCAGACATTGAGCAACAACGGTTACAAAAATGACACAGGTGCCACAATAAAGCATAAAACGCTTTGGGAACAAGTAGTTCTTTTGCAGAAAGAACTACAAAAGACTCATGTGATACATGCACTGAGTCATCAATGTGATGGCGTTCACGTTGCAGGGAATTCATTGGCTAAAAGAGCCACAGCGGCAGCGGTTCAACCGGCTTCCGTAGCACAAAAAAGCGTTCTAAAAAACACATAGATGGAGAAACCATGCTGGCGGTAAAAGCGTCATTAAAAGGCGAATATGCAGCAATACCTCTCAACTATCCACTCAGTAATACATACATAATTGATGCAAACTCAGTTCCTTTTGCTCAAATCCCTGGAGTGGGGGAAAGAGTAATTCCAAACACGAACCGGAGAGTTTTCTTGATTGAAGACGCACACATGGGATTGGGTCTAAGGCACCAAGAGATCTTGAAATCTCTATTAGAATTACAATCAGAATACTGGTGGCCAGGGATGAGCTTGCAAATTTACAAATTTGCAATGGATTGTCCAGACTGCAACAGAGATCACAGTTGTGAACTGGACCAGACTATTGCCAGGACACCTTTATTAGAAAGCATAAGGCGATCTATACGCAGAAATCCAGCTGGAGAAATGCGTCCCCATAATTATTAAGACTAGATTCAATTACAAATGTAGACCCCAGCACTCGGCTGACGCCAGAACTGTTATAAAAGATTTGCGAGTCTTTATCGGCACATACGCAATTGGCATGCTACATTCTGACCAGGGTCCTGCGTTTAGCTCTCGGGCTTACAAGGAGGCCATGGCCAGCATGGGCATTGCATTGCGTACTCTTCTCCCTTCCATCCTGAGGGAAATGCGGTAGTGGAAAGAAAAAAACGTGACATACAGCAATCTATATCAGCGAGGGTATTAGGTTCGGGTGACGGGTGGGTCAAACATCTAATAAGTGTCCAACGTAGTCTTAATAACATGCCAAGAAATTCTCTAGGAGGTATCAGTCCGTATGAACTTTTGTTTGGTACTAGAATGATTATCCAGGACTTGGATCATCAAACTTCAGTGGTAAAAGAAAAAACCTTTGATATCAAAGATCGTTTGGCTGTTTTACAGGACTTGAACGAAACAAGAAAGAGTCTAAGTAACATAAAGTTTAAGCCAACAACCACTGAAGAACCACCTGTCCCAGCAAGACATGTCTGGATTCCAAAGATTGGGGATCTGGTCAGAGAAAAGATTGCGGTGAAGAAGGAATTTGGGCCTTCTTACAGAAAAGCAGTACCTATCTTAGCTGTCAGCAAAACAAGATCAGTAGTAATATCAGCCCTTGCTGGTAAAAAGGAGAACCGAGTTGTATCCATCGACCTGGTGAAACCACAACCATGTGGCCTATAATAAGTAGTAGGCCCAGTGGACTCCCAAGAAATAGCACAAGACCAAACTTTGCTACAATCCAAGAGGTTCAAACTGAGAGACTAATCACATTTGATAAACCTGCAGTAAATAAAAAAGGACTATGCAACAAAGCCATGGAACTTGTGCCTCTTGAAGCCCAAATTGCAACAGTTCATCAAGAAACGCCTGTCTACAACAATGTAGCCTCGAACTATACTAATGTAACAAAAGAAAATCCAAAGATCAATGGAAATCCGGAAGCAATTCCACCAATTGACAGAACTGCATCTGGCTACTTCATCAATTTCGATGACTTTTCCGATGATCCAAGTGAACATGGAGACAAGCCAGAAACAAAAACTTTCAAAGAAAAAATGACCGAACTTTTTCACCAACTAAAAGAAACATATCTGATTTCACCATGGATTGAATTTTGGACTTTGTTAGGTGTACTTTTCCTCCTGCTTTGGCTCATCATGGTTTTATGCTTGGGTAAAATCATTGATGGAAAATATAGTACAATGGACACAGCAAGTCAGAACATCAACTTGGTCCTAAAGTCTCACAGATCCTCTCACATCGAGAAAAGAGAACTATCATCAGTGAACATCACAGCCAATCCAATGGCCCGATTGAGCTCTTGAAGTATCCACTTCAGTTTAAGGTTTCCTTAAGTGACTTTGTGATACCAAGTACTTTCTCTGATGATTGGGACTTTGAAAATATTAATAATATGATGTCAGATTTAGTAATGTCAGCTAAATTCACAGAACATGATTATTTGCAGGGTTCATCAAATTATGAAGAATTATACTGTTACAATCACTATGGTCATCACTATTTGCATAAATCTGCTCAACCTAGAAATGTTTTTACTTATAATCAATGGGAACATTGTCCAACTCCGCCAAAAGTCAGCTCGAAGACATTTTATGAGAAATTTCCATACTTCTCAGGGTTTAACAACAGAGATTCAGAAACGTTTTATTTTAAAATGTTAAATAAGACAGGAATGAAAACAATGTTGACAAATACTAAATTGATTTATTCTGAACAATGTTATGACAAAATGTGTACATTTGGTTTTGAATTTTGGAAAAATAACATTGAAACAAAAACCATCTGGGGTACAAAAGACTGGCAGGTACAAGGTCTAGAATCATTATTTAGAACCTGTATGATCCCAGAACAAATAATATTCCTGAATGATACCATTCAACAAACTACTTGTCTTGGCTTAGCTAAGATAAAAGGCTTAAACAAACCATCTATTCCGAAGCCCATTCCTGATAGTATTAGCACTAAGGATGTGGAAATAGACATATTCCATATTTTTCACCAAAACAGAACAAATCCTGATTGGAAAAAATGGTTGATATGGCCCACAGACACAAATAACTGTCAAGATAGATTCCTGAACAAAACACAGGGGTTCGAACTGACCAGGCCAGACCCAAGATATTCCCAGAGACAACATCCAGGGATAGTTACAACATACAGTATAGGGAAACTATGCCTTGAAGGGCTACAGAAATCCATACTGGCTGAAATTAAGCAACACTTGACTTTACTTAAAGAAGGTGCTGACTTGCGAGATTTCATACTGGGACCTCGCAAACAGCGTCAAAAGCTTTTCATAGCGGCCGGTATATACGCTGCATACAACAAAGCTTGGAAAGTAATGCAAATTGAAACGGCAGAAAAATACAAGAAATTGATCGTATACATTTGGAAAAATCACTTTCTGTAGTGGACAATAGGTTAACGACTCTGTCCTCCAGAATATATTCACTGGACAGCATTGTATCATCTGCCTTTGATATAATAGAGCAAGACTTGCTAATGTTACAACATGGTCAGCCCCAATTGCGTTCTATTGTACAGCTTGGCTGGACGTTGCAAAACCTGCGTTCAGGCTACGTGCCATGGCGTCTAATCAACATAACGTCATTATTTTCTATCTTTAACCTTACTGATAAACAAATCAGTTTGGCACAAAAAGGAGCAGACTATACGATTCTGAGCATTGAAAAACTTGAGAGATTACCATTGACAATGTCGGAAAGACCTGTCATTGAATGGATAATACACGGAACAATTACAATTCCGATAACAACTTTCCAGTTTAAATATTGCCAAGAATATATACCAGCAGGCCAGTATGAAAGGTTGGATAAAGGATACATCAAATCAACCTGGGATTTACCTTACACACACAAATGTTATAGTGAAGGGAAAAAGGAGGTATTCCTTAGTGGTAATAATTGTAAAAAATCACTAAGCGGTACACTTCTGTGTCAAGGTATTAACTTGCATGGAGCCTGCGAAGGGTCTTCAAATAACCTTTCATGTCACCTGCAAGGCACTCCTGCAACACAGATAGAGACATTTTTCAGACAGCTATCCAACGGCAGCTACGTTCTAATAAATTACCACAGCTGTTGTGGAATGGTGCCAGGAAATCCTATCTCGTAAACGTTACTTCCAGGGTCATTTGCTGTATGTAAGTATTGTATCCAAACAGCAATCCAGACCTGGAGGCGGCAATATGGCCTTATGTGATATATCTTCTGTTTGAATTGATACTTTAAGCAGAATTAAGTCTATTCTTTTACAGACTACTGTGCCTTTGACCTCGTCCAAAGAAACGTATGATCTGCAAGTTGCAAGGACAGCGGCAGAGATACATACCCTTTTATCGACAATTTGCCCCGTGCATTTCGTAGAAATGTTAAGTCAAATTTTAAACATGTCTGATACCAGTGGCATCGCACATGTATTTAAGACAATTTTTTCGGGACTGTTAGCACCCTTTGAAACAGTTCTGGGCATCTTCCCAAATTTTGTCCATTCTGTCTTTGACGCCCTGCCTTTAATTTTGGGGCTCGTAGCAGGAATTTTATTTTTGTTCCTTCTGCTCCGATATGGCAAGCCAAGCCACAGACAAGACTCCAGCAACGATGGAAGAAACGATCATAGCAATACGCTACCGAGACAAAATCACTAAAGTCCTCGGATTTGCCCGGCTAAGAGATCTGAGTGCAACTTGGTTTCTTTTATTCAGACCAATCTGGCAAGATTGCATCTTACCTGTGCTTCGATGTCTGCTATGCGGAGAAGAATGCGTGTTGGATGTCTGTCTTACACTACCATCAGCAGTACCAATGGATATCGATACTTTGCTTTGTCCGGTAACGACTCATGCAACGTGTTGTCCCCAGCGGCTACCTATTCTGATGACGGCATTCGTTGAGACTTCACCATTACGAGTAGGTGGTGGTGAAGTACGAGAAGAAAGCAGCACCAAACAGGTACAACCTTCTGTGAGCTGTTTGCTGATCCAAACATCGATGATAGCAATCACTGTCACAACTGCACAGTTACAGCATTTTCGAACTTGGTCGAACTTTCACCTGATGTTGGAGACCAATTTTTTGCAAGCCTGTTTGATATGATGTTCTCCCCTGAACAACGAGAATAACTTTTAAAAATAACAAGCACACAGCGTTCCCTGAACTCTGAATTTGGCCTTCAGTTTTTTTAAACAAAGCTACTGAAAACATTTGGAACAATTTTTTCCCCTGAAAGCGAAATTATTTTTTCTTTCACTTCAAAAAATATTTACCCTTTTTCTGGCACATGGTACTCTGCTTAAAGTAGAACTATTCTTAGAGAACAGAACTTCTATTTTAGAGACACTAGAGACAATATTTTACCTCAGCCTCTAGCACATGTACAGTATCGTATAAATATGTGATGAAATGGTCTCGACCTTCTTTTCTGTATACAGAGCCATTTCATGTGTAATTTTCGCAATTCATTCAGCTGATATATATATGCATTTAACTGAATGATAACCCTGCTTGAAAAGCGTACAGTACCAATACTCATTTTTCGTGTATACACCATACACCAATTCAAGAGCAATTTATGTATTTTGGGGTGGGTTGGAAAACACGCATCGTTATATGTTTAATATTTCTTAGTTTTTTTTAGTAATGATGGACATTAATACGTGGATTGGGTGTTGTGTTTCTATCTAGGACCCTAATTCGATATTCCCGATTCATGCCCTTATGTGGTTATAACAAATAATATCCTTATAAAGGCATAGGAATCACATCCATATTTAGTAATAGCCCATGCAGTCCAAATAAGGCAAGGCTACTCCCATAGACTCCTAGAAATTACAACGCGTTCTTAAACAAACCAAGCCTCCAGCAACCCGGGAAAACCCCCTGCTTTTGTTTTGATTTGCACAAGAACTCCTGGAGTCCAGAAAGAACTGTTAGTTCTTAGTGAAGTCTTATGTCCAACCTTACGTCAAACTCAGCACCTTTCAGGTATAAATATACCAACGTTGCCTTAAGCAAACGCACGGTGGTTGGGAGCAGAGCGACGTTCTACTTGCCCGGGAGCCCAGGTGTTGCGAGAGCCGAAGGAAACTGCCCCTCCCTTTGACGCACTGAGAGAGACACTGTTTTTTTCTCCAGCCGAGAAAATCCAGCTCCGGTGTTCACAAGTCACCCTCGCGGGTTGCTGGGAGATTGAGTCCTGAGAAACGAGATACAAGACCGCCTTCATTCTATAACCAAGGTACAGAGCTGATTAAAACCTTAGAGAGAATTCTTGATTCAGATTCTGAGGGGGGCTCGCAGCAGGTCATTGCTCAAGCGCCGTGAGGGGAACAGCTGTCATACCTGCTCTCCTTTTCCTGCCGTGAGGGAAACGGCCTGAAGGCGAGCACGCTGGTCACACAAACGGGCCAAACTACAACTCCCAGCAGCCCCAGGTCTGGCGCAGCGGGAGCAACGTCACCAACGCGCCCGCCGGCGCATTAAGAGAAGGGCGCGCCGAGCATTCTGTGGGGGCTCGCAGCAGGTCATTGCTCAAGCGCTGTGAGGGGAACGGTTGTCATACCTGCTCTCCTTTTCCTGTCGTGAGGGAAACAGCCTGAAGGCGAGCACGCTGGTCACACAAACGGGCCGAACTACAACTCCCAGCAACCCCGGGTCTGGCGCAGCGGGAGCAACGTCACCAATGCGCCCGCCGGCGCATTAAGAGAAGGGCACGCCTCCCTCCCCACGGGACGCGCGCGGGCGGCGCCCGGGAGAAGTCCGGGACAAGGGCGGAGCAGTCTGTGCAGTCCGGGCAGACCGAGGCAGGGCAGGGCCACCCCCCTGACAATTGCAATACTCGAAAAGTAAGCATTGGACATAGTACTAATATGACTGTTTAGTACAATTTTAACCATACCCTATGTTTCACAGTTTTATACAGGAAGTACTCGTAATGTTATAATATCTTGTCTTTGTGTACCTATCCCCAACTAGCAGTGTTTTGAAAGGTACTAGTGCTTTTGGAGTTAATATCTAGTTAATATCGATGGCAAAGAGCAAATCAACCATGGACAATTATTTAGTCAAAATGGTGAGCAAAATCAATAATGACAGAAGAAAATCACTGGGTCGGGAAAATTTGCCAGTGGTAACTACTACTCCCCCTGGTGACATTAGTGGTTTGAATCTGGCCTCACCTCCTATTTCTGATGTTACTATTGATGTTCCTACAGTGGAAATCATGGCCGTATTAGTGGTAGATCAGGACGTATTAGACGAGGATTTACCACATGATTCCATGGACGCTTCAATACGGCGCTCTCCTGTTAAGAGAGCAGTAAAGAAATATAGGAAAACATTGACCAAGCGGGGAGGAACACACCACAAGAAAATACCTGAAACAGTGCAGAAGAGCACTGTTTGCCACAAGGAGACCATGACTATTAATAGTGGCATCAACATGAACTCTGACCTTTTGGACCATTTTGCTAAGATGTTTGAGGCTAAATTAGAAATTACTGTTAAGCCTCTAGTGGCAAAAATAGATGCCTTGAGAGCTGAAGTGTCTAGATTGGGAGGTCTTCTAACCCGGTTAACTAGTGATGAGAGTCAAAAATTGAGAGAAAGGGACGATCTCCCTGAAAATGTTGTACAGAAGCCATTGGCGGGGAGGGTAAGTACGGTTAAAGCCAGGAAGACGAGCCGACCGGATGGCCAGACTACACAAATCAAAGTGGTCCCAGCAAGTATAGCGGGGCCATCAGTCCCACCAAGGAAAATACGCCCAACTAATCTCCCACCAGATTGTGAACGATATGTTGTGGTACTTTCCAATGTCCCACCCTTAGACTCTACAGAGCCCAATTTCCACCAGGAATCACACGATTCACTTAAACACAAAACTGTTTCCTGGCTGAATAAGAACTGTGGGTTCCAAATAAACTATTCGGATCAGATATTAACAACTAGACGGGTACCTTGGAATGGTAATGCAAGGAAAACTTGCAGGGGCGAATGTATCATTATCAATTTTAGGCACCCTCAACATGTTGCGACTGTGCTACTTAGAGCAGCATCTCTGAAACTGGGTGAGAATAGTGTGAGTGTGCATCCCTTGGGATACTTCTATAGTCATTTAGCCAAGGTTCTCCAGAAAAATTCCACAACCAGGCCTCCTAATCCTAGCAGATGTCCAATCTTCGAGATCCCAACGTATAATAGATATCAGGCACTAAGTACGTTGGATCAGAATGATTGACTCTTGTCGGTTGGTAGCCTTGGTTTGGGGTTAACCTCAAATTCTCAGGCAGAGAAGTTAAATATGAATAATCTAGAGTCTGAACAACTACAGATAGCGGTGCCCATATTGAACTACGATGATAGCCCTATACCAGGTTCTGATTTAATGGCAGCGGCTAGTGATGAGATTACTAATTGTGCTGGGGATAGCATTGGTAGCCCAGGAGAGGTCAGTTTATGCTGTATTGATAGTACCGCACCTGAGGGAACTATTACTGGAAATATGCCAATGGAAGAAATAAGTATTAAAACTATCCTTCTAGATGGCAAACCAGTACAAGACATATTGTTGGATGCACCCTTACCCAGCCTCAAGGAAAAATTACCCGTAAGATTAATATCATGGAACATTGCAGGATTAGCGAGGAATCTTCGGGACCTAGTTTGGTGTACCTACAGTGAAGATTATGATATCATCCTCCTCCAGGAGGCTTGGGCTTTAGAAACCCCGCATAGGCTCGTGTATAAAACTTTTCATTGTGACGCAATTCCCTCAGTAAGAGGGAGAGCGCCGGGGGCCTGGTGATCTGGGTTAGAGTCAATTTAGAAATAGAAGTCACTCTACTGTCAATTCCTTCTCCTGATTTATTGGGATTAAAGATGGTGACAAGGGAAAAATAATCTGTATAATTAATAATCATATATAACAGACCATACCCATAAAACAAGGAATCTAAGGTAGTAGAGTTACTGGACTCCTTTTTAGATACATTAGGACCAAATGCCCAAGTGGTAGTAGGAGGGGACTTCAACTGTAAATATGAACCAGTGTTGGGCCTCGAAAACCTACTCGAAGAACAGGACATGGCAAACGATATCCCAAATTTGGATTCTACTGGGTCAGTTAAATGTACTGTAGCAGCAACTCAAATTCTACAGCTGACCGTGGGCCATGAATTAAGGGCATGTAATGGCCGCTTACAGTCTGATAGACCATCAGCCCCGACTTTTTGTAAAGGCAACTGTAAGTCACAAATATACTTTATATTGGTCTCTTTGAGCCTATGGTATTTACTCATTGATTTTAAAAATAGATATTAGGACAGGGAGTGACCATCTTCCACTCCAATTATGGCTAAACCCTCAACCTTTTATATCTAAATCAGTTGAAGAGGTTGCACTAAATAGTTCTCTTGGGGAACCTCAGGTATCCAATAATAGGCGCGCTCTGAGATGGCCCTATATCCTGGCTAAAGAAGAGACAATGCAAAATATTTATAATACCTTTTCTAATACTATTGCATCTTGCCAGGAGCCCCTATTGGTCAGCCAAGGTGTCCTAGACCTACACTATAAATTGGTAGATGCGCTAACTCCTTTTTTGAGTAAAAATTGCAAGAGGGATAAGAACTCAAACGAAAGTCACTTAGAGCTAGCTAATCCCTGGTACAACAAAGAATGTTGTCTAGCTAAGTCCCATTTGATTGAGGCTGTTAAAACCAAAAACTCCCAGTCTATAAAAGATAGCAGGCATGCATATAATAAAACCTTGACCCAGGCAAAAAAAACATGGGATGATGCATTATGGGATGATCTACTAATAGCAGCTAAACTGAGAGATCAGGGTACCTTTTGGAGCTTAATATCAAAGGGGAACAGAAAGGGTAGATCATCTAAGGACCTTTACCTAGACGAAAAAACATGGTGTGACAATTTCACTAAACTTTATTCACACGATGAAGAGGGGTTGCCGATGCAAAATAAAGAGAGTAATCTAGAATTGAGTATTGTGCCTTTATGATTTAGCATAGAGGAGACCATGGAGGCACTACAGGCCATCAAAGCAGGTAAAGCCCCAGGACCCGATAAGATCCCCGGAGATCTATTAAAGCATGATGTGGAAGTATGGGGGCCTTATATTAACTTTTTATGTAACTCTATAGAGGCTGGAACACCAATTCCCGATAGTTGGAAAGGGGCAGAAATTGTAACAATTTTTAAAAAAGGGGATCGCTATGATCCGGGCAATTATCGCCCAATCAGTTTAATTGATCTTTTACAGAAGGTTTTTGCCAGACATATTTTAAATAGACTTATAGAATGGATGAGGTGGACTCAGTTATTGACTAAATACCAAGCAGGGTTTAGATCAAAAATCAGTATGGTGGATCAAGTGTTTAGGTTCACGTGCATCTGCTGGAAGTACATTAATATAAGAAAGGGCAGTTTGTACGTGGCGTTTATAGACTTGAGGGCTGCCTTCAACCACGTTCCACAGAATCTTCTGTGGATCACACTAAGAAATATGGGGGTCCCCGGCGAGCTACTCAAAGAACTACAGACTACACACAATGAATTATGCTAAAGTCAGATGGGGGAAGGGAGGTGAAGTTTCAAAGCCCATACCTGTGAGTAGAGGCGTGCGCCAAGGCTGTGTACTGGCGCCTACGCTCTTCTCATTATATGTTAATGATATACCTTCATACCTAAGGGACTGCGACCATGACTCCCTGAAGCTAGGAAATGAGGCAATCACCGCACCTCTTTTTGCCGATGATACAATTCTCATCCCACAGAGTCCGAAGGGTCTACAAAATCTGGTGAATTCATTTTATGGCTACTGTGTAAAAAAGGGGTTAGAAATAAATTCATTTAAAACAAAATATATGTCCATAAACCCACAAAAGTCCTTTAGGAAGAATTTGGCCCTAAATAATCAAAAATTGGAGTATGTGGGGAGTTTTAACTATCTAGGCATTATGTTGGATAGTAGCCTTTCATGGAAGGGGCATCTGGTAAAAAGTAGATTGTCTTTCAAACAAAATTCGATGCCCATCCTAAAAGTGCATGGAGCTAGTCACTCTAAAGCTATCACGCCGGCACTTGAAGTATTTATGGCAAAGGCCCAATCAGCTGCACTTTATGGTGCTGAGGTCTGGGGGCATTGTTGTAAATGCAACTTTGAATGGGAGGAAAATCACTTTATACGTAGGTTGCTTAAATTACCAACTAGAAATTCCCTTGTCCCTGTGTTTCTGGATTTGGATCTCAAACGGACAGACTACCAAGCAATCCTAAGGCCTTTGTTGTAGTGGGTAAGGCTATGGACAACCCCGGAGTTGTGTAACTATAAAAGCGGATTGATAGAAAATATTAAGATTGATGAGTATAAGAAAATCGCTTGGTAAAACATATTTCCCTTTGGTGTATCAGGTTAGGGTTGTCCCATTTTTGGGATGAACCCCAGAATATGACACCCTTGTGTAAAAAGCTCCTAAAGTTCATTTACTGGTCTTATGTCAATGGTGAGCTACTTCATAGTTCATCCACTGGCACACTGATTCAGAAATTTCTGATTGTAAAGGATAATGCTGCATTTGAACCATTTATGGACGAGATAGGACCACCATTAGCAAAAACGTTGTACCTGCAATTTAGATATGGGGTGCTCCAGACAAATGCTAATACATGCAGATGGAGGGGGGGGGGGGTAAAAATGATAATGGTCTTTGTACCCTCTGCTCTCTAAAGGCAAAGGAAGACGATGTCCATTTACGGTTTTTCTGCTCAATCTATGTTACCTAGGAATCGTTGGTTTAGACCTCTTTGCAAAAATATGGGGGTTAGATCATACAAAGAGGCAGAGCGTATTATCAAGTCTAATACCTCACAACTGGTAGTGTTTTGCATAAGTAGGTTTTTATTTAATGTGTACCTCATTAGGAAACGTCTTGGCCACAAGCTGTAATGTAATGTTGGAGTCCGTAGTCTTCTCCACCCTGCATAAGTTAGTATAGATTGCACTGAGTTCACTCTATACATGTGGTTTTTAAAGGTTTTAAACTCTGGTTTTTAATCTGGCTTTAAATTATGGAAAATAACTTTTTTTAATTATAAATTGAGATCTAGATTTTAACGCAGTATTGTAAAATTATTGATATGGATCAATTGTCTATTTGCCCCTTTCAATTAATTGTAATCTGTTCATGTGATTATTTGTTGGTATAGGGCACTGTATATATTTGTATATATTTGTCTGTAAATGTTTTTTTTTTGTACTTCCTGCTTTTATGGCTATAGTAGCCGAAATAAAGTTGAAACTGAACTGAACTGAACTGATTCAGATTCTTGGCAAAAACCTAACTTAACTTAGGACTGCAACTTACTTACTCCTTCCCACGTATTAGGCTTAGGTCAGGTACACCTGGGTAGGCGTATCTTAGAAGCACCAGTTGAGTTCGTTAGTCAATGTTTTTATGTATGTATATATTTTATCAATTTTAAAGTATCATATGGCTAAGAAACCATATCAATGCTTTTACAGTATTATTTCATAATACTCCTTTTACTGTATGCACTTTACTTCATGATAAGTATTGCAATTGTGGCAATTCATTTCTCTTGCATGAGAAATAAGACTGCTCAATAAATACAACCTTTTATTGAAAACGCCCGTCTCTCTATTTCTCTGCACTCTGGTGAAATTAAGTATGCACGATTGACTGAGTGAAATAGTTGTCTATTGTTTTCACACGACTCTTGAGATATACTCTTTATTCTGAGGGAGCAAAGTTGTCATGTTATATGGCTGTCAGAAGCAAATCCCTTCTTGTCTAAATCAGGGAAGTTAACCCCTACCTATTCATTAGAGAAAGTTTCTAGTGACCTCTGAGCTAGCTGGCAAAACTAATTAAGTGTAACATAGTCAGTAGAGACCTAGATGACCTCAGTCCTACATCTACACTGCTGTTCATGTTATTCCAATGCGCAGAGCCTATTGGGAATATAGGAACTACACTACAGTTGCAGCGTTCAAGTTGGATGTAATCCATCTGCAAAACTTCAAAAGGTGCAGTCGGTGTAGCAAACACTCCTGTAGGAGTTCGTGTCCCTTTACCAGGATTATATTGTAAACAGATCAAACAAAACTGTACTACTCTCTTAGCAGTGCTGGCAATCTCAGGATGCTCCCAAACTCGTGTAAGCAATTTCGTTATTGCTAGAGCTCCAACATGTGCCAGCCTATGTGCCATTTGAACCATAGGTTGTAGATAGGCTGCAGGTAATTTCCACTTATCCATGTCTTTGCTATGCCAGCAACTCTCATCGTCCAATACTCCTTCTTTGGTCCATTGCTCAAGTTCTGCTTTCGAGGCAGATCTCTGTACATCTAGTACTTCCTCTCTAGCATCATGCCATCGCTCAGCTTGAGATTTTACTACATACATGGAAGTGGTGCTTCGTTGCATCGCAGTCTCACGATCTACGCGAACAGCAAAAGTATTACCCTGTCCTATTTTATCAGTCATTTTCTTGTGTGCGCTACACTTCACAATCGCTATTTTCTTTGGGTATGTTAGCGCAGTTAAAAGATTGTGTTCCAATTCTCCATGCATGATCTGCATCCCGTGTGATGTTAGAAAACCTCTCTCCTTCCAGAGTAGGCCAAAATCATGAACCACTCCAAAAGTATAGCGGCTATTCGTATAGATGTTCACACATAAATCAGTGCGAAGCTCACACGCTCGTGTCAATGCTATTAGTTCCGCTGCCTGAGCCGACTTCTGTGGTATGCGAGCTGTCTCCACTACTGTCTCATGTGTTGTAATTGCATATGCGGCCGAGGTCGTGCCATCTGGTAACTTCAAACAGGACCCATCAACCCACAGTTCCCCATCTACTTCTTGAAGGGGCGTGTCTTGCAAGTCAATGCAACCCTTTGTCTGTTCCTCAGTAAGGAAAATGCAATTGTGAGGCTCCTTTGATTGGAACTGAGCCGCAAGGTATGGCAACAAAGTGGCTGGATTTAACGTGGCACTCCTCTTCAAAGTAATATGAGGCGCTAGTAATGTATATTCATATCCTGTCAAGCGGGCACTAGTTAAGTGTTGTGTCCTAGTCTGATTCAGGAGAGCATCTACTGCATGGGGTACTAATACTAACAGTTTATGTGACAAAACTATCCATTCACTCTGACCTATAGACACAGCTGTTGCAGCCACTGAATGAAAGCACCCGGGCAATCCTCGAGCAACAGGATTAAGGACCGTTGAATAGTATGCACAGGGACGCTGCTTATCTCCGTGTGTCTGTACCAAAACTGACAATGCACATCCATCTTTCTTGTGCACATAAAGTGTAAAAGCCTTTGTGTAATCCGGAGTACCTAACACTGGTGCAGAACAAAGAGCTTGACGTATCGCATTTTCACATTCATCTGTCCATGGGAGGGGCATGGGAGTGTCTTTAGTCAAAAGCGCTAACAAGGGTTTGACGATGTGTGAAAATCCTAATATCCTCTACCTACAGAATGAAGTCAAACCAATAAAAGCACAAACATCTTTCTGAGTGGAAGGTACTGGTGTGTCTAAAATTGCTTGAATATGATCTGGTGTCAGTGCACGACCCTCCTTAGACAGAAGGTGTCCTAAGTAGGTCACCTTCGGTCTACAATATTGCAATTTCTTTCGTGACACTTTATGATGGTGCGTAGCAAGAAAAGAAAGCAAAGACAAAGTACTTTCTTCACACAATTCAGGCGTATCAGCTGCCAAGAGGATGTCATCGACATATTGTATGAGAGCCACTCCTTTCGGTAAATGAAAAGAATCAAGCTGTCTTTTCAATGCTTGACTGTAAATACTTGGACTCTCTCTATAGCCTTGAGGAATTCTGAAAAATCTATGCGATCGATTATTCAAAGTGAAACCGAACAAATATTGGCTATCAGGATGAATAGGGATCGAAAAGAAAGCATTCTTCAAGTCTATCATAGAGAAAGTTCGCTGTGGGAGGAACCAAAGTAAGTAATGTCGTAATATCAGAAACCACAGGATATTGTTGTACCACAATCTTATTCACTTCCCGTAAATCAATAATAAATCTATAAATCCTAGTATCAGTATATTTTTTCAAAATGGGAAGAATCGGACTATTGCAAAAATTATAAGGGACCTCCTCCTCCACAACCCCAACTTCAATCAAATCAGGAATAATGTGTATGAGTGCTTCTTTACCCTCTTGTGAAATTTTATACTGGGGCAAACGCAGTAATAAAGCACCCTCCTTGACACTAATGTGCACTGGTGGAATAATCATCTACCCTACATCAGTATCCGAAGTAGCCCAAAAAACACTCTGGAGTGAAGCTAATGCAGTATCCTGTTCAAGAAGACAAGATCTTTCTGGCACAAGTTAATTCTCATTCAGAATAACGCGCACGCCTTCAGGAGCACAGCGTATTGTAGCTCTGAAATACTAAAGCATATTCAGACCCACAATATTGTCTGGCGTTTTCGGTGAAAGAAAAAACAGGCATGGAGCAGTAAACTTGTCAACATGGAATGCAAGTGGTTGTGACAATGGGCTAAGGGAGGGCGTTCCATCGAAACCTATGGATGTAATGGTTGAGCCAGACAGGGGAGCCCTTGGAACCAATTGTTTAGACAAGGCGCTACGAGTGGCTCCTGTATCAACCAGAAACCGATCAGTAGAACCCAAAACATGTGCTGTAATATAGGGACCCCTCTGATCTACTGGAACTTCAACCGATTCCTTACCCCATCCTAGGCAATCCTATGCATAAGCAGAATCATGAAAATCAGATGGCTCGCAGTCAGATATTTGATATTGGTTTCGCCTATCAAAGGTGTTAAACCCATTATGTCTTCGTTCATTAAAATCAAACCTAGCACGAATGATCATTCGTGCTCCCTCTAGGCTCTGAGTATCCTGAACGATTCCTCATTTGTCCTCGTTGAATTTGCTAGGCACGTAATACCGGACAATCAGAAAGCCAGTGTCCGAACTGTTTGTAATATGTACACTGGTCAACTGACAGATTAGAACGAGTGAAAGACGAACCATAGGATCCACGTCTACCTCTATCATTGCCTCTAGAAGTTGGACCATAAGCTTGAGCCATCATAACTTTCGTTTTCAAATCGTTAGTCTTTTTATCCTCATTACCCTTTGCTTCTAGCTCCTGACACTCATAATACTGAGCCATAGTTAAAAGAGAAACCGGAGAAGAGGTAGTCCACAAACTCTTACTAGCTTTTAAGCGACTGGCTATTTCTGGCAGCAAGCTGGCAACATATTTATCAATGAACAGATGTCTGCCTGTATCATCCGTTAATGACTGGCCACTGAAATCATGAAATGCTTCCTCAAAGCGCGTAAAGAAATCTGACACTGACTCATCTACCTTTTGTTTGCACGATGCTAATATAGTCCAATCTATCTTTACAGATGGAATAATCATTTTTAATTTAACTAATATAGCTGCTGGAAGTTCTAGAATTAGCCGACATGGTTTCTGTGTGGGCTCCCTTTCTGAATCTGCTAATTCTATATCTTTCCATAATGTTGAAATGTCATTATCGCAAAGTAGTACACAATCAACGCAGGCAGAAAATCAGCAGATAAGTGTGCAGCCGTAACAAGAACAGCAGCAGGCACAACAAGAACTGCAGCAGGTGCAACAAGAACGGCAGCAGCCACCGCAAGAAGAACAGTAGCAGCCACCCCAAGAAGAACAGCAGCTCTGCGGGTGAGACTTCGCAGGAGGACTGTGGGGGCACTTTCACCGAGGATTCATGAGCCCAGGAGCCAGCGGGGCTGAGAGCGACCTGTAGCCCCTCCCACCTTTACCGGACTGCATTTAACAGCTCATCACATCCACTCCGCAAGTGAGACTTCGCAGGAGGACTGTGGGGGCACTTTCACCAAGGACTCATGAGCCCAGGAGCCAGCGGGGCTGAGAACGACCTGTAGCCCCTCCCAACATCACCAGACTGCATGTAACAGCTCGTCACACCCGCTCTGCGGGACGTGCGCAGGCAAAGTCGTCTGTGGCCGTCGTGGGCTGGAGGAGGCTGGGCCGGGCCTTCGCTCTGAGAACTGCCTCCCGAACATTTTTGTGGGAGAGTGGACCTTTATTGTGAGTACTTTCTCCCTGGAGTGTATCACCTAAGCTTGTTTTTGCCACTGCTCCATGATGTCAAAACGCAAATTAAGTAATGAAACATCCAACCAGAAGGCAGTAGGGCAGCAATCACTCCTGACATACCTTACAGGGGCCATGGGGGCTCTAGAAAAACAAATACACATGGTAGATGAAACATTAACACAAGGGGGGTGGAAGGAGAGGTGGGAGAGAAAGGGGACACCGCTGGTCGTATTGTAAAGCAAAAGGACGGTAACCCTAAAAACTGGCAGAATGGATGTATACAGGTAGTGGAGGATGAAATAATCCTAAGCGACCACAGTGAGACTGGAGAGGACTCGCACCCACCGCCCAAACGTAGTAAGCTAACTGTACGGAGGGAGGAGCGCCAGGTAAATGAAGCAGCTAATCTAAAACCGCTAAATGTGCCAAAAAGATAAAGCTGGAAAAAGGAAAAAACTATTAAAAAACAATTTGCACATGAAGAAAAAACAAAATAACGACGGTAATAATCCTATTTCAGAAATACTGGATGGTCAAAATGGGATAAAGGCTATTCTCCATAAAATCATAGAGTCCTTAAAATCTGACATTCTACGTGTTTTGGGGGCATTATCAGATAGGGTGACAAACATAGAAACTATTATGCGTGGTACTACATGCAATCGTATGGAGGGAACACATAGGAATCCCGGGTGCGTGCTTGATCACAACATAAATACTTCCATTGAAAGAACTAACACTACAATGGTGGCTAGGGACTGCAAAGATACAACTCCAGTGCAAACATTGCGTAATGTAGGTGAACAAGGGAAAAATGTTAAACACCAAATGAAGCAGACTCACAGTAACACAGGCCTAGACGTGCTTCCACATCGAGAAGATCTAATTTCCAATCAAGTAAGGAGAGGGCAAACTTCCTCGGATTTACCTCCAGCAGCCACTCCTTATGTGGTCATTTTAGCGAATGTCCCAGAGATAGTGCAACCCGCTCAGGAAACATGGAGTGAGATGCTCAATAAATCACTACATTGGTTAGGAAAGCGAACCGGCCTTGGTGATCTTTTATTTAAATATTTTAAAATGGCTAGACGAGTACCATGGTTAGGGAAAAGGCGAAAGGAGTCTAAAGGTGATTGTATCGTCCTGACCTTCAGTGATCCCAGATTAATTAGGGACATCCTGAATAGGGCAGGAAGCAACCACCATGATTATTCTGGCATTAATGTACTGCCCTTGGGTTTCTTTTATCCCCCAACCCAGATAAGCCCAAATGCTGATTTGTTCCATCCTGTAAACGTACCCTCTGGGACAAGATCAGTGAGGGATTCCCAATTCATTCAATCTACAGGGAAAAATTGGACACATCCAAACCGCTTTGATCTTTTGTCACGGCTGGATGAACAGGACTGACAGCTTGGAACCCTCGTGAGGGAGGAAGCACATGGGAATTTGATTATGTCCCCAGGGGTGATCGAGAAGATGGGAAAAACTAAGACGAATAGTTGCAATAGCTTGTGTGCCAATGATAACAACCCACTATGGGTGAAAAATACCTATCAGTCTGAGGCTGCTCCCATAGATCGTTGCCTGAGTTATAGGGAAAGAATGGATGTTAGTGGTCAAACAAGTACCATACAGGGAATGCCCAATACTGTTAAAAAGGGGGAGGGTGTCTACAAGCTATTGAGCTGGAATATCGCAGGCCTTTACGTGAAAGTACATGGTCCTAAATGGTTGTCATTTGTGGAAGAGTATGATATTCTATGTTGCCAAGAAACATGGTTAGAGGGAGCAATCCACATTCATGGATTTAGTACATTCCATACCCCTGCAACCACCACTGACCATGGCCGCAACAAGTGGGGGCTTGTGTACTTACATCTCTGTAGAGGCTGGGGTACTAAATGTTAAGATTAAATCTTGGTCTGAGTTCTATCAAATCCTGATCATGAAGCTAAGAGGGAACAAGGAGGTGGACCTAGTTAACTTTTATAACAATGTCCCCTTAAATCAAAAAGAGATAGTTATAAGGGAACTGGGCAGTGAACTAAAAACCATAGAGGAGAATAGGGTAGAAGATTTGCCTCTAATATGGGTAGTGGATTTTAATTGCTCTCTCTGTGCACATAGTGAACATGGCACTTGCGGCCTAAATGATGGAAACATCCTCACATTTTATTCACAATAAGAATGGAGACTTGTTCAATGATATACTTTATCAATTTGATCTGGGTTTTGCAAATGAGCTGGGAGAAAACTGCACACCTTTTCAGCTAATCTTTAGTGGGAGAGGTTGTAACACTATCATTGACTTCATCATATTATCTAAGAGATATGCCTCTAGTGTTCTGGAGTGTAATACAGAAGCAATTTCAATGAGTGATCACTACCCAATTAGCCTAAAGTTCTTAGTTGTGAAAAATTATAAAAACAAGAAGAGACAGACTCCCTATGAGTTTGAGGTCTGACTTGCTGCAACAAATGGTTATTCCCTAAAATGGGACAGAATTGACTCTGAGGCCTTTTTGCGTAACTTTTTTTTTTTTTTTTTTTTTTTTTTGCGCAAGACCTTTATTGAAAATCAAGCATTTGACACAGCATGAGCCTACAACCCGGAGGCCGGCCCGCTACGTTTATTCCATTAACCATCATTGTGATCCAATGTTACACAAGTTCCAGAATATTGCAGGGTATCTCACTTATGGTTAATAGCTGACATTCGAACTGAGTCTCACTTTTTTCACATTTTATAACAAGAACATTAAACAACATACCCCAATTCGGCCGTATCGTGTAATCCTAATGTACTACCCAGCAGTCGTGTAGATACACCTAAAGTCCCTCTCCCCCCGCCGTAACCTCACACCTGTCCCGTCAGTACTCATGCAGCCATGCAACCCATTCAGTCCATGTGTGGAAGTTCCTCAGCATCCTGCAGTGATGTCAGGTAATCCTCCAGATAAATCCACATGTTTTTTGGACGTGACTTAGCTGGCAGCAATTCTTCGTAAGTTTGTAACTTGTCACGACAAGTGGACATGTCGTGCAACCACGTTTTTAATTTCGGCACTTTGCGGCTATGCCAGCATTGCGCCACCTGTCTTTTAGCCAACAAGAGTGCTATCGCACAGAACTTCTTCTTCAAGGCTCTAAACTGCGGCACTATCCCCAGTAAACAGACTTTGGGTGTGCAGTGTACCTCTCCCTCCAACATGATAGATAAAGCATTAGTCACCTGTCCCCAGTATTCTTCCACCTTGGCGCAGTCCCATGCCAAATGTGCAAAACCCGCACCCTCCATGTTACACCTTTTACATCTGTCCTCCTCTTGAAGCCCAAATTTAAACAGTTTCTCTGGTGTGTAATATACTTGATGGAGGAATTTAAAGTGTATCAGCCTCAGATTGCCATTCGGTGTGAGTATTTGTGTCAGTGCGCATGTGCTAGCCCACTCCTCAGCAGATAATGGTGTGTCCAGTAGTGTATCCCACCGCTCTTTCGCTTTCAGCACTTGTCCGTCCAGTTCCAATTGTGCGGCCGAATACAGCCTGGACACCAGGTGTGATAAATCAGTAGTCGTGATTAACAGCTGCAGTGGCGCAAGGCATTGCGGCTCTGAAGGGAACGTGGGGTAGTGCTCTCTCAGGGCTCTAGTGAGTCTGTAATATGTAAAACGGAACATAGATGTTTGGTTACTAACATGACTTAGATTGTCTAAGCCCACGAATTCCCCATCTTGGAACACGTCTCCCATCCTATCGATACCGGCTTTGGCCAGTAGAGACATTCCGACGCTCTCCCCAGTTACCGAGAGCTCCTGGTGGTGGTGTAGCATCATGGCTGGTGCATATAGCGGGGTCTTGTGTGCCAGTTGCCCTAATTTATGCCAGGCTTTGACCGTGGCATCTACCGTGTTGATATCCCTAGCATGTAATGGGGGGCGGGTGTGTGAGATGATAGCCGTGAGTGGAATAGGGTGTGCGTCGCTTTCTTCTATAGCGGTGTGGGCGAGGTATGGAACTGCGTGATACCAATACGCCGCATATTGTGCCTGTGCGCATAAGTAATACAGGAGAAAGTCCGGTACCCCAAAGCCACCCCTTGCAAGCGGGAGGTGCAGAGTCTGTAGATCCACACGTGCCTGCTTACCTGCCCAAATCAGGGTCCGCACCAAGGAGTTTATATGTCGGAAGATAGCCTGTGGTGGAGTGATCGGTATGTTGTTAAACAGGTATAGTAGCTTCGGCAGTATGTTCATTTTGACAATCGCTATCCTGTCCGCTAATGAAAGGGGCAGGTGTATCCAACGTTTTACACTGTCTTCCAGTTTCGCCAGTACCACTCCGTAATTTGCTCTGAGCACCTCATCCGGATCCCTGTGGTACATGACCCCTAGGTACCGTATCGGGTCCTGTTGCCAACCCAGTGGAAAGTCCACCACAAACTCAGAAGTGGTGTCCGTGAGTGGAATTATAGATGATTTGGACCAATTTATGGCTAGACCCGAATGCCCCCCAAACCTGATGTATTCTCTGAGTATGGCGTTCAAATGAGTCTCCGGGTCCCGGACATATAGTAACATGTCATCTGCATATAAGGAGATGTGAAGTGGCCTGGCAATGAAGTGCAGTGCCGATTCCCTGTAGTTCTGTCGTATCAGACACGCCAAAGGCTCTAGTGCTAATGCAAATAAGAGCGGCGAGAGTGGGCAGCCTTGCCGTGTCCCTCGCTCAATCGCAAATTGGTCCGAAATGTACCCATTAATTCTGACCCTGGCATTTGGTTTCGTATAAAGTAGGGTGACCCATTGCACAAAACGTTTAGGGAACCCCATTCTATTGAGGACAGTGATCATATACCTCCATTCAATAGAGTCAAATGCCTTCGCCGCGTCTAGCATGACCGCTACAGCTTTGACTGAAGGTTGTAGATAATGCGAGAGTGCAAATAGAGTCCGGGTGTTATGTGCCGTTGACCTGGTGGGCACAAAGCCAGACTGATCCGGTAGTACCAGACTAGTCATCAGTGGCGATAGTCTCTTGGCTATAAGCTTAGCAAGAATTTTAGAATCTACGTTGATTAAAGATAACGGTCGGTACGAGTCACACTCCTCCGGATCTTTAGATGGTTTCAGGAGAGCTATAATCATGGCTTCGCGTAACGTGGGGGGAAGTATGCCTTTCTCAAAGGAGGTGCCATACATATCTACCATGTGTGGTGCCAGCACATCTGCATATTGCTTGTAAAATTCGGGGGTGAACCCATCCGGGCCAGGTGCCTTGCCATTTGGAAGTGAGCCTATTATCTCTTTAACCTCATCTGTCGTGATAGGCCTTGCTAGGTACTCCCTGTGTGCATCTGACAGCCACCCTATCGCTACATCGTGCAGGTATGCGTATGTGTCCTCCGCCGGAGCAGTGGGTTGAGATTTGTATAGGGACCCAAATGATTTTACAAAGCAGTTCAGTATGTCAGTAGCATGGGTTTGCGCGTCTCCCTCCCCGTTCTTTACCCTAAGTATCGTAGTCTGGCCTCGACCAGTGCAGATCTTCCTAGCCAATACCGCACCCGGCCGACCACCTTCCCCAAACGCTCTAGCCACATGCGTGCGATTTAAATATTTCAATTCAGAGTCTAAAAAGGCCTCGTGTTCTGTGTGTATTTCGCGAAGCCGGGCCAGGTGTGTGATATCCTGAGTGGACTCATATAGGGATTCCAGGTCCCTCATTTGCTGTTCGCATCTGCGCAATTGCGTTCTAATATCCTTCAGAACCCCTATTGTGGTGCTTATACAGACCCCTCTTATCGTGGCCTTGAATGCTTCCCAGAGAATGCCAGGATCAGCCGTCGATGGGGCATTGAGGTCAAAGTAATCTCTAATTGCCCTCTGAATCGTTTCTGCATACACGGCATCAGTTAGAGCGCGCGCGTTAAAGCGCCATTGAAAGGGAGGGGGGGTATATCGTGGAACGTCCAGCTGTAGCAAGATAGGATTGTGATCAGACAGCGTTCGAGGAAGCACTTGCAAGTGTCTAACCCATAGTGCCAGTTCAGAGGAGCCTAGCCAGTAATCCAACCTGGACCAGCTGTTATGGGAAGCATTAATGTGCGTGGCCCCAGATGCGTCAGCGTATCTCAACCTCCATAGATCCACCATACCCAAATCCTTCATCATGTGTCCCACCATCGTGCGTGAGTGCTTGTGCTGTTCCACCGAATTAGCAGAACGGTCTAAACCGTCACGGAGTGTCACGTTCCAATCCCCCCCACATAATACATGTGCGCTCTTGTGTTTCTGTAGGTGCCCCCATAACTCCCTGAAGAAATCAGGGGCATCTGTGTTGGGACCGTATACATTTAGTAAAGTAATTTTCTGCCCTCTCAGTGTACCTGAAACCATTATGAACCTGCCCTCAGGGTCCCGTGTGACTTCGTGACTCACAAATCCCACCCCTCGTTTCACCAGAATGATCACCCCTCTAGAGTAAGAAGAGTATGAGGCCCTGAAAACCTCCTCCGCCCATCTTGCCCCCAGGTGTGCTTGTGAATTCGGGGCCAGGTGAGATTCCTGTAGGAATGCTATGTCCACATTCCACCTCGTCAGGCTTGCAAAAATCTGTCGTATTTTGCGTGGCTGTGAGAAACCTCTAATGTTCCAGGTTAGTATGTTTAAACTGCTTCTACCCACCTCCCTCGTCCCCATCAATTTCCAATGACAATATGCATGAGCGTTCAATACTAATCAATTGCATAAGGACCTTGAGCATCTCCCTAGTAGGTGCTCCAACCATGCCAGTAGTAGCGGTGATCAACTCGGAACCAGTACAAAAAGACATTACACATTCTGTCGGCCTAACAGTACAAACATGCATCCCGCCCCCCCAGAACCCACCCACTCCAGCAACCCCAACCTGCCGAAGCCATTCCCGTTCAGTGCACCAATTCAGAACTCCCCCAAACAGTAACATAGTGCTAGAACCAAACTCTTATTGGGTAATACCCTCGTGGAGGTCCGCCAGGGGCACAGCTCACCACCTGGTGTACAGGTGTGGGCGATGCTAAAGAAGCTGTATTAAGCGCAGTTCAGGTGTATACCCGCCGCCCCCCCCCGCCCCCTCTACCCCCCGAACAACCAATAACCAAGCCACCGGCTGAGCGACAATTCCGGCAAGGTGAGTAATCATTGCAGTTTCGATAGTTCGTCATAAAGGCACATTACTCCTCACTTCACACCCTTACTGCTCGCCGCGCAGAGTGCATTAGGGCTCTCCCCCAGTCAGTGACAGACGCCCCCCACAGTTCCATCACATCGAGAGAGCATAGTAGACAAAGGGCCAGCATCTCGCTATTTGCGCAGTTGCCTGCAGTGGGTAATCGCCTCCTGATGACAGTGTTATTCCATTGCCTATTCCAACACCGCCCCATGTGGTGTGCATGAGTTGTAATGCATTCCCAGTGCAAAGTTAGTAGTGAGTCGCATCTCCGATCAGAGGCCCCTTAGTCCCAACTGGATCTCTCCACCCAGGCACTCTGCGTATGTTAAATCAACCCCACTACCGGGCAAACTAGAAAGCAAGTGTGCAGCAGTCCAGGCAAGTGCGGAAAGTAAGGGTCATGCTAAAACGCATCATATAGTAACTGATTTGTACACTCACCAGTGGCATGCCATGTAACAACCCTCCATTGTTAGTCCGAGTCTTGTCGTTGATCATTTTGCGCATTGTCCCTGATCTCTCGTTGGACCCTTTTGACGAATTCTTGTGCTGCTTTCGGAGTCGGTAGTATCGTCGCCTTCTCCTTCCACACCACTCTGAGGCGAGCCGGATACATCATGGAGTAGACAATGTTCAACTCACGCAATTTGGTCTTTACTGCAGTATATTCTTTTCGGGCCTGCTGGACTGCAACTGTGTGGTCTGGATAGAATTCCAAGGAGTTCCCTTGATGCTGGATCTTCCCTTTCTCTCTTGCTAGCCGTAGGATCGTGTCCCTGTCTCGATAATTGAGGATACGCGCAACAACCGGTCTCGGCGTGGCACCGGGCGGTGGTCTCGGGGCCAGCGATCTATGTGCACGCTCCACAATAAAGAGGGGTGACAGGGCCTCAGCTCCGAACAGATCCCTGCACAACGTTTCCACGTAGGTTTCCATGCGGCCTGTGTTGGTGGACTCCGGCAGGCCCGTGATTCGCACGTTGTTGCGCCTCGAGCGCGCTTCTAAATCCTCCTCCTTCGCCTTAATAACCTCCAGTAGTCTTTCCATATCTGTGCATTTTGAGGTGGAGGCCCGCGCCTCATCTTCGACTGCGGATATCCGTGTTTCGGCCTCGTCCAGCCTCTCCCCATGCTTTTCTTGTCGCGCTGCCATGGTGTCCATCCTACAAGTTAAGTTGTCCAACTTGCCATTGATGTCCTGCAGGTTTGATTGTATCGCTAGCAGGATCTTTTCGATGTTGTTGTTGGGCGCCTGACCTGTCTCCTCCTCCGGCACCCCGTCAGTGGATTTCTGCGTTTTCTTCGTTTCAAAAGGCAGCTTCTGTTGATGCTTGTCCGGTTTGCCCATGCTTGCGGGTGAGGAGGTTGCCTTCCTGCACGTGGACCCCGAAGCCCTCGTCTGCCTGGTCGCCGACGCCGTGTTGAACCCCAGCCTTGGGGCGAGTGCCGCCTAGCAAACCTCCTCCACGTGGCGCACTACTGGCCTCCCAGCTGTGCAGAGAGATTGCCTCAGCGCGGTAGCCCGCAGCGCAGATTTCACCACAGGCCTCCCCGCTCCCACAGGCGGTGTGTCGTTGGTCTGTGGTCAGCACACTCACCCCACACTCAGTGAGTAGTGTAGGCAGTCAGCCACGCTGGCGCGACGCTTCAGCAGGCACAACGTATGCCAGTCGTTGACTCTCCGTGTGTCCCTCGCCGGTTTGCCTGCTGGGGGTCTGCCAGCGTCCCACCAAGAGGGGCCGCCTCACACGTGGTCGCTTGGGGGGACACGCTATGCTCAGCAGTCACATGAATATGCAGCGACCCGATCACCTAGGCTGATGAGGTTTGGTAGTGGCAGCCACAGGTATTCACATTTAAGGGAGATCCCATGCAGATAGAAGGTCTCACTGTCCACCGTAGATCGCGCGTTCCTCCCAGCGCTCACCGCCAGTAGCCAGCACCACTCACCCTGCAGGAGCGCTGATATGTCCACCCCTGTGTTATCCCTTCGCGCTGTTCACCACTCAGGGCACCCCTCCGTTAGACGATCACTTTTCTGCTGCATCCAGCCACCGCTAGTGTCTCCCCTCTGCTACCGGAGTCGGGAAGTGCTCGGTAATGCCCGCGTTTTTCGCGTTGCCGCCGCCATGTTGTCAGGCATTACCTCCAGTGCCTTGACGTGTCAGTTAGGGGCTTTGCAGCGTCACAGTGTCGTATGTAGCGGTAGCGGGGAGGATAGCCCTCAGATTCCTACCTCCGCCATGTGTTCCTGCTCCTGGACATTAGCGTGGCGATTTTTCTGCGCTCGTCTGTTGCCAGTATGTCACAACACGGCGGCCATCTTGTCAGGCGCCCGGCCTCCGCTCCTCGGACAATCGCGGATTATAGGGTTGTCTTGGTCCGCCGGTGGCTGATTTTCAGCACGCTATGTGCTCCCCCGTTTCAGACATCCCGCTAGGCTGCCGAGGGGTCAGTTGCCCGGGCGGGAGCGGCGAAAACCACCACAATTTGCTATCGCCCGACGGAGCTGCTTCTCAGGCAGCCATGTCGCCGTGCGCCCCCTAGCGCCTCCCTTTTTGCGTAACTTAATTGGTAAAATCCAGCCTGAAATAGAAATAAGCCTCACTCAGGGGAGTGCAACTAAGAATATTTACTCTGCCTTCCTAAGGATAACAGAGGAGGCTTATAGACTCTTAAGGAGGGAAAAAAGCGGGGGAAGATCAAACCTGAATGGATGGTTTGATAGAGAATGCTCCAGAGCCCACACACATCTTAAAAATACCCTGCATACTACACCAAAATGTAAGGAAGATATTAGACAGGCGAGGAATGTGTATCACCTTGCCCTCAAAAAACAGAAAAGTCAGCTAAAGCAAGAAGCCTGGGAAACTTTACATCAAGCTTGCATCATGAAGGATAACAGAGGCTTCTGGAAAGCGGTAAATGTCCCCTTTTACCAAGATAGAGAGGTAGACATCATAGATGTGGCCATCATGGGAGAAAGGTGGGCAGAATACTTTGGGGACCTTTATAAATCAAAGGGTGCAGTGACTGATGTGCATGCAGAAAGTGAACAGGGAGTCTTCCCCCTTGATTTGAATATTACCCTAGAGGAGGTGACACAGGCCATTAGGGGGAGTGCGGCAGGCAAAGCACCAGGCCCAGACAGGATTCCAGTTGATGTATATAGATCATACATTGATCTGTGGCCCCCGCTAATAACAATGGCACTAAATAGCACTTGCAATTTTAAACTTATTCCTACATGGTCAGATGCGATAGTCATACCTATCTTCAAGAAGGGTAACAGGAATGACCCTAGCTGCTATCGGCCTATTTCTCTTCTGGACACCCTTATGAAAATTGTGTGGAGAATAATTTTAAATAGACTTCAAACCTGGGTATCCGATGAGGTTTTTTTTAACAAAACTACAATATGGCTTCCGGTCAGGTATTGGAACCATAGAGCAAGGACTGAACCTGGCCTTACTCATAGACAAATATACGAAGGCAAAAAGGGGGAAACTCTTTCTCACCTTTGTAGATTTTAGCTCAGCGTTCGAATGCGTTAACCACAGCATACTATGGGCTATTTCAGAAGATCTTAAGGTGGGCCCGGTTTTATTGCTGCTTATAAAGGAATTGTACAAGAATGCAGGGGCGAGGGTGCGCTTTAGGAAGAGGGGGGAATGTTCGGCCAAATTCCCTATCGAAAAGGGTGTCAGACAGGGGTGCATACTGGCCCCTTTCCTTTTTACACTTTATATAAATAGTTTGGGCCAACATCTCAGTAGAGACCAAAATGATTACCCGACCATAGGGGGCGCCCCCGTTCCTCTCTTATTATACGCGGACGATGCAGTGATTATGTCAAGAACACAACGGGGCCTCCAAAGGGCAGTGACCAACTTTGCCATCTACATGAAAGAGAGGGGTCTAAGAGTGCATATATCTAAGACTTTCACTATGGGTTGCGGTAATAATAGAGGCACACCGTGTAACATCTTTATTGAAAATAGAAAAATAGAAAACTCTGACACCTTTTGTTACTTAGGCACCACCTTCGACAAGAGAGGCACCTGGAAATCAGAGATTAAGGCTAGGAAGTTGATTTTCACCAGAGCCGTGGGGGCAGTCTTAAACTTCACTAAAAAGATAGGCGAGAGACCCGTGAAAGAATTGATGGAAGTTTACAAGACAAAATGTGTATCCACTGGGGCTTACAGGGCAGGGATATGGGGCATTGAAGGGTCAGATGCAATACAAGTTTGTGAAAATGGTTTTATCCGTTTTCTTTTAGGCGTCCCTGCTTCCTCTGCTACCTATAGTTGCCATCAGGAATTAGGCATCACTTACATATTAGATACCATCAAGATAGCCCCGTTGCTACTATGGCACAAGGTATGGGTAACGGATGAAACAGGTTTTAATAGGGACGTAATACGGGATCGCCTTAAGCTAGATGGGTCAGAGAAATGGTGTGGTTTAATTATATAAAAGGGTTAATGAATGCCATTGGGCATCCCGAATACTTCACTGACCCTAGTAGCCTTGAAGATATTTCCAGGAAAGATCTGAAGGCTCATTGCCTGAAATATCTTGATGAGCAAAGATGGGACAAAGAGAGAGAAAAACAAATGGTGATGGAACACCAATTGATTTTGAGTGGTGAGGGCACTCAACAACATCTTTTGATGGTACCGAGCAGCTTTAGCCATATGATACTGGCCCGTTTCCGACTTGGCTCTTTTTATTAGAATGGTTTTATTTCCAGTGATAAATGTTTGGTCATCTGACACCCTCGTATGCCCCTGTGATGATATATCTTTACAATCAACTTTGCACTGCACTTTATTTTGCACATTTTTTACTGCACCCAGTAAAAATGATCTCAAACCGATTCTCAGATGCTGGAACATCAGATATTGTAGGGCAGCATTGCTTAGATTACAGATGTTAGAATCAACAGTGATTATTCTGGCTGTATCATCGTACCTGAAAGCAATAATTAGGTCCCACTCAACAATGTAATGTCATTTTTTATTCTTACAGTATGATCTCTCTGCCTACTTTGATTGCGAGGTTTATCCTTATCAATATCGATTGTCAAGATTTGTATTTTTTATTAGATACATTTTTTAAATTTTAGCTTATGTTTTTATCAAATAGATTTAGGACTATTGTAAATGAATTATGTTCCATCTGATGTAACGCTTATTTTAAATTTCATTCATTCATGCATGTATGTACATATCCTTCTCTTGCCTTTTGTGCTTTTATGATTTCTTATGTAATGAAATCGAATAAATCTTTTACTTACTTACTTACTCACAGAGAAAAGAGCCCAAAAGGTTAGCAGCAGCACCCCTGAACATTGAGCGGATGGTCCAGGCCTATCGGGACGACCCAACAGAGGTGTACATTGATCAAAACCCATTGTAGTATTGGTATTGGAAAAGGGCTGAATGGCCACTGCTCTGCAGGCTGGCGATAAGCTATTGGCTTGCCCTGTCGCAAGTGTCTCTTCCGAACGTGTTTTCAGTGCTGCTGGTTCCATTGTAACAGTGAGAAGGACCAGTCTCTCGCCCAAAAACGTGGAGAGATTACCAATGATCAAAATGAATCAGCACTTCATACCACCAAATTACACAATACATGAAGCAAGCGAGGAAGATGAGGACAGCGGCTCAGTCAGGTGACGGAAGTAGTGTGTCACATCATGATTACCTACTACTGGCTGAACCCCCAGAGTTTGAGGATGAGCTATACGTCCCTGACAATTAGGCTTGCACTGACTGTCTTCCTCCGTTTTTTTCCTTTATTTGTGTGTCTGTCGTTCCAGTTACAAACTTTGAATCACAACAAATCCATTACCACCGTCTTCTACTCTTCTTATTTCAATATGCTAGTTTCAGGTGCCTGCATTTGACAGTACAGTCCTCCCAATCCAGCTCCTCCGATCCATCATACTGAATCTCCCGCCTAAATCCATTGCCCTCATGATGATTGGATGATGGAAAATAGACGAAAAAATAAAAACTTTACTAGTCCCCCCCAAAAGAGGTAGAACATGATGACTACTATAGCTATCCTCCCTTCAGAGCCGAGAGAGACTGCCCATGCATTAACTGAAAATGAGATGGGACAGGTAACGATTGATGCCATGCATTGGACGCAGAGTCGCAGACTGAGTGATTTTGTTGTTGTTTGTTGTGCATGAAGTTATGCCATTGTGCACTAATCATCTTTCTACAGTGCACACTAAACGTAACTCAAGGCAATTTTCCCCTTCTTGCAAATAAGAAATGTGTACTTCTACCTCAGCTTGATACATTTCTTTTCATTGAATACAGGAAGGGGACTCAATCTGCACACTGAGTATGACAACAGCACCGTCCATGATGATGATGGCGAAAAAGAAGGCCCGTTAACTTAGTATGAGAAGGAACAGGTAGCGATTGGTGTTTGTGTTTTTGTTGTTTGTTGTGCACGAAGTGAAGTCAAGGTGTACTAGTAGTCTTACTGTACACACTAAGGAGTGACTCAAGTCAATGATATTGCTACTCGTTATGTAATAACAACTTGCTCTGTCCTGTTGTTGTTGAAGGTCAATGCTGGAAACAGACTAGAGTATAGATGATGCATATATGCCGCCTCGGGAAGTGTTCTTGTTGCACTACACCATAACTTGTGCATTTGTTTCAACTTTATTTCTCAATATCCACTTTGTTTTTCCATCTACAATTACAGGCCGGGCCTTGCCCGAAACTTGGAAAAACATTACAATGCACACTTACCTTACTAATAAATCTACATTTTTTTCGAGCGGGCAGTGGCGACTGGCCAGTGGTGACAGACGCGACACCCAAGATTGATGGACGAGAGGACCAAGAGGGATTCCGAGATGCAAATCCAGTCCACATTTTTGACCAGGATAACACAGTAACAGTATCAACTTTCATCTTTTAAATAATTTGATTCATTTTTTTGTCTACAATCTTTACAACAGTGTGTTCTTGTTGTTGTTGTTATTATCATTAGGTTTGCTCTCTGTTTATGATTCATCCCTACCAATATTTAAAAATTGTATTTGCTATCTGTAAAAGTATTCAGCCCGGAACAATTGAACAAGAAGTATAGGTAATCCGGGTCTCCTTATCAATGATCATCATGCATGCATTTCCTTTTTCTCCCTTAACATATTGATATGGATATGGTAGTCTACAAAGATTGTCGTTTGTTGTTTGTCCATGCGTTTTTCACTGTTAAACCTTTCCAGAAACCTCCTTCCCATCCATTCAACAAATCCTAACCCTCTTCCCTCGGGCTGTGTTACTTATTGAGATGTGACTAAATTAAATGTACACCAATAATTAATCACAGGCTTGCTGGGGCGGATGTGGTGAAAGCAACAGTACTTCAATTTCCTAGCAGAGCGATAATCTTCTTCTGCTTGCCCACCCATGGGCAGTATATTTTAGAGGTGATTTTTAACAAAGGAACATATACCTCAGCATTAATTTCCGGCATTGATTGGATTTGTTGTCACACACACTAACTGTTATGCTGTAGGCCTAGTCAAGTGACTCGACACAACTATAGTTTGTAAATCTGTCTAGTAGGCTATCCCCACCACCATTATGTTTTGCTGTAAAATATTTTTGCATATTATTGTTGCTCGGTAAGTTCTGTACTGTACTTCATTCTACTACTCCTTAAACTGTCTCTCAAAGGCGACTGACTGTCTCATTTTCTTTTTTTGCAAATGCTGCTGCCCTGCCAGTGTCTACTACTACTACTACTACTACCACCACCACCCCAATCATGGAATGTTAGAAAAAAGAAACCATCATCACAATGCAGCCATCGCTGTGCCTAACTTAAACATAGAGCAAAGGTAAGAGAAATTTGGGGGAGGCATAATTAATAATGGACATGTTTTCAATGTATTCACACACCCCTTTGAGTCCAGATAAAGAATGCATAGACTAGAAGAGAGAGACTGAAAGTACTAGTAGGACAACTCAATCCGTGAGGGGTGTCGCATCTATCTGTTTGTGTTTTAAACAGTCAGCCAATTATTTAATTCAAACACTGGCTATGAGCGGACCTGCACCAGCAAGGAAACAGTGTGATGTAAAACAGTAACCCCACCTACAAAACATTAACAACATTGCATGTAAAGTAGAAATATAGATTTAATACCCTAACAAAAATAAACTATGTAAAAAAAACACAAAAGCTGACCCACCCCCCTCCCTAACCCCAACCAATGTCCGTAATGAGAAAGTCCAAATGTCCAAAACTCCAACGCCCAATTCCCACCCACCAAAACAAGAATTAAAAAAGGGGCAATCGACAGGGACTCTATGTGTGGCGGGATTGGAGGACACGCACTTGCTCCTCTAGTCGGGCGACGCAGTGCTTTAGAGCACGGTAGTTGCAGCTACAGTGGGGGGGCACCAGAGATGGCAATGCGTCGGTGGGTGGCACCGGCCCCCAGATGGTGGCACCGTCCTGCTGGAGGGCGGTGGCTGGCGCCCGGGGTACTGGAGGAGGCTTGAAGTGCTACAGTCTCCTCCTCTTCCAAGACCACCATCAGCCGATATTCTTGCTGGATTGCCTCCAGCTTGCGGCGCCGTGCCTTGGCGGCCAACTCCTTCCGGTTAGGTTTGGAAGGAGTAGCTGTATATCAAAAAGAAAAAAGAAGACAATTGTAAAATATACTCTTAGAAAAACAGTAAGACAAATTTATACACATAGGGGCATGGTAGCACTGTAAAGCACACTACATAACATTTGTGGTATGTATCCATCCTCCCACTTTCTTGGACTTTAACATTTGCAGGCTTTTTTTCAGGCATTCAACCAACCGTGCATCAGATTATTTACTATCAGCCACCTTTGAAATTTGCATGTTTGCATCACCGGTTTCCTTCTCGCTGTCAATCATATAAATATTAAATCTCGCCCGTGCTTCTTCCTTCCACCCGTCTTTGACTTTTTAGTTCAACACCAGGTGATCTGATCTGACTTTTAGTCTTCTCCATAAAACTTTCGAAGTGGAGTTGAAAGCACAGATAGATGAGGCCATTAGTTACTCAATACTCCCGCCCCTAATGCCAATTAAAGGGTGTCTTTCTTCACTCTTCAAACGTTCACAACAACTCTTACTTACTTAGGGCATCATTAGGATGGCAAGCGGCTGAAAGGGACCGCCCGCCATTAGGGTGGGGGTCCCGTGGGGGCAATTAGGATGCACACGCCACAGTGGCAGGCACATCCCATATTTTTAACATTGTGTCGGGTGGTGCTGAAAGCACCGCCCGCCGCAATGCTAAAAAATACATGTTATGCTTTTCCAAGCACAACGTGACAGGCCCTGTGCGTCGCCTGCCACGTTGTACTTTGAAAGGCAGGGGGTACCATAGGTACCCTCCAAGGGGGCCCGCAACGGGCCCCCCCAGGCATACTCCACATGCCTTGCCGCCACGCAAAGGCACTAAAAAATGCAGATTATATGGCTGGCGGTGTGTTTCAGACACCGCCACCATATTGAACCCTTTTGCGCCCAGTCGACATGTCGACTGTGCGGAAAATCGGAGGACGGTTTCTATCCGCCACGAACCCCTCAGACAGTAATTTGGCGGGGTCTTTACTACAGGGATGGTGGGAGGATTGCCCCTGCCGGGCCGGCGGTGACTACCTTCGTCCCGGCAGGGCAATCCACTAGCCATCCTAATGGGGCCCTAAGTCTCAACAGTACAGTATACATACAGTACACGCTTGCAGTGAGTGTAATGTAAATAGTTAAGGATTATGAATCTAACTTACCACCGCCCGCCACTGGTACTGGCACTCTCCCTACTGCCCCCGTCGGTATCGGCAACTGCTGCATCCTCTCCCTCTGCGTCGTCTTCACCGATGGCCCCTGCAATGGTGGTCGGTAGTGCGCCTAGAAAACATTGCACATTTTTTAGGCTTCATATACACCTCCCCCTATTGGTCAGTAGCAAGATTGAAAAATGAGTTAATAGTATACAACGTACATCACTAGTACAAATCAGGTAGTAGTAGAGTAGACACTAGTAGTTATATATGGTACCTAGGGTCATTCTAGCCTTTTCTTAGTTAGCCCGAGCCATGCAACCATTTTACCTTTGTGTCTTTTATTTTTGCACATGTGACGTTACCTTGCAGCTTGTTGTATAAGACACCTTTGAGCCCACATGACCTTACACTGCTACTGTCTAAGCTCTGCATACAAGCGGTAAATCAAAACATTAACAAGCCACTTTTTATAAAGTTTTGGTGTACTGTTTGTCCATATTGCTTATCCATAAATGCTACACTTTTTGGCACAGCTGAGAAATGCTTGCAATATACTAACGCGCACCATTTCATTTTTCGCATTACAGACAGAAGATTCCCTTCTACGAACCAGAGCTTTGCAAAGCTTATGATGCAACAACTACCAGTACTAGGTTCTTCTAAGGTGAGGGGTCCCCAGAATTTACTCAGAGATCTTCATTTATAAAATTATATGAACTATATTCCTACCTAGGGGATAGTGGTGCTTCCACCACTGTTCAGTTATCATGATTTATTTCCCAACTGCAAGTAAGTGTAACAATGTTTATTGTTTTAATGTTATTGATTTTCCAGTTGGTGCTGCATTATAGAACAACGTACAGAGCTTGTCAATTCAAAATAAAAGTTATGACCTTACATAGACTTGGTGGTATTTGGTGTGGACTTACACGAGTGAGCGAGCGAAAGGAAGGGTGTGCATGTGCATTGCTTCCACGACTGAGACGTTGGGTGTGTTATGTTCTGGGTTGTCTACTTGTTGGGTATCTTGGGGGAGGGTTCGGAGAGCTAACAGTTATGACAAGACACTACTATAACTAGTCGTGCAGGGGACTGTGGCGGGTTCTGAACTTCTGATTGAGGTGTGTGAGGAAAGTTCAACCTCCCATCACCAACATCCTATTTTCTTGTGCAAAGGTCTGTATGTGCAAAATCCCTACAACAGTAGTAGTATGTCCTATCATATCAAAGTACTAAATCTAGTTGGGCATTTGTTGGTGTGAATTGTCAAAGCCTCAAGATTAACAAAGACTCAAGATCAATAAGACTGGAAGTAGTACAAGAGGACGACCCAAAGGACTGGACTCAATGGCTAGAGCTACTGGTGAATCTGAGTTTTATTTAAAACCTTTTAAATAAAGAGTGGCCAACTGGGCAAGCTTAGCCACTACCGTACAGACAGACTAATAGTAATAGTAGTAGTACAGAGAGTCATCATAGCAGAGGCAGGGATAACAAGATTTTCGAAACAGTACAGATCAAAGGATAATTGTTGGTAAAAAATAGCTTTAGGAAACGGAAACAATAGTTCGGGAAAATATGGTGCAGTAAAAGTTATGGAATAAGAATTATTATTAAAAACAAGAAGACTTACTAGGGCCTGCAGAAGAGCCCGCGTTGGTGTCCTCCACTTGCTGTTCCTGTTGTCCCACCGACTGTGCCCCTGTCTGCCTGCCCCTGGGTGCTGAACAGGAAAGATATAAGAAAGAGACAAGCATTGATGGATGGTGTCAAACAAATAAAATATTTTTAAAGAACGGTCAAAAAACACTTATGTAAACAACAACTGCAATAACTAAATTGACCGATCTGATCTCATCTTGTCACCAAGTATATTGGGGGATTCGCGGATCGACTACTTACTATTTATCAACACTAATCCAGTCTTCCATTCTGATTCCAGAATACTAACTAAGCCTAGGTACGACGTACCACCTGACCTAGCCCACCTATTCCAGGCGTGCCAATTGTACATTAAGCATGCATTTCCACTTCTTTTAGTCCTCAACAATACATATGGTCAAATAAATGGAGGACACATGTCTACATTTTTGTATACACCAAATTTTTGGTTGATTGATTGATGCTGATGTTCTGCTAGTGCTAAGCCTATTACCACTCATTGAAAAAACTAGAAAAGGCTCTAATAAAGACTAGGGTACTAGCAGCACGTGATGTAACGGGGGCATCACTCATACCTCTAAAATAAACTCTTACATAATCACGCAAAGCGAGCGCACACATAAAGTTGCAAACAAGTAAGATTAGTAGTAGCGTAGAAGAGCACCTGTGTCATAACAATCACAGAAGACTTTTAAACGTAATTAACCTGTAATGTAAGCAGCAGCATTCTAGCTGGTTGGGAAAAAAAAGATATTCGCAATATAATTATATAATACAGAGCAGAAGAACAGACACAAAGTAGTAATAATTAAATAGTTACTAACCAAGACCCAGGACCTCCACTCCTAGCAGGTCCATCAGGTCTTGGTCCTGGTCCATGATGTCGGACCACCGGTGCGTCAATAGGGCCTGGGTGCCTTCCCTCACCACTGCTGATTCTCCTGAAGCCCGGACCCGGACCCAGGCCTACCTCCTGCTGCCAGGATTGAGGGGAGGTGGCACTGCACAAAGAAAATTAGTGCAGCCAACTCCACCTCCCCAAATAAGGCCAGTGCCTGCACCCCTTGTGGACGCCGCCTTCCGCAAGGAATGCGGTCGCGACTCTGGCTGCGGCAAGCCCTACCCTTCGACATGGTTCTGGGGAGAGTGAGATGGGGCGGGAAAGAAAAGGTAATAAAATATAAAAAGTAAGTAAAGGAAATGAAAATAGCAGGCAATAGAAAAAGAGTGAAAAAGTAGCTAAAAAGCACACAAAAAGTAGACAAAAAACTAAAATATAGAAGCAGGAAAATAGTAAGAGAGATAATAAATAAAAAAGATTTTTAAAAAGTGTCTTGAAACAAAGGATTGGAAAGATTGAGGGAGGATTGAAAATCAGGCCCCAGAACCATATCAATAGAGTGAAAAACAAGATGGCCATGCCCTTTGCGACCATGTGCGCAAATTTGCGCGATATTATCTCCCCGAGCACGCAAAAACCGTTGCGAACATGTAAAAGCGTTACCGAACAGGAAATACGTACCGCGAGAATGCATTGCGCAACCCGGAACATGAAGTAAGCATCGTGAGCGGGCGGGACAAGTGAAAAAGAGATGGCCGCTCCCATGAGCGACCTCATGGGTAATTTGGCGAGATGCGATCACGCAGAAAATATCGCAAACGGGCGGGAAAAAACTTCACGATATTTCCACATGTTCGCTGGGATTTTTAACATTTTTGCGATAGTTTGCGAAAGTTAATTTCGCAAATTCCGCCCACCCCTAGAAAAAAAACACAGGTTTCAGGGACGTTATAGTTGGTTGGACATTTCACTTGTACAAAACCAGAGAAATGTGGCTGTTATAGCTAGTAGGGCTAACTATAAATCATGCCCCTGCAATGCACTGCTGATGACATCACATATTACATCACTAATGACATGGTCAGTGACATCAATCATGACATCACTAAAGACATCTCAAATGACATCACTGATGACATCAGCCATGTGATAATCTGTTGCACCTCCTCACAGCCTAATAAAACCTTTTATACACCCACTCTAAAATACAGACTACCAATATGGAAAACATAGACAAACCAATAGCAGTTAGTAAATACCCACTCAGTGATTCATAGGTCTACACCCACACATCCACCCATTCACCCATACAGTAACTCATAGTGCAGCCACTCATCAATACATCACTATCATATGTACTCATATTCACTCATACACCTATACATACACTCACACACCGCCACTCATCCATAGACTTACTCACACACCTACTCAATCAAGCAAAAAATCAATCACACCCATTTACTCAGCTATACAATTTTACACAGACCTCCTCACTTATTCATACAAATACTAGCACATACTTACTCTCTTATATAATCACTGATACAAGCACACAGTCATCCATACAGCCACCCTCACAATCACTCACTCTCATGTACAGTCATTTATATACTCCAACATTCATATATACTGCCATTCACATATGTAGTTATTCACATATATATCACTGAAATATCTATTCACTTTCCAACATACCCATACACACACTCACCCACCCATACAGCCCTTCACAGATGCACTCTTGATCCCATACACCCAGTGAATCACCTTCTCACACATCTATGCACAGTGTCACCCACCCCCACCCACTCACAAAGAAACTCAGGCACCCATACAGCTACTCAGACAGCCAATGAATAACCAAAATAGACAGTCATGTACCTACTCACAAACCCATGCAGCCACTTATACACCAACTGACAGACTGATACAGACATTTACACAGTTTACTCAATAACCCATGCATTCACTAAGATACGCTTAATCAGTCACGTATACAATCAGTCACACACCTGCTAAATCATCCATTCAGACACTTATACACCCACTCATTCTTCAAAACACCTTGGCATATATATCTATCTATAAAACATATTTAAACTTTACAGAAATACACATCCGCTGGATGATGTCATCAGTGATGTCATGAGTGATGTCATTCGCGATGTCATCAGTGATGTCACTGACCATGTCATGAGTGATATAATATGTGACATCATCAGCAGTGCATTGCGGGGGCGCGAGTTATAGTTAGCTCTACTAACTACAACAACCAAATTTCTCTGGTTTTGTATGAGTTAAACGTCCAACTATAACATCCCTGAAACCTGTGGTTTTTTCAGTGAATATATATATAGATTGGAACGCACACCACAGTAGCTGTTCTAAAGAACCTTTATTCGGAGGTGAAAACAACTTGCGGGCACAGTCCTTTAACGCGGACCAGTTTCGGGGCCTCCTGTTCCTTCTTCACGGACGTTCATTGAAGCTCTGCAGTTTCAAAGCGTCAAGTGGCAGCCCTTACAACCTTTCGCCTAAGTAGGCATTTCTAATAGGTAATGTTTTACTCCCTCTGGTGGGTTTCATGCTGGGATTTAGAGTGTGCTTGCTATCTTTTCTCTCTGGTGGGTGCTGATTTGTCTCAGTAATGATAATGACACCAATAGAAACCCTCTGGTGGGCTCCGTGCCTGCAATGTTGAATTTATTTGTCATGCCCTAGCAGTCTCGTTGTTTTAATTCAGGCGGCGGTGCAACTCCTCACAGCTTTGGGGCCGCGATAATTATAAACAACAAGTTCCCAAAGGAGATTGGAACGCACACCACAGTAGCTGTTCTGAAGAACCTTTATTCGGAGTTGAAAACAACTTGCACAGTCCTTTAACGCCGACCGGTTTCGGAGCCTCCTGCTCCTTCTTCACGGGCGTTCATTGAAGCTCTGCAGTCTCAAAGCGTCCCACCAGAGGGAGTAAAACATTACCTATTAGAAATGCCACGTGACGCTTTGAATATATATATAATATATATATATATATTTCCAACACAAGACTCCGTAAGTCCGGGGCTTCCAAACTTGGCAGTCTTGGATGGGTTCCGGTAACCCAATAAAATGCAAAACAGATTTCCTTTTTTCCAAAGGAAACTCCAGGACATACCGGGATGCTGAATTGATTTCTAGGTAGAGAATCCAGCTGAAAAAAAGACCAAAGTGCAGTCTATTGCGTTTCGTTTTAATAAGCCCCCGGGTGGGCCAGGTCCCGGGGGCAATATGCAAATGTATGCAGGGGCTAAACTGGCCCCTGCAGCCCTGGGAACCACCACCTCCCCAGGGCTTTGAAAATGATTGCTTGGGGCCTCGCTAGCCCCCCTCAGCTGGCCCCCCTCAGCCCCGGGGACTGCCACCTACCCGGGGTTTTCTTTAATTCTGGATGAGGGCCTCGTGGGCCCCCCAAGCCCTGGGGACTGCCACCTCCCCAGGGCTTTCCTTAATTCTGGGCGGGAGTCTCACGGGCCCCCCAAGCCCCAGGGACTGCCACCTCCCTGGGGCTTAAATTCAATCAAGAAAGTGTGGGGGGCGGCTTCTGCCCCTCCCCACAATGCCCCGGGGACCACCATCTCCCCGGGGCTAACTTCAATACGGGTGGGGTCCCGTTGCGGACACCGGCCCTGGGGACCACCACCTCCTCAGAGTTTAAAGTTTGTTGGAGGGGGCCACGACACCCCCCTCCTGGAGCCCTCCTTGGCCCTGGGGACTACAATCCCCCAAGGGCCGGCTCCAGCAATGTCCCGGGGTGCCCACCCCAGGACATTGCAGTATGCAATGGCAGGGTGGGTGCACTGCTCTTGCCCTGTCATGGTAAACTCGTGGAAGCAAAGCAGAATTGCTTTTGGACAAGGGGAGCTGCATGTGAGCATCTCCCCTTGTCCAAAAGCAATGCCGCCCCTCCAAAAAAAGATTAAAAAACGAAGCTGGCCAAGCCCTGGCCACACGGCCTCCCTCCAAAATAAAAAAAAATTAAAAATGAAGTTTGGCCTGGCCCAGGGGATTGTATCCCCTGGGTCATAATCGGCCTCAGTAGGGGGGCCACGTGCCCCCTCCAAAATAATAAAAAAGGAAAGTCTGGCAAGGCCCCAGGGGATGGAGTCCCCGGGGCCCTTAAAAGGTCAGAGGAAGAGGGGCCACATGGCCCCCATCCTAAAATTAAAAAAAATAACAGAAGCCCTGCAACCCTCAGAAGCCCTACCCTGCGCAGCCCCCCTCCTGGAGCCCTCCTTGGCCCTGTGGACCGCCACTCCAGCAATGTACCTGGGTGACCACTCCTGGGACATTGTAGCTTGCAATGGCAGGGCGGGAGCACGGCTCCTGCCCTTTCATTGGAAACTCTGTGTTGCTTCATGGAAGCGAGAGCAGGGAACCTGCTCTAGCTTCCATGAAGCAAAGCAGAATTGCTTTTGGACAAGGGGAGCTGCATGTTAGCATCTCCCCTTGTCCTAAAGCTATGCTGGCTCCTGCAGGAGGCGGGGAGCCGGCTGGACCGTGGGGCATTGGTGCTCCCCCCACGGTCCCCAACATAATGCCAGTTCCTGAGGGATGTTTTTCCCGGTCCATAATTGGCCTCAGGAGGGGGGCGACAAGGACCCTCCAAAATAAATAAAATAAAATATGAAGGCTGGCCAGGCCCCGGGGGATGCGGTCCCGGGGGTCCATAAAGTTCAGGGGAAGAGGAGCCACATGGCCCCCATCCTAAAATTAAACAAAGATAACAGAAGACTCGCAACTCGTGGAAGCCCCACCCCCTTTCATAATACTCTGCCAACGCGTCTCCTGGCGCATTCTATGTTGGGGGTTAAAGTCCCTACCTTACTGATCATACTTAGGGGTCAACTAGCCCATCTCTTACCTACAGTACACCCCATATAGTGGGCTTGCTGAGCAGTGGTCTGAGTCCTGGCTAAGCATGGGCGGAAAATCAGTTGCGCTCGCGGATTTTCGGTAAATTCGCAATCCGCGAGATTCGCGAATTTCCCGCAAAATCCGCGAGCGGAACAGATTAGGTCAAAAGTTCAAGCAGACTTTTTGTAACTATTTTACAATGGCGCCTGCAAGCTGCCAGAGCCTCTAAAATAGTTACAAAAAGTCAGCTTCAACAGGAAGCACTAATAGTAAAGCAGGTGCTAGAGTTGAATCTCAAATTCAGTTACACAATCATTAATCACCCCAAACTTGGGGTGATTAATGACTGTGTAACTTAATTTGACCTTCAACTCAAGCACCTGCTATACTTTATCTATTAGTGCTTCCTGTTGAAGCTGACTTATGGCTGAGGGCAGAAGGGCGCAAAATGGGACAGAGGGCATGAGTTAGGCAGAGGGCAGAAGGGCACAGAAACCAGTGGGGCAGAGGGCAAAAGGGCACAAACAAGAGTAGGGCAGAGGGCAGAAAGGCAGAAAACAAGTGGTACAGAGGGCAGAAGGGCATAAAAAACGAAAGGGTGGCAGTGATGAACCAGGCAAAGAAAAAAACGCGAACACGCAAAGCGCCCTGCGAATACGCAAAGTTCCCCGCGAACACCCGCGAACACGCAAAAATTAAAAATCTGCTAATTCGTGCGTATTTGAGAATTTTGCGGATTGCAAATTCGCAAATCCGCAAATTCGTGGATCACGAATTCGCAAAATTCGCCCATTCTTAGTCCTGCCCCTTTTTACACCCGCTGCAAACGTGCCTCCGGACACAAGTAGACTTCATCCCCTGAGCAGCAGTGCACCAGCAGGTGCGTTTGCAGAGTGGTGTAAAAAGGGGGTATGGCCTCAGACCACTCTCAGCAATCCTGCTGTGTAGGGCTTACTGGAGGTACCTGGTGGGCTAGTCAGCCCCCAGGGACCATCAGGAGGCAAGAAGACTTTCCCCCCAACCAAAAGCAAGCCAGGAGGTGTGCGTGCAGAGTGGTGGAGAAAGGGGCGTGGCCTGTGCCACCTGTCAGCAATCCAACTATCTGGGGCATACTGGAGGTATCAGGTAGGCTAACTGGCCCCTAAGGACCCCCAGCAGCGAAGTGGACTTCAATCCCCATCCAAGAGCGCACCAGGGAGCGTGTTTGCAGAGTGGGGGGAAAGGGGGTGTGGCCTGCTATGAGAACTTAGCAATCCTGCTATGTGGAACTTCCTGGAGGTAATGGAAGGGGTAGTTGTCCTCCAGGGTTCTCCAGGGTTGTCCTCGGGGGCCAACTACCCCTTCTGTTACCTCCACTAAGTCCCACACAGTGAGATTGCTAAGAGGCCTTCGGAGACCACGCTCACCTTTATCCACCACTCAGCAAACGTGCCTCCTGGCACAGTACTGGTTGGTGGATGAAGTCCACTTTACTCCTGAGGGACTTTGGGGGCCAAGAATCCCTCCTGGCACTTCCTGTAAGTCCTACGCAGTGGAATTCCTGAGTGTTGGTCAGAGGCCCAGTCCTCTTTCTCCACCTCTCTGCAAATGCAACTACTAGTTAAAGAAGAATTTGCAATGTAATAGGTTTCACATTTGCAAGAGTTGTAAATGTAAAAGTTTTTTACTAATGTGTCTTGGAGTGGAGTGGATGTAGGTTGTGTGTAGTGGAATTATGTGGTATGATGTGCAGTGAAATATTGTGGATAGTCTTTGAAGCGGATAGAAAGTATGTGGTGTTTAGTATATATTAAATATGTAAAGTGTGATTAGCTGTTATGGAGAGTAATGATGTAGTATGAGAGTTTGTGTTGTGGAGTGGAAACCTCAGGTTTAGTCTTCCTTGTTTCCATAGAAGATAAACTATAAACTCAAAGGACAAAAAAAAGGAAAGACTGAGGAGCACTTCTGGACCTAATCAGAGGTATGAGCAGGGCAACTGGAGTTATGCTACTGTTTGGCTGCACTGACTTTTGCACAGTTATACATTTTCTGCATTTGCCACATAATCCATCATCTGCTACATATTTCTGCAAAAAAAACCTTGTTTCTAGCTCAAATGGCTCAAACGTTACAAAAAAAGCAGAAACAGGTTTTACAGCATGGTGAAAGGCCCTTTGCAAACCTAGAATGATCAACTGTTACTTATTACTAAATGTGGGTATTACATTAGTACTAATGGTGTGCAAACAAACTCTTGCTTCTTTCTGTTCCTCTCTTGCCTCTTTCTGCATTTCTCTTGCTTCTCTCTGCACCTTTCTTTCTTTTCTGCACTTACTTTGCCTCTTTCTGCTGCCCATCTCTTCTACTTTCTACACCTCTCCTGCCTCTTTCTGCACCTCTGTTGCCTCTTTCTGTACTTCACTTGCTTCTTTCTGTACCTCTCTTGCCTCTTTCTGCACCTTTCTTCCCTGTCTCTGCACCTCTGTTGCCTCTTTCTGTACCCCTGTTTCCTCTTTCTGCACCTCTCCTGCCTGTTTCTGCACCTCTCTTGCCTCTTTCTGCACCTCTGTGGCTTCTTTCTGTACCCCTCTTGTATCTTTGTGCCCCCTTATTCCATCTTTGTGCAACTCTCTTGCCTCTTTCTACACCTCTCTTCCCTCATTCTGAACCCTTTTTGCCTCTTTGTGTACCTCTGTTCATTCTTTCTGCACCCCTCATACCTCTTTTTGCACTTCTCTTGGTTCATTTGCTTTTCCGTTCTTGCTTCTTTTTGCACCTCTCTCGCAAACTTATGCACCCTTTTTCCCTCTCTCTGTACCTTTCTCGCCTGTTTCTGCACCTCTCTTGCCTTTTCGGCACATCTGTTGCTTCTTTCTGTACTCCTCTTGCCTCTTTCTGCACCCCTCTTGCATCTTTTAGCACTTTTGTTGCTTCTCTCTGTACTTCTCTTGCTTCTTTTGGCACCCCTCTTGCCTCCTTCTGAACCCCGTATACCTTTTTGTGCATCTCTCCTGCCTCTTTCTGCAGCTCTCTTGCCTTTTTCTGCAGTTCTCTTGCCTCTTTCTGTCCCTCTTTTGCTTCTTTATGAACTATTTCTGACTCTTTCAATACACCTTTTGCCTCTTTCTGCACCACCCATGCCCCTGTCTGCACACCTGTTCCCTCTTTCTGCATCCTTTTTGCCTGTCTCTGCACCTCTCTTGCCTTTTCTGCAGTTCTTTTGCATCTTTCTGCACATCTTTTGCTTCTTTCTACACTTTTCTTGCCTCTCTCTGTACCCCTCTTGCCTCTTTCTGCACCCCTTTTGCCTCTGTCTACACATATGTCCCCTCTTTCTGTACCCCTTTTGCCTGTTTCTGCACTTCTCTTACTTATTTCTGACCCTTCTTCCCTTTTTCTGCAAATCTGTTGCCTCTTTCTATACTTCTCTTGCCTCGTTTTGCACCCCTCTTGCCTCTTTCTGCACCTCTGTTCCTTCTTTCTGCATTTCTTTTGTCTCTTTCTGCCCCTCTCTTGCCTCTGTCTGAATACCTGTTCCCTCTTTCTGCACCCCTTTTGCCTGTTTCTGTACTTTTATGGCTTTTTCTGTGCCCTTCTACCCTTTTTCTGCACTGTTCTTGCCTTTGTATGTACCCTTCTTGCCTCTTTCTGTACCTATTTTGCTTCTTTCTACACTTCTTTTCCTTCTTTCTGCACCTCTATTGCTTCTGTCTGCACTTCTCTTGCCTCTTTCTTCACCCCTCTTGTCTGTTTCAGCACCCCTGTTGCTTCTTTCTATACTTCCCTTGCTTCTTTCTGCACTTCTGTTATTTCTTTCTGCACTCCTCTTGCCTCTTTCTGCATTCTTTTTCCCTCTTTCTACACCTCGCTTGCCTCTATCTGCACACCTATTCCCGCATCCCTTTTTTTCCTGTTTCTGCAACTCTCTTGCCTCTTTCCGTAGTTCTCTTCCTTCTTTTAGCACCTCACTTGCCTCTTTCTCCACTTCTCTTGCTTCTTTCTGCATGTTTTCTCTTTTTCTGTACCTTTCTTACCTCTCTCTGCAACTCTGTTGCCTCTTTCTGCACCTCTCCTGCCTGTTTCTGCACCTCTGTAACTTCTTTCTGTACCCCTCTTGCATCTTTGTGCACCCTTCTTCTCTCTTTGTGCAAATCTCTTGCCTATTTCTACACCTCTCTTCCCTCTTTCTTAACCCCTTTTGCCTCTTTGTGTACCTCTGTTCATCCTTTCTGCACTTCTCTTGCCTCTTTTTGTACTTCTGTTGGTTCTTTTGAACTGTTCTTGCTTCTTTCTGCACCTCACTTGTACATTTATGCACCCTTTTTTCTCTCTCTGCACCTTTCTTGCCTGTATCTGCACCTCTCTTGCCTTTTCGGCACCTCTGTTGCTTCTTTCTGTACTCCTTTCACCTCTTTCTGTACCCCTCTTGCCTCTTTCAGCACTTTCGTTGCTTCTTTCTGCACTTCTGTTGCTTCTTTCGGCACCCCTTTTGCCTCTTTCTGTATCCCCTATGCTTTTTTGTGCATCTCTCCTGCCTCCTTCTGCAGCTCTCTTGCCTTTTTCTGTAGTTCTCTTGCTTCTTTCTGTACCTCTTTTGCTTCTTTCTTCACTTTTCTTGCCTCTGTATGTACCCCTCCTGCCTCTTTCACCACCTCTCTTGCCTCTGTCTACACACCTGTTCCCTCTTTCTGCACCCTTTGTGCCTGTTTCTGTACTTCTCTTGCTTCTTTCTGCCGCCTTCTTCCCCTTTTCTGCACATCTGTTGCCCGTTTCTATACCTCTCTTACCTCATTCTGCACTGCTTTTGCCTCTTTCTGCACTGTTCTAGCCTCTTTCTGCACCTCTTTTGCTTTTTTCTGTACTTCACTCTCCTCTTTCTGCACCCCTCTTGCCTCTTTCTGCACCTCTGTTCCTAATTTCCGTACTCCCTTTGCCTTTCTGTCCCTCTCTTGCCTCTGTCTGAACACCTGTTCCCTCCTGCTGCACCCCTTTTGCCTATTTCTGTACTTTTCTGGCTTCTTTCTGTATCCTTCGTCCCTTTTTCTGCACTGCTTTTGCCTCTTTCTGCACCCTTCTTGATTCTTTCAGCACCTCTTTTTCTTCTTGTTGCACTTCTTTCCCTCTTTCTGCACCTCTATTGCTTTTGCCTGCACTTCTCTTGCCTCTTTCTGCACCCCTCTTGTCTCTTTCAGCACTTCTGTTGCTTCTTTCTATACTTCCTTTGCTTCTTTCTGCTCTCCTCTTGCCTCTTTCTGCATCCTTCTTCTCTCTTTCTACACCTCTCTTGCCTCTATCTGCACACCTGTTCCCTCATCCCTTTTTTACCTGTTTCTGCAACTCTCTAGCCTCTTTCTGCAGTTCTCTTGCTTCCTTCAGCACCTCACTTGCCTCTTTCTCCACTTCTCTTGCTTCTTTCAGCACAAGTTTCCCTTTTTCTGCACATCTCTTGCATCTTTCTGCACCTCTCTTGCCTCTTTCTTCACATTTCTTGGCTCATTCTGCACCTCTTTTGCATCTTTCTGCACTACTCTGTCCATTTTCTGCACCCCTCTTCCCTCTTTCTGTACCTCTGTTGCTTCTTTCTGCACTTATTTTGCCTCTTTCTGCCCCTCTCTTGCTTCTTTCTACACCCCTGTTGTCTTTTTCTGCACTTGTCTTCCTTCTGTCTGCACCTCTCTTGCTTATTTCTGTACCTCTCTTGCTTCTTTCCGCAACTCTCTTGCTTCTTTCTGTACACTTCTTCCCTTTTTTGCATCCCTCTTGCCTCTTTCTGCAGTTCTCTTGCCATTTTCTTCACCTCACTTGCATTTTTCTGTACTTCTCTTGCTTCTTTCTACACCTTTGTTGCTTCTTTCAGCAATTCTCTTGCCTCTTTCTGCCCTTCTCTCACTTGTTTTTGCACCTCTCTTCCCTCTTTCTGTACCTCTCCTGCCTCTTTCTGCAACCCTGTTCCCTCTTTCTGCACCTTTCCTGGTTGTTTCTGTACCTCTCTTGCCTGTTTCTGTACCTCTGTTGCTTCTTTCTGCACTTCTCTTGCCTCTTTCTGCACCCTTCGTGCCTCTATCATCACCTCTGTTGCTTCCTTCTGCACTTCTCTTCCTTCTGCCTGCACCCCTCCTGCTTCTTTCTGTACCCCTCTTGCCTCATTGTGCACTTCTCCTACCTCTTTATACACCCCTCTGGCCTCTTTTTGCACCTCTGTTGGTTCTTTCTGCACTGCTCTAGCTTCTTTCTGCAACTCTTTTGCAGATTTATGTATCCCTCTTGCCTCTTTCTGTATCCCTCTTCCCTATTTTTCTACCTCACTTGCCTCTTTCTGCACCCTCTTGCCTCTTTCTACACTTCTGTTGGTTCTTTTGCACGGTGCTTGCTTTTATCTGCACCTCTAATACATTTCTGCACCCCTGTTCCCCCTCTTTGCACCTTTCCTGCCTGTTTCTGCACCTCTCTTCCCTCTTTCTGCACCTCTGTTGCTTCTTTCTGCATTTCTCTTGCCTCTTTCTGCACCCCTCTTGCCTCTTTCAGCACCCCTGTTGTTTCTTTCTGCATGTCTCTTGCTTCTTTCTGTAGCTTTCTTGCCTCTTCCTGTATTCCTTTTACCTCTTTCTACCCCTCTCGAACTTCTTTCTGCACCTCTGTTGCAAATTTCTGCATCCTGCTTGCTTCTTTCTGTACCCTTTGTTTTTCATTCTGCACATCTCTTGCCTCTGTCTCCACACCTGTTCCCTCTTTCTTTATCCCTTTTTGCCAGTTTATGCAACTCTCTTGCCTCTTTCTGTAGTTGTCTCCTTCTGCACCTCTCATGCTTCTTTCTGCACTTTTCTTGCCTCTTTTTGTACTTTTCCTGCTTCTTTCTGTACCCCTCTTGCTTCTTTCTATACCTCTGTTGCTTCTTTCTATACGTCTGTTGCTTCTTTCTGCACTCCCCTTGCCTCTTTCTGCATCCTTCTTCTGTCTTTCTACACCTCTCTTGCCTCTATCTACACACCTGTTCCTGCATCCCTTTTTTCCTGTTTCTGCAACTCTCTTTTTTTTTTTAAATTTGTCCTCATACGCCAAAAAAAGATATTCTCAGAGTAACAAGTTCGTGCCACCCACTACGCAGCAGAGAGGCCCCACCTTAAACCCTGAAGATCTTATTGAATGCTCTTTCTGCAGATACCCACAGGGTGCCAAATGGTACCAAGGAGAATAAATTCAAGTCAGTTCATCTATCTTTCCGGGCCCTTGAACTGATCTTAGGGTAACTCGTTCTGCAAAAAGGCATAATCATTGGACAAGATCGTTTACATCCTATCGAGCCATTCAATACAGGTAATCCAAAAATGCATCCTCCTCTTCCAACCTTACTTATCTAACTTATGTGTGTGTTTAATTCCCCTTGTCCAATCTAGGTATGAAGGTGCAATATCCTTAACCCAAAGTTTGCATATCTTTCTGCGTGCCAAAATAATTAGATATAGAGATAATTTATTAATATCTTGAGGGAGTTCCTCATAATTAGGAAAAATTCCAATAAAAACAAGTTATATACTAACCTGTATATCAAAATTAAACAGCTTTTTCATACCTTCTTCTACTGTGGCCCAAAATTTTCTTAGAACAGGACAAGTTAAAAACATGTGAAGGTAGTCAGCTTTTCCCTGCTTACACTTTGGGCAACAGAGAGTGGGACCCTTAGAAAATTTTGCCAGCCTAGCAGGAGACCAGTATACTCTGTGAAGAGAAAAAAGATGGTTGCGCTTTAAATTGGCGGGAGAGACTGTAAAATAAAGTAGATCAAAAGATACTTGCCATAAAGCCTGCAAGTCGATATCCGGAACTTGGTCTCCCCATAGTTGAGCCGGCAGAGAGAATTCCCCATCTTCTGCTTCCAAAATAGTCCAGTACAGGATTGATGTTTTTATCTGCCTGGGTTTCCTCAGTAAAAGTTCCTCCAACACTGTCTTAGCGCCAATTTCAACTGTTAAGGCCTGACTCCAGCTCTTGATTTGTAGATATTTAAACTTGGATAAGTTATTGTCCGTGAGAATAGAGATCTCCTCCCAAGTTAACAACACCCCTTCCGGCATTAGCTGGCCCCAAGATTTTAAATTGGCCACCAGAAGAGGGGTAATCAATGAATCGTTAGTCCACTCTGGAGAGCCAGGTGACTCCCAAATTGGAGCCCAAGCAGAATAATATGGGATACTCAGCGATCTTCTTATCCTGGCCCAGACGTATGCCATATCTCTCAACACCTTTAAACGAACCTTCTTAAAGAAACGCGGATCCCCGAACTTCAACAGGAAACCCTGATGGCCTCCTTGAACCCCTGATAACATCGTCTGGAACATATTGCCTATTTCTGTCCTCTCTGGAGTATCAAATAGATTACCCCGCCTTCATTAGCAAGGTCCAGGCATAAAATTTCAAATCTGGAGCACAAAGCCCTCCTTTGCTTTTCTTCCTACGTAGCTTCTTCCATGCAAACCTTATACCCTTAGCGGCCCATACAAAGGAATTCCATTTAGCTTGGATTTTACTTAACTTGACTTCTTTAAAGGCAAATGGAATATTCTGGATTAGAAAAATTAATTTAGGGAGCAGCATCATCTTCATAATATTGACTCTCCCAATTAAAGTCAAGGGAAGAAGTGACCAACTTCTCAGAGATTCAGCGGACTCTCTCGATTTTCTCCAAATTTCTGTCAGCCAGTTGTTCTATATCCTGCGTAATTCATACCGCCAGATATCTTACTTCATATTTTAAGATTGGAATTGGAGTAGGAGTGGTTATATTCCAAGTCATGCATTCAGATTTAGACTGATTAACCTGGTATCCGGAAATTTGCCCAAACTGAACGGCGGCACTATAAATAAGGGGGATTCCGTTAATTGGGTCTGAAGTATATAGCATCATGTCGTCGGCATGAAGAGACACTTTTTTCTCCCAACTTTTATATTTGAATGGTAGAATACCCTGATCTAATCTAAGTTTTTTGGCCAATGATTCTATATATAAATCAAAAAGCAGGGGTGAGAGAGGACACCCCTGTCTTGTACCTCAGTTGATTTTTATGGGTGCTGGAAGACTTCCATTTATCAAAACTCTTGCTATTGGAGCATGATAAAATGCAGATATAAATCTGCAGAAATTCCTGCCCAGATTGCATCTTTCTAGGACTTTCGCCAAGTATCTCCAGTTAACGCGATCAAATGCCTTAGTGGCATCTAGTGTTATGATCGCCATCGGAAGTTTGTAAAGGGAAGCGAGATCAATTGCCCCCACTAATGCTTGCGTCAGATCTTGAATGGACCACCCTCTGACAAATATCTTTTGATCAAGATGTAATAATCTACCAGCTAACCCATTTAATCTCTCTGCTAATATTTTGGTCAAAAATGTATAATCCAAGTTGAGCAGAGAGATAGGTCTGTAGGAATCACACTGGGAGGGAGATTTAAGAGGTTTGAGGACAAGAACAACCGTAGCTTCATCCCAAGAAGAAGGGATTTTACCTCCTTCCTCAAAAATGGATGTAAAAAGCATCTGGAGAACAGGGGAGATTACTGGAGCTAAAGCTTTATAAAGCTCGGCAGGCAGCCCATCCGGGCCCAGAGCCCTATTTCTTTTAGCTGACTCTATTGCCCCAACTATTTCTTTCAAACTGATTCCTCTGTTTAAATTCTCAGATGCCTGATCATCAATTTTCCAAACAGCATATTGCGCAAGCAATGTCTGAATTAAGTCTTCCTGTGGAGCTAAGTCTTCCTTATATACTTGGTCAAAGTGATTAAAGAAAGCTTCCTCTATATCAGCCCTGCTTTCTGAGATCACGCCTGTGTTGCCCAGCTGGACTCCTTTTATTATGTTCCTCTTCTGCTCCTTTTTAGCCTTCCAAGCTAGTAGCTTACCACTAGCTTCCCCATATTCAAAATGAGCGAGAGAACTAGCCTGCCATCGCTTTCTAAGTCTATCATCTAGCATCTCTTCGAGTTGTGATTTACAACTTTACAATTCTTTCCGAATATTTGCTCCTGACGCTGAAGTTAGATCTAATAAGTCTCGTTCTAATGTTGTAATTTTAACTCAATCTCAGAGATCTTTGCTCTATATATTTTATATCTGGAAGACTGAATAGCCAATACTATCCCTCTCAAAAAAGCTTTATACGAGTCCCGGACAACAGGAAGTGTATCTGTCCCTAAATTGTACTCAAAAAAAGCTTTAGACTCTGACATCAGTTTCTCTATTATCTCTTCCTCCAACAAAATACTCCTATCCATAGTCCATCTTTTATTGCTCTGTGAGCCCGATAGTTTCAAAGCTAAAAAGACTGCCGATTGATCTGAAATATGTGCTCCTAAATGTTTAACTTCATGTACGAGCTCACAAAGCTGATATGAAATTAGAAAAAAATCTAATCTGGACTTATGGCACGGCTTCTTATTGTAAAAAGTAAATTCTCTTTTTTTACCCCATTTCTTCCTCCATACATCCTTCCAACCAAATTGATTGATTGCATTTACTAATAGTGATCTTGTTTTAGGGTTGTGCAAAGTCTTAAGTTTATGTGATTTATCTATTTGCGGATCCAGGACTAGGTTAAAATCCCCAGCTAGTATTAGAGGATCATCAAAATCAAGGAGCTCAACCAACAGTTCTCTAAGAGGGAGCGGATCATCTAAATTCTGCTTTTAATATCCTGCTACCGTAAATTTATAAGAATGGAATTTTATCTTTGCTATAACCCATCTCCCTTTTTTATCAGCTCTTGATTCTAGTAGTGTTATAGCAGGGTTTGATTTAATCAAAATTGCAACTCCCTTATTAGTGCTTTTGCTGTGAAGTGGTTATAACATGCTGAATCCATTTTTTATTACTACAAATTTCCTTTTGCTCCTGCTCCGTAGAATGCGTCTCTTGCACAATAAGAATATGCTCGGGGCAAAAATATTGAAATATCCTCTCTCTTCTATATTTAACCCTTAAACCGTTTAAATTCCATGACAGAAACTTCATATATCCCAGTGGGGCTACCCTATCCTGTAACATTTTCCTTAGTAGGTGTAGGTGTAAACGATTGAGTATCCTATTTGGCGATTTGGACATTTTTTTTTCTTTCTTTTCCCACATGCTCCCCACCCAGTGCCCTCCCTCCCCTACACTGTACAACCCTAGCCCTCCTGTGCTCCCCTGGAGAACCCCCTCCTTCTTCTTGGCCTCACACAAGGCCTTGAGGCTCCTTCCTAAGATGTACGGATGGTCTAAGTATTTAGTGGAACTACTAAAGTTTTAAAAAAAGCAAGAAAAGAGGAAACACTATAAGTAACAAAACGAGAGTTAAACTATTTACAAAAGCGATTCTTGGGAGGACATTCAGTCATTGAGTCAGCTTGTTAGCTTGTTAGTACGTTAGTCCCTTAGTCTCACTCCCCCTGGTCCCCTTTAACATCCACTGTAACTAGTTGGAGATACTCTTCTGCCTCCTCAACCCTTTTAAAAACTCTCATTTTGTTTTTATACATTATTTTTAAAGATGCAGGGAACTTCAGTTGGGCAGTAGCGCCGAGTTGCCTAAAGGGATCTAATAATTTGCCAAGCTCCCACTGTCTGGATGCTGTGATCGAGGATACATCTGACCTGATCTGGAAAGTAATTCCTTCCGCTGAAAGAGAACTACTTTTGAGCGCCCTATTAAGTATCTCGTCCCTAAAAGTATAGGTCAGGAAATGGACTAATATCTTCCTGGGTCTCAGTTTATTAGGGTTTTGTCTAAACAGATCCCTATGCACTCGTTGTATGTCCTTTATCAATACTTGTTCTGAAAATTCGACTTCAGTTGCTTGCTTGATAAGTTTGACCACAAACTCCTTGATGTTACTGCCTTCTCACCTTCCGGGACCTTCAGGAGACGCTGATTATTTCTCCTTTGCGCATTTTCTAGCAATTTTTTTTTTTTTTTTTTTTTTTTTTTGAAATTTGAAATTTAAACTTTATTGTTTAGTTAATTAAAACCATAACAATTTGATGAATGTCACACATAGTTATAAAATTTATAAATTTGTCGCTAAAAAAAAATGTACCAATGTTAAAAAAAATTCAAAGCATTAATTGTTCATATTGTTTTTATACGTTTCTCAAATGCCTGCAAGAACTTCACCAGCTTGCAGTGTATTCTTGGAGCAGTAGTATCCAGGCTTCCAATAATGGCTGATCTACATGTTTGTAGTTTCATGGACCGATAGCATTCCTTTAGGTGTGACCGTTCCTTGGATAGCATCTTACAGTGACAAATTATGTGTATTAGATCCTCTTTAGGGCTACCACACAGTCGACAAGAAACGTCGTCAAGCAGTTTCCAGGCAGGTTTATTTGCTCGTGTGGGAAAGTCCCCAAGTCTCAACGCCATCAGCTTTTTCTTAATAAAAATAGAATAAGTTGTTTCCAGGTATTTTGCAGCTGTCAATGTCTTATAGCCATTTATCACAGCCCATGAATGCGAACGATGGGAGAACATTTCTTTGTCCAAGATTAACGAATGAAGTTTGGCCACTTTATTTAGGGTCTGTTTTAGGACAACAAATGACAGATTATTATCCCATAGGGTTTTTGAGCAGGTTGTCTCCAAAGCTTGCATGAGAAATTGATTTGCTTTGGAATTCTTTTGGGATTTAAACTCTTGCCATAGGTAGGTATTCAGATTGTTATTACTTGTTTTTTGCTTGATCTGGTACCAGACCTTAATATACGAGTATTGTCTCCCCGGTATTTCGTTTTTTAGTCCAAATTCAAGTCGCAATTGCGCTGGTGATGTCGTGCGTGGGAGACGTAATACTTTTTTGTATATTTTAGTTGTCAGGATGTTTAGTAGGTCGGCATCCTTTCCGTGCATTGCCACACTTGCATAGGTCAGGGTTGGGAGGATTTTGTTTGCCATTACGGTTAGAAGGGGTTTGAGTGATGGCCCTTCCAATTTTTTTGCCAAAGTACTTAGTCCAAATATCAGAGCACCCGCTCTTTGTGTCAGATAGTTCTTCTGTTCTTTTAGGTTAAGTTTGTCATCTATATAGAATCCCAGATATTTGTAAACCGAGACTTTCTCTAGAGGTTTTCCTTTTAACCATATATCATGATGCAATCCACGGCGATTAGTAATCAACATGGTTTTAGTTTTTGAAATGTTTAATGACAACTTGTTTGCCATCAAGAAGTCCGACAGTTCCGTTACTAATCTGGTTAACCCCACCTTTGTTAGGCTCAGGAGGACAATGTCGTCTGCATAAGCCAAATGCGTGAGCTGTAAATCGCCAAGTTTTGGTGGGTGGGCATTGCAGTGGTTCAATTTCGCAGAGAGATCTGAGATAAAGAGGTTAAATAAGTGCGGCGCAAGAACACACCCCTGTTTGAGGCCGATGGTTGTTGGAACTTTTCTCGACAGTCGTGATCCATCTCCAATTTTTACTTGAGACCAAGTTTCAGAATAAAATAGCAACAAACCTTTTAGGATACACTCAGGAATTGCCCATGATCTCAATTTCGCCCACAGCAGATTACGATCCACACTGTCGAAGGCCGCCTGAAGATCTATAAAACACATGTTCAGATCCTGTTTTCTACTCAAGCACTTCTCCGCGATCATAGTTATGGATAGGATATTTGCTGTTGTTCCGATCCCTTTCCTGAACCCCGTTTGATTTAGGGGAATCAGTTCTTTCTCACTAGACCATGCGACCAAGTCATCCAAGAGTAGAGAAGCAAAATATTTTGCCTCGATGTCCTGCAATGCTATCAAACGATAGTTGTTTGCTAAGGATCTGTCCCCACCTTTATAAATCGGCGTAAATATTGATCCTTTCCAACTCTCTGGTACTTGGTTCATGTTCTGTACGTCTGAGAACAGTTCCCCCAGGCAAGGTCCCCAGAATTCCGGAGCATATTTATACGCCGCTTGTGGGATGCCATTCGGGCCTGGCGCCCCACTTGTTTTTCCTTTTTTGATTCTTTTAATTATTTCTTCCGCCGTATATGGATTATTCTTAGGGGTCGAGTTTATTAAATCGCTATGGTCTCTAAACAACGATTTACCTTCTTTTTCTTCTACATAACACAGTTTATTTTGATTTTTAGTGCATGGGTCACTACTTTGTGTTTTTTCCGGAGAGACCGAAAATTTAAATGCCAGAAATGCTGCCCACTCCGATTCCTGCACATTAGAACTCAGGACGTTACAAGGTCTTGTTAGTTGGTTTATTGTTTGCCAGAAAATGTTAGAATTCTGTAGTTTTGAGCTATAGATTAGTTTTAACCAAAAGCTGTCATTTGTTGATCTTTTATGTTCCCAGATTGTGTTTTTGTATTCTTTTCTTTGAGCCCTAAAAATGGCCCATTGGCTTGGACCATGATTTGCCGATTGTAGCTTCCTTTGAGTTTTTCTAAGCTGTCTTCGCAGGTCTTGTAGTTCTTTCGGGAGTTTTTTCCCTGGTCCATCAGGATCAGGTTTCATAATAGGCGGCTTCATCTTTGATTTTAATTTTTGCAGAAAAAGAGACCATTTTTGGATAGCGTTCATTGGGGAACTCCTTATCTCAATCAGTGTGTCCTTCATTGTAGTGAACCATTCGTGATCATTTGTGTTAGACCAGTTTATCCGTTTCAAATTAGCAGTACTTAACTGGCCTTCTGGTAAGTGTGACGGTTGCAATCTTTCCTTATTCAAGTTGAAATAGCTATGTTGCAATGCATGGTCGCTCAACAGGGTAAACTCTATTTTAAAATTGATCACCAAGGGGATTAATGACAGACTAACCATTGTAAAGTCCAACGTGTTTTGGGAATGAGGGCCATAGTATGTTTTCCTGGGAGGTTGATCTTCGGAGTATCTCCCGTTCAATACTCTCAATCCCAGAAACTCCAATTCAGTCACTAATTGGATTGCTAGACTGTCTTTACGTGGACCAGCACCTCCTTGCCACTGTTGGGGGACTCCCCAGTAGATATTATCAGATAGTAGTTTATCATCGTCTATAGGTGTTAAAATCAGGTTGGAATTAAAGTCACCCGTTAGTATGAGGTTGGAAAGTGGATCAGTAGACCGTAGATCCGTTATGACTTTGCACAATGTCTCATTCTTTAGCTTTTTCGCCTTGATTTTTGGTTGTGTGTAATAATTAACCAGTATTGTTGGTTTGTTGCAGGTATTGCTTTGATCTGTTAATTTGATTAACTGAATACTGGGATCCGGTGATTGTAATTGTACTGAATTAATTTTTAGTGATGAGGATACGTATACAGAAAGGCCACCAATTGCACGGCCATAGATTTTACATTTTTCTGCTGCTACATTATAATGAATGAACCCAGCAAGTGCTATATGTTCTTGGAGCCAGGTTTCCTGTAGCGCAATTATATCGCAACCATGCCATTCTTTCAGAGGAAGCCCCCCTTCCAGCAGTCTCTTAGCACCTGCAATATTCCAAGAAACTAGATGTATATCCTTGTTAGAGTCTTGTTTCTGTTTAGTTTTGAACGGTCACACCTGCTTTTTTGCATTTAGCATACCAGGGAGCCATTTCCAATTGTCTAGTGTACTCTGTAATTCGTCATTTGCCCGTTTTAGTTCTTCATGTAATGGTGGTGGTTCGCTTCTACCCTTTGCATTAAATAGAATTGAATAAACTGGTTTCTTTTGATTGGCATGTGTATCGTCAATTTTCCTAGTAACTTTAACTCCACACAACCTCTTCAATGGCGGCGGGTATCGAGGGGAAATTTGATAAGATATTTAATACCCCACAATTGAAAGATGTCCACTTTCCTCATGATTGCTTCTGCTATATCCGTTGATTTCCAGATTGTCAGAGTGTGTTCTGCTGATGTTTCATTAGGGCCTTTAAAAAATTGTACCTGCTCAAGATCTGCCGTGTTGATTTCCTTTAGGTCATCAAATTCTGTCAGTAACTTCAGAATATTACTCCTATTTAGTATGTCATGTGTTCCCTGGGACTTATACTCTGGTGACCAAATTACTTTATTCAGCTCAACACCGGCATTGTGATTAAGCGGCCTTGGCGGGATGACTGATTCCGTATTTGCCTGACCAACCTCTAAGTTCTTTACGCCCTGTCTTATTGGTCTCTGCGACGGGGAGCTTGGGTCTACATTCAATCCATAACTTTTGTAATTGGATGGACCCTCTCTGATTATGATTGCCCTGTCCGTTGTTGGCTGTGTCGATGGAGCTTGAATTCCCTTTAGACCCTCATCAATATGGTTTAACAGCAATTCCATCTTCTCCTGGTACCCCTGTTCTCGCTGTCGAAGATCGTCTATTTTTCAGGTGTGTTGGAGTGCGAGTGTTTTTAGGTCAGAGACTGTGGACTCCAATTCAGTGGTTCTAGCCGCCAACACATCAAACTTTTCTTCCAGCTTCTCACAATATAGTTTTATTTCTTGCTGATTTTTCTGCAAAGCTACAAACTCATTTTTTACCTCGTAGCTTAAAGACTGAAGCATAAGCAAAACAGATTGATCGCTAAGTGGAGTCTCAACAGCCATAAAAATACTACTTGTTGATACAGCTGAGGGATCTATTCCAAGGTTGTGAGTAGGTGTTAATTCGTCAATACTGGAATTTTGTAAGATACTGTTATGGACCCTGGACTCATTGTCAGCCATCTCTGAACTCTGCATTGTAGAAACCCTTAAAGACTCTGGTTGCTCAGACCCTTGATCTTGTTCTACCTGACCCAAAAGATGATACCTATTGGGCGTATGGAGATCCTCTGGGAACTTTAATGCGCAACCCCCGTCTGAAGGTGTGAGTTCCAATACTGCAGGAACTGTTTTAAAGTAAGCCTTTAATGAAGGTGGTGATTTGACCTTGATAACAGACTTCTGCTCTTTAGAAGTATTCTTTTTGCCCGTCTTCTTGGAAAATTTAGCCTTTGATTTAGCCAATACCAGTGGGGCAATATCCGTCCGTACGCCCCCACCACCTTGTTTCCCACCTTTGCTTCTAAGCGTGTAACCAGAAGCCTGGCTTCCCTGCAACTCACTGCCTGACATACGAGAGACAGCTTCTCCAGCCCCTTCTTTTTCGTTCGCAGTATTCCCAGTATTAATTAAGTTGTTTTGAAAGCCTGCCCCAGTGCATTGTGGGTTAGGTAGTTTTTGCTGCGTGGTACCAAAATCTCTACCAACGTGGGAGATCCTCGATGCTACTCTTCTCCCTCTCTTAACTTCAGAGGCCGCCTTTGCCCACCGTACAAGCCCCCTTTCAGCAATACTGATACTGTGTCCTCTCACCTTTGTATTGCCGCTTTGGAGATGCCTTATAACGATAGTGGCGGCTCCCGCCGCGTCGGGGCTTTGTATATTATCCAGGTCCGAGTCCAGCTGAGGGCTTATGCAAGATAAATATACCCTGACTCCAAAGGGTCCAATGCCGAACTGAGCGTCAGCTCTGTGCACCAAAACTAAGCTAAAAAACCGAACGGCGTCTTCATCCGACACCCGCCGAGAGCTCTGAAGCATGTTCCGCCTCCAAACACATTCTCCGAGTTAGCGCGATCCAGCCGTGTTCCATCCACTGCCACAGCCGAACATGCAGCGTTCGACACAAAAATCTCCCAAACACTGAGATTTACCAAAACTTCATCCTCTGGGAAAAGACGAGTGTTCCTCTATCCTCCGATTGTCCGAAAAGACGCTAATCTTGCGTTGCAACTGCCCGGACACCCGAACCTCCCGGAGCCTCCCGACTAGCCGACACTGCTAGCCGCCTTGTTCTCCTCATTTCTGCAACTCTCTTGCCTCTTTCTACAGTTCTCTTGCTTCCTTCAGCGCCTCACTTGCCTCTTTCTCCACCTCTCTTGCATCTTTCTGTACCTCTCTTGCCTCTTTCTGCACATCTCTTGGCTCATTCTGCACCTCTTTGGCTTCTTTCTGCACTACTCTCTCTGTTTTCCTGTTTTCTTTCTGTACCTCTGTTGCTTCTTTGTGCACTTATTTTGCCTCTTTCTGCCCCTCTCTTGCTTCTTTCTACACCCCTGTTGTCTTTTTCTGCACTTGTCTTCCTTCTGTATGCGCCTCTCTTGCTTATATCTGCACTTCTCTTGCTTCTTTCTGCACCTCTCTTGCTTCTTTCTGTACACTTCTTCCCTTGTTTGCATCCCTCTTGCCTCTTTCTGCTGTTCTCTTGCCATTTTCCTCACCTCACTTCATTTTCTTTGCTTCTCTTGCTTCTTTCTACACCTTTGTTGCTTCTTTCAGCAAGTATCTTGCCTCTTTCTGCACTTCTCTTTCTTTTTACTGCCCCTCTCTTGTACCTTTCTGCACCTCTGTTGCCTCTTTACACGCCTTTCCTGCCTGTTTCTGCACCCCTGTTCCCTCTTTCTGCACCTTTCCTGCGTGTTTCTGTGCCTCTCTTGCCTGTTTCTGTACCTCAGTTGCTTCTTTCTGCACTTCTCTTACCTCTTTCTGAACCCTTCGTGCCTCTATCAGCATCTCTGTTGCTTCTTACTGCACTTCTCGTGCTTCAGTCTGCACCCCTCCTGCTTCTTTCTGTATCCCTCTTGCCTCTTTGTGCACTTCTCCTACCTCTTTCTACACCCCTCTTGCCTCTTTTTGCACCTCTGTTGGTTCTTTCTTCACTGCTCTAGCTTCTTTTTGCACCTGTTTTGCAGATTTCTTTATCCCTCTTGCCTCTTTCTGCATCCCTCTTCCCGATTTTTTCTGCCTCACTTGCCTCTTTCTGCACCCCTTTGCCTCCTTCTTCACTTCTGTTGGTTCTTTTGCACTGCTCTTGCTTCTATCTGCACCTCTCGTAAATTTCTGCACCCCTGTTCCCTCTCTTTGCACCTTTCTTGCCTGTTTCTGCACCTCTCTTCCCTCTTTCTGCACCTCTGTTGCTTCTTTCTGCATTTCTCTTGCCTCTTTCTGCACCCCTCTAGCCTCTTTTAGCACCCCTGACACAAGATGGTGGCCGCTCCTGACTGTTTGGAATGTTGACAGACACTCGAGAGCCAATCAGCTTTCCGCTCGCGAACTCGCGAAGTGCTCTGGAGCGCGTCCCGGTGCGCGTACCGGGGCGTGCTTATAGATATATATATTTCTTTGGACCTAAGTTACTCAAAATCCACTGGAGCACATATCTTCAGACATAGCAAATGCACATCGGGCTACCAGTCCCTACAATTTTGCCAAGTTTGGTGGAAATCCATTCAGCCGTTCGGTCTAAAAGTGAGTCCAACCGCCCTATGGAAATTAACATGGGGAAAACACGTTTTGGGACCCCCCTTTTATCTCGGCCCCGCTTGACGAATCCCCCCCAAACTTTCAAGGAAGGAGCGGAGCGCAGCGAGGCAAATTTCCGGAAATTTTCAGGCAGATTCCTCAACCGGCACCAAAGTTATTCCCAATAGAATGTTGTGGATTCCCTATGGAAAACAATCCTAACTATAACTACCTATATATATATTAATATAATAAAGAGAGAGCCCAAATCTTTGAGGCGGGTAATCTCAGGATCCACAGCACCAATCACAACACCCAATACAGCGTTGGAAAGGGCAGTTGCAGCAGAAGGACATAGGCTATACAGACGCCCACCATTTACATTTAAAAGGTAAAAGAACCATGCCAGCAAAGTAGTCCCTTGTGGCCGTGTCTGCGTTGTGCTGTGGGCATTTGCTGGGGGAGTGACAAATGCTGGGGGCATGTGGTACGTTCCGCCCTTCATGCCATGTCTCATATCGTGTGCTAATCCCACCCTGCTCACTTTAAATACCCCTGCACCCCATAATCATAACCCACCCTTACTCCTTAAAATACCCCAACACCCTTAAACACTAACCCATCTTAACCCTATAAATATACCCTGTACCCCAAAACCTAAACCTATCCCTAAACCCTAAAAATACCACTGTACCCCAAAACCTAAACCTAGCCCTGAACCCTATAAACACCCCTGTTCCTCAAAACCCAAACCTACCCCTGAACCCTAAAAATACCCCTGTACCCCAAAACCCAAACCTAGCCCTGAACCCTAAAATACCCCTGTACCCCAAAACCCAAACCTAGCCCTGAACCCTTAAAATACCCCTGTACCCCAAAACCCAAACCTACCCCTGAACCCTACAAATATCCCTGTACCCCAAAACCCAAACCTAGCCCTGAACCCTAAAAATAACCCTGTACCCCAAAACCCAAACCTACCCCTGAGCCCTAAAATACCCCTGTACTCCAAAACACAAACCTAGCCCTGAACCCTAAAAATACCCCTGTACCCCAAAACCCAAACCTAGCCCTGAACCCTCAAAATACCCCTGTACCCCAAAACCCAAACCTACCCCTGAACCCTAAAAATACCCCTATACCCCAAAACCCAAACCTAGCCCTGAACCCTAAAAATACCCCTGTACCCCAAAACCCATAGCTATTCCTAAACCCTAAAACTACCCCTGTACCCCATAACCCAAACACTATAACTGAACCCTTAAAATACCCAAACACCCCAAATCATATACCTCAGTACCCCAAAACATATACCCCTATACCCATACTTACCTTATCCAAACATTACAAAAAAACATGCTTTTACCATTCATGCATTTACAACAAATTTCGTTGTAAATGTATGCGTGGTAAAAGCATATAAAATGTAATGCCATGCGTTATAATGGCATTGCGGAGTCATGGTACTTTCAAAATGAAAGTATGCGGAGTGATGGTATGTGGAAAGAAAGTTGCCGAATAATGGGTGTTTACCCTCCCCCGGTAAGTACATTGGTGACACGGCGGCCCACATCTCCAGCAACATACTCATATTTTTTCACCACCCATTTGAAAAATGCACAGGTCTCTCTCATTGATGGCCAGCACCGACATACACTTTTAGACACACCTCCCACCACAAGTTCTAGAATTGTGAACTTTAGAGCTGGGGAGCCACGTTCGAATCTCGGCATCAGCTCAGCATCCTGTGATTCCAGGCAAATCGCTTTGTCTCCCCATGCATACCACAAATGAATGTGTTCTTCTGTAATGTAAATTGTGCTTATGCCATGTTGTCGAGTTCGCGCTATATAACATTGCAAGGAAAAATGAAGTAGGGAAACTCGATTTCACACACTACTTAACACGCACTCTTAAGTGCATCAGCAGTGCACTGTGAATCGGAGCGTTTCACAGGCCTGTCACAGATAAGAAATGCTATCAAAACAAAATCCTACAAAACAATATACTACTGGCCAGCAGCAATTCATACCCGGGCAACGTCGGGACGGGCTGCTAGTATATATATATATATATACATATATAATATATTGCCTCAATGTTGCCATGTTTTGGTTCCAATTCACAAAGGTGCTGTAGGAGTACTACTTTTGGTACTCTTAAATGAAAAGCCCTTATATATTTTAGGAACATAGGAATTGCAAGAGGATACTGGGCTTAAAAGTGTAATTTACAAAAACAAATGAAGGAGTATCCCCAGGATGCAGTGTCCTAGTGATCAAAAGTGGAGAGAAAGAGACGCAAGCAAAGAAAACATTATTTTCTTTATAAACCCCTCACTCACCAACCTGGTTGGTGACATGCTTCATCATCGGGGTCTACCCGAGTGACCGAGTGCCACTCAGTGTGCTTTGACGCCGGCGACTGCAGCGGAGCTGGTAATTTTTGTGAGTTGTGAAGTGATAGGGGATTAAAACGTGTACTACATGTACTCTCTAAATTATTTTATTCTAGAGCCATGTGTCACCATTAAAAGCAAGTAGGGTACTTCTACTGGTATGGAATTGACAAGAAAGTACCACAGTTAAAGTGCGAATATGGTCAACATGTTTCAACCTGTTTGCTCTGTGTTAGGTTTTCTTCAGGACCAAGTGAACTGAGTAGGGAGGTCTGCACACGCGGTTTGGTGTGCTTACATCCTTCTTAGTAAGACCAATCTGTAACAATAGAACAGAACATAGTAGTTGCACATTGGTAGATATCTTTTGAGTGGTGTTACTCACCATCAGAGTGCATTCATTCTTCATACTGTGTATTTCACGCCACATGTAGTGAATAGATGCAGTAATGTGAATTCATCTTCAGACAATTGGAAAATGTATTTCGATCAAAATCATACTCACTCAGCAGTGCTCAGTGTTTCAGTGGGTGTCATGCGTTCCTAAAAAATTCTAGAAGTGCTTTTCACATAGTGAATTAATATAGTGTTCACTATGTGTGCATTCTTGCACTACATGACACTATCTGCAGTGCATACATGCTCCTCATTGTCGGTATACAACCTTTACAACGAATCTTTTACCACGCACTACCATTACAACGCAGTCATTACAACGCAAACCATTACAACGCATTGCGCTGGGGGGCGCTCTAGGATAGGGAATAAGTTTAATTTACTATCCAACACCTTCCCTAGTGTCCACGGGGACTGGAGTTGGAATAGTAAATTAAACTATTCACTATCCAGCACCCCAAAGCGCTATGCGTTGTAATGGTATGCGTTGTAAAAACTGCGTTGTAATGGTATGTGTGGTAAAAGTATGCGTTGTAACGTCATACATCCCACATCATCGTGATAAGGGTGAAAGAACCAAGGATATCTTTGACCTGAAGTCGTACACTCAACAAAAATCTTTAAACTTACTTTGAGCTACTTTTAGCTGGACCCCATGGATACCGTAGGGGGGCATGTACGTTAGCGTTCTGTAGGCGAGATAAATGTGGGCGAAAAGTTATAAAAAAGCGGTCGTATTGCGGGACCCTGGATTTCTATCCTGGTGTGAAAGCAAACAGACGTAGCCTAACTTGAAACCACTTACTTGTCACGTTATGGCAGCCCACTGGAAACCTGGCAAATATCCACACGGTGTCCCGAGGATGTCGGAGGACTGATTTAGGTGTGTTTAAAAAGGCAGGCTCCCAGGGCAGGCGGGAGCCAATCAGCTGATCATGGTGTGAGGTGGGAGGGCTTGCATACTGTCGCAACCAATGGATCGTGTGAAAATATAACGATCTATGTGTTGTTGCTCAGGGGTCTAGGAGAAAGTTTCCACAGTGTTAAGAAAACTTTATTTAATCCTCGAGTTTGCACACATCATGCTAGCCATCGTGTATGTTTATAAATAAAGAATCATTATAGCTGGCGGTTTTGTTGACATTTTCAATAGTATCATCAGATGTGGGTAAGGACAGAGGGAATAATGTAACTATCGTGCCACACGGGTCGATGGTATCAGGTTGTCTCTAAACTCTATTTAAACCCAAGTGTGCACACATCATGCTAAACATCGTGCATGTTTATACATAACGAATCATCATAGTAGGCATTTTTTTTAGACCTTTTCAATAATATCAGATGTGGGAAAGAGGTTACTGTCTAAGGACAGAGGGATTTTTTGAATAATGTAACTATAGTGCTACACGGGACGATGGTATCAGGTTGTCTCTGGAGATTTCACTTGTAGATAACTATCGTTAATGCTTCACTCCGGGGGATAAAAGGTGACAATAGTACATGGCTGTCTTAGATGTTGGTACTTTTAGAAAATCGTATTCATATTTCAACCTGGGGTAAATAGCAAAGAATGGTAGATAGCTCCCTCTGTGGTAAAAAACATCTATCTTGGGGATGCAAAAGAAAACGATCAACTCTGTTTGAAAGTGTTCCAGGATATGTTATCATTGAGGGCGGATACGTTGGTTGAAAGTCTGTATACCCAGCGTTTTTCCTTTTCAAACAGGCGTTGTGCCAAAAAATCCCCTGGTTTTACCACTTCTAATATTGTCCACCATATATCATTGGTGGTGTGGTTCATGGTAAAGAAGTGTTCAGTCAGTTTAGTGGTTATATTGTTACACCTGATCGTGCTTCTGAGTTCAGAAATACGTTGTTTTACCTTTCTCTCTGTCATGCCAACGTATTGTAGACAATACGGGCATGTGATTAGATATACCACATTGTGGCTGTTACAATTCATATGGGACCTCTGTGTCCAGATCTTATTATTCTTCAGATTGAGTGCTTTTGTCGCCGTGGTCAAATGACACACGCTACAGTTACCACAAGAATAGTGCCCAGTGACTTTAGGGGGACCCCAAGCACTGAGTACTGTCATGGTTTTGTTTGTAGTCTCTTTTCTGGAGCGGGTGTTCACCAGTGTGTCCCTGATACTTCTTGCTCTCATGAATGAAAAAAGGGGGTTTTCCCAGTGCAGATGCCCAGTATTGAGTATGCTCCAGTGCCTGTTTATGGATTTTTTCATCACATTAGAAAGGGTATTATATGTGGTAACACACGTAAGAGGTGGTTCCTTGTCCTCTCTGACTTTCTCCTCCAGAAGCGCCTCTCTGGGTTGGTTTCTAGCCCGTTTTTGACACTTCTTTAATATGTGATCTGGGTAGCCTCTTTGTGAAAGTTTTTCGGTCAGGTCTTTAGCCTGGGTGCGGTAGTCTTGCAGTTGACTGCAATTTCTTCTTAACCAGAGAAACTGGCCATATGGTAGATTCTCCTTTAGTGTCTTAGGGTGAAAGATCTCGTACCTCAGGGAATTGTTTTTCGCAGAGGGCATATAGTGAATTCTAGTTTCCAGACCCCCTTCGTCTTTGGTGATGACCAAGTCAAGGAATATCATTGACTTCTTATCTGTTGCGTGGGTGAATTTCAAGTTGGTATCGCAGGTGTTTATCCGCATGATGAATTCACTCAGGGTGTCTTCTGGTCCTTGCCAAATGGCAAGGACGTCATCAATGTATCTTTTCCAAAATACAATATGCTGTGCAACGGGGTTGCCCTCGCACAGAATGAACGTCTTTTCAAAATCAAAGACTTACTGCCCCACTACACTTGGGGCGAAAGTGCTCCCCATGGAAGTTCCTCCAGTCCGCAAGAAAAGGCTACCCTCGAACTCGAAATAGTTTCTTTTTAGAGCTAGGGTGGCACACTCCAGAACAAATTGTTTAGGAGTTTGGTATTGCCATGGGGTTTCCTCAAGCACTCTACTTCGAACCTCTAGCGTTTTATCCTGGGGAAGGCTAGTGTAAAGGCTCTCGATGTCGAAGCTGACAAGGATTGTTTCATCATCAACTTGAATGTCTTTGAGGAGGACTAGAAGGCTTTTGGTGTCACGTAGATAGGTATCAGTTTTCTGTACCATCTCTTTGAAAAAACAATAAAGGTTCCAGTAGAGACCCAATGCCGGACACAATGGGTTTCCCTGGTGGTGGGATCTTATTTGTATGCATCTTTGGTAGTATGTGGAAATATGGGACTTTCTCCTCGCTGGTGGTAAGAAAATCTGCCTCATGTTTGCTAATATACCAGCATGATTCCGCCATATTCACCAGTGTCCTTATTTCCTGTTTTAGTTCTTGTGTGGGGTCAGTAGTCAGGGGTGTGTAATTTCTGGTATAAGATAAGAGGCGGAGGCACTCAGTTTGATAAGCTGTTTTCTCCTGTACAACTATCCTTCCACCCTATCTGCTGTTTTTATGATGATGTCCCTGCAGTTCTTTAGATTCTCTAGGGCTTGCATCTCATTCTTGCTCATATTGTAGAATTGTTTTTTTTCTTCCATCTTTTCTATGTCATTATATACTGCCTCTCGCAAAAGTAGCTATCTCAACAGGAGTTGTGTGTGGGGGAGGCAAAAAGGTGGATTTTTTCTTTAGTGCAGTGTCTGATTTTGTCTGTGTGTCTGGGGTTTCTCTCCCTTTTTCAAAGTAAGCTTTTACTTTAAGTTTTCTAAAGAAGCCGGACAGCTCACAGTGTAGACCAAACTTGTCTACTTTTGCTGTGGGGACAAATCCCAGACCTTGGTTGAGTGTACTCTTCTCTGTCTCTGTCAGTTCCCAGGAGGACAAATTAGTCACTAGGGATTGGTGTTACTTGTCCCTCGTTGCGGTGTTTGCGTTTTGGCCCTTGTGTGGTTCCCCACATTGCCCTGTTCCTCCAAGTGGACCTGACTGTTCCACTTGCGACGTCCTCTTCCTCTCCGGCACATCCCTAAAAAAGGCGGGCGAAAGATGTTATGTGGGAACATTGGTTGTGGGAATGTGGGTTGCCACCCATATCCCTGAAATTGTGTGTGAGGTTAAAAGGGGGATTGTATGGGCCTGGGTAATTCCCCATTAACGGTGTATTATAATGTTGCCATGTAGGTTGGCCTCGGCCACGTCCCCTCTGTCTATTTTTCCCACTTCCAGTGCTGGATCCGCTACTGACCGAAGAGTCATCACTAGATGCTTCCGAAGTCCTCTCTCCCTTTGCTGGCGGATTCAATCCTGGGTCAGAATAGGGGTATGTTTTTACATATGAAAACCTTTTAAGGTCTTTCTGAAGTTTCTGCGCTTTCTGTTGGGTGAAACCCTCTTTGTATTCATTCAATTCTTTGTTAATTTCGTCCAATCTCTTCTTAAAGCCAGTGATTGTGGTTCGTATATGGCTCTCTGTCTGTTGGATCTCTACAAGGATGGCCTCTGACAGTCTGACTGCTGTTTTTATAATTAGTACCATCCAGTCGCGTCTGCAGTGCCACTCGATCTGGGCCCAGTCTCTTCAGAATGTGGGGTAATTTAGGAAAATTCAAGGGTCATTGGTTACCAGTAATCCTTTGGGAGCGGTGTTGTTTGTAAAGTATTCTCTAAGTATTGTGCCATGTAAAATAGTTCTAATTCTGTCCCTCTTCATTTGTGACAAGTTTTTTCCAGTCCGTGGTTTGTGCAATGGTTTGCGATATGCTGGAGTCTGCAAACATTGAGGTATCGGCTAGAATAGCCTCCACCTCCTCACTGGAAAAAGATAAACCTTGGTTTTCACCAATATCTTTAGAATGGTGAGTTTTCTTCAAGAAAAAACTCACTCGTGTACGTACTAAACAAAGGGAGAGTAAGGGTTTTTAAGGGCTAAACTCCTAGTCCCCTAGGGTTTGGATTATACAAAAACATATGAAGGAGTATCCCCAGGACGCAGTGTCCTAGTGATCAAAATTGGAGAGAAAGAGATGCAAGTAAAGAAAACATTATTTTCTTTATAAACCCCTCACTCACCAACCTGGTTGGTGATATGCTTCATCATCGGGGTGTACCCGAGTGACCGAGTGCCACTCAGTTGTGCTTCGACGCCGGCAACTGCAGCGGAGCTGGTAATTTTTGTGAGTTGGGAAAGTGATAGTGGATTAAAAGGTGTACTACATGTACTCTCTAAATTTTTTTATTCTAGAGCCATTTGTCACCATCAAAAGCAAGTGGGGTACTTCTACTGGTATGGAATCGACAGGAAAGTACCATAGTTAACGTGCGAATATGGTCAACATGTTTCAACCTGTTTGCTCTGTGTTAGGTTTTCTTCATGACCAAGTGAATTGAGTAGGGAGGTCTGCACACGCGGTTTGGTGTGCTTTCATCCTTCTTAGTAAGACCAATCTGTAACAATAGAACAGAACATAGTAGTTGCCCATTGGTAAGATATCTACCAATGTTCTGCTCTATTGTTACGGATTGGTCTTACTAAGAAGGATGTAAGCACACCAATACGTAAGTACACGGTTTGACACTTAGCTGAGTCAGGGATGGGTGCACCTTAGCATGTGCAGACCTCCCTACTCAATTCACTTGGTCCTGAAGAAAACCTAACAAAGAGCAAAAAGGTTGAAACATATTCGCAATGTAACTGTGATACTTTCTGATCAATTCCATACCCGTAGAAGTACCCCACTTGCTTTCAATGGTGACACGTGGCTCTAGAATAAAATAAATTAGAAAGTACATGTAGTACACCTTTTAATCCACTATCACTTTCACAACTCTCAAAAATTACCAGCTCCGCTGCAGTCGCAGGCGTCGAAGCACACCTGAGTGGCACTCGGTCACTCGGATGGACCCCGATGATGAAGCATATCACCAACCAGGTTGGTGAGTGAGGGGTTTATAAAGAAAATAATATTTTATTTACTTGCATTTCTTTCTCTCCACTTTTGATCACTAGGAGACTGCGTCCTGGGGATACTCCTTCATTTGTTTTTGGAAAATCCAAACTCTAGGGGACTAGGAGTATAGCCCTTAAAACTCCTTACTCTCCCTTTGTTTAGTACGTACTAAAAAGTGTAATGACAACACAATATTGAGCATTATGTATTCTTAATACTCTTCAAAAGTCTGTTCAACTTCTTCAGTTTATTTTCTGTTTCATTGTTAACACCATAATAATCTTAAAGACTATTTGAACCGCGCCTCCCTCTCATAAATATAATTAAGGGATTATATGTCCATCATCAGTGCTGCTTTTGTAGACTTGTGTCTGCACATCTGAAAAGTATGATGATGTCATCACACTGTTGTTTCGGACATTGCTAGGCAACTACAGGTATACAACAGTAGGGGACATCTCAGCGAATTGGTTTTACACAATGTAAAAAGTCGGTTTCGCAAGTTGATGGGTATTTGTCTCCAGGACACATGGTGCTCTGCATCCAACCTAAACGAAAGAAGGGTGTGGGGAATTGTATTGTTTTTACACAATGTAAAATAAAAGTGAATTATGAATGCTAAAAAATAGTTTCAAATACAAGTCTAGTGTATCATCATAGAAACACAGAGAAATATCAAAAGATTGTTTCTTCGGGTTGTGGTGGTTGTCGTGGAAACACAATTTGAGTTCAGGTAGGCATAGCCTCTTTGCTAAAGACAGGTTGCTATGCAATGGATTACTTGGCACATGCATGATTTAATGCCTGACTAACTGAATACCACAATTCAGGATAGTGAGATGCCTTTTCTTGACGTATTATCAGTTAATCAGAAATATTGTAGGGAGAGGGTGTGTCCTAACGCGCTAGGGCCGGGAACCAGTCTCGGAAATGATCCTCAACATCCTGTGATTCTGGGCAAATCACTTAGGGGCCCCTTACGCCACTTTTGCATCACTTTTTCAATGTTAAAAGTGACGCAAAAGTGGCACAATTGCTTGTAAATCTGCCCCTTAGTTTCCCCGTGCCTAACAAAAAGGAAAGCATCCTTCTATAACGAAACTGGAGCCCATGTAGAGCGCTCCGATACCGGGTCAAGTTCGCGCCATAAAAAAACAAAAACGAGATTTTATAGAATATAGCAATGGGTTCTTAAGCGGGCACTGGTTGAGCGAAACAAGTTTATATCTATATAACTACACACATTACAATAATTTACTACGGCTTATCTCTCCCCTTCTTGCAATGTACTTTGCAAACAATATCACCATAATATCAGCTGTTGACCCAACCAATTTATTAGAAATATCAACTAATTGCTGTGCCCCAAACCTTTGACCCAGATACCCGGTGGAATGTGCATGAGGCTGCTTACTTACTTTTTTTGCACAACTTTTCTGTTCCTAGAGGTACCCACCTGTTTCGTGTTTCTGAATCAACAGAAATTACCTGCCCTATTATAATAAGGTGACTACCTCTCCCCAGGTCATCATGGACACTTTCTCCAGACCTGAACATTTCACCTACAAATCTTTGTTTTCAGGAGTTAGTCTAATTCATTTAATGCGAACAAAGCAAGACTTTAAGACGCAGAATTCATTAGGTGAGCAGATGAATACACAGGACTGGAAACAGTGTCCTTAACACTCTAGAAGAAGGTGGTCAACGCAAGTGAAAACATAAAAGTAATGGTAAAACACTGTGCTCTTCCGTCCTCTTGTGCTTCATCCACAAAAGCCACACCAAAAACAGGATTAGCAAATTCCTGCCTGAGGGCTTCATTTAGAGGTGGGCTGGATCGGAACGTCTACCTTTAACTAGCAGATCTCCCATTCTGCCCACTGCTTCACATAGTGGGAAACCACTTCACCTATCTACCTCCAATATCTGAAACCTATGGCTGTATGCCCACCTGCCTCTGCTTTTAAAACTGTTTTTGTAAGGCATGGGTATCCTAGGCAGGGCAAACATATGAAACGTTCTTGAAGCTTTGGCCTTGATAATTAAAATCAACAGTTGAGCTTTGGGTGAACATTTCCCATCACCATGGTGGGAACATTGCAGGCCTTATTAGCAAAGGTAAACAGACTTCTGTTGTAAACGTACTATTTTTTTGTTAGTCATAAACTACAATATAACAATAACGGACATGACTCTAATCAGTAGGGCTGAGTCCTCTAAACCAAAATAACAATCGAAATGCCAATACTGATTGAAATTTCAAACAATTGAATGGATCGTGCAAAGATATTCAAACCATGCAACCATAAGCTCATTAATAGCCTTTATTTTTAGTATCTAAAGTTAATTTCCTTAATTGCAAAAAACAGGGAACATACTAATACATACAGTACATCGAAAAAACATGTAACAACCCCTTCACAACATTACTAATTTCAATTAATGCCACAACCTTTACAATCAAACTATCACAATCACTCCGTCTTCATTCAAACAATCACCACACTCACCATACACCACCGAGTCCTTTTGGGCCAGTACAGCTTTTTCCACAACTCATGGAAAGGCCCTACCACCCACCAAACAAAGCAATGGTAAATTCTAATTTTATGATGCACATTACAGCATAAAAGTCACAGTGACATATATAATTCACAAAAACATTTTTTGGTATTTCTTAAAAACATAAAATTATATTCAAAGTGCACCAAAACAAACCACAAGTTTATAACAATTGTTTGGTAGTGGAAAAACAGGCGTACGCGTTTAAAACCCCCAATAGATACTGGGGTTCTCATCAGGACCAAGCAACACTGTGGAGACACAAAAGAAAAAAACCAAATGTATTGACCTCAATCCAACTATATTTGCCTAACACTCATGACCATAGACCGCCATCAGCCTACACCTTTTTTTAAAAAAGCCACAGCCGTGGATTTCCTTCATTTTTTAACTGAATGTGTGATTCTAAAAGAAGAAAGAAAAAAAGAAAATAAACAACAGAAATTCGTCGTGTCTTAAAATTTATCAAGAAGCGTGTATCGGGCCTCCCCTTTGTTGGCACTTGGCCACTTGCACTTACTTTTTTAGAATCCAAACGAGTGATAAACTGTGTCAATTGCCGTATATTCAACCAGCTCCCTGTGTTCAAATAAACGATCACCTGTTTAAAAGAATGATGTACAAAGAATGATCCCCCATTTCTTCCTATTTCCGAGTGGGCTTCTCTGACAAGATCGCTTGTACTTCTCAAGAATGTCCGTGGCATACCTTCTTTTTTTTTAGTTCAAAAATAAGTTTATTAAAAGTAATACAAGATAATAATACAAATGCAAGTGAAGTATTATGAGGGAAAATAATAAGGGGATGGGAAGGGAAGGGGGATCAGAAAAATGGCAAATAGAAAACACTGCAAAGTGAAATAAGCAATTCGAAACAAAGTAAACTAATCATGGGTATCAGGAAATAAAAAAGAAAATATGCAGTAAATCTACAATGAAAACAAATGCAGATATAACTGTGCATTTAAACAGTTTAGCATAACGTGAGGAAAGAGAAAGGGTATCAAGGGGGTTTAGAAACCTCCTGCTGAGCAGGTCTTGGACGGAAGGAGCGAGTTGTACACTTATCTAGATACAACGAAATAGGAAGCCATAACTCAGCACGCTTAGCTGCCAACTGGGCAGGAAAAACAAAAGCTGTATCAAGCCTATGATTGTGACAAACATTGTACCACCATGCTTTGAAAGTAATAGTGGAGGCAGACTTCCAATTAATAGTAATTTGTTGAAATGCAACAGCCAATATAAATTAACAATACGAACATTAAGATCAATCTGGTCCCAACAAGGGGATAAACTACCCAAAAAGATCTGGATAGGGGAAAATGGGATACTAGTAGAAAAAATAATATTAATTTGAGCCCAAATTTGTAACCAGAAGGCGCGTACATCCTTGCAAATAAACAACATGTGAAACAAAGTAGCATTGGGTGATGTGCAAGACCAACATGTATCTGGTGTGGTAGGGAAGCGTTTGTTGAGAGTAGAGGGGGTGTGTAGTAAACAATTGTAAATAAAAAATATAGATTGTGTTAGAGATGCAGCCCTAGAAGTTTTACGAATCTTTGTCCAAATCTTGTCCCAGAGAGAAATTGGCCATGATATGGAAAAATCATTCTCCCAAAGCTCTTCCACCTTGGATTTAGGTCTGGGAAGTGTATGTGCATGAAGGTGTTTATATATGACAGAGGCTTTAGGAAGAGTACGTAAAGTAGAGTGAAGTAGAGAAATAGGATCAGGTAAAATGGAAGAGGGGTTAGACTTGGAAAGCTTATTAAAAACTTCCATAACTGACGCTTTAAGGAGGAGGTATTTGGGAGCAAAAGAGAGGGGTAAATCAAAAGTGGAGCGTAAAGTGTGGAAGGGCAAAAAAGTGGATTGTGAGAATAATTGCGAAATCCAAAGCAAACCCTTGGTTCTCCAAGATTTTCAGAAAATAGGTTTACCCCGGAGTAAAAGGTATTTATTGTGCCAAATAGAGGAAGAGAGAAAGTCAGCAACACATACAGGAGGAGAAGGATTAGAGTATAAAAGGAGTTTGAGAGTGAATTTATGAATGGGAGTAAGGATTGAAGAGGGCTTGCGTGAAAAGGAGATACATTCAGCAAAGGAGAAAGGGGAGAGGAAAAGGCGCTCAACCTTAGTCCACAAAGGGCAAGGGGAATCAGGATCTTGTAGCCAAAGGGAGGATTGATGCAACAAAAAGGCCTTATGATATGCCAGGTGTTAGACCTGTCTGGCCTTTTGCGTAGCCCCTCCTATTAATTATTTATTGTGTCCCCTTTTTGCCCCTCATACCCTTTTTATCTTTTTGTGTCCACTAGATTTTTATGGTGTTGGCCTGGGGGATAGATGCTCTTTTGCCCTCATAGTTTTTCACCTCAGGCCTAGGTGCCTTTTCTGACTGGAATTTACCCAAATCTACAAAATGGTGGTTTTCAACTGCCCCAACTGCCACACCTGAGATCTGACCCATAGGATAGAATAGGGCATTCCAGAACCTTCTGGCCCCTTTTGGACCTTTGAGGGTCAGCCTATATAAGGCGGAATGCTGGGCAGCCATTTTAGTTGGTGCTTGGTGGTAAAGGAACCCTGAGGTCTGGTTGGAGCATAGACTACTGTGGATAGGAGAAGGGAGATCCTGTCAGAGTTGATAGCCCTTATTGGTCTGCTGCCCGAGCTGAGAATCTGCCTCCCTTCCAGTCGATCTGGCCCAGCTGAGGGAATTGTCCCTGTGGTAAATTGCCAGGTTAGAGCACCAGGGTAAACAACAGCAGTAAGCGCCTTCTGCGGACTTGACTTGGTGGCACAGGAGGAGGAAAGGAGGCTGAAGTATTCCCCTCCCTTGCTCACCCACGACGCCCGTTTTGCTAAGAGAACTTACCCCGTTGCTGTGCCCAGAAGCGGTTGCCCTTGCTGAAGGAATTGTGGTCCTAGCCGAATCGGAGAGTCCGGATAACCCATTGTGACCTACTGGTGAGGAGAGGGGGCCGGAGAAGCGTCCCGCCGAGTGCGCAGGCCAGGAAGCTAGTGTGGAGTTCCTTCCTGACTGTGGGCGGTGCAGCGCTGAAGCGGACCAACTTCCGCGCATGCTCCGGGGAGAGAGGCCGAAAGGTAGCGTCTCCTCAGCGGCGCGGTTTCAGTGAGTGTGGTGTCGGTCAGCGCTCCGCGCGCTCCACGCTAAGGTCAAGACTTTCCGCCGGGCGAGGAGAGGCCAAATTCCACCCCCTGACTGAGCGAAGCCATAGCGGAGGTAAAGCGGCGGCAGAGAGCGGGTAAACGTCCTGCCTGTTTCCAAATCCCCGGGAGGCTGTAAGTGATCAGAGGCCCCCGGCGGCAGGAAGAGGGTGTTAACACTCGCGCTCCTCACAAGTAAGCTGGGAAAGCAGGGGGGTCTAGAGGGAAGTCCATCAGGGTGTCCTCCGATGCCTTCCTACTGCCAAATCTGAGGGAAGAGGTGAGGGGGGGTCGGGGAAAAACACCGGAACCCCACCCAGCAACAGGGGACAGCCCACGAAAGAACCAAACCGGGTTATCAGAGATCTGAGGACTGGATAAACCCTGCCTAAAAGACCTTGCCCTGTCCAGTTTCACTGTGAGTCCCTTTAGGAGTGTTTGGAGCCCACACTGACTAGATCTCCTCTTTTAATCAAGATACAGATTTGGGCCTGTGCGGGGACTGACCCAATCAGTCAAGGCATTAATCCTGGTTTACAGAGGCAGGGTAGAGAAGGATTGAGAGTTTTGAAAGCTAGTACTTGGAGTGAGATCCTCTTATATAATCCACGAAACAGTGAAGTGTTGAAACCTTTTTGAATGTATGTAACACAGAACAGTGGAAAGTGCTTGTTAATTACAGAAACTCGAGCTAGCGCTTGTGTGTGAAGAGAAATCTTTCAGAACCTTAGAAGTTCAACCCAAAGTGATTGTTAACGTTTTTGTTTAAAGAAAGAAAAGTAATAATGACATGTGAAAATATGTGATGTATTGAAGTCTCATAAAAAGTCAACAAACCCACAAAGTATTATTTTTTATAAAGCAGCTCGTATTTTTTCCACAAACATTGGTGTTGTGTCATTTTTGAGTGAAATTGCATTGAGTTACTGCTGGGTGGTGTGCAGCCTTTACACATGTACCTCTAATAATTGACTGTCTTACCCTAGGCCAGGCTACCCTAGGTGACCTGACAACTCTAGGTCCAACATATTGGTGTTTAGCGGTGGGATTCGAACTGTGGTTGCGACTACTCTGCAGTAACTAAGTGTAATCCACTAACCTACACCAGGAGTTTTCTCCTGGCGGACCTCCTAATTTTTACTTTTGCTTTTTCCAAATTTATTCCTGGTGGTGGGGTGGAGGTAGCTTCAGATTGCCCTTGTACTCTATTCTTTTAGTGTGCTTGACCTTAAATTGCCTTTAGCAAAATGGAATTTGCACTGGAAGTACTGGACACTTATTCGGTGGCCCAGCTTAAGGACTATTGTCAACTAATGGGAGTGTTCTTTAAGCGTGGTGCCAAGAAGGGGGACCAATGACCTACTCTAGGAGGGGCAGTAGTGTCTCTGGAGGAAGCTTGACCGAAGCGGAACTCACAGACAGGAGGGAAAAGAGGCAACTGAAATGGGAGTTGGCCAGGCTAGAACAGGAGAGGGAAGAGCGGAGGATGGCTCATGAATTCAAACTAAAAGAGCTAGAACTCCAGGCCCTGCAAATAGGACCCTCTCCAACTCCGAATGGTGGCAGAGAAACCAGAGAACCAACCAGGGAGTCCAGACCCTACTTGCCTAAGGACATAGTTGCCAGCTATAGTCAGGGGGATGATATAGCTAAATGGCTGGCTGCCTATGAGGTCTCCTTAAGAGCCCATGGGATCCAGGAAAAGCACTGGGGGGGTGGGTTGTATAAGTATATGCCTCCTACTGGTCGAGACACCTTGTTAGCCTTAGAACCGGAGGAGCAGACCAACTACCCCACCATGAAGTTAGCATTGATCAGGAAGTTTGGGCTAACCCCGGAAAAGTATCGCCAAAAGTTCAGGGAGAGCCACAAGTTAAGCACCCAGAACTGGGTGGATTTCCTGGACTATGCGAGGAAGGCATTGGAGGGCTGGGTACAGGGCAGTGAGGTGAAGGATTATGAGGGGTTGTATGATCTTTTTCTTAAAGAGCATCTACTCGAGAAATGTTTTCCCGAGCTGCGCCAACACCTGGTGGACAGCAAGCTGACCAACCCCCGGAAGCTTGCAGAGGAGGCGGACATCTGGGCAAGTACCCGGGTGTCCTCAAAGGGGACTGGAGGGGATTCCCAAAAGGCCGGACAGGGTGCCCCCCTGAAGAAGGAGGGGGGAGATAAAAAGCGGGAGTTCTCTAAAGGTCCCCAAAACAGTTTCCAGGGAAAGGGAACAGGTTTCACCCCTAAGGCTAACCCGCCCAGAAACCCTCATCCTGGCCAAAGCCAGCAGCCAAGGGTTGTCCATTGCTTCGAGTGTGGTGGTGTTGGACATTATAAGGGAGATGTCAGATGCCCAAAGAGACCACCCCCTCCCACCAGAGGAAAAGCCCCGGGAGTAGCTAGTGTAGCGCTCGGGGAGGAGTTGCCCTTAGATAAGGGGGGTGAGTGGGCGGGTGTCACCTTAGTGTCCCTGGGAGAACGGGAGATGGTTCCTAAGATCCAGGTGCCCCCAAATACTACCAAGTATGGGCAGTGGATCACCATCAATGGCCAGAGAGGGGAGGCTCTGAGGGAAACAGGAGCCAGTATGACTATGGTGAGAAGTCAACTGGTGTCTCCAGAGCAGGTGATTCCTAATGTACTCCACCCCGCCGCGATGGCTGACGGCAGAAAGGGCCACTACCCCGTGGCCAAGATTCCCTTTGAGTGGGAAGGGGTTGCAGGTTCACTTTGAGTTGCCGTAAGCCCTGCCGTGCCAGTTGATTGTCTGCTGTGGAATGACATGGAGCACAATGCTTGGAGAGAGGTGGAATACCGGACGCATTCAGAGATGCTGGGTACACCTGACTGGGCCTGTGTAAGCACGAGGTCTGCGACTGCCCGGAGAGGGAGTTCGCCCGGGTTGGAGCCTGGAACAATGGCCCAACCCGCTGCCAAAAAGGGACAGACCCGAAGACAGGAGAAGCCTGCTTCGGCTTCCACACCCCATGTGACAGATCGGCCACCTGCCGTGGTGGACCAGGAGTCCGTGGAGGGGGAAGTAGGTTCTCTGGAGGACCTGCCCATCCCTGCTGAGTGGCATGTGGAGGGAGGGCCTACCAGAGAAGAGTTCTGTAAGGGCCAGAAGGAGTGCCCTACCCTTGAGGGACTGAGGCGACAGGCTGAAGCCCCAGCCAGCAGGGGACGTTGCTGGACACTACCACATTTACTGGGAGGATGGACTCCTCCACAGTGAACCCAAGGTACCCTTACCTGGTTCATCAAGGGGCTTGGTAGTCCCGCAACGGTACTGAGCCTTTCTGCTAGAATAGGCTCATGCAATACCCTTGGCAGGACACTTAGGTCAGGACAAGACCTTTGCTCGGCTTGTCCCCCACTTTTACTGGCCTCAGATGAAAGTGGCGTCTAACACCTACTGTCGGACATGTGTATCCTGCCAAGCCAGTGGGAAAACAGGGGTGAAGCTGAAAGCTCCCCTGGAACCACTTCCTGTCGTAAGCACCCCCTTCGAAAGGGTGGGCATCGACATTGTAGGGCCATTGGATCCACCAACAACAGCTGGTCACAGGTTTATCCTGGTTCTGGTGGATCATGCCACATGGTACCCAGAGGCAATTCCTCTGAGGACTGTCACTGCACCTGTGGTGGCTAGGGCCCTAATGGGGATCTTTACCTGAGTGGGTTTCCCCAAAGAAGTTGTGTCTGACAGGGGGACCAACTTTATGTCAGCGTACATGCGGGCAATGTGGAAGGAGTGTGGAGTGACCTAGCGGTTCACCACTCCCTATCACATGGACTGGTAGAAAGGTTCAACAAGACCTTGAAGGGCATGATCAGAAGTGTGTCTGAAAGCCTGCGGAGGAAATGGGACGTCCTCCTACCCTGTTTGCTATTCTCCTACAGGGAAGTGCCACAGAAGGGAGTGGGCTTCAGCCCCTTCGAGCTTCTGTATGGGCTCCCTGTACGCGGTCCTCTCAGCCTGGTGAAGGATGGATGGGAAAAGTCTCCCAGGAAACCCCCCCAGGATGTGGTGAGCTACATGCTGGCCTTCAGGAGCCAAATGGCGAAGTTGTGGAAGCAAGCTTCTGACAACTTGGAGGCCAGCCAGGCAGTAATGAAGGAGTGGTATGACCACAACGCTCACCCGGTGGAGTTGAAGCCTGGCCAGAAAGTGTGGGTGATGGAGCCTGGAGAGCTAAGTGCCCTCCAGGATCGCTGGACAGGCCCCTTTGAGGTGTTAGAAAAGAAGGGTAAGGCCACATACCTGGTAGACCTTAAGACCCCTCGACAGCCCCTACGGGTGCTACATGCTAACCGACTCAAACCCCACCATGAGAGGCCCGAGGTCATCTTAATGATGGTGACTGATGGGGGAGAGGAAGCAGAAAGCGAACCTCTCCCAGACTTGTTCTAGTCCCAAGAAAAGGATGAGTCAGTGGAGGGAGTGATTCTCTCCCCAAGCCAAACTCCTGAACAGCGGGAGGACTGCCGCCAGATACTGGAGCAATACTCAACGTTGTTCTCCCTTGTCCCGGGAAGGACTCACCTGTGTACCCATGATGTGGACACAGGGGACAGCCCACCAGTGAAGTCAAAGACCTACCGGCTGTCCGACAAGGTGAAGGCTAGCATCCATGGTGAGGTTACCAAGATGCTGGAGCTAGGAGTTATAGAACCTTCCAGCAGCCCCTGGTCCAGTCCGGTGGTTCTAGTGCCAAAAGCAGCTCCACCAGGCACCACTCCAGAACTGAGGTTCTGTGTGGACTACCGGGGACTGAACTCAGTTACCAAAACTGATGCTCATCCAATTCCTAGGGCGGATGAATTAATTGACCGGCTGGGAGCTGCCCAATATCTGAGTACCTTTGACCTCACTTCAGGGTACTGGCAGATCTCCTTGACAGATGGAGCGAAGGAAAGGTCAGCCTTCTCCACGCCTGAGGGACACTTCCAATTTTGTGTGATGCCCTTTGGGCTCAAGAATGCCCCTGCCACATTTCAGCGGCTGGTGAACCAGGTCCTCTCCGGAATGGAGGGTTTCTCCGCTGCCTACCTGGATGACATTGCTGTCTTCAGCAGCAGTTGGGAGGACCATTTGCAACATTTGCAAGCAGTTCTCCAGGCCCTGAAACAAGCTGGCTTGACAATCAAAGCCAGCAAATGTCAGATTGGGCAGGGGTCGGTTGTGTACCTTGGACACTTGGTGGGTAGGGGAACAGTGCAGCCCCTCCAGGCAAAGATTGAGGCAATCATGGCCTGGGAACCCCCCAAGACCCAGACTGAGGTCCGAGCTTTCCTGGGCCTCACAGGCTACTACCGTCGCTTTGTGAAGGGGTGTGGCACGATTGTAGCGCCCCTCACAGAGCTTACCTCAAAGAAACAACCTCGACGGGTAGTTTGGACAGAGGCTTGTCAGCAAGCTTTCGAAAAACTGAAGCAGGCAATGTGTGCAGCACCGGTCCTGGGGGCCCCAGACTTCTCCAAGGAGTTCATTGTCCAGACAGATGCATCAGAACATGGCATTGGGGCAGTGTTATCGCAACTTAATGAGGAGGGCCTGGATCAGCCTGTAGTTTTCCTTTCCAGGACACTGCTTCCCCGGGAACAGAAGTGGAGTGCAATTGAGCGGGAGGATTTTGCGGTGGTGTGGGCTCTGAAGAAGTTGCGGCCATACCTGTTTGGCTCGCACTTCCTGGTTCAGACTGATAACCGCCCCCTTCGTTGGCTGATGAAGTTGTTGAGATGGTCCTTCTCCCTACAGGGGATGGAATTCCGGGTGGAACATCGGCCTGGAGTGGACCACGTCAATGCAGACGGTCTCTCTAGGTATTTCCGCCTTAGTGATGAGGACTCCCAAGGGGTTGGGTAGCTCTCTCCACTTTCAGCTGGGGGGGACGCGTGTTAGACCTGTCTGACCTTTTGCGTAGCCCCTCCTATTAATTATTTATGTTGTCCCCTTTTTGCCCCTCATACCCTTTTTATCTTTTTGTGTCCATTAGATTTTTATGGTGTTGGCCTGGGGGATAGATACTCTTTTGCCCTCATAGTTTTTCACCTCAGGCCTAGGTGCCTTTTCTGACTGGAATTTACCCAAATCTACAAAATGGTGGTTTTCAACTGCCCCAACTGCCACACCTGAGATCTGACCGATAGGATAGAATAGGGCATTCCAGAACCTTCTGGCCCCTTTTGGACCTTTGAGGGTCAGCCTATATAAGGCGGAATGCTGGGCAGCCATTTTAGTTGGTGCTTGGTGGTAAAGGAACCCTGAGGTCTGGTTGGAGCATAGACTACTGTGGATAGGAGAAGGGAGATCCTGTCAGGGTTGATAGCCCTTATTGGTCTGCTGCCCGAGCTTAGAATCTGCCTCCCTTCCAGTCGATCTGGCCCAGCTGAGGGAATTGTCCCTATGGTAAATTGCCAGGTTAGAGCACCAGGGTAAACAACAGCAGTAAGCGCCTTCTGCGGACTTGACTTGGTGGCGCAGGAGGAGGAAAGGAGGCTGAAGTATTCCCCTCCCTTGCTCACCCACGACGTCCGTTTTGCTAAGAGAACTTACCCCGTTGCTGTGCCCAGAAGCGGTTGCCCTTGCTGAAGGAATTGTGGTCCTAGCCGAATCGGAGAGTCCGGATAACCCATTGTGACCTACTGGTGAGGAGAGGGGGCCGGAGAAGCGTCCCGCCGAGTGCGCAGGCCAGGAAGCTAGTGTGGAGTTCCTTCCTGACTGTGGGCGGTGCAGCGCTGAAGCGGACCAACTTCCGCGCATGCTCCGGGGAGAGAGGCCGAAAGGTAGCGTCTCCTCAGCGGCACGGTTTCAGTGAGTGTGGTGTCGGTCAGCGCTCTGCGCGCTCCACGCTGAGGTCAAGACTTTCTGCCGGGCGAGGAGAGGCCCGATTCCACCCCCTGACTGAGCGAAGCCATAGCGGAGGTAAAGCGGCGGCAGAGAGCGGGTAAACGTCCTGCCTGTTTCCAAATCCCCGGGAGGCTGTAAGTGATCAGAGGCCCCCAGCGGCAGTAAGAGGGTGTTAACACTCGCGCTCCTCACAAGTAAGCTGGGAAAGCAGGGGGTATGGAGGGAAGTCCATCAGGGTGTCCTCCGATGCCTTCCTACTGCCAAATCTGAGGGAAGAGGTGAGGGGGGGTCGGGGAAAAACACCGGAACCCCACCCAGCAACAGGGGACAGCCCACGAAAGAACCAAACCGGATAAACACAGATCTGAGGACTGGATAAACCCTGCCTAAAAGACCTTGCCCTGTCCAGTTTCACCGTGAGTCCCTTTAGGAGTGTTTGGAGCCCACACTGACTAGATCTCCTCTTGTAATCAAGATACAGATTTGGGCCTGTGCGGGGACTGACCCAATCAGTCAAGGCATTAACCCTGGTTTACAGAGGCAGGGTAGAGAAGGATCGAGAGTTTTGAAAGCTAGTACTTGGAGAGAGATCCTCTTATATAATCCACGAAACAGTGAAATGTTGAAACCTTTTTGAATGTATGTAACACAGAACAGTGGAAAGTGCTTGTTAATTACAGAAACTCGAGCTAGCGCTTGTGTGTGAAGAGAAATCTTTCAGAACCTTAGAAGTTCAACCCAAAGTGATTGTTAACGTTTTTGTTTAAAGAAAGAAAAGTAATAATGACATGTGAAAATATGTGATGTATTGAAGTCTCATAAAAAGTCAACAAACCCACAAAGTATTATTTTTTATAAAGCAGCTCGTATTTTTTCCACAAACATTGGTGTTGTGTCATTTTTGAGTGAAATTGCATTGAATTACTGCTGGGTGGTGTGCAGCCTTTACACATGTACCTCTAATAATTGACTGGCTTACCCTAGGCCAGGCTACCCTAGGTGACCTGACAACTCTAGGTCCAACATATTGGTGTTTAGCGGTGGGAGTCGAACTGTGGTTGCGACTACTCTGCAGTAACTAAGTGTAATCCACTAACCTACACCAGGAGTTTTCTCCTGGCGGACCTCCTAATTTTTACTTTTGCTTTTTCCAAATTTATTCCTGGTGGTGGGGTGGAGGTAGCTTCAGATTGCCCTTGTACTCTATTCTTTTAGTGTGCTTGACCTTAAATTGCCTTTAGCAAAATGGAGTTTGCACTGGAAGAACTGGACACTTATTCGGTGGCCCAGCTTAAGGACTATTGTCAACAAATGGGAGTGTTCTTTAAGCGTGGTGCCAAGAAGGGGGAACTCCAGACCAGTTTGAGGGCTTGGGTGGAAGCACACAGAGAAGGGAGGGAGGAGGATGAGGGGACAGACCGGGACACGGTCATAGAGGTAGAGGGATTGTTCCATCCTGAGGTGGGAAACCTACTACCAGGACCAATGGCCTACTCTAGGAGGGGCAGTAGTGTCTCTGGAGGAAGCTTGACCGAAGCGGAACTCACAGACAGGAGGGAAAAGAGGCAACTGAAATGGGAGTTGGCCAGGCTAGAACAGGAGAGGGAAGAGCGGAGGATGGCTCATGAATTCAAACTAAAAGAGCTAGAACTCCAGGCCCTGCAAATAGGACCCTCTCCAACTCCGAATGGTGGCAGTGAAACCAGAGAACCAACCAGGGAGTCCGGACCCTACTTGCCTAATGACATAGTTGCCAGCTATAGTCAGGGGGATGATATAGCTAAATGGCTGGCTGCCTATGAGGTCTCCTTAAGAGCCCATGGGATCCAGGAAAAGCACTGGGGGGGTGGGTTGTATAAGTTTATGCCTCCTACTGGTCGAGACACCTTGTTAGCCTTAGAACCGGAGGAGCAGACCAACTACCCCACCATGAAGTTAGCATTGATCAGGAAGTTTGGGCTAACCCCGGAAAAGTATCGCCAAAAGTTCAGGGAGAGCCACAAGTTAAGCACCCAGAACTGGGTGGATTTCCTGGACTATGCGAGGAAGGCATTGGAGGGCTGGGTACAGGGCAGTGAGGTGAAGGATTATGAGGGGTTGTATGATCTTTTTCTTAAAGAGCATCTACTCGAGAAATGTTTTCCCGAGCTGCGCCAACACCTGGTGGACAGCAAGCTGACCAACCCCCGGAAGCTTGCAGAGGAGGCGGACATCTGGGCAAGTACCCGGGTGTCCTCAAAGGGGACTGGAGGGGATTCAAAAGGCCGGACAGGGCGCCCCCCAGAAGAAGGAGGGGGGAGATAAAAAGCGGGAGTTCTCTAAAGGTCCCCAAAACAGTTTCCAGGGAAAGGGAACAGGTTTCACCCCTAAGGCTAACCCGCCCAGAAACCCTCATCCTGGCCAAAGCCAGCAGCCAAGGGTTGTCCATTGCTTCGAGTGTGGTGGTGTTGGACATTATAAGGGAGATGTCAGATGCCCAAAGAGACCACCCCCTCCCACCAGAGGAAAAGCCCCGGGAGTAGCTAGTGTAGCGCTCGGGGAGGAGTTGCCCTTAGATAAGGGGGGTGAGTGGGCGGGTGTCACCTTAGTGTCCCTGGGAGAACGGGAGATGGTTCCTAAGATCCAGGTGCCCCCAAATACTATCAAGTATGGGCAGTGGATCACCATCAATGGCCAGAGAGGGGAGGCTCTGAGGGATACAGGAGCCAGTATGACTATGGTGAGAAGTCAACTGGTGTCTCCAGAGCAGGTGATTCCCAATGTACTCCACCCCGCCGCGATGGCTGACGGCAGAATGGGCCACTACCCCGTGGCCAAGATTCACTTTGAGTGGGAAGGGGTTGCAGGTTCACTTTGAGTTGCCGTAAGCCCTGCCGTGCCAGTTGATTGTCTGCTGCGGAATGACATGGAGCACAATGCTTGGAGAGAGGTGGAATACCGGACACATTCAGAGATGCTGGGTACACCTGACTGGGCCTGTGTAAGCACGAGGACTGCGACTGCCCGGAGAGGGAGTTCGCCCAGGTTGCAGCCTGGAACAATGGCCCAACCCGCTGCCAAAAAGGGACAGACCCGAAGACAGGAGAAGCCTGCTTCGGCTTCCACACCCCATGTGACAGATCGGCCACCTGCCGTGGTGGACCAGGAGTCCGTGGAGGGGGAAGTAGTTTCTCTGGAGGACCTGCCCATCCCTGCTGAGTGGCATGTGGAGGGAGGGCCTACCAGAGAAGAGTTCTGTAAGGGCCAGAAGGAGTGCCCTACCCTTGAGGGACTGAGGCGACAGGCTGAAGCCCAGGCAGCAGGGGACGTTGTGGGACACTACCACATTTACTGGGAGGATGGACTCCTCCACAGTGAACCCAAGGTACCCTTACCTGGTTCATCAAGGGGCTTGGTAGTCCCGCAACGGTACCAAGCCTTTCTGCTAGAATTGGCTCATGCAATACCCTTGGCAGGACACTTAGGTCAGGACAAGACCTTTGCTCGGCTTGTCCCCCACTTTTACCGGCCTCAGATGAAAGTGGCGTCTAACACCTACTGTCGGACATGTGTATCCTGCCAAGCCAGTGGGAAAACAGGGGTGAAGCTGAAAGCTCCCCTGGAACCACTTCCTGTCGTTAGCACCCCCTTCGAAAGGGTGGGCATCGACATTGTAGGGCCATTGGATCCACCAACAACAGCTGGTCACAGGTTTATCCTGGTTCTGGTGGATCATGCCACATGGTACCCAGAGGCAATTCCTCTGAGGACTGTCACTGCACCTGTGGTGGCTAGGGCCCTAATGGGGATCTTTACCCGAGTGGGTTTCCCCAAAGAAGTTGTGTCTGACAGGGGGACCAACTTTATGTCAGCGTACATGCGGGCAATGTGGAAGGAGTGTGGAGTGACCTACCGGTTCACCACTCCCTATCACATGGACTGGTAGAAAGGTTCAACAAGACCTTGAAGGGCATGATCAGAAGTCTGCCTGAAAGCCTGCGGAGGAAATAGGACGTCCTCCTACCCTGTTTGCTATTCTCCTACAGGGAAGTGCCACAGAAGGGAGTGGGCTTCAGCCCCTTCGAGCTTCTGTATGGGCACCCTGTACGCGGTCCTCTCAGCCTGGTGAAGGATGGATGGGAAAAGTCTCCCAGGAAACCCCCCAGGATGTGGTGAGCTACATGCTGGCCTTCAGGAGCCAAATGGCGAAGTTGTGGAAGCAAGCTTCTGACAACTTGGAGGCCAGCCAGGCAGTAATGAAGGAGTGGTATGACCACAACGCTCACCGGGTGGAGTTGGAGCCTGGCCAGAAAGTGTGGGTGATGGAGCCTGGAGAGCTAAGTGCCCTCCAGGATCGCTGGACAGGCCCCTTTGAGGTGTTAGAAAAGAAGGGTAAGGCCACATACCTGGTAGACCTTAAGACTCCTCGACAGCCCCTACGGGTGCTACATGCTAACCGACTCAAACCCCACCATGAGAGGCACGAGGTCATCTTAATGATGGTGACTGATGGGGGAGAGGAAGCGGAAAGCGAACCTCTCCCAGACTTGTTCTAGTCTCAAGAAAAGGATGGGTCAGTGGAGGGAGTGATTCTCTCCCCAACCCAAACTCCTGAACAGCGGGAGGACTGCCGCCAGATACTGGAGCAATACTCAACGTTGTTCTCCCTTGTCCCGGGAAGGACTCACCTGTGTACCCATGATGTGGACACAGGGGACAGCCCACCAGTGAAGTCAAAGACCTACCGGCTGTCCGACAAGGTGAAGGCTAGCATCCATGGTGAGGTGACCAAGATGCTGGAGCTAGGAGTTATAGAACCTTCCAGCAGCCCCTGGTCCAGTCCGGTGGTTCTAGTGCCAAAAGCAGCTCCACCAGGCACCACTCCAGAACTGAGGTTCTGTGTGGACTACCGGGGACTGAACTCAGTTACCAAAACTGATGCTCATCCAATTCCTAGGGCGGATGAATTAATTGACCGGCTGGGAGCTGCCCAATATCTGAGTAACTTTGACCTCACTTCAGGGTACTGACAGATCTCCTTGACAGATGGAGCGAAGGAAAGGTCAGCCTTCTCCACGCCTGAGGGACACTTCCAATTTTGTGTGATGCCCTTTGGGCTCAAGAATGCCCCTGCCACATTTCAGCGGCTGGTGAACCAGGTCCTCTCCGGAATGGAGGGTTTCTCCGCTGCCTACCTGGATGACATTGCTGTCTTCAGCAGCAGTTGGGAGGACCATTTGCAACATTTGCAAGTAGTTCTCCAGGCCCTGAAACAAGCTGGCTTGACAATCAAAGCCAGCAAATGTCAGATTGGGCAGGGGTCGGTTGTGTACCTTGGACACTTGGTGGGTAGGGGAACAGTGCAGCCCCTCCAGGCAAAGATTGAGGCAATCATGGCCTGGGAACCCCCCAAGACCCAGACTGAGGTCCGAGCTTTCCTGGGCCTCACAGGCTACTACCGTCGCTTTGTAAAGGGGTATGGCACTATTGTAGCGCCCCTCACAGAGCTTACCTCAAAGAAACAACCTCGACGGGTAGTTTGGACAGAGGCTTGTCAGCAAGCTTTCGAAAAACTGTGTGCAGCACCGGTCCTGGGGGCCCCAGACTTCTCCAAGGAGTTCATTGTCCAGACAGATGCATCAGAACATGGCATTGGGGCAGTGTTATCGCAACTTAATGAGGAGGGCCTGGATCTGCCTGTAGTTTTCCTTTCCAGGACACTGCTTCCCCGGGAACAGAAGTGGAGTGCAATTGAACGGAAGGCTTTTGCGGTGGTGTGGGCTCTGAAGAAGTTGCGGCCATACCTGTTTGGCTCGCACTTCCTGGTTCAGACTGATAACTGCCCCCTTCGTTGGCTGATGCAGATGAAGGGGGAAAATCCCAAGTTGTTGAGATGGTCCATCTCCCTACAGGGAATGGACTTCCGGGTGGAACATCGGCCTGGAGTGGACCACGTCAATGCAGACGGTCTCTCTAGGTATTTCCGCCTTAGTGATGAGGACTCCCAAGGGGTTGGGTAGCTCTCTCCACTTTCAGCTGGGGGGGACGCGTGTTAGACCTGTCTGGCCTTTTGCGTAGCCCCTCCTATTAATTATTTATTTTGTCCCCTTTTTGCCCCTCATACCCTTTTTATCTTTTTGTGTCCACTAGATTTTTATGGTGTTGGCCTGGGGGATAGATACTCTTTTGCCCTCATAGTTTTTCACCTCAGGCCTAGGTGCCTTTTCTGACTGGAATTTACCCAAATCTACAAAATGGTGGTTTTCAACTGCCCCAACGGCCACACCTGAGATCTGACCCATAGGATAGAATAGGGCATTCCAGAACCTTATGGCCCCTTCTGGACCTTTGAGAGTCAGCCTATATAAGGCGGAATGCTGGGCAGCCATTTTAGTTGGTGCTTGGTGGTAAATGAACCCTGAGGTCTGGTTGGAGCATAGACTACTGTGGATAGGAGAAGGGAGATCCTGTCAGGGTTGATAGCCCTTATTGGTCTGCTGCCCGAGCTGAGAATCTGCCTCCCTTCCAGTCGATCTGGCCCAGCTGAGGGAATTGTCCCTGTGATAAATTGCTAGGTTAGAGCACCAGGGTAAACAACAGCAGTAAGCGCCTTCTGCGGACTTGACTTGGTGGCGCAGGAGGAGGAAAGGAGGCTGAAGTATTCCCCTCCCTTGCTCACCCACGACGTCCGTTTTGCTAAGAGAACTTACCCCGTTGCTGTGCCCAGAAGCGGTTGCCCTTGCTGAAGGAATTGTGGTCCTAGCCGAAACGGAGAGTCCGGATAACCCTTTGTGACCTACTGGTGAGGAGAGGGGACCGGAGAAGCGTCCCGCCGAGTGCGCAGGCCAGGAAGCTAGTGTGGAGTTCCTTCCTGACTGTGGGCGGTGCAGCGCTGAAGCGGACCAACTTCCGCGCATGCTCCGGGGAGAGAGGCCGAAAGGTAGCGTCTCCTCAGCGGCGCGGTTCCAGTGAGTGTGGTGTCGGTCAGCGCTCTGCGTGCTCCACGCTGAGGTTAAGAGCACCGGGTTATCAGAGATCTGAGGACTGGATAAACCCTGCCTGAAAGACCTTGCCCTGTCCAGTTTCACCGTGAGTCCCTTTAGGAGTGTTTGGAGCCCACACTGACTAGATCTCCTCTTGTAATCAAGATACAGATTTGGGCCTGTGCGGGGACTGACCCAATCAGTCAAGGCATTAACCCTGGTTTACAGAGGCAGAGTAGAGAAGGATTGAGAGTTTTGAAAGCTAGTACTTGGAGAGAGATCCTCTTTTATAATCCACGAAACAGTGAAATGTTGAAACCTTTTTGAATGTATGTAACACAGAACAGTGGAAAGTGCTTGTTAATTACAGAAACTCGAGCTAGTGCTTGTGTGTGAAGAGAAATCTTTCAGAACCTTAGAAGTTCAACCCAAAGTGATTGTTAACGTTTTTGTTTAAAGAAAGAAAAGTAATAATGACAAGTGAAAATATGTGATGTATTGAAGTCTCATAAAAAGTCATCAAACCCACAAAGTATTATTTTTTATAAAGCAGCTCGTATTTTTTCCACAAACATTGGTGTAGTGTCATTTTTGAGTGAAATTGCATTGAGTTACTGCTGGGTGGTGTGCAGCCTTTACACATGTACCTCTAATAATTGACTGTCTTATCCTAGGCCAGGCTACCCTAGGTGACCTGACAACTCTAGGCCCAACACCAGGAAATCCGGAAAATTGACACCGCCTTCAGAAGCAGGACGGGTCAGTCTGGCAAGGGACATTCTAGATTTATTATTATGCCATAAAAAGGAGGATAAAACTGAATTATTTTTTTTTTTAAACTTAGCTGGAATAGAAAAAGGAATATTGGAAAGGGTATAAAGAACAATAGGGGAGAGCATCATTTTGATAGTGTCTAAGCGACCCCACCAAGACAAGTAAAGAGGATGCCACTTAGCCGTAAGGTCGGATAATTTCTGGATACATTTAGTAAGGCATAGGGAAATGGTATCAGGGATGGAAGGGGTAATATGCAAACCTAAATATTTAATATGGGAAGAGCTCCAGGTGAAATTGGAGGCGCTAAAGTCAGGCTTAAAGGTGAACTTTGTCAAGGGCAGGATTTCGCATTTGTCGTGATTAAGTTTATAACCAGAAATTGAGGAATAGGTCTGTACTTCCTCCAAAAAAGCGGGAACGGAAACAGCAGGGTTCGAGATAAAAAGTAAAATATCGTCTGCATAGGCAGCAAGCTTTATGGAGAGATCTTTAGTTTGAAAACCATGACTGTTGGGATTTTGGCGTAGTCTGGACAGAAAGGGTTCTAGAGCCAGGTTAAAAAGGAAAGGCGAAAGAGGACAGCCTTAGCGAACACCTCTACCAAGGTCAAAATAAGGAGAAATTTGGCCATTGGCATAAACTGCAGCTCGGGGGCGAGAATATAATAATGAAATTAAGGAAATAAATTTAGGGCCAAATCCAAACAAACTAAGGATATGAAAAAGGTAAGGCCACTCAATCCTGTCAAATGCCTTTTCAGCGTCTAGGGCTATCGCCGCGAGAGGATGTTGGAGATGGGAGGATTTTGTTAAGATGTTAAATAAAAGTCTGGTATTGTCTGTAATGTAACGGCCTTTAACAAAACCTGATTGTTCATCACCTAGAAGGTCAGGAAGCAAATGATCAAGTCTAATCGCTAATGATTTGGCAAAGATTTTGTAGTCAATATTAACTAGGGAAATGGGTCTGTAGCAATGTTGGACATCCTTCCCGGGTTTAGGTATTAAACAAATGTGTGCGTCCGAAAAAGTGCCAGAAGAGAAGCCTAATTCAGCAAAAGAGTAGAGAAGGGAGTGAAGTTTTGGAATCAATAGTTGTGGAAAAGTGAAGATAGAACTCAACAGTAAAACCATCTGGGCCAGGGGCCTTGTTAAGTTTAAGGCGTTTAAGGGCAGTCAGCAATTCTGTTTGTGAGACATCAGATTCTAAGGAGGAGAGGTCAAGAGGGAAGGATGTAGGGGTTTGGATGGTGGAAAAAAGTGAGCAAGAGACTGAGGAGAAGAGTGGGTGTCGGAAGTATATAAGGTCTCATAGAAGTGGGAAAAAGTAGCAAGAATATCAGCATCCTTGTGTTGTAAGTGTGCATTAGTGTCATAAACCGATTCAATGTTCACTTTGTTATGCTTGACCTTTAAGTAATTGGCAAGAATCTTCCCAGCTTTATTCCTACCACCATAAAATTTAGCACTTGACTTAAGTGGATATAGAGAGGCACCTTCAGTAAACTTTTCATTAAATTTAATCTTAGCAGCAACCAAAGATGTCAGACTATCTGAGGAGCGTGAAGTGAAATAGGCGTGTTCCAATCTCTAAATGTCATGAAGAATGGTTTTAGTAAATTGTCGAGATGTTTTACGCTTCTTAGCGACAAAATTAATTATAAAGTCGCGTGCCGCTGCCTTAAAAGCATCCCAGAGAGTGTGTTTTGAGATTGGAGGGACATCATTAAAAAGGAAAAATTCATCAAAAAAGGTAGTGAAGGAATTGGAAAATTTGGGATCAAGAAGAAGGGCATTATTAAAACGCCATCTTTTAGGGCCCTCAATTTTGGGGAGAAGTTCAAGACTAACTATTACAGGAGCATGATCAAAGAGCAATATTGGACCAATTTCCGCCGCATTAAGCGTTTGGGCAAGTGCGTGGGAAACAAAAATATAATCAAGTCGCGATTGGGAATGGTGATGGGGTGAATAAAAAGTAAACTCTTGTAAAGTCGGGTTACATAAACGCCAAGAATCTGCAAGCTTATGTTGTGAAATAGCTTGAGTAAAGAGTTTATGTGGTTTTGTGGGGATATAAGTAGCATCAGACTTCCTGTCCAAAAAGGGATCGAGAGGGTGATTATAGTCACCTGCAAGGATGAAGTTATCATCCATGAATTGGGTAATGTGGAGAGAGAACTCAGCCCAAAAAAGGGGTTCACCGTTTGTGGGACCATAAACATTAAGAAGAGAGATTGGAACACCTCTAATCGATAGTCTGACATGAGTCCATCTACCATTACTATCTGAATCTTGGGAAATAACTGTGAAAGGGAGCGACATAAAATAGCAACACCATTGCGTTTGCCATCACCTTGTGAATAGAAGACATCACCCACCCAACCCCTCTTAAGCTTTTTAGATTCTATATCAGAAAGGTGAGTTTCTTGAAGAAAAGCAATATCAATATTTAATTTAGCTAGGTGGGATAAAATGCGCTGTCGTTTAATTGGAGAATTAATACCCTTAACATTCCAGGAGATTAAATTTAAGGACATAGTTTATACAATAAGGCAACAAATTGGTAAAATAAGAGATCAAAAATGCAATCAGTAAGATTAAGTGAATCAGGAAATAAAAAAGAAATGATCAGAAATATAAGAAGAAAGAAAAGAGAGAGTTGCATAAGAAGAAAGCAATAAGCAAAGAAAATATATGCACAAGTGAGAAAAAGACCCAAGATTAAGAAGTAAGAAGTGGAAGAAAGAAAAGCACCATAAGAGAGTAAATGAGAAAGTGAAGAAAGGAAATGATCAAATAGGAAAGAAGAGGGAATACAACCTGAGAAAAGAAAATCATCACTATTATGCAAAGAGGAAATCGATTCAGGGGGGAAAGGGAAGAGGGCAAGAACAAAAAACAAAGAGAGGAAATGCAACCTGAAAAAGAAAAATACTCACCAGCAAACATCTAGGGAAATCGAGACATGTGGAAAAGGGAGGGAGATGAGAACAAAAAGAAACAAAGAAAGAACAGAAAACAAGAGGAAAACATACTTACAAAAGAGAAAGATGAGAGGAAATCGAGGGGGGAAGGAGCCATATGGGTAAGGCAACACAACTGAGGTCAGCTGGGCAGGGACCCGGGAAGACATCGTCAGACAAAAAAGGGTACCTGTGGAAACAAAGAAGGGGGAAAACAATAATGAATTACAAAACATTAGCCAATGAAAAGACCATGAAACAAACATCAATAAAACATCGTAAGAGAGAAAACAGTCAAACAAGTGAAAAACGCGCAAAAGGGGCGACCATGGCTACAGCACAAGAGAAAAAGACAAAGGAAGACATGCGCACAAATCAGCCAGGACTAGAGGAGGAAGGACCAGAGGCGTCCATGGCAGATGTACGATGTGCGTTAATGAAACTTTGCAGTCTCACTGGATCTTCGTATGTAGTTGTCTTGTTGTAGGTGACTTTAAACAGACAAGGATGATACAGTCCATAGCGAGCACCCATGGAACGTGAACCTCTTTCATGCCTAGGAAAGCCTTTCTACGATTTGCAGTTGCTTTGGCGTAATCCTGAGCAAAGAACAAAGGAGATCAAGACCAAGCCAACTTGGGGATAGCTTTAGCAGCTGTAAGCACCTTCAAGAGATCAGTGTACTCAAGGAAGTAGATGATGATGCCTCTTGGCCGTTGCGAGGAGGACATGGATTTCGGTAGACGGCCAAGGCGATGGGCGCGCTGAATGTTGAGGGACGTTCCTTCTGGTAGATGGGGCAACTTGGGAAGGAAAGTTTTGAAGAAGGCAGGCGGGTCCGAACCCTCAAGACCTTCCACTAACCCGTAGATGCGGAGGTTATTCCGTCTGCCTCTGTTTTCTAACTCCTCCACCTGCTTCTGGAGTGCTCCCACCTGTGAGGATAAATGCGTCACTGTGGTTTGAGTTTCCTGAAAAGATACAACAGACTGCTCAACCGAGGAGACCCTTGTCTCAATTAGTGACCAATTGTCTGTTAGAACTTGAAGTTTAGCGTTGGTTTCCTCCATGAAAGGGCGAAGTGTGCGGATCTCCTCAAGAAAAGGGCGAAACGATCGTATCTCTTCCAGCAAAAGTTCCATGGAAACAGGTGTTGGCTGTTTGGGTGGTGAAGGGGGATCTTTTATTAGTCTTTTCATGGTGTTTTTCCCTGATGTTGGTTGAGAGGAATCCATGGCTGCCTCCGAGCCAGATGAAGCAAGAGACTCCTCTAATTGAGAAAAAGCTGAAAAAACTTTAGAGTTTTTCACAAAAGCGACCTTTGTAGGTGCTTTAGAAGGTAGGCGGGACATAGATTTAAGTCGCCCCATAAAAAGCAGCTGGAGAGGAATAAGTAAAACGCTTATCGTCACAACATAAATAGATGGTTAGAATCACCAACAAGTGTGAGGAGGTATATTCAGTGATATAAAGAGTCACTTGAAGAAAGGTGCAGTACTGGAAGCTGATCACGAGGTGTAGGTAGTAAGGGATAAAACATATAAGTTGTTGAATAGAACTGAAGAAGTAAGGAAGTTGTCAGTTTAGAGGTGCATGTAGGAAGAGCTAGAGATTATATCACAAGTTACACGAGGAAGACAGCTGAACCAATGAAAAAGAAAGCACATTGGCATGGCTTCCAGGGTAAATGCGTTGCACAGCCGTTAAAGGCGCGTAGGAATTCAGCAAGAGCAAAGAAAGTCATTGAAACGATGTAGCCTGCAAGCAAATGGTGAATAAGCAAGCACAATAGCCATCCAGATGAGAGGCAGTCCAGGAAAGTAAGGAGGAAAATCCTCGAAGTACTGAAGCCACTATTATATAAAAAAAAAGAAAAAATGCGCTCTTTAATAATGAGACAACAAGCAATCTGCCGCCTCCATGTAACTGCAAAACAATGGCATTGAACTGACAGTTCTGGAAAACTGGAGCAATACATGTGGCGCTATGAAGACTTGCTGGGAGCTTCAGAAATCATACCAGCGTGAGAAGCACCAAGCACCAAGTTATACAAAATGGCGGCTGCACTAGAATGCAGTGAGTTGAAATAAGTGCATTCACTCACAGGGCGTCTTCATGATGAAACTGCATCAATTGTCAATCATCACAGGAACGGCGGAAGGCGGCTGAGCTCCAGGAAGCCGTCGGTGTAGAAACAAAGGCAGAACCGCGCTCGTCCTCACAGGAGGTATGTGTAAAGAGGGTCCCCGCAAGGAAAAAGTGTTATGTGCACCATACACCAAAGACAAAACTAAGTATTATTTTCTGAGGACAAAAATTGGAACTACTGGAAAAGGTATTGATGTTTATTTTCCAATACCCATCGTGAAACACTTATCGGTACATACATAAAACATTTTCGAAAGCCCCAAGGCGGGGGAGAGGTGAAGAGTGAAGGTGAAGGGGAGAGAAAGGGTGTGCTCTAAGCAGGATAAGGTCAAAAGGAATAAGGTAAATCACAATGAACACAATCAAAATTGATAATACATGAATCAAAACAAATTTGATACCATTGCCTAAGAAATTATGGCATTCAATATAAATATGATACAAAAAGGACCTTCAACGGTCACACATAGAGTATTAGAATTATTGAAAGGACAGGTGCCGGAGATCTGTGTTGAAGAAAGAAGCCGTCGACGTTTCGACCCCTGGCCGTAGGCTAAGTTAGGTCCTTAAACGGGGTCTTCATCAGGACAAGGAAGGGGCAGGATGGGAAGGGGCAATGTTATCTGTCAAATTAAGATAAAAACAATCGATCAAATTAATGTTCTGAAACTGTCAACCATTTGGACAGAGTGATTAACAACTACTAAGTTACCATGGGCTTAGGGCCAAATGGGCCTCTAAGTGTTAGGGAATTTTAAAGTTAGACCAGCCATAAGTCTGGTTCAAAAACTAGTGCTCTAAATCCACAACTACACAGATGGGACAGCTAACGAATTATTACGTAAAGGAACAAGAGTTAAAAAACTCACATCATTTGTCAACCAATCAGCCGATTGATGAGATATACTGTTATCAACCCGCCCAGGTCCCCGCGACTGCATGGGTTCAACCCCCCTTACATGTAACGTCCTCTGCGCAGGTGCTGACCTGCGAGGTTTTTCTGCCTTGTAATTTACTTAAGAAAACCATGGTGGAATCTGAACTTCTTTCCTACACAGAAGAATACATCAACCAGCTAACGAAAGATTTATCCACTACCTTTTTATCGACCTCTGTCCCCACGATTGATGTGACCCTTAATGACAAAATTTCTCGTCTGGAAAGACTTGAGAAAAAGCTCATTAGGACCAGGCTGCATGGACATCTGTTTACCAGGTACCTGCAAGAAAATATAATTCCAGTGGGACTACAGATTAAGATCGAGCCTGCAATCTTTGTGGACGTCCCCAAGTTCAAAGAAGGGTTTAGCTACGTGGCAAATAATTGCTCCCGGCACTGGATGGTGCTGGGGGTTGAAACAGCTGCTGAACAAGTGGTTACTCTTAGTAAGGAAATCGCTGATCTCAAAGCTGAAATCTTGGGCGATAGTACGCTTACTAAAGCCAAAGAAGCTCTGGAGAGTCTGGAGGCCTCTATCAAAGAGTTTGACATCACAGCTCAGACCAAGAAATTAGAGAAATTGGCTAGGGACCTTAAGCAATTTGATAAAAAGACTGTGTACCCCTATCTACACCCTGACTATTATAAGCAGGATACTCAGGGCCGTTTCTCCAATCGCGGCCGCGGTGGATACAGAGGAAGGCGAAATTTTTCAACCTTTTCTGATTCATCATATAGTTCAGGCAGCGACGGGGAACCGGGTCCAAGCACCTCTTACAACTATCCACCACCAGACCAGAGCTACCAACAATACCCCCCACAATTTCAACCTCATTTTTTAGAACAGGGCCGTGGACAATGGCGACCCCCACGAGGACGTGGCAACAACTGGGGGAGAGGACAGGCGAGAGGCCAGCAACAGAACTCAGGTTGGGATGGCAACAGGGGCAAACAGAAACGGGTGACATTCCGGCCAGAAGTGCACGGAGAGATATCGACCAGACGCAACACTTACAGGTGGTGAATCATGTCCCCACCCCCGGTCAGGAAAGATCCTGTCTTAACATGCGGCCAAAGAATCCTGTAATCAACATCTCCAAATACCAACTACAGGACGCAGAAATTCTAGCGTTATGCAAAGGCCTGTCTTATGTTCCCACTGCACCGGCAAACAAATTTCTGCTGAAAACTGAATTATACAGGTTTTTTAGAAAAATTAGGCTGAGATACTACTTTCGCAATCAGACAACAAGACAACAGAAGTCTGTCACTGGACTCAGAGAACCATCGACCTTTTTCCCACCTACATATGCAATGAGCCATAAGATCTTAGCGTATGAAGAGATTGTGACATCTGCAGTCGACCAGCTCCTTGAACATAAAAAGTTTGTGAAATTTAACATGAGTAAAACAGAGAAGAAGGCATTGATAGACCTGGGTACCAACAATGACGTGGTCATCAAACCCGCCGACAAAGGCGGTGCCATTGTTGTGCAGGATTTGACAAAATATAAGGAAGAGATCCACAGACAGTTGTCAGATGGAATCAGTTACCGTAAACTACAGAGTGACCCTTCTAAAGACTTGGCAATGGCCATTTTGTCCATCACGCAGAAAGGCCTGGAAGAGGGCTTTCTGAGTGAGCAGGAATTTAAGTTTTTAAATCAAAAATTCCCGAGACTGGCCACTATTTATACTTTGCCGAAAGTTCACAAGAACTTGGATGCTCCTCCTGGCCGCCCGATAGTATCGGGCTGTGGCTCTATGTTAGAGCCACTTTGTAAATATATTGATTTCTTCCTTAAACCTATCGCATTAAACACTCAAGCCTATCTTCGAGACACTACTCAAACCATAAACTTGATAGATGAAAGATCCTTTGATCCTCAAAAGGAGCTCTTAGTGACTTGCGATATAGTATCGCTTTATACTAGCATCCCCCAGCAGGAAGCCTTGGATGTTATACAGGAGGTATTGGACCGAAGACCTGCTCCTGTACAGGTTCCTACTTATTTCATTATTGAACTGTTGAGTATCTCGATGAAACAAAACTTTTTTATTTTTCAAAAAGAGTTTTTTGTTCAGACTAAGGGGGTAGCAATGGGGGCTACCTTTGCCCCGAATTTGGCCATTATCTATATGGACCACTTCGAAACCCAGCACATTTTTTCAATCAGCAATCCCTTTCATACTAACCTGACCGTTTGGGTTCGATACATCGATGATGTTCTGTGTATCTGGAAAGGCAGTAGACAACAATTAGCCACGTTCCATGAATGGTTGAATTCCAGAAACCCGAACATACAATTCACAATGGAATCCAGTAACGAGTCTATTCCCTTCTTAGACATCTCTATTTATGTGGACAAGGATCATCTTCAGACGACGCTCTTTAGAAAACCTACTGAGCGTAACTCCCTATTGCAGTACGGGAGTCACCACCCAAGAGGTCTAAAAGACAATCTACCGGTGGGACAATTTCTAAGAATTAGGAGAAATTGCTCCACTAGAGCGAACTATATAAAGGAATCAGAAATTCTCAATGATCGTCTCATTGCACGGGGTTACCCTACACGAATGGTCAGACGTGCCAGAAAAAGAGCGTGGTACAACCCACGAGAAAGTCTATTAAATCCCGTACCCTCCACCCAAACTGAGTGTGAACGTCTCATTTGTGTCACCACTTTCTCCACACGGAGCAATGAGGTGAAACAGGTCATTAACAAGAATTGGCATCTGGTGGCAGATGAAATAAGTCAAAAAAATCTTCCTGTTCATTCTTTCAAAAGGGCAAAAAGCATCCGGGACATAGTGGTTCATTCCTATCTTGAACCAGAGAGTCACCCTACGATCACAACACTATGGAATATACCTCCGCTGATAGGTCATTTTCGATGCGGAAATTGTACTGCATGCGACACTACCGTTCAGATTAAGTCGTTCACTCATGGCGGACGTACTTACACATTGAGACATCACACGAACTGTAATTCAAGCAGCGTGATCTACATCATAAAATGCCCATGTGATCACATATATGTGGGGCAAACCCAGCAAAAGATAAAAGCCCGCATCTCGTCCCACTGTAGCAGGTTGCGGTGTAAGGTATTGGGTGCCCCCCTAGTAGATCATTGGCAGAAGGAGGGACATTTGGTACCCGACCTCAAATGGTGGGTGGTCGAAAAAGTTTCTTTGGGCACCAGAGGAGGTAACCTTCAGGGAGCTCTTAATACAAGGGAATCTAAATGGATGTCCCTTCTGGATTCTATCAAAAATGGTCTGAATGAACATGATAGTAGCCTGGCACAGTTAGCAGCACTTGGGTAAACTACTAGTGGACATATATAGTCGCCTGCGAAATTAGTGTGGCAATATCATACGACACAGTGCATGAGTAATCATGAAAATGTTGTGCGTGACTAATTTGCAATCTCTCATTCATTGGATTGTTGATGTCTGCAAGTGGATCACACAATTTGGCTATCACACTCTCGTCATTTCCCCGAAGTAAAGTCATACATTTTGGAAAAGTGTACACGCCTACACCCTCATGTTGGAGAGGTGCGCGAGTATCATTCTCTTAATTTTATGGTGTGCCCTTAATGAATATTATTCCATTCGACAATGTTTTACCCTTGTAACAAAACCATAACTTATATGATCTGCTCGAGGTAACATCTCTCTTTTTTGTGACAACATCATAATGTCTTAGTAATTCCTTTGTGTGATTTCGCTCGCCTACACCCTTATGCTGAAGAGGTGCGCGAGTAACTGTGATTTTATCATATTGTGGTTTCTCATATATATAGAAAAAAAAGGTCATCATTAGTGTGTATTAATATTTACTTGTGAAATCCCCATTTTTAAAAATTGTTGAAAACCCTATATTTGACACTACTCGCCTACACTCTTGTGTTGAAGAAGTGCGCGAAGAGTTGTTAATTTTAGGTTTGTGGCCTCAAGAAACATCTTGTTACCTGTAAGTCCTTCATTTAAATCTTACAAGACTACAAGTAACTCCTCTATGTTCAATAAGCCTTTCACCTGCAGACTCCGCCCCCAGCTCCGCGTAGCGATTCACCTGTAAGTCTTCCATCTAAAAACTACAACCCTTGGTTGCGCAAGGCTCAGAGTAACTCCACTATGTCTAACGGAGCTTTTTTACCTGTAGACCCCGCCCCCAACTCCGCGTAGCGGACTTGCAGATTCACTTTGATGCGCATAGACGGCGGCTGTAATCGTCAGCCGGGACAGGTACTAAACGTTTTTATACCAAGCTGTCCCCTGATCAACAACCTTGTTAAAATACGGACATAACCCTGAAACCCTACCTCTTGATTTTTCCCAGGATTGATCTTTCCCGCTAAATATTTTGAAACACTTCGTAAGCCAATCGCGGCAGCAATTCGGCACTAACGCGAACGAGAAAAGGAGTTATGCGGTTCGATCTTGAATAGACGAGCTCCAGCACGCGTAAGTTTGGTGTTGGTTTACTTCTATTGATTAACGCCTTACATACACCAGCCGTTCCCTAATGGACAATATTGGCCTTTTTTTCGTAGAGGCTCCAAGCGTCCACATTGATTGATTCGGACCCACGATGAGTTGTTGATGCCGTGTGGGTGACGGATTACTTTAGTGGTACGTTTAATGGATTTTTTTGCCCGCTAGTACTTTCACAGCATGTAATTTAATGATGTAGCCTTTACAAGTCTGTATTCATCCTTCCTCTGCAGCAGTAACTAGCTCTTTCTAAAAACTTGATTAAGAAGCAAGCCTCCCGGGTTCAGACCCACGGTGACATCAGGGTTGACTTCCCTCCTTCTTTTAAAGTAAGTCTATATGTCTTATTGGGCTTTCACTAGGCTAATTTCATATACAATATCTATCCACCTAATACCACCTTTCTGATTGCAGTTTAAGAATACTGCCTGGCTTCCTAAATCCCCTGTGTGGGTTGATAACAGTATATCTCACCAATCGGCTGATTGGTTGACAAATGATGTGAGTTTTTTAACTCTTGTTCCTTTACGTAATAATTCGTTAGCTGTCCCATCTGTGTAGTTGTGGATTTAGAGCACTAGTTTTTGAACCAGACTTATGGCTGGTCTAACTTTAAAATTCCCTAACACTTAGAGGCCCAATTGGCCCTAAGCCCATGGTAACTTAGTAGTTGTTAATCACTCTGTCCAAATGGTTGACAGTTTCAGAACATTAATTTGATCGATTGTTTTTGTCTTAATTTGACAGATAACATTGCCCCTTCCCATCCTGCCCCTTCCTTGTCCTGATGAAGACCCCGTTTAAGGACCTAACTTAGCCTACGGCCAGGGGTCGAAACGTCGACGGCTTCTTTCTTCAACACAGATCTCCGGCACCTGTCCTTTCAATAATTCTAATACTCTATGTGTGACCGTTGAAGGTCCTTTTTGTATCATATTTATATTGAATGCCATAATTTCTTAGGCAATGGTATCAAATTTGTTTTGATTCATGTATTATCAATTTTGATTGTGTTCATTGTGATTTACCTTATTCCTTTTGACCTTATCCTGCTTAGAGCACACCCTTTCTCTCCCCTTCACCTTCACTCTTCACCTCTCCCCCGCCTTGGGGCTTTCGAAAATGTTTTATGTATGTACCGATAAGTGTTTCACGATGGGTATTGGAAAATAAACATCAATACCTTTTCCAGTAGTTCCAATTTTTGTCCTCAGAAAATAATACTTAGTTTTGTCTTTGGTGTATGGTGCACATAACACTTTTTCCTTGCGGGGACCCTCTTTACACATACCATATAACGCCCAGGTCCCCGCGACTGCATGGGTTCAACCCCCCTTACATGTAACGTCCTCACAGGAGGAGCGCACCGCGCCAGGTCGCGCAAAATGGCGGCCGCGTACAGCAGAGCGCCCTCAGGGAAAGAACGGCAATGTTTACCATCACTGCCTCAATGAAAACTGCTGCGAGGGTGTCAGGGCATCGCCGAAACGCTCCGACGGCTGGCCGTAGTCCACAAGAGTGAAACCAGGGAATTCAAAGGACGAGTCTCCCGGGTCTGCGGCAGAGCCTCACTCAGGCGCCGCCATCACCCACGGGTGCCAAGCCACGCCCAGTGGCATACCTTCTAACTAAGGCATTTCGGAACAGAGTCGCGCTCGCTCTGCTACCCCCTCTCTGTTCAGTCTTTCACAGCTCCGGTCGGCTGTAAACATAAAATTTCAATTACTGCCCCACTTTTGTTAAAGTCAAACATATTGCACGGCCAGTTTACAGGATGACCTGGTTTACCGTAACAAATTGCCGTCTTTAATCCGCCATAGATTCCAACAATGGTTTCTGGATGTAACGTGTCCGAAACGCGCCGGAAAGATTAGTTTTGAAGGCATTAATTGGTGGAAAAGAGAGGGTAGATTAAATGTAAAATGCACATGTGAATATTGAATTGTGTGATCAATCAACAGTGCTTGCTCAAGGTGAACGAACACAGAATGTAACAATGTCCAGTAATATTATGTGGCGAAATATCCAACCATTGTTCAAAAAAGGAAACTTCTGGTCTCTCCACTAAGTTAAATCTTGACACGCTTAAATTCCTCAGTAACCGCAAGACATCCATTTACACTGTCATGTAAAGGCTGATGGTACCTGCAGAAATGACAAAAACCTAATTACAGTTTGTATAATTCACTAAATTTCATTTAATCCTGACACAGCCGTGTCGAATTTTAATATGAGCATGGCTTCTCTTTGAGATAGTTTTAAATCAAAGTCGTCACCTCTGGTGTCGCGTTCCACTTTAAAGATGACTATCCACCGTACATCTCTTTCAGTGTGGGACTTTTTTTAACCAATGGTTTACCAACTGAGCTGTTTCCACAGACTTCCTGATTCAGGATTTATGTTGAGTGATTCGTTGGCGTAGCTCTTGATTCGTTTTGCCAATATATAGCAATCCACATGGGCATAGGATTCCAAACACGACGTATCTCGTCTTACAATTAGTGAATGCGTTGTGTTTCCAGTGTATGTTTCTGTGTGAAAATAGAGACCCCTTTATAGTTTGATTGCAGCAGACACAAGTGCCGCATTTGTGGTGACCTATTACTGGTTGGAGTCCCATTAATTCCCTAAATATTTGTTTAGGGTTTTTTTTAATCGCTGCCCTCACAATGTAATTAGAAATACTCCTTTCCTTTTTAAAAGCAAAAAGGGGGGCAGATGTAAAATCTTCATCAGATTTTTAATTAGGTGCCAATTTTGAAGAATCACCTTTTTAAGGTTATTAGAATTCGGACAAAAAGTTGACACGCATACTCGGCGCTCCAAAGCTGATTTTTCTTGTCTTTTGAGCAATGTTTCCCTCGGGGTGCACCATGCACGTTTCATTGCTGATTTTACTGTTTCTTAGGTTTACCGCGATCCCGCAAGTTCTCTGCCAAGGTGTTGGCATTTGCAGTGTAGTCCTCTCTGTAAAAGCAATTCCTACGAATTCTTAAAAGTTGCCCATAGGGCAAGTTTTCCCTTAAACTCCTCGGATGGTTACTTGAGAATAGGAGTGCATTGTTCCTATCAGTTTTATTTTTAAACAAAGTTGTTATCAATCCTCCTCCTGCTGGATGTACTTCCACGTCAAGAAATGATATTTTATGTACAGAATGGGCAATGCTGAATTTGATGTCCATTGTCCTTTGATTGAGCCAGTTGAAAAAGGCCATGAGCTGTATCTCATTCCCAGTCCAGACTAAAAAAACATCATCAATGAAACGTAGCCAGGTGGTTATATTTTGGAAGAAAGGGTTGTTATTGTAAATAAAGGTATCTTCATACATTGACATGAATAAAACCGCCACTCAGGGGCAAAAGGGCAGCCCATTGCAACTCCATTTGTCTGGAAAAAGAAGTCGTCACCAAAGGTGAAGTAATTTTTCTTCAAAGCAAATGAGACCAATTTGGTGATGAATTCTGTAGGATTCTAACAGGTTTTTCTTGTTTTTCCAAAAAGTGAGAGAGCACCCCCACTGCTTCTTCTTGTGGAATTTGCTTGTATAGTGAGGTCACGTCGAGAGTTACCAATATATCAGTCTCACTATCGAAGGGTATCGTCTCCAATTTATTAATAAAGTCCTTGGTGTCCTTAAGATAAGATTTAACGTGTCCCATGAACTCCTTCAAAAAGTAGTCAACATATTTGGAAATTGGCTATCAAAGAACCGCAACCCAATACAATTGGTCTTCCCGGGGGAGTTTTCTCGTCTTTGTGGATTTTTGGTAAAACATAAAAAACTGGAAGTCTTGGGTGTTTATTATGTAGAAAATTATACTCATTTGGACCCAAGAATCCCTGTTCAAGTTCCTCCTTCAAGATCGAAAAGAGTTCTCCTTGTAATTCAGGAGTAGGATCTTTTGAAATTCTTTTGTAGCACTCTGGGTCATTTAATTGCTTTAAAACTTCAGTGGTGTATTTATTAGTTCCCCAAACAACAATTGAACCCCCTTTATCCACCTCTTTGATAGTGACGGAAGAATAATTTTCTAATGCAATGAGTGCTTCTCGTTGGTCCTTGGAAATATTATGTTTTACATAATTTTTTTTTCTCCATTTCCGATATAGTGGATAAGACGTTTTTTTCAAAGACGATTACTTTCTTTGGTATTTTTGTTTCCTGGTGGACAAAAAGATGATTTTTTGTGAAGGCCTGTGACTTCCATTGTTCCCGGGATTTCATTGCCCGAGAAAAACATTTTGAGCCGTAACTTGCGACAGAATTCGATTAATTCTGTTTTCATTTTTATAAAAATCAGTCTTTTGTGTTGGGACAAGCGTGAGACCTTTGGTCAAAATACATTCCTCAACTTCCGTTAGCTTTTTTCCTAATACATTGAAAATAGAAGATGCATCTAATTTTTGTAGTGTTGTTTCCTGGTGGTCATCTCCCAGGGCTGATTGTTGTATCTGGTTCGCCCTCTTGGTCTGGACTGGCCTCGTCCTAAAAAAGACGAAGATCCCTGTTGTTGTGGAGCATTCCATTTCTTATTTCTATTCAGGCGGCCTTTACCGCTGTCCGGGTCCACTCCAGAAGAAGAAGAAGTGTCTGAAAAGGAGAAAAACTGATTTTTTGATCTCTCCTGGTTATCTGATAAGATTATGTGGGCCTCGGGGGCGATATAATTTTTTTTTTTTTTTTGCCAGAATCCTTCGCGGGAGTGTACTCAACATCTTTATTTTGTTTAAACCATTTTTATTGTATTTCAAACAAAGAGGACATAACATCAGTCGGACAGTATGCACGTTGGGGGTACGCCCCCATTCAGACTTGCATCCCCCCACCCTCACAAGGACCCAGGGCGGCTGGGTAAGACAGTGTGTCCATGTGGGCGGGTGTGGACTGGATGTGGACCGGCCATGTCCCAAACAACCCCAACAGTGTAATGCCCCCTCCCTCCCTTGAACCCACCCACCCCTGTCCCTCTACCCCTCACCCTCCTAACCCTCCCCTCCGGTGTGGACATCTGCAGTAGAACTATGTGCCAGCATTTCAGGCTGATGATCCGGAAGTGGGGTTTCCGGAAGCTTTCCGGAACTCGTCAGCCAGTCCCAGGACTCTGAGGCATTTTGGACAGGTAAACTCATTGAATTCCTCGGCTAGTAAATCTACCAGGGGTTGCCAGGTTTCGAGGAATGTATCATGCGTCTGAGGTAGGGAGGCCTGTATTCTTTCCATACCCATCGAGTACCATAGCTTGTGAAGCCACCCAGTGTGTTTGGGTTTCCGCGTGGAGCCCCATAGCGACAATATATGTTGTGTTGCTGCCCCTATCGCGAAGCCCATTTGTTTGCCTCTGGGCGATTTAAGTGGGAAGGTGATTTTGTTTGGTAGGCCTAGCAGTGTATATGCCGGGAAACGAGGGATTTCCATCTCATAATACTTGTCAATGTCCCAAAGGACTTGGTCCCAAAATTCTTGCACCTCTGCACATTCCCATAGAATGTGGGTCAGGGTGCCTGGCTGACCGCATCCTCTCCAACACAGGGGGTCTAGACATGGATTACCCTGATGCAGTCGTGCTGGCATTAGGTGCCAATTATAAGCGATCTTGACTGCCGATTCTTTGCTAGCGACATTCATGGCAGTGTGATGTGCCCTGTAATATATGTCCTGCCACTATCTATTAGTGAGGGATCATCCTAAATCCCGTTCCCATCTCTTCTGACCTGCCGAACGCGAGGAGGAGGGTAATGGGTCAGTGACGGATTTGGAAGTACTCGAAGCGCGGGAGCTGGGGGAGCGCATAGGCGTCCTGTAGAGTTGGCATTGTCATAAAGCCACAGGTCGCCTGTACTCGTGCCTCTGTTGATCCATTTCATAAACAGGGAAGCCTTCAAAATGGCGCCGACCACCACGCTCCTCCGATGCCTCAGGCGGCCGCTCAGGTGCCCTTTGCGCGCGTCCCCCGGCCAACTGCAGCCCCAGCTAGTCTTCTGCCATTCCTCCATTGGCAACAATTCCTGCCGACTGTAGTGTGTGAAGCATATGTTCCCAGGATTCTGCCATAGGTTCCCTGTGGAGCCCCACTGTTTCCTCCCGCCGTATAGCGGTCCATTCCGCCCGGGCCTATGCCTGAAGGGACAGGGTCCAAGCCTGCACGCTAAGCAGATCCTGTGTCTTCCACCGCTTGGTGAGGAGACGCGCTGCCATCACCAACCCCAACTCTAGGAATCGGGACGATGTTTTATCTTTATCTTTATGCTTTATCTTTTGGGGGCCTCTTAAAAAGATGTAGGAGTAATTCAGGCCAGTTGCACGGAATGATGCATCCAGTACACTGCGCAAGGAGCCTACTGATGTCCTCCCAGTAAGTGCCCAGCCCTGTACATCCCCACAGAATGTGAAGTAGGTCAGCATCCACAGCCTTGCATCTGGGGCAGGACGCGTCTGCCCTGTGAAAGTATCTATTAATTAAGGCTGGAGTGAGGTAGGCCCTATGTATTATGTAGACCTGAATTTGGCGAAAACGCATGTTCCGAGGGATTCTCACTGGACTCTTGAGGACTTTCTCCCATTCTTTATCTTCAAGTGCCCGTCCCAGATCCTGCTCCCATTTGCCCCGTAGCGTGTCTAGGCTTATTGCCGTGTGTGCTCTCAGTGACGCAGCAAACCACTTAACCAGATGTCTCCCCCTTCCCATGACGTGAAGATATTGTATAGTAAGGTACTGCTCGGGCTCTGCCGCGACATCTCCCCACCCCTTTGCCATGTGTGCCAAGAGGGAGCGGTGTAGCAGGAAACCCCCTGGAGGGAGCCCCTCGTCAGTGACCAGTGTCTCTTATGGTGTCAGCGCCCGTCTCTGTAAAGGTCACCTAGTGTCTGTATTCCTGCATCATGCCACCTCTCTAGCATGGGACGCGTAAGCACCCCCGCCTCCCGGTGAGACCTCCAAGGGTACCGCCGGCGCGTATGGTAAGGTTGCCCGCGTGAGCCGCAGCGTCCTGTGGAAGCACTTGTATGCCACCATCAGCAGTAGCGAGGTGGGGCATGCCGGGGCGGCCAATGGGTGAAACAGCATGTATATTTGCTCCAGCGTGTATGGAGGATCGCCGGTAGCCGTGTCCTCTCTCCCCCTGTCCGCTAACCAGTGGGCAATCCACTGAAGCTGTGTAGCCAGGTAGTAGTGCTCGAAGCAGGGAGCAGCTAATCCGCCTTTATCGGTGGGGAGGAACAATTTCCGGAGTGCCAGCCGATGTCTGGAGGAGCCCCAGATGAAGTCACGGAGGACCTTATTTAGCGCGGTAAAAAGGAAGCTGGCAGAAACAGAGGCAAGTTAGTAAAATAGTATAGCAAGCGCGGGAGCATGACCATTTTGACCAGGGCTACTCTGCCCATGGGCGTTAGTGGGAACGTGGACCAGAAGCCGATCTGCGACCTGAGCACCGTCCCCGCGCGACCTAAGTTCCCGTCGAGGAGATCGGCCGGCTGGCGATAAATCTGAATTCCTAGGTATTTAAATGTGCCCGCCCAACTGCACTCTTGTGCCTTGTGGCATGAACCCTGGGTCTTCCACTCCATCGCTAAATGCAAAGAGGCCCGACTTGACTGCGTTGACCCGAAGTCCAGAGAGCTCTGCGAAGTTACTCAGCAGGTGATCCAGACTTTCCGGGATATTGCTCACATCTCTGACGAATACTAGCGGGTCGTCAGCATAGAGCGACACCTGGTGTACGCCATTCCCCAGTGGAATCCCAACGGCTAGTGTCTGCCACATGGCCACAGCCAAGGGCTTCATGGCCAGCGCAAAGAGTAGCGGGGACAGCGGACACCCCTGCCGGGTGCCTCTGCCCACCGCCACTGCCTCCGATACATAGGGCCCCAATCTCACGCGGACCACCGGGTTACGGTATAAAAGGTCCACCATCTGCAGGAAATCGGTGTCAAGTTCGTACTTCTCCAGTACTGACCGTAGATACCCCCACTCTAGACTGTCAAATGCCTTTTCTAGGTCTAATATCAGGCATCCTGCTTTAGGCCAGCCCCCGTTGCTTCCACTGCTACCCTGAAATACCGCCTAAGGTTCAGCGATGTGGACCGCGCCAGCACAAAGCCGTTTTGGTGTGGGTGTACCAAATGGGGGACAACCAATGCTAACCGCTCCGCAAGGATTTTGGTGTATATTTTGTAATCCACATTCAGCATAGCTAATGGACGGTACAAGCCTAACTCTGTTGGGTCTTTGCCAGGCTTGGGCAGCGACACCAAAAATTCCTCTCGTAGGGTCGGTGGGAGCCTGTCCTCGTCAATTGCTGTGTTGTAAGTTGAAGGAGCCAGTGCACCAGGATCTCTCTGTTGGCCTTGTAATATTCGGCTGGTAGGACGTCGGGACCCGGAGATTTCCCTGATGCCAGGGCCTGAACCGCTTCCACAACCTCTTCCAGGGTGAGTGGGACACAGAGTGCCCCATTCTGGGGTGTCAGTGGGCAGCGCCACCAGGTCAAGGAACTCATCCAGCTCATGTCTGGAGCCAATACCCCGGGCCGTGTACAGTTGCCTGTAATGTGCAGTCAGTGCCTGGTGGATTTTGTGCTGCGTGTAGACCATTTCCCCTCCCCCTGTACGAATGGCTCCCACCAATGCTCCTCGGTCCGATCTTTACACCAACCAGGCCAGCAGTCTCCCAGCCCTGTCCGCCTCAGCATGCTTCCTGGCCGTATGCGCCGCGTAATTGTGGCATCCCAACCGATCCATTAGGGTCGCATGTTCCCCTCTTAATTCCCCCAGTTTGACCGAGTGTCCGCCAGCTCCCTCGCCCTCCCTCTTGTATCGCAGAAGCTCTCACTCCAGTGTAGTCAGGGAATCGGACACCGTCTTGCGAATATTTCAGGTAGCGCCTATACAGTGCCCATGGATGGTCGCTTTATGCGCGTCCCATTCCAGCAGGGAATCGGTCGCCGTCTCCGCATTGCCCTCAAAATATGTCAGGATTGCAGTGCCCAGTGAGGAGCAAAACTCAGCATCCTCAAGGGCAGCCGGTTGCAGCCTCCACATAGGTTCAGGCGGACGGTCCGCGTCCCAGCTAATCCTGAATGACAGGGGATTATGGTCGGAGTGCGTTCTACCTAGATATTCCGTTGCAGCCAAGAGCCGGAGCATTGACTGGGAGCCCACTCTGCGGTCGAGGCGGACATGCAGGTCATGAACTGCTGAGTATATTCTATCGGGGGTGTTGTACCCGCCAGAGGTCATATAGTCCCCAATGGGTAAGCCAGTCTTGCAGCGCCTGCGCATTTGACGCCACCGGGGCAGAGCGTAGTGGGGGATCGGTCTAGGTGCGTATCTAGTACTATGTTAAAATTACCGCCTAATAACCGTGGAAGTCCCGCGTATGGGTGGAGGACTCGATTCAGATTTTCCAGGAATAATTGTTGACCCGTGTTAGGGGCGTATAAGGAACCCAATAGCACCACCTGCCCATTGAGCTTCCCCTTCGCCAGAGAGTACCTTCCCTCCTGGTCCACCTGTGCTTCTTCACATACAAACGGGACGCCAGCCCTTACCCAGATGAGCGTGCCACGAGTATTCTGTGCCATATATCTGGCCTCTCCAGCACCTACGGAGCCAAGTTCTGCTCGGGACATGTGCGTCTCTTGTAGAAACGTGATCCCAACCCCATGTCGCTGTAGATAAGAGAAAACAGAGTAACGTCGCGCTGGGGTGTGCATGCCACGGATGTTCCAAGTTACGATGTTAGTGTTTGCCATGTATGGTCTTACATTGTCGCTGTGTGAGAGTCGGGGGTGGGAAGGGTACCAAGCGAGGCCAGCCGACCGGTGCTCAGGGGAGTTGTCTTTATGTCGCTTCTGTATCTTGTAACTAACTTTTAACAGTAAAACATATGGGGCGATTACCCAATGGGGCATTCGTCCAAATGAAAAGTGTGTCTGTCCCTCAGTGGGTCGTGTTCTCAGCGCAGTGGTCGCGCGGTGAGTTGTGTAGCCAGCAATATAATGAGGTTGTTCCCTTATCCAGGGCCTGTGAGTATCTAAGAGGTGCTCAAGGATAGCTAACGTGTTGTACACGTAATAATCCCTCCCCTTTGCTCGGGCCAGCTGCTTGGTCATTTGCTCACCCCCCCAGAACCAGCCTTGCCTATCCGCTAGTTGGAGCGCTCCCCTCAGTGACCCAGGTGGTGCACCCTCCCCACGCAGCACCCGTGCTGCCGGGTCAGTGTCCCACCCGAACAGCGCGTTGCGCGGCAGTCAGGCAAAGGATATAGTATTCAATGTCCAATAGGCGGGGGTCTTCAATTCAATCACCAGAGACTCTCTCACAGTCACACCAGGAGATCCGCTGTCTGTGGTGTCACCACCGGTAGGTTGATGTCTTCTGACAGCACTGTGGACGGAGAGGACGAACCGCTTGCATCCACATCGCTCAGCTGCCGGATTTCGAAGCTGTTGGTGTTATTGGCCTCTCCCAGCGTCTCAACTGCCTCCAGCTCTTCCATCCGCTCCAGACTTGGGGCAGCCTGGCCTGGGTCTCTGCTCAGTCTGGCACCTTTCTTCCTCCTCCGCCTCCTGGATCCTTGCTCTTATCAGCCATCGACCTCCGGACCTGTGGGCCTCGTTCCTGACCACTGACCGGTCTCCTCTAGCCAGTACCAAACTTCCGATGGGGCCTCAAAGAAGAGCGTGCCCTCCTTGGTGACCACTCGGAGGTGTGAGGGGAACAGCAAAGAGTAAGGTAGGTCCAATTCCCGCAGCTGCTGCTTCACGGCCATATACGTGCTTCTTCGCTTCTGCACTGTTGCTGTAAAGTCTGGGAAGAACATCACTCTGCTGTTGCCCACCTTGTGATCCACCAGTTTCCGGGTTTCACAGAGCACCATGTCGCGGTCCCGGTAGTTAAGGAGTCTAAAGAGAAATGGGCGAGGCCGTGTACCTGGATGCTGGGCATGCGCCGGCACTCTGTGTGCCCGCTCCACTACAAAATGCGCAGACAGCGTCCCAGGTGGCAGGAGTTCTTGTAGCCACCGCTCTGTGTATTTCTCTGGGTTCTTCCACTCCTCTCCCTCCGGCAGTCCAACCACCCTGAGGTTGTTGCGCCGGGAGTGCCCTTCTGCATCCTCAGAACGGTCTTCTAGCGCATGAACCATATCCACCAGATCTTGGAGCGCTGCGGCATGACTGCGCACCACGGGTTGCAGTTCTTGGACAGACTGGCGTTGGACGACCACCACCTCCGACAGTTTACTGTGATCTGCATGCATGCAGCGTGAAATACGACGTGACTTTATCTATCCGCGCTTCAAGGGATGTTTTGGTTTGCGCCAGGGTGGTTCCAATACGTTCCACCGCCGCCAAAACAGTGTCCATCTTGGCTGCCAGCATCATTGCGAGCTCTGGTTCTTCCCTGCTCCTCTCCTGCGCTGGGCCCATGTCGCCCACAGCCTGCTGCTGTTGCTTTGGCTTGTCCCTTAACCTCCCCATCGCCAGCTGCTGCGCCGTTGGCATTAATGTGCAGGATCAGTATGCCGGTCTGTGAAGGGGGGCTCCCCACCAGTCCCGGTTTCGCCGCCTCAGCCGCCAAAGGGAATCCACTCAGAATAGGCCGCCTCCGCCAGTTGGTCAGCTCCGGTTGATCGCTGCGTGCAATTCCGTCTGGTCCAGCACAGTTGTCACTATCCTGCGCTCCCCCACCGTTGTTCAACACTGCTTTGTAGGCACTTCTGTGTGTGCGACTCGTGCCTGCCTCCGAGTCCGTGCCTAGCGCTGTGCCAAGAGGTCCCCCCACTAGCTGTCAGCTCAGTCCTGGAGTAGGGGAGTGTGGTGGTCCCTTGCAGCTCTGGGGTTGTGTGGCCAAAACTGTTCACAAGGCACTGAGCAAGGTGTGTCCGGATGAAGTGGGCGACTGCTGCTCCAGCTATGTCTTAGCCTTCTGGCTCCTCAGCCATTCAACTGGCTCTGGCCCGCAATGCCCCCTGCATGTGAAGTCACTCTGATGCGGTAGTGATAGCCTGGGTCTTAGTGCTGCTTCGCCTCCATGTTCTGTGGGGCTATGGGGGAAGGTGGGGGCGCTCCCTCGAGTGAATTTCGGCCCTGAGCTCGGACCAAGATGCGGGGTGACAACTGGGGGCCCCTTCCAGCTGCCGGTGCCCCGGTGAGCAGGTATGCTATCTGATGCTGGTGTCGATGAGGAGCAGGCATCGTAAGTCAGGATGTCCCGCAGGCCGCCATTTTAGGGCCAGGCGGGGATGCAATCACAAGGGGTGTAGCGCTTCACAAATGGAGCCCCACCTTCCGAGTGCCTGCAAGTCGTTCAGGACCCCTATCAGCAATCCACTGCGTGTCCAGTGCGGTGTCACGGGCCGTGGAGCCCGTCTTTCCGGTCTCCGGCAGGTCAGGGATGCAGCGCCATTTTGCGGAGATCACCCCTCTCAGAAGGTAAGGCTGTGGGCAACTGCAGGCTATGAGTGACTGTCGGGTGTCCCAGGTGAGGAGCGTTGCTTGTTCCGAGTAGCCCGCATGACTTAGAGGGCCTCCGCTGGTCGTGCTTAGCCATCCAGCCCCCTTGGGCCTCTGGTCCGCCTCTGGGCTCGGGCTCACTTCCTGTTGTTGCCCAGCTGGGTCTCACCACGCGCCGCCTGTCTCAGGGACTTGCACCCCCTCGCACTGGCCGCGCACTCCTGGTACCTGAAGCGCCAGGTACAAGTCAGCTTTGCCCCTCTCGCAGTGGATTCCGCCTCGTCCCCAAGGCCACCGAGGTGACCAGGCCGCGACTAGGCCATGGGCGTTTTTCGCGCCTCCGGGGACTCCGTCGCAGTGTTGCTGCTCAGTCCCGGCCCCCGCTGTCTCCGCTCCTGGACTCAGTGGCCTCCATGCATTCCAGCGCACTTGCCCTGCTCGGTCTCGTCTTCGTGGGAGCACCTCTGCAGGATAATTCAGGATAATTAAGGCCCCGTGGTCCGAGCCTTACCAAGACTCGTCCGCCATGTTAGGCTGCAGGCCACGCCCCCTCTCCTGCGCTCACCCTCTAATAGATTGGAATGGAGCGGTCAGGCTTAAATAAAGGGGCAAAGTGTAAAATATGTGTACAACACACTCACACATTGTAACACTATAAAGAAAACAACAAAAATACTCCACATATGTTTATATTAATAGTGAATGCTTTTCTGAGTACAACAAGACCTAAACAACAAAAACCCAATAAGTAGTACTAGAGTTATGAATTTTTAAAAATAAATAAAAATTTAGTGCTGAGAGTCAAAAAGCGCTTAGGGGTTAGTTGAGGTTGCGGGGCACCAGGTACATCCAAAGTTCAGATTAACCGCAATGGAGGGCAGGCCAGCTACAGGACTCATGCAGGTCCAGCTGAACAAGTACCCTGTATGGAGCAAGTGTCGACGTCGCAGAAGGTGATACATATGTTACAATCCATGCAGTCAATGAAGGCTTCTGCGTCGAACCTCTTTTTGATGCAAGCGGTGTGTCGCCGTCTAGCCGCGCTGTCCATCATTGTTGAGTGATGCATGTGTGTTGAAATGAAGTCGTCAGCTCCTGCGCTGAAGGCCAATGCATTGGTTCCAATCGCCAAAAAGTCGACACTGTGTCGATTTTGATGGTTCTGTACAGCAAAAGTCACTTTTCAAGGGTTTTGTACTGGATTGAGACCACTTGACAGGGCAGGACTCACAGATGGTAGAGCCCAGGTGCTGTTGCATGAAATAAGTCTTTGATGGCCTGAGACATCAGAACAGGGGTCAAGCCAGCAAGCCCTTCGAGTCACTCTGGGATCAGGTGAGATGGGTCCAGTCCTTGTCCTTAGCAGGGTAAAGATCAGCAGACAGCACCGTAGCACTGCAAGTCAGAAAATACGTTATTTCAAAGTAGCAGTCAAGCAGGGAGGCAATCCTTGTAGCACAGTGGTCTTTACACCTGGCAGATTTTTTCACAGCTCCGGTAGTACACTGTCATGGTTGGGTCTGAAGCTCAGTACTTATTTATACCCAGTTGTGACTTTGAAATGGGGATGACTTCAAAGCATGCCCTTGAAGTGCATGGTTCCCCTTTCTTCCCAGCCTTGGCTCCAAACTATCAGTAGGTGATAGTTAGTCTTTTATGTAGGACGCAAGACAATTCAGATGTAGGTGTCAGTTCCCCCATCTTCCTGCCCAGAAAGAGCTATCAGAATGTAGATGAATTCTTTTGCACACCTATCCTTCCTGTGTTTGTGGCTGTCTAGAGGGATGCACAAAGTATAGCTGTCACCCACCTCAGACATATGTTGGAGATAGGCTGAAAGGCAAAGGAGAAGTGAGAGCAGAGAAATGTCCACGTTCTAAAAGTGGCATTTCTTAAACAGTAATGTTGAATACAAATATACCACTAAAGAAAATGCATCATTACCATTCCAAAGATATGAAACTATTCTGTTCTAATCAGGAATCAGAACTTAAAAGTGTTTTAACCACTTCACTGCTAGGCCTTTTCTCCCCCTTGTGCTAAGCCTTGTTTTGGCTATTTGTGGTACTTTGTGCTTAGGCCCCTGTAACTTTTTACCACATAAACTATCCACACCAAATTTGCGCCCTTTTCTTCCAATGACATGGGGATTTTAAAGGAACCTAGGGTTTATTGATTCCCATGAAGTGAACCCAGAAATTAGCCAAAACACAGAGAACATTTATTTGGGGGTGGGGGGGTTTGAGAAAAAAGAGCTACAGATGAAAGCGTCTGTTTTTTCCCTGCAAATGGTATCAACAAAGGTTTTGTGTTGCGGAAATCGCCATCTTCCCAGCTTTCAGGGACAAGCAGACGTTTGTCAAAAACCCAAACATTTTTACACAGTTTCGGATTTTACTGGGGCATAGCCAATTTTTGCTTTTTTTTGGGCTTTCAACCTCCTTCCAGTTAATGGTAAAAATGGGTATGAAAGCAATGATGGATACTGGAAAGCTATACATTTCCAAAAAGTAGACAAAATGTTGAATTTAGCAAGGGGTCATTTGTGTAGATCCTTTATGGATTCTGTGTACCGGGTATATAGCAATTCATTTGGGAAAATATAAACAGGGAATTATTGGTATGAAAGACACCTATGTAATTATGAAATGGAAAGAAAATGTAGAGTTTAAAAACAATAGCTATTTGCACATCTCTGAAATTGTGGGTACCCATACCAGCATGTGAATTGTAGGACTTCTTTTTTACACATTGTTGTACATTTGGAAGGCAGAAATGCACTGAAAGTGAATAGGTAATAACAGTTACTCTACAATTATGTGCTCCCCTAAGTCTCCCAATAAAAATGGTACCTCACTTGTGTAGGTAGGTGTAGTGCCCGTGACAGGAAACAGCCCAAAATGCAACATGGACACACCACATTTTCACAGTGAAAACCGACCCTTTTTTTGCAAAGTGCCTAGCTGTAGATTTTGAACCCTAGCTCTGCCAGCACCTAGGGAAACCTAGTAAACCTATACATTTTTGAAAACTACACAACCAAGAGAATACAGGATGGGGTAACTTGTCCCGCTCCCACCAGATTCTGTTTAACCCTGGGCGTAGTTCGCATAGTAGCGCTACATGTAGATACGCAAAGTGCACTTCGCACTATGCGAGCTAAGCGTAGCTACGCGAACTGCATAGTGCACTGTGCAAAATGCTGTTCGCACTGATTGCACAGTGCCGGATGTTTGTCCGCACTGTGCAAGCAGTGCAAACCGCATCTTGCACAGTGCAAGAGGTCATTTTTTGCTGCTCAAGAAGATTTCTACTTGAGCCAATGCATAAAGAAGGGGACCCCCTCTAAAGGTACAGGGTAAGGTCAGGGAGAAGAGGGGAAAAATGTCAAACCGGAAAGATAGTCTCCCTCATGACGTAAGTTATTATACAATGGAGTTAATCCAAGTTAGCACTGTGAGCGCCCAGACCAATGTGTGAAACCACTCAACAAAAAAATTACGACAAATCTAAAAAAAAAGCATTTTTTATTTTCATTTCTTTTACCAAATATGTTTTCATAAATATACAAATCTATAAATATTCATACATATATACAAATCTATAAATATTCTTTATAACATTTTTCAACATAGTTAAGTCACAAATCAGCACAAATGAAAAAAACAATACATTTAATCAAATAAAATAAAATCAAAAAGACCCGGGAAGAGACAAACAGCAGCATCACAACAACCCATTCAAACCCAACTCACACATATCCAGACAGACCTTCACATACATAACTTATCTGGGGAACACAATTACAGAATGACAAAGTAATTGGGATGACCAAAGACAAGAACTGCTTAAAGGCAGGATGTTCTCAGGGCAGTGGTCAACGCGTTTCGGTGGCTGCAAGGTGATAAAATGCCACCTTCATCAGGACCTGCCAGATATAGTGCCCAAATCAAGGCCATTGCACCCGGGAAGGGAAAAATACACACCTAAAAAGGTCAAAAGATAATGAAAACAGGGAACCCACAGGCTATCAGATTAAGCAACAAAAATGACCAATTACTAAACGATTGGAAAAAACAATATTCCTATGCTTTGACATCATATACTTAAAAAGTCACAAGCGGAGTGCATAGCAAGTTACCAGCACCAACCAGATGACCCCTACCTACTCAGGGCCCTCATGGAGTTAACACAGACAACACCCGGTGAGTACAAACTAACCATCACCACAAGCATGCCCTGTATGTGCCCATAACAAGGACACTCAGATTCCAATTCGGACAATTTACAAACACATGCCTATAAATTCCAGTAAGCATACTTACTCAAACAATAGGTACAAGAACCTTCTATATTGGTACTGATATGCGTGTCTAAATATAGAATCCGGATATGCAAAGCACTTCTCAGCCAGCTGCTGACACCACTCTCAGCGTCTATGAGGGCAAAATATACATAGGGACTTACTCTATGTCCTACTAATTCACAATAGGTCTATACAACTGATTTATCTGGATAAATCAGCCACTTTGACAGTGTATCCTCACTCCTAACAGTTGTGCAAAGGTCTATTGATCCATCTTATGAATTAAGACTGCGTGAGGATCCCTTATGCATAATTGGAGATGAGAAGGAAGATGATGATACATATCTTACCTTAAGCAATTAGACCCCATGAATCATTCCTTGGATTGCAATTAAAATAGTTCAAGAGCCTCTATTCCTGTATATAAATAACAAAGGAGAGAGACAAGAAAAACAAGAGGGCAAGTGTCAAAGCCGTCCTAAATCGTCAACCACAAAGGATTTCTACCACCAGGTGGGACAAAACAACACATACCCAACTAACCTCGCGAATTTTCTTTATTCAAACAGGAAGTATATAGCACCGGTCCAGCGTAGCGGGGACTCGCGCTTTTAAATTGGGTTTTTTGCGGTGTTAGCCTCTTTCAGGGCTAACGCGAGCCTGGTACGGGTGGCCTCTGAGGTGGACACCGGGCTGTTTGAAAAGGTGAGGTGGCTGTTAATTCTGTTATTAGGTTGCTCAGTATATTATTTGGTGAGCGGGTCTCTTGGTTAATGTGGTGTATGGGCATGAACATTATCTAGTGTGAATGTTATAATTTGTTGGTTTATTCTCTACGAGTATTTTTTTAAATTGTAGTCACTATTTAATTTCTGTGACCGGAGTGCCTGGGGGGTTAGACAGTTCCTTTTGTAAGTGTTTTACCAGCGCTCCTATGGGGACCTTCGGTACGGTTTTTCCGTATTTTAGCTCTATGGGAAAACTTGCAGGTGTTGCGTTGTTATCATAGAATGCAAGAGGATTTCTTTATCTTTTGGGTGCCTAGGAGTTGCGATCAGTATGGTGACACAATGCTTGCTGCTTCCTTTTGTACAGTATACTGTATATTGAAGCGGATACATTTTGGAAGTTTGGGAGGAGGAGGAATAGTTGACCATTTACAGCCATTGAAGGTAATAGTATAGTATAATGAGTAATTTATGAATGGTATTGTTAATACCAACCAAATAAACTGATTGATGGGCTTTTTGTCTTTGTATTGACATGATATAGATTAGATCAGGGTTTCCTTTGGGTTGATCTATATTTTGTGCCTTTTGGTGCCTTTACCTTGTAGTATTTCATGTCCTTGATTGGCTGGGGCAATACTATCCCCCCACTACGCTGGACCGGTGCTATATACGTCCTGTTTGAATAAAGAAAATTTGCGAGGTTAGTTGGGTATGTGTTGTTTTGTCCCACCTGGTGGTAACACTCCTTTGTAGTTGACGATTTAGGACGGCTTTGACACTTGCCCTCTATTGTTTTTCTTGTCTCTCTCCTTTGTTATTTATATACAGGAATAGAGGCTCTTGAACTTTTTAATTGCTATCCAAGGAATGATTCATGGGGTCTAATTGCTTAAGGTAAGCTTTGTATCATCATCTTGCTCCTCGCCTGCAATTATGCATAAGGGATCCTCATGCAGTCTTAATTTATAGGATGGATCAATAGACCTTTGCACAACTGTTAACAGTGAGGATACACTGTCAATTTGGCTGTACTGGATAAATCAGTTGTATAGCACTATTGTGAATAAGTAGGACATAGAGTAAGTCCCTAAGTATATTTTGTCCTCATAGACGCTGAGAGTGGTGTCAGCACCTGGCTGAGGAGTGCTTTGCATATCCGGATTCTATATTTAGACATGCATATCAGTGCCAAATTAGAAGGTTCTTGTATCTATTGTTTGAGTAAGTATGCTTACAGGAATTTATAGGCATGTGCTTGTAAATTGTCCGAATTGGAACCTAAGTATCCTTTTTATGGGCACATACAGGGCATGCTTGTGGTGATGGTTAGTTTGTACTCACTGGGTGTTGTCTGTGTTAACTCCATGAGGGCCCTGAATAGGTAGGGGCCATCTGGAAGGTGCTGGTAACTTGCTATGCACTACGTTTGTGACTTTTTAAGTATATGATGTCAAAGCATAGGAATATTGTTTTTTCCAATCGTTTAGTAATTGGTCATTTTTGTTGCTTTATCTGATAGCCTGTGGGTGCCCTGTTTTCATTATCTTTTGATCTTTTTAGGTGTGTATTTTTCCCTTCCTGGGTGGAGTGGCCTTGATTTAGGCACTATATCTGGCAGGTCCTGATGAATGTGGCATTTTATCAGCTTGTAGCCACCGAAACGCTTCTACCATTGCCCTGAGAACATCCTGCCTTTATGCCGTTCTTGTCTTTGGTCATCCCAATTACTTTGTCATTCTGTATTTGTGTTCCCCAGATATGTTATGTAAGTGAAGGTTTGTCTGGATATGTGTGAGTTGGGTTTGAATGGGATGTTGTGATGCTGCTTTTTGTCTCTTCCCGGGTCTTTTTGATTTGGTTTGATTTGATTAAATGTATTGTTTTTTTCATTTGTGCTGATTTGTGACTTAAATATGTTGAAAAATGTTATAAAAAATATTTATAGATTTGTATATTTATGAATATTTATAGATTTGTATATTTATGAAAACATATTTGGTAAAAGAAATGAAAATAAAAAATGTATATTTTTAGATTTATTGTAATCATTGTTGTTGAGTGGTTTCACACATTGGTCTGGGCGCTTACAGTGCTCACTTGGATTAGCTCCATTGTATAATAACTTTGGTCATGAGGGAGAGTATGTTTCTGATTTCTACTCGAGCGGCAGCTTTCTCAACGTGGACTGGTAGTTTCTCATCGCGAGCGATCACGAGCATACGCGACCACTCGCAATGAGAAACCTGACCTCCCCGCGTTGAGAATCTCACCGGTAGGTTTATTTTCCATGCTCGCGATCGGGAACTTGATGTTGCTGATCGCGAGCAAGGAAAAAGTCTTGCGGGATGTCATTTTTCTCACTTGCGGTCGCCAACTTGACGTTGAGGACCATGAGCAGGCAAATAATGACCACTGCGCTATGCTACGCTACGTGTGTTTGCACTGTGCTACGTGCGATTCGCATAGTGTGAAGTAGCAGAATTTCGCAAAGTACGCGAGCGTAGCATAGTACTTTGCCCAGGGTTAATTCTATTACCCATAATCTCTCACAAACCTTAAACTTTGTACAACAAAACAGATTTTTCTCACATTTCTGTGGCCTTGCATTCCTGAAAGTCTTCCGAGAAAAATGGTACCTCACTTGTTTGGGTAGGCCAAGTGCCCGCGACAGGAAACGGCCCCAAGCTCACCATGGGCACACCACATTTTCACAGTGAAAACTGCCCCTTTTTTTGCAAAGTGCCTAGCTGTAGATTTTGAACCCTATCTTTGCTGGTACCTAGGGAAACCTAGAAAACCTATAAATTTTTTAAAACTACCCAGGGGAATCCAGGTTGGGGTGACTTTGTAAAAAAAAAAAAAATCTCACATTTCTGTAATGGAAAGTTGTGGAATCTGCATGAATCCAGACATTTCCTACCACCCAGAATTCCCCCAGTTCTCCCAATAAAAATGGTACCTCACTTGCATGGGTGGTTCAACATATCATTTTACTCGGGAGAACTAGGAGAACGCTGGGTGGTAGGGCATTTATGCCGGCACAGTGATCCCACACAAAAATATATGGAAAAAGTGATTGTTTCAGCTAAATTCGAGGTTTGCAGGGAATTCTGGGTACAGAAACGTTGGGGAATCCACACAAGCCATACCTCGTTGAACTCCCCAGGGTGTCTAGTTTTCAGAAATGTGTGAGTTTGGTAGGTTTCCCTAGATGACCGCGAGCCCAGGGCCAAAAAAACAGGTGCCCCCCTTGCAAAACCAGGTAGTTTTGACATCGTTAATTTTGAAGTCTCCACAGTACAATGTGGGCCATTTCCTGTTGCAGCCACTATGCCTACCCACACAAGTGAGGTACTATTTCTTTTTTTTTCATTGAATATGTTTCTTTTTCTTTGCAGTGAACACTGAATAAGTAACATACAATAAATTAATACAGTGTGTAGCAGCCCTCTCCCCATTCCCCCCAGGGCTGAGAATATACAACAAGTACCAGAACTTTAAACATCTATAGTAATATTTCATGTTAGAACACAGGTCTCATGCTCCAAAATATCCAAATACCATAACAAACTATTGCAAGCAATTAAGCAAAAAATTAATCAATATGGCTAATAACATAAGATAAAGTGACCAGTGCAACAATACATCATTATAAAAAATGCACCACAAAAGAATAGATATTAATCAATGTAGCTACAAGCATGATATAAAGTGGCCAGTGCGACAGTATATTTCTTTACAAAAAGAACAAGCACCCCAGCAGGATAAATAGCACACATTTAGGTGAAAAAAGTTTCCTGAATTGGATAAAATGTGATCCTTAAGTGCTATCCTTGCTTACTTCTGAGTTTGACAAGATAAGCCAACGAGAAAGAGGCTCTCAAATGACTAACCCTTTTTTTTCAGCTCAGTGACCCTTTTTGCAATAAATTGCCTTTTCAAGAGAAAAAATAGAATAAAACCGAGGCCACCACTGCGTAAACAATGGGGTATTAGGGTCCAACCAGGCAGTCACAATGCACAGCCTGTAGGTAGCCATGGCAATGAACATTAGGGTCCCGCTCTTTCTGTCTATCAAGTCCTGCATACCGAGTAAAATGGTGGAGGGTGTTAAAAGTATATTTTGGAGAAGCACCTGACCTAGAAAGGTTTGGATTTTATTTAGTACTGGCGCCAGTGAGGTACCATTTCTATTGGGAGACCTGGGGGAAAACTAGGTGGCAGGAAATTTGTGTCAGCCCAACTTTTCCACACACAAATTGGAGAAAAAATTGATTTTTCAGAGAAACTTGAGTTTTGCAGGGGATTCTGGTCAGGGGAATGTTGGGGGATCCATGCACGACATACCTCATTGGATTCCCCAGGGTGTCTAGTTTTCAGAAATGTGTGGGTTTGGTAGGTTTACCTAGATGGCTGCCAAGCCTGGGAACAAAAACTCATGGCACCCCTCTTGCAAAAGCAGATAGTTTTGTGATAGGTAATTTTGAAGTCTCCACAGTATGATTTGGGCCATTTCCTATTGCAGCCACTATGCCTATCCACAGGAGTGAGGTACCATTTTAATAGGGGGACCTGGGGGAATGCTGGGTGGGAAGAAATTAGTGTCAGTCCAGTGATCCTACAACTTTTCAAAACAGAAATGTGAGAAAAATTTGATTTTTTGAGCAAAATTTGAGGTTTGCAGGGAATTCTGTGTAGGGAAATGTTGAGGGATCCATGCAAGCCATACCTCATTGGACGACCCAGGGTGTTTAGTTTTTATAAATGTGTGGGTTTGGTAGGTTTCCCAAGATGGGTGCTGAGCCTGGGGCCAAAAACTCAGGTGACCCTCCCTTGCAAAACCAGGTCCTTTCAAAATAGGTAATGTTGATGTCTCCACAATGCATTTTGGGCACTTCCCTGCTGCTGGTACTTCGCCCACCCACATAAGTGAGGTACCATTTCTATCGGGAGACTTGGGGAATTGCTGGGTAGTAGGAAATTTGTTGTTTTTATCTGAAGCGTGAAAATGTTGGCACAGTAATGCAAGGGAAATGTGACAGTCACATTTTGAGGTTTGCAGGACATTGCAGGTAAGATAAGTTGTTGGAATCCACAAGAAAGACATCACTATGTACTCCCATGGCTGTTTAGTTTATGACAATATCTACAGTTGGTAGGTTTTTCTTAGATTGGATGTACACCTTGGCAGAGAGACAAAGACAAATATTACTGCACAACCATCTATTCCTCAAGCACACATACATACTGGTTGGATTTGGCAGAAGGGTGAGTGATGGATCATTATATACAATTGTATTAACAAGAGATTTTACAAAAATTAAGTGCACTGTTAATAATTGAAAGGATGGGAAACTGAACCATTGACTCACAGCTCATGAGCTGTAAAGCCATGACAAGGCACCAACCTCTTTACAGGCCATTCTTACACCTTTCATACATGTGACACATACAAAACCATTCACACCGCCAGCCCATCATATTACAACACTCACATCAGCAGACAGCTCCATTCAAGGGCCCATCACTTTCACATGCCCACATGCCTCACACAGCAACCACACCAGCTGACGGATTGCGTGGACTGGCATTTGGCTACCAGTGTGTGTAGGGACCAGTAGCAAGTCACTACACTGCCAGCCAAGCGCCAGTCCATCCACACCACCAGCCAATCGCCAGTTCCCACACACTGCCAGCCAAGCGCCAGTCCATTCACACTACCAGCCGAGTGCCAGTCCACACACACCACCAGCGAAGTGCCAGTACACGCACACCGCCAGCCAAGCACCAGTCCACGCACACCGCCAGCCAAGCGCCAGCCTACACACACCGCCATCACATTTTGGTTTTCTTTATGCAAAAAAGTAAAACAGAAACAAATTGTAAATAGATACAAATCTACTAACACAAAATCTAAAACTAAGTACATTGCACAAATGACAACCTTGAAATTGAACAAAAAATATAAATCAATACAGACCAGGCAGTTCACTTTATCTCTCATGGATGCTCCCAAACATATGTGCGTGGTACATTCTAAAACAAGCAGGCACACACACGCAGGGTTAGAAGGACACTCGGGGCAGTACATACGAGTCTCCTTTCCCGTACCTCTTCACCAACAGACTCCACATTTCCAACTGCAGACGTTTTTTGAGGGCATGGGAGGAATGTGACCAGGAAAGTGGTGATCTTTTAATCTAGCCACATCTTCCACCACTCCAACTCAAGGAACACTTGCCTGTTCCACTACTACAAGACTGCCTATTACAGACTCCTGAAACTTAGCATAAGTCAACTTTGACTCAGGACAACAATCCTTAAATACAGCAAAAGCATTAATGGTTGCCAAGTGGAAAAGATGGATAGCCAACTTCCTATACCAAATGTAAGCCTTACGAAGAGCAGTGTAAGGTTCCAACCTCTGATCTACTCTATCAACACCACTCATGTGCATATTAATGTCTAAAATGCATATTTTTGCTCACTTTAGCAACCTAGTCCCAAACAGTCACAGGTGAAGTGCTTTCATCATGGATGGTAGTAATTTTGTAGACATCTTCCTGTCTGAAAACCTCACAGCTAGAAGTTCCTCTCTATGCAACGCACTGCACTGTACCCACACAAGCTTTTGACAAACAAGTTCATTTGGGAAACCTTTACGGTTAGAGCAGATTGTGCCACAATCAATAGTGTCCAGTTTGGCTAATTCCCTGAATAACTGCACACCAGTGTAGAAGTTATCTACATATAAATGGTGACCTTTGTCAAAAAGTCCTCTTCCAAGTTTCCACACAATTTTCTCAGTCACTCCAAAAGTGGACAGAAAACCAGGCCGGTGTACACCCTAAAATTAGAGACATATCCAGTCCTACTGTCACACAGCATATACATCTTAATTCCATAGCATGCACTCTTTCTTGGAATTTATTGCTTAAAAACGAAGCGGCCCTTGAACAAGACCAAAGACTCATCCACTGCTATATCTTTCCCTGGAAAAAAGATCGCAGAATATTAATATACAAAGTGATCAGCGTCAGGCCAAATCTTAAAAAGATGGTCATAATCAGATTGATCTTGTGGCAACGCTAAACCATTATCGACAAAATGCAGCATCTGAAGCAGAAGCAAAATACCTATCACGACTCATGACTGCCAGAAATATAGCCGTTGCCATCAAGGGACTAGTCGACCAATATGAAGACATTGATGACTTCCTTAGCAAGCCCATCAAAACAGTTAAACCCAAGAACTTCTTCAACTCATCCAGATTTGTGGGAGTCCACAGGGTAGCTCTAGAATGGGGCCTAATGCTGGCACTGTTGTCTCTCAAATACCGTTCAGCATACAAATTAGTCTGCTCAACAATCTCTGCCAAAAATATATCATCCATAAAACAACTGAAAAAAACTGATCAGCAAAACATTTTCATTATCAACTCTACACTGTGGAACACCAGAAAAGTCTGGCAATGCAGGCTGCACCATGCCTGGGGCAACCTAGAGATCAGCACTCCCATTGGGAAGCCTTGCAGCCCCAGGTTGCTGCTCAGATGCCTCTTGCTGCGCTATCGGTACATCAATGTCCTCCTCTGAAACATGCAAACACAACAGGTGATGGACCGAATGTGGATCAATGTCACACATTCACCCCAGTCCAAAGATCTGGGCCCAAATCCATCGTTTTTTTGCACTCCACACCACCCTGGGTTAGACAATGGCGATATGCAAATCAGCTCTGACCCTGTGCCCCATGGGAACAGTCCAGTCCGAACTACAAAAGCCATGTCCTTCCTATAACGGAATCAAGCATCCGAGGACCGGACCGGTTTCGAGGTAACACCTCTCATCAGCCCGGCTAGAGTGACTCCAGTGGTGTGGAGTGCCTGGGACCCACATCTGGGCATCCCCAGCGCACTTAGGGCGGAATATGCAAACACAACAGGTGATGGACCGTTGGAACAGTCCAGTCCTCGGATGCTTGATTCCGTTCTGGGAAGGACATGGCTTTTGTAGTTCGGACTGGACTGTTCCCATGGGGCACAGGGTCAGAGCTGATTTGCATATCGCCATTGTCTAACCCAGGGTGGTGTGGAGTGCAAAAAAACGATGGATTTGGGCCCAGATCTTTGGACTGGGTTGAGTGTGTGACATTGATCCACATTCGGTCCATCACCTGTTGTGTTTGCATATTCTGCCCTAAGTGCGCTGGGGATGCCCAGACGTGGGTCCCAGGCACTCCACACCACTGGAGTCAAGCTATCCGGGCTGATGAGAGGTGTTACCTCGAAACCGGTCCGGTCCTCGGATGCTTGATTCCATTCTGGGAAGGACATGGCTTTTGTAGTTCGGACTGGACTGTTCCAATGGGGCACAGGGTCAGAGCTGATTTGCATATCGCCATTGTCTAACCCAGGGTGGTGTGGAGTGCAAAAAAACGATGGATTTGGGCCCAGATCTTTGGACTGGGTTGAGTGTGTGACATTGATCCACATTCGGTCCATCACCTGTTGTGTTTGCATATTCCGCCCTAAGTGCGCTGGGGATGCCCAGACGTGGGTCCCAGGCACTCCACACCACTGGAGTCAAGCTAGCCGGGCTGATGAGAGGTGTTACCTCGAAACCGGTCCGTTCCTCGGATGCTTGATTCTGTTCTGGGAAGGACATGGCTTTTGTAGTTTGGACTGGACTGTTCCCATGGGGCACAGGGTCAGAGCTGATTTGCATATCGCCATTGTCTAACCCAGGGTGGTGTGGAGTGCAAAAAAATGATGGATTTGGGCCCAGATCTTTGGACTGGGTTGAGTGTGTGACATTGATCCACATTCGGTCCATCACCTGTTGTGTTTGCATATTCCGCCCTAAGTGCGCTGGGGATGCCCAGACGTGGGTCCCAGGCACTCCACACCACTGGAGTCAAGCTAGCCGGGCTGATGAGAGGTGTTACCTCGAAACCGGTCCGGTCCTCGGATGCTTGATTCCGTTCTGGGAAGGACATGGCTTTTGTAGTTCGGACTGGACTGTTCCCATGGGGCACAGGGTCAGAGCTGATTTGCATATCGCCATTGTCTAACCCAGGGTGGTGTGGAGTGCAAAAAAATGATGGATTTGGGCCCAGATCTTTGGACTGGGTTGAGTGTGTGACATTGATCCATATTCGGTCCATCACCTGTTGTGTTTGCATATTCCGCCCTAAGTGCGCTGGGGATGCCCAGACGTGGGTCCCAGGCACTCCACACCACTGGAGTCAAGCTAGCCGGGCTGATGAGAGGTGTTACCTCGAAACCGGTCCGGTCCTCGGATGCTTGATTCCGTTCTGGGAAGGACATGGCTTTTGTAGTTCGGACTGGACTGTTCCCATGGGGCACAGGGTCAGAGCTGATTTGCATATCGCCATTGTCTAACCCAGGGTGGTGTGGAGTGCAAAAAAATGATGGATTTGGGCCCAGATCTTTGGACTGGGTTGAGTGTGTGACATTGATCCACATTCGGTCCATCACCTGTTGTGTTTGCATCTCCTCTGAAACAGGCACTTCATCCGCACTAAGAGTAGCTTCATCCGCACTGAGCGAAGCTTCATCATCCGATGAATCCTCGTGGCCAGAAAACTCAGTGCCTGAATCTTCCACTCCCTCCTCTGCCTCAAATGCAAAGTCAGTCTCTGAACCATGGTCAGAGGAAGACTCAAAAAGCATATCAACAACCTGCTGACCAGTAATCCTCCAGCTAGCCATAATCCTAAATAAGAAAGGAGACTTCACAAACAAGTCAACAACAACAAACACTCTGCAAAATAAGTAAGTCAACACAGTGTGGCGTTATCGCAAAGATCGATATGCTCAAAAACTATACAATTCACTTGCAAGAGACAGCTACACTCACCAGCACCTACTCTGCAGAAACAAAGCAACAAACAACAATATCCCAAAAGGAAGAATAAACCAAACCAATTACTCACAAGACAACAAAATACACATCAAGCACAAATGCAAAAGGTTTTTCCACACTCAATAAAACAGAAGCTAAACGTTCAGCTAATATTACACCATTTACAAAAAGACATGCAGGGAAATGAAACTCATTTAGAGTAAATAGTACAAAAAACATTTTCTTACCAAACACATACAACTACATAAACTACAGAACCACCAGTGATGAAACTGCAACCTGGAACATCAGTCAAAAGCCTCGAACTAGAATAAAAATGCCAAATACAACAATACAATCGCAATTCACAAGAAATAAAACAATTAACATTATAACATGCTATGTCACTACTCAAATGGCCAATCTTCCACCAAGGGAGACAAAAAATAGCCAAAAGTAAATAATAACTGATGCCCCATCCCATTGGGCCAATTCTTACCCAAGGGGCCACCCTGAAACATAAATATATACACATCCCTGGTGCTAGTGGGTTTTGAACCTACTACCCTAGGCAGATGGGTCTTTAAATAGGGCTGACTCTCCCCCGGTGGGGGTGGCGGGAGCCAGAAACTGGCCACAAGTGTAAAAACAAAATTTGGGGGCAATCCATCCCTAAGGGATCAACTCCATACACTATAAAAACAAATCCCTGGCGACAAAAAAGCCCCAAAATGGTCTGATCTGTCCCTGGGGAGAAGGGGAGGGGGGGGGACATACACATAAAATATGCCCCTAGGAAGTGACCCTTGCCCAAGGGGTCACTTCCATTCACAAAAACCAAAACAGAAAGCACTGGATCCAGTGATTGTGGCTGTATTCTGCCCCCCTGAGGCCAGATTGGCCTAAAAAAGTGGCAAACTGCCCCCAGGGGGAGCTGAGAAAAAATGGGGGGTAGTCCTTGACTAAGCGATCGCCCCCATGCCCAATATAAACAAATCCCTGGCTCTAGTGGGGTTTTCTGCACCCCCTCCCTGAGGACCAAAAGGCCCAAAAATCAGGCTGATATGTCAGGGGGAAGAAAATACATAGAGAAATTTGACCCCCTTTGGAAGCAACCCTTGCCCAAGGGGTTCCTTCCATAAAAAAAAAAAAAACATTCACTGGATTCATTGATTGTGGCTGCTTTCGGCCTAAAAACTGGGCCAAACTGCCCCCAAGGGGAGCAGAAAACACAAGGACCCAAAAAATGAGATGCGAATCTTGCCCAAGGGATCGCCCCACGTCTAATCTAAATAAGTCCCTGGCTCTAGTGTGGTTTTCAGCACCCCCGGGGGCAGAAAGGCCAAAAAAAATGGCACGATCTGTCATGAGCACAGAAGGGGTTAAGGAATTCCTAATGCTAACCTGAGAGGAGTAGGCTTCACAGTAGTGAAAAATGAATTGGGGTGTGTGTCACTATCAGGAATTGCAAAACCTGAAAGTACATGTCCTACTCTTTACTCACACAGCACCCTGCCCTATGGGCTACCTAGGGCTACCTAGGGCCTGCCGTAGGGGTTACTTAAGTATAAGAAAACAGGACTTTAAGGTTTGGCAAGTAGTTGTAAATGTCAAGCCAAAGTAGCAGTGAACTGCACACACAGGGTCTGCAGTTGCAATCTTAGACAGGGTTAAAGAGCTACTGGTGTGGGCACAATCAATGTTGCATGCTGACTAGTTGCATTTAATTTACAGGCACTGGGTATATGGTATACCACTTTACAAGGGTCTCACAAGTAAATTAAATATGCCAAACAGGTGTAAACCAATTATACCTTGCTTAGAGAAGAGAGCACATGCACTTTAGCACTGGTTAGCAGTGGAAAAGTGCTCAGAGTCCTAAAGTCAACAAAAACTAGGTCAAAAAAGAGGAGGATGGCAAAAGGTTAGGGATGACCCTTCAGAGAGGGACATTTTCAGACACTAGCTCTCCTTTATTTGCAGTCTTTGACTTCTTTATCTATTTGCTCAGCTGTGCTGCAGTTAAGTAGGTAAGTATTTTTTTAAGTAATAAGGCATATAGGTAATATCTGTCACCAGTTTACAAAACTACAGCAGTCCATGGCTGTGAACCTATTTAAAAATATATAAATACATATAAATACATTTTCATACCTATTATCACTTTAATGAAATAGTAATAGGTAGGGACCTACTACTTACCTATATTTACGGCCCTAACACTGAACAAAACCAAAGTGCAGTAAAGTCAATATGGCTGCCTTTTTTTCATACTCAAAAAACAGAAATTACCCAATTATATACTGTCTTGTCATCGACGTGTGCCATGGTGTTCTGCAAAATTAGCACGGTATACCATGGTTCAAAGTATAACTAAGTCATACCTGTATTATTGGATTGTGGTATCCTTGTGTCACTCATGGTGTCTCATGGATAATGCTATACTTAATTCAGATTTAGAAAGCAATGCATGGCCCTGCGTTGATTGGTAAATCTGGAGAAATGCAAGTCATGCAATTCGCTGTTTTGCATTACTCTGCACACCATATTCTACATTGCTGCTACATTTCACATATATCTGTAAGCCACGCCACTGTAGCCACTCTACTCTATGCTTTTCTACTCTGCTCTACACCACTCCACTCTACGACTCCCCACTGTATGAAACTCCACTCTATGCAATTGCACTGTACGCAATACCAATGTATGCCACTTAAGTCTATGTCACTCCGCTGTACGCCACTTCACTGGACTCTACTCCAATATACGCTATTGGACTCTGTGCCATTCTACTATACTCCACTCTACTCTATTATACTGTATGCCACTCCAATCTACAACACTCTACTGTATGCTATTCCAGTGTATGCCACTCCACTTTACGCTGCTCCATTCTAGGCCACGCCAGTGTGTGGCACTCCAATCTATGCCACTTTATTCTACGCTATTTGAATAGACCCCACTCCAATGTACGTCACTCCACTGTATTGCTATTACACTCCACCCCACACCACTGTGCGCCACTTCAGTTTACACCATTCCATTATAGGCCACTCCACTGTACGCTACTCCACTACACAGTATTACACTCTGCGCCACTCCACTATTCAACACTCCACTCGATGACAGCCCCCTCTACGCTATTACAGTGTATGAAACTCCATTCTATGCCTCTTCAGTGTATGCCACTCCACTGTATGCCGCTCCTCTATTTGCTGCTCCAGTGTATGTTATTGCACTCTACACTTTTCCACTGTCTGTCACTCTACTGTATGATGTTGCACTGTATGCCACTCCACTTTATGCTACTCCACTCTATGCCACTCAAGTGTATGGCACTCCACTTTATGCCACTTCATTTTATGATATTCGATTGGACCCCACTTCAAATTACGCCACTCCACTGTATGCTATTAAATTCCAGCCCAGGCCACTGTACGCCACTCCAGTCTACACAAATCCAGTATATGCCACCCCACTGTACTCTACTCCACTATACACTATTACACTCTATGCCACTCCACTGTACACAACTACACTGTACGCCAGTCCACTCTAATCCATTACACTGTATGCAACTCCACTCTACACCTCTTCAGAGTATACCACTCCACCGGATGCCACTCTGCTATACTCCACTACAGTATATGCTATTCCACTCTACGGCATTCCACTGTATGCCCCTCCACTCTATGCTATTCTATTGTGTGTCACTCCACTTTATGCTACTCCACTCTACCCCACTTCAGCATATACTACTCCACTCTACCCCACTCCTGTCTAGGCTGTTCCATTGGAGGCATTTCATTGTATGCAATTACACTCTACCCCATTTCAGTGTCTGCCACTCCAGTCTACAGCATTTTACTGTACACCACTGCACGGTACCCTACTCCACTATATGCTATTCCAGTCTACGCCATTCTACTATACAACACTCCACTCTACACTATTCCACTGCATGCCACTCCACTATATGCTACTCTACTCTATGCCACTCCAGTGTACACCACTCCACTCTACGCCTCTCCATACTACACCAGTTCATTGGCTGCCACTCCACTCTATGTGACTCCACTATATGTTATTTCAATCTACCCTACTCCACTGTACCCTACTCCAGTCTACACCACTCCACTGTACACCACCTCACTCTATTCTACTCTACCCTCTTCCAATGTACGCTGCTCTACTCAATGCCATTCCACTGTATTCTTCTCTACACTGTTCCATTGTACGCCACTCCATTCTACGCTATTACACTGTACCGAGCTTCAATCTTTGTCCCTCTACTGTATAGTATTCCACTCTATATCACTCCACTGTACACCCACTGTATTTGATAGCAATCTTTCCCACCCCACAAAACAGCACTCTGGTCTAAACCATTTCACTGAATGCCATTCCACTCTATGCTACTACACTATATACCTTTACACTTTATGCCACTCCACTGTACACTGCTACACTATATGGTATTACACTCCACTCTTCGCTATTCTACTTTATGTCACTCCACTGAATAGTAGCCCCTCCAGTGTACTCTTCACCACTCTAAAGGACTCCACTCTAAAAATCTCTACACACTCTATGCCACTCTACTGAACCCTATTGCCCACTATCTCTGTAAACTTCACTGTCCAAATGTGCACTTGACTGTATACCCATACTCTCTATGGTACAACACTCTACTCTACTCTATGACTGTTTCAACACTGTGTCAAACAGCACTCCACTCTACTGTATGAGACACCTTCCAATTTAAAAGAGTTTCCTCAACTCTTCGCCATGCCACTTCAGTCTATGCCACCCCACTCTACACCAATCCACTGTAACATACTGCACTCTACGCCACTCTTCAGTACAACACTCAGCTCTCTGCTATTTCATACTATTCCACTCTACTCTTCTACACTCCATCATGAGCTATACCACTGTATGCTACTCCATTTAATGGTTATTCACTCTACACTACTACAGTACTCAGTGATGAGTTATTATTAGTTTTGACAGGTTAGCGAGCTGAAAAGAGTGTGAAATGAGATCCGCTTTTAATAATATTTGAAGGTGGTTTATAAATTGCAAATGCAACTATAACTTTAGAATGCTTAAAGTTTGTGTACTTTAAACTTGGTTTGTCTAGCAAAAAGAAGTTTAACTAACTATAGCTAAGCTTTAACCTTTGTTTTTTCATTGAATGTATATATATATATATATAAATATAAATTGCGCGGCTTCCAGAAACGCGCTACAAGGGCCCCGTTCTGTCAAGTGGCCCGGGCTCTTCTGGTTCCTGCTCCGGCAGTTTCTTCGTTTTCCAAGGTATTGGTACTGCCCGGTGCCCACCACTCCACACAGAGGAATCCAGGGCGGCTGCAGTGCGGTCCGTGACTGCACGGAGGATCATAAAGCACTGTCTTCTTGACCCCTGCCCGGCTGACTTTCGTTTTGGAGAGGCTGGAACATTTGGGGACTGGAGGAGGCATTTTTGTGAAGACAGCAACTGGGTATTGATTTTATTTCACCAACCATTTCCCTGCACATCGTCAATTCTATTTTGGACACTCCCTGCGCAGCACTACCTGAACTATGAATTTTGGGACTTGTGGTTCCTACGAATTACAAGCGGAGAGCAGTGACTACAGGAGGGGGTGTGACGACTCGCAGCCAATGAAACTGTGGCAGGCTGTTATTTAAATGGGCGAAGGAATCACCAGCAATGTGAATGGCATCTGAGAAGGCAGAAGGTCTGCCGAAATGCATTATGCCAGCAAATTCAATAAATGCTTCCACCTGATTCCCCGCTGTGGCCCCCTGCTTCTTTGCTTGTTGAAGAAGTTTCTGTGGATATATATATATATATATATATATATATATATATATATATATATATATATATATATACGATAACCACTCTCTACGTGCTATGAAACCACGCCAAAGAAAACGAGAGGGACGGACTCTTGGATCTCACAGCAGCCGCTGTAGTTTATTTATTTTTTCATTCTTTTGCGTGCATTGCTGTGCCCACCGCCAAACGCGTTTCGGCGATCCCAGTCGCCTTGCTCGCTGGTCAGTTTGTGCTCATTCCCCCTCAATAATTTAAACTTAGTTACACCAATCCCCGGCAGCCTACCATTTAATAAACATAGTAAACAGACTACTGCACGTATAAGCACTAGGAGTTGATGATGTAGAAAACAGACTCCCTTATTTACAAATCGACATAAAGGAAATCTACAAATTATGTTGTCATTATTGTAGAAACACATCTTGTAAAATATGTATATACATAAAAATATAAGTACATATATATTAATACTTTAAACAACATAACTAAATGCAATAATTTTTAAAAAAAAATGTTGACATTCAAAATATTCCGTTCTTCATTCAACTCCATCATATAAAAATACCATTGGCAATGACAATGAAATATTTTTAAAAAAGATTGCTCGCTGTTTTTAAGCTGTTAAAGGTAGGTTGCCCTATTTATGTGCAAAAAACAAATGATTGTGTCTCATAAAGTGCAAGTGCGATTCAAAATTCCCAGCCGGGAATTTTCAAAAAATACATTTCATAGTGTAGTTTAAAAACCACACTATTTCTTTGGGGAACAGGGGTACTTGGGCAGAAGAATATGGTTATCAGACATATTAATACCTGTACAAATACATAGATGTTCACAAGTAAACCTCCAACAAATCAATTTTTATCAACTGCACAATTCCTATAGCCACCAATAATTGAAATCATTTTAAATACTTCCTCCTGTATAGTCAAACAAGTGTATTTACTTCATAATCACCAAATAGAGAATGTCACCAGCCATCCTGGACTTATATCAGTGCTGGTAATAATCCCTTACATTTTCACCTAACTTTGAACCACACTGACTGAGCTGCATTTTAAGATCAATGCAAACAATTACACCTCAGCTGTAGTTAAAAGAATAAATATTATGAAGATTAAAATCAATCAATTTTCAAATTCATAAATCTACACCCTTCAACTCAATCAGATATGCCAATATTTCATTAATAGTGGTAGAGATCTTCGCAAATATTGAGACCATGTGGACTTTTCGTATCCAGCTCTACAATGTATTTGGTCTCCAACCGGCGCAGCTGTTTTTCACGATCATCACCCCTCTTATAAGCATGGGCGAATTTTGCGAATCTCGCGTTCGCGAATTTTGCGGATTTGCGAACTCGCAATCCGCAAAATCCACGAATTCTCGCGAATTTTTTTTTTGTGTTCGTGCGGGTTTCTGCCAGTTCGCGAGGGTTTTGTACAATTTCGCAAACGCGAACTTACCTGCCGGGTCGCAAGTTTTGCGAACTTGTTGTTTCTACGTGCCCAGCCTGTTTGGGACACTCTTCTTCATCACTGCCACTCTCTGTCACCACTGCCACTCTCTGACTACTCATGCCACCCTCTGGCCCACCCATGCCACCCTCTGTTTCATCACAGCACCCTCTGGTTGTCCAGTGTACATTATTGTGGCAAAGCAAAGCACACCTTCCCTGCCTCAAGTGACCTGAATTAATTTGGGGCTGATTAATGTGTCACAGAATATTTTTTTAGCTGGCACCTGCTTCCTTAGTGCTTCCTGATTAGTGATCTTTTGCACTTGCTAAGTGCTTTCATTGTTGCAAAATTAGTTACAACACCTGCCCTGCCCCAACTGACAATAATGAATTAGGGGCTGATTAATGTGTCACTGGATTTGAACTTCCAGCCTGGCTCCTGCTTGTCTGCCTTAGCTGTAATTCAGGACCTTTGTGTAACTATTCTGAGGGTCAGAGCAGGGTCACATAATAGTTGCAAGTAGGCAACTGAACTCTGGAGGGGCCCCTCAGGAAGCACTACAGGAAATGGCTACTAATGATGAGCTTGAACTTTTGAACCTGGTAAGTAGTTTCAGTGTTGCTAAGATCGTATTTCTGCAATTTAGCGCTTATTCGCGGGCGCGAAGTTGAACTGGGAAGCCGCGAACAGTGCGAGCAGGCCATAAAATCCGCTGCTCGCGGATTTGCGGATTTTGCGGGAAATTCGCGAATCTCGCGGATTGCTAATTTACCGAAAATCCGCAAAATCCGCGAGCGTAACGGATTTTCCGCCCATGCTTACCCTCTTACTCATGGGAACGCTGTCAATAACATAACAATGCAACACATTTAAGTTTTTACCATGATCAGTTTTATTCATGCCTGGCCACTGGGTATGTGGGGTCAGAATTGACCGTGGCCCGCAAATGTTGCAATATTCTCGCTTGTACTGGTAATTTTGTGCTGCCAAAGTATTTGAGCCCACAACTGCATTGAAGCACATATACGGCAAATTCAGTCTTGCACGTATAGTGTCCCCTGATTTTCATAGGGATATCTGAATATGCCGTTGTATATGACAAGGTGTTAGTGCCAAATTTACAGGCTCGGCAGGAGCTGCACTTAAAAAACCTGTTTCTAGGGGAGGGCCAGCTGCCCTTAGCATACATCTCTGAACTCGTCTTTACCAGATCTGACCTCATTGAGTAGGCTTTACGAAATGTAAAATTGGGTTTATGAGGATACACTGTGTTTAAAACATTATCAGTCATAACTATGGGCCATTCCTTATTTAAGATCTTTTTGATGACCTGAGATTGCCTACTATATGTAGAAATGACCCTGCATGTTTTCCCCATACTATCTCTCTGGCCAGGAGTGTTTTAGAGTTGTTCCACTCCTTGAACTTCAATTTGTTTCTTTTGAAGGAGGGTGCCTCTCTCAATTCGATTGGCTTTGGTTAAGGCAATATTTAGGTTTTTCTCCTTGTAACCTCTCTCCAACAGTCTTTTCTTAGTTCTTTCCTGAGCTTCTGTGCGTGCCGTTTCTGTACTGCATGCCCTATTCACCCTGAGAAACTCGCCATAAGGTAGACGGGCTATAGTTTGATGGGGGTGAAAGCTACTCGCATGGAGCAGAGTATTGCCTGCCGTAGGTTTCTGGTTTATAGATGCGACTGTCTGACTTGCACCAAACTGGAAAATAAAGCGTTTCACTGGCACCAAGCCTATTAAGTAACTATGGGCCGAAAATACGTTCCGCTAGCGGAATTTGCGGATTTTCCGTAATTTCACGATCCGCGAATCTCGCGAAATTGCGGAAAAATCTGCAAATCTGCGAGTGAGACAAATTTTTACCAGGAAACACTTACAGGGTTACAACAGGTGCCCAAGTTGAAGCTAATTTCTTTGTAACCATTTACAAAATGGTTACAAAGAAATTACCTTCAACTTGGGCACCTGCTGTAACGCTGTAAGTGCTTCCTGAGCAGAGTCCTTGTTTCCTACTTGCAGCTATTCTCTGACCCTGCTCTGACCCTCGAAGCAGGGTCAGAGAATAGTTCCAAGTATGGCGCGAGGCTGCTCTCACAAAAATTAAACTTCAACAGGAAGCATTTACAGATAAATAAAGCAGGTGCCCGAGTTGAAGCTCAAATTTAGTAACGTTTTAATCAGCCCAAAACATTAGTGAGCACGGTCGAGGCTGGGCAAGTGTGCATTAACCCCATCCCTGCCGTCGGAAATTAGCTGTAATACTCAAGGGAGGTCTTTGCATCCATGAGTTTCTCGAGCGTGAACCCCTTGTAGTTCCTGTGGCCAGGAGGCTGCTTTCTCCTCACCTGCTGCCTTGCTCGCTCTCTGACCCTTTACACAAGAGGCATGTGCACACTCATAGAAGCCCAGCACCACACACTAGCAGTACCAAACGTTTTTCCCGCCCTTTCCCAACTATGATGGACAGCTCACTCAAGGGACCTCGGCGCCTTTTGGTGCGGTGGCAAAGTTACAGGCACACATGGACAGTGGAGACAAATCTTCTGGCCCTTTACGCAGCTGCAGTGTAGGAAAAGCACTATACATTTACACAACGAGGTAGCACTTACTGATTAGCCAGTACTCCAGTTGAGTAGAGGTATTGCATAAAACGTTGGCATCTTCATGGATAACTATGCAGGGCAGGATTCATTCTGGCACAAGGCTCCTGTCACAATAATTAAACCTCAATAGGAAGCACTTACAGATATAGCTGGTGCCCGAGTTGAAGTTCAAATTCAGTAACGTTTTTAATCAGCCCAAAACATTAGTGAGCCCGGTCGAAGCTGGCAAGTGTGCTTTAACCCCATATCTGGTGTCGAAAACTAGCTGTAATACTCGAGGGAGGTCTTTGCATCCATGAGTTTCTCGAGCGCGATCCCCTTGTAGTTCCTGTGGCCAGGAGGCTGCTTTCTGCTCACCTGCTGCCCTGCTCGCTCTCTGATCCTTTACACAAGAGGCATGTGCAGTATCAATTTTCCCGCCCTTTCCCAACTATAATGGACAGCTCACTCAAGGGACCTCAGCGCCTTTTGGCGCGGTGGAAAAGTTACAGGCACACATGGCCACTGGGGCCAATTCATCTGGCCCTTTACGCAGCTGCATTGTAGGAAAAGAACTATACATTTACCCAACAAGGTAGCACTTAGTGATTAGCCAGTAGAAAGTACTCCAGTTAAGTATGGCGCAAATCGCAAAAAAATCAGCGATTTCGCTGGAAAATCCGCAAATTTGCAGATTTTTTTGCGATTTCGCCCGAATTCGCGGACCGCAGATCCGCAAAATTCGCCCATACTTACTATTAAGTTGTCTGTATTTCTCTGTGTGCTGCACGCTGGAGTTGTAATTGGAAATATATAGATTGTGACCAAGGTGTTTTGTAACACCGAAACGCGTTGATTAGACACCCTAGCAGCCCTTTTACAATGAAATTTATGTTAAAAATAAAAGTGTAAAACTCCACTTGTGCGGCCCGATTTTTCCTTTCGCGAGGAGAAGTGTTTGAATACAAAGCAGCGTGGTTTCAGCCACAGGCGTTCGCATCGACAAAGAGACCGGGGAAGAAGGAACCAAGAGTGCTGGAAGAAGGGCTCCTGAGCCCAAAACGTGTCTATGCTGCCAATTAAAAATTAAAATAAACAATCTTCACCTACCTGATCCTGTGGTCTGTCTTCCTGCCTCGCCGTTCCGAGGACCGGAGGTTGCTGTAGAGCATTACTGCATATATATATATATATATATATATATATATATATATATATATATATATATATATATATATATATGTATATATATATATATATATATATATATATATATATATATATATATATATATATATATATATATATATATATATATATACATATATATATATATATATATATACACACACAGACAAATGAAGCAGAGAACTCTAGGTAGTTCTCAAGTTTACACTCTAGATCTGCTCACCTCAAATGTCTGCTTTTTGATTTTATTTTTATTTCAAAAGATTTTATTAGAAGAAGTTTTTTACAAAACAGTACAGAGTAAGCCGATCGAAGGCAACACTGGTAAATGTAAACATACGTATCGGTAATAATACGTACGGGCTTGTTACGGCGCATGTGTGCTGGTTATACATAGGCTGCTTGAGTCCTTGTCTTTACAGACCGGGCAAATGCATTGCCCCCTACGGTCGGAAGAGATTGTGTGTAGAGGTAAGTAGGACAGAGATAAGAAGAAGTGAGAGAAAGGACGGACACAGGTGCGAGCAAAAAGGCCCCTCCTATCTACAGGAAAGATTGCATCCCTACCATCAGAAGAGATCACTATGCTCCATTAGACAAAAAAGTCTATATGTTTTTAGGGTCTGCATGGCATGAAGAGTCGGTAGCCCCTTTTCCTTCCACCAAACTCTGGAATTCTATGTCTATGACTCTTAGCTTCACTCCCACCTAATCAGCCTTCTGTAAACTTCTGATAACCTATCTGTTTGATATGTAGACCACCCATTCTGGGTTTGATCAACTCCTGGGGGCATATTATCAAGGGGGTTTATCTCCGCTTTTTTGGCTTTAAAAGCCAAGAAAGCGGAGATAAAATTATCTCCGTATTACCTAGCTGTCGCTAACACCAGTTAGCGACAGCTAGTAGGAGATAGCGACCATCTTGGGCCCCGCTTTGCATTTCAGTGATATTTATCACTAATGACATGCAAAGTGGGCGTGCCAAGATGTTAGCAACTGGAAACAGTCGCTAACATCGCTATCTTCTATTACCAACTTTTGGAGATATTCGCGCTAAGCGCAAATATCTCCAAAAGCTAACACCTGTCCTGAGCAGTTCTTAGCCATGTTATCCAATGGGAGGTGGATAACATGGCTAGGGCATTAGCTCGGTAATGCATGAATATCGCTGACTTTTCAGCGATATTCATGCATTGCGGCCGTTTTTTATCGCATTTGCTATAAACCTTGGTAATATCAGGGTTTATTTGCGATAAAAATCGCCGCAGGTCAGCGGTAATTTTTTGTCTCTAACCAAGCAATAGCGATAATTATCGCTATTGCTTGGTAATATGCCCCCAGGTTTTACATTAAAGAAGTTAGCGCTGGGACACCCTTTGGATGCAGCCGGACGCTTCATAAATTCTACTGTATTGTATTGTAGCCAAGCCCAGCATATGTGGCTATGCATACAAGTTTGCATTGGGACTTTGCCTTTCTTAATAATAAATGGAGCTTGGACAATCATGACAGTTCCTGCCTGGGTGTATACCATAGATAGTACCAGGGGTGTGAGCTTCTTTTGGGGCTCTTGCTCACATGAATTGATATTTCTCTAGAATAAGGCAAACAGGAACAGAAACCTAAAACCTGTAATAGAGAGTTTCGAGTAGAAATGTATGCTGAAGAGTAAGGGTGTGATCGTTTCTATAACAGTACCAGCACCTCTGGCCTGTGGAGAACATTAATGTAGTCTGGACGTTAAGCCCATAATTACTCAAAACCAAAACAAACAAGATGACTCACTGGCCCTGCAAATTGCCACATCTTGTTGTGTGTAACTATGATGCCTCCCATCTTATTTCATTTTCAGAGTGAGCACTAGACTATTGTTGTGCAGAACACTTAGTTGCCACGTGTTTATGTAAGTTTGTAAACGTTTTAACCTATGTTTTTACAACCAATGAAGTATTGAAATATATTATAACAATTAGTTTTCCTGTTTAACTAAAATAATTAATATTTTTTTGTGATGTGTATGAGTGACGTGTGTGGTATGTATATATCCAACTGGGTTTGTGCTTTGTCTAGCTGTGGGTTTTGGGATTGGAGCAGCATGAAAGGTTTGCAAATATATATGCATAGTGTATGAAATGCAATAGATACATGATGCAAATACAGCATTTGCTGTTTTTATTGATGGTACTGTTAAAAAGATGTATATCCTCTTCCCAGAGCCCTTTGGTTTGATAGCCTCTCGCTACACAACTGCTTTATCTGTCTTCAGTACGTCATCAATAGTAAACTAACTTTGGTCTTATTACCCCTTTCCCAAAAACACACCGAATTCACCTGAAAGCAGGAATAAGATACTAAGGGCCTGGTTACGAATTTGGCGGACAGAGCTACTTTGTCACAAACGTGACGAATATCCTGTCTGCCAATTTAGAATTCCATTATATCCCATGTTGCTTGTAATACGGTGGAGGGCAAATCCATAACGTTTGTGACTGAGTATCCCATCTGATAAGCTCGTAATCAGGCCCTAAGTAAATGTGTCAACATCAAAAACACAAATATATATTCGTATAGAACATTAAACCAGGTACAGCTGCTGGGTTCAGAATATTACCAGTGATACCCCAATTCCTTTTGAGTGACACACAGCTGATGGATTCAAATGGAAGGGTCATTATATCCTTCCACTTATGCCAAACTCTAGGGGCCATATTCACAAAGAAAAATATAAATATTCCTGCCCAATACTATGACCCAGCTGACCATATTTTGACACTTTTTTCTAAATGACAAAACAGGTGTCATGGTATGCCTAAAAGCCACGGCAGCTGCAGTTTTCAACATGCAATTTGACATGTCATGTGGCTTTTTATTAGGTTGCCCAGTTCCCTTTTGCACAGCTGTATAACATGCAATCCTGCACGACCAGAAGGACAGCTGAATGTGCAAAAAAAATATTTTTCCTAACTTTTAAAGTCCTTCCCCTATATCCACACCAACTCTGATATTGGTCCGTTGCCCTTCTCTTCCTAGACATGGAGTTACTCCAGCTATTGACTGGAGTCAATCTCTGACAATTTCCAGGGTGGGAAAGGGTTGGATTTTAGTTTTTGAATATTCACAAACGTGCATGTGTGTGGGTTTTCCCAAATTTACAGTTACGCATGGCTTATTCTGCCCAAAGTTTTATTAGGTAAACAACGTTTACCACGAAACTTTTTGCCCGCAGGGAATCACAATGCGGTCGTTACAACGACCGCGTTGTGATTCCGCATACCATTACTTTACGTTTACATTAGGGGGGGTGTTGGATTTAAAATCCAACACCTTCCCTACTGTCCGCACAGACTGGAGTTGGAATAGTAAATTATAATATTCCAACATCCAGTGCCTCCCCTCCGTAAGTCATTGTTCCGACTTGCGGGGTAATGGTATGCGGAATCACAACGCATCGTTGTAACAATCTCGTTGTGATTCCCTGCGGGCAAAAAGACTGCGGGATAAGGAGGCACATTTGTTTTATTAACATGGATGTACCCACACTCGTGGCAGAGAAATCTGCAGAAATGTAACTATTTATACCAGTCAGCAATCCTTTTGTGAATTCCTGATAGGTGCAAATGAAGGCAAGTTCGGCCATAAACGTGTTTATGACTGATATTGTCGTTGTGAATTGTGCCCCAACTTTTCATCCTAGTGTTTCATTTCACAAGCGTGTGCATTTCAAGAGATGCAGTCATTGGCTGCTACTATTGATACACTTAACCTTATACCCATGATTCCAGCTATTTTTACACAGAAAGAATGTGAGTACAAAAACAATAAATGGCATAAGTGGAGCTGTAAGGACACTCTAAGGCCCTGATGATGAGTATGTTGGAGGGGTCGGTGCTATTCATTGCACATAAAATCTGACTCCCGTGGTTCAGATTTCATCAGGTATGATAAATAGCGCCTGTTATTGAGGCCCTGTATAAGGTCCACCTTTTCTCAATCATTTTAAGCCTAAGATTAAGAACCAGTTCGACAGCAGAGAGGTAGATATAATTGCTGCTAATGGACCCATGGTCTGGGAGCAGACACTGATCAACTAGAAAGTAATCAATCCTCGAGTATTGTTTGTATTTTTTACTATAGAAAGAGAGGGGCATATTACCAACAACTAGCGATAATTATCGCTATGTTGGTTTAGCAGCGATATATTTATCGCCGAGCTGCGGCGATTTTTATCACTTAGGAACCTTGCTATTATCAAGGTTTTTCTCCTAAGCGATAAAAATCGGCCGAAATGCATGAATTTCGGTGAAAAGTCCGCGATATTCATGCATTATCGAGCTAATGCTCTTAGCCATGTTATCCACCTACCATTGGATAACATGGCTAAGAACTGCTCAGGGGCAGGTGTTAGCTTTTGGAGATATTCGCGCTTAGCGCGGATATCTCCAAAAGTTGGTAATAGAAGATAGCGATGTTAGCGACTGTTTCCAGTCGCTAACATCTTGGCACGCCCACTTTGCATGTCATTAGTGATAAATATCACTGACATGCAAAGCGGGGCCCAAGATGGTCGCTATATCCTACTAGCTGTCGCTAACAGGTGTTAGCGACAGCTAGGTAATAGGGAGATCATTTTATCTCCGCTTTCTTGGCTTTTAAAGTCAAAAAAGCTGAGATAAACCCTTTGATAATATGCCCCAGAATTCTCTAGCATTACCATGTTTTGATCTCCAGATGTCAAGCAGATTGAACTCCCTAATAACGTTCTTAGCGTAGAAAGTGTTCTAGTTGGAGCACAACATTTTACTTTAGAAGACCGATCAAGTTGCTTATCGAACACTACTAGAACTAGAGTATGACTGGAGCAGACGTATGTAATAGGCTGGTCTCAAGATTTAAAAGGGGACCAGAACGATCCTCCTTAGGCCCATATGTGATTAATGACCCACATATAGACAGAGTTGCCACCAGCCATCTTCCATTCTGATCTGTGTCCCATTTCTCCACCATAATCCCCATATTTGCTCTACCAACTATTGCTACCCTTCTTGTGCAACCTCTTTGTTTGGAACATAACACCTCCTGCACCCAACTCAATTTACTAAAAACGTGTTTACAATCTGGAGCTTCTAAATGTGTTTCCTGCAACAAACAAATGTGGGCCTCACTGTTTTTTAGGAACTCACACACCCGAAATAGCTTCCTACTCCCCCCTAGACCTTCACATTCCAGGAGAGGAATTTAATCTTAGATGACCTACTCATGGCCTACCCGTAAAAGTAACTGCCCATACAGAGCTGGCAAAACCTTCTTTTGCTTGTATTAGGACAACTTTTCCATTTTCACCGCCCGTCTGCACCCCCCACCCAAACTCCCCACACCAGAGGAACCCACCTTTGATACTTGACGTTGAAACCGCCTATTAGGAACCCTCACTGGGGCAGCCCAGCAAAAAAAAAATGAGAAAAAATAAAAAAACTAATTCTATTTACATCCAATGTTACCCGTCAGCCTAATTGTGCGGGGTTATCCAAATAAAGCAAATAAAACTCTCTCTGTGACCTCTTCCCCTCACCTGTATATATATATATATATATATATATATATATTTATATATATATTTATATATATATATATATATATATACGGTAACGCTCTCAAAGCGCACCGAGCATACCAGCACTCTCCAAGAGAAGAACGGACACTTGAAATCCGGTAATGACTGCAGCAGTATTTTCTTTATTTTATAATTAGTGAATCAGGGGTGCCACGATCTGACTCGTTTCGGCGATCCCAGTCGCCTTGAAAACTTATCATGGTTATTGACATTACATTTGGTATATCAGCAGCATTTGATGAACTACTGCGAAATGACTATCCATCCCACAATGCATGGCAACGTACTTTACTCACCTGCAGAGAATGAACTTCTAGTGGGGTTATTTATGGAGAGTCCCTGGATATAAACTTGCTTTCAAATGCTTCAGGCCCGTGAACAAGGATGTAAGATTTGAAACGCGTTGGGCACTAATATTAAAAGGAATCTAACACGCTGGTTTTTGGTGCGCTGCAAATCATTTTTTCTGTTGCGTGTGAGCTCCGTCTTTTGGACAATTGTGGCAAGGTAAAATATGCACTGCAGTCCAGCCGTGGGGGCGCACCGCAGCTGAGAATTGTTAAGAGGCGGTTCTGAGGCTCTATAAACCTGGAGCCTGACAGAGCACCGGATTGCTATACTTGGCGCATCTTAACCTCGTGCCTTTCCAAACTTATCATGGTTAATGACATTACATTTGGTAAATCAGCATTTGATGAACTACTGCGAAATGACTATCCATCCCACAATGCATGGCAACGTACTTTACTCACCTGCAGAGAATGAACTTCTAGTGGGGTTATTTATGGAGAGTCCCTGGATATAAACTTGCTTTCAAATGCTTCAGGCCCGTGAACAAGGATGTAAGATTTGAAACGCGTTGGGCACTAATATTAAAAGGAATCTGACACGCTGGTTTTTGGTGCGCTGCAAATAATTTTTTCTGGTGCGAGTGAGCTCCGTCTTTTGGACAATTGTGGCAAGGTAATATATATATATTCTTATATATATATTTTTTTTGTTGTTGCCTTTTTTATTCTTTTTTCTCCTTCCTCTCTTTTCTTCTTTCCACTTTAATTTTAATATCTAGCAGGAATTTTCATCCAGACCCTAACTTTTCACACCCTAGACTCCTACATACAGCTAAAAAATAAAATAGCCTGAGTTCCTTTGTAGAGAAATCCTCCTTCCTGGATCCCCAACAAGCTGGATTCAGACCCCTCCATTCCACTGAGGCGGTCATAGTAGCAGTCATGGACGCCCTCAGGAAAGGAGCTGACAAAAACATCTCTCAGGCCCTTGTCCTCTTAGACCTTTCGGCGGCATTCGACACGGTCGATCATGCCATCCTGATCGACCGTGTCCACAATGCCGGTATCCAGGGGGATGCCCTCGACTGGCTAAGATCATTTCTCGACCAGCGTTCACAATCTGTTCACCTGTCCACGTTTTCTGCACCCTACACACCCCTCATCTGTGGTGTCCCACAGGGCTCTGCACTATCCCCCCTTCTTTTTAATTTGTACCTGCAACCCCTCCTAGCTTCCCTCCGCAATTCCCCGGTCACAATCTTCAACTACGCGGATGATCTTCAGTTAATTTTTCCCATTGATTCCCTCCCTTCCTCCCGTCTCAGTTTTCAGTCCATCATGTTGACCATCGCAGAGTGGATGTATCACAGTCAATTAAAACTGAACCCCACAAAAACTGAGCTCGTACTTGTGGGGGCCCCACTCATCCATGGAATTCCACCTTCTGGCCAACCTCCCTGGGGACGGCACCCACTCCAGTGAGCACAGTGAAGAGTCTGGGGGTGATCATTTCTGAAGACCTCTCTATGAGACCACAAATCAACTCCGTCACCTCATCTTGTTTTTTTCATCCCAGGCGGATCCGTAAGATCAGCAGGTTTCTCACTAGGGATGCCCTGATCCAAGTCATCATCGCTCTCATCACCTCCAGGCTCGACTACGCCAACATGTTGTATGTGGGGATCCCTGCATGCCACCTCCATCGGCTGCAGCTGGTGCAGAATCAGGCTGCCCGCCTGATTTTCCGCCAGCCTAAACATCAGCATGTCACTCCCCTTCTCCATAGTCTTCATTGGCTCCCTGTCTCCAAGCGTTGCACATTCAAGCTGGCATGCTCAGCGTTCAAAGCCCTCTCTGATGCAGCCCCGGCTTTCATCTCATCTGTCTTGTCTCGCCACATCCCCCTCAGAGCTCTCCGCTCAGCATCTCTCAACCTCCTCGTGGTTCCCAAATTCAAACGCAAAAAGCACGGTGGCTCGAGTTTTTCTGTTCTGGCCCCATCCACTTGGAACTCCCTGCCACTCACGCTTCGCTTATGCCCCAGTTACGATTGCTTTCGCAGACTACTAAAAACCCTGCTATTTCAGTCTGCCTATGAATAACCCCCTCACCCTTGATCACTGTACTTGTCAAAGAGCGCCATGAAACCGTTGGTGAAAGTGCGCGGTATAAATAATTTTAACGTAACGTACAATCCCCAATACAAAACAAAACCCAAGACAACCACTAAGCTTCTGACTAACCTCTCATCTGAGACAACACGATATCTACATCTTCGGGTAGACTGAAGTTATGCATTTTGTTTTTCCACATTACTTTCAGTAATGCGGGAAACTTCATTTGGACCTGCGCCCCCAAACTTCTTAATTCGGGCATTCTGGAGCCTAACTCCCACTGCCTTTGCGCTATTCTCCTGCTATATCCAAGCAGATTTGATAGGGCCCAATGGTGAAGTGCCGATCCTGTGAGAGCCCTCCCCAAGATCAGCTATTTTACGCTGTAGGTCTGAAAGTTAACTAGGATTTTCCTGGGAGCTTTCCTATCGGGGTGCAACTTAAAGCGGTCCCTATGCACTCTCTGAATCTCAGATTCTAAGTTGATGTCTGGTTGGTCTTTCAGCACCCCCTCCCTCAACAGTTTACATTCATACATAACTCTTAATGTCCTCCTTCACAGCTCCTTCCGGTATTTTGGGAATCATGAGGTTATTCCTACGGGCTTGCATTTCTAACCTCTCCATATCCATCTGTAATGACGGATTCTGGGCCTTTAAGGTGTCTATATCTTTAGAGTTGCCCTGAACCGACTCTGATAGTGATTTGACCTCAAGTTCAAGTGTCCCAGTGCGTGTGCAAATGTCATCTAATTTTGATTCAAGGGCCTCACACTTAGGGGGTCATCAGGATGGCGGACGGAAGTGCCTCCGCATACCCTGAGTATGCGGAACAGGCCTATTTTCCGTGCGCCCGTCGCGGACACTCCGTCTGCCAAATCAGGATACAAAATACGTGGCAAAATCCGTCCGCGGCGGTAGAACAAGGTCCGCCGCACCACCACACCCAACTACGCGGCAGACGTAACCGTACCAGAGACTCCGCCGTACGGACTGACGACTAGGACCGTCCTCCAAATCAAGATGGCGGAAAACACACATAAAAGCGCTGCGGATAAACAACCTGCCTGAACACGGCGGATGCTCTACAGCGACCATACCCACCACGAGCCGCACGCCGACATGGACCCTGCACTACAGGCTTACCCGATACTCTACGCGATCCAGTACGTCCTCGTCTTGGCCCACCATCGACGACGACGCAGGTAGGCACCTAAGCATTCGCTGGCTGGAGAGGAGTACCGGCAAGGGCGGTGACGTCGGGAGGGGGGAGGGACATGTCCCAAAATGCACAAATGCCTGTGTACGGCAACGCCTCCAAGGGCCGTGACCCAGGTAGGGGAGAGTGACACGTAGCACAACCAGGGCTCAAGTCGGGGTACCACGCGGGTGGACGGCATCCCCCCACTAATTTAACAGGGAGCATGATAACTATAAACTGCAACTGAGTGGAAGCCACCTTTTGTGTCGTCACTTCCTGTCGTGATTTCAGCGTCACCCCACTTCTTGTTGCAGGACTTGGGTCCTGAGCAGAACCCACCGCCCCCAAGAAAATAGCAATCCACACCAGCATCACACACGCAAGAATGACTCTGACAAAGCACGACACATGAATCGGAATTTTTATTTACGCAGATTCGGAGCAAAGTCACAGTCAAGGATGGAGCATGGCCATAGTGGACACCAGAGCAGGTACATCAGAGGCAGTACATCAGTATGAGAACAGCAACAGGGCAGCAACAGGGCAGTGTGGGCACCAGAGCAGGTACATCAGAGGCAGTACATCAGTATCAGAACAGCAACAGGGCAGCAACAGGGCAGTGTGGGCACCAGAGCAGGTACATCAGATGCAGTACATGAGAGGGCAAAATGCAGTATCAGAACAGCAACAGGGCAGTGTGGGCACCAGAGCAGGTACATCAGAGCCAGTACATGAGAGGGGCCAAGTGCTCCAACAGTCCATAGCACTGAAAACGTCCATCAGAGGCAGCACATGAGAGGGGCCAAGTGCTCCAACAGTCCATAGCACTGAAAACGTCCATCAGAGGCAGCACATGAGAGGGGCCAAGTGCTCCAACAGTCCATAGCACTGAAAACGTCCATCACAGGCAGCACATGAGAGGGGCCAAGTGCTCCAACAGTCCATAGCACTGAAAACGTCCATCACAGGCAGCACATGAGAGGGGCCAAGTGCTCCAACAGTCCATAGCACTGAAAACGTCCATCAGAGGCAGCACATGAGAGGGCACAATGCAGTATCAGAACAGCAACAGGGCAGTGTGGGCACCAGAGCAGGTACATCAGATGCAGTACATGAGAGGGCACAATGCAGTATCAGAACAGCAACAGGGCAGTGTGGGCACCAGAGCAGGTACATCAGATGCAGTACATCAGTATGAGAACAGCAACAGGGCAGCAACAGGCCAGTGTGGGCACCAGAGCAGGTACATCAGATGCAGTACATCAGTATGAGAACAGCAACAGGGCAGCAACAGGGCAGTGTGGGCACCAGAGCAGGTACATCAGAGGCAGTACATCAGTATCAGAACAGCAACAGGGCAGTGTGGGCACCAGAGCAGGTACATCAGAGGCAGTACATCAGTATCAGAACAGCAACAGGGCAGTGTGGGCACCAGAGCAGGTACATCAGAGGCAGTACATCAGTATGAGAACAGCAACAGGGCAGCAACAGGGCAGTGTGGGCACCAGAGCAGGTACATCAGAGGCAGTACATCAGTATCAGAACAGCAACAGGGCAGCAACAGGGCAGTGTGGGCACCAGAGCAGGTACATCAGAGGCAGCACATGAGAGGGCACAATGCAGTATCAGAACAGCAACAAAGCAGTGTGGACACCAGAGCAGGTACATCAGATGCAGTACATCAGTATGAGAACAGCAACAGGGCAGCAACAGGGCAGTGTGGGCACCAGAGCAGGTACATCAGATGCAGTACATGAGAGGGCAAAATGCAGTATCAGAACAGCAACAGGGCAGTGTGGGCACCAGAGCAGGTACATCAGAGCCAGTACATGAGAGGGGCCAAGTGCTCCAACAGTCCATAGCACTGAAAACGTCCATCAGAGGCAGCACATGAGAGGGGCCAAGTGCTCCAACAGTCCATAGCACTGAAAACGTCCATCAGAGGCAGCACATGAGAGGGCACAATGCAGTATCAGAACAGCAACAGGGCAGTGTGGACACCAGAGCAGGTACATCAGAGGCAGCACATGAGAGGGCACAATGCAGTATCAGAACAGCAACAGGGCAGTGTGGGCACCAGAGCAGGTACATCAGATGCAGTACATGAGAGGGCACAATGCAGTATCAGAACAGCAACAGGGCAGTGTGGGCACCAGAGCAGGTACATCAGATGCAGTACATCAGTATGAGAACAGCAACAGGGCAGCAACAGGGCAGTGTGGGCACCAGAGCAGGTACATCAGAGGCAGTACATCAGTATCAGAACAGCAACAGGGCAGCAACAGGGCAGTGTGGGCACCAGAGCAGGTACATCAGATGCAGTACATGAGAGGGCACAATGCAGTATCAGAACAGCAACAGGGCAGTGTGGGCACCAGAGCAGGTACATCAGAGCCAGTACATGAGAGGGGCCAAGTGCTCTAACAGTCCATAGCACTGAAAACGTCCATCAGAGGCAGCACATGAGAGGGGCCAAGTGCTCCAACAGTCCATAGCACTGAAAACGTCCATCAGAGGCAGCACATGAGAGGGGCCAAGTGCTCCAACAGTCCATAGCACTGAAAACGTCCATCACAGGCAGCACATGAGAGGGGCCAAGTGCTCCAACAGTCCATAGCACTGAAAACGTCCATCAGAGGCAGCACATGAGAGGGCACAATGCAGTATCAGAACAGCAACAGGGCAGTGTGGGCACCAGAGCAGGTACATCAGATGCAGTACATGAGAGGGCACAATGCAGTATCAGAACAGCAACAGGGCAGTGTGGGCACCAGAGCAGGTACATCAGATGCAGTACATCAGTATGAGAACAGCAACAGGGCAGCAACAGGGCAGTGTGGGCACCAGAGCAGGTACATCAGATGCAGTACATCAGTATGAGAACAGCAACAGGGCAGCAACAGGGCAGTGTGGGCACCAGAGCAGGTACATCAGAGGCAGTACATCAGTATCAGAACAGCAACAGGGCAGTGTGGGCACCAGAGCAGGTACATCAGAGGCAGTACATCAGTATGAGAACAGCAACAGGGCAGCAACAGGGCAGTGTGGGCACCAGAGCAGGTACATCAGATGCAGTACATCAGTATGAGAACAGCAACAGGGCAGCAACAGGGCAGTGTGGGCACCAGAGCAGGTACATCAGATGCAGTACATCAGTATGAGAACAGCAACAGGGCAGCAACAGGGCAGTGTGGGCACCAGAGCAGGTACATCAGATGCAGTACATCAGTATGAGAACAGCAACAGGGCAGCAACAGGGCAGTGTGGGCACCAGAGCAGGTACATCAGATGCAGTACATCAGTATGAGAACAGCAACAGGGCAGCAACAGGGCAGTGTGGGCACCAGAGCAGGTACATCAGAGGGCACAGTACAGCAACTTACAGCACACTATCAGGTGGATTGCGTGAAGTACCCGCATCGGACACACTGGCAGCACCAGAAACCGGAGTGTGACACACAGCCACAGATGTAGTGACTGACACGTGAGCCACAGACCCAGATACACTGCCAGCACCTGATACAGGAGTGTGACACACCGACACAGCCCGAGTTACTGACACATGGCCCACAGACCCAGATGCACTGCCAGCACCTGATACAGGAGTGTGACACACCGACACAGCCCGAGTTACTGACACATGGCCCATAGACCCAGATGCACTGCCAGCACCTGATACAGGAGTGTGACACACCGACACAGCCCGAGTTACTGACACATGGCCCATAGACCCAGATGCACTGCCAGCACCTGATACAGGAGTGTGACACACCGACACAGCCCGAGTTACTGACACATGGCCCATAGACCCAGATACACTCCCAGCACCTGATACAGGAGTGTGACACACCGACACAGCCCGAGTGACTGACACATGGCCCATGGACCCAGATACACTGGCAGCACCTGATACAGGATATGTCTCGACGGATACCCTGCCACTAACAGACACATGCGAGTCAACTGCACCAGCGCCACTGTGACCACTGAAATGATGAGCCACAGGGCTGTATGGTCCAGGAGGCAGGGTGGCCCTGGGAGCGGGGGATAGTTGCAATTGGCCGATATCGGATTGGGCATGTGTCAATGCTGTGTGTCTACGCTTCTTTTGGACATGTGCCTGCACCCTGGACAGGACAGGACTCACAAGTCGACCGGACTGAGAAGCAATTTCACCCACCATGGGAGGTGCATGTGCTGGGGGGGGAATGGTCTCTGGGGACGTGCTGGAGCCTGCTTGTCGTTTGCTGTGTGGCTGCCTTGTGGCCTCTGCAACATGTGTCATGGGGGATGCCACGACAGGGTCCACCTGCATCCGTCCCTGACGGGCCATGATGGGAGTGGATGTAAGGGGTGACTCCACTGCTGAGTCTTCTGTATTCCGTTTGCCAGAAAACAGCTGTCTCAGAGCAACTATGGGTGATGTATGCCTGTCCCTGACAGCGCCACTGTGCATGGGCGAGTCCTTGGGCCTTGGATGTTCCATTTCCGTAGGAGTACTGTACTCTGCGGACTTGCCCTGTTCCCTGGATGGTGCCCTCTTCCAGGCAGCAGACTTGTCGTCTGTGGTGTACATATCAGCTGGACCCCCCTTCTGCCCGTGTGTGTCCCTGCCCCTGGGACTGTCCGTGCTCCTCTTAGGTGCGTTTGTCTTGTGACTATTCTTGTCCCTGCCCTTGGGAGTGCCTACATCCTTCCTGCTGTCCCTGCCCTTGGGAGTGGCACCTTCCTTCCTAGTGTCCCTGCCCTTGGGAGTGGCTCCTTCCTTCGTAGTCTCCCTGCCCTTGGGAGTGGCAGCTTCCTTCGTAGTCTCCCTGCCCTTGGGAGTGCCTACATCCTTCCTGCTGTCCCTGCCCTTGGGAGTGGCACCTTCCTTCCTAGTGTCCCTGCCCTTGGGAGTGGCTCCTTCCTTCGTAGTCTCCCTGCCCTTGGGAGTGGCAGCTTCCTTCGTAGTCTCCCTGCCCTTGGGAGTGCCTACATCCTTCCTGCTGTCCCTGCCCTTGGGAGTGGCACCTTCCTTCCTAGTGTCCCTGCCCTTGGGAGTGGCACCTTCCTTCCTAGTGTCCCTGCCCTTGGGAGTGGCACCTTCCTTCCTAGTGTCCCTGCCCTTGGGAGTGGCAGCTTCCTTCCTGCTGTCCCTGCCCTTGGGAGTGGCACCTCCCTTCCTAGTGTCCCTGGCACTGAGAGTATGCGAGCCCTCAAGAGATGTATTAGTCTTCTCACTGTCCTCGTACAGGGTAGTGTCAATGGAAGCGGGAGTGAGTCTTGGCCTGGTAGTACCTTGTGTGTGGGATGGCTGTGCAGCATGTGTAGCCATTACACCAAACCCCTCTTTTGCCTCACGTGTGTGTACTCCACTATATCTGACGTTGTCCTTGTGAACAGAGTTACCTGACCTAGGGGATGGGGTCTGAGGCCTACGTGCCTTGACGTGCTAGCTGACGCTGCTTCTAGTGCAATAACCTGTATTAGAGTCCAGATCAGAAAATTCACTCCCCCCTGACACATCCAGAGTTGTAGATGGTGGAACAGAAGTACCACCCAGTCCATGCGACTGTGCAATGGCAGACGACACACTGTTAGACAATGACTGCAGTGTCCTGTGTACACCAGCCAGATCACCATGCATACCTTCCATGAATGCCACCACCTGCCCCAACTTCCTATTGTGGTCTTGGAATGCATTAATCATATTGGTCTGGCCCACACACAGCTGTCGCAGCAGATCAACAGCCTCTGCACAGAGAGAATTTTGGGTCACCGAGGCTGGGGCAGCGGTGCCGACACCGAACGCCACTCTTCTCCCCCTACTCCTGCGGCCACGAACAGTACATGGTGCAGTTGCCGGCAGGGTGGGCCCTGTGTGCTGTGTCCCGACCGAAGGTGCTGGTTGCCCACTCCCAGTCTGTGACAACAGTGCTGACTCACCAACACTGTCGGAAGATGATGACGATGTTGTCTCCACATGCGAGTCCTCCGGGACGGTTCTGTCCCCCTCTCCGCCGCTGCCCCCTTCGGTGTCAGTCTGCGTGTGCGCCACGTCTGATCCGGATGCATTGCCTTCTGTAATCTCCGCCGTCTGTGGCTGAGTGCCCTCTGCCAAAGCTGAAAAGCACAGGAAATGGGTGTAAGTAATGGGCACACACACGTACAGTACTGCTGCGGAATCCATTAAGCCACTGATGACACTGTCCATCGATCCCCCAACCTGCACACAGCCCACCCCAAGCAGTCATCCTCACAGGAATTCTGTGGCGTTGGCCGTAATACATGTACAGCATGCACACTGGGCATGAGGAACTACATCAGCACACAAGTGTTGCCAAGGGGTGACGGAGCACTACAGCATGTGCATGACAACTGAACAGCTTAGCAGGTGGCGTCTCAACATTCCGCATGTGCAAGTGAAAAGTTAACTGTGGCAATGTCACCAACATGCCATTGGTAATAGACTCACGATAGACGGAAGACCCTGATGTGTGTGGGCAACCATACATGCATTGCACTCACAAGCAACATACACTGACAGTACGCTTACCGCCACGTTGCTGTTCATCCACACGCAACCGCTCGGACAGGTCAGGATGCGTCACAGCTATGATACGGTGCATGAGAGGGGTCATTGAGCGTCGGGCCAGACGTGCCGTCCGTGGAATCAGCCCTAGTGTCACTTCCGCTACATTCTTGCTCAGTCTGGAAATGTCGTCCCAGCGTTTGTGGCAGTGTGTATGTCGTCTATTGGACACCCCCGCTGCTCGTACTTCACGTGCAATGCTCCTCCACACGTCCTTGCGAAGGTGCAGCTTTACCTACCATGATGGGAGACAAAAGGGTGGAAGTCAGGGGACAGTTGGCCAGTCACACAGATAGGAGCAACACATTACTCTCAGCAGCCATGCACATATCGATACTTTAGTTGTTCTCACATCACACCGCCAACTTTCCCAGAGACCAGGTGCCATATCACACCTCATGCACCACAACTCATCCCCCACGACACTTACCGCCTGTCCGGGTGCGCCGTACAGGCGTCCGTAGTTGCGTAGCACAGCCTCCACCAGGACATCCAGCTCCGCGGCGGTGAAGGGACGAGACCGGACCTCTTTGACTCCCGACATGGCAAGGTCACGGAGTATGGCACTAGAGCGGCAGTCGGTGGTCAGCTCCGCAGCAGCAGGTGGAGGTGATGGTCACAGGCAGCAGTCGGTGGTCAGCTCCGCAGCAGCAGGTGGAGGTGATGGTCACAGGCAGCAGTCGGTGGTCAGCTCCGCAGCAGCAGGTGGAGGTGATGGTCACAGGCAGCAGTCGGTGGTCAGCTCCGCAGCAGCAGGTGGAGGTGATGGTCACAGGCAGCAGTCGGTGGTCATCGTAGAAAGTTTGCTCTTGCACATCACACATATATAGGGCCCAGTGGCCATGTCAGTGGCATACGGCGCCAGCCATTGGTCCGCCGTGAGAGCGTGCTTGGAATAGGGCCAATGATTGGCCCTGGTGTTGCGGTGAACACCATACGGTACTTGCAATTGGCCATCCGTGGCCCATGTCCACACCTCCCATTGGCTGCACTTGCACAGACCGTCACGCTCACACACCGGCAACTGCACGTGCTAGAGACCGGGACGGATGCATCATTTGCAACAAAGTTGTAAGAGCGGCGCCACCATGGCGGGGCACGTATTCGGCGGGGGAGGTGGAGGCCAATACAGCCATAAGCTGATGTCCATGCACATGCCAGTTCATGACCCCCTTACAGTGACATTGCATCAGGCAGCCTACACCGGCCGGCCCAGCTCTACCCACTACCGCCGTGCCAGGCCCAGCCCATGACCGCCGTTGCGGCCGTGCAAACTACCGCCGCTTCAGGCCCCCTCCACTACCGCCGTGCCAGACCTAGCCCATGACCGCCGTTGTGGCCGTGCCAACTTCAGCCGCTTCAGGCCCCCTCCACTACCGCCGTGCCCTGGCAGCCCTGGCACGGCGGTCATGGGCTAGGTCTGGCACGGCGGTAGTGGAGGGGGCCAGAAGCGGCGGTAGTTGGCACGGCCGCAACGGCGGTCATGGGCTAGGTCTGGCACGGCGGTAGTGGAGGGGGCCAGAAGCGGCGGTAGTTGGCACGGCCGCAACGGCGGTCATGGGCTAGGTCTGGCACGGCGGTAGTGGAGGGGGCCTGAAGCGGCGGTAGTTGGCACGGCCGCAACGGCGGTCATGGGCTAGGTCTGGCACGGCGGTAGTGGAGGGGGCCAGAAGCGGCGGTAGTTGGCACGGCCGCAACGGCGGTCATGGGCTAGGTCTGGCACGGCGGTAGTGGAGGGGGCCTGAAGCGGCGGTAGTTGGCACGGCCGCAACGGCGGTCATGGGCTAGGTCTGGCACGGCGGTAGTGGAGGGGGCCTGAAGCGGCGGTAGTTGGCACGGCCGCAACGGCGGTCATGGGCTGGGCCTGGCACGGCGGTAGTGGGTAGAGCTGGGCCGGCCGGTGTAGGCTGCCTGATGCAATGTCACTGTAAGGGGGTCATGAACTAGCATGTGCATGGACATCAGCTTATGGCTGTATTGGCCTCCACCTCCCCCGCCGAATACGTGCCCCGCCATGGTGGCGCCACTCTTACAACTTTGTTGCAAATGATGCATCCGTCCCGGTCTCTAGCACGTGCAGACAATTGGAATGTTGAACGCGGGCCGCGTATGGCAGACGTCAACAGCGGAAGCAGTGCACCGCCATGGCGGCGTCAATGAGTGCATGTCAGCTGACGATGCACGATGCACTATGTTTAATTGTCTGCAGCTGCATGATGAGGGTTGTGTGCGTGATTGCGTGATTCCACACTTCATGCTCTATCCCATGGTTTCCATACCATGCCCATCGGTGTGCCACTAATGACCGTCACTTTTGGGTCATGTCACATGCCTTGTTGGCAGTGATGTTGAGGTGCAACAGAGTGCATTGGACATGTTGCAACACATCATGTAGCTGGTGGGTGCACATTGCTACGTCAATCCATGTTGTTGTGACAATCAGAGGTGTCACACAGGCAAATCGTACACTGACAATTACATGTTGGATAGAGTGCGGTGACATGTCAGTGAGTTGCACAGACATGCGTTGTATGTGAATTGACTTCCATTCCATTTACTCCCACACAGGAGGGCTCAAAATGTCCATCGCCCATATACTGTGCTGGAGGACATGGTGGACGAGGAGGTGGTCCGGAAATTCAGGCTTGATCGACGTCGATTGCTGGAGCTAGTGAACAAGTTGTCTCCTCACCTGCAGCCGCGGAGAACTTATCCAGGCTCAATTTCACCCACCCAAAAGGTGATGGCGGCACTCCATTTTTTTGCAACAGGCACATTCCAGTACACTATAGGACATGCCGGGGGAATGTCACAGGCCATGTTCAGCACGGTACTCAAGGATGTGCTAACAGCCATGATGCTGTACAAGCATGAGTACATACATTTTCCACAGGCGGCAGAGTTGGCAGCGGTCAAGGCAGACTTTTATGCACTGGGTCGCATTCCACACGTTGTGGGTTCAATTGATGGCACGCATATTGCGATCATCCCGCCACGGGCACGTGAGCAGGTGTTTCGGAATCGGAAGCACTTCCACTCCCTTAACGTGCAGGTGGTGTGCCAGGCCGACAACATTATCTCACATGTGTGTGCAAGATTTCCTGGCTCTGCACATGACGCCCACATCATGCGGAGCAGCATAGTCCCACGACTGATGGCAAATCTGCGTCCGGCACAAGCCTGGCTTGTTGGTGAGTATGCTGTGGTGACTGGAGTGATATCTGGGTGGCTTGGTGTGGCCACATGTTCAGGTACTGATGTCTGTCTCTCTCTCTAATTCCCACATACACAGGCGACTCGGCTTACCCAAACAGGCCTTGGCTTCTGAGTCCAATTCGCAATCCCACCACAGCAGGAGAAATGCGATACAACGATGCCCATGGTAGGACACGTCGAGTGGTGGAACGAACTTTTGGCCTGCTTAAGTCTAGGTTTCGGTGCCTAGATAAGACTGGAGGGGCCCTGCCTTACGCACCTGGCAAAGTATGCAAGATTGTGATGGCCTGCTGCATGCTCCACAACCTGGCTGTGCGAAATAACATTGCACTGATCTTGGACCCAGATGAACAGCAAGTTCCTCGCCCTCCCGACCCAGCCATGTCGACTGATGAGGATAGTGGTGAGGAGGAAGGTGTGGACCAGAGGCGCCAGCTCATAGAACGCTACTTCCCTTGACTGTGAGTGTGCCCCTCTTGTGCTGCTTGTGTATGCCCTGTGTAGGTTTGCTGCTCTGGTGTCATTGTGTTGGGGATCATCTATGTGTTTTGTTATGTGATGTATGCATGTGTGTGTGTGTCTTCATTTATGAGTACATGCACTTCTCCATGATGTGTGTAGTGTCAGCCATTCGTGTAGTGATGTGTGTGGTTTGTTGTAAGTTGCACTGCAGTGAGTTGGGATGAGTGTGATGCTGTTTACTAACGTCTGTTTGCGGGTTCTATGTTTCCCTAGGTCACTCCGTTGCGGCATGATTCTGTACCTGTTGGATCCCTGAACCTGGTTACGTCTGTTTCTGATGCAATCATGTGAATAAACATGGAGGCAACACATCATTGAGTGAGTAAGTGGTATTTATTTACAGATTGTGCATAGGGGTAGGTGCATATTTACAAAGGAGTGAAGGGGTGGGGGAGTGACTGTCCAAGGTAATGGTGGATGAAATGGCCGTGCAGACACCACATAGGGTGGTGTGTGCCTACTGCAGCAGGCCTGTGGGAGGTGGGACCGGATACTTTCCAGGTAGGATCGGAGGCTCACGTACTCCAAAGAGTCACTGTCGGCTCTTCTTGGAGCGTGTGCCATGTGCTCCAACACTGCTCTCGGCGACTTCGTTCCTCGGACGGCCCCTCCGTCTTTGTGCCGGGACGGGGTCAGCTAGGGGCGCAGGCTGATCCTGTACCACATCCGCCGCCAGGGGCGCAGTCGGCGGTGGCGGTGTTGTGGCCGGTGCCGATGTTTGAGGGGGGGAGGAGGGGGTGGTGTTGGCGGATGCCCTGGCGCTGAAGATGTCGACCAGTTGGCCAAGCCGCCTCTCGATGGCCCCCAACATGGCGGTGTTATCCACAAAGTCCTGGTGGGCCCGGTCTGCATGTTCCTGGCTACGTGCATAGCCCGCCTCCACCCGGACTAGTGCTTCATGGCACTGTTGCACAGCAATCAGTGTTGTGTCATCTGCCCTTCTTTCCGCCCTGCTCCTGCCTGCAGGATCTGCCCTTGCAGTGGTGGGTTGCCTGACTGTCTCCCGGCGTGGCTGGGATGGCGCAGGCCCAGCGTTGGCGGCGGGGTTGGGCAGGGTGGCAGGGGCAGAAGTGGTGGTAGTAGTGGTGGTGGTCGAGGTGGTGCTGGAGGCAGCTGTGCAGGTCCGAGTCGCCGGTGTCGTTGTGATGCCAGTGCCCGTTGTTGTAGTTGCAGGTGTGACCTGCGTGGCAGAGGTCCCTGGCTGGGTGCTTGGTCCGGCACCATCCTCTGCCCCGGAGTTGGCTGCACTATCGTCCCATGAGTGCTCGGAGTTTGGGGATGCTGGAGGCCTGGTGTCAATGGCGGAAGTCAGATTAGGATCCCCTGCAAAAGAATAATGTGATGATGAGTAATGTTGCCTATACGTGTACATGTATTTATGGTTGACATTCAGTCGGCATGGGCACACACCCCACCCACCACCACCACCCTCTCTATGGACATGGGGGCCTGTTGGAAGTTGTAGTTCCGACCCCTCACACACCCCACCCACCACCACCACCCTCTCTATGGACATGGGGGCCTGTTGGAAGTTGTAGTTCCGACCCCTCACACACCCCACCCACCACCACCACCCTCTCTATGGACATGGGGGCCTGTTGGAAGTTGTAGTTCCGACCCCTCACACACCCCACCCACCACCACCACCACCCTCTCTATGGACATGGGGGCCTGTTGGAAGTTGTAGTTCCGACCCCTCACACACCCCACCCACCACCACCACCCTCTCTATGGACATGGGGGCCTGTTGGAAGTAGGACTAGTGACCCCTCACACACCCCACCCACCACCACCACCACCCTCTCTATGGACATGGGGGCCTGTTGGAAGTTGTAGTTCCGACCCCTCACACACCCCACCCACCACCACCACCCTCTCTATGGACATGGGGGCCTGTTGGAAGTAGGACTAGTGACCCCTCACACACCCCACCCACCACCACCACCACCCTCTCTATGGACATGGGGGCCTGTTGGAAGTTGTAGTTCCGACCCCTCACACACCCCACCCACCACCACCACCCTCTCTATGGACATGGGGGCCTGTTGGAAGTTGTAGTTCCGACCCCTCACACACCCCACCCACCACCACCACCCTCTCTATGGACATGGGGGCCTGTTGGAAGTTGGACTAGTGACCCCTCATACACCCCACCCACCACCACCACCCTCTCTATGGACATGGGGGCCTGTTGGAAGTTGTAGTTCCGACCCCTCACACACCCCACCCACCACCACCACCCTCTCTATGGACATGGGGGCCTGTTGGAAGTTGTAGTTCCGACCCCTCACACACCCCACCCACCACCACCACCCTCTCTATGGACATGGGGGCCTGTTGGAAGTTGTAGTTCCGACCCCTCACACACCCCACCCACCACCACCACCCTCTCTATGGACATGGGGGCCTGTTGGAAGTTGGACTAGTGACCCCTCACACACCCCACCCACCACCACCACCCTCTCTATGGACATGGGGGCCTGTTGGAAGTTGTAGTTCCGACCCCTCACACACCCCACCCACCACCACCACCCTCTCTATGGACATGGGGGCCTGTTGGAAGTAGGACTAGTGACCCCTCACACACCCCACCCACCACCACCACCACCCTCTCTATGGACATGGGGGCCTGTTGGAAGTTGTAGTTCCGACCCCTCACACACCCCACCCACCACCACCACCCTCTCTATGGACATGGGGGCCTGTTGGAAGTTGGACTAGTGAACCCTCACACACCCCACCCACCACCACCACCCTCTCTATGGACATGGGGGCCTGTTGGAAGTTGTAGTTCCGACCCCTCACACACCCCACCCACCACCACCACCCTCTCTATGGACATGGGGGCCTGTTGGAAGTAGGACTAGTGACCCCTCACACACCCCACCCACCACCACCACCCTCTCTATGGACATGGGGGCCTGTTGGAAGTTGTAGTTCCGACCCCTCACACACCCCACCCACCACCACCACCCTCTCTATGGACATGGGGGCCTGTTGGAAGTTGTAGTTCCGACCCCTCACACACCCCACCCACCACCACCACCCTCTCTATGGACATGGGGGCCTGTTGGAAGTTGGACTAGTGACCCCTCACACACCCCACCCACCACCACCACCCTCTCTATGGACATGGGGGCCTGTTGGAAGTTGTAGTTCCGACCCCTCACACACCCCACCCACCACCACCACCCTCTCTATGGACATGGGGGCCTGTTGGAAGTTGTAGTTCCGACCCCTCACACACCCCACCCACCACCACCACCCTCTCTATGGACATGGGGGCCTGTTGGAAGTAGGACTAGTGACCCCTCACACACCCCACCCACCACCACCACCACCCTCTCTATGGACATGGGGGCCTGTTGGAAGTTGTAGTTCCGACCCCTCACACACCCCACCCACCACCACCACCCTCTCTATGGACATGGGGGCCTGTTGGAAGTTGGACTAGTGAACCCTCACACACCCCACCCACCACCACCACCCTCTCTATGGACATGGGGGCCTGTTGGAAGTTGTAGTTCCGACCCCTCACACACCCCACCCACCACCACCACCCTCTCTATGGACATGGGGGCCTGTTGGAGTGCTTTAGAGGTTGGTGAGTATGTGGACTGCATGCAAGGCTGGGGTATGTGGGATGTGTCTTCAGAGTTGTGTGGCCCACACCGTGTTGTTGTGTTTGTGGTGGTTGGTTGGTACTTACCAGCCTCTTCTCCATCAGGGAGTCCATCGAGGGTGTCAGGGTGCAGGATGGTCAGCACCCTCTCCTCCCACTCGGTGTATGGTAGGGGTTCCGGGGGGGTTCCACCGCCGGTATGGTTGGCCCGGAGGAAGTTCTTGGCTCTTATAGACTTCACCCGGGTCTTCAGGTCATGCCACCGCCTCTGGATGTCACCCTTGGTTCGCGGAACGCTCCCGGAGGCATTGACCCTGGTCACGATGCGGTCCCACAGGCTGTTCTTCCGGGCTATGCTCGTCTGCTGCACGAGGGACCCGAAGATGTGGGGTTCCACACGAAGGATCTCTTCCACCATTACCTTGAGCTCGGTGTCGGAGAATTTGGGATTCTTTTTGGGTGCCATGGTGCTCGGGGGGGGTGTTTGTGTGGAGTGCGGAGGTGCTGGTGTGTGCTGTTTGGGTGTGGTGTGGTGGGTGTTTGTGTGAAGGGTGTCTTTGGGTGTGGTGTGGTGGGTGTTTGTGTGCAGGGTGTGTTTGGGTTATGTGTCTGAATCTACTAGTTTGCTGTAAGTCAAGTATTGGCTCCTGCTGTCAGCTATGCTGGGATGCAGAGGATTTCAGGAGTGGGTGGGAGTCATTTTATAGTCTGTGTGTTGGCCCTGTGTAAATGTTGATTGGCCGTCAGGTGATAGGTGGGTGTGTTGTAAGGTGTGGTCTATGCAGTTCTTGGGGGTGGGTACTTGTGTCTTGTGTTTGGTTTAGATGTGTCAGGTGGGTTGTCGTCCATTTTGCTGTGTTTGGTGATGGATTCTGTCGGTATGAATGCCATTTGAATGACTGTAGGGATGTTGGACTTCCGCTGTGGTGCCCCGTTTCTCATTGCATTGCTACCGCCGCGGACGTGGATCGCGGTGGCTACCGGGGTACTTGCGGAGTTATCCTGATTGCGGACACGGAAAGTACGCAGGTATCGCGGGGGAGGTTGTTGTTCTCCTGGTCATGTGCGTACGCGGCGGTCGGTGTTTTGTGGGTTCCGTCCGCATGCCGCGGAATCAGGTGTACTTCGACCGCCGCGGACGGGGATTGTTGTGCTCCGTCCGCCGCGGTCGGCGTTTCGGTCACATTTGATCCTAATCGCTAATGCGGTTTTTCCGCGGCCAGGTCCGGAGTATCTTGCCACCTTCCACGGCGGACGGAGCACGTTTCCGTCCGCGATCCTAATCGACCCCTTATTGTGAATCCCTTTTTGATTTGCCTCGGATATCTCGAATTTGGTCAGCAGGTCCCCCCTTAATGCCTGCCGCAGAGAACATAATCCATCAATATCAAAGTTTACCCCACTTGATGCTTGTGCAGTGGTATCCATATGAGATTATTTTTGGACTGTCGTGCCTCGAGGACTGCTTTCAGTACTGCCCTCAATGGTTACCGATGCTTGCAGAACCTGTGGGGCTTGTGGGGATGAAATGGCACCAGAAGAGGGGGGCAATAATAGTAATATCAGTGCTAGGGCTACTAAGGGGATCTACAGAGGAGGGTATCAATGGGTCTACAGCACTGTCCCCATCCACCCCCCTGTACTTTTCTCTAGGCCTAACATGTTCTCAAGGGGTGAAAAACGATTTTCAACTGTGATAGGAAGGGCACTACAGTGCAAGGCTGAGGCTGAGGTTGAGACTGACTCCGTAGAGCCTACTAACCCTACTGCCTGCTCCATTATTTTAAAGTAGGTCTTGAGGGATGGGGTGCTCTTTTGGGAAGGCTGAATGACTTTGGGGGCTTTTGTTTTTTTAACATCCCCAGTCTTCACAGCTTTCTTTTTGCGTGAAGTTGTTGGGGCCACACCTGCTAGTCCCTCTGTGAGGTCCAGGATGCCCTTAGTTTTCAGTCCTTGCTGTGACCGCAGTTGATATCTGTTCTTGCAAGGGTGAGATAGCCCCCTCTGAGAACCCTTCGTGGCCCCCCTTCTCTGCCTCCACTCCCTCTGCGCCCAGACTGCTGGCCAAGGCCCCCCGCTTCTTCTGAAGGTCATTGAGGGTTTGCTGTACCCCCTCCCTCACTTCTCGAGGGGATAGTTGGATCGGAAGCAGCAAAGTCTGAATCCATACAAAATCCCACCCGCCCTACTTGTGACCACCTTACCGGATCTATACAAGCTGAGGAAGGGCGCTGAAAAAAAAGAAATGATCGCCAGCCATTGTGGAGAGTCTCTGCACACCAGCCTCCAGAAACTGACTCTCGCCGCCACCGTCCTAACTCATATCCAGAGCCGGGTTCGATGTTCACTGAGTCCGTCATGTGCCATGGGCCCGGCCGCCCGCTCCACCTCCCGACCCATCCGCTGCTTTCCTGGTCCTAGAGTCCTCCACCGCAGTCAGCAGCCCGTAGTCTCAATTGCCACAGCCGCAGCCGGGGGAAGGAGAGAGAAAGGAAACAACTCAATTCCCAGCATGTCCACGAAACCAAACAAAGTCCCCCGCTCTTACCGGGTAAGTTTTTCCTGAGCATAGCTCAATCCATTACCGCCTAGCTGCCGTACAGGTGCGGTGCTGCTCGCTGAGCTCCTGTGACCGGCGTTAGCCCGCCGCCATGTTCCTCCAATGAGAACACTGATGGAGCACAGTGTGTCTGTGATTGTTGAAAACGTGAGAGGTGTTATTGGGGAATAGAATTTGGGTTTTAGTGCTAACCGCACCAACATCCTCATGACACCATAAACACCCTACGGTTTCCCCTCTATGGCCTTTATTATAAGTTGCTCAGTTTTTTCTGACCTCTATACAATACATTTTTGCACACAGTTGGAATTCTGAGTTATGTGTCGCTAGACCTGACATCCTTGGTGTGGTTCCCCTAACTTTTTGCCTTCTGACCTCATCTTTTGCTGACACTGTTTATGTTGGCTTAGGAATCTGGGCACTTTTACCACTACTAACCAGTGCAAAAGTGCAAGTGCTCTCTACTTAAAACATGGTAAAATTAGCTTATGCACAATTTCCTTTTTTAATTTTGTTTGAAAGTGGATTATTAGTAGTGATAAGTAGCGACTTACCACCAGTAAAAGGCCACAAACACAATAAAAGGTTCAGTTAGAGTTTCATTAAAGTAATTCCTTGCACAACCCTTGGTGGCTAGCAACAAACAGTCAGGCTTAACCTCATAGATGCTCGTAAACATCCCTCCCCAGTGCTGCGCTGTCCATTGGAACTAGTGCTGAATGGACGTCCAATGGTCGTGCGCAGCACTGGGGAGGTAGTGCTTCCGTCGGCCAACGCACCGACGCAGCACTTAAGGGGCTAACTTAGGAGACAGGTGTGTAAAGCATTTAGAAACGCTAAAATATTAAATAAGTAAGACATGATGCATATGTAAAATCCAACTCTTATTTATAAAATACATTATATTTGTATAAGCAAATAGACATGAAAACAACAAAAATCCAATGCAGGGAACTGGAGATATGCATTTTTAGAGAATAAACACTTTCTAGTGCTTAAAATCATACAGCACCACTTTGGGACAACTGGTTGTACTTGACCAGGACAAAGTAAAAGTTTGGGGCCAACCGTGATGGAGCCCTGGTCGGATACACTAAGCGGGAGGTCCCATTCAAAATTTTACCTTTACACTTAGTCGATTATCTGGAGCTTTTCCCCTCGATGTTAAGTGGAGCACCTAGTCAGTGTGGATTAGGTGTGGGTTCTCTGGCTTGGCTTTCTGCGAGGCTCTGGTCAAATCTTGGAAGTCTGGAGCTGCAGAGTTTTCAATGGGACAAACTTGAAATCCAGGCCAGGTCGCGTTTGAAGGTAGACGGCTTGTCTCTCAACATCAGGTCAGTCACTTTATGGAGTTTTTTCCAAGAGTCGGTCCAATCTTCTGGAACTACTTCCTGGAGTTCCTCTTGAGGGTTCAAAGTGTCCCTCAGCACAAATACAATGATTTTAAATCTACTAGATGGTCCTTGGGATGTCTGGACTACAATTCCCACAATGCACCTGGCCAAATCCTTAAAAGTGTACTGGACGCACTCCAGGATGGGGACACTTAGTGAAGATGACGCATGTGGGCTCTGTTAACCTGTAGCTTGCAGGGAGTCCACTCCTTAGACTTTCAGAGTCAATCAAAATCCTTCTTGTGCTGAGTACAGTCCTCTTGGTGCAGGCCAGGGAGTCAGTGGAGCGTTTTCCTCGGACAGCTTGGTGTTGGCTGCCATATCGGGACCGCTGTTTTTCCGTGTGAACTAACATCACATTGAGGGTTGACCGACGGGCTACTCTTTGGATTAAATCACCATTTGACCATCCCTTTCCCCTCCCCCTTGTCTTGATAAAGACCCGCCGCGACCACCAACTGGGGCGCAAACAGGGTCGAAACGTCGACGCTCTTTTCTGGCCAAGCTAATTCCAGGAACGTGGACATCAACCATTTGCTTTCCTTGAAACATTCATGTTTATAATACTGGCCACACAACGACAAAGAACAATTTGTTTTGTCCTGCCCCCTCCTTCCCCCTTGTGATTTTATTGTAAATATATTCTGTATATAAGTGTCACTATATGCTTTGCACTAGTCACTTTGATCACCACAGTCACTATTCACGAATTTGAAATATCTATCATGAATTTAGTGGAATGAAGTAATTCCAATGTATGTTTTTTCCTTGTTTTTTAATTTATATAAAACAACTTTGCTTCAGAGAGGTTTTTTGTTTTTTGTCTCTTGAGCTGTTTCAGCCTTACTTAAAGCAATTTATTTGTCACCCAACAGAACCAATTGTTTGTTAATCAGGGAGTCAGTCAGGCAGTCCTTCTTCTTCTTCTTGTCTCTTGCGGCAGCCTATATGAGGAGGTATGCAGCTCTCCCTTATTTATTCACAGTTTCTGTGTGTCATGCAGGAGGGGGCCCATACCAGTTGGATGCAGGGTGCCACCCAGGTGTGGCATATTTATGGCCCAGATAGCACAATTCTCTCAAAATCCAACATAGACGAAATCTCTCCACAGGAGCTGAGTCAGGCTAAGACAACCTACTGGTGTGGCTAAGTTTTACTAACATCATCTTTACTCCCCTTTCCTTAATCTAATTACAGAAGCTCCTCGCATGGCTGGGGGGTGCAGCTTGTGCTGTCCTAAAGTGTCATTCTCCCTTTGAAGACCACTTTGGCTCCCCCAGCCCCTCTCTGCCTTTTGGCTTCTACAGCCAAAGTTCCCCACCCATAGGAAATCTATAGTCTACTACAGTGGTTCCCAAACTTTTTTGACCTGTGGCTCCCCTGACCTAATCGGCAGTTGGCCGTGGCTCCCCGCCATTTTTTTACCGGTGGGTGGGTGGGTGGTGTGTACCTCATGTTATCTTCCTTAAAGTATTTGGGACGCAATGAAGGTATTATATTGGTTGGAATGCTTGAATTATTAATCTCATCCACTGGCAATCACTTTGGCTGCATCCCAATCCATCGTTTTGTTCCCCAACAGAGTGCCTGGTCCCAAACCCTTATTTATGCCAGCTGCTGCTTTCAGTACCTTTTGGTACTGAGACCTGCTCTGAGAAAATTGAAAATTGAGTTTTGTCTGTCGTAATCAGTATCCCCAGCCTTATTTTTACACTAAAAAGGTCTGTCCTTCCATCTGTGTGCCCATCTATATCCAAACATATTCAACCATTTGCACACCTATCCACCATATATCCTTCCGTCCATCATTTCACTAATTCATCCCTCCATCCACCCTTTCACTCATCCATCCATTATTCATCTTCCCACCCTTTCACCCCATCCATCTGTACAATCATCCATGCATCCACCCTTCCACCCAGCCATCCATTCACTTACTCATCTATCCACCCATTCACACTCATCCATTCACCCAGTCATTTATCCTTCCACCCATTCCCCCTTTCAGTCATTCTTCCTCCCTTTCTCTCTCCATCCCCCTTTCACTTATCCATCCATCTACCCACCCATTTACTCAGCCATTCATGAATCCATCCATTGATCCTATTACTCATCCATTATTTCACTCATCCAACCATCCGTTCACTCATCCAGCCATCCGTTCTCTCATCCATCCACCCTTTCACTTCCCTCATCTATCCATCCTTTTGTCCATCTACCCCCTTTCACTAACTCATCAATCCTTACATCCACCCTTTCACTCGTCCATCCATTCACCATTTCACTTATCAATTCATCCATCCACCCATTCACTTGCCCATCATCTACCCTTTCATTCATCCACCCATCCATCCTTTCACACACCCATCCACCAATTCACTCGCCCATCAGCTGCCCTTTCACTCATCCATCCATCCTTTCACACACCCATCCACACTTTTACCCATCAATCTACCCTTCCACCCATACATCTACCCTTCCACCCATACATCCATCTATTTACCTTTTCTCTCATCCATACTTTCATTCATTCACTCATCCATCCATCCTTTCTTTCATTATCTATCCATTCCCCCTTTTATTCATGCATTCATCCTTTCAATAATCCATCCAGCCATTCAGACATTCCTTCACTTATTTACTCACCCACCTTTTCACATTATGAGTGGAGCCTTTGTTTGCAGAGTTGCAGGCAGAAGAGTCCCATCAAGAATGAACTACAGCAAGTGGTGGGCTGGTGGAGAGTTCCCTATGCCCCTGCACATAGGCAGACTGAAAACGTAGAAGTCATGCATGATGCACAGTGCCAGGATTTGAGGTTACTGTAACATGGTGTTGTTTCCAGGGCTTTAAGCGGTGTAAAAAAACTGGGGGTCTCTTCAAAGGGGGTGTTTGTCGTAATTAAGAGCGCAGCTTAAAACACCTAGGCTAAAAATCTGCGCTTAGCATAGTTTTCCGCCTCATTGGTATTATGTTGTCTCTGTCATTGCATCCAGATATATAATACAGAAAGTATCATTACACCTCAACAAGCCAGGACTATTGGCTTTGTCAATGATTGCTAGTTCCTTAAAAAAAAAAGGAGCAACGATGGCTTTGTTGAATACAATATTGAAAATACTTCAGTTCTAAAATGACAGGACAGTGAGAGAACAATAACCTGTTCTTTTATACTTATTTTACAGGCTTCTTTGAATGAAGTATTTTCTAACATTGCAGCGTGGGCGTTTTACTTTTTATCGTACAGAATGCCCTTCCCCACATGGTGTCCCACCCCCAGACTGCCCCATTGTCATTCAGTAAGTGGCAATCAGCGGCATACTGAATGACAATGGGCGGGAGGGGCTGCTCTCGTGCTCCTGGAGGAGCGCGAGGCGCCTCCAGCAGCAGGGGTGAGGCCTCTCACAGGGAGCAGTGCTGCTCCCTGTGATGGCCAAAATTACAGATAAAAGGCCCGTGGAATTTACGGACGGTTGGTCACCCTAGTGCGCGCGGCGCCCCTGGCACCTCATTACGGCGCACCGGGGCGCCGAGGCGCACAGTTTGGGAACCACAGGTCTACTATGACAGGATGCTTCACACGTCATCAAGCAGCTCTAGCTCAGCCTTGGAAAGGCTGACCAATCAGGAGAGGGCAATGGAAATCGGGATTTTGGCTCACAGAAAAGAAGGTTTACTAACTTATTTTCTGTAATAGTTATTATAAATCTAACAGTGGCGGCTATTAATTTGATACCTTGAAGTATATTTTTAGAAAGCTCCCATTAATATTTATATTTAAATAAGGTATTACAATGTTATCCTGCGGAGCTATTCACTACAATGGTAGAAAATCGGAATTGCTAATTTTTACCTCACTAGGGGCCGGATGTATCAAGATATTGTTTTGCGATTTCTAAATAGCAAATTTTTGCAAATCGCTATTTAGAAATCGCAAAACGGTATGTATGTACAAAATTGCTATTTTTTAGTGAATCCTTATCATTCTTTATTTGCGAATTCGCAATTTGCGAAATCGCAAATAAAGAATGATTTCCAATGCATTCCTATGGGCCAGGTGGCCCATAGGAATGATGGTGCAATAATTCTCAAATTGCGAATTCACAATTTGCTAATCGCAATTTGAGAATTATTACAAGGGTGCAGGGGTGTCTCAAAGACACCATGCTGCACCCCTAAAATCTACATGTGTGTGCATGTGGCACACATACATGCCCTATGGGCATGTATGTGTGTCACATACCACCCTCACGAATGCCAAATAGGGCATTATTATGAGAAATCGCAAATTACCACCAACTACAAGTTGGTGGTAAATTGCGATTCCTTAACACAAATTGCACTTCAAAAATGTATCATACATATCATTTAAGGAATCGCAAAATTTGTGATTCGTTAAATGCTATGGCAAAATAAGGAATTGCAAATTATTGCGATTCCTTAAATTGCGATTGTATGATACATTGGAAATAATGCAAAAAGGCCGTTTTTGAATCGCAAAGGCCGAAATTCTGCGAATTTCGGCCTTTGCGATTTTTAAAATGGCTTCATACATATGGCCCTAAGACTTATAAAACATCTTTTAGTTACAAGGTACTGGGGCACCTAGTGGAGAACTTAGGGGTGACTTACATGTAAAAATAAGATAGATTAATACCTTGGAAGTACCTTGAAATACAAAGCCGAATTTGCATATAATTTCAATTTAAAAGCAGCCTGCAAGGCAGGCCTCTCTTTTAAAATGTCAGCAGGCACCACAGTGCAGTAAATCTACTGGGCCTCTAAACCTCCCTGCACTATTATAGACTAAGGACTTAGTTTGAATCTCCCTTGCCCTAGGAACATTCAGGGGTCTTTCATTGACAATTGTAATTATTCCAAATTACCATGTACTTTTTACACAGAGCACTGGGTCTAGTTAGCAGGGCATACGGTACAGTCAGAGTTCAAAAACCAACATCTAGTGGTCGAAGTGGGGCAAAAAGTGGGGGGACACTGCAAACATGTCCTGATTTCTCATCCATTTACTTATAAGTCCCTAGTAACGTGCACTATATGTGCCCAGTGCCTGTAAATGAAATGCTACAAGAAGGCCTGCAGCACTGATTGTGCCACCCCCTTCAGGAGCCACTTACATCTGTCTCAGGCCTGGCATTGCACAGCCTGTGTGTGCAGTTTTAAACTGGCATTTTGAAAAGGCAAGTTAACTTACCTGCCAGGCCGAAACCTTCCTTTTTATTACATATAAGTCACCCCTAAGGGTGGCTCTAGACAGCCTAAAGGGCAGGGTCCAGTGTTTTTAAAGAGTAGCAAACACAAGGAGATGATGGACGGAGCGCTGAAGCGTTTCAGACAGTCATCCCAGTCACAGATCTGGGTTGAATCCATCATCGTTCTTTATCTTTAGCAGTTCAGTCCCCGCTATATGCAAATCAGTCTTGACCCTGTGCCTTATGGGAACAGTCTGGCTCGAACTGCCAAGCTAGATGTTCCCTGAACCAAAAACAAGCATCATGGCGCATGTTTTGGGATAACACCCATCATCAGCCAGGCTAGCTTGAATCCAGTGGCAAAGTGATCAAGGGACCCATGTCTGGGCATACCCTGTCAACTTAGGGCAAACATACCAAGCATAAGGAGATGATGGACGGAGCAAAGAAACTCTTCAGACACTCACCCTCAGTCACAGATCAGGGTTGAATCCATCCTTGTTCTTTAGCTCACTTCGCCACCCCAGTTCAGACCCAGCTATATGCCAATCAGTCTTGTCCCATGGGAACAGTCTAGCCCGAACTGCCAAGCCAGGTCTTCCCAGCTATATGCAAATCAATCTTTTAAAAAATATATATATTTTTTTATTAGAGCAGGAATAAAAAAAACATTACAGAATAGATAAAAAGATGAAAATAGAAGATACCAAATATCCAGTGACAAAAAATACATTATACTGCATAACGTGAAAAGACCAGAGTTATCCTCCATTGTTGAATAATTCATAAAAGTCAGTTCCAAAATGTATGAATAGAATACAATATATAAAATAAGTTTATCACTGGCCCACATTAAACGGTATTCACATAATTTACCAGACATTTCCTTCCCTCGGGTAGTATTCAGGGAAAACCAATACATTGTAATGACTAATAGCAATTAATGCCTAATTAGTATTCTGAAACCAATACAACGACTACTTCTCTCTGTCATATTGGTATCAAAATTATTTAAAGTGCCTCTAAAACTAGCAGCACATGTTTTAATAAAGTGCAAACATTGAATCCCTACAGACATTGCTATTCAATTGAAATATGATCATCTGAGTTATAAAATAAGAAGAGAAACTTGCCCAGAAGGCTCTAAATCTTACAGTGGCTCTTACATACTTTGCATATGCCTCCCGAAATCTATAAGTCCTGCACATTTTATTGACCCAATGTCCAATCATTTTTTTTTTTTTTTTTTTTATTTTTGAAAACCTTTATTGTGCATAGTAAGCATACAAATACGGGCCTACAACCATACAGGCCGGCCTCGAAAGCAATCTGTGGCACAAAAAGCAAGGATAGGCCATCTCAGCGGTCCCTAAGAAAACCAAAACGAGAAGTGTCCACGGCATGAGAAAGAAACAGGACCGCTAGGCTGAGGAGAAGTGAGGTTAATTTTTAAAAGTTTTGTAGATAAGAAGGATCAGATGCATTCGATCCACTGAGAGCAATTGGCAGGCAACGAACCTGCGAGTTAGCAACAAAACGAGGAAGAGACATGATATGCAGCGAAGAATAATAATCATCAGAAATAGTTGCAAATTAAACAGTACATATTGGCCATCACCCGCCCACGGACTCAGTACACCCAAATCCACTAGAACGACAGTATCAACAGCGGATAGAATAGGTATCACTACCCCAAGGCACCTGAAAACCCAGAGGGAAAGGAAAGAAAAAGGAAGAAAGAGGAGATAATAAAAAGAAAAGGCCCATAGAAACTGAAACTGAAACAAAATCCCTACCCCCCACCCCCCACCCCGCACGTATGCTGAGGCTACGGCCGACCCCCCCCCTAGCAACGTGCCTGTCGCCCACAAACCGAACCCGAAATTTAGAACAGAGAAGGGAAGAAAAGAAAAGCAAGAAAAAGAAAAAGGAAACGTGTTACACATAAGACCGGAGGAGGGCCATCGGATATTCCCAAGACTACCATCACATATCACTCCGGCCGCCCGATCCCAAACCCCGCGACCAATACAATACCAATATTCACCATCTCCGGCAACCCATCAGTGTCCCAGCAGTGCAAGCAAAACAAAAAACAGTCCGAGCATATGAAGAAACGACCTCATCCCTGCCCTCTGCGATGCGAAGCAGCGGCATAGTCCAGCCTCACGGTAGACATCTTGGGGGAGGCGGGCGAGCAAAGTAACCACATCCGAGCGGGGGGATGTCCATCAAAGTATATCCAACACACAGCCTCGTTGAGAACCACAGTACAGAAGGATGTAGCGCCCTTTAGTGAACCACCAGGATCAGCAAGCCAAGTCAGTAGAAACCATTCCAGGATAGATGAGCAAATAGTGTCAAAAACCCCGCAAGGAGTAGCCAAACGTGGCACCCGGGCATCGTTCCTCAGCACCATTGCATCTCCAGAGATTTCAAACCTCCCCACAGGAATAACAGCTAGCACTGCAGCAGTAGTAGGGTCTCGCATCCCAGGTGTGGAATTAGCAACCGGGGAGGAGGGAAGGAGAGTAGAAGCCGGGTGTGGCATAGTGTCCTGCTCCCAGAGGCGTTTAACCAAGGATGTAGGCGATAGAATCTCATCCAGCCGGTCCCCCAATTCGCGGCCAGCAATATCAAAAGCTGCTCTTAAGTTACGTAGGGCTACCAGGATGTCACCAAGCAGTACTGGTTTATCAGGGAGAAAAGACACAGTATTTCCACTGGGCGAATGTTCGCAGTACTGACCCGGAATATAGCCGCCATCCACCTCCACAGTCAGCTGGTCCCTTCGCCGATATGTACCATGGCAGCGCCCAACCGAGGGGACAGGGGGGGCAGACTCCATAGTGACTCAGTGCCGATGCGGTGTGGGCAGGCGTCCGCGGTTTCAGAAGCAGCCCGGGAGCCTCCGTCACGGAAGAGAAAGGCAAGCTGCAAAGATGGCGGTCGGCACAACACGCCAAGAAACAAAGTAGCAAGGAAGCCGTCCCCGGGCTAAGAATTAAATACAATGTTGCCTTCGCGGCGGCGGCGCCCAAAGCCGGCAAAGCGATAGATCAGGGTCCAGGGAGCAAGACGCGCTTGCCGCATGTAGTCGGTCGATTCCGATCTGCGAGGAATGGCGGCCGTCGTTGTGGACAGGGCCGGTCAGCGAGAGAACAAAGACCCGGCTCAGCCTCGCAGCGTCAGGAGGAGGCAGAGGCGTCTCAGCACTTTCACAGCCGGGATCGAACAAAGGAGCACATCGGCAGGTCCGGGTTCGCCTCCCGTTTCCGCTACCGCCACTCGTGTGGAGGATAAAGTGAAGGATGAGGCGGAAAACGGGAGAAAGGCGAGAGGGTCGGCGGAGCCGAGAGATCAGGCGGCCATCATGGTTTCGCGCTAGGCTCCTCCCCCCAATGTCCAATCATTGGTTGTTTATTTGTTCTCCAGTTTTGTAAAATAAGTGACCTTGCAACTACTATAGATATTACTATAAAATACTGCTGGTATTTTTTCAGACATTTTACCTCCTCTTATGAACCAACTAAAACCAGCATACAGGATGGCACAATAGTTATAGACAAACAGCAAGTAATCGAGATGAAAACATCCTTCCAAAATTGCTGTAAGTTAATACACTCAAATAATATATGTACCCAACCCCCTTCATCTAAAACATTGGTTCTGATCTGTTGAAAACATCTTATGCAGTCTCAATGGGGTGTAATAAGCCATCCATCTGGATATGAAATTCATTCTTTTGAAATTAGCACCTCACAACTCTTTATTACTTATCCCACGAAGCTACTGCCATTCTCTAGTGTTGAATTTACACCCTGTCTCAGAATGAATTTTCTGAAGCCATTTCATTATAATCTCTTCTCTATTAGCCTTCTGATTTAGAGAATGATACTAAATTCCAACACCCAGTATTGTGTTCGACATCTTTGAATTGGGACTACCTTATTACCTTTTATAAGTGTAATTTCCAATTTGGAAAATATAGAAAATGTAAATTTGGTGTCTCTGGACACAACTTATGGTGAAGTTGGTTTTTAAGTTGCAAGTCTGAAGATTTAAATTTTAGAAAGTTGGCATTTTCTTACTTTAACCAATCTGTGCCTCTGCTTGTGTCTGAATAGATGTCTGGGTTGGGTGACATCTGGGTTTTGTGCATTTCCTATAGACAGTCACACACACAGGAAGCTTAGGTGTGCTTAATTGGCCATTCACATGCTGATGGACCATCACCTGGCTGATGGGTCTTCCTGGGCTGGTTTGGAGAGAGGAGCTGACACTAGCACCTGAGTAGAGGTGTTGGGGGGCAGGGGGAGGGGAGGGTAGTTGGGGTTCTGGGGTTCGTGAGTTGGGGTTAAAATGTCCACCTTTAGCGGTCTGGGCGCTATGGGAGCATGAGCAGGACTAAGGCTCTCACTGTTACGGCTAGGAAGGTGCGGCTGGGCAGGTCTGGTCTACGCAGAGGTATTGTGCTTGCCAGGGCACTGGGGGACTCTCCCGTCTGGATTTTGCTGAGACTCGACCCTGGCAACCTGAGCGATGATTGATATAGTCTCACTATGCATGACCCAAGGGAGCTCTGGGTCGTGGTTAATGGTTGCCCCCGCACCTGGCTACGCTTTGCATGCAATGCTCCTTATCTTATGGGCCCGTGCGTGGGCATGTTGGCGGTTTGTGCCTTGCATATTTTTTTTTCGAATGTGGACAACAATAACATTTGTTTACAAAAAAAAAAAGCTGCATACCCCCCTGAAGTGAGTTTGGAGTCAGGGCAGGAAGGGCAGGGCCCTTGTGCACTTCAAAGGCCTCTCTTTTAAATTTCCCCCGCTTCAAAGGCACAACTGGGTATAAGTAATGGACCTACGACACTACCAACTCAGTACACTTCTGCACCTGAGGAAACACTGCCAAGTAAGAAGGACTGCTGTGCTGCCAGGAGTGACATCCACACTGCTGAACTGCTTTGCTGTGTTGTCCTGCTGCCAGCTGACCTCTTCCCTAGGAGTGAGAAGGACTGTGCCTGCATCTGAACACCTCAAGGACTTAAGTGACTCCAAAGGTTTGCTGGCTTGCTCCCTGCTAAGAAGGCTCAGGGATATAAAAGACTTCAAACAACCTGTCTTCATCTACTAAAATCTGCCATCTGTGAGTCCTGCCATGCCAAGAGCTTTCAATGCAGTACTGGGCCTTTTGAAGTGGGCTCTGCAACTGTTCCTATTCAACACCCATGCATTGCAGACTTTGCGCTGGTCAGAAATGATGAATACTCTTCAAGGACTTAAGTGACTCCAAAGGTTTGCTGGCTTGCTCCCTGCTAAGAAGGCTCATGGATATAAAAGACTTCAAACAACCTGTCTTCATCTACTAAAATCTGCCATCTGTGAGTCCTGCCATGCCAAGAGCTTTCAATGCAGTACTGGGCCTCTTGAAGTGGGCTCTGCAACTGTTCCTATTCAACACCCATGCATTGCAGACTTTGCGCTGGTCAGAAATGATGAATACTTTTCAACGCCGATCCATCCCTGTTTCAAGGCCCTCACAGCGCCAACAGCACAATTCTACAACAATGCATTGCCTTCATTGCTAGAGGTTTGATGCTGATGCCTTCCTGAACTGTGTGACTCGGAACTGCGGCATCGCCTACAATCCTTCAGATCGACATTGACACATCACCACCAGCCGTCCCTTACAGCTGCTCCTCAATGTCGATGCTTCTTCTGTGAAGGTACTGTTTGCAGCATGCCCTGTGTGGCTTCTACATCCTATTCTCCATTACAGCAATCCTGAACTTTCGGATTTACCTGGTCAAGTGCGATCAGATGTTCCCGCTTGACGCTTAATGCTTTATGGGGTTGTATGATGCAACCACAAATTCCAGGAGGAGTTGAACTTATTGGAAGAGGAGTAGCATCACTTATTTCATTTCAGTTAGTTCCTTGAGTCAAGGGCATGGAGAGCGCTGAGGTAAAGGTCCAATGAGACATGCAGTTTGAGTGATAACTTGATGCATGTAAAATAGATGTGAAACTTTGCTCTATGAACACTTACAGACATAAGGCCACACTTATAACTACTTTCTCGCAACAAAGGGAAGCAAGCAAAGTTGTTGAATGAAAGGGAAAGAGCAAAAATGCTCCAAATTCACAAAGATATGGGTAATTTATGATCTCCCCTTGCACTGTGGATAGCCTAGTGCCAATGCAAGCAGCCTGGTGCCATAGTGCAAGTGTGTCTACATTACAGGCCATATGTAACGTAATGTAATGTAAGGTAGATTTGTAGAGCACTGCTTATCAGCTGAGAGGGCATTCAGGTTCTGAGTAAGGGAGAGTAGGCTTGTGGTGAGGCTGAGCCTGAGTACAGGCAGTTTTGATTGCCTCTCAAGAAGACTGACAGAAAAGTCAGATATTCAGCTTCTTGCAGAATTCAAGAATTGAAAAGGAAGCCCTGATGTGTTGGGGGAGGTCGTCCAAGGATTTGGTGGGTTGGTAGGAAAATGATAAACCTCCCTTTCTGCTTCTATGGATATGTGTGTGAGTGATGTTCAGCGGAGTTGTCTGGTGGGTTGGTGGAAGTGAAGCCGGTGATTCAGGTATGCAGGTCCCGTGTTGTGTAGAGTCTTGAATGCGTATGTGAGAGGTTTGAACTGGCAGCGCTGTTAGATGGGAAGCCAGTGGAGTTTTCTGAGGAGCTGTGTGGTGTGTGTGGGATCAGCACGGGAGGTCAACGATATGTATGGCAGTGGCATTTTTGATGGTTTATAGTCTGTGAAGAAGATGGGTTGAGATGCCGGCATAGAGTGAGTTGTGGTAGTCCAATCTGCTTTTGAGCAGGGCTTGCGTGATTGTACACCTGTTGTCCATTAGGAGCCACTTGAAGATTTCATGTAAAAGGCCATGGATCTGGAAAGATGAGGAGGTGATGTTGTTGACCTGGGGCTTCTTGGTGAGGTTGATGTCCAGGATGAGGTATATGTTTCTAGAATGGTTGGTTGGGGTGGATGTGGATTTGAGTTCCACAGACCACCAGGTGGAGCCCCAAGATAAGGTTTTATTCCTGAAGATCAGAACTTAAGTTTTGTCAGTGTTGAGCTTGAGGCAGTTTTCTTTCATCCAATTTGCAATGATGGTTATGCATTGTTTGAAGTTTTTCTTGGTGGTGACAGTGTTTTCTGAGATGGCTGCTTTGCTGCTGTTGTTTTGGAATCCTGATTGTGAGGAGTTTATGAATTTCCAGGTGGTCAGAGTTGCCCATCGATGGTCTTCTCGATCAGTTTAGCTATGAAGAAGTGCAGCAAGATGAGTCAGTAGTCGTTGAGTTCCTAGGAGTCGGCTGAGAACTTTTGGAGGTGGGGAGTCACTTTGGCATATTTCCAGCTATCTGGGAAGGCGGCTGTGTTGAGGGAGGTGTTGATTATGGGAGTGAGTGCAGCACTGAGAGTGGCTCTTCCCAGGTTGTAGATATGATGGCGGCATTGGTCTTTGGGTACCCCCGAGTGGACTGTCTTCAATATGCTTCAATGTCCACGATGGATAGAGGGTTCCATGCTGTCAGTTGCTAGTCTTTGGTTGATGAGGTTAGCAGCTTGGGAGGTCGATGGGTGGTGGCTGGGATTCGAAGATGCTGTAGATCCTGGTGATTTTTTTGTCGAAGAAGTCGTAGAAGTTATTGCAGAGTTCTTGTGTAGGGGTGATGGTGTTGGTTAGTACTGTTGGGTTGGTGAATTCCTTGATGATGATGAAAGTTCCTTGCAGTTGAGCTAGATTTGAATCTCAGGGTCAAGGCTTTTTTCTAAGTCTCTTTGACTTGATGGTGATAGTGTCTAATTGCAGCCTTGTAGGTGTTTCTTGCAGTGGTTCCTTGGGTGGTTCTTCTTTTCCTTTCGAGTTGTTTGCAAACTCACTTGAACTCTCTGAGGTCAGCATTGGGTCAGCTAGTTTGTTTGTTGGGCATTGCACCAGCTAGCTTGTTTGTTGGATATTTTGGGTTTCGTGTTTTTCCCGGGTGTCAGGGTATTGGCGCAGGTGGTGATTCAGTTGTTGAAGTTATTTGTATTGTTGATGAAGTCATTGGTGGGGTCTGGGTAGTTTAGTTGTAGGGTATTGAGCCATTCCGTTTATGTAACCTTCCCCCAGTAGCAGCTTGGGGTTTTTTTTAAACTCCGTAGTGGTGGTTGCTGGCCCTATCATGTGGAAATGGATGATGGAGTGGTCTATCTATGTGAGTGGGGTGATGTGGCTGACTTGTTGCTGGAGAAGAAGATGGGGTACAAGGTCTGTCTGACAATGTGGATAGGGCCTTGTAGGAGCTTGGTGAGGCCGATTCTGTAGACTTTTAAGCAAGTACATGGAGTAGGAGCACATTTAGCATCGAGATCAAAGTAGAGATCGCCTATGATTATGAAATCTTTGGGTCCCATGGCACAGGGTGCGGTGAGGTCAGTGAGGAGGTTGCTGAAATGGGTGCGAGGTGTTGAGGGCCGGTATGCGAGGGTGCCTTTGATAGTGAGTTTATTGTCTGTCTGAAGCTTGACATGTATGTGATCCATAAATGTGTCAGCTGGGTCAATGTAAGACACCTTCTTGCACACAAGAAATCTTTATAGGCAAATTACTCTTTCTAGGTGTGCTGCAGAATGCATGATAAATGTAACCTGGAGTGTAAAGTACCACAGAAACATGTATGATACAGGCACACAATCCATAAACCAGTAAACTGTGGTGCATTGTGTGCTTCCCAGTTACATATTTTACATACCTCAAACAAATTGGAAGGGTGCCTGCAGTGCAGGCTTGTATGTGCGTTCACGATAGTGTTACATCTCGCAAAAGCCACATGTAGAAAAAAGACACAGAGCCCATGATACAAACATCCAAGAGTTGGCTTGCCTTATCCTCACTCATGACACAGAACACTTCAGTACCTGCATCTGCGTCACACATCCACAATGCCACAAGTATGGATGTGTTTTTTTAGAACAAACATATTAGTTGAGATGTTTATGATGAACAGGTTATGCTATTTGCATAGATGGTATGTGAGGCAATATGTAATCTCTAATTACCTCAAATACATAAACTTTAAGTAGAAACCCTATGCATTTTAAGGTAAGTTAATCTCGCTGTTGTCTAAAATGTTACATCTGTTCTAAGTTTTACAACTTCATTCAGAAATCAGTTTGAAACTTAGGCCTAAATTTACCAATAATTCAGGCAGTGCAATGCATTGAAGCAACTTGCTGAGTTTCATCAGCTGTTAAGAGCAGAAATGCACCAATACTAACATGTAGCACATTCATAGTCTCTATATTCGGTGGTGCCCTGTGGGCTGCCTAGTGCCAATGCAGGCACCCTTCGCCATGGTGCAAGGGTGCCTGTGTTGCAGGCAGGGTTGTTATTGGGCAGGAAGGGATGCCTTCTTGCACTAATACAGACATCAGAATTTTTTCCCACTTTTTAAGTGTGGTGCAGAGTGCAGCACACCTATGAAGAGGAAAACACAAGGAGAAATTAACATACTTCTCCTCATTGTACCTCCATCAGGAAGGCATATAATTATGACGCGTTAGCAGGTTTACTTATCTTGGTAAATATGTGACTGCAACAAAATACATGGGTAGGTGCCTGGGAAAACCCATTTACAAACATTTGCATCCTTCAAGGAACAGAGTAACACAAGGCAGTGACTTGTGCTGTCTTATGTTACTTTGGATTTAACAAGCCACACAGGGCCACACCAGCCTGATTTGCATGGCTTGTTAAATCTGACTTTAGGAGTGTACTGCTCTTGCATCACACTAGTGACATGTAAGGGCAACACAATACTTTGAGAAATATGGGGAACATGGTGGCCACCAGCTATGGGCTGCTGGTCTTCCATCAGTTTGGTAATTGGTTGAGAGGTCCCTCTCTCTCCCTCTCTCCCCCACCCTGCCTCTGCTTACCACTCATCGTAGCGGACTACTTGATGCCCCATTTCCTGCTTTGTTGACAGTTTTCTGCTTTCTGCTGCACCCGGAGAACCAGCGCTCTCTCCCATGGTGCAGGAGGTTGGCGGAGTCCTCGGACCGCCGCAAGCCCTGCCGCGAGCCCCCAGGTGGGAAGGTGTGGCTCAGGAGTTGCGCCGCTGCTGTGTGGCCGCATTTCAGATCCGGGTCGGCGGTGAAAGAGCCAGCACCACCCGGGATGCCTCCTGCAACACAGTCCAATACGTGAGGTTGCCCGCTGTTGAGCAAAATGTGGGTAAGGCAAGCACTGGCTCTAAAGCAGAGTACGCTAGGGTCTTTCCATTAGTGGAAGGGACCTGCAGCTATTTTTTGGGCCAGGTTCCGGCCGCACATCCCTACCCCATTAAATAACAGCATTTTTTCCAGTAATACCCCATAGGGGTTTTGTGAATGGGGCTTTGGTGAGGCTCAAAGCAGTAAGAGGGGGGCCAACTTTCCAGCTTATGGAGAAGGGAAAGAACACTCAGAGTAATTCCTCTTTACCTACTAGGGACGTTTGCAGATGTACCCTCTGCACCAGGAGGGCCTCATTACTCCTCTACCAGGACTCGCAGCATCGACCCCTATCCCCCCTGTGATGGATACAAGTAATATGGCTAAGGGCCGCAATAAATCACACGGACATTCTACGAAGGAGAACGGTCCAGGAGAGAAGGTGGAGGAAGTAACATCCACTGCTGCTGGTAAGAGCCCCAGGAGTAGGGGTAGGGGGAAGAAGGTTATTCAATCTAAAGTAAGGCTAACTTCTTCCTTAAAATCATTTTATAAAGTTCTTGTTTCCCAGGCTGCTGCTTTAGAAGGAATTATTGGAGTCCTTAATTCTATAAGAATAGAGTTGACTGGTAGTCCAATTCAGATGTCTAATACAACAATTTTCCCTAGCTCTCCCCTCTCGGTGGCCCAGACCCCAAGCTAGCTAAAGGAAGGGGCCCCAAAGCAGCAATTCCAATGCCTATGTCAACATCAAATAGGTTTAAGGCTTTGAAGGCATGCAATGAGGATAACCAAGATGAACAGGAGGAGTCCTCACAGTCAACCCCGATATCAGGCATCCTCCTCAGGTGGCTTCAGAATCGTTGGCTGACATCTGTTTGGCTTTCAAGGAGAAGATGAAGAGCAGGTTCACCATCTCTGAGCAGAATCAGGTTGCAATACTGGCGTCCTGTGCTGCTTTAGCTCAAAAACTTGACGCCATAACTGCGAGGACCGATGCCTTGGAGCAGGAGATCCCCATAATGAAACAGGCTATAGACATGACCTCTGCAGAGGTGAGCCGGTTAGCCCGGCAAAATAAGGAGATGAAAAAGGGTATAGAGCACCTTAAAAATCATTCACGAAGGAATAATCTTAGACTCATCTATATTCCTGAGGCTGCGGAAGGCTCGGATATTGAGGCCTTTGTCATTTCACGGCTCTCAAGTACCGGTCAGATTTTGACCACTCCTCTGAGATTCAGCAGGTACATTGGGATCTCTTTAGGAGGAACCCTGGGAGACAGAAGACGAGGAGGATCTTGATCAACTTTCTTACATACACCTCTAAGGAGGCCATTCTGTCCACAGCGTTAAAAGAAGGATCTTTCTCTGTCAGCGCCTATTCATTCTCAATAAGATCAGGTGTTTGCTGCGCCACTGCCCTGAAACAGTGGGAGATGGGGAAGAAGATGGAGAAGTTGAACAAATTTGGTGCCAAATTTCAGCTAAAATTAACAGCCTAACTTTGAACAATGTGGAATAATCACATATATATCAGTTGAGGACGCAGATGTTTAGGAAGGGATCTGGTACATAGGGAGGCGGGGTGTCAGGTGAAAGGGTATGCCCGACACACCGTGTTCATTTTTTCTTTACCAATGAAAAAGACTGCCAGGCTTTAAGCCTATATCATCTGCGGGCGTTCCCCAAGGGGAATGGGGGTAGGTCACTCAGAGTGGTAAGAGTGGATGTTGGGTGGTTGGGCACGAGATGGGGAATAGTTGGTAAAAATAAAATAAAAATGTCCTCTATCACATTAGAATGTTTTTAACTGCACCATAGCGACAGATCACGACAGCACTAACTTTAAATATCTTAGATGAGTGGAGTTAATGAGCTAATAGTTCTTTCTTGGAACGTAAACTAGCTTAGGTGCAAGCATAGGAAGAGATTGGTGATGAACTACTTGGATGAAAGCAGAGCGCATAAATGTCTGATTCAGGAAACCCATTTAGATACTGCAGAAGGACAAGCCATATTTGCAGAATACCCTGGATAGAGTGTTTTCTAGTGTCAGAACAGGTAGCGCATTGTAGGGGCGTTGCTATCTTAATTAAATGAGGAGCGGGCTGTACTATTAAAGCTTTTAAGCTTGACAAATCTGGGAGGTGGGTAATAGACACTTTAGATTGTGGAGGGGCAGAGCTAGTATGTACTGTTTTCTATGGGCCCAATATTAATGATCCCTCCCACCTATCTAACCTTGAATGGAATTTAATGGAAGTCATGGCTCATATTATAGTTAGGGGTGATTTTAATGTCTTATTGGGCCTCGTACAAGACAGGTCTAATAGAAGTTGTCATGATAATACCCCTCGGATGTGCCAGACCCTAAAAAATATGCTGCATGAGTTGGCCCTGTTAGATGTGTGGAGGTATAAGCTGGGAACTAGCCAGGGTTTCACTTTCCATAGTAAGAAGCACAGCCATTTTTCAAGGTTAGACTACCTCTTCTCGGACAGGGCCATCATATAAGCAATAACCACTATATATATCCTCCTAGGTCACATTTTGGATCATGCTGAGATTATTCTCTCTTTAGTTGGGTATTGCAGGCCCCCCAGGTCAAGATTGATTCTAAAGAGAGCTTTCCTTACTGCCTCTGACACGGGGAGGCATTAAAGCAGACATGTGTGGCTTACTTTAAGGCAATATTGGATCTACCTCCATCAATGTCATATGGGATGCCTTTAAGGCATACATTAGAGGGGTGCTACAGAGGCTGTCTTATGTTCAAAGTAAGGCTGAGCCTTTAAGTTTAAAAGCTTTGGAAAATAAAGTGGGTTCGTTGGAGGTTGATCTTCTTCGAGCACGCTCAAGGTCTACCGACGTACATACAAGGATACAGAGAATCTTTGACGATGCAGGGCAAGAATCTAGGGTCAAAATAGATCAAAAGTGTAAAGCACAGTGGCATCCGAGGTGTATGCAGGATTTAGAATATGAGGAAAAGGCTGGTGCATTGTTGGTTGGAAAGATAGGGCAGATAGATCTAGGAAATTCATTAACCAATTACTTTTAAATGACAGAGGGTATGTCCCCGACAAAATGGAGTACATGCAGGCCTGCCTAGTGTCTTTATCCTCCACATTATAGATGGAAGAAATCTCTCCCCGCTCAGAGCTTCTCAATGTCTGGTTGAGTAAGTTACAATTTCCCAGTTTAACAATGATGAGTTGTGAGACACTCGATGCTCCTATAACTAAGGAAGAGATTTGCTCACATATCTCTAAAAGTAGGAATGATAAAGCTGCAGGCACTGATGCCCTTCCTAATGAAGTGTATAATCTTTTAACCGAAGAGTTAGTACCGATTTTGTTTAACTCAATATATAGACAGGGTGGACACATCCCTAAATCCTGGAAAGAAGCTATAATTGTCCTCATTTTGAAACCCTCTAAAGACTCTTCTACGGCTGACTCCTATTGGCCAATCTCCCTGCTGAATGCGGTATATAAGATCTTTATGAGTATTTTAGCGGGAGATTGGCTAAGTTTGCCCCTCAGTTAATCCATCCAGCATCGAAAGGTTTCATCCCGTAGAGGCATATACAGGAGCAGACCCAACGTCTAATCGGCACAATAGATCTTGCTATTGAGCTCTCAGCCCCCTTAGCAGTATTTGCCTTCCATGCTGCTAAGGCGTTTGATCGAGTGTGTTGGGTGTTTCTTTGGGAGGCTATGAGAGTAATGTGATTCTGCCTTAATTTTCTAAATACACTTAAGGCGACACACAAAGGGGCATCGGCTAGGATTTTATTTTAATGGCACACAAACCCCTAGTTTCATTATATTAAGAAGGACACGGCAGATTGCCCTCTTTCTGTTATGTTATGTTAATGCTATGCTAGTTCCCATATCACCCAGGGGCATCTTGGCACTGTTGAAGAGCATGATAGGGAGGAACCAATGGATAATAATACAGATAGGTTTTTAATTATTTTCTGAATTAACTGTAGATAGGAGTCTTGCAGAGAGCTATGGGTAGCTTGTTCAAGTACCTTGGGGCAAGATAAGAGAAGACTGTACCCCAGTGCGAGTTTGACGTATTCGGGGCACACACAAAAGGGCTTTAGTGCTTGACCTGAGAATTTGGGACGACACTTATGTAGTACGTTTTCTTTGAAGATAGCATGGACCTTTGCCTCTCAAGGCATTATAGAAGAGGCAGAAGATTTTAAAGTAGAATCGCTTCTTCACAGGTAGCCAGTGCAGTTCCCTCAGCAAAGGCGTGGAAGGGGTACCCGCAGGACGGTTCAAGATTAATCTTGCTGCAGTGTTCTGGACCAACTGTAAGTATGCAAGCAGATTCTCACCCACTTTGCCTAACAGAGCCTTCCCATAGTCCAGTCTACTAATCACCATCGCCTGAACAAAGTTTCTGTAGGAGTTAGTGGGGAGAAAGGGAAAGATTCCGCGCAGAAGGCGCAAGTTATAATAAGAGGAACTGGTAGTATCAGCAATATGGTCTTTCATAGTTAAAGTACGGTCAAGTTTTATCCTTAAGTTCCTTACGCTTTGTTTGGGCAGGTGAACTGCTCCCTTTATTATTTTACATATATATAGAGCCTCTGGCTCAACAGTTGAGACTGGACGCTTCCGAAGTTCCTTTTAATTCTCTGCCTTATAGTAGTAAAGTTGCGCTGATGTGGACAACCTTTTAATCTATACGGCTGATCCTCTTATATCCATTCTGAGGGTGGAACAGCAATTAGCAGAATTTGTCTCCCTCTCTGGCTATTCAGTAAACACCTCTAAAACAAAAAAATACCACAATGAAGGGAGCGCTCTCTTCAAAGTGGTATTTTTTATTGGAGGTGGTCCTGCAGCGGTGGGCTACAGAAGGTTGAGTGTGATTGATTGGATTAATAACATTGAATTGATATAGCAATATCCTGTCCTGTGCACACCAGTTGGAAGCCCTCACCACGAGGGATTATTATTAATACCTCTAAAACGGAGGTAATGTGCTGGAATATATTGGACTGGGATGGGAAAGTAAGCCCCAGTTTTAGATATCTGGGATTCACAATAGTGGACGAGATAGATAGAATTCTGCAGCTCAATCTGCAACGGGTGGTTCGAGAAATTGACCGCCTAATAGCCCAGATGGAACCCCCCCCCTTGACAATTTTTGGACATGTCAATCTAATAAAAATGGTTATCTTTCCTAAATTGACGTTCCTTTTTTAATGCTATTTCCCTTGGGTTTCCTAAACTAAGCATTGACAGAATTCAGGGGAAGGTCATGAGCTTTAAATGAGCCAAAAAGGGTGCTAGGTTATCCTGGAAAAAACTTCAACATAGACCCAATAAAGGTGGATTGGCATTGCCCGATTTTAACTAGTATTGCACAGCTTTCCAAATTGAAAACATTCCTATGCTACCGCTAAAGGCGGATGATTCTACTTGGGGAAAACTTTTGCGGGAGATGGTGTAGCAGTGGAGCATGGAGGGATTCCGCTATGAATTCGGGGCCCCCAAGTTCTTCAAGAAAGTTTGATTAAAAGTAGTAAGATCTGCTTTGAATCTATGGTATAAGGTTAGGAGGAGGTGGGAAATTGAATACTACTCAGACTTAGCTCCAGTTTAGGATTCCCCCTGTACCCCGGTATGCTTAAAAGACGGCTTCAGTCTACCATTTAGGAGAGAGTGTGTTACAACATGAATAGACCTGATGACATTGGAGGGAGTGTATCCATGGGAAGTATTAAAATCCAAGACTGGAAATTACCTCTATAGATTTAAGTGTATTCAATTGTCCTCTTGGTTTGCAGTGTCAAAAAAAAGTTATTGAGGTGACTGGGAGCTAGAGCTCTCTCTCCAAGACATAAGATCCAAGAGTAAGGAGGTAGAAAGTTGGTATAAGAGGCTTTTGGTAACTGAGGAAAAAAAGCAAGCCCCTCCTTACTCATTCTGGAGTGGAACCTTCCATGAGGGAGATATCAGAACGGTTTGGGACAACTCCTTGAGGCTCCTATATTCAACTCTCAAACCAGCCAACCTAAAGAGGAACCACTTTCTCACCATCAATCAATTGTACTGGACCCCATTTAAAATTACAAAGTTCGCTCCCCATTCTCCCCCTAAGTGTGTACGGTACGGTTGTCTAGGAGCCAAGGATGTCCATATCTTCGTTGAGTGCCAAAGGTTGAGTAATTACTGGGGAGGAATAGAACTTGCTTTAAAAGGTATTTTTTGGTTGGGAGATCTATTTGAATTGTTCTTATTGGAGGAGATGAGAAAATCAGCAAGCTATTGAGGCGTTCACACAGAGGGTTGCTCTTTTACTTGATTTTAATTGCTAGAAGAGAAATATGTATGAAACGGAGGGACCCTATACCCCTGAAAGTGGAAGACTGGGTTACGGCAGCCATTAAGGTTTGGCGGCTCAATCAGGGCACGGAGAAGAGCCTTACCCTAGATATATGGACTGATTTTTCAATCTGGTGCAGCTCTTTGGGAATCGATTACTCGTTCCATTGATTACACCAAGGCACTGATAAAGGTGATGGACCGGTATTGTAATAAGACCTGGGCAAACGCAGTGACTGCAGGGATGGACAGTTTGACGGTGCGGTTTATTGAGTATTGCAGACACTCTCTGGTAATATGAGGATTAGAAAAAAAAATACTTTGAGAAATATGGCGGCACTTATGCTTCAGGGCAAGTGTGTGGAGATTCAGTGAACAATATTCACCCAAGAACTGGTAAAGCCTATCACCCGGCATGAAGCATATGATGTGAGAAGTTGACCTGGTATGTGAGAAGTTGGCCTGGCATATGCTGTCCACTTATTAAAGTGGGCATCTTACACCAGCCCAAACAACCCTTATGATGTATGAGGTCAAAGATAACCTTTAGAAAGCTATCCTAATGGTAGCTGTGGAGAGCAGTGTGAGAAGTTAGCCTGGCATATGATGTCCACTAGTTCTGGTGGGCACCTTGCACCAGTCTATTCGACCCTTATTGATGGTGGTTGTAAAGTCAACCTTATAGCAAGCTATCCTAGAGGTAGCAGTCTTGAGCAGTCTCCAGGCTAAGACTTCAGAGAGCAAATTAAGGAAGTTGTTTTACCAATTATAATCCCTTGAGTACCAAATGAAAGCATACCACACAAGGTATATATCAAATATATATGTATTTATTCTAAACACAACCACTCTGCACTCTTTATGAGGTCAGGGGTAAAAGTACAATACAAGTTACTCAATTAGCATACAATACGTTGCACATTATACGTTATGCCCTAGGGGCCTCACAAACCATATACTAAAATAGTGGTATAAGAACCACAAGACAATTAGAAAGCAGGCCTGGGGCATGTGGAATCGCTGGGGCTACTCTAAACAACCAAAGGTTAGGAAGTAGGAGGCCCACGGGAGACGTGTGCAGTGTCTAAACACAGCCGCTGGTTACCATTGACTTTCTATGGGAAACGAAGTAGGTAAAAATTTACAATTTAAGGACACTTCCGGATGGACTACGATGAAACCCTTTTAAACTAGGGCACTTTAAGAGTCAAGATCCATGGGAGCACCAAAGTACTTGTGTTACCTCACCCAGAGAAGCCGGGTGCATAGGTGTCTTTTCGTGTCGGATTTCATCGTCGTTTTCAATGGAGAGCTGCAAAGAAGTGCTGCAGGTAACCAGAGGGAAAGTGTCCAGGTGGATCCAAGGGTGGATCGAAGATCTGTAGAACCTGAAAGCAGAAGGGACAGAATCTGGGCCACTAGCCAGTGACCAGGGCGGCAAAAGGAAGATGCCACCAGACCTCAGGGGCTTGCAGGTAGAAAGGTGAAGTTTGTCTCTTCAGCTACGAGAACCAGGAGGTGTTGACGACAACCAGGAGCTGGATTCGAGCTGTCCCACGAAGGATCTATTTGACTGCGGTATCGGTATCCGGACTGGACCTAACAAGCCTTGGCAAATGCAACCCACACAGGATGTTGAGATTGGCTTCGGTACAGACCAGCAAAATCTGAGGAACTTCTCCTTTGTAGGGAAGTTGTAGCAAGCCTTAGGCAACCAGGAAAGCAAGTTAGATTCCAAAGAAAGTCCTCGGGGGGCTCACTAGCCAACAGACTAGGAACTGCAAAGACGCATCAAGCTGAAATTCAAAGGCCGGGCCCACGGGTCACTCGTGGAGTGGGGGCCTCTGAGCTCCAGTGCAAATGGTGCTCGGGTCTGGGGATTCAAGCTCCCCAATGCACGACTTCGAGTTACCTCGTGATGTGAGTGCAGCTTGCAAAATGCAGGATGTCCAGGAGTTCCGGTCCAACGTCTCTCGTGTCCGCCACAGGTCTCAGCTTTGCTGTGAGCGGAGGTTGAGGTCAGAGATGTCTGGATGTTATGTTATGTTATGTTAGTATTTTATTAAGCGCAAAACAGCTGCCCCAGCAACGAGGCGTCCCGGCGCTGAACCATAACAGATACCTGAAGGGAGGGGAGGAAGGGAGGGGAGCTGCAGGTAGATTATGTCAGGGAAAACAGAAAAGTCTTAATTGCTTTACGAAAGGCCAACAAGTTGGTCATGGAGCGGATGTGGGGTGGCAAGTAATTCCAAAGCTTCGCCCCTAAGACTTTGAAGGAATGGCCACCCATTCTGCTGAGCCTTGTACGAGGGACAACCACCAGGTGTTGTCCTAAGGAGCGTAAGGCACGCTGGGGGGTGTAGGGTACCAGGAGTGGGCGTAGGAGTCCAGGACAGTCAGATCTAAGAATTTAAAAATCAGTGGTGAGAGCCTTAAATTGAACCCGGGCTTCAATACGCAGCCAATGTAGCTTCTGGATGGTGTTTCTGGCAGAGCATCTGCGAGGGAGGCCTACCACAGCCCTGGCTGCGGAATTTTGTATCCGTTGCAGCCGAGCCATCTCTGCTTTGTTGATGCCTAAGAATAGGACATTGGCATAGTCCAGTCTAGCCAGAATGATAGATTGTACTATCAGTTGGCGCGTGCTGGGGTCGAAAAAGCCAAGTATCGGATGAAGGCTCCTCAGCAGGCCCACACAAGTAGCAGCCACTTTCTTGGTGTGGGTCTGGAAACTGAGGGAGGAGTCCAGCCAGACACCTAGATTTTTCACCACTTTTTTGGGGGAAGGAATGGGGCCAAGTAGGGATGGCCACCAGTGTTCACTCCAGTAACAGGGATTTTTACCCAGGAGCAGCACCTCTGTTTTTCCAGCGTTCAGCTGAAGGCAGTTGTGTGTCATCCACTGCGCAACTGCCGCTAATCCATTCTTAAATTTCTCAGCTGAGATTGAGGGGCCTTCAGTTAGAGAGATGACCAGCTGCGTGTCGTCGGCGTACGACACCAGCGTGAGGTCCCATTCTTTAGCCACTTCAGCAAGAGGATGGACGTAGTCTTGTGTCGCAGATTCTTCAGGATCCGTCAGGAGCCTCGAAAATGCAGACCGGCAAAGTTGCTATTTGGGCCTGTTTAAACAGGGTGGTCACTCCTTGACCACAAGGGAGATGTCTTCCTTCTTCCAGTCGAAATAGAATGTCAAAGGTCCAGGATATATGTTTCAGAGTTTCGTCCAGGGTAATCTAAAGTCCTAGGGACTGGGTTTCTATACGTATACGAAGTTAAGGGGCTGGACGACCTTTAAGGTCCCTCCTACGGGTAGACCTGGGAAGGTGGTGGTTACACCCCTTTCCCTTTGTCCAGTTCCATGCCAGAGCTGGGGCAGAGTGCCCCAGCAACCGGTTTGAACTGGGAAATGCATGGAGCACCTTGTGTGTCCCAGGCAGTGTCTGGAAAGCAATCACTAAATGCAGCCCTCCCTGCCCCAATACACAAAACCCTGTCTGGGGAGGTGCCAGCACCTCCTTGGACAGGAAACCTATTGTCCAGGCCTCCCCTGCCGGAGTTTCATTCAGCAACAGGAGGTCAGACTTGTGTCTGTGGCAGCAGCATCCATTTTCTGATGCTGAGGCTCTGTTTAACTTTAACCGGGTAAACCAGTAACTACTTGGCTTCTCCCTCTAGAAGGGTGGAATACTACCCCTGCCGTCAGGACTGGTGGGCGGGTAGTATTCCAAAGTGTTTGAGACCTTACACGACATGTTTTGATAAAGCCAACCAAAGTTAGCATTAACTGCGAGGATTATAATGCACTTAAGAGTATATGGTGTGGCTATATCATAGAACAGCTATAAGGAGATGGTTCTAAAAGCTGCAGAGGGGCTCAGCTCATGCTAGGGCACCCTCTCACATAAAACCAAGCACTCTACCTCCAGGATTGTCGAGGTCTGCCTTAGGAGTGGCTTATAGGTGTATATGTGTCTATATAGGTATATAGGTATAGGTATACTATCTCTAAGTAAAGGGTGAGTACACCACCTTACCCAGGCTGTGTGAACAGACTTGTGGTGTCAGTTGGCAAGGCAAACCAGGGGTGGTACAATACATGCTGTAGCCCCTGCTAGGCCTAGGGTGCACCTATGCCGTGGGTACCTAGGGTACACTATACAGGGGCCCACAAGGGTGACCCAGTAACCAATATGGTACGTACCTAAAGTACATCGAGTCCATTTTATAGAGAATTCAGATAGACTGGGGCCCTGAATAGCAGGGTCCCAGGCCAATTAAGTCAAAAACCAGCAAAACACCAGGCAAAAAGTGGGGGTAACCATATAGCCAGATATCCACCTTCCTACAAGCAGCCCCCAGGCTTAGTCTTGAAGGAATTTAAAACTGCTTCTTTACCAGAATATCACCTCCTGTATTAATTAAATGAAAGGGGAACAAAACAGTAGTTATATTAAAATATGTATTTATTAATAAAGCACTCTCTAGTATCCTCTACCCGAGGATAGAACACAAAGCACCCAATACGAGATCAATAGAACAGCTGTAAGTAGCACAATACACAGTGGGCTCCAGGGGGAGACCAAACCATATGATAAAATAGTGGTATAACAACCACGATTGTGGTCAAGACAAAGTCTGGAGTACGTAGAATCACTAGGACCCCAAGGAACAACGCCCAAGGTGAGTAGATAGGGTCCATACGGAGGGCAGGTGCAGTGTACACTGCTAACATGACCGCGGGCTCCGTAAAATTCTATGGGGAAATCATGGTTGCAATTTTACAGTTTAAGGACCCTTCTAGGAGGACTTGGAGGAAACCCTTCAAACATGAGAGGTTGGAGACTCCCCTCATTAGTGGGTACCAAAGTACCAGAGTGACCTAACCCAGAGGAGCCGGTTGCATAGGGCCGAAGTGGCATCTGAAACTGCTGTCGTTCTTTATCGAAGGCTTCAAACAAGTGCTGCTGCCATAAAGGTGAAAAGGGTCTGGTGGAATCCAAGCCTGGATTCTAGAAGGAAGGATCCTGAAAGCAGAGAGGAGAGAGTCTGGGTCATCAAGAGTGACCAGGGGCTCGGGAGACGAATGCCCACCGATGTCGGGTGCTTTAGGTGCAAAGAAGGGATGCTTGACTCTGCAGCCATGAGGACCAGGAGATGTCGATGACAACCAGGAGCCAGATGCGAGCTGTCCCACAAAGGATGCCGAGTGCTGAGGGGTCGGTGTCCAGTGGGAACACCAACAGGCCTTGGCAGAAGCAATCAAAGCATGAAGGTCAAGCAGGTTACGGTGTGGACCAGCAAGGTCCAGGGGACTCACCAAGCAATGGGGAGTCAGGGCATGTCTGGAGCAACAAGAAAAGCCCAACAGAAATCAAGATGACCCTCAGAAGGACCCACAGGCGGAATGACCAGGAGTCACGAGGGGGCCTCAAGCAAGTTCACAGAATACCAGCCCAATGAGCCCTTGGTGCAAGGAGACTGGAGTTCTTTGGTGGAAATACTGCTCAGGTCAGGAATACACAGAGTCCAATGCACAAGCCTGGGAATTGCAAACAAGCATATGCACCTGCAAACAGACATGGTGCACAGGCGTGCGGGTTATGCAGTCCCCAAAGGGGATACCGGCCTCAAACTTGGTGAGAGGGCAAATCAACCTCAGGGACGTTTGTAACCCACCTTCTGTGTTGCGGGAGTCTTCAGAGTCTGCAGGAGCTCGGTAGCAGCTGACCAGTCAGTTGCATTGAGGTGCCTGCCAATTCAGGGGGTGACTCCTTCACCCCAAGGGAGATTCTTCAGTCATCCTTACTGCACCACAGGTCCTGCACGGAGCCGCTATATAGCAAGGGCAAGACAAAGCTTTGGACGTAGAGGAAGACAAAGTCGGGTCCAGTCAAAGTCCAGTGAAGTCGGGAGTGTCCAGAGGGTCAAAGGTCAGTGGTTTCTTCTTGTGGAATCTTGTCCATGTAAAATCGAAAGCGCTACTGTCAGGTAAGCCCTTTTGTACCCACATGAGAGGGTTGGGCCGATTCAGGGGACCGTCCTAGGGGAGTGTCAGGACAGAGGGGAAGTTACTCTCATGTCCTTTGGTCAGTTTTGAGCCAGAGCAGGAGCCAACAGTTTCCAGAACTGGTTTGAGCTGGACTATGCACAGGGACACCATATGTGCCCCAGGTGCAGACTTTCAGGCACTCTCAGAGTGCATCCACCCAGCCCCAATGCATTAAATCCTGTCTGGAAGATGCTCACAGCTCCCTGTGACAGGATGCCTATCATGCCGCCTTCCTCTGATCAAGCTTGGCTCAGCAGCCAGAAGGCAGACATGTATCTCTGGTCGGCAGCGTCCATTTTTTGCTGACCGGGTCAAGAAGGCTGGCAACAGATAGACCAGTGACCCAACGAAGATCGCTTCAGAAGGGTGGAATCATACCTCCCCTACTGGTTACCAGTGCGGAGGTAAGATTCCAAGGTGTTTGATACCAAACACGATATGTTTCTATGCAACCATTTTCGAGATAGCATTTACCGGTAGATTAAAATGCACCTCTACCTATATGTCTGGCCGAGTCTCACACAACCTGGGAGAATGGTCTACGAAGCTGTAGAGGGGCTCTACTCATGCAGGGGCACCCTCTCTCGTAAAAGCCAGCTCCCTGCCTTCTGGATTGATCAGGCCTGCTACAGGGGTGACTTATAAGTTTTAAGTGTTGTGACCTATATATATAGTGAACCTATATCTAAAGTAAGTGGTGCAAGCACCAGCCTCCACAGGTTGCAATAGCAGACCTGTAGTTCCATTTTGCTTGCATGGGTGGCATAATAATTGCCTCAGCCCATGGGAGGCCTCTCAGGTATCTTTGCCCTGGGTACATGTGTACCATATACTAGGGAAATATAAGTGTACTCCAGTATCCAATCTGGAGTGTACCAAAGTACATGCATAGCAATTTAAAGGAGAAAGCAGTTAGACTGGGGTCCTAATTAGCGGGATCGCAGACTAGTCAAAACAGTGCAACATCAAGCAAAAAAGGGGGTAACCATAAGAAGCAGATCCTACTTTTCTACAATGCATATCTCTGGTTTGAAGGCTAGTAAATGTAGGATATCTTGGTGAATCTGTGTTTCTGTGAGTGTTAAGTTCAGAAATGTATGTGAAAGTCAACAGTCCACTTATATTTATTTATAATAATGTTGAAATAAAATGTAGCCTATTGGTATGAGAGTGCTACTTAATGTCATGCTAAAGTGAAGGTCGAATATAAGTACGATACTAAGATAATGTCATGTATTGGTAACCTTTATTGAACATGCACATAGTAGGTATCTAGTACCAGTTGACTATTTCTCATTCTAGAGATCGGAAGGAACATTCAAGTTTGAGTATCAATGTCCACAGGCAATTAGGGCAACTGTGAAGTGAAATCCAGGAGCACATTTTTCAATATTTGATGCAGTGCAACGCAGCAATACAACTTGTTATACTGCATCAAATGGAGAGGGCAGGAATGCACAATGTCAACCAAGATATGGCCCATTTATGCTCTCTCGCCGATCTGTCACACTAGGGTTGTCTAGCGCCAACGCAAGCACCCTTTAACCATGGTGCAAGGGCACCTGCATTTCAGGCATGACATTTTTGTGTGGGAAGATATATCTTTCTGCACAAAAACAATTCTTAGAGGCATTTACCTTGTTCTAGGTGTGCAGTGGAATGCAGCACACAACGAGGAGATATGAAGATATTTGTACTTGTTGGGGCGTGATTGAAAATGCGTGCTATTTTTATGCATTCCCAGAGTTACTTGTTTTGGTACATCTGGGAATACACCAAAAAGAATATGTTACTCTGGATTTACCAAGTCATGCAAGGACATTTATGTGGCTTTACACAACTTGATAAATGTGCCTATGGGTTGCATGCCCTTGCGTCACCTAGCGTGACTCATAGGCAATTCAATACTTTGGTGAATCTTGGACTAGGATTGTATAACAAATGTTCTCTACAGGGTTTGTTTTAAATGCAGATCATTTCCGAAATTTGACTTATGTATTGAGGTGTATGCATTCTTAAAATGGGTGTGTCAATATGTTACATTGTTTAACTTACATATCAAAACTGCCATAGTAAAAATGTATGTTGAGAAACCATCCCACTTGCCCTTACTGATGACTGTTGCCTGAAGTACAATATGGCAGTCTTCACATGTTGGTATATATGCTTGTAATATACCTTGTATGGGATGAGGTGTAATAAATATAATCAATGTAAGCTCATCTACCTCAAATATAGCCTCTGTAAAATGCTAACATATATCACTTCGTTTCCTAAACAAAATTCTACCTCTCCTGTACTACAGCCTATTCATGATGAGTTTGGTTCATTCAATGACTTATGTTGACTTTCTGGTATGCTGTCAGGCCTCAACATTCCATCCTCATGGAAGATCGGCAAGATCTTACCATTATATAAGGAGGGGACCAGGCAAAACGGCACATTTTCTCCCTATGTGTTTGACTGATTCAATAACAAACATTTTTTTACTGACCCACCTGCAGAATTGGATTGTTTAGGAAGGTATTTTACCTGACTTCCAGGCGGGTTTTAAATCAAGTATCAATACTTTGGATTATTTCCTCAGGTTATTGTGTTTATATTGGCACGAGGTGTGTCTTCTTAGGGAAAAGCTGCACGTTGCTTTAGTAGACCTGTGCACAGCTTTCGATCTTGTCCCTTGGGGGAAAATGTGGAAAATTGGGTATTCTTCTCTCCCTTTTGAATATTTTGGTGAAAATACACCTGGGATATAAGGCAAAGGTCTGATGGGGAATAGACAGGCAGTTAACAGACCCATTCCTTGTCCTTACTGTATATCAATGGGATGATCGACCATCTTAGCAAAGAGGGGTATGATGCGCTGAGTCTAGGGTGGAGGAGGGTCCCAGCCTTCCTCTTCACTGATTATTATTATTATTATTATGTTTCTTATATAGCGCCTGAATTGACCCCCGAAGGGGTATCTCCGCGCTTGCCTTGGGAACCCGTCCTGGCTTTTCCCTGTGAGATAGCCCCTACAGGGCATCCCCAAGGTGAAAGTCAGGCATCCCGCCGCGGGGGGGGGGGCATTGTGGAGATTAAGCAAGCTTAATGCCCAGAGTTGCAGAGTGTGAACCCATGATTAGGTCAGGCACCGAAGCGAGAATTATCGAGTCCATGGACATTTGACCTCAAGACCCTGCCGCGTCGGGAATTGAACCCTGGTCCCGGGTCTGACCTCTGCTTCAGGGTCTGCCTGCTCTAACCAGTGAGCCACACTTCTCCACCCTATTGATTTCTAGGACATCACAGTGACTGTAATTGCTCCTGGACCATTTCTCCCTTTTTTGTGCAGAGAGGGACCTTGAGTTTAATGGGTCTAAAACAAAATGTACGTTTATCTCCAGGATGAGGGATTTCCATTGTAGAAGACAGATATGGGCAGGAAACACGTGTATTGATCAGCTGCCCACCTTTAATTACTTAGGTATACGTATGACACCCAATATGAGTTGGAGCCCCCAGATCGAATAGGTAAACTCTATCCTTATCCAACAGTCCTCAAACCTGGTGAACGTCCCCCAAAATACTTCCTTTAGGAGGGTGGCTCCTGCTGTAAAGTTTTATAATGTCAAAGTTATTGAGTCTGGGGTGTATGGTGCTGAATTATGGGGCTCGTCAAACACTAATAGCATTGCCAAGGCTGAATATAGGTTCATGAGGTTTCTGTTCTCTCTCCCAATGAGCATGCTTCTTGTACCTCTATACTGTGATCTTGCACAGAGGAAGGTTCTGCACAAAATAGAATGCAGAATGTTATTATTTTGGTATTGTCTGTGATCAACTGTTGAATTAGAATCCTATTGAGAAGGTGTTAGAGATCTTATGGGTCACAAGGGTAGAGCAAAAAGTCCATGGTTCTACGCTCTTGTAGAGGTTGAGCCTAGATATATATTGGTCTTCCCCTGAGCAATTGTGCCAGGTGCCTAGAGCCAAGATTAAAAATCTATATTGGGAGGCTGCAGTCAAGGATATAGTGACCAAGAGTACAAGTAGCCTCACATTGTCCTTTATTTATTTTAAACCAAGTATGAGTTATGAGGTAACCATCGATTAAATTGAACCCCCTTTGGCGCGTAAACTATGTCTGCAGTTCAGATATGGCATTCTCCTGGTCAAAACATTTATTTCTGATTGGTTTGCTGATAGAGAGGGTGATGATCAATGCCCTACATATAGCGGGAAAAAATCATTGGTAAATGTTTTATTCTTTTGTCACCAGTATAGTAGATTTTGGAAAAGTGAATCTAGGTATTAGGAGCCACCAGGTTACTTTTCGAATTTTGAGCACTAGTACATATCGGCTCTTTGTCTTTGGTGTGGCAAAATTACTTATTGCAATCTGGATAAGTCACTCTAGGTGTCAACAAAATGTGGTAGCTGTGGGTCTCCACACCAATCCCATGAGCAAATAACTCAGGAATGCGATTAGTCGTACTAATGTTCTGACCCTCTTTATAGTATAAACTGCAATTGTGCTCTGAACTTACAATGGATTGCTCTGTTTTAACACTGCATCTTCTTTTATGATAACAGCTGGTCTGTTCTTTTTTTTAATCTCTTATTGTATTATGTATACTGTTTTATATACGTCTTACTTTGTTGATCTGTGTGACCGAAATAAAGTATTTGACTAACTGGCTAGCTCAAATAAGGCCATTAAAATTACAAAGAGGCCTAGGTTTATGTAACGTGGCAGTGTGACCTTGTTGAGTTGAAGGTGGAAATATGTAGATCCCTTAGACACGTGTCAATTGAGAATTGCAGTCTATGCTGATCTTCATTTGTTCATAGCATCTCAAACAGTCACAATCATTGTCCCAGCTCTATATCATGATGAAGACTTCCTACTTGTGATCATGCCATTATTCGTCATGGCCATTCCCAATACATCTGAAAAGGCTCAGTGATTCAATATTGTGTCAGTGTAATAGCGTGGTAAATGTTAAGTCACAATTTGTGATTACATTCACAATAGGGACAACTATGTCCCAAGAATGTCATGATTTACTCTGCTCTCTGTAGACATCTGCTTAGTTTTGTAGAACACACAGTCGGTTTGTCATATTCATATCAAATGTGTCAGAGTCAATCTCTTCATGAATAACCTACATACACTTTAAACATTCACAACATCAACATATACCAACCATGAATGTCATTTTTATCACTAGCCAAGTCACGGAGCACCAGCCCTGTGACAATGTCTAAACTTTACCTCATTAAACCCTGTAATGAAAAGTCATCTACTCTACGGGTCGCACAATGCAGCAACCTAGCATGCCAATTGTGGGTGTATTTTCTAACAATCTGCATAATATATGCCTGTGTCTATTGTCAGAGCATGTGTGTTGATATACACCTGTGTACACATGACATTGAGTAGCTACACAAGTGCTCACATAGCAAAGTATAGTTGTAAATAATAATTTACCTTATACTGAAGTTAAAAGTTTGAAGTGTGCTAGAAATTGGGTCACTAGTTGGCAGAGGTATGCACCCTGTCCAAGTAGGGTTCACAACCCTATCAAGGTAAGTCAGATACAGATCCTATATTAAACTGTGTGTTAGATCTGGGGGTCTCTAGTTGGCAATGGTTATCACCTTTGTCCAAATAGGGACCCTTACTTCTAAGTCAGGATAAGGGGATTACACTCCTTAATAACCCCTGCTCACCCCCTTAGGTAGCTTGGCACGAGCAGACAGGCTTATCTCAGAGGCAGTGTGTTAAGCATCTGTAAATATATACATAGTAATAAAGTGATAACACTACAGAGGACACAACACAGGTTTTATACAAATACGTATTCTTTATATAGACTTAAACACAAGACCACAGACGACAAAAATCCACAATACTATACTTAAGATTGCTTAGTAGATGATAAAAATCTCTTAGTTCAAGTTGATGGTAAATGCAACAAAGTTCTCAACACAGTTCTTGGATGCAGCACCCAAAGTAAACAAAAGGCTCGCAGAAGGGGAGATGCGTCGGTTCCGTGACCCGGGGGAACGGTTGCGTCCTTCCTCAATGCTTGCGCAGAGTAGGGGACTCGTCGAGAGCCTTACCGGTGCGGAGGTGATGCGTAGATTCTCGACCTGTTGCGGTGCGCAAGATGGCTCCTTGATGCGATGCGAGGATGATGCGATGATCCAGTTACGATGCGAGAAGATGGCGCCCTTGATGCGCGATACGATGACGATGCAATGACGCCCTGGTAGCCTTGCGACGACTCTGTACTTGGAGCCGCGACAGACCCTGCGACGCGCTTCTCCGGTGATGCGATGACGGCTCTCTCGATGTGTCGCGCTTCTCTGGCGATGCATCAGCAGACTGCTTCGATGAACACACGCTTCCAGGGAGATGCGACAAACTCTCGCTTCTCCGGCGTTGCAATGATTTTAGCTACGGTGGCGACACGCTTCTTCTCGATGCGTCGCGCTTCCAGCTCCCAGCGGCATGCAAGTGACTGATGTCAGAATTCCCAGCAAGGAAATTCAGGAGGGAGCTGGAGGTGAGGTCTTTTGGCCCTGAGACTTCAGCAGGAGGTAAGCACAGTTCAAGCCCTTGGAGAATATTCTGTAGATGAAAGTCCTTACAAAGTTCTTTCTCCTTTCCCTTGGCAATGAAGCAACCACTGCAGGCCAACCCAGCAAACAGCACATTGGCAGAGAGGCGGTCCAAATTCCTGCAGCTTTCTTGGTTCTTCTCCTTGTCAGAAAGGTTTCTTGTTCCAGAAGTGATCTAAAGTCTGTGGGACTGGGTCCCAATATTTATACCCCAAAAGGAGGTGGAGCCAGCACAGGGGAGGGAAGATGCAGCTCCGGAGCACTCTGTTGACATGATTGATTCCCCTCCTCCTTTCACTGTGCAGGGCAGAGACATCAGACAAGCCGCAGGGGGTGGTGCCAGCATTGGGCCCAGCCCTATTCAGGTGCCAGGTGCACTCTCCTCCTCCCATCTGGAGGTAAATCGCCCTATTCACCACTGGGCTGTCCCAGACTGTCTCCTGGAATTTCCCCAGCCCTGTCACACACAAACCCAGACAAGGAATGCACAAGTCAGCAGAGGCGGGCTCAAATGGTTAGGCAAGCAAATACCTGCTTTCTAAAAGTGGTATTTGCAAACACAGAATATTAAAATTAACTTTACTAAAAGACTAGCAGCCCGTCCCGACGTTGTCCGGGGATGAAATGTAAAGTGTGTAATGTTGTTACAGATGAAGTATAATTTGTTTTTTTCTGGTCACAATTATCACTTTCCCCTCATGTATCGTAAGGTGTGCTTTTGTAATCTGTTCACGTGTAATGTGCTCCTTATGTTTATTGTAACGTGCACACTTGTCACGGTTTACTCCTGGCACTTTTTGCTACCTCATGTATTTTTTTTGGTCACAATTGTCAGTTTTCCCTCATGTATGTTAACGTCTGCTTTTGTAATCTGTTCACGTGTAATGTGGTCCTTATGTTTCCTGTAACCTGCACACTTGTCACAGTTTACTCCTGGCAGTTTTTGCTCCCTAATGTATTTTTTGTGGTCACAATTGTCACTTTTTTCTCATGTATGTTAACGTCTGCTTTTGTAATGTGTTCACGTGTAATGTGCTCCTTATGTTTATTGTAACCTGCACACTTCCCCCTCATGTATCGTAAGGTGTGCTTTTGTAATCTGTTCACGTGTAATGTGCTCCTTATGTTTATTGTAACGTGCACACTTGTCACGGTTTACTCCTGGCAGTTTTTGCTACCTAATGTATTTTTTGTGGTCACAATTGTCACTTTTCCCTCATGTATGTTAACGTCTGCTTTAGTAATCTGTTCACGTGTAATGTGGTCTATATGTTTCTTGTAACCTGCAAACTTTTCACAGTTTACTCCTGCCAGTTTTTGCTACCTAATGTTTTTTTTCTGGTCACAATTGTCACTTTTCCCTAATGTATCGTAAGGTGTGGTTTTGTTATCTGTTCACGTGTAATGTGCTCCTTATGTTTATTGTAACCTGCACATTTGTCACGGTTTACTCCTGGCAGTTTTCCTAATGTATGTTTTGTGGTCACAATTGTCACTTTTCCCTCATGTTTCAAAAGGTGTGCTTTTGTAATGTGTTCACATGTAATGTGCCTCTTATGTTAGAATTATCCTTGTACTTGTGTTTAGTACCTGTTTGTAAGTTGCACACACCTTTTTCCCCTTGTAACACACAGTATGGTACCTCGCACATTTTGTTTATTGTTGATACTTGCACCAGTGCCACCATTGTCTGTTTATTGTTTATTATTGTGCCTGAGTGTGCCTTTTGAATTATCCTTGTGCTTGTGTTTAGTATCTGTTAGTAAGTTGGAGACACCACTTTTCTCTTTTAATACACAGTATGCTACCTCTCACATTTAATTTTTTTTATACTTGTACAAGTGACACCATTGCCTGAATATCGTTTTTGTTGTGCCTGAGTGTGCCTTTTGTGAAGCAGTCACAGTATCACGTCTGTGCTTCTGTCTGTTTAGAAACTCCTGCACCTACGTGTTTGACGAAATAAAAGCTTAAAACCCAACTCAGTTGTGATTTCAGCTGTTTGAAAGCGAATTGCATCCGCCTGCCTCTTTAATTTGGGCACTTCAATGCAGAGAGGGAGCATAGGCAGGCTGCCACCGCGTCTCACCAAACCCTGCCTCGCAAACCCTGCGTGCATAAATGTGTGTGACATAGTTGTGTTTTCTGCAGGTTGAACGTGAATTGCAGCCGCCTGCCTCTTTAATTTGGGCACTTTAATGGACCAAGGGAGCGCAGGCAGGCTGCCACCACGTCTCACCAAGGGTCTGTTAGTCATCCGGCGGCGGAGGTTAAGAAATCCCGCTTTGAGGCACTATGAGGCTGCTTCCTCGACCAGCACCACAGAAGTAGTTGCAGGCATGGCTGTTGCGCTATATAAAGACGCCTTTGTGTAGAATTATGCTGGTTTTAAAGTATGTGAAATGAAGTGCTCTTTCACTATGGGCCCGCGCTATCTCAAAAATGCTTTTGGAATGTCCACACTATCTAAAGACGCATAAATCAATCCTCCTCGCGTTGAACAAACAGAGCCTTGTTTACTTCCTGCCCCCTTTATGACGTGAATGCCCAATGATTCCAGAGTTCGTATTTGTTTTATTGTAAGTTGTGTGTGTGTTTTATTAGCAGAGTTGTGATTGGTGACTAATGTTATTAACCCAGCCCCCCATGTGACGTCATTATGGAAGGCACTCCTGCTTTAGCCTTCGAGTGTAACGCATTGTAATTTAAATATGGTGTTGCAGTACATGAAGCCGGCAATTTGAAATATGGCTACATGAAGACGTCTTTCGGTAATTTCGGCGCTATTTTTAAACGCATAATTAAATCCTTAATTGCGTTGTGGTGATAGCAGCTGTTGTTTTAAAATCGTGTCAAATTTGCAGAATGTACATTTCCGATCTCGTTCGAGTGTATGCTTTTAAATTCTGTGAAAGCGCATTTGCGCTGTAAGGGTGCAATGTAAGGGGCGCTCTATGTGTGCAATATATGGAGCGCTCTATGCGTGCAATTTAAACTTGCCCTCTTTGCCTGTGACCACATATTTTGTTTTTTGACGCCCACAGCCACGTTCTTACACGCGACCACGCCCCCAAGGGACTACTTTTACACTTTTGGGTTTTATTCTTTTTGAATATATATGGTGTACACATTTATAGCCTATGTCCTTCTGCTATATCTCCCCTTTCAAATGGTGTATTGGGTGTAGTGATTGGTGCATTACTTTTGTAGTTTACCTGGCTCAAAGGTTTGTGTTCTCTCTTTCGCAAACATTTGAGCCAGGTAAACTACAAAAGTAATGCACCAATCACTACACCCAATAAACCATTTGAAAGGGGAGATATAGCAGAAGGACATAGGCTATAAATGTGTACACCATATATATTCAAAAAGAATAAAACCCAAAAGTGTAAAAGTAGTCCCTTGGGGGCGTGGTCGCGTGTAAGAACGTGGCTGTGGGCGTCAAAAAACAAAATATGTGGTCACAGGCAAAGAGGGCAAGTTTAAATTGCACGCATAGAGCGCTCCATATATTGCACACATAGAGCGCCCCTTACATTGCACCCTTACAGCGCAAATGCGCTTTCACAGAATTTAAAAGCATACACTCGAACGAGATCGGAAATGTACATTCTGCAAATTTGACACGATTTTAAAACAACAGCTGCTATCACCACAACGCAATTAAGGATTTAATTATGCGTTTAAAAATAGCGCCGAAATTACCGAAAGACGTTTTCATGTAGCCATATTTCAAATTGCCGGCTTCATGTACTGCAACACCATATTTAAATTACAATGCATTACACTCGAAGGCTAAAGCAGGAGTGCCTTCCATAATGACGTCACATGGGGGGCTGGGTTAATAACATTAGTCACCAATCACAACTCTGCTAATAAAACACACACACAACTTACAATAAAACAAATACGAACTCTGGAATCATTGGGCATATGGCTGAGATACCCGCCACCCCCTCTCAACACAATCCCCAAGAATGGGAAACCGGAAACGGTTCTGAACTTTTGGAAGGCGGGAGGGAGTGACCCTCCCGGCCGTATTTATTAAAATATGAAACAAAATTAAAACATTAAAATAACAGTTTCATATTAATGTACAATTTCATTTCCACATTGCGTTGTTTGGCTAACCTTAACATATTCTCTAATACAAAGGTTCTCCTAGCCGAACTAACATCCTACAAAACGTTTAACTTGAAATTGTACATCCTAACGTTTAAGGGCCAACGGCAAGGTCGTAACCGGTGTCAAGATCCCTAAACCAGACATATCCCCCTCACTTGTGAGGGGCGACCGCACAGAGGTGTACCTCAAGTGCATTTACCAATTTCCCTTGACTTGACGGGGGCCCCAATAAACTCGACGCCATTTAAAGGTCGTCCGAGGACTCGTGTGAGGTATCTAGAAGGTAGCGTAGACCCCCTCCCAAACCCCACACAACTTACCACATCTGCCGTCGCAGATGTCCAGGCCCCGGGAAATTCCCCAGGAGGGGGCTGTAGCCCCTCCTACCCAGGAAGGGGCCTTGACCGCCTTTCCTTTCCTTTCGGCGGCCCATCCTTAGAAGGGACCGCCTCCCCGTTGAGGGGCCAATGGCCACCTCCCTCGAGCGCTCCCATCCGTAATGGGTGACGCCCACCCCTAGGGATCTTCCAATTACTGCTCACCGATCATGACCTTACCGCCCGACCAAAATAAATACGACAATTCTAACTAAATTACTAATGACTAAATTACTAAAAGACAGTAACAATTTAAAACTTTATTAAAAAGGCATGATTACTGATCAACACTAGTGCATAATTACTTTATTTGCAAAACATATTATAATTCGACCATTCTTTATTGCATATTCAAGTTATCACAATAGTCATCACAACCTGCAAAAAATTAGTGTTACCACATCAAACTTTATTCAAAACCACTTGCTGTCCTCAGGGGCTGGTGGGTGGGTCAAAATTGGCTCTTCGTTCCGTCTCGAGCTCACGTGTAGCGAGGAGGTGCAGCTTCAGAGCACAGGAACAAGAGGATGCTTTCTTGGCTTGTTGCTCCTTTTATCCGTCTTCAGGGCGGGCGTCAACCCGCCCCTGCCTGCCTCAAAGGGCGTGGCCGGCCGCGTCAGTGTCTAGGCCAGCCCACTCCAGGGCGGGAAAAAGCGCGCCCCGGCTACGCCGCTTCGGGCATACCAGCCGAGGCTCGCCTCCCGCCCAAGATGGCTTCCCGGGGGGATCGTGGTACTCCGCCATACGTTCGGGGGGACCGAATGGTCGCCCCTTTCCATATGGCTGAGATACCCGCCACCCCCTCTCAACACAATCCCCAAGAATGGGAAACCGGAAACGGTTCTGAACTTTTGGAAGGCGGGAGGGAGTGACCCTCCCGGCCGTATTTATTAAAATATGAAACAAAATTAAAACATTAAAATAACAGTTTCATATTAATGTACAATTTCATTTCCACATTGCGTTGTTTGGCTAACCTTAACATATTCTCTAATACAAAGGTTCTCCTAGCCGAACTAACATCCTACAAAACGTTTAACTTGAAATTGTACATCCTAACGTTTAAGGGCCAACGGCAAGGTCGTAACCGGTGTCAAGATCCCTAAACCAGACATATCCCCCTCACTTGTGAGGGGCGACCGCACAGAGGTGTACCTCAAGTGCATTTACCAATTTCCCTTGACTTGACGGGGGCCCCAATAAACTCGACGCCATTTAAAGGTCGTCCGAGGACTCGTGTGAGGTATCTAGAAGGTAGCGTAGACCCCCTCCCAAACCCCACACAACTTACCACATCTGCCGTCGCAGATGTCCAGGCCCCGGGAAATTCCCCAGGAGGGGGCTGTAGCCCCTCCTACCCAGGAAGGGGCCTTGACCGCCTTTCCTTTCCTTTCGGCGGCCCATCCTTAGAAGGGACCGCCTCCCCGTTGAGGGGCCAATGGCCACCTCCCTCGAGCGCTCCCATCCGTAATGGGTGACGCCCACCCCTAGGGATCTTCCAACTACTGCTCACCGATCATGACCTTACCGCCACAGGCCGGATAGTTGACCGGCTATCCGGACCCCCCACAACACTCCTGCCTAAAGGTCATGTCACAACGTCTTTAGCCAAGCTATCAGGTCTCCTATGAGTAACTCGTTCCCCATCCGGGACAAATGAACACCATCCCCCAAATACATACTATCCCCTTTAACACAACCATGCGAAATAGAATGCAGTGTACTTGAACGGAACAATCTACTCATTTTATTATTAATTTTTCTTACTGAATGATTCAGAGCAGAAACCGAAATAGCCCCCCGCCACACTTTCCGTGGAATCATATGGGACCATGCAATTGTGCACCCTGGAACTCTTCTCGCCAACCAACTTACTGTGGAAAGCATCCCCTCGAGAAGAAGTCGTCTACCAGTGGTCACCAAATCGTTGCCCCCAAGATGTACTATGACTACAGACGGCGGTGACCTCGTCCGCCCTAACAAACCCTCGAAAAATGATTGAAACTGGTCAATACAGAGCCCGCCCTTTCCGTAGAAGGACACACTGTACCCGTATTCCCCAGCCACGTGAATCATGTCACCTGCTTTGAATACGTCCGCGGCACGCCTCACGTATGAGTGGCCCACGACCCACACCTCCTTTTTCACAGCCGGTGATGTCTGACCGCTGGCCCCCCGGTGTCGGGTCGACTGCACAGTCCGCCCCGCCTCGTAGGCTTGCGCAACTGAAAACCAAACAAAAACAAGAAGCGTGAGTACAACATTACAGCTTCACAACATGTGCAACCGCACGTATCTCTTATAACAGTTTGAGGACCAACGCCCCACACGTTTTATTTGTTCGACATTCAGACCCCTGGCTGTAGCCTCTGTAGCAGCCCCTATCCGGAAGGAATGGGTCCCAAACTCGCCGGGGTTCAGGCCCGCGGCCGAAATTGACATCGCAAGCACCCGCTGAAACTGAAACCTCGTCAGTGGGGTGGCGTCAGCGTGTCTCAACAAGGTCCCCCCCCACGATGCCACCCTATGCGTTAAATATTCCTCCACGCACACCACAGGGCACATGGAAGACCCGGGGATTCTTTGTATGATTATGCTGTCCCCGATCGCACCTTGATCGGTCTTGGACCTGACCAACGAGACAGTCATGGTCTCCCCCCTGATCTGAACGTGCTCTCGGCACAGTCCCCCCATGGCGTCCTGCTTGTTCCTTGCTACTAGTTCGCTTACCCGCATAGCCCCATGGAATGCTAGCACAAAAGCGGCTCGGAATAACACTGATTCATACTGGGATGAACACGTTGCAGGAAGTACCGATAACAACAGAGCCAACCTATCCAAACCTATCGGGCGCCTTTCATCTACTCTGCGACCCTCAAGGCGTTGCCACCCACGTAGCGCTTTTTGCACCACGAAAGACGCAGTCGGGTCTTGGATCCCATGAGCCCTTGCCATAAAGGAGATGGCGGCCCGATGCCTCTGGGCCGTAGCCACTGATTTGCCTGCCTGATGTAAGGACAGCAGAAATTTTACCACTAGCTCTTCCTGACCCCAAAGCTCTCCCCTAGCAGTCCCCAAAAAGGCCCAATAGGATCGGAACGCCCCTTCATATGCCTTCCTCGTCCTGGGTGCTAAACTCTCTCCCACGAGGTTCTGTAGTTCGGGGCACCGAGAGACCAGAGAGCTTCGGGAAAGGGTGCCGCCACCGGGTCCGCTGTGGGCAGAAAACCCCAGAAGGCCTGCATACGAAAACGAGAAAGCGCATCAGCCGCTTGATTCATCACCCCCAGCACATGTCTTGCCCTAAATAGCACGTTCAATTGCATACACAATAACACAATTTCTTTGAGCAATCTCAGAATCCATTTGCATCGTGCTGCCTGGCTATTGATACACTCAACCACGGTCATGTTATCAGACCAAAACACCACAGAGTGATCTCTGAATCCCTCAGGCCAAGTTTTCAGGGCCACCAGAATGGGAAAAAATTCAAGAAAGGCAATGTTACTTGTCAGCCCACACTCATGCCACCATAACGGCCATTTTTGAGCCGACCATTGTGTGCCGAATATGGCACCAAAACCAATGCTCCCAGCCGAATCTGTCCACAGCCCCAGCTCTTCAAAGGACACCGCCGGTTTATTCCAGACAATTCGACCATTGAACTCCGCCAGAAATGCCAACCAAATGCGCATGTCCTGGCGAACCTCTGCCGATAGTCTCGTGCGATGATGACCCTCCTTCAGGCCGACCATGGCCTGAGCGATCGAGCGGGAAAAAGGGCGGGCCATCGGCATTACTCTCAGGGCAAAATTCAGCTGGCCCACCAATTGTTGTAATTGATGCAGTCTGACTTTAGACTCATTAATACACTTTTCCAGGGAAGCCCTGAATCTTAACACCTTTTCACTTGGTAATCGAAAACAACCTTCCTCTGAATCGAGCTCGATCCCCAGGAACTCGAGGCAAGTCGAGGGACCCACAGTCTTACCTGGTGCCAGTGGCACACCAAAATGCTTCATTAAGACACAGAATTCATTCAAAGCCTGTCCACATTCTGGATCCCCGGCCGCCCCCAGAAACAAAAAGTCATCGAGATAATGCATGACATGCTGAAAACCCGTCCTCTTTGTGAAGACCCATTGCAGAAAACAACTGAACTTTTCAAAATAGGCACAAGATATAGAGCATCCCATCGGCATACATCTATCCATGTAACAGTGACCCTGAAACATGAAACCAAGGAGACGCTGATCGTCTGGGTGTACCGGGAGCAACCGGAACGCTGACTCAATATCTGATTTTGCCATCAGCGCCCCGGGCCCTAGGCGATTCAACATGGCGACGGCCTCATCGAAGGATGCGTACCGCACCGAACACACTTCCGGGTCTATCGCATCATTCACGGAAAGACCACGTGGGGCTGATAAATTATGTATTAACCTAAACTCACCCGGGTCCTTCTTAGGGACCACCCCCAAAGGGAAACAAACAAAGTTAGAACATGGTGGCTCATCAAATGGACCGGCGACTCGACCTCGAGTAACCTCCTTCCCAATCTTCTCCTGTACCACGGTTGTATGTTGCAAGACCGACAGTTGGTTTTTACATTTTGCTACACCCTGAAAATCCCCCACTGGGATGCGGAAACCATATGAAAACCCGTTCCGCAACACCCCAGCGGAAACATGATCCGGGTACTCGCTGAGCCAAGGAATCATTGCCATGGTATCAATCGGAGTAGGTAAAGGCGCCCCTCGGACTATTTCAGACCTGCTTGGCGCCTCCCCTACCACCGTTATCACCCGTTTTGGCTCTGCACATGGACTCAGGATGGGATGGCTGCCCACACCCTCCGCATTCATGTCTAAATTTGCATGACCCCTGGGGCCTCGTACATTTACCCCTGTTAAAGTTCCAACAAATCCCCCTTTTACCTGCGTTGCCGTTCGGCTTCGAGTGGTAGTCATTACCTGTACTCGATCGAAAGGGTGTCCCAGCATATTGGAGAGAGGATTCGCCCCCGCTACACCCTACCAATGGTAACTTCAACATACCAGTACTCTCCATTTTTGACCATGAAACAGAATCGTAACAATCCCAAGTCAGGTTCTTGTCGTGTTCTTTCGCTTTTCTAAAAATATTATCGTAACAAAACCACTGATTGCCCCCATACGATACAGAATATTCCATACTCCGTGACTGATAAATAGGCAATTCTGACAGCAACTCGGGCCTACGTTCACCCATGATGGTGGTAAAAATTCCCCATGCCCTGCCCCAATTGCCAATGTTTTCGTCAACCTTAAAGGCGGCCATCTTTGCGCGCCAAACACTCGGATGCATGAGCTCCTTTTGGCTCTTAACATGCTCCATTTCATAATGATCAGTAAGCAACGAGAACATGTTTACATACTCATCTGCCCACATCTTTTCCTTAATAGCCAAAGGAACATGCTGACCCAATTTTTCCCTTCGTGAGGGTGCAGACTCATCCCTCGCAATCGGCAATGGCCGCTTACCTGAACCGGAAGCTGCGTCTGCCGCTGGACCTGCTCCTGTCGATTTTCCACCCGCCGGAGACGGCGTGATAACTGGCGATGGTGCCTTCACCGCCTCCCTATTTTCACGCAGTTGCTTCATCAACACCCGTGCGTCGTCAGCCGTGGCGCCCTCGCCGTCTTTCCCCAACCACGCTGCCAATTGTGCTGCCAACTCAGGCGGCATATCTTCCCCGGACACGGGGGTGACCACCACGGGAATCGGATTCCCCTCTGTCGGCACCGGAGTTGGCCTTTCGAGTGGGGTATCGGGAACCGGGGTGTCTCCCCCCGCTGCCCCCCGTCTGGGCCTCTTGCCCTTCCCTCCTGGAGCGGCTCCTGCCAACGGTCGTTTCGGTCCCCCTTCCCCGTCTCTAGCCGCCATCTGCCTCTTTAGATCAGTTACCTCCTTCATGAGCATACGGAGCATCTGGTCGGTAGTAACTCGCTTTCCAACTTTCTTAGGCATTCTCGGACAGAGTTTCTGCAAGACAAAAAGAAAGATTACCACGCTCAAAATTGGCTCTTCGTTCCGTCTCGAGCTCACGTGTAGCGAGGAGGTGCAGCTTCAGAGCACAGGAACAAGAGGATGCTTTCTTGGCTTGTTGCTCCTTTTATCCGTCTTCAGGGCGGGCGTCAACCCGCCCCTGCCTGCCTCAAAGGGCGTGGCCGGCCGCGTCAGTGTCTAGGCCAGCCCACTCCAGGGCGGGAAAAAGCGCGCCCCGGCTACGCCGCTTCGGGCATACCAGCCGAGGCTCGCCTCCCGCCCAAGATGGCTTCCCGGGGGGATCGTGGTACTCCGCCATACGTTCGGGGGGACCGAATGGTCGCCCCTTTCCATTCACGTCATAAAGGGGGCAGGAAGTAAACAAGGCTCTGTTTGTTCAACGCGAGGAGGATTGATTTATGCGTCTTTAGATAGTGTGGACATTCCAAAAGCATTTTTGAGATAGCGCGGGCCCATAGTGAAAGAGCACTTCATTTCACATACTTTAAAACCAGCATAATTCTACACAAAGGCATCTTTATATAGCGCAACAGCCATGCCTGCAACTACTTCTGTGGTGCTGGTCGAGGAAGCAGCCTCATAGTGCCTCAAAGCGGGATTTCTTAACCTCCGCCGCCGGATGACTAACAGACCCTTGGTGAGACGTGGTGGCAGCCTGCCTGCGCTCCCTCGGTCCATTAAAGTGCCCAAATTAAAGAGGCAGGCGGCTGCAATTCACGTTCAACCTGCAGAAAACACAACTATGTCACACACATTTATGCACGCAGGGTTTGCGAGGCAGGGTTTGGTGAGACGCGGTGGCAGCCTGCCTACGCTCCCTCTCTGCATTGAAGTGCCCAAATTAAAGAGGCAGGCGGATGCAATTCGCTTTCAAACAGCTGAAATCACAACTGAGTTGGGTTTTAAGCTTTTATTTCGTCAAACACGTAGGTGCAGGAGTTTCTAAACAGGCAGAAGCACAGACGTGATACTGTGACTGCTTCACAAAAGGCACACTCAGGCACAACAAAAACGATATTCAGGCAATGGTGTCACTTGTACAAGTATAAAAAAAATTAAATGTGAGAGGTAGCATACTGTGTATTAAAAGAGAAAAGTGGTGTCTCCAACTTACTAACAGATACTAAACACAAGCACAAGGATAATTCAAAAGGCACACTCAGGCACAATAATAAACAATAAACAGACAATGGTGGCACTGGTGCAAGTATCAACAATAAACAAAATGTGCGAGGTACCATACTGTGTGTTACAAGGGGAAAAAGGTGTGTGCAACTTACAAACAGGTACTAAACACAAGTACAAGGATAATTCTAACATAAGAGGCACATTACATGTGAACACATTACAAAAGCACACCTTTTGAAACATGAGGGAAAAGTGACAATTGTGACCACAAAACATACATTAGGAAAACTGCCAGGAGTAAACCGTGACAAATGTGCAGGTTACAATAAACATAAGGAGCACATTACACGTGAACAGATTACAAAACCACACCTTACGATACATTAGGGAAAAGTGACAATTGTGACCAGAAAAAAAACATTAGGTAGCAAAAACTGGCAGGAGTAAACTGTGACAAGTTTGCAGGTTACAAGAAACATATAGACCACATTACACGTGAACAGATTACTAAAGCAGACGTTAACATACGTGAGGGAAAAGTGACAATTGTGACCACAAAAAATACATTAGGTAGCAAAAACTGCCAGGAGTAAACCGTGACAAGTGTGCACGTTACAATAAACATAAGGAGCACATTACACGTGAACAGATTACAAAAGCACACCTTACGATACATGAGGGGGAAGTGTGCAGGTTACAATAAACATAAGGAGCACATTACACGTGAACACATTACAAAAGCAGACGTTAACATACATGAGAAAAAAGTGACAATTGTGACCACAAAAAATACATTAGGGAGCAAAAACTGCCAGGAGTAAACTGTGACAAGTGTGCAGGTAACAGGAAACATAAGGACCACATTACACGTGAACAGATTACAAAAGCAGACGTTAACATACATGAGGGAAAACTGACAATTGTGACCAAAAAAAATACATGAGGTAGCAAAAAGTGCCAGGAGTAAACCGTGACAAGTGTGCACGTTACAATAAACATAAGGAGCACATTACACGTGAACAGATTACAAAAGCACACCTTACGATACATGAGGGGAAAGTGATAATTGTGACCAGAAAAAAACAAATTATACTTCATCTGTAACAACATTACACACTTTACATTTCATCCCCGGACAACGTCGGGACGGGCTGCTAGTAATAGTAGTATAGATGTACTTTATTATTCTTAGTTCAGGCATACTAAACTCGAATTTCTACCATGTTCCCTGAGCCAGTTAGGATTGTAGGAATGTAACAATCTTCCCTGTTCTTTCTGGCCTATGAGAACAGGTAGCCTTCAATAGTGAAAAACTAAAATGGCTGTAATTCATTATTAGAACATGCTACACACATCAGAGCATGTCCTACCTTATACTTACAATGCACCCTGCCCTTGGGCCTACCATAGGGGTGTCTAATATGAAGCAAAGGGAAGGTTTAGGGACTGGCAAGTGGGTGCACTTGGCCAAGTCGACATGGTAGTCACAGACTACACACAGGCCTTGCAATGGCAGGCCTGAGACACACTTTACAAGCTGCGTCTGTGGGTGGCACAACCAGTGCTGCAAGCCCACCAGCAGCATTTGATCTATAAGCCCTGTGCACACATGGTGCACTGTACTAGGGGCTGACAGTAGATCAAATAAGCCAATCATGGAATCCAATTAGTATATCAATTTAACATAGGGAGCACTTGCACTGTGGCACTGATTAGCAGTGGCACAGTGCCCAAAACATACAACCAGCAAAAATATGTCAAAACAGAGGAGGCAATCCATCAAAAATGGAAGGGAGACTCATGCCAATGATGTCAGGTCTAACACGGTGCTTACCGTCTAGTAGCTTGGTCCAGAGCAGACATGCTTAACTGATGAAGGAATGTGTAAAGTATTTGTGCAACACTTAAAACAATAAAACTGTGGCAACACTACACAAAAAATCCAAACCATGTTAGAAAAATAGAGCCTAATGTATTGAACAAAACATGACCAAACCAACAAAAATCCAATAAGTAGAATCAGAGTTATGAATTTTTAGAGAATAAACTGAAATGTAGTGCTTAAAAGCATAAAGCACCAAGCAGAGACATCTATTCATACTTGACTGGGGCAAAGTCCAAAGTTCAGGCCGACCACTATGGAGTGTGAGTCGGATACAGAAGCCACGCAGGCAAATTTCCCTCTAAAATATTTTTTCCTTGGAGTGTCAATGAAGGTCTTCAGAGCATGACAGCTGACCACGTGCAACTGCACCTCCTTTGTGTTGCTTACCCACACCCACCCTCCTCCAGCTCTCTTGATGTGTGTCTGTATATATATATAGACTAGTATCCACCATAGGGATGGACTCAGAGCAATTGAACACTATCTAAATATGAGATTGATGAACCTTTATGAACATAACAAAATGTTATTAACTATGATCAGAATGTGCCTAGAAAACAACTTTTTACTATTTTCCAACCAGGTGTTAGAAACAGGTCAGGGGTGTGGCTATGGGAGCCTGTTTCTCCCCTACTTATGCCTGCCTGCATCTGAGGTACTGGGAGGAACCGGTCCTCAGACCCACATTCACTGAAATATTGACCAATAATGTTGTGAAGTGGTTCAGGTTTATAGATGATCTGCTGATCATTTGGAAGGGGACAAAGGATGATGCCATGAAATTCATTGATAACTTAAATGTGAACGATTTAAACTTAAGGTTTATCAGTGAGATCAGGAACATCGCAATATGTTTCCTTGATGTAGAGATTGTGATTCAGAATGGGGAGCTGAGAACTAGAATGTACCGCAAACCAACAGCTGGCAATGCTACCAGCCATCATCCCGCACACTTGATTAGAAGCATCCCATATGGAGAGATGCTTCGTATTCGTAGAATATGTAGTACTGATCAAGATTGTGCGGGAGCCCAAAGTGATTGTAAGGAGAGACTGCTGAGAAGGGGCTATTTACTGGAGCTAGTTGACAGGGCAATAAGTAAAGCAAATGAACCAAGGTGATTGGAAGCAATAGGTAGCCTTTCTGAAAAGAATGAGATGAAACAAAATTAAACTCGTTTGATCATAACATATAGCAATCAACACAATAGTATTCCTAAGATTGTGAACAATAATTGGTCCTTGATAGTCAGGGATTAGTATTGGGACAGGATATTCCCCATTCACCCAGTATCACATACAAAAATGCTAGGTCAATGAGTAACTTTTTGGTATCTAGTAGCCCGGAGGTTAAGGTGAACAGCTTGTGGCTTGGTAGCAGCAAAGGTTTCATCAAATGCGCAATGTGCAAAGCTTGCAGGTTTGGGACAAGTAGGACAGAATATATGACTCACCTCAGTAACAAACCAACTATCATACAGAGTAAGTTGACCTGCAAAACGGTAGGTAGGTAAGGTAAGTTTATTATGCATAGTTAATTAAAACCAGTGCAAAACGTTTTACAAAAAAGTTTTAAAATATCATAAAAATGTGTTCATTGTGATCATCATTAAAAAGCATAAACTAAAAGACCCAGTCTGATTGTCCAGGAGCCTTTATCTTAAGGCGGGACAGCATATTCCCTTGAGTCCTGTTGGCCGCCTATTTGTTGCCTTTGTCAATGATCAAAGTTTTTTTGACAGTTTTTGCTGTATCATCGCAAGGAACTTAACATATCTGCAGTTCAGTATCGTATTTGAGGGATTCAGGCAGGCGAGCACCGCTTACCTTTTAGTGCTGCCTTTTAGTGCGAGTCCCTAGCTGCTTGAACTGGTCCTTTAAGAGCTGTTGGCGATCTGGCCGTAGCTCTTCGCAAAGAAAGGTCATGTGAAGTATGCCGCCCTTATCTGTGTTGCAAAACGGACAAACTTCGTGGCCGTTGCTCCTGAGCCATGGTGGAAGATGCTCTCTACTAGGCAAAACCCCTAGTCAGTGTTTCAAGAACTTCAACTTTGTGGCCTTAGGATAACCCTGACTGAAGTATGATTGTGGTGTCAGCAATTTATACGAGTTTAATGTCATCCATGCATGGTTTCTTTTGGCGAATGTGGCCTTATCCTCTAGTAAGGATAGAGATTTGACGGTTTTCCAGACTAGTTTTTTGAATGGGTTATGCTCAAGTTGCATGTCCCAAATTGCAGTTAGATTGGTGGCCCTCAGGGCTGCCTTCAGATAAGATATTGCCTGAGATATGTCCCTGCTTTGAATATCTTGCCATAGCAACGAATTTAGAGTGTTGGTAGTAGCCAAGCGAAGTTTGTGGCAGCAAATTATATAAGCTCCCTGTCTAACAAGAACTTGTTATTGCGATCCGAATTCCAGCCTAAGTTGGGCAGGCGATATGTAAGACGGGAGCGAGAACATCGTTCTGTATGCATTTGTCTGGATTGTATCCAGGTTCTTAGAGTCTATCCCACGTAGTGCCTCGCTGCCATAGCAGATAGAAGGGAGTAGCTTAGCCGGGATAACTTTCAGATAAGGGGTTAAAATTGGCCCCATCAGTTGATTGGCTATATTTGTGATGGCAATGCAAGCCCCTCTCCTTTTTGCTTCCTGTTTTTGCTGTGCAAATGTACCATCTCTGTCAAAGATGACTCCCAGGAATTTGTAGACAAATGCTGACTCTATTTTTTGGCCGCCTAGGGACCATGATTTCTGGAGTTTCTTATTGGTGTTAATCGACATGGTGCGTGTCTTGCTCAGTTTTATTTTTAGATTGTTTTCCGTAGTATAGCTGTGCATTTGGATCAGAAGCTGCTGGAGGCCGATGTAAGTATGGCTGAGTAGCACAACGTCGTCCGCGTACATCAGATTACTCAGAGTTTTCCCTCCCAACCTCGAGGAATGGGAGTTGCATGTGTTCAGTGAGCCTGATAGATCCGCCATAAACAGATTAAACAATATTGGGGCAAGCACGCACCCTTGCTTGAGGCCTTTGGTGGTACAAACTTTAGATGACAGATGTGTGCTGCCTCCTAGCTTCCCCTGCACCCAGGTATCAGAGTGAAGGCGCTTCAGCATGCTTAGAATCGGCTGCGGTATTCCCCATTGTTATGTTATGTTATGTTATGTTATGTTATTTTGGTTTTTCTATAGCGCACAGCTACTCCATGGAGTGTCCCAGCGCTTTTATTAACGAACCAGTAAAAAAAGACAAAACACAACACAGTAAAATAACAGACCAGGCAAAAGGAGGAAAAAGCAACCTAAAGGGCAAAAAGCCAAGTTTTGAGGCCCTTTCTGAAGTTCAACAGATTAGAGGTGCTGCACAATGCTAGGGGCAGAGTATTCCAAAGCTGTGGTGCCAACAGCCTAAAAGAGCAACCTCCAATCCGAGCCCTTTTTACTCGTGGGACCACAGCGAGGAAGAGTGCTTCAGACCTCAAAGATCTGGTGGGATGGTAAAAGGAAAGCCTCTTCTGGAGATATTTGGCTCCCGAGGCGTAAAGCGCCTAATGGGCCAGGGTCAAAGCCTTAAAAACTATCCACTTACGGATAGGCAGCCAATGCAGCAACTGTAGAAGACCAGAAACTCTGGCTCGCCTGTGCAGGCCGAAGATGGCCCTTACGGCCGAGTTCTGGACCACCTGCAGCCGCTGTAGGAGATATTCCGGCAGGCGAAGATACAGGACGTTGGAATAATCCAATCTTGAGCCACTTAAGGCCTGCACTGTCATCTTCCTGTGCTCCTCAGAAAGCAGCGGAAGGAACTTCCGGAGCATCCTGAGGAGGCCAAAGCATGTGCCCGTAAGACCAAAGATCTGAGATCTTAACGCCAGACCATTGTCAATCTTGACCCCTAAGTTCCTTGCCAGCTGGGACGAGCCCGCTGGAGGGAACATGCCGACCGGCCACCATTCCTGCCAATCTGGATCGGATGAACAACCGAAGAAGAGTACCTCAGATTTATCTGAGTTGCACTTGAGGCAGTTAAGCTGGAACCATTGGAAAACAGCCCCAAGGCACTCACGGATACTCTCTCCATCAAAATCTTCTCCTTTCCTGCACGTAAAGAGGAGCTGGGTATCGTCGACGTAGGAAATGATCTGGGCCCCAAAAGACTCAGCCAGTACCACCAGAGGGGTCATAAAGATGTTAAAAAGAGTTGGGCTCAACACAGAGCCCTGCGGAACTCCGACTTCCAAAAGCGGCATCATGGCAGAGCTAGGTGGGACCCAGACCGTTTGTCGACGGTCAGCCATAAAAGATTTAAACCAGCTGAACATCGTCCCCCTTAGACCGATCTCATAAAGTCTGGCGAGGAGGTCCTCATGGGGGACCCTCATTGTGCCAGTTTCCCCCAGAGTCTGCCTCTCTCGATGTTATCAAACGCTGCACTAAAATCGATGTAGCACATGTGCAGCAGCAGTTTTTTTGTTTTGCTACGTCGATCATTAGAGAGATGGCCAGAATATTGGTAGCTTTTCCAGTATTTGTCCGAACACCGGTCTGGTTCAATGGTATGATCTGATTTTAATCCGCCCATAGCACAATCTCCTTTAAGATAGTTACCGCAAAGTATTTTGCCCTCATTACCAAGGAGGGCTACTAGGCGATAGTTGTTAGGGTCCATTTTATCGCCTTTTTTAATATATGATCCTCAACCCTCTTCAAGATTGTGGGATTTTATTTAAGAGTCTGACTTCCGAGAATAGCAGTTGCATGATGGTAGCCCATTCTGTGATCTTTTCCTTAAAAAGGGCTGGCGGAATACCGTTAGATCCTGGAGCACCTTCCTTCCTGCTCTTACAAATTTGCTTTGTTATTAATGCTATTTGCTGAGCAGCTGTTGTATCTGGAATGTTTTTGGATAAGCCTTGTTCTCTCTTGATCAGGGACCTCGGCATGAACGTTGTAGAGTCTGGCTCTGTGATGTTGGTTTTTTGTGCTCCTGCGTATTCCAGATAGTCATTGAAGTGGCTAGAGATTTAATTGATCCATGACTCTTCCGCATTGTGCAAGCCTAGATCATTATGCTGTGGATGCAGGATCCTGTTGCCAGAAGCGTGCACTGTTACTTCTTTTGGTATCGCATAATAATTTTGCCCATGTCTCATTTTCAGCGTCTTTTTTTATATTCCATTTTATGCATTTGAGCTCCGTTCTTTGTTTCTTCAGCACTGTCCGAAGATGTACGTTTTCGGGGGCTGATCTTAACTTCCGTAAGGTCAAATTAGCTAATCTTTTATGCTGCCTTAATTGTGCTCTCGGTCCTCTTTTTAAGTTGGTTTTTCTGCTCTCTTTATGCAATTTACTTTTTGGGGGGTCTTGGTTGCCAGTTCTTTTAGCCAAGATCATGTGTATTGCTCCCAGTGAGGGATGTGCCCACCTGCATTTGGTTTTTGTGTGTTGTATAGTTCGAGGGCAGTTTCAGCCAGAGTTGTTAGGTTGGTTGGCGTACATTTGATCCTTTTTTGGTTGATGGTATAGATCGCCCCTAGCGTTTTGTCCGGCCTAATTGTGATAGGCGTCTTTGATGTCAGATAGCATTCCTGGGGGCGATGGTCGCTTTCGCCCTTATCCCCCATTCTGAATCCCAGGATATGGGGGAACAGTGCCAGGCTGGCGAATGTATAGTCCAGGATGGAGCTGGCTGTTTGTGAATAAACTGTTTCCACTGGAGGACAGTCAGTCACAAATCTTCCATTTAATGCCTGAAGATTTTGGAGTTCTAGGTCTTTGAGTAAGGTGTTGTTTGGATGCTTTCTCCTGTGTAGTGGGGAGCTTTGTGGTGGTATGGTGTAAATTGTGTTTAGAGCCAGGGCCTCTTCTTCTACTGATGAGCCAAGCAGGTTTTGATTGAAATCCCCTGTCAGAAGGAAGAGTGGCTTTACAAACTGAGAAATATACTCCGCAAGTTAAATGGAAATTATATTGGAATCTTTGACTCTATGTTTAGGGTGGACGTATGCTTTGATAAGGCATATCTCTTCTTCTTTGTTACCGAGCTGTAGTTTAATTTTTACTGTTAAGGTTGTGGATGTAAAGGAGTCCATAAGAGTTGCCGATGATATTGTTGTGTTGGATATGTATGTAGCCAAGCCTCCTGATTGGTGACAAAATCTGTTGGTTCTGACTGCTGCTGTTGAATAGCAAGTGAAACCCGTGATATGTTGTGTGGATGTAAGCCAGGTTTCCTGCAGCATTACTATGTCAAATAAAGAGATGTACTTTTGAAAGACCAGGTCGTCCATTTTTGAGGTTAAGCCGTTTATATTCCAAGGACAGATGCCTATGGTTGGCACCCTACCCTTTATATTGTCTCTGATTTGTTGATGGCATCAATCCTCTTCAGGACGTGTGAAGATCGTTCGGGACAGTGTTTCTCTTGTTAATGCTCGATTTTGATGTGGCGCCCCCCCTTATACTAGCTTCTGTCCATCCCCGGGGCCTGCATGTGTTTTTGTTTGGCGGACTTCCTCTCAAGGGCTTAATCGCGGTAAAAGTGCGGGTCTGATGGTCCTTTAGCGCTGGGCTTCGACCACTTGTTGTAAGCGCAGGTTCGAAGCCAGCTGCCGCCCTCTGCCTATCTTCCGAACGCTGCCAGGGTATGTTCTATCTTTTTTTAAGCGAGCTTCCCCGGGCACCTCTGAGAACACTGAAGGTGTTTGCCTGTCTTGCCTCTGATTTTGAGCTTATCTTCCTCTGAAGAGGTGAGGGGTAAGCTGGTTTTAGTAAAGGAGCTAGCTTAATGCCCCAGATTCTGAATTGCTCTGCTTCTGCTGCAATTGAGTCTGCAACTTTACTAGAGGACCAGGTGGTCTTGGTCCCCTCCGGGCTGTTTGGATTTGTAGCGGGCAGAAATTCAACCGAGATTAAGTCCTTAGTGCTTATCCCCTCCAGGCTGGGGATATATTCTATTAGTTTGAGAATATTGCCTCAGTTAAGCGTGTCTTGCTGCCCTTGTGACTTATATTCCGGAAGAAAGACCAGCATCTCTGTTGATTGTTTGGTGCTTCCTTCCTCCTTGTATTTTTTTGTTGTACGATATGCTTGAGCTGATGAGCCATGGCCTGTGTGAGCTGCATGAGGTGCCGGGTGGAACCTTCGCCTGGTATAGTGGAGATGTGTGTTAATGCTTTAGAAGAAAGTGTTTTCTTTAATGTTGTTCAAATTTCGGAAGGCCATTTTACTTGGGGACCCTCAGTTTGGCTAGGAACAGAGTGAACGGTCATGACTGATCTATCTGTGGTATGAACTTCATGAGTTTGGCTTGGCGTTGGACCAAATGTTCCATTCCTGTTCCCCACCTCAGAATTTGACCTGAGTGGATGGTTGCTTGCATCTATTGATGGTGTGTCTTGGTTGGTAGTTGCTTCTGATGTTTCCCTTTCCCTTTGGAGAGGAGGCTCCTTGCTTAGCAGGGTTGAGTATCCAGCTTGGCTGTCGGAGACCCTCGCTGTCTTGTTCTTGGCACAGTTTGGCTGTATAAGCTGTTTGGTCTTTGCTGCCACATCTCTGTATGTGCGTCTGTTTGTTCCGCTTGGTCTCTTACCGTTTGTCCTTGGGGCCCTTGCCCTTCTTGGTTCGGCTGGCTGCTGTTTGTTTTTTGCTGCTGCTGAGTTGAGCCTAAGGGCGAGTGGTTTTCACTATCTGTGGGATTGGCATTGTTTGTGTTATCTGAGGATTTCTCCTTTGTAACAAAGAAGATGGGGAAGTATTTAGACATAGATGTTTCAGGTTTTTGCTTGCACCCTTTTCTTTTTTGTTGACGCCGTTGTTTGGCGTTGAGTTTTTTCGAGTGCTCCTGGCCCCTGTGGATTGACTCTTCGTTTGTGAGAGCAAGATGGACGGTTGGCTCTGCTACGGTTCCGGATGCTTCACTCCTGATGTCTCCTTCTTCAGAATTAGTGGGGCCAAATTCTTTATTTGCATATCCTCTGTGTAAATTCCTTAAGTCTCCTATTAAATCAGTTAGCATTGAGGGCAATGTGGCTACTTTGTCTAATGCCTGGCTGCAGTTGCAGCTCAGATAGGTGTTTGTTTGTGCTCTTAGTATCAGGTTGTTTAGGTTGCCTACCTTGTCATCAATGCCGGCTGTAAATACTGCCAATGTATTGAGAAGATTAAGTTGAAGCTCCATTTTCTCTGATTGGTATTGCAGGGCATCTACTGCTAGCTGGATTGTATTTAGCAGTGAATTCCAAGTTCTGGTGTTTTGTAATTTTCTCCGCTCATTCTCTTTGAAGTTGTTAATGGGCTTGTTTATGTCTTTAGCTGCCAAAGGTGGGTCAAGGGCGTGGATCTCTTTGTGATCTGATGTATAGGTAGCTAGCATATCTTCCCATTCTTGGGTATTAAGATAAGACACTAGTGCCCTGCCTTCGGCTTTGCGGCTGGAGTCGTGGGGACTTGCTGCCTCCCTGTCAGAGGTGCTTATTGCTAGATCATGGGTTCCCTGATCTATGGGTGGTAGAGCGCATCCAGCCGTTAGGTGAGACTTGATGGGTGTGCTGTGAATGCGGCTCATAGATTGCAAATCTAGCGCCGGGCTAGGTGCTGTTTCCTTGGTTACAACCGGCCCTGGTGTCTGTAGGCCTGCCCCGGAAGCCCTTTCAGTTGGGCAACTGTCTGATTTGTTAGCTGATTTTTGTGTTGCAATGAATTTCTCAATCGCGTTAGCTTTAAGATCGTCCAGTGGGGGTGTTAAGACATTTTCCCGGCTGCATGGGGCCTGCCGACTGGATGAGCGAGTAATGAATTCTGATTGAAGGCAACAGAGTTAAAAGGCTTCCCTCTTGCGCTTGAGATCTCCAGAGGAATGCTCGTGTTCCCGTGCCCCGAAGTGCTACCTTGCACAGGATCCAACGCGAAGCCCCCTAGGGACGACGGGCCTGCGGATACAAGCAGTGGCGGTGACGAACATGCTGGTCCCAAGACAGCGGGAAGCAGTGGTGTTTGCAAACCGTGCAGATGACTGTTGCTCGAAAAAATGGCTGCACCCGCATCCTTTAGGAATTCAAACTTTGTGTATATTTTGGGCTGATAGAGCTTTTTAGCAGTTTGTGATGTACTTGCTACGGTCTCTGGTATCAGGGCCGTTGATGATCCCTGCTCTGTTGTATTATAGTTCAGCCCCAGTGCCTGCTCTGATGTAGAGAGATTCGGCCCCGTGCCGGTGGAAGAGTTTGCGCTCGTTTTCCTTTTCTTGTGCCCTTTCCCATTTCCTGATTTTTCGTTCGCTTTTGCTGTAATCTTTAACTTTACCTCTGGGGGGCTCCTGACCTTTCCTGACCTCATGTCCTTGATGGCGATGAAGGACCTCGGAGCTTCTCCTATGTTTTTGCCTTTCTTCCTCTCTTTTCTCTTTCTCTCTTTCTCCCCTCTCCGACTCTCAGACTCTCTAGTTCTCTGTCTGGAAGATTGGAGGGCCGTCCCGCCCTCACTCTGGAGCAGCTGTCACCTCTATCTCCTCTCCTAGGCGCGTGGGCTAGCACCCGCCGGGTTGAGCACGCGGGTTGAGCGAGCTGTCCCCGCAGGGTCCAGGATAAGATGCAATGAGGGTTGTAGGAGCCGTTCCTCGCTCCTCGCTAGCTCGCTTACTCGCTTGCTCTCTGTCTGAAGTGATGGGGTGGGTCTACGCAGAATGCCTTTAGAGAGTTCTTCTTCTTAAATAACCCATGCGAGTACCGGCTACTGCTGCTGCAGCTTCCAGGCTTCCCTGGTGGCTCTGCAGCTTTCCTGGCGTTGAAGTTCCTCCCTGCAGCTGAGGGCTAGTGGGGGTGTTGTTCTCACAGCGTGGGACTTAGCGCTCACACCTGCACGCAGCTCGCATCCTGACTCCTCTGGTCTCCACTGGCGGACTGACGGACTGCTAGGCGAGTGCAAAACCTGGCGTTGGAATTGTCTTCAACACCTCCCACCTCGACAGCTGCCCCCGCTACTTCAGCCGTATTGCAACAAACAGCAATGTCAAAAATTAAGAGAGAGCTTCAGTGGGGGGTTGCAATGACCACCGGCTCCTTAACAGCATTTAGGCGGCAATGGGCTTTCTACTTTCGGTGAAGAAAAGGGGTTTCCATAAATTTTCAGTAAGTCAATAAGTATTCAATAAGTGTTCAATAAGCGGCTCCAACAGTGACGGATCCACCCAGCACTACCGCGCTTTCCGCCGCATCTAAATGGCAATCTGCCACGGCAACAATGAAGTGGGTTTTATGTGCGCAACCCCGTACTTGCCGTTTTGCCACTGCTGCTTTTACCTCTGAGCCGTCGCTCCACCTTGCCTGCCTTGCCTGCCGCCTTCTTTTTACCACAGCTGTAGCTAAGGCACAACGCAGCACAACGCGGCACTACGCTTCTGGCTCCACTCCACTCAGCTTCTTTTCAGCTACCGCTGTGCCGCTGTACCTCTGTGCCTTGCTTTCTTACTTCGCCGCAGCTGCAGCCCACTGCAAACCGCCCGCCATCTTTTCTTTGGCAATGTGGTTCAGGCTCCGGTAGTGATCAGCCTCGACCCGGCACCGGCTTCTCGCCCCCCCGCCGGGACCTCTACTCGGCCTGGGCTTCTGGGCTTTGGTCTTAGGAACGGCTTCGGCTTGGCTGGGTAGCAGCTTCTTGCACCACGCCGTGACTGCGACCGTTACTCCGCTCCTCCAATCCGGTCGTAACTCCACCTGCAAAACGGAGTATGCGGTATATGTGCTGGAGTGTCCTTTTGGCCTGCGCTACGTGGGTAGCACCAAACTTCAGGTCCACAAGAGAATGCTCCAGCACATACCGGCCATTACCAACGGCGATGCCGCATACCCGGTGGGAAGGCATTTTGAGGAAGTGCATGGTAAAAACATTGCAGGTCTCAAATACTATGTGATAGACACAGTCCCACCACAGAGAAGAGGAGGAGATTGTGAGTCCAGAATGTGCAAATTAGAAACCAGGCACATAATTCTCATGGATTGTAAAGTACCAAATGGCTTAAATACCAGTGAAGATTTTTTCACCTATCTTCATTAGGTCATTAGGATTAGATAATTACATACCGGTTGCTGCATATTTTCCTGTTATTTTTGTTTTATAAATGAATTATTTACACATGGTTTGCACTAGATTTTTCTAAAAAATGAACTCCCATTTGCAATTTTGCAGAAGGTCGTTGAAACCATTATGGTTCGATATTTGCCCACTTGGGCATAGTTATCTACACCGAACATGGATTCATTAAAAAGGGTTTTTTAAGATTTTATTAAAATATAAAATCCCTTTATGCTGCTATTAATCATGTACTTACCAATAGGAATTTATTGGATGTATTATGAACAATCCGATTCTTATACAGCACATTATTAATTATGAACATCCTCATTTAATCATATTTATTTATAAAATAATGTATTTAAATATTTATATGATTGATGTTTGGCATGATGTAATACTGATATTTAATATTTATATTATTTATTGTATTTGCTGTTTTTATCCTATGGGTGATATTACCTAGGTAGTAGATTTGGTTAAATAATGCCAGTGAATGTATCAAGCATTTGAATTGTGTACACTGTGAACTACCAGTATGTTTTCCATGTTCATTATCCAATGGGAGGTATGTTGCATACCTGCACTTTAAATATGGTTGTACTTCCTCGCCCATGTCCTGAGATCAAGGCTCCACGAGGGCTGAAACGCGTCATAGCGGTGGTGTCGGGCATTTAATGAAATGCTTGCACTATTACTTGGGTTCGCCTCGTCTGTTTTGTGGAACCTGACTGAGTCTGCAGGACGAGCATTACCTTGTATAAATATATATATATATATATATATATACTAATATAATAAAGAGAGAGCCCAAACCTTTGAGGTGGGTAATCTCAGGAACCACTGCACCAATCACAACACCCAATACAGCATTGGAAAGGGCAGTTGAAGCAGAAGGACATAGGCTATGCAGACGCCCACCATATACATTTAAAAGGTAAAAGAACCGTGCCAGCAAAGTAGCCCCTTGTGGGCGTGTCTGTGTTGTGCTGTGGGCGTGTGCTGGGGGCGTGACAAATGCTGGGGGCGTGTGGTACGTTCCACCCTTCATGCCATGTCTCATATCGTGTGCTAATCCCACCCTGCTCACTTTAACCCCTCCCATGCTCATGACGAGCACACGGCAACCGTGGCTCATGACGAGCACCGGGGTGCTGTGTGCGCCCCCGCACCGACTTAGCACAGCGGGGGAATTAGCCCAGCAGGCAAGGGGTTAAATACCCCTGCACCCCATAATCATAACCCACCCTTACTCCTTAAAATACCCCAACACCCTTAAACACTAACCCATCTCAACCCTATAAATATACCCTGTACCTCAAAACCCAAACCTAGCCCTGAACCCTAAAAATACCACTGTACCCCCAAACCCAAACCTACCCCTGAACCCTAAAATACCCCTGTACCCCAAAGCCCAAACCTAGCCCTGAACCCTTAAAATACCCCTGTACCCCAAAACCCAAGCCTAACCCTGAACCCTAAAAATACCCCTGAACCCCAAAACCCAAACCTAGCCCTGAACCCTAAAAATAACCCTGTACCCCAAAACCCAAACCTACCCTGAACCCTAAAATACCCCTGTACCCCAAACCTAAACCTACCCCTGAACCCTAAAAATAACCCTGTACCCCAAAACCTAAACCTAGCCCTGAACCCTAAAAATACCACTGTACCCCAAAACCCAAACCTACCCCTGAACCCTAAAATACCCCTGTACCCCAAAACCCAAACCTAGCCCTGAACCCTTAAAATACCCCTGCACCCCAAAACCCAAGCCTAACCCTGAACCCTAAAAATACCCCTGAACCCCAAAACCCAAACCTAGCCCTGAACCCTAAAAATAACCCTGTACCCCAAAACCCAAACCTACCCTGAACCCTAAAATACCCCTGTACTAAGCATGCGCGACTTTTGCGAATCTCGCGTTCGCGAATTTTGCGGATTTGCGAACTCGCAATCCGCAAAATCCACGAATTCTCGCGAATTTGCGGATTTTTTTTTGTGTTTGCGCGGGTCTCTGCCAGTTCGCGAGGGTTTTGTACAATTTCACAAATTGCGAACTTACCTGTCGGGTCGCAAGTTTCGCGAACTTGTTGTTTCTACGTGTCCAGCCTGTTTGGGACACTCTTCTTCATCACTGCCACTCTCTGTCACCACAGCCACTCTCTGACTACTCATGCCACCTTCTGGCCCACCCATGCCACCCTCTTTTTCATCACAGCACCCTCTGGTTGTCCAGTCAGTGTACATTATTGTGGCAACGCAAGCACACCTTCCCTGCCTCAAGTGACCTGAATTAATTTGGGGCTGATTAATGTGTCACAGAATATTTTTTTAGCTGGCACCTGCTTCCTTAGTGCTTCCTGATTAGTGATCTTTTGCACTTGCTAAGTGCTTTCATTGTTGCAAAATTAGTTACAACACCTGCCCTGCCCCAACTGACAATAATGAATTAGGGGCTGATTAATGGATTTGAACTTCCAGCCTGGCTCCTGCTTGTCTCCCTTAGCTGTAATTCAGGACCTTTGTGGCATATGTGTAACTATTCTGAGGTTCAGAGCAGGGTCACATAATAGTTGCAACTGGCAACTGAACTCTGGAGGGGCCAGTCGGGAAGCACTACAGGAAATGGCTACTAATGATGAGCCTGAACTTTTGAACCTGGTAAGTAGTTTCAGTTTTGCTAAGATCGTATTTCTGCATTTTTGCACTTATTCGCGGGGCGCGAAGTTGTACTGGGAAGCCGCTAACTCACGCGAACAGTGCGAGCAAAATCCGCTGCTCGCGGATTTGCGGATTTTGCGGGAGATTCGCGAATCTCGCGGATTGCGAATTTACCGAAAATCCGCAAAATCCGCGAGCGAAACGGATTTTCCGCCCATGCTTACCCTGTACCCCAAACCTAAACCTAGCCCTGAACCCTAAAAATACCCCTGTACGCCAAAACCCAAACCTAGCCCTGAACCCTTAAAATACCCCTATACCCCAACACCGAAACCTACCCCTGAACCCTAAAAACACCCCTTTACCCCAAAACCCAAACCTATCCCTAAACTCTAAACCCACCCCTGTACCCCATAACCCAAAACTATATCTGAACCCTCAAAATACCCAAACACCCCAAAAAATATACCTCAGTACCCCAAAACATATACCCCATACCCATACTTACCTAATCCAAACATTAAAAAAACATGCTTTTACCATTCATGCATTTACAACGAATTTCGTTGTAAATGTATGTGTGGTAAAAGCATATAAAATTTAATGCCATGCGTTATAATGGCATTGCGGAGTCATGGTACTTTCGTAATGAAAGTATGCGGAGTGATGGTATGAGGAAAGAAAGTTGCGGAATAATGGGTGTTTACCCTCCCCCGGTAAGTACATTGGTGGCATGGTGGCCCACATCTCCAGCAACATACTCATATTTTTTCACCACCCGTTTGAAAAATGCACATATATATAATCTACTGGTGTTTTACTTTTCCCAATAACTTTGGCATCTGTTGACGAATCTTCGCAAATTTTTCAAAACTAGTGGTGCGCTCTGGTCAGCTCCTGTCTTGAAAGTTTTGGGGTGATGCGCCAAGTGGGGGTTGCGAAAAAAGGAGGGTCCCAAAACGTGTTTTCTCCCTGTTATTTTCCATAGGAAACCTTAGACACGGCTACAGCCCGAACTACTGAACGGAATTACACCTAATTTAGCAAAAAGGTAGCCCTTGGTTCAGAAAAAGCCCTTTTTGTTAAATGATGTAAATCTGTTCAGTAGTTCCTGAGAAATGTAAAAAAAAGAGGTTGGAAAATCATTTTCCCATCGGAAACTTTAGACACTGCTACAGCTTGAACTGCTGCATGGAATTACACCAAATTTAGAAAAAGGGTAGTGCTTGGTTGAGAAAGCGTCATTCTTTTAAAATGTGTAAATCCGCTCATTAGTTGCTGAGAAAATCAAAAAATAAAAGTTTTGATATCTAGAGGTGCAGTGGGTCTGCGGACCCTCCCGACCATGAGCTTCATTCTAATTGGCTGTCAACACTCCAAACCAGGAAGTGTTGACAGCCATCTTCTGCCTCCGTAACCGAGGCACAACAAAACAGAACAAAAAAAGGTGAAAACAACTTGACCCCCTAGGCCTGCTCAGGGACCAAAAAAAGCTTTCTTTTTTATTCGGCGAGATTAGCGCACCTAGCGCGAATTTCAGCCGAAAATTAAAAGAAAACGAAGAGTGGGCTCTCACGCTTCGTTGAATTCAAAAGCCTGGGTGGGGCAGGTCCCGGGGGCACTGAAAAAAACTGTGTGAGGGGCCTGTGAGAAGTTGGCCTGATACATGATGTCTCCAATTCTGGGGGCACCTTGTATCAGTCCAAACAATCCCTTATGGTGTCTGGTTGTAAGTCAACCTTATAGACAAGCTATCCTAAGGGTAGCATGGACTAAGCAGTCTTAAAGGCTTAACTCAAGAGGTCGTGTTAAGCAAGATGGTTTACCAATCACAATCCTGTAATATCAAATGAAAGGACACCACACAAGTTATATATTATAAAAATATATGTATCTATTACTAGAATAATCCTCTATACTCTTTATGAGTCTAGAAGCACAAGCGTTTAAACAAAAGCACAGTTAAACATACAAAAGTTGCACAATTATGGATGAGGCCCAGGGGCCACTGAAACCATATACTAAAATAGTGGTATAAGTATCACTAATCGAACAGTGGTCAGGCCTGGGGAATCGCTGGGAGCAATCGGGACTAGCAATGCTGAAGTCGGGAAAAGCCTGCGGGAATCGGGTGCAGCGCTTAAAGCACACACATGCACCAATGCAAAGTCAATGGTGCGTAAAAGTTATCGAGTTACTGTTTTAAGAATCTTCCAACTGACCTAGAAGGACAAAACTTTAGACTTAGACATTAGAGGTGTGTACCAGTACAGGAGCACCAGCGTTCATGAGTTACCTCACCCACAGGAAGCGGGTGCACAGGTACAAGGTAGTGTCGGATTTCGTCGTGTAGATCTATGGAGCCTGGAGATGAAGATGCTGCAGGCAGCCAGAAGAGAAGTGTCCGGTGCAATCCAAGGTTGGATCGAAGATGAATAGTACCTGAAAGCAGAGGGGACAGAGTCTGGGTCACTCAGCAGTGACCAGGGTGGAACCAAGAAGGAACTAGGCAATGTCGGGCGCAATCAGGTGGTTGTTGAGAAGCTTGTGTCCGCACCCCCGTGGACTCTGGGGCACCGAGGATATCCAGGAGTGGATCACAAGCTGTCTTACTAAGGCTCTCACTGTCGGCGGTGTTGGCTTCCGGATTGGAGCAAACAAACTTTGGCAAGTGCAACCCACGCAAGATTCAAAGATCGCTTCTTACTCGGAACAGGAAGGTCAGAGTGGGTGCTCCTTTTCAGGGGAGCGAGGGCCAGTCCAGGGCAACCGGACAGGCAGGCCAAATTCAAAGGTTCGTTGGTACTGGGGCCGCTAGCCAACGGGCAAGCGACCGGACCAACGTCTTGAGCCAAAAGATGCAGAAGGGCCCCACGCAGCACTCAGTGAGTGTAGAGGGGTGAGATTTGGTGCAAGAGTGGCTCAGGGCTGGGGCTTCTCAAACCCCAATGCACAGCTTCGAGGGAGCCTCGGGAGCTGCACGGTCAGTGCCTCGTGGTCTTTCCAAGATGGCCGGTCCCAAGCTTCAGGTCGCCTCCATGGGTCTCAGCTCTGCCGAGACTGTGTATCGGGCTGTTAGAAGGCAGGCACATTGGGTCTTGTTGATCTCTGTCGCTCGAGTTCCGGCGGGAACTGCAACAAAGCAAACGTCGAGATGCTGGATGGTGCCTGTTTGCACAGGGTGGTCACTCCTTGACCACAAGGGAGATTCTTCAGTCTTCTACATTGAGTAGGATGTTGAAGGGTCCAGAGTTTCGTTTCATAAATTTCAGTCAGGATAATCTGAGTGCACTAGCACTCCTCCCACTCTTATACTAATCTAGTGGGCTGGATTACCTGTAAGGTCCCTCCTATGGGTGGGACCCAGGAAGAGGGTGGTTACACCCCTTTCCCTTTGTCCAGGGTCGCGCTGGGACTGGGGCTGAAGTGCCCCAGAACCGGTTTGACCAGATTATGCAAGGGAAAGCCTTGTGCGCCACAGGCAGTGTCTAGTTTCATTCAACCCACCCTGCCCCAATACACTGTCTACTGTCTGGGGAGGTGTAGCACCTCCCTGCGACAGGAAACATTTTGTCCAGGCCTCTTCTGCCAAGTTTCGGTCAGCAGCTGGAGGTCAGACTTGTGTAGGTGACAGCAGCATCCATTTTGTGATGCTGAGGCTCTGGTTAGAATTAACCGCGTTTTGGCAAAGTAACATGTCTTCTCCCTCTAGAGGGGTGGAATGCTATCCCTGTCACCAGGACTGGCAAGGGGATAGTATTCCAAATCGTATGACACCTTACACAACATGTTTTGATAAAGCCAAACCAAAGTTATCATATAACCGCGATGGATTATAATGCATTTAAGAGTATATGGTATGGCAATATCCCGGAAAAGCTAAGGGAGTTGGTCCCGACAGCTGCAGACAGGCTCAGCTCATGCTAGAGCACCATCTTACATAAAACCAAGCACTCTGCCTCTAGGATTGTTAAGGCCTGCCATAGGAGTGACTTATAGGTATATATGTGTCCAGATATAGGTTTAGATATAGGTATACAATATCTAAGGAAGGGGTGATTACACCACCTTGCCCCAGCTGAGTGATCAGCCAGTTGTGTCAATTTAAGAACCAGCCAGGGGTGGCAAAAGTTATGCTGCAGCCCCTGGTAGGCTTTGGATACACCTATGCCCTTGGCACCTATAGTGCACTGTATAGGGGCTGACAATGTGTCCAGTACCAATTTGGTTATGCACCTAGTGTGCATGGAATCCATTTTACAGAGAGAGCAGATAGCCTGGGGCCCTGATTCGCAGGGAACCAGGCCAACTAACTTGAAAACCAGCTAAACACAAGGCAAAAAATCTGGGGTAACCATAGTCAGGTGCCCACCTTCTTACAGGGCGCAACCCCCCCAACACTGCCCTTGGGACTGCCACCTCCCCAGGGCAAGATTTATTAGTTGTGGGGGGTACGCAGCCACCCCGCAGCCCCGGGACCACCACCTCCCTGGGGCTCTGTTTACAAAAAGTGTAAACAGTACTGTACATTTAAATTTGGGGGACCGTTACAGACCCTAAGCCCCGGGGACCACCACCTCCCTGGGGCTTCACTGATGTTGGGAGGGGGGCCATGCAGACCCCCTCCTGGAGCCCTTTATGGCCCTGGGGACCGCCACCCCCCACGGCCGGCTCCTGCAGTGTCCTGTGGTGCCCACCCCCGGGACACTACTGTTTGCTATGACCCCACAGTCCCCAATGGAAAGGCCAGGTCCATTGGGGACTGTGGGGGGACCTCAATTCCACCAAGGTCCCGCCGGCTCCCCACCTCCTGCGGGAGCCAGCATTGCTTTTCCACGCAGCTCCCCTTGTGGAAAAGCAATCTGGTTTGGATTTTGTAAGCGAGAGCAGGAAACCTACTCTCACCTACAAATTCCAAACCAGTGTTTGCTATGACAGGAATTTAAATAAATAAATAAAAAGAGGCAAAGCCTCGGGAGATGGGGTCCCCGGGGCTAATAGAGGCGGGGGGCCACACAGCCCCTGACCTACATTTAAAAAATAAAAATAAATGATGGCCATGCCCTGGGGGATGGGGTCCACAGGTCCGACATTTGCCTCGGGAGGAGGGCCACGAGGCCCCCTTCCCATTTACATTTCTTTTATACAAAAATGTGTCAGGGCATGGGGGATGGGTTCTGAGTGCCGAGAAAAAGGAAAGAGAAGAGGGGCGCACAGCCCCCTTCTTAAAAAAATTACCTTAAAATAAAGCTGGCATCGCAGCTAGGCCCCGCCCCCTCCCTGCAGCTCTCAGAAAATGCACCCCCTGGTGCGTTGTAAGTTGGGGTATTAATTCCCCTTGAATACTGAGGGTCCCTGGGGGCCAACTAGCCCACCATGTACCTCCAGTATGCGCCAGGGAGCTACGTTGCAGAGAGGTGTTCAGAGACGATTGCTCTTTTTACACCTCTCTGCAACTCAGCTCTGTGGCACTTACTGGAGGTACATTAATCCCCCAAATTAAAACCCACCATGGGGCGCATTTGCACAGTGGTGAAGGGAGGGGCGGGCCGTATGTGACATGTGTGTACTTATGCAATCACTCCACCAAAACCCAAGCACTTATAAATTCATCATGCACTCTCCTTGCAGCACTCTAATCATCCAGTCACCACCCATGCAGTCATGCAATGACCCATGCACTAACTCATGCACTGCTACAATACCCTTAGCAGTACCCATGCAGTCCAGGCATCGCCCTGTCACTACCCATGCACTCCTCCAATCACCCTGCGAGCACCATGCACTTATCCAATCACTCTGCCAAAACCCAGGCACTTTTAAATTCACCTGTTGCCTCTTTCTGCATTTGTCTTGCTTCTGTCTGCGCTTTTCTTCCTCTTTCTTCACATGTCCTAACTTTGTAGGCATGGTTAGAAATTAGCACTTAAAAAAACATTGAAATTCACTGAAAAATCCGTAGGTTTCAGGCACGTTATAGTTAGAAATTTGCATTTAAAAAAACATTGAAATTCATGGAAAAACCATAGGTTTCAGGCACGTTACAGTTAGAAATTAGCATTTAAAAAATCTTAGAAATTCACTGAAAAAAACACAGGTTTCAGGGACGTTATATTTAGTTGAACTTTTCAGTCGGACAAAACCATAGAAATTCCCCCATTATAGTTAGTTCAGCTAACTAGAACTCATGCCCCCGCAATGCACTGCTGATGATGTCACATATTACATAATTCATGACATGGTCAGTGACATCACTGTTGACATCACTGATGACACCTCAAATGACATCACTGATGACATCACTAATGTGGTGGTTTGAGTTAAATTCATTCAATAGATTTTGAGATACTAAGGATCCTATTATTGGTATGGAGGTCGAAAGATGGCCGTACCCGCGGTGGCAGTCTGACTGCCGCCTCCTCTGTGGTTCGACCACCCAATTACAAGGTTGGCAGTCGGACCACCACAAGCCCTATGCAAGACAACGACCAACGTCCGGATCCTGGATACGACAGTGCAGCGGTGGGTAAAGCTGTAATCAATGGTGGTGGTGGCGATCACCTTCTTGCTGGTCACGACCTGCCTTTCCACTGACCTGTTCATGGTGGGGACCCGCAAGGGAAAGGTCAGCAGAAAGGCAAGGAAGGGTCCCCAAGCACCAAGCAGTGCCCCAGGGCAAATTTGCACATGAGGGATTGTGCATTGGGACACCCCCCTCTTCTTGCTCTCCCATGTGTGCACTGTGGTCCATGCATGACATGATGCATGGGACATAGTACACTGACGTGCAAGCAGCACTTCCACAGCACCCGCATATGTGTCAGGCTCTTTCTATGAGCCTAAGCATTCTGCCTCCATGGCACTATCGACACAACACCCCCAGACTGGTGGTGTCATTGTAATGACAGTCGGGATGCAACGGCGGTCCAACTGTGAGACCATCAAACTCAGAATCGTACCCTGGGTCTCAAAAATATTTGTATATCTGAATGATTTGGGTTAAAAGAGTCCCTTGGAATCAATTTTAATAAATAGAACACTTTTATTGGCCCACATTTTTTTTTCCCTTGGTTAATTCAATCCGACGGGGAACATGTTCCCATGGGTGTGAGCACTCTGATTGGCTGCCTGCAACATGAAGAAAAATCTTTCCTGTATCCATTACTGGATTCTGGGACATTACCCTAAGCAGGGCTTACTTTTAAACAATTATATAAGAGGGCAGGGTAAGGATACCCTAAGCCCCCTGGGGGGACCACCCCAGGCCAACATAGTTTTTATGTTTAAAAAACAAACAAACACTTCAGTCTTGCGTGAGCCCAGCCTAAAAGAAAGGTTCATGCTGGCCTAGGGGTGCAATGACAATCAAAGAGGAGGTGGGCAGACGGACTCCCTACCCAAGCCTCATGCCCTTTTGATCCTGGTCGAGAGGTTTAAAAATGAGGTGGGTGCAAGAGTAATACTTACCTTAGGGCAATAGTTATGGTAACTAGAGATAAACATAACTGGTACCTTTTCTTCTTTAATTTGTTTAATGTGTTACGTTGTTATTGAAATTTTCACCTAAATATACATCACTTTAACCTTAATTTCATTATATATATATATATATATATATATATATATATATATATATATATATATATATATATATATATATATATATATATATATATATATATATATATATATATATATATATATATATATATAAATATATATATATATATATATATATATATAAATTATATCTAAAAAAAAACGCGCAAGATGTACAACATAGGAGTTTTTTCATTGAAGAAGGATGCGAGGAGAAGGAAGGAGAGCGGGCAGGCAGGGGAGGCAACAGACATGCAGGTAAGTGCCTTCTTTTTAAAAGTTTAAATAACTTGGGAGGGGGGAGGGAGCGAAGCAGAGCTCCACAGAGTTTTTTTCAAACTCAGAGGAGCTCCGCGTCGAGGCACTACGCCAGCTCCGCCCACCCTTAATTCTCACAATTCAATTTAAAGGTGCTTCTAAAGTGGAGCTCAAAAGGTTGGGCCATCACCCCAGTACTAAAAGCACCATGCTATCACACCGCGCAGGACAATTCACTACCTGGACTTGAAATCACCAGCCCCTTTTGACCTCACCTGTGCCTGGGAACCCAATTTCCCACCAAGATATGCTCCTGGAGGTGCGACTGTAGAATGGAGCCCATCGGGGTGAGGCCATCACCCTTGCGCTTAAAGCTTCTCTGCTATTCTGCTATGTAGGACAATTCACTACCTGGACTTGGGGTCACTAGTCAATTTTGACTTCACCTGTGCTTGAGGACCACATTTTCCACCAGGATACGCGCCACGCGGCACGACTGAAGAGCGGAGCCAAAAGGGCCAGGACCATCACCCTAGCGCTAAAAGTGCCTCTGCTATCCCACCATGCGGGATAATACACAACGTAGACTTGGGGTCACAAGCCACTTTTGACCTCGCCGCTGCCTGGAGACTCCATTTCCCACCAGGACACAGGCCAGGTGGCATGACTGCAAAACTGTATCCGAGGGCGTGGGGTCATTGCCATAGTGCTAAAAGCACCTCTGCTATCATGGCTTGAGGGACAATACACTACCTGGACCTGGGGTCACTAACCCCTTTGACCTCACCTGTGCCTGGGGACCCCATTTCCCACCAGGATACACACCAGGAGGCACAACTGCAGAACGGAGCCCAAGAGGGCCGGGCCGTCACCCCAGTGCTAAAAGCACCTCCGCTATCCAGCCGTGTGGGACAATACACTACGTGGACTTGAGGTCAGTAGCTCCTTTTGACCTCACCTGTGCTACGGGATCCTAATTCCCACCAGGATACATGCCTGAAGGTGTGACTGAAGAATGGAGACCAAGTAGGCAGAGACATCACCCAAGTGATAAAAGCAGATCTGCTATCCACTGTCAATCGGAAGAGGCGGCCACAAATTTAAGAGCCGTTTACGGAAAATGTAGGCTTTAGTGTCAGATGTTCCAATTTCTCTGATATTTGTTTACACCACAGAAACTTCTAGATACCCTTCTGATCTGGGGTGCTCAGTGGAAGACAGAAAACGGGTACCCATGTAAAGCGAGCCAGGGATGCCATTAAAGGATTCCACATCTGCTAGTTCATCACAGGGTCACCTCAATTTATTGATCCCAGCAGGAGAAACGGGAGGCTAGTCCAGGAAGGTAGGTTAAGAAATGGTGTAGACCAAGTGCACCCCAAGTCCCAAACCCTGTTGAGATATGGAGACCGTCCTCATGTTCCCTCCATAATACTCCCCGCCCTCACAATAGTGCAGGCCTGCATGTGACCTTAGAGATGGACTCATGTGGGAGGTTATGGGGGAGGTCAATGAGAGAGGAGACGAGTGGCCTCAAGAGATTGTAGGTGGAAACCAAGAGGGTGCTTTTGACGCACTTTCTTGAGGACATCTTTACCAATCAAAGCAGCACTCACTTCATATAGGTAAGATAAGGTAACCTTGTTTGTTGGAGACTTACCTCTTTGTAGTCTTGTTGTCATCTCTATAGAATAATTCATATTATCACAGCTTTATCAATAAAGATGCACAAGGAACAAGTGCATTGCTGAAACGCATACAAGGTCACCAGAGACATTTGCCCATGGTCCATTACGCATACATAATGTAGTTTACACCCTGGACATTTAACCAATCCAATGAGGTAGTTCTTAGTAATTAACCGGAAGAAAGTACTCCAGTTAGATAGACATTTTGTTGAAAACTGTGTTCTCTTGTAGGATAAAGGGGCAGTTGAGGTGCCATTCGGGCACAGTCACTGACACAGCTACTGATGCTTCCACACAGACACTTCCACATCACTCGCACACTCATTCTGCCACTCTTACATTCACTCACAGATCCATATAGCCATTAACATCTACTGAATGATCCATACACCACTCGCACACCCACTTACTCACACACCTGCAAAGCCAATTACACACTCACTTACAGACCCATATGACTACTCACACACCCACTCCCAGAGAAATACAGCCATATGCACAAACACTAAATGACCTATACAGCCACTGCACACTTACTCTCAAATGTCACAGGTTACAGTTAGCAAATAAAATTGAGAAAACCTTAGACATTTCCTAAATAATCCAAAGCTACAGAGCAGTTAAAGTTAGGAAATCCAATTAAAAAAACCTCTGATATTTACTGAAAAACCAAAAGTTCCAGGGCTGTTATAGTTAGAAAATATATTTTTAAAAACATTAGAAATTCACTGAACAAAAACAAAGGTTACAGGGACGTTAGAGTTTGGAAATAGAATTTAAATAAACCTTAGAAATTCACTGAAAAAAACAAAGGTCACAGAGACATTATAGTTAGGTTCAGATTTCACTCACATCAATCTAGAGCAAACAGGAAAACCGCTATAATGGGCATCTCAGGACACAGCGTGTGAGCCATCCCTGGGAGAAGGGGTCCCAAGGGCCATTATTGGCTCTGGGAGGGGGGCCCAACTTCCCTTGCACGGTCCCTGGAGCTAAACCTTTCCCGGGTGACCGTTTGCACCCTTCCCCTTTACAGTCTTGCTTGGAAATGGGGTCACCTGGCCAAAATCAGCCCGGGGAGGAGGGCCGCATGGCCTCCCCCTTTACAATGCAGATGAGCCCCAGGAGATGAGGTCCCTGGGGCAGAAAACACCTTGGAAGGGGGGCTAGAGGCTCCCCCTCACCCAAATATAAACATTTATTTTCCACAGGACCTTGCCTACCCAAGGGCTTAAAACAAAACAAGTGCAGGAGACCACACTTTTATTTTTATTTTTATTGATGTGGATTCACAGAAAAATATATATTATTTTTTAGATGTTTTTGGCCCTAGGCGGAGTCCTTGTGGGACTCCACCACAAGGCCTAGGGGCTCAGTGTATTCCTACACTGCCCCCTACAATTTTTTGTGTGTTTGTTTCTCATATTACAGGACTAAGTATCGAGTACTAAGATGGCTGCCACCACTTCTTGGCTGAAGCAGTCTCAGTTTGAGATTTGTTGGGATCCACGGAGCCTCCGCTTCCCTAAAATTTGAGCATTAATTGCTCAAAACCTAATGAACAGATTTACACCAAAACACAAAAAAGCACTCTTTTTGGACCTAGATCTAGCTTACTTCCAAAGCTGGTATAAATCCGTTCAGGCGGTAACTGTGTCTAATATTCCTATGGAAAAATGAATGGGGAAAAGGTGTTTTGGGATCCCATTTTTGTCTCAGCCCCCACTTGACTGTTCACCCAGAAAATGTCCATGTGCAAAATAGGCAAAAAAGGTCACTTTATGGAAAAGTTTTGTGGAGATTTGTCAAATGGCACCAAAGTTACCAGCAACACAAAAATGCATTTCACAACGCCTTCTACTGAAGTAAACGGTTAACATGGAAACGTTTGGAATTTCATGATCACATGTGGAAAAATTATAGCATTTCTTTTTGATCTTGACCCAAACCATCAACCATGAAAAGACATATATAGGCTTTTAATCCAAAAAAGAAAAACAACAAACATCTTCTTCCTCTGGGTATTCAAAGAGGGTGAGATAAATTCAATAATATCAGTTTTTGTGGTATGGGAGCAACATTTTTGAATTAATGAAAAAATAAAAAAATGAAGGGAAATCCAAACCCAAAAATCCAAAGGAACCATGTGTCCTATCACAGTTCCTTAGTTCACAAGATTCCATCACAGGAACCTGCCTCCAGACACATCAATGTACTTACTCCTCATGCGCTGTCTATCTTCTGAAGCAGATCTTTTTCTAGTAACTTTTTGTGAGCAGGTTGTGGGGTGGCAAATTTTGGGGGTGAGGGATGGGTCCTAAAATTAAGGGAAACTTGTGGGTCCAGATCTTTGGGCTCATTCCCTAATGCACTGGTATATACCCCCTCAGGATATTTGTTTTACTCATAGACAGTACTCGTAGCACATGTAGACACACACAGTTGAGACAGCTATGATCAATACTCATGCAACAAACAATTCACATGACGTGAGTTTATGCATGTACACACAATAAAGTGCCTCAGACGTGCCTCAGGATTTCCAAAAAGTTATGCAATACATTTCAGCTGGACTTATGTTGCTAGCATTGTCATATTGAATTGTCTATAGTATTACATTGTATCTGGTACATAGGCAATTGCATAGAGATAGCATTGCAAAGTTGAACAGCTGATGTCCAAAAGCATTTATGTTATATGGATCATCAGGTTTTCCTGGGCCTATATGTGCCCTAACAAATCTCCATGATTTAGCAAAGGTTACCTTTTGTATACATTTCAATTTGCACTTTGCTTGACATAAGCAACTTTACCCTGTTTCTCAAACTAAAAGGAACTAAACCCAGCTTATAGTCTGGCCTGGTTAATGTCACATAGAAGGTAAACTTTCTATACATGATTGTTAGACACATCTTTATCCACAAAGCATATTAACAACATGATAGAATACAATAAAACATCAAGGTGTTGAAGGCAGCAGGGATATTATTTCCACACAAAGCACTGTCAACTCACCCCCTTGTTGCTCCTCCTTGACCTCCAGGTAAGCATGGGCGAATTTTGCGAATCTCGCGTTCGCGAATTTTGCGGATTTGCGAACTCGCAATCCGCAAAATCCGCGAATTCTCACGAATTTGCGGATTTTTTTTTGTGTATGCGCGGGTTTCTGCCAGTTCGCGAGGGTTTTGTACAATGTCGCAAATTGCGAACTTACCTGTCGGGTCGCAAGTTTCGCGAACTTGTTGTTTCTACGTGTCCAGCCTGTTTGGGACACTCTTCTTCATCACTGCCACTCTCTGTCACCACTGCCACTCTCTGACTACTCATGCCACCCTCTGGCCCACCCATGCCACCCTCTGTTTCATCACAGCACCCTCTGGTTGTCCAGTCAGTGTACATTATTGTGGCAACGCAAGCACACCTTCCCTGCCTCAAGTGACCTGAATTAATTTGGGGCTGATTAATGTGTCACAGAATATTTTTTTAGCTGGCACCTGCTTCCTTAGTGCTTCCTGATTAGTGATCTTTTGCACTTGCTAAGTGCTTTCATTGTTGCAAAATTAGTTACAACACCTGCCCTGCCCCAACTGACAATAATGAATTAGGGGCTGATTAATGGATTTGAACCTCCAGCCTGGCTCCTGCTTGTCTCCCTTAGCTGTAATTCAGGACCTTTGTGGCATATGTGTAACTATTCTGAGGTTCAGAGCAGGGTCACATAATAGTTGCAACTGGCAACTGAACTCTGGAGGGGCCCCTCAGGAAGCACTACAGGAAATGGCTACTAATGATGAGCCTGAACTTTTGAACCTGGTAAGTAGTTTCAGTTTTGCTAAGATCGTATTTCTGCAATTTTGCACTTATTCGCGGGGCGCGAAGTTGTACTGGGAAGCCGCGAACTCACGCGAACAGTGCGAGCAGTGCGAGCAAAATCCGCTGCTCGCGGATTTGCGGATTTTGCGGGAGATTCGCGAATCTCGCAGATTGCGAATTTACCGAAAATCCGCAAAATCCGCGAGCGAAACGGATTTTCCGCCCATGCTTACCTCCAGGCCACACCAAGTCTAGAGAGACCCCAACAAAAATGAGAAACACCAAAGGGTTCAAGGAGATCCAAGTCAATTTTTCTGCTGGGAAGCCCTTCCCAACCATCGAAAAAGGTTCTCCCAGGATTTACAACAATTTTATGAGTCGCAGACCGTATACCAATAAATGGTGCCCACTCTTAGCAAAGGCATGCGATATTGCCTTCTTGGAGTGGGTGCTTACCTACAGAGGGGGAGATAAGAACAAAGAAGAAATATAGCAACCTTGTAATGGCAGCTTTGACAAGCAAAAACAATATTTCAATGATTCTTATGTGAAGGTTAGTTCCCCGACATTGTTCTGAAAATGGAGTACCAGCCCATGATTGGTTACTCAGTTTCAGTTTCATAAGTCTTTATTTCGATTATCAAATCATAAAAGACAGAAATATCAAAGACAGGATAAGAAGAAAATTTGATAAAAACCATCATTACAATCATCATTTAAAATGTATTAAACAGTATAATAAAGACTTTGTAAATATAATACCACATAAAACAATTTCCATATTAAAATACATTTGGGTTCCTAGTTCGAATAACCCATGCCCACCCAAGGAATTTTGCAACACCAACCACTACCAGCTCAGAAGTGTTGGTACGAAATATCTTCATGGCTTCGGTGCTCCCTTTGATTTCTACCAAAGAACAACTAAGGGTTGGCTCTAATCAGTATGGCTGAGCCGTAATAGCAAATAACAAACAAAAGTTGCCAGTACTGATGTGAATAAGTGGTATACACAAGTTACAACACAGCACTTGAAACAACATTCAAGACCGGGAGCTAGTCAATAGCTTTTATTGTTATTTGTAACTTTTTCAAGAAAAAACATATTTTATAAAAAACTTCATACAAAATTACATCTTCAAAACGGACACATAATACATACTAGGCAGGAGCACAAATCAAGAATCATTCATCATATCAGACATATCACAGGCATTCAACAACATGCAACCAATCTCTGGGGGAGAGGGTACTATAACTACAAAAATGTGCAATATATTTACAATGCAATAACAAGCACAAGACAAGGGGAAAATACAGATGGATGGTATTGCAAAAAAATTTCTAAAAAAGGTACATTCCTATATCAAATCTAAATATCCAAGATTTTGCTGTCTGCAAGAGTGATAAGCTCTCTAAAAGGATTCTTTTGCTTATCGCTGATTTATGTACATTACCTTTATTTAATGATTGAACAAAGTTTCTTGGATATTTAGATTTGATATAGGAATGTACCTTTTTTAGAATTTTTTTTGCAATACCATCCAAAAACTGTTTCGCAGACTTTGGCTTCTTTTCTTCTGTATTTTCTCCTTGTCTTGTGCTTGTTATTGCATTGTAAATATATTGCACATTTTTGTAGTTATAGTACCCCCTCCCCCAGAGATTGGTTGCATGTTGTTGAATGCCTGTGATATGTCTGATATGATGAATGATTCTTGATTTGTGCTCCTGCCTAGTATGTATTATGTGTCCATTTTGAAGATGTCATTTTGTATAAAGTTTTTTATAAAATATGTTTTTTCTTGAAAAAGTTACAAATAACAATAAAAGCTATTGACTAGCTCCCGGTCTTGAATGTTGTTTCAAGTGCTGTGTTGTAACTTGTGTATACCACTTATTCACATCAGTACTGGCAACTTTTGTTTGTTTTTGCCCTTTGATTTCTAGCCTACAGCAAATAGGCCTAATCCATTTCAATCTTGGGGCATGATATGCAGGGCAGGGAAAAAGAAAATGGCCCACACTCTCCGGATGGTCTAAACAGAAAGTGCAAGTATCATTTGAGTTGGCAGACCACTTTTTTGTAAAAGAGTAAATGGGTAGTGACCCAACTCGGAACTGGTGGTATAATTTCCGGTCGAGAGTCTTAGTAATCACAACCCAGTAAATCTCTGAGGAAGGGGTCACTTTATGGGCCAGAAAAAGACCTGTTAGGCTAGTGGCATCAGACTGAGCAACAGCCGAATGCTTGACAGAAGCCCAATACAGATCTTTAAAATACTGTTTAGAGGGGAACGTGGAAGTCCCCGGGGAGGCCCAAAGCTGGTTTAGACCCATCTCTTCCAGCACCAGTTTCACTTCCCTTAGCCATGCAATATTTGAAGTGCCCCATAATGATTTTACCTCGGCTAATTCATTGGCAAAGAGGCTGAGCTCTGGAGAAGTCCAGAGCCGTCGCCACAATGCCACCAAACGATACCGAGCCAACTCATTCATGGGCTTACAGCCCAAATCTAACAACAGAGGTTTGATAGGTGTAGATTGAGGGAGACCGACCAAATTCCGCAAGAATTTGTTTTGGGCTTTGACCAAAGAGGTTAGATCTTTGAAACCCCAAAGGTCGGCACCATACAGAGTGGCTGCATTTATTTTTGCTTCGTAGATCTTAAGTACTGGAGCAATACGTTTGGTGAAGGACTTCTTATGCTCCTGGATTAAACAACCCGCGAGGCGTGCAAATTTAAGATATAATGCCTCAACCTGGGGTTTCCAGCAAAGGCGAGAGTCTAATGCCACGCCCAAATAAGTCATTACCTCCACTTGTTCGATACAGGCACCATTTAAACTAACCAAGCTTTTAATGGGGCGGTTTTTACTAAAAACCATAAATTTAGTCTTACCAACATTAATTTGCAGATCGTTTACCCTGCAAAACTCATCAAACCTGTTGAGTGCTATCTGTAGCCCCCTCCGAGGTTATGAGAGAGGCAAAGTATCGTCCGCAAAAATTAACATTGGGTACTTGGTCCCGCCCAGAGATGGGGCATCAGTCGGGGAGTCAGCAAAAAACTTAACTACCTGATTGATAAACAAAAGGAAAAGGGTAGGGGCTAGCACACACCCCTGACAGACGCCACGTGTTACTGAAAAGCTATCAGTCACCTGCCCTTGTTTTCCCCATCTCACCCTGGCAAAGTTATCCTCGTGTAGCCTAACCACCATATCCAGGAGTTCTGGTGGCAGGCCCATGGATCTAAAAACATCCCACATTTTCTCCCTTGGTACAAGGTCGAAAGCCGACTTGAGATCCACAAAGACGGCATAGATTGCTCCTCCTCCCAACAGAACAAACTTCCAGTACAGCATGGTTAGTCTGAAAACCTGATCTATTGTACTGGTGCCTGATCTAAATCCGGCTTGCATTGGGGAGAGAATGTTATCCTGTTCCATCCACCCCTGGATTCTTGCGAGGACCATCCTAGCAGCTATTTTTTGGATTGAGTCGATTAAACTTATCGGGCGGTAATTTCCCGGGACCGATCGGTCCCCTTTTTTAAAAATTGGTAAAATTTCCGCCCCTTTCCAAGAGTCCGGGATCCTTGCCCCTTTAGCGATGGCATTAACGAGCATGGGTATGTAGGGAACCCAAATGTGTATGTTAATTTTAAAAAGGTCTGCCGGTATAGCATCCATCCCTGGGGCTTTCCCTGATTGTACTACACTGAGGGCCTGCTCTGTATCGGAAGTAGTAAAAACAAGCGTTAGGCTAGAGTTGGAGGGCGAGAATACTCCCTTCATCTGCTCTGTATGATGATCTATATTTAAAGCCCTGAACTGAGATGAGTAAAAGGCCACCCAGTCCTCAGGAGAGACATGATTAACTGGAATTCGGGAGTCTGGGTTCATACCCCACTTTACAATTTCCCAAAACGTGGTTTGGTTGGATGATTGACACGCCGAGAGGAGCTCGGACCAGTGGTGCTCATCCCACTCTTTCTTCGCGGCCCATTGGGCTCTTTTATATATTAGCCGTGCCATTTTAATGTCACCAGTGACTCGAGATTTTATCGCCCTGATCAGACTGCAGTGCGCTGCCCTGCAACTCTTGTTATACCATTTATTTTGGGAGCCTGGTGCCTTTTCTTTCCTTGGGTTTGATGGTTGCATTAAAAGGGTTTCAAGTTTCGAAAAGCACTGGTCATGCAGCTCACTAATCTGAGGGATAACCCCCGAGAGCGATGGGAGAGCTTTCATGGCATTCAATGTTGCCGAGACTTCCTTCTCTATGTCATTTATTAAGGAAGGATCTTCGACTACCCTGGACCATCTAACCCTTCTTCTGTCATTTGTCAAAATAGCCTCTGATGTTAGACAAGGGGTTTTAGGATGCCCGCCACTATCACCTTGAAGCTTCAAACCTAACGAAAGGGGGTTGTGATCGCTCTCTGGCCGAACCACAACCTCCATGTCAATCACCAGAGACCAAAATTCTATTTTAACTAAGATGTAGTCCATTCAGCTCATGCTGACCCCATTATTGAAGGTGGGATGCCTTGCCTTGTCGGAGGTCGTGCGCCCATTGACTGCTCGCAGACCCCACTCCAAACACAGCCCTAGCCAGAGGAGTGCCGCTTCAGTAGCCTTTACACCCTTGTTTAAAAATAAAGGTGGGATATCCCAAACAGCGTCTTCCTCTGCCCCCAGATCCTTACCCACACTAAGCAAGGGTTCAAACGAGCAATTTAGATCACCGGCTACGAGGATAAATGTGTCTCTACCTATTGCCTCGAAAAGTAAATCTAGATCGTCCATGATGGCCGGCCTACGACCACCTGGACGTCCACGGGCATAAATATTTATGACTACAATGTCTTGTTCATTGGCCCTACTAAGCTTTATTCCTAGTAGGTCAGGGTTGGCCACTGGAATTTCTGTGGGTCTATACCCAGTGGACTGCCTCACCCAGACCACTAGACCTCCTGAGGCTCTGCCCTTAGGGCCCTGGATCGCTGACTTGAAAAAATTAAGATACCCTGCGGGTTATATGGGGTCAGGGGCCCAGCTCTCCTGAAGGATGACAATATCAAAGGTATCGATAAAAACTGCACAATCCTCTGAACCGATTCGACCCTTTAATCCCGCAATATTCCAGGAAACGACCTTGAGAGACGCAACCTGACTAAAAGATGTGTTAGACTCTAACACACAAATCCTCCTCTGTTGTTACAACCATTCTAGAAAGGGAGCTAGATGTCTGATTAAAAACTATTGGGCTTGCAATATCGCTTTCTTTCCCAATGAAACCCTCATTAAAACACTGTTCTTGGTTGTATACCCCCAAGTTGGTACCTTCAGCTTCACTACAAATATTTTCTAATCCTTTGTCTGATTCCAGTCAATCAATACCCTCTAGGCCGGACAGAGATTCAAACCGGTTTGACAGACAGGGATAGAAGGGGGAGTGGGGTATCCTCTCTACCATGTTCCTCCCTACAGGTCTATGCACTGGAAAACAATTAAGGCGAGGTGCACCAAGTCTTTTGGGATAAAAATAATTCAAGCCCAAGGATTGCACATCCCCCATCCTCCCAAACCTGGCCTCCCTACGAATATATTCTACCACCCAGTGGTCCCGAAAGTTTATAAGAATGCAGTCGCCTTCTAAATCCTTCGTACAATAACCCACCCAGTCAACTCTGCGAACAGTCAGAATCTTGGTTGAAGAGGAGGGTGGGAGGGGACGATTTTTATTTAACCAAAAAGCGACCTTATTCATAAGATCGCCATGGGATTCAGAATGACCCTCCCTTAGGGGTGCAATGCCTGTAAGGACAATAGTATAAGGCGTAGCATCAATTAGTAGGTCCACTGGCGGGGGTCCCCTTTTAATAGCTTTCCTTGGAAGTTGGGTAATATTAGTTTTTACACGCCCAGCAGCAGCACCAGAATTCCCTGTAGGCTGGGAGGGAGGTTTAGGCTCGCCCCTCTTGGAGATCTGGGCCTTCATATTAATTGCAGGTTTAGAGGAGCTTGGCTGTGGCAGGCCATTGGATTTGGAGCTAGCTTTCTTATGTAATGGAGCATGGGCTACGGTGGTCGAGGATGAATTGGGGGCAATATTTGATAAATTACTGCCATTGGGTCCCAACCCATTGGGATTAGTATGGGACTGCCTGACGGATGGGGGAGCCTGAGCGAGAATAAGGTTTTTTTCCCTGGGGCTTGGTGTTACCAGAGATGGCAGGAGCCAGCGGTACTGCGTGGTCGTTTTTTTAAGTAAACAGGAATTGGCAGTTACAAGATTCTCAAGACCATCTAATTTTAAATTCATCAATCTGGTTCTTTCTAGCACCGGCAACAGGAGTGTCTTAAATAAGACTTCAATTTTTGCAAGTATGTCAATATCACTACTACTCATGCGTATTGGGCAAAGATTCGGAACCCCTGATGGAGCAATGGGAGAAGTGGCATGATCACTAGGAAGCGGGGGGTACTGAGAGCCACGAGTTGTATTGTGGTTATTAGCCAGCAGAGATTGGCAAGCCGTTTTTGGTATTTTTGACACACCCCCTCTCTGCCGTCCCTTGTTTTGCTTCCTTTTACCAGAGAGATTACTATTCGGGGAGTCCCCTTCAGAGGACGAGACTAGCAAAGAAGGGCTGTCTGACAGCACAGTACCTTCCACCCTACTCCCTATTGTATCGACGTTATCAGAGTCGATACTACAATGCAACAAGGAAGGACCTTCAGCTTTGCAGTGAACATCCACTAAGACAGGAACCATATTAGGACTTGGAGAAAGTGATGGTGGGGGTAACGGGCTAGTTACAGAAGGAATAGGCCCCAGAGAAGAACGTTTCCCACTAATAAGGTCTAGTGATAGCCTTTTCTCTACAAAGGCTATCTCCTTCTCCAAAATTCCCATGGCCTTAATAATAAAAGCATCCAAAGGACCAGAAACCGCCCCCTTAGAAGTCTGCAGGGTAACAGAGCGGTCCTTACCAGAGCGTAAGGGCATACTTAGGGCGGGTCAGGCTATACAAACAGTGAATAACACAGCACATATAGCAAAGTAATAAATGGATGAGTAAACCAACAACCCACTGTACCTAGTAACAAATGAAAAAAAGGTACAAAAGTCCCATGTCCGAGGTCCAGAGGGGGTGGCCCAACCCAACCACGACCGACCACGGACGGCCACAGACGGCCCGCCCTTGTCCCGGGCTTCTCCTGGGATGCTCCCGCGCGCTCCCGCGCCGCGGGGATTGACGCTTGTATATATGGGTGGGCTGTCAGGCTGATGGTGGGGCGGGGCCTGGTCTCCACGAAGGCAGGCACGGCGCTGCGGGACTCGCAGAGCGGGTTCCACGAGTTTTGAAGGTGAGGGCTAAGAGAGCCAGCAACGGGAACCGCAACAGAATCCAAATGATGTCCCAAGGCTGTTAACGGGCAGAGTCCTTTTCAGGCTGATGGTGGGGCGGGGCGAGCAGGGAGAGCAGCCAGGTGTCAGGCGGCTCGGGTTACCAGGAGTTCTGGGATGTGAAGTCCGGTACCCGACACTCGCAGCCCTGCGTGCACACAAACACCCACAGAAACAGTCCTGGTCTCCACGTAGGCAGGCACGGTGCTGCGGGACCCGCGGAGCGGTTTCCGCGAGTTGTGAAGGTGAGGGCTAAGAGAGCCAGCAACAGGAACCGCAACAGAATCCAAATGATGTCCCGGATTTGTTTCCGGTGCTGCAGGTAGGTGGGTGTTCTGGGTTTCAGTGTCCGGCAGATGTCTCCAGGTGCTTCAATACTGCCACGGACATAGGTTTCTTATGATTTTAAAGAGCGTAAACGGTTGAAGACAGCCGTCCAAATCCAGTCGCTTTTCACTTTAATTTCACACAGGGGGTTTCTCTCTGTTTCGAAGGACAGCACAACACGCATCAGCCGGAGGAAGGGGGGGGCATTCCATGCAGTCTGCTCAGGTTACTCTTTTATCCGGAAATCACAGAGATGTTGAATGTTTACACAGAATACAGAGCAAACCTTAATGTTACCTTTCATCTTAGGACCATTCCTTTGGTGAATACTTAAAAGAAGTAGGCGTAGCGCAGTGCCACAAGGCTCTTGTAAATAAGCCCCTTAGTGTGCCGGGTTTCCTCCAATTACTGCATAATAACCCACTTCTAAGTGACCCAACTTTAGGCATCAAGTCACATCAGTCCCTGTGGACAACACTGTACTTAAGCCTGGGTTGATAAAGCCAACAAGCAATAAATGTTACTTTCACTCTTGTGCTGGGGATAATAAGCAGCTCAGAGGTATGCCTGGTTGTGTAACTACCATATGTCGAAACATGTTTTACATTTGAATTGGAAGGAGCGTCACATTTATAAAGAATTCCTCAGTCCAGTACTGTAGTAAATGAAAGAAATAATTTTTATTCAAAATCCTTTTCCAAATCAGGTGAATTTCCAACAGAGTTTTTCAAATCAAATCAATTTATCAATGCTTCCTTGTGCGTGCAGGTTTACAGTGCAAATTCACAACTCAAAACAGCCTACGCGTTTCGTCCGTTAGGACATCATCAGGGCTGTGAAATAACAAAACAGAGAATATATATCAAAATACAGATAACACAATTTGAAATACATATTGGAACAATTAATTAAAAAACCTAAAGCTAAGTTACACAGTTTACATTTGTTTCACATGAGTACATTTCCTATCACAACCGGTCAGTAAGAATTAAAATTTCAAGTTCATTACTTTGCAAATTGGAGACAAATATCCCTCCTAGATGTGAATATGTTATGTTTGAACAGATTATTACACTTTGATTAACATACCTAAACTGAATCAGATAAGTTTAACCTTGCATAGATAAACTATTTTACATCAATAATCAATCTTTGCTCAAATGTACCCATGCAAATGTCAATCAATCAATCAATCAAGGCATTTATATAGCGCACTACTCACCCAGAGGGTCTCAAGGCGCTAGGGGAGTGGGTCCGCTACTGCTCGAACAGCCAAGTCTTGAGTTGTTTCCTGAAGGCGAGGTGGTCCTGGGTCAGGTGGAGGTGGGTCGGGAGGGGGTTCCATGTCTTGGCGGCGAGGTAGGAGAAGGACCGTGCCCCTGTGGTGGCTCTCCGGATGCGGGGGACGGTGGCGAGGGCGTGGCCAGTCGATCGAAGCTGACTTTTGGGAGCGTAGAAGTTGAGGCGGCTGTTGAGGTATCCTGGTCCTTGGTTGTGCAGGGCTTTGTGTGCGTGGGTGAGGAGACGGAAGGTGATTCTCTTGTTGACAGGGAGCCGGTGCAGGTCTCTTAGGTGTCCGGAGATGTGGCTGCGATGGGGGATGTCCAGGATGAGTCGTGCTGAGGCGTTTTGGATCCGCTGGAGTCTCTTCTGGAGTTTGGCGGTGGTTCCGGCATAGAGGGAGTTGCCGTAGTCCAGACGGCTTTTGACGAGGGCCTGGGTGACCGTCTTCCTTGTCTCGGTGGGGATCCACCGGAAGATCTTACGTAGCATGCGCAGGATGTTGAAGCACGACGAGGAGACGGCGTTGACTTGTCTGGTCATGGAGAGGGAGGAGTCCAGGATGAAGCCCAGGTTGCGTGCGTGGTCCGTTGGCTTGGGTGCGCTGCCTATGCATATCTCCCTTTCCTTAGTTTTCACGACAACCCTACGATCATGGACCAATGTACAGACATTGTGAATTTCACCAGTAGGCTAAACTTTGAGGTCCTGGTTCACAAAGGTAAACTTACACTATCCGCGACCCCCATCCCTCCATACACGTATGTTATCAGGAAGAGACTGCCACTAGAGGCGGAGTGGGGAAGGGGATGTGATTTCTGGAACGTACTCATGCATCCCTGTCTCCTTGGAAAGATTACTAAATGTACCAATGCAAAATGGACTCTGTACAATGATTCTCTTACTAATGTAATGGCTGACGTTTTCTTTTGTTGGTTAAAAATGAAAATGATCAAAAAAAATGTTTTAAACAAACAAAGGTAAACTTACACGTTTGTGTAACTTTATGTGTTTCAGTATTCACAAAACTGCAGTCGGGGCAGAGAACTCCGAACATACAAAGAATGGACAGTCAGCCATCTTTTTATGTGTGGAGTTCTCCACCCAACTGCAGAGACTCTGCACTTGGAAACTTACTATTAAAATGCAGTTTTGTGAAAACTGGACAACGTAAAAAACACGTACGTTTACCTTTGTGAATCAAGCCCTAAATTACTGTTATACTGAAGAACAGAACTGGCTAAACGTGTTTGCATTAGAATAATAAAAGTCTAGCAATCATGCTTGAACCCCTCCCATGCTCATGGCGAGCTCAGCTGGTCATGAGCCACGGTTCCAGTGTGCTTATAACAAGCTGAGCTCGTCATGACCATTAGAACGCTCACACACGGGGCTAATTCTCCTGCTGTACTGAGCGTTCTAAGGAAACGGGTGTGGCCGTGACGAGCTCAGCTCGTCATGAGCACACAAGCACCATGGCTCATGATGAGCTGAGCTCGTCATGAGTCCCGGGGCGCTGTGCGCGCCCCCCTCTCCCCAGCACAGCAGGGCAATCAGCCCCACAGTGAAGGGGTTAAAGCAATTTCTGTGATTGAAATACAGCTTATGACATTTAAATTCAATACCAACCATGTTTAACAAGAACGATCTGGCTTTAATGTAAAAATATTTTACACATGATGCTCAACCTAGAAGTGTTCAATTATTTGGTGTTTGTTTGGCCTATCCAGGTATCAGCTCTACTACAGGGCTTACTGAATTTGGTCATGGCCGACTCAGTCAGAATTTCCAGTTTATCTGTGGAGAAGTTGGGAGCCCTATCACCAGTTGACTTTGTCATTATCGTTCATAGCATAGCTTCTGGAGCCTCAGAAGCGGAAAAGATCTTGCCCTGATGGAGGTTAGAAGGCAAGTGACCTTGTAGCAGGAACATTCTGTATGACAAAGTGATGGAATTTCTACTTAGGCATTCTTATACATCTACTGCAAATAAGGTCAATCAAGTACCCCTTTAACCAATGACGGGCAACATCTGTCCGGAAAGGTATGTACCTCATTGATGTACTAGTTCATTTACTATGACAGGTAAGTCAGCAATTCACCTTGTTCTTCCATATATAAAAATAGTTGTTGTTCTCATAAGGGATTACTGACAATATGGTAAACATTAAGTCCATCATTGTTGGAAGCATCCGTCATCTGTGATGCTCCTTCCATAATTGCCAATGGCCCATTCAGGCATTACAGGAAAAAACAATGGGGCACATGCACCAAGCATTTTACCGGTCGCAAACGGCCCGATTCGCAGAATCAACCCGTTTGAGACCGGTAAAATGCAATTTAGGGTGCATCAAAAAAAAATGCGTTTGCAAAATAGGTAATCTCAATTTTTGGTGATTACCTAAATTGCGAAGGCATTTAGGGAATTGCAAATTGCGATTCCTTAAATGCAATGCATTATGCATTCACAAATTGCGTTTTGGCAATTTGGAATTGCAAATTACCATCAACTTCAAGACATAAGCAAAAGAAACAATTGATGAACTGAAAGCTGGACACTGCAAACATTCACCCCCAGTCATAAGGATCTGGGTTAAATCCATCATTATTTTGCTCACCACACCACTCCAGTTTGTACCCAGCCATATGCAAATCAGTCTTCACCCTGTTCGTTGTGGGAACAATCCATCTCAAACTGCCAAGCCAGGTCCTCACTGGGCTGGAAACAAACATCCAGACCCACAAGGAACAGGGTCAAGACTAACTTGCGTATGACTGGGTCCAAACTGGGGTGGTGGGTGAGCAAAAGAATCATGGATCAAACCCAGATCCTTGTGACGGGGGTGAATGTTTGCATTCTCCAGCATTCCGTCCATCAATTGTTTCTTTTGCTGTACATAGCACGAATGAAAGTAAGAATAATACAACATTCAAAACAAGTCATATAAATACGAACCTAAGATTCTAAGAAATAGCATCATAATACTCTACCTCAAATAGAAACTTGCCTCAATGCTGACTCTTCCCCTGATAAAATAATAGATCGTTTTCAGATCATTACCAAAACCATTAATGATGAATTAATAAGTAAATCAAAGGGAAACAAGAAACCAAAAAAGGGTTGGTTCAATGCTGACACCAGGAGGGCCTATTCGTCTCTGAAGAAAGCACTCCGATGCAGCATCAGACCAAATCAGAAATTATCCGTCTCAGAAGAGAGCATACCCAGTCTTTAAAGCACTGTAAGCTAGAGATTAAAAAAACCCTATGGGAAACATGCCCCAAAAGTTGTCTTGTAAGGGACTCAACCACATTTTGGCGTACAGTTAAAACTCCCTTCTTAACAAATTCAAATTCGAACCCCAGAATCGAGGTGGCAGTGGATGAGTGCGCGTGGGTCACCAGCTTCTCAGCCATTTTTGGGGGACCAGTTGCACCCATACAGGTACATCGAGACGGTAGCAACCTAAGTTTCTCTCACGAGGAGGTAGTTACCGCATTAAAGTTATCGAAATGCGGGAAAGCCCCTGGCCCTGATGGGGTTCCTCTCGATATATATAGACATAATTTGGATTTGTGGTCCCCTATCCTCACTAGAGTCTTTGATGCAGTTAAAGAAACAGGTCCAATTACCTCATGGAAATCCTCAAGCCTACTCCCAATTTTCAAGAAAGGGGATCGTAATGACCCAGCTTGTTATCGACTCATTTCTTTATTAGATGCAACTGGTAAGGTTGCAGGGCAGTTAGTCCTCCAAAAACTTTGTAGTTGGGCAGCTGAAAATCAAATACTCTCTGATCTACAGTACAGATTTTGTGAGGGAATGTGGACGGTAGAACAAGCACTAAATTTGTCCCTATTAGCGGGTAAATATGTGGGGGCAAAGAGGGGTAAACTCCATCTGGCATACGTCGACCTTTCGGCAGCGTTCGACTGTGTGTCTCATTGCAAGCTGTGGAATATCCTCATTACAATAGGTGTAGACCCCCCTTTAATACGCTTCATGCAAGACCTTTATTCAGGGGCATCAGCCAAAGTTCGCTACGGTACGGGGGAGTTGACCAGGCCTTTTGACGTGAGGAAGGGAGTCAGATAGGGCTGCGTGCTGGCTCCCTTCCTTTTTAATCTGTACACTAATGGCCTGGAGGTGGCAATGCTAGAGGGCAGTCAGGATCTCCCCATGATTGGCCGTCGTCCTATTCCAGCTCTGCTTTATGCAGATGACACAGTCATAATGGCACGGACTCCCTGCCAACTACAATTGCAGGTCAATAGATATTGCCTATTCATGGAAAGCTTGGATCTAAAGGTTAACAATAAGAAAACCTTTATTATGCACGTTGGGAAAGCCACTATCCACACAAAGGGTATATATATAAATAACACCAAGTTAGACTGCACAAAAACATACCCCTACCTGGGAATTCTGATCGATAATAAACAAAACTGGCGACCAGCAATTCAAACCAGGACATTGTAATTCCTTAGAACAGTAATGGCCCTGCAAAAGTTTGCCCGGAATCTAGGCCAACATCCGGCACGTGAACTGCTCCAGATTTACCACGCTAAATGCTCTTCAGTAGCTCTATATGGAGCAGGAATATGGGGTTTTTCCACCACTGCATGCATCCAAAAGGTGGAAAACTGTTTTCTAAGGTGTCTTCTAGCGGTCCCCAAAAGCTCTCCAATCTACGGTTGCCACTTGGAACTAGGTATGGACTATATATCTGACATCATTGCCATCCAACCGATCCTACTATGGCAGCGTATATGGCATACAGAGGAATGTAAGCTTACTCGCTCTCTGATTACCGACTGCCTCGGCCTAGAAAGATGAAGAGCATTACATGGTTGGATTACGTTTCAAATTTCTTTATTGATTTAAATTTAGAATCCTATTTTACCCACCCTGAAACTATCGTGAGCATATCACGAGCCACCCTGAAAAATGTATGTTTATCCCATCTGCGTGAGCTTAGAATGGCAAGAGAGACCTCAAAGCCGACAAACGTTCATCTCCTAGCAGTACAAACCTCTTGGGGGATTCAGCCTTATTTACTGCTAACAACATTAACATATTACGACAAACTTTTGCTGACCCGGTTTCGTTTCAGTATTTTCCATTGCTTTGTGACTTTCCCCAAGACCAATGATTGGTCCGCAAACCTCTCCTCTTGTCCTTGTGATGGACAGTCAGAGCAATCGCTTCTCCATGTAATGTTCTTTTGCAGCCTCTATGACCACCCACGGAGAAATTGGATTTTACTGCTAGTAAAATACATGGGTTTACGCCAATGCCGCCCAGCGCTTCAAGCCCTACAATGTTTGGACACTGAGTTCTCAATTGTCCCTATGTGGTATAGGGTTCCCAAGGCCTACATGCTCCGCAGAAATACCCACTTACACCGAAAGAACTGTTGGCATGGAAACTGAAAAGTACAAAAGACAAGTTTAATAAGACCCCATGGGGTGGTGGTACATTCCTACAGCATCCTTCGGCAATGCAAGAAGTATCACACCGAACGTTGGTGTGAGTCCTTCTTTTATACACTTTACAGGTAATAAAAAGATAGGCGATACAAGGTTACAGAGTTTATGTACATATATGGTCATTTTTGGAGCACAGCCAACTCATGGGAGGGGTTACAACTCCACTGGTCAGTTTGGAGGAAACATTCCTGAGGGGTGACTGGTCAGTTGGGACTGCGCATGTACAGGCTTGACCGTTACTAAAAATAGCCTGTTACTGGGCAAACTCGAGTGGTCAGCAGCACGGACAAAGGACTAAAGGGCATGCTGACCACGAGGCCGCTCATTCCCTAAAATGGCCACCGTAGCATACAAAATGGCGTTTTCGAGTAAGGCCAAGTTAAGGGAAATAACGTGTAGCAAAGCTAAGCGCTAACCCGGCCATTGTCAAATTACGACAGACGACCCTTTTAGCGTTTAGCTGAAGCTACCTCATAGTGGACATAGTCGGGATACTCATCTTCGATATCAATTGACATTATTTGAGCTATTTCTTTATGATGCATCAATTCTCTTTGGGCAAAAGCTTGTCTAGATGGAATACATGCTGATAAACACATAGAACATAAGGTAGGGCCACATTGTATACATAAACATACGAAGAACAGTATCCCAACAATGATACATAAAATCATCAGCAGCTTCCAGCCCCAAGTGCTAAGCATCGACCAGAACCACCCCGAAAGAGTCCATGTACCATTCTCCGGGTGTATTTCAGCGGCGATTTTGTGAAGTTTGGAGATTGCATCATAAACAGATGGTGAATTATCTAGCACGTAAACGCAGCAGCTACTTCCGATGATTCTACATGCCCCCCCTCGATCAGCTAAAACCACATCAAGAACCATGCGATTCTGGAGCATAACGATTCCAGAAATTTGAAGTTCTTCCGTTATATTCCCTAGTGCAATAGCAGTGTCATTAGCTACAGCCTCGACAACACGAGTCAGTCGTCGTATTTTCCGACTGTTCAAAGCAGCCCCCACAAAGGAAAACAATCCCAAATTAAAGTCTACATATGTTGTAAGGCAGTATCGGTCTGGTCAATATCGTCCAAGACCACAGTACGTTTAACTCGATTTAACACAAAGTCGTGGTAGAGCACGTAGTCATTGTGATACATTGGTGGGGCAATGAATACAGGGGGCAATACAAAAGATACATAGCATGTGCCTAACCATCCTAAAGGAAGCTGATGATAGCCTTTATTACCACAGATAAAGTATGTATTTCGGGATGCCACAAATGATATGCCATTCGGACTGTCAAATGTAAGTGTGGTGTTACATTCACTTTTTCCAACCGGGATTGTACCTTTATTACGTATACAGAGATCGGCCTTGGTATTTATAACATTAATGACATGTGAACTAGACATATTAATGTTCCTTTGGTTGCTGTAAATTCGGGGTGCAGACACATTATCGGGGCGGTACTCTTCCCATTCAAATCGAGTACCTTCAGCTCGTGGATAACCATCCCGGTCATGATAACATATCTTGTTCAAACGGAAAAGCACCCCCCCTTTTGTTGGCCATCGTGAAGTAAAGAGGAGAGTATACCAGGCGTTACAGGAACCATTGTGGGAGAATGGGAGTGGGATGAGCGGGGTGCCCCCTTTCTTCTGATGACCAGGCAAACACCAACTTGACCTGTTTAACCTTCTTACCACAGACTTACCAAATTTTCTGTTCCTTACGGAAACATGGTTTTCGGAGGCCTCCCTCCCCGACATCCTTGCCATCCTTCCCCATTTTTATTATGTCCTCCGGGCCGATCGCCCCGCTGACAAGATCGGGGGGGGGTGTTGCCATGATTGTCCGATCCACTATTCAATTCCAGCTTCTCCCCCAAGCACCCATCGCTGGAGTGGACTTCTTGGTCGCTCGCTCCTCCAATCTGCCTGCACCTCTCACTGTTGTCCTTGTTTATCGCCCTCCCCTGAACATGCCCCTGTTTGTGGCCTCCCTGCAGGAACTCCTCGCCACGCTGGTGGTTAATAACTCCTCTGTTCTCCTGCTTGGGGATTTTAACTACTGGCCTGGCGACCCCAGGGAGGACTCAGCATCCAAGGACTTCACGGCCACTCTCCTCTGCCTCAACCTGAAGTCCCATGTTCTGGTCCCTACCCACAATCTTGGACACATCCTGGACCAAGTTTGGTCATCTCAGGACATAGTTTCCTCCCCCAGCATCCTCCCATGTACATGGTCTGATCACTCTCTCATTTCCTTTTCTATCACTACTGGCCCCCCTCACAAGCCCCTTCGTCCCAAGAATGTCTTCACCCGTAGTTGGAATCATGTTGACTTGGCCTCCCTCTCTCACTCCCTTGCTTCTTCTTCCCCAGACCTCACTGACATTTCCCTTGACTCTCAGGCCGTTGCAGTTGGTAATTGGCTTTCCTCCGCATGCGATTTAGTAGCCCTCCTCAAGCTAGTCAAGTCCATTCGCCCTCATGAGGCTCACCGTTGGTTTAGCCCGGAGCTCAAGACTCTCAAATTGGAGCTTAGACGCTCAGAGCGCCTTTGGCGCCGTGGCTACTGCCCTGACCACAAGGCCAAATACAAATCACTTCTTAGGGAGTATAAGAAGGCCATCTTGACCACTAAGACCAAATACTTCTCCGAACAAGTGGCGCTCTCGGCCAATAAATCCAAAGAAATCTTCTCTTTGGTTAAGAACGTGGCCACTTCTGATCGTGCTTGCCCTCACTTCACTCCCTCCCAGGCCCTTTGCTCTTCTCTTAACAACTTCTTCATTGAGAAGATTGTTAATATTAAATCTAACATCCTGGTCACCCCTTTTACTCCTCTTCACTCTGTCCCCTCTGCGCCTAAATCTTCTTTTTCCTCTTTTCCTCCCCTCTCCTTGGACGCTTTTCTAGCTCTGCTCACTAAAATCAAGTCTGGCTCCCCCACTGACTGTGCCCCTGCCCGCATTCTCAAAACCCTTTTTTCTTCCTGCCCTGATACCCCTCTCTCTCTTCTTAATGCTTCTCTTTCCACCGGATTGGTCCCTTCTTCATTTAAATCTGCTATTGTTTCTCCCATTCTTAAAAAACCTGGTCTCGATTCTTCTCTTCCCTCTAACTTTAGACCTATCTCTCTTCTTCCCTATCTTGCTAAAATTCTCGAATCTTATGTTACTTCCTGTCTTTCTGCTTATGTTGAACGGAACCAGCTTCTGGCCTCTCACCAAGCCGGTTTCCGTTCAGGTCATTCGACCGAAACCGTGGTGTTAGCCGTCCTTGACGAGCTTAAAGCCAAGGCCGACGTCAACTCTCCCCAAGCTTTGATCCTCCTCGACTTGTCCGCTGCGTTTGACACGGTCGACCATAACATTCTTTTGGACCGTGTCAGCGCAGCGGGCATACGAGGCACTGTCCTCTCCTGGATCACCTCCTTCCTGACAGATCGCTCTCAAGCTGTTCACCTTCCCGGCTTTTCTGCTTCCCCCCTCCCGGTGCCCTGTGGGGTCCCCCAAGGTTCCTCCCTTTCTCCCCTTCTTTTCAATCTCTACATTCACCCTCTTATCTCTTCCCTTCTTGAGCTGGGGGTCTCTGTGTATAACTACGCTGACGACCTCCAGCTCGTCTTTGACCTTTCCTCTTCTTCTCACGCTTTATCCTTTTTTCATTCCACCATGGTTTTTATTTCTGGGTGGATGAGCGCCAACCACCTCAAGCTCAATCCAGATAAGACTGAGCTTGTCCTGATTGGCGGCTCATCCAGCCCCTGGTCCTCTGCTTTTTGGCCTCCCATTCTTGGCCCTTCCCCCACCCCCGTTCCCTCCGTTAAAACTTTGGGCATCAAGGTCAGACAGGACCTGTCCATGCACGGCCAGGTCAGTGCCGTGGTGTCCTCCTGTTTTCTCTCCCTCCGGATGATCCGGAAAATCTCTTGTTTCTTTTCTCTTGACTCCCTTAAAATTATTATTTCTGCCCTTATCACCTCCCGCCTTGATTATGGCAATAGCTTGTTCGCCGGCATTCCTGCCTATGAAACCCGCCGCTTACAAGCTATCCAGAATCAGGCTGCCCGTCTCATCTTTCACTTGCCCAAAACCCATCATATCACTCCCGTCCTTAAATCCCTTCACTGGTTGCCCATCTTGCAGAGATCCCTGTTCAAATTAGGGTGCCTTGTCTATCGGGCCCTTGATCACTCTAGACCGGCTTTCATCAATTCTCTGATTTCCCTTCACACCCCTGCCCGCACTCTTCGTTCATCATCTTCTGCCCTCCTCACTGTTCCCCGCTTTCGCAAATCTCGCACTGGTGGAACCCGTTTTTCTGTTCTTGCTCCCCGGTTCTGGAACTCCCTTCCTCTTTCTATGCGTTCGATCCCTATCTTTTCTCACTTTCGTAAAGCGCTAAAGACTTTCCTGTTTGCCCAGGCCTACCCCCGCTAAACCCCCTGGCCCTGTCTGTCCGGTTCTTGAGACCTCCCAGCGCCAGGAAGCCGTTTGGCCATCGCGCGCTTTACAAATTATTTCATTCATTCATTCATTCAGGCAACATCCCACACACCCAACAGTTACAAGTGTTCGTCATATTATGAGTATGATGCAAAATCTGAATGAAGCTATTGTTCAAGTAAGTCTGTCGGTGCCGTTCTTCATGATAGGGTAAGGTGAAGTGAAAATGTTCAGTTGGAGCCGGGGTAGTCGGCAGCAAATGTTCCCGTACAGGCACCACAAGTTCTACTACGCAGGCTATTACTGCTATCACCACAATTGTCAATACGAACAAAATGGCACCAAGGATTCTCTTGTCTCGTGATGCAGATGACGCCATAGTTCAAAAGTTCACAATGTCTCAAATATACAACTACAAAAATTAAAAACAGTGGTGCTGAGCTCCGAGGTAGCCGTTGTTTTCTTCTCCGGGGTCAAGACGGGTTTGCTACTCTTGGCAGAACTGATCCCCCCCCCTTGAGATTCCCGGCTTCCGTTTCACAAACCCCAGAGCGGTAACCAACCAGTCTCGCACAGAAAAAAAAATCTTCTTCTTCCTATCTTGGCCACAGATTGTAGCGCTGTCGTCCAGAAACAGTATGGTCCGGGAAGGCTCCCTCAGATTCGGTCGACGTCACAGCTGGGCTCTTTTCTTTGTCCAAGATGTCTTTGTAGTCGGACAGCACAGTAGGATTCACCAGGTCCGGAGAGACGCGGCGGCAGTGAGTTGAATGCACCCACCGCTTTCTGTTGGTCACTCGCACAGCCGTTCGAGTCGCCAAGAGGACTTGCTCGGGGCCACACCACCTCGGTTCCAAGCTGTTCGCCCTCTCAAACGATTTCACCATCACATAGTCCCCAGGACGGAGACTATGGGCCTCTCCAATGGAATTGTCAGGGAGCGCTTCTCGAACCTGTTGATGAATAGAAAGCAAATCATTTGTTAATCGTGCCAAATAATCGTTCATCATTATACAAGGCACATCATGTAAAAATCGCGGCTTAAGAACTCCCCATATGTTCATAGGCCTTCTGAACACCACTTCATACGGTGTGAGGCCAGTTCGAGAGTGGGGCACTGATCTAAGAGAGAGCAATGCTAGCGGCAAGGCATCCGGCCACTTCAATGACGTGGACGCCACAATCTTAGCCAGTTTCAATTTCAACGTGGCATTGTACCGCTCGACAAGACCTGCTGACTGAGGGTGGAACACAGCATGAAACTTCTGCTGAATCCCCAGTCCCTTTAGCACATACTCCACAATTTTCCCAACAAAATGAGGACCATTATCGCTCCACAAAAATGTGCAAACTCCAAATCGAGGGAAGTACTCTTTGAGCAAAACCTTAGCTGTTGTCAAAGCTGTATTATCTTTCATGGGGAAGGCCTTAACCCATTTGCTGAAAGCACACACCACCACTAACACATACTTAAGGTTATTGCAACGATCAAGCTGGATGTAATCCATTTGAAGTACCTCGAATGGTGCAGAAGGTGGAACGAACCCTCCTTTCGGAGTATGCGTCCCTTTTGCAGGATTGTGCTGTAAACATATCAAACAGGTCTGCACTACTCTCTTAGCAGTATTGGCAATCTCGGGATGCTCCCAAACTCGTGTTAACAATCGAGTAATTGCAAGACCTCCCACATGTGCTAACCCGTGCGTCATTTGGACCATCGCCTGCAAGTAAGCTGCAGGCAATTTCCATCTCTCCATGTCCTTACTCCTCCAACAACCCTCGTCATCCAGTACCCCTTCCCCTGCCCATGTGACAAGTTCTGCTTCAGTCGCTGATTTTTGGATGTCTAGTATCTCTGCTCGAGCATCATGCCATCGCTCGGCCTGTGACTTCGCTACATACATGGGGGAGTCAGTTCGAGACATAGCCGTTTGTCGTGCTATACTGTCTGCAAAGGCATTTCCCTGTCCCACTTTGTCAGTGACCTTTTTATGTGCACTGCATTTAATTATCACGACTTTCTTTGGACAAAGCAACGCGTTTAGGAGATCACGCACCAGTTCTCCGTGCATAATGTGTACTCCATGAGAGGTCAAAAACCCACGTTCTCTCCAGAGTAACCCGAAGTAGGTGTGGGCGGAAAATCCGTTCCGCTCGCGGATTTTGCGGATTTTCGGGAAATTCGCAATCCGCGAGATTCGCGAATCTCCCGCAAAATCCGCAAATCCGCGAGCAGCGGATTTTGCTCGCACTGCTCGCACTGTTCGCGTGAGTTCGCGCCCCGCGAATAAGTGCAAAATTGCAGAAATACGATTTTAGCAAAACTGAAAGTAACTACTTACCAGGTTCAAAAGTTCAGGCTCATCATTAGTAGCCATTTCCTGTAGTGCTTCCTGAGGGGCCCCTCCAGAGTTCAGTTGCCAGTTGAAACTATTATGTGACCCTGCTCTGAACCTCAGAATAGTTACACATATGCCACAAAGGTCCTGAATTACAGCTAAGGGAGACAAGCAGGAGCCAGGCTGGAAGTTAAAATCCATTAATCAGCCCCTAATTCATTATTGTCAGTTGGGGCAGGGCAGGTGTTGTAACTAATTTTGCAACAATGAAAGCACTTAGCAAGTGCAAAAGATCACTAATCAGGGCGCACTAAGGAAACAGGTGCCAGCTAAAAAAATATTCTGTGACACATTAATCAGCCCCAAATTAATTCAGGTCACTTGAGGCAGGGAAGGTGTGCTTTGCTTTGCTGAAAATAATGTACACTGGACAACCAGAGGGTGTGGTGATGAAACAGAGGGTGGCATGGGTGGGCCAGAGGGTGGCATGAGTAGTCAGAGAGTGGCAGTGGTGACAGAGAGTGGCAGTGATGAAGAAGAGTGTCCCAAACAGGCTGGACACGTAGAAACAACAAGTTCGCGAAACTTGCGACCCGACAGGTAAGTTCGCAAATTGCGAAATTGTAAAAACCCTCGCGAACTGGCAGAAACACGGGCGAACACAAAAAAAAAAAAAATCCGCAAATTCGCAGGAATTCGCGGATTTTGCGGATTGCGAATCCGCAAATCCGCAAAATTCGCGAACGCGAGATCCGCAAAATTCGCCCATGCTTAACCCGAAGTCATGCGCTATTCCGAAGGCGTACCGGCTGTCTGTGTATATGTTCACACATAGGCCAGCACTCAGTTCGCAGGCTCTTGTCAAGGCTATCAGCTCTGCTGCTTGAGCCGATTTCTGTGGTATTCGTGCTGTTTCTACCACTGTCTTAAGTGTCGTGATCGCATATGCTGCGGAAGTCGTGCCATCTGGCAGCCTCAAACACGATCCATCAACCCACAGTTCCCCATCCACATCTGGAAGTGGCATATCCTGCAAGTCAACACGACCCTTTGTTTGTTCCTCAGTCAGGAAAACACAATTGTGATGTTTTTTCTCCTGACCCTCTTCAACCGGAAAAGGCAATAAAGTGGCAGGGTTCAGGGTAGCACATCTTTTCAGTGTGATATGTGGCGCCAAAAGTGTAAGCTCATATCCTGTTAAACGTGCGCTCGTAAGATATTGAGTCTTTGTTTGATTTAACAGGGCATCTACTGCATGGGGAACTAGCACCAACAGTTTGTGCTATAACACTATTCCCTCACTCTGCCGTATAGCCACTGCTGTTGCTGCAACTGCTCGAAAACACCCAGGTAACCCTCGTGCTACAGGGTCAAGAATGGCTGAGAAGTACGCGCATGGCCTCTGCTTGTCCCGTGTGCTTGCACTAACACCGATAACGCGCACCCATCTTTCTCGTGCACGTACAATGTGAAAATCTGGTGTACCTAACACGGGTGCAGAGCAAAGGGCCTGTCTCAATTGTTCAAAAGCATTCTGACATTCATCTGTCCATTCAAGGGGCATTGGTGTAGTTTTGGACAGTAACGCTAACAAAGGTTTGATAATGTGTGAAAACCCCATAATCCACTGTCTACAAAAGGGCGTTGGTCCTATGAAGGCGTGTACATCTCTCTGAGTGCGGGGGACTGGTGTGTCTAAAATCGCCTGAATTCGATCAGATGTTAATGCACGCCCCTCCTTAGACAAAAGATGACCGAGGTAGGTCACCTTGGGTCTACAGTATTGAAGCTTTTTCTTAGAAACTTTATGGTTGTTCTGAGCCAAAAAGGAAAGCAAAGCAAGTGTACTCTCCTCACATTGTGCATAAGTGTCTGCAGCCAACAGGAGGTCATCAACATACTGTATAAGGGCCACTCCAGATTGCAATTCGAAAGAATCAAGCTGTCTTTTTAAAGCCTGGCTGTAGATGCTAGGACTCTCTGTATAACCTTGAGGAACACGACAAAATCTATGCGATTTATTATTTAACGTAAAGCCAAATAAATATCTGCTATCGGGATGGATGGGGATGGAAAAGAATGCATTTTTGAGGTCAATGACAATAAATGTCGTCGCTGTTGGAGGGACCAATGTAAGCAATGTCGTGACACCACGGGATATTGAGGGATGACAATTTTGTTAATTTCTCTCAGATCAATAATAAATCGATATACTTTGTCGTCAGTGTCTTTCTTAAGAATCGGGAGAATAGGGCTATAACAGACATTGTAAGGAACTTCCTCCACTACTCCTGCAACAATCAAATCCTGAACGATGTGCGTCAGGGCAATTTCTCCTTCCCTAGAAATCTTATACTGTGGTACACGTGGCAAAAGTACTCCCTCCTTGACAGTAATTCGAATAGGTGGAATAAGCATCTGTCCTACATCCGTATCTGAGGCTGCCCACAACGTATGAGGGAGAGAGGCTAATGCTTCAATTTCCTGTATGGTACAAAATCTGTCTGAATCGGGGTAATTGTCATTCAAAATAACTTGCACTCCTTTGGGAGCGCAGCGTATCGTTGCTCGAAAGTATTTGAGCAAATTAATGCCCATAATGTTATCTGGGGTGTGAGGTGACAGCAAAAATGGACCAAAACTGAAAAATTTGTCAATGCAAAGTGCAAGAGGTTGTGATAATGGGCTAGGAGAGGGTGTGCCATCAAACCCTATACACGTTATCGTTTCGCCAGACAGGGGAGCCTTTGGAACCAAGTTTTTGGACAAAGCACTACGAGTAGCTCCTGTGTCAACTAAAAACTGATCAGTAGAACCCAAAATGCCCGCTGATACATATGGACCTCTTTGATCTACTGGCACTTCCGTACCTCATCCTACGCAATCCTATGCATGCACATAATCCTGATGCTCCACATTCTCACCCTCCGAAATCTGATATTGATTTCGTCTATCAAAAGCATTTCGTTCATCCTGGCCATGGCCCCTCGTTTCAAACCTACCACGATCATTTCTGCCACCTCTCGCTCCTGAATAATTATTTCTCGGCCTTCCACCTCCTCGACCACGCTGATTACGCTGCTCACGAAGTACCGGACACTCTTCAGCCCAATGCCCAAACTCCTTACAATAGGCACATTGGTCCTCCGCTATGTCAGTACGACCATACGATGCATTACTCCCTCCTCGCCTACCTCTATCATTCCCTCTAGATTGCGTTCCGCGAACCTGTGCCAACATCACCTTTGTTTTCAATTCCTTCGTTTTTTTATCTGCACTTTCTTTAGCCTCTAATTCCTGCCGCTCGTAATACTGAGCCATAGTTAACAAAGACGCAGGGGTCGCCGTGGCCCAGGAACTTTCACTCACTTTTAATCGTTTTGCAATCTCCGGTAGGAGATTAGCCACGTACTTATCGACAAAAAGATGCCTACCCGTATCATCTGTTAACGATTGACCACTGTAATCATGAAACGCTTCTTCGAAACGTGTAAAGAAATCTGATACCGATTCATCTGACTTTTGTTTACACAAAGCTAGCATAGTCCAATCAATCTTTTTAGAAGGAACAAGTCTTTTTAATTTAGTTAAAATAGCCGCTGGGAGTTCTAAAATCATATCACATGGCTTACATGCAGGTTCCCTGTCTAAGTCAGCCTGGTTTAGTTCTTTCCAAGTTGCCCCAAACGTCGCTTGATCATCAGTTTTACGAATCGACCTCCACATATCAGGCGGAAGAATTAACCCAAAAAATAGATCTATATCAACAAGAGTCATAACACAAGAAGAAATGGCCCCCTCCACCCCTTCATAAAATGCGGCTGGATTTTTACGAAGATCGGGTAAAGCATTTTTTAATGCCATAACATCTGCTCTATTCCAAGGCGTATACACTCAATTATATACAAAGTACCCCTTTGCATCCTTCGATGTTTTATCGTCATCTGTACCATCCCCCTTAGGGGGAACATACAAAGGTGCAGCTTCACGCATAGGCATAACATGCACTTTAGAATTCTTATCTGAACCCCGGAGAGAACACTCCTTAGACTGCTCTGTTGACCCCGGCACGGACTCCTTATCCGTTTTCTTTTCTTCCCGCAACCTGGACGTCTCATCCCGTAGCTGGATCAGTTGTTTGAAAAAGGTATCGACATCTGCAAGAACAAATACACCTTTATCCAAATTCTCACGATGAACCGACACAGCCTTAGGTTCTAAAGTCTCTGAATGTTTACGAAATCGAGTAACAACTTCATCGGCAAAAGTATTCAAAAAACACATCAATTCTCGTTCTGTCCATTTACCCCTTTCGGCAACGACGTCTGATACAGTTATATGATTTAAATTCAATTTCCGAGCACAACTACGCAGTTCCGCGGATCTCTCCACAGATAACCTGACACATGACTTATCCCCTTTTCCCGACTTATCCTGTTCTTCATCACCAGAATCTTCAATCGGAGCCGTAGGAGGGACGTACGGAGGCGGAGATCGATCTAATAACGAAAAATCATCAATTTCATTATTAAGGACAGGATAAAGCGGTCCTCGAATAGGAAATTGGTCGGTCGTTTGCAAATTACGTTCCCGTGCCTCCCTCTCTTTCTTTTCCTGTGCCTCCTTTTCCTCAAGCTGTAAAGCTTTATCTCGAGCAGCCTTGCGCTGCTCTTTGTCCGCCGAGGCAACTTCACGCTTCATACGTTCACGCACCGCTTACTCCCACATTCGCACACAATCAAACATATTCTGTCTAGCCCTGCGCTGAAACAAGCATTGCTCCACAAATTGAACCTTTCGCAAATCAAACGACCCATGTAGTGGCCATTGCAACTCGGGATCGGTTCTAGTATATTTATGCCATAATTTACTGTACAGTATAGGGGGAAGGCCAAATTTAACATACATCTCACGGTTTGGAGTTCCCTCTGGGGGAGCCGGCTGGGATTCTGCTAACCTAATTGTGGTACCATTTCCAAAACAGCACATCCCTCGGAGTGTGCTTAAAACAGGCATGTTCAAAAAGTACCACGAAAGCGTGATACCGCAAAAATGGCACTTACAGTACTTCACACAAATGTGCCGCTCAGAATACAAACGAAATTAGAGAAACATCTCTACATGTCTGCCTATGTGAAGTGCACTACACATATATATATTCAAAGTTCACAAAGTCAAAATGTTAGCTAACTCAAATCATAGTCACAATCATAGAACTTCAGTAAGCGTCCGTAGACTACCTTACCGATCACAAATCTTACCCAAATCTCAAATATCCAGATTCCAACTGCCAAGGTCTTTAATCGAATCAGCCAAACGGGCACTGTACAGCAACACAGACGATCAGGATCTCAGTCGGAGACCGGCGCCACCTGGAAGGTCAGATCAGAAGGAAGGGAAGAAAACACCGTGGGTGCCAAGACTCGGGTCACTCAGTGGCAGCGTACGCATCCCTGGCGAGTTTCCAACCCTTCGTCACGACCTCTCCTTCGGGCATCCGAGTCGCCGATGAGTCCCTTCGTGGTCGCCAATTTGTGGTATAGGGTTCCCAAGGCCTACATGCTCCGCAGAAATACCCACTTACACCGAAAGAACTGTTGGCACGGAAACTGAAAAGTACAAAAGACAAGTTTATTAAGACCCCATGGGGTGGTGGTACATTCCTACAGCACCCTTCGGCAATGCAAGAAGTATCACACCGAACGTTGGTGTGAGTCCTTCTTTTATACACTTTACAGGTAATAAAAAGATAGGCGGTACAAGGTTACAGAGTTTATGTACATATATGGTCATTTTTGGAGCACAGCCAACTCATGGGAGGGGTTACAACTCCACTGGTCAGTTTGGCGGAAACATTCCTGAGGGGTGACTGGTCAGTTGGGACTGCGCATGTACAGGCTTGACCGTTACTAAAAATAGCCTGTTGCTGGGCAAACTCGAGTGGTCAGCAGCACGGACAAAGGACTAAAGGGCATGCTGACCGCGAGGCCGCTCATTCCCTAAAATGGCCACCGTAGCATACAAAATGGCGTTTTCGAGTAAGGCCAAGTTAAGGGAAATAACGTGTAGCAAAGCTAAGCGCTAACCCGGCCATTGTCAAATTACGACACCTATACTTTGTTTTTTTTTAAATCATGCATCAAGTTCCGAAAAGATTATGATTAATTGCTATATTCAAAGTATTGATTACTCTATTGTGTAATAAGTTTTAGAAATTATATTGTGTTTAGTATCTTTTCTTTTTTTTTGTGTTTTAAGGATAGTTTTCTTTCTTTAAACGTATTATTACAGTGCCTATTTTACTTTGTTTTATTTGTACCAATCATAGGAATTTGTTGTCTTTTTAAATAAGGATAAATTGTTTTTTTATTCTGTAATTGTTTTGATTTGTCTGCACTTTTATGGATAAGTTCCCTTATCAGAATAAAGTTTTATTTGATTTGATTTGATTTGATTTGCATCATAATGCAGGTTGCCATCAATAAAGCAATGTCATGCAAAACATGAATATCACTGATGGCTTTCGCAATGCAAATAATACTAAGTACAAAGTCAGTCACTGGTGTTTCTGTATAAAAAACAATGGACATGTAAACCATCCGCCATTTTGTGTCTGTGAACATTTGACACATTTTAATAAATGTGCCAAATTTGAAGAAGGAAATATTTTTATATGTATAAACTGGTAAATTAGTTTTTGTTTTAAATGGTTAAAAGTTCATTCAATTGTAATTATCATTTTTTAGGGATCTTTGAATTTTAGAAATCCATACACATGTTTTTTTTTTAAACATTTTAACGAAAAAACATGTTATGTAGAAACATGTAGGTAATGGTAACAGGAGAAAACGTATTACCAAATGTTTCCAGACTGCAGTTAGGATTATGTTATGCATGTGAGTTCAATGGCCACCAGTACTCGCTTTATAAGCATTTCACATGCCACTGGGGTAGTCCGGTTAAACAAATGTTTGCAATGAGCCTCTTCGATGAATGTACAATATCACCCAAACAACTGACTTATCTTTTGCAGATTTTTTTATCAGCCACACTAGTCAATTAAAGGAAGGATACATCATCGCAGGGAGTGAATTTATAAACCACATCACGATCTACCGGATAAATGCATCATCAGGAAGTGCCGGCTTCACCACAATATCATCATGGCCTGGGAGAATCCGTTGAACTTGGAACTGTTGCCAGACATGCAGATCTATACTGCTATTCCACCCGTTATAAAGATCACAACTGTGTTACCTTTTTGTGCTACTGGTTTCTTTCAGGAGACAGTCAGAAAATCAAATGTTATGGCACAACCTACTTTTCTGCTATCCACGCCCATTTCCTGGATGTTATTCTGTGACACATGCTTAAGGACATCCAATTCCCTGAGGATAGGCCAACTCTTAGCAACATCAAGGCAGAGTTTTATTTATTGGGAAGCATATCACATGTGGCAACCGCCGTTTATGTACTCATCTTGCATTGGGGCCATCCCATGACTGGCAGTAGGCCTCCCACAATAGAATGCTCTTAAACTACATTAATGTGCAGGTCCACACCAATGTCTGTACAAGACATCCTGGCTCTACACATGACTTCTAGGTGCTATGCAACAGCAGCATACCATAATTTATGGGAAGCCTTGCTCAGAGGAGAGGCTGGCATTTTTTGGTAAGTGTTATCCATTTTATGTCAAACATGTTAGCTGCTAGGATGTGTGCAACCATGCATTAAATGACAAACTACAACTTTCATGTTTACGTTTTTCAGCAGACTCAGAGAGGTGTATTTGATAAGATTCAGTGCCATGTTTGCAGTACAAAAGTGACACAAATGAACACTAAGGCCCACATGCATCAACAATGCCATTTGCAATTCCTTATTAGCGAAAAATAAGGCTTCGCTAATAAGGAATAGCAAAAGGCTATGCATGTAGAAATCGCTAAAAAAATTGCGATTTCTAAACATTCCTTAAAAGAGACTCGCAAAATGTCAATATTAGGCTTACACTCATGATCTTCTCTTCCTATTTCTTCCTCGGTCATGTCCTCATATGGGACACTAGTAAATTATTGCTGCATACTTTAAAATACTGCACAGATATTGGCTCTGTTTAGAAATGTGCTGACTCCAACCTCATGTTCGTTCGGCTCCTCACCCCATGTTAGATCATTCACTAGAACAAAATGAGCCTATTAAAACTATACATTATAAATGATGATTTAGAGACCTTATTAATGCTGTTTCTGAATAATATTGATAATTGCTTTCATAATACTGACCTTTGTCTACACATCAAGCTCTTTGAGAATCTTTCAGCTTAAGTAAGAGGGTGCTCATGAGAACCTTCTCTCGTGTAACACATAGCAACACAGTATCAAATTTGTCTATGTGAGTGCAGACTGTGCGAATTGGAAGAAGAGGCATCATTCGACCGATGACACCACCGAACGGATGATTCTTATTGGACATTACATGAAGACACCTTCAAAATTGTTACGATAGTATGAACCTATATTAATTAGAGTTCCTAGCTAGTTAATCAATCATCTTCTCCTTCTCATTCTCATTTTCACAACATCTTTCCATACCTTACTTTGGTAGTCCTGCTGCTGGATAGTCTGCGGACCTGAGACTCTTCTTTATGGAGGGTTGCTGACTTATTTAATTTTTTTTAGATCAATGCTACTGCAGAGATATTCCATTATATAAAGTTTGTATTGCAGCTGTAGGAAACTCGGCTGAGTTTCCAGAACTACTCTTATGAGAAGTTCATCTCTCTTGCTCTTTTCCAAGGAACTCTTTATGGGTTCTATTTAGATTCAGTCCTTAGTTAGTTTATTGGGTTTCTTTATGGAACTCTGCATTTTATTTTTCTTATGCTGACCTCTAGCCAAAAATCTTTATATTTCTGTAAACTTATTTAATCGAATAAAGATAATTAGAGATACTAACCTTTAAAATGAATAAAGCTTTTAAGAAAACTTTTCCAAACTCTCATCATTGACTATCCATCTAAAATTCTAAGTGTCAATGATATTTTGAAGTTATTATAACAGCTCTAATTTTACTACGGTGGAAAAGGCTCACTGACCTCTCCGGAGCCACAAGGATTCTCCATGGTGAGATTGTAAGTGGGTGTATAGACATTGAACTATCTTCGTGAGTCCTTAGGCTCCCATAGTTTCTGGTAGAAGATTGATGGTTTATACTCAGAATAGAGCTTAAAACTAGTACTCAAAATATTTACAATAATCCTGACTCCAGTTTCCAGTGCCTGAAACCGGATGGAGTGATGAGAGATACGGTCAAGGTAGTTGCGGTTTGGAGGTGTGAGTATCAATAGGGAGAATAAAATTGTGGTTGTGAGAGTAGAGTGAGTGTGTTTTCATTGAATATAAATTGAAGAAATTGATGTAGTAAAGAAGTTGATTTCAGGCTCATATAATCCGAACCGTCCCAGGATATTAATCTTGTTTTGCAACGAGGTCAGTTGATGTGGAGTGTGAGGTACCATCACTTCCATCAATAACTATAGGGGCAAGCTTTGGAGACTGATTAACTTTGTTATAGGTGGTGGAACCTTTTTGCGTACAAGGGTAATGTGGCATTAATTGGTGGGAATTTTTGTTGGTCGAGAAGTCACTTGCAATTGGGTATTTCTTGAGTGATTGCAGAATCTAAATTTCTTTAGAGAAAAAAAGAATTAAGAAAACAAGAAGGGTTAGAAAAGTTGTTTTGAAAATAGCAAAGAATTTGTAAAGGACAATGAATGCAGTGAGAAGTAAGAGTCAACGTCATAGTGTTTTGTTCTGAGTTCAGTGCTGCACGGCTATTGGACAGTGTTGATTTGAGCTATGTCTATTGATTAGATGACGGGGTCACAGAAAATGTAAGATGTTATTTGATTGCTAATTAAAAGTCTGACAAATACAGAACAAATTCAAAACATTTGCTTTAGCAAAACGGTTCAATAAATTGGGTTGTCAAAATTAAAGGTTTTAAGGATTTTAATAAATTATTGAAGGGAGATGGTACTATTCCTGTTTGGAAAGGTGAGGAATCACCTCATGAGAGTACTCCAGCTTATATTATGACTACCGAGCATGGATTAAATTGAAGTTTATGGTTAAAACAATGGATGAGGATTACAAAAGACGAGAGTGCATTGCGTTGTCCTAGATATGGAATCTTTAAAACCAAGATTTGAGGGGAAAATTCTATGAGATGAAGCCACCACCTCAACCCATGCAATATGAAGCTTTACAGGTCTCGGAACATGTTGCGAGAGAGAAGATAAGGGAGTAATATCAGAGACGAGCAGGGAGAGCAATGAACAATTATGCAAACGCTCAATGGGACCAAGAACAGCGTAGGTGGAGGGAAGGAATATTTGGGTAAACCAGATTGTACTTAATTCTTATTCCAGGAATTAGGAAAAAGGATATGGACGCAGCTAAGCATGAAGGAAAGGACTTGAACACTAATTTGGGCAATGAGACATTAGAAGAGATGCTGTAATCTTGACAACCTCTCATAACATATACTGATCCTGGAGAGATAAGTGTTAGAGTTAGTCGTACTGTGGCTACTGCTCCAATACTTCCAGATCCTCATTCTATTGAACTGCCTATGCAGGTTTTACAAATTGCTCCACCTGTAATAAGGCAACCTATAATTCTTGTCCCAATTAACACCAATCCTATAATGCTGCAAGTGGTTCCTACTACACTACCCCAAATTGAGACAAGTTCAGAGGTCACAGCAACTTCATCTGTTGACATGCAGACATCACAGAATACACAGTTAGTACCGTAGAGACCTCAACAAAATTTACAAGCCTTAATAAATGGGATGAAGGAGAAACCTTGGTTTTTAAGACTCCTTTGGTTTCTAGTGATTTACCATGGAAGTGGACATGGAGGATTACTAGCTTGGATAAGAATTGACTAGGTAAAGAAGAGCAGAGGTTACAGAACCTCCAAAGGATGCAAAAATAAAAAAATATAAATCTCTGGACATTCCTAAATTAAAAGTTGATCTCGAGGAATTAATTAGAGGATGCTTAGACTTTGATCATTTGGATCAATATGAGAGACCTGAACATACCTACTTGTGTAAGGAAGTTACTCAAAGAGCAGCTACTACACACAATCAGTTGGCAGGAGTAGCAAATAAATCTGATGTGGCTCTCACAAAAAATTTGAACCTACATCGAAATTACAGGGTTGAGTTAGATGACAAGACAATTGAAAATCTGAAGGTTGCAGGAATACAAGTACATATTATGGAACTGATTAAGTGCATTCACAGATTTAAGGATGAGGAAAAGCTAGAATGTAGATGGGCAAGGAAACATGAAAAGACAAAGAGGGAAGCTGAGGGAAAGCCGGATGAGGTGAGTGAAGTGACGGAATGTCCATTGAGAGAAGTAGTTGGATGTTCCTATGTAAATGTTCCATGGAACAGAGGTGACTCGACTGCATTTACAAACAATTTCCCAAAGTTGAGAGACAAACCAGTGCAGTGGTGTGAACAAGTGGAAAGGTTCATTATGATTTCAAGGGTGTTGTGGAAAGAACTGGATACATTCTTTGACATTGTCATCCCTACCAATTTGTGTTCAGAATGTAAAATATCTGTACAGTGCCAGAAGCCTGAGCCTCAAAGATAAAAGGGAACGGGTGCTCTGTCACCACTAGCGATGGAAAAATATGGAGCAGTATTACATTTTCTGAAGAGAAAATTCCTCCTTAAGAAATTGAGTGGCTGAAAATTAAAAGAACGACCCAGGAACCAAAGGAAATGGTTCATGAGTATTATGAGTGGTTGTTGCAGGCTTTTAAACAGCACAGTGCAAGCAAGTATCCTGAAGAGAAGGTTATGGGACTTTTTGTGTTGCTATTCCTTTTGGGATTGAAGCATGAGTTTAGCTTGCATATTACACAAAGTGTTATCTGCTGACAGACAAAATCACTTGATGAAATTCTGTGTTATGCAAAGTATTGCAACAATGAATTAGACATTATACAGAGGGAAATAGAGGAAAAGTTTATGTTGGCTCAGACAAAGTTGGCTGTTGGTTAGAAAAAAGAGGTTGCTCCACAAGCTGGTTTTGCAGGAAATGCAAATGGGATGCAGATACCCCACAGAAGAAGTAGAGGTGTTCCCACAGTTGTGGGATCTGGGACATAGGTTGCTGCCATGAAGAAAGATACTGCCTGTTATATCTGTAATAGGCTAGGGCTTGGAAAAGAGAGTGTTGATATAATCCAGAGAACTTTGCAGGGCAAGCTCAATGTTCTCAGGGAATGACAGGCCAGAGAATGCACATATCACAAATGTAAAACCCAATGCAGAATCAAAACCAAATGATACCTGTTGCACTGGGTCGAATGGGGAATTCCAGAATGAACATAAATCAATTGACAACATTAAATCAAAATCAAATTGCAATGTCATATTTTCAAAATAAAAATCAGAATGTCTTGGGACTGTTTCCTTTATTTGAGATTAATGAGCTCAATGACGGTACCTCAGAGAGGAAGAGGATTGTGTACTTGGAGCCGTCCTAGAGGTAGACCAAAGTGACCCATATTTAGATGTCAACATCTTTGGTCATGGTGTATCATTCTTTATTGAAAATGGGGCTACCCAAACTGCAGTTAGAACCGTGGAAGTTCCAGGCTTGCCTTTCTCAGGAAAAACAATCCAAGTAGTTGGGGTTACAAATAGACAAGTGTCAAATCCAATTTCGGAAAAAGTTCCAGTAAAAATAGGGACATTTGAGAAAAAACATCAATTTGTGGTTTGCAATTCAAGTGCAGTGAATCTGTTAGGAAGAGATTTGTTATGTTAATTAAATTGCACAATCTACTGTACACCATATGGTGTTGCATTTCAGGCACATGATGAGGATTTCAATTTTAAATTGATTAAGCAAAATGCAGAGACTGGAATGTTCATCTTACTGACTGTTGCTGAATTGAAAGAAGATCTCAGAGCTACTGTAAATACTGAAGTCTGGAATTTCACAGGAAAAGTTATCACTCATTAAAGGTAAAGAACCAGTCCAAGTCTAGATAAAGCCAAATGCAATTTTTGCAAGAACACCACTTTACCCCATTGTCCGTTGAAACAACTGCTCAGAAACAACCTGTAATTGAAGACATGCTCCAGAAAGTCATGCTGAGAGAATTAATTGTCAGCCAATGTAATTCACCTATAATGAGTATCCAAAAGCCAAACATAAAATATTGGATAGTGCAGGATTTGAGACAAATCATCGACATAGTGGTGCCTTGTTGTCCAGTGCCCAGCCCTGCTATTGTGCTTTTCCAAATTCCCTGTACTGCAGAATGGTTTATGGTCATTGACTTATGTCAGGCTTTCTTCTCAGGACCGCAGCACGAATATAGCAGGTTTTGTTTTAATTTGTGTTCCAACAGAGAACAATTATGTGTATACAGAGTCCTTCTATTTTCAATCAGTCCCTAAAGAAAAACCTTGAGTCTCTGCTAATGCCATGAGACTCCACTTTAATCCAGTACATTGATGATTTTCTGATAGCCTCAGATATACGAGCAGCTCGCAAAAATGACACCATTGCATTATTGAATCATCTGGCAGAAAATGGACACAAAGTGTCTCCAGGTAAACTGCAGTACTCCCAAAAAGAAGTTCATTATCTGGAACACATTATCATGAAAGGAGTCAGGAATGTGTCAACAGAAAGAGTGGAAGCAATTTTGCAAATTAATCCACCACAAACACAAAGAGACCTCAGAATGTTTTTGTGAATGGTTGGCTATTGTAGACAGTGGATATCAAATTGTTCTGTGACAGCAAAACCCCTGCAGAGGCTGACACATCGAGATGAGTCTGATCTGATCCCTAGAGCTGAAAGATACATTTTGTCGTACTCTAGCTCTAGCAATGCCAGATTATACCAAAGAGTTTACTTTATTTTTCAGTTAAAGAGATGGGTTTGCACTCTCAGTGTTAACCAAATGCATGGAGGAGCCCGAAGACCTGTGGCATAGTTTTTAACTACCCTTGACCCTGTAGCATCAGGAATCCCCAGCTGCTTGCTGGCAATGGCCGTGGTGAGTGTAAGTCTGGTAATCAATCAATAAATCACAACACTTATAAAGCGCACTACATACCAGTGAGGGTCTCAAGGCGCTGGGGGGTGGGGGGGGGGCACTGCTAGTGATCGAAGAGCCAGGTCTTGAGGAGTCTTCTGAAGGCCAGCAGGTCTTGGATCTGTTGTAGGTTGGTGGAAATGGTGTTCCAGGTCTTGGCGGCTAGGTGGGAGAAGGATCTGCCGCCGGTGTTGTTCTTCGGATGCGGGGGACTGTGGCGAGGGCGAGGTTGGCAGAGCGGAGCTGGCGGGTGGGGGTGTAGAAGTTGAGTCATCTGTTGAGCTATTCTGGGCCGGTCTTGTGGAGAGCTTTGTGTGCGTGGATGAGGAGTTTGAAGGTTATCCTCTTGTTGACGGGGAGCCAGTGCAGTTCTCTCATGGGGGTGTCAAGTGGCTACGGCGGGGGATGTCGAGGATCAGACGCGCTGACGCGTTCTGGATGCTTTGCAGTCGCTTCAGGAGCTTGGCCGACATTCCTGCGTAGAGGGCGTTTCCGTAGTCCAGCCTGCTGGTGACGAGGGCCTGGGTGACACTACTTCTTGTCTCGGTCGGGATCTACTTGAAGATCCTGCGGAGCATTCTGAGGGTGTTGAAGCAGGATGAGGAGACGGCATTCATCTGTTTAGTCATGGAGAGTGTGGAGTCGAGGATGACCCCTAGGATGCGTGCTTGGTCAATGGGTGTCGGGGATGTTCCTAGAGTTTTCGGCCACCAGGAGTCGTCCAAGGCTGAAGGGGTGGAGCCGAGGATGAGGACCTCCATCTTGTCCGAGTTCAGCTTCAGTCAGCTGTTCCTCATCCGTTCGGCGACGGCCTTCATTCCTTCGTGGAGGTTGGTCTTGGTGTGAGAGGGTCTTTGGTGAGGGAGATGATCAGCTGGGTGTCGTCAGTGTAGGAGATGATGTTGAGGTCGTGCTGTCGGGCGACATGGGCGAAGGGTGCCATGTAGATATTGACAAGCGTCGGGCTGAGGGAAGAGCCCTGGGGTAAGCCGCAGATGATTTCGGTGGCAGTGGAGCGGAAGGGGGGAGGCGGATGCTCTGAGTTCTGCCGGAGAGGAAGTATGTGGTCCAGTCTAGGGCCTTCTCTTGGATCCCGGCGTCGTGTAGGCGTGTTCGTAGTGTGCGATGGCAGACCATGTTGAAGGCGGCTGACAGGTCCAGGAGGATGAGGGCTGCTGTTTCTCCATTGTCAAGCAGGGTCCTGATGTCATTGGTGGAGGGGATGAGGGTGGTTTCAGTGCTGTGGTTGCTGCGGAATCCGGACTGGGACAGGTCCAGTATGCTGTTCTTCTCGAGGAAGTGGGTCAATTGTTTGTTGATGATTTTCTCGGTGACCTTCACCGGGAACGGGAGCAGGGAGATGGGTCGGAAGTTCTTGAGGTCCTTGGTGTCCGCCTTGGGTTTCTTAAGTAAGGCGTTGATCTCGGCATGCTTCCAGCTTTCCGGGAAGGTTGCTGTCTCGAAGGAGATGTTGATTACTTTCTGGAGATGGGGTGCGATGGTTATGGTGGCTTTGTTGAAGATGTGGTGAGGGCATGGGCCCAGAGGTGATCCGGAATGGATGGTGTTCATGATCTCGCTGGTATCCTCGTCGTTGATGCTGGTCCAGGAGATCAGGCAGTTGGTGCAGGTGGTGGTCGTGGGGGAAGCGGTTGTTGGGGCGGTCGTGGCGTTGGAGCTGTCGTGGATGTCTGCGATCTTGCGGTGGAAGAAGTTGGCCAGCGAGTCGCACAGGTCTTGCAAAGGCGGGATGTCGTTGGTGTTAGAGCTGGAGTTGGAGAGTTACTTCACAATGTTGAAGAGCTCTTTGGTGTTGTGTGCATTGTTATTCAGGCGGTCTTTGTATGAGGCCTTCTTGGCGGCTCTGATGAGCTGATGGTGTCTGCGGGTGGCATTCTTGTGGGCTGCGTAGCTGTCCGGTGTTCGTTCACGGAGCCAGTTCTTCTCCAGGTTCGGCATGCCCTTTTTGGACGGCCTGGAGGTCTTCGGTGAACCAGGTGCCTTTCTTGCTGGTGTGGCTGTTGGAGGGTGCCTTGAGCAGGGCGAGAGTGTTGGCGCAGTCGTCGATCCACTTTCTGAGGTTGCGGGCGGCGGTGTTGGGGTCGGTGAGATCAGCGGGTGGGCTCTGGGCAAGGGTGTTGGTTAGCTGGTCTTCTGTGACCTTGCTCCAGCGGCGTCAAGGCATCTGTTGGGTGCGGTGGTTCATGGTGGGCTTCTAAATGGTGAAGTGGATGCAGTGGTGGTCAGTCCAGTGGGGTTCGGTGGTGTGGTTGAAGGAGACATGGGGGCTTGCACTGAAGAAGGGGTTGAGCGTGTGGCCGGCGGCGTGGGTTGATGTTGTCATGAGCTGTCTGAGTCTGAGGTTGGCAAGGTTGGCGATCAGGGTGTTCGAGTTGGTGTTGTTGTTGTTCTCGAGGTGGAAGTTCAGATCCCCGATGAGGATGCAGTCCGTGGGGGCAAGGGCGTGTGTGCTGATGAAGTCGGCGATGGTGTCTGTATATGAAGGTTCCTCTGAGGGTGGTGTTGGGGTCGGTGTGGATCTGGAAGTGCATGTGTTCGGCAGTTCTGTGGGTGTCATCGGTGTTGGTCGAGACTCTGATGGTGTTCCTGTGGATGATGGCGATACCTCCTCCTATGCCATTGGGGCAGTCCCTGCTGGTGATCTTGTAGCCTTCCGGGATGGCTATGGCGATGTCGGGGGCTGAGGCGGGGTTCAGCCAGGTCTCCGTCGTGAAGGCGACGTCTGGGGAGGTTGAGTCGATGAGGTCCCAGAGTTCGGCGGCGTGTCTGTGGGCAGAGCGGGTGTTGAGGAGGATGCATCTGAGGTAGTTGGGTTCTTTTGTTGGCGGTTTGGTGGGCCGGATGCTGGTGAAACTGCAGGTCCAGCAGGTTAAGGGTCCTTGGGTGCACTTCGAGGTGGCCTGATGGCAGGAGTGTTTTCGTCCAGGGTTGAGTGCGTGGAGGGTGCTGGCGTCGTAGCGGAGTCGGTGTTGTGGTGTTTGCAGTGGCCAGGGGGTCTGGCGCTGGGTGCGGTCCAGGCGCCGACGGGCGCAGACGGGTTTGCCTTAGGCATGCCAGCGGTGCGCCCGCTGTGCCCATCTGCTGCGCGGCTGCGCAGCCGTGCAGCAGCCGCCATATATGGGGGTGTAGGAGGGAGGAGCAGCTGGGAGGTGGGAGGCAGAGTCAGTGAATGGCAGAGAGAGGGGTGGGGACGCCGGAGACGCATCAGATGGACAGTGTCAAAGACAATGGCAGAGAGGGGGACAGAGGCAACAACGGGTACATGATACAGAGAGAAAACAGTGGCAAAGGCAATGGCAGCGAGGGGAACAGAGGCAAAAATGAGCACAGGATACAGAAAGAGACAGTGGCAAAGACAATGGCAGCGAGTGGACAGAGGCAATAACGGGCACAGTATACAGAGAGAAAACAGTGCCAAAGACAATGGCAGCGAGGGGAGAGAGGCAATAATGGGCACAAGTATCAAACCTAGGGTCTACCACTGGCCACCAGGGATGAGGCTTAGGTGGTAGCCTGCGGGTGGAGGAGGGCCTCGATTTCCAGCAGCGGTGGCGTCAGGGCAAACTGGTGGAGCTGTGTGGTGAAGAAGCGACCTACCAGCAGGTCAAGGGTCGTTCTCCTCACTGCGCATCGGCACCCATATATATGGTGGGTGTGGGAGGGAGGAGCTGGGAGGCGGGAGGTCGGAGGCAGGGGCAGCGGAAGGCAGAGAGGGGACGGGGCCACAGGGGACGCAGCGGCTGGACAGTGGCAAAGACAATGGCTGGAGGGAGACAGAGGCAATAACGGGCACAGGATACAGAGAGAAAACAGTGGCAAAGGCAATGCAGCGATAGGGACAGAGGCAATAACGGGCACAGGATACAGAAGAAACAGTGGCAAAGACAATGGCAGCGAGGGGACAGGGGCAATAACGGGCACAGTAGACAGAGAGAAAACAGTGGCAAAGACAATGGCAGCAAGGGGGACAGAGGAAATAACGGGCACAAGATACAAACCTAGGGCTTACCAGTGGCCCCCAATGATGAGGCGCAGGTGGTAGCCTGCAGTTGGAGGAGGGCCTCAACTTCCAGCAGCGGTGGCGTCAGTGCACATAGGTGGAGCTGAGTGGTAGGGGAGCGACCTAATGGCTAAAAAATAGTACCTTAATTGTCATGGTACCACATTCAGTTCATTGTTGCTGAGCAGAATGAAAACGCATAATCTGACATATAGTAGACTCAGCAAATTTGAACAAAGTCTGCTTACACCATATAATGTTACAGTCAGGTGCTGTAATATATTAAATGTGTCTACCCCGTTTCCTGTAACTAAAACAAAAAAATTAAATTATGATTTTGATTATGTTGCCTAAGTGTCACTGAACTATGCACAAACCAAGGCTTGATGTGAGGGAGGAACATTTAATTGAGCCTGACTATGTTCTGTATGGTGCATGCTTGTGAAGTAATGAAGGCACACTGAGAGCAGCATATGCTGTGTGCACAAGAAATTATGTGATCAAAGCCTCTTGGCTCCAATCCGTTTTGTCCACAAAAGTTGCTGAGTTAATCGCCCTTGCTAGAGCTTGCAGTTTAACTTCTCAAATGAGAGTCACCATCTTTACAGACAGCCAGTATGGTTTTGGTGTAGTGCATGATTTTGGGCATGCAGGATCACCAGTCAGAAATGGGCAGAATTTGAAGAATTTGCTCAGTGCATTGCAGCTGCCCAACGAAATTGCTGTGGTGAAATGCCCAGGGAATCAAACAGCAACACAAACAAGATGATGGACAGAATGTTGCACAATGGCAAAACATTCACCCCCAGTCACAGATCTGGGTTTAATCCATCGTTATTTTGCTCACCAAGCCACCCCAGTTCAGACATGGCCATATGCAAATCAGTCTTGTCCCTGTGCCTCATGGGAACAGTCCAGCCCGAACTGCCAAGCCATGTCATTCCTGGACCGGAATCAAGCATCCTAAGAACGGTTTCTGGCTATCAGCCATCTTCAGTCAGAATAGCTTGGCTCCAGTGGCTTAGTGAGCAAGGGACCCACGTCTGGGCATACCCTTCCCACATAGGGTGAAGAGCAAAACAAACAAGATGATGGACGGAATGTTGCACAATGGTAAAACATTCACCCCCAGTCACAGATCTGGGTTTAATCCATCGTTATTTTGCTCACCAAGCCACCCCAGTTTAGATAAGGCCATATGCAAATCAGTCTTGACCCTGTGCATCATGGGAACAGTCCAGCCCGAACAGCCAAGCCATGTCTTTCCTGGACCGGAATCAAGCATCCTAAGACCGGTTTCTGGCTATCAGCCATCTTCAGCCAGGATAGCTTGACTCCAGTGGCTTAGTGAGCAAGGGACCCACGCCTGGGCATACCCTTCCCACATAGGGTGAACAGCAAAACAAACAAGATGATGGACGGAATGTTGCACAATGGCAAAACATTCACCCCCAGTCACAGATCTGGGTTTAATCCATCGTTATGTTGCTCACCAAGCCACCCCAGTTCAGACATGGCCATATGCAAATCAGTATTGACTCTGTGCCTCATGGGAACAGTCCAGCCCGAACTGCCAAGCCATGTCTTTCCTGGACCGGAATCAAGAATCCTAAAACCGGTTTCTGGCTATCAGCCATCTTCAGCCAGGATAGCTTGAGTCCAGTGGCTGAGTGAGCAAGGGACCCACGTCTGGGCATACCCTTCCCACATAGGGTGAACAGCAAAACAAACAAGATGATGGACGGAATGTTGCACAATGGCAAAACATTCACCCCCAGTCACAGATCTGGGTTTAATCCATCGTTATTTTGCTCACCAAGCCACCCCAGTTCAGACATGGCCATATGCAAATCAGTCTTGACCCTGTGCCTCATGGGAACAGTCCAGCCCGAACTGCCAAGCCATGTCTTTCCTGGACCGGAATCAAGCATCCTAAGACCGGTTTCTGGCTATCAGCCATCTTCAGTCAGGATAGCTTGACTCCAGTGGCTAAGTGAGCAAGGGACCCACGTCTGGGCATACCCTTCCCACATAGGGTGAACAGCAAAACAAACAAGATGATGGACGGAATGTTGCACAATGGCAAAACATTCACCCCCAGTCACAGATCTGGGTTTAATCCATCGTTATTTTGCTCACCAAGCCACCCCAGTTCAGACATGGCCATATGCAAATCAGTCTTGACCCTGTGCATCATGGGAACAATCCAGCCGGAACTGCCAAGCCATGTCTTTCCTGGACCGGAATCAAGCATCCTAAGACCGGTTTCTGGCTATCAGCCATCTTCAGCCAGGATAGCTTGACTCCAGTGGCTTAGTGAGCAAGGGACCCATGTCTGGGCATACCCTTCCCACATAGGGTGAACAGCAAAACAAACAAGATGATGGACGGAATGTTGCACAATGGCAAAACATTCACCCCTAGTCACAGATCTGGGTTTAATCCATCGTTATTTTGCTCACCAAGCCACCCCAGTTCAGACATGGCCATATGCACATCAGTCTTGACCCTGTGCCTCATGGGAACAGTCGAGCCCGAACTGCCAAGCCATGTCTTTCCTGGACCAGAATCAAGCATCCTCAGACCGGTTTCTGGCTATCAGCCATCTTCAGACAGGATAGTTTGACTCCATTGGCTTAGTGAGCAAGGGATCCACGTCTGGGCATACCCTTCCCACATAGGGTGAACAGCAAAACAACAAGATGATGGACTGAATGTTGCACAATGGCAAACCATTCACCTCCAGTCACAGATCTGGGTTTAATCCATCGTTATTTTGCTCACCAAGCCACCCCAGTTCAAACATGGCCATATGCAAATCAGTCTTGACCCTGTGCCTCATGGGAACAGTCCAGCCTGAACTGCCAAGCCATGTCTTTCCTGGACCGGAATCAAGCATCCTAAGACCGGTTTCTGGCTATCAGCCATCTTCAGCCAGGATAGCTTGACTCCAGTGGCTTAGTGAGCAAGGGCCCCACGCCTGGGCATACCCTTCCCACATAGGGTGAACAGCAAAACAAACAAGATGATGGACGGAATGTTGCACAATGGCAAAACATTTACCCCCAGTCACAGATGTGAGTTTAATCCATCGTTATTTTGCTCACCAAGCCACCCCAGTTCAGATATGGTCAAATGCAAATCAGTCTTGACCCTGTGCCTCATCGGAACAGTCCAGCCCGAACTGCCAAGCCATGTCTTTCCTGGACCGGAATCAAGCATCCTAAGACCGGTTTCTGGCTATCAGCCATCTTCAGCAAAGATAGCTTGACTCCAGTGGATTAGTGAGCAAGGGACCCACGTTTGGGCATACCCTTCCCACATAGGGTGAACAGCAAAACAAACAAGTTGATGTACGGAATGTTGCACAATGGCAAAACATTCACCCCCAGTCACAGATCTGGGTTTAATACATCGTTATTTTGCTCACCAAGCCACCCCAGTTCAGACATGGCCGTATGCAAATCAGTCTTGACCCTGTGCCTCATGGGAACAGTCCAGCCTGAACTGCCAAGCCATGTCTTTCCTGGACCAGAAAGAGCATCCTAAGACCGGTTTCTGGCTATCAGCCATCTTCAGCCGGGATAGCTTGACTCCAGTGGCTTAGTGAGCAAGGGACCCACGTCTGGGCATACCCTTCCCACATAGGGTGAACAGCAAAACAAACAAGATGATGGACGGAATGTTGCACAATGGCAAAACATTCACCCCCAGTCACAGATCTGGGTTTAATCCATCGTTATTTTGCTCACCAAGCCACCCCAGTTCAGACATGGCCATATGCAAATCCGTATTGACCCTTTGCCTCATGGGAACAGTCCAGCCCGAATTGCCAAGCCATGTCTTTCCTGGACCGGAATCAAGCATCCTAAGACCGGTTACTGGCTATCAGCCATCTTCAGCCAGGATAGCTTGACTCCAGTGGCTTAGTGAGCAAGGGACTCACGTCTTGGCATACCCTTCCCACATAGGGTGAACAGCAAAACAAACAAGATGATGGACGGAATGTTGCACAATGGCAAAACATTCACCCCCAGTCACAGATCTGGGTTTAATCCATCGTTATTTTGCTCACCAAGCCACCCCAGTTCAGACATGGCCATATGCAAATCAGTCTTGACCCTGTGCCTCATGGGAACAGTCCAGCCCGAACTGCCAAGCCATGTCTTTCCTGGACCGGAATCAAGCATCCTAAGACCAGTTTCTGGCTATCAGCCATCTTCATCCAGGATAGCTTAACTCCAGTGGCTTAGTGAGCAAGGGAGCCCCGTCTGGGCATACCCTTCCCACATAGGGTGAACAGCAAAACAAACAAGATGATGGACGGAATGTTGCACAATGGCAAAACATTCACCCCCAGTCACAGATCTGGGTTTAATCCATCGTTATTTTGCTCACCAAGCCACCCCAGTTCCGACATGGCCATATGTCTTTCCTGGACCGGAATCAGGCATCCTGGTGGCACTTCGGGCTGGACTGTTTCCATGAGGCACAGGGTCAGACTGATTTGCATATTGCCATGTCTGAACTGGGGTGGCAGAGTGGGCTAAAGAATGGTGATGGATTAAACCCAGATATTTTTACTGGGTGTGAGTGTTTGATTGATTCAGATGCTCCGTCCATCACCACCCCCTTTTGTACCGCTTTTGGCCGCCATAAGTGTGGCAGGGTATGCTCAGACGTGAGTCCCTTGCTCACTTTGCCACTGGATTCAAGCAAGCCGGGCTGAAGACCGCTGGAATGCCAGAAACCGGTCCTCGGAAGCTTGTTTCCGGTCCAGGGAAGACATGGCTTGGCAGTTAGGGCTGGACTGTTCCCATGAGGCACAGGGTCAGACTGATTTGCATATAGCCATGTCTGAACTGGGGTGTCAGAGTGGGCTAAAGAACGGTGATGGATTAAACCCACATCTTTAGACTGTGTGTGAGTGTTTGATTGATTCAGATGCTCCATCCATCACCACCCCCTTTTGTACCGCTTTTGGCCGCCATAAGTGTGCCAGGGTATGCTTAGTGAGTCCCTTGCTCACTTTGCCACTGGATTCAATCAAGCCGGGCTGAAGACGGCTGGAATGCTAGAAACCGGTCCTCAGAAGCTTGTTTCTGGTCCAGGGAAGACATGGCTTGGCAGTTCGGGCTGGACTGTTCCCATGAGGCACAGGGTCAGACTGATTTGCATATAGCCATGTCTGAACTGGGGTGTCAGAGTGGGCTAAAGAACGGTGATGAATTAAACCCAGATCTTTTGACTGGGTGTGAGTGTTTGATTGATTCAGATGCTCCGTCCATAACCACCCCCTTTTGTACCGCTTTTGGCCGCCATAAGTGTAGCAGAGTATGCTCAGACGTGAGTCCCTTGCTCACTTTGCCACTGGATTCAAGCAAGCCGGGCTGAAGACGGCTGGAATGCCAGAAACTGGTCCTCGGAAGCTCGTTTCCGGTTCAGGGAAGACATGGCTTGGCAGTTCGGGCTAGACTGTTCCCATGAGGCACAGGGTCAGACTGATTTGCATATAGCCATGTCTGAACTGGGGTGGCAGAGTGGGCTAAAGAACGGTGATGGATTAAACCCAGATCTTTTGACTGGGTGTGAGTGTTTGATTGATTCAGATGCTCCTTCCATCACCACCCCCTTTTGTACCGCTATTGGCCGCCATAAGTGTGGCAGGGTATGCTCAGACGTGAGTCCCTTGCTCACTTTGCCATTGGATTCAAGCAAGCCGGGCTGAAGACGGATGGAATGCCAGAAACCGGTCCTCGGAAGCTTGTTTCCGGTCCAGGGAAGACATGGCTTGGCAGTTCGGGCTGGACTGTTCCCATGAGGCACAGGGTCAGAATGATTTGCATATAGCCATGTCTGAACTGGGGTGGCAGTGTGGGCTAAAGAACGGTGATGGATTAAACCCAAATCTTTTGACTGGGTGTGAGTGTTCGATTGATTCAGATGCTCCGTCCATCACCACCCCCTTTTTGTACCGCAGGGAATCAAACAGGCAGCGGATACTTTTCCATAGGCTAGCATGCACAATTAATGGAAGATTCTCAGTAAACAATAGCTTCAAATGCAGATCTGAGGAAGAGAGTGCTTTCGCAATGATGATGAAAATATCTGATACCTGAGAAGAATTAAAGAGAGTACCGGAGACGGTGACCGAGGCTGAACAGAGTGGGTGGATCAGAGCAGATTGTACAAAAATTACAAATGACATTTGGATGTCAGAAGACAGGAGACCAGTGTTGCCAGACAGTTTGTTGTTTCCAATGGCTAGGCATTATCAAGGATACACAAATTTTGGGAGAGATGCAATAGTGAGACTATTCAGACAAAGTTGGTTTAATCCTAGATTTCAAATTATTGCTGATGAAAATTGCAGGAGATATGTCACATGTCAACAACTAAACTTATGGGAAAAGATACCAGTTAGAAATACACACCTAGGAAGATCATGTGATCCTTTTAACAGACTACAGATGGAATTTATCGAAATGCCTGTTCATAATGGGCTGAGATATATCCTTGTGATTATCTGTGTATTCGCTAGATGACTGAAAGGTTACCCCCACAAGGAGAAATGACAGCCTCACTGTAGCCAAACTGGTATTACGTGAAATCATACTAAGATTCGGAATGCCAGTCCTTCTTTAGTCAGATAGAGTAACCCACTTCAATAACTAAATGATAAACATGTTGTGCACTGCATTATAGATTAAACAGAAGTTACACTGCAATTACAGACCAGAAGCTCCAGGTATAGTTGAACAGATGTAGGGAACGATAAAGTCCATATTGCCAAAAGTATGCGCTACGACATAACTGAAATGGCCAGATGCATACCATTGGTACTGATGATTGTTCGATGCATTCCAGGTAGAAAGACAGGACTTTCCCCGAATGGGGAGAGCCATGAGGTTACCTGCTGTCCCGGCCAATCCCTTAGTGAATATTACAAATATTATGCCAATGGACTACTGCAAAGGCCACACAGATGTGGTTCGTTCTGTCTCTCACCAGGTGTCAGCTGCCACACCCGATCGTCAACAAGAACATGACGTCAATCCCTGAGATTGGGACATCATCATCAAGAAGCACATTCTGAAGACTTTTCTTGAACCCAGATGGAAAGGCCCCTACCAAATACTCTCAACAGCAAACACCGCTGTTAAATGTGCAAGGGTGCCAAACTGGATTCATGCTACACACACCAGAAGAGTGAGCAATCCAGATGAAAAGTCACTGGCCTATGAACCTGAGAGAATAGCACTAATTATTGCACCACCGGCGGAGAGACCAGACCAACCTGTTGCACCTGCAGGAGTTCAAGCATGGGTGCAAGCAAGAGCACAAGCCGAAGTGCAAGCAGGAGTACAAACAGCAGTACGAGCAGAAGTGCAAGAAGAAAAAAGGGGTGAAGATGAAAGACAAGTACAATTGCCTGAAAGAAGGCAAAGTGGGATTGAAGTCTCCAGTAGTAAAGAAAAGGAGACTGAATCAACAGAACTAGGAGAAGAACAAGACCCTTTTGAAGGAATAAGCTTCAGAACATAGAGACAGTGTCAACAAGCTGAACTGCCAAAAAGTTCCAGCAAGGAAAGGCCAAAGAGGAGTCTTTCTATAGCACAAATCCCAGGAATAGTGCTTGAGGAAAGTGAGATAGAGGAAGAGAACTTGCTTTATCCAAATTGACAAGTTCTGAGAAGAACCAAAAGGACTTGAGTGCCTTGCAGAAGGTGTTATGCACCTGAATGGCCCTATTACATGAACACAGCAGTCACTGAATGCCATTTAAAACTTTATTTTGGTCTTCAGACTATAAAAGTGCAAATTGCATTTAATACATTATTTACATAGATACATAAAAGTATTTTTACAAATAGTAAGTCAGTCCATGAAGCCCTTATACAGGAAATGTTGACCATATGAAAACTATACAAATTAAAATCTTCACAAATGATTGGGGGAAGTAAAGCCAACAAAATCCCCTAGCGTCCACGCCAGTAGGATCCATTGTGCTATCTAATATTCCCATATGCATGTACAAAATCCCTGTTTTTGGTACTTGGTGAACCTGATAGAAATAATGCCTTTGGAGCTGGTCAATGGCGTGGCAAATTTTCCCTTTGGGGCTTCCTTCTGATTCCCCACATTTGGCCTAAGAATTTTGCGACTGCGCAGGCAAACAGTGGTCTTGCATCAGATTTAAGAATCTGCAAGGCCGCACCATGTTCTCTAGTACCCAGATGCTTACAAATAGGTCGCTATCCACCTTCCTCTTGGGCAGGAATATGCTTGGCATGCAAAGAGGACATGGACAGTTGACTCATTGGGAGCAGGGCAGCTAGGGCAACACTTAGATTCAGATGTGTTGCAAGAACAGGAGATTGTAAAGGAATTTAGGGGAGTGTACCAAGCCTAAACTGGATGTACATTTTCTATCAGTTGGTGACTGAATAAGGTCAAGGTTTCCTTCAAGTAAGCGAGTCATTTTGAAATCAACAGGTTTTACAGATAGCCTGCCCATTTTGGTATTCCTAATTTCATTCTGAGCTTCCCAGTCCCAATAGAGTGTTTTTACTTGCTTCTTTGAGGGCGGCGTTAGGCGATTGGTGCTCTCCCACAGCACTGAATGTGACTTTGGAAGATTTGTGCAACGTAAATCCCGAACTGTTAACGTCCTTGAAAGATAAAGACGTCATTATTTGTCTACCAAATTCATTGCAAAATCTAAAGTGAACTCTAACGCTAAAGAAAAACAGTTGTGAACTATACCTATTCGTTGGTTGTTATTTTTTTTAATTGTTTTATAGAAGACTAACCTAGGCCCGAGAAGAAAGTTACAGAAGAATAGGGATAGCAATTTTAGAAGAACATGGCGTAGGGTTAAGGATTGCCTATTAGGCAACTGTCAGAGAGAAAATGAGTAAGGGACAATGAGCATTTAATTAAAATTGTGCGCCATATGTATACAGTATCCATAATAGTCTTAAAGGTAAGTCGCTTAAAGTAGTTAGGATCATTGACTCTATATAGAAACATTCTGCTGTCTGAGCCAAGAGGAAGGCAGTGGCAAAAATCTTGATTATCAACTGACAAAAGGCTGCGAAGACGGTCAGAAAATGCTGCCCAATAATACAGTTTAAAATCTGGAAGATATAGGCCTCTTTGTTTGTAGGGAAGTTTTAAAAATCGTATTGCTTGTTGTGCTTTCTTATAGCCCCAAATAAAGCTACTAATCACCGCCTCTACTATCTTATAGAAAGAGTTAAGAACACGTAGGGAAATAGAACGAAATAAATATAAAAATGTTGGCAACACTTTCATTTTTTGTAATATTATATCTCCCAATTATGCTTATTGGCACTATGTGCCAGCTTCTCAGATTTTTTATGATAGATTGCAACAGTAGATCGTAATTTAGGGGTTGATTAGGATTGCAGGCAGACTGGAGTCTGTTCGTCATCCCTGTTGAAACTGAGACCGTCCGCAATCCATGCGGGCGGTCCTGTACCACAAATTAGGATGCGCCCCCTACCATGGTGGACGCATTCTGTAGTTTAACATTGTGGTGGGTGCTGCTGAAAGCAGCACCCACTGCGATGTTAAAATCGCTTGTAGTGCATACCACTGTACCACATGCAGTGACACGTTGGTGGCACCAGGGGTGCCCCCCAAGTGCACCTCACCTCTCCCAACACAAGGAGTGCCTGCTAGGCACCACCACCATTTTAGGCACCCTGCACCATCCGTCAGGCAATCAGAACGATTGCTGGTGATGGACGGTCTTTGCGTCTGCTGGGGACGCAGTCAGGTTCCCACCACCACCGTAATCTGGTGGTGGGAAAAATCTTTTTGATGGCAGAAGGACCGCCACCGCAGGGCCCGCGGTTGCCACCGCCGCCCCAGCGGTGTCGGTTCTTTTGCAATCCTAATCACCCCCTTAGTCTCAATATGCGCTCAATCTATGCAAAAATACAAACCCCCAAGTAGGTGGCTGTCGAACATACCCCCGGAATTGGCCTATCAGAGTGAAAGTTAAGAAGCACTTGTATCTTATTGACATTTAGCTTGTATCTGGAGAAGAAGACAAATGTGTTGGCTTCAAGGTTAATAAAATCTACTGCAGCTGCTGGGTCAGATGTAAAAATGGCTATATCGTCAGCATAGGCTGTAACTTTCAGCTCAAAGGGCCCTGATTTTAACTGTAGTACGTTTATATTAGAGTTTAATGCATGTATAAATGGCTCAATGTACAGTGCAAATAATAGTGGAGCGAGAGGACATCCCTGTCTAGTGCCGTGATTTATCTGAAAAGGAGTCAGTTGCAGGCTGGTATAAAGCAATTTGGCCTGTGGGTTACTATATAAAGCATGTATCCATTTACTTTATCTTCCACCCAGTCCAAATGATGAAAGTGTTACCCATAGGCAGCCCCAAACCACACTGTAAAATGCCTTTTCAGCATCCAGCAGGACCATCCCAATATTAATTGCTGATTTCCTTGCTATAGAGAAAGCCACGACTGCAGAATTAACATGGGCCGTGGTATCCCTGCCCAGAATGAAGCCATGTTGCTGGTTCAACACTAATCCTGGCATCAGAGGTGCCAGTCGGGTGGGCAAAAGTTAGGCAACATTTTTTGAGTCTGTGTTTATAAGGAATATCAGACTACATTCATCAGGAGGATTATCCTTTTTAAAAAAATATACAATATTTGTCATATTCCATTATTTGGTCACCACTCCACTGACCCCAATATCTTGTATGACCTCACCCAATGATGGCACTATAGTGCTCTTAAAGAACCTATAAAACTCAATTGGTATAGAATCATCCCTGACTGCCTTACCAGAAGGTAGCATGGTCAGAGCTTCAGAGATTTCATCATGTAAAATGTCATGATTAAAAGAAGCGGACACTTCTTCTTTCAAACACTGAATGTTGCATCTTTTTAGATATTTCAACACACCTTCTTCATGTAGCAAATTAGTTTGTGCATAACGTTTTTTGGTAGAACTGGGAGAATCGCTTGACTATTAAATGAAGATCCATGTGTAATGTGCCATCCTCCCCTTAAATAGGCTTGACTTGTCTTTTAGCTCAATCAATCAGTCAATCAGTGACACTTATAAAGCGCGCTACATACCCGTAGGGTCTCAAGGCGCTGGGGGGGGGAGCCGCTACTGCTCGAACAGCCAGGTCTTCAGCTTCTTCCTGAAGGAGAGGTGGTCTTGGGTCAGGCGCAGGTCGGTCGGGAGGGAGTTCCAGGTCTTGGCGGCCAGGTAGGAGAAGGACCTTCCTCCTGTAGTCGCTCTTCGGATGCGGGGGACGGCGGCGAGGGCGTGGTTGGCTGATCGGAGGTGGCGTTTGGGAGCGTAGAAGTTGACTCGGCTGTTGAGGTAGCTCGGGCCTTGGTCGTGTAGGGCTTTGTGTGCGTGGGTGAGGAGGCGGAAGGTGATTCTTTTGTTGACGGGGAGCCAGTGAAGGTCTCTCAGATGTCCGGAGATGTGGCTGGTTCGTGGGATGTCGAGGATGAGTCTGGCTGAGGCGTTCTGGATCCGCTGGAGTCTCTTCTGGAGCTTGGCGGTGGTACCGGCGTAGAGGGCGTTGCCGTAGTCCAGTTGGCTGGTGACGAGGGCCTGGGTGACGGTCTTCCTGGTCTCGGTGGGGATCCACCAGAAGATCTTCCGTAGCATGCGTAGGATGTTGAAGCATGCCGAGGAGACGTTGTTGACTTGCCGGGTCATGGAGAGGGAGGAGTCCAGGATGAAGCCCAGGTTGCGTGCATGGTCTGTCGGTTTGGGTGCGGAGCCCAGGGCGGGAGGCCACCAGGAGTCGTCCCAGGCGGAGGGAGAGGAGCCCAGGATGAGGACCTCCGTCTTGTCCGAGTTCAGTTTCAGGCGGCTGGTCGTCATCCACTCGGCTACCTCTTTCATCCCTTCGTGCAGGTTGGCTCTGGCGGCGGCGGGGTCGTTGGTCAGGGAGAGGATCAGCTGGGTGTCGTCGGCGTAGCTCTATTATCAGCAAGCTGAGGCGCCACTACCTTCCCAATCGGTTTTCCATATTCATATTGAAGGGAGCGATGCTTGTTATAGCTCCCAGCAACCTTTTCTTTAAACGTCCTACTCAAGGAAGAACGTTTGTCCATTAATGAAATGTACAGCTGTTCCTGGTTTTGGCCCCCTTGTCGGATTGCCTCTGCGTGAAGAAGTTCTAGCGTTCTCAGTGCTTGACAGGCAACTCTAGTGGTGGCTTCCCTATTTTTATTTTGCTGCAAAATATATTGCTGGGTAATCCCACTTATATATACCTTCATAGTGTACCATAATATGCAAGGAGAGGCAGTACCCACATTGCGTTGCAAGAGTTTGGTTAAGTTTTTATTAATAAATGACACAAACGAGAAAGGATGCACAGTTTTGTCTAGTAACTGGCACTGAAAGGAAAGCAAGATGGGATTGTGATCAGAAGTTATCCTGGGGCATACTTACATGTTTGCAGATAACAGTATTTTATCTGTGACACAGGCCATATTGATCCTGGGATACTGTTTGTGTTGAGAAGAATAATATGTGTACCCTGGCAGTACAGGTGGAAGTGCCCACCATGCATCTCTCAGACAATGCAGCCAAGCGAGTTCGAGGATTGAGGCCCTTACTTTCACCATTCTTAAGTTAGTAGTTCGATTAGTACAATCAATGCCATAATTCATAACACAATTAAAATTCCTCATGATTAGACGCTTCCCCTGCCAATTTAATAACTCTAACAATATAAAATTCAAAACTCAGGATCATCAACATTGCGTCCATATATAGTACAACATACATATTTTATGCCCTTGATTTCAAGCTGCGCATTAGCCCATCTCCCCCGGTGGTCAGCAGATACTTTAAGAGCTTTATACTCAAATGACTTGTTCACTAGGATAGCTACTCCTCTTATAGAGACACTCTGAGATGTGCAAATAATTGTTTGGTAGCGTAGATGTTTAAAGAGACCCGGGTTTTTATAAGCTAAATGAGTCTCTGTAAGAAGCACAGTATGGGGGCTATACAATTGCAGTTCCTCCTAAACTAGTTGGTGTTTACTTCCTATATTTAGGCCCAATACATTCCAACCAATACATCTAATTTGCTACATTGGAACTCATTATTTATAGCGTTAACGTAGTCATTAAATGCCAACCCATATTCACTCATCCAGAAACCTTTGTTAGAATAACTAACAGGCTTATGCATACCCATGCATTCTCAATTGCCAGACCCTGCCATCTTATTTAATACCTTGTAGCCACCCCTTTGATATTTTCTCCTTCAAACTGCCCACTTCCACCCTTAAACTCCCTCCTCCCACCCATACCCTGAAAAAGGAATCATCCCCTTAGTGATGCTGATATATTGACAGCTATCAGGAGGCATCCCACCCAGAGAGCCTTCACATCACCCACAATGCATCACATGCAGTAAAATACAAATGAGAAAGAGAAAAAAGAGAAAAGAAAAAGGGGTATACTAAAAGTATCAGAAAAGAAGAAAAGAAAAGTAGTAGCTTAGCAAAAGAGGATGAGAACAATTGGCCATGATGTATGTCGTTTAGGTGCACAGGCTCCTGTAAAAAGACCTGTGCACCCATTGCCTTAGCAGATCAATGAGCTGACACAGCTTCCCGTGTCTGTCCATAGTGGTTTTGCACAAGTTCGCTCTAAGGAAAATGGAAAGGGATTCTACCAATATCGGAGTGCCAGGATGAGCTTAAATAGATATAGCCTCTCTAAGTAAGAAATTACTAAAAAAAATAAGCAGTGGTCTGGGATATTGTGAACTAGCCTTGTTTGAAAGAATTGGTAGTCTATGAGCTCGCTATATTTGACAGTCCCAATCCAAATATGCTAGATCCGTATAAGCCTTTTGGAATAGTCGGACTACAAAAGCTCAAAGTTTGGATCCTTTCTTTCCTACGGGGACCCAAACAGCCTTAGATTGTTGCGGTGTTGCCGATTTTCTAAGTCTTCAACTTTCCCCTGCAAGAATAATGATTGGTCATCCTGCATTTGAAGTGTCCTGCCCTTTGACGTAGTGGTCTTCTTTGTGTCAGCGACCCGTTGTTGTAGCTCAGATATGTCACACGTGAGTGATGTCAAATCAAATTAGCTTTATTCGGTGTAAGTATTCTCACCATAAAAGCATACTATTAAAAGAAACATTTGAAATTACAATTTTAAAACATGCTATTATAAGTTGGGGAATGAGATCAACGTTACATTAAATTGCAAGATGTCAGATTACAGTGTAATATTATGTGCAAAAAAGCAATCTAGCCAAACATTAAATAATGTACAATCAGGAGGGTACAACCGGCAGTTCATCCAAATACATTATGTGCAAATACAAGTGTAAATGACTCAAACTACGAGTCATCGTCTAATTGTTTGTACGACAAAACATCCAAGAAAGCATATGCCTTTCTTCTCCTTATTGCCTGTTGTATGTACAGAATAACTGCATTGATAATTTTCTGATTTTCCAAGCTACATAGAAGGTTAAAAGCCTGTTTATAGTAAAAAGGTCTCTTAGTTAAAAACACAGGTTTTAAAATTCATCTCCGAATATCCATATAAAACTAAAAAAAAGTCAAAAATGCAATGTAGTTTGGGTGGACCTTCAGTCAAAAGGACAGGGTGAAAGTTTATGGCACCACTTTTCCTTTTTGAGGAATACTATTAGGTAATGAAAGGTACCAAACCTAAGCCTGGTGAGGTAAAATCTGTGTTGTGCATTCCACACCTGTATGAGATATGGTTGGGTACACCTTACAGATGGTCGCTTCTTTGGCCCATATCCTTTGCCAAAGTGTGAGACTGGCCAGAATAATTAGATCTGTTAGGAAGGAAACGGATAGTTCTTTGTGTGTTATATAATTTGCTGTCGAACCAGGGACAGCCAGCAATCTTTTTAGAAGTTTATTTTCATTGATTTGTAGAGGGGCAATATTTGCTCTACCCTATAATGCGGCCCCATAGCAAACAGCTGTGACACACTTGCTACGATACAATGTAAGAATTTCCTGTATTGGTTTATTTCCTATTTTGGCCGAGAACCTTAAAATACCTTCAGTGGGGGGTCCAAGATGGCCGCGTGAGTCCCCAGCTCCGCCGGACCTGTCCCTCGCCTTAATATCCTGACACTTATCCTGAGCTGCTGACCCTGCTGCCTGATTGCGGAAGGTGCGTGGTTTAGGATTGGGGGACTCCGACCCCGCTGCGACTTCGGGGACCAGAGATCCACCTCTCGAATCTTTGGGCCTATTCACTGCTTGGAGCCGCGGGCTTGATTTTGGAGGAGGGCCGGCTACAAAGTTGAAAACACCGGGGCAGGAACAGGAAGTCACCGGCTGGGCCCTGGTGCTGCGAGCTGCTACTCACAACGGAGGAAGAGACGGAGCGGAGGGGGAGCGGGCTATTGTGAGGCCCCCTCCGCCGGAAAGGAATAGTGCCGAAATCAGGAACGGCACGGTGAGAGAGGAGTGGGTGTCATCGGAGCCCTGGGGGCATCCAGAGGTGCAGAGGTGCGAACTGCCCTGGGGGTGTCGGGCTGCTAGCGAGACCTGCCCGCATTGCCCAGGCGGGGGGGACAATCTACCGAGGTGCATCCTGCCCCCCTCCCCCTCGGATTTGCTGAAAGGCCCTCCGAGGCGGTGGACATAGTGCGGTGAGGAGTGGTGGTGCCTTCTGCTGAAAGTTTAGACCCACCTGGACACTTCTGCACACACGCTGGTTCCCTTCCCTGCCTGTGGACACTCTCGAGGCGCTTTGGGGCTTTTTCTCTCAGTGAGACGCGAGGACATGCCACATTGCTTCCTGGTCTCCCCAACTACCGATGCCTTTCGCAACCTGTGCGCGGCCGCCGAGGGCCGTGACCACACTACCCAGGGCTCTTTGTGGCTGACGCCTCCTACGCTTCAATTTCGCTCCAGGTGGTGCACATAAGGAACCCGGAGTTGCGGCAGAGCGGGTGCCTTCTGTTGAAAGTTTAGACCCACCTGGACACTTCTGCACACACGCTGGTTCCTTTCCCTGCCTGTGGACACTCTCGGTTAGATGCGAGGACGCGCCACATTGCTTCCTGGTCTCCCCCGCTGCCGCTGCCTTTCACAACCTGTGCGCTGCCGCCGAGGGGGGGACCATACTACCCAGGGCTCTTTGCGACTGATGCCGCCTATGCTTCAATTTCACGCCAGGTGGCGCACATAAGGAACCCGGAGTTCCCGCGTCGTGGGACACGCGCGGGCCTAGCCGGGCTAAGCCCGGGCAAAGGGCGGGCCGTCTGTGGCCGTCAGGGGCCAGAAGAGGCCGGGCCGGGCCAGGCTCATAACACCTTTAATATTGACTGGGACTCAAGCACAGCTAAGTGAGCTGCATGACATTTATTTAAATTTAAAATTAGATTTAGCAGTGGTGTAGTGTTTTATCTCTTTCATTGTTGTTTTGATACCTATTTTAAATCATGAGCAAAACCACCCGTAAGGGGGGGACAGGGGCAGGGGGCGTGGGGACCCTAGACGCCTTTCTCCAGCAGGCAGGATCAGTGCTGATTAAGGAGATAGAGCTTACAGATTGGAGGCTCTCACTCGATCCTCTTAATCGGACTTCAAACCCGGTATTAGTGACAGACCCAAATGAAGTTAACCAAGCATGTCCCCTGACCCTGCATGTGTTAATATTACCTGCTGAAGAGGACTCTATGTTGGTTATACAAATGTCTAATACTCTGTGCTCATCCTCACCCAGTTCCCCTCCTTCATCACCCTTCACACGTACAGGACAGTTATGGGCCCAACCAGCTGCTAGAGGTAAAGACCTACCTGGGAAAAGGAATGCTCATAGCGCTCCAAAAGGAAGTCGCCAGAATGCAAAACAGGCTAGGAATAAAAATCCCGCACTTGGGTTGGGGACACAAATAGTAAAAGTGGTGGGACAGGAAATTAGTCCCAGGACGCAGGGAGGGAGTAAGCCCACAGGACTCTTGTCAGGTTTTAGTCCCGAGGGCATCATGCCAGAGTTTATTGGGCAATTAGAGGAAAGGCTTCGGGCATTTATTCATCCAGTCATGGAGAAACTCGATCTAATTGACCATAGACTAAATACTCTTGAAAGTCATTTACTTATAGAGCAACCACTCACTAATGGGACTAAATCTACTGAAGTGTGCCCCACCAGTGCCTACACCGTACCGGTCACTAGTTTGAGTGCCCCCCCTGCAGTCCCAGTGGCCCCAGTGTTTAACACAAAGGCCCCTGTGATAGGTACAAACCCTGGAGTGTAGTTGGGACCTAGGGGCCCCATAGGGAGACTACATCAAGTAGGAAATAGTTCTTCTAAGGATGTGTTTCTTCATCTCCCTCCTGAGGCATGCCCCTACTCTATCATTTTGGCTAATGTTCCGAAAATTACAGATGGCAAGGAGGAGCATTGGTCTTCGCTTAAAAATAAGGCACTCCACTTTTTGAATCAAAAAACCGTGTTAGGAGATTATCTCTTTAAAGAGTTCAAAATGGTGAGGAGGGTGGCCTGGGTGGGACCCACAAAAAAGGGTATGGAAGGAGACTGTGTAGTCTTGAGTTTTGGGTCCCCGGATTTGGTAGGGCACATCCTGAGGCAGACAGGATCACTTAGGACCCGTCTTGATTGCATTAACGTACTACCCCTTGGTTATTTTTATCATCCACCCTCCCACTCAGGAGTTCACATTAGAAGAGATTACCCAACTCAGGAAGGTCTCCCCACCAGTTGCGAGGTCTTAAGCTCACTAGATGTTAATGATTGACTGCCCTGTGAACGAGATAAGAATCCTCCGGGAATCACTCCAGCTCACGTCCACAGAGTGTGCTCACTCTTATGCCCTAGCTCACCAGTAAAGAAATCCCTGGCCCTGGTAGACACAGCATCATTGGGTAGATTCGCCAATGATAGTTCGAGCCAAGTGGTTTCTCAAATTGGGAAAAGAGCAACAATTGGAGGGTTAGGTGATAGTGGGCCTCAGGGTCAATATAAAATAGATATTGGCCCTGATGTAACATTGATGGTCTCATGGAATGTGGCTGGACTGAGAAGCAAGGTTACATCACAAGATTGGCTGTCTTTTTTAGATAGTAAAGATTTAGTATTGCTCCAGGAAACTTGGCTGGTTGCACCAGAGCATAGATCAGGATATCTTAATTTTTTTATACCGGCAATTCCTAGTTTGCGGGTGAGACCCAAGGGGGGCTTATTAACGTGGGTAAGACAAGATAGTAGATATACAGTTAAACAACTGGATACTAGTAGTAACGATATTCTACTAATCCAAGTCCAGTGCCCTGAGTCTAAGGTTCTTTATATTTTTAATATCTATTCAAGGGGTATGCCGGGGGGTAAACCCTCGGTTATTATCGAACAGTTAGAAGCACTCCTTGAGTTTTATCATGAGAAAGGTAATATTTTAGTTGCGGGAGATTTTAATTACTGTTTTGAACCCCTCGACAGTAATGACATAGATCTTACCCCGGTAGAAGCTAGTTCATGGAATATTCCACAGCTGTCACTATTGCCTATTAAAAAGTGGACAGAGACTGCCCTCCAGCTTAAAGTTTTATGTGTTGGACAAGGGCTACGGGCAATAAATGGCAGATCAGCTTATGATAAACTAGGGGCTTTTACATTTAATAATGGTCTACGTAAGAGCCGTATTGATTATATCCTCACCAACAAAGAGAACTGGCCCAATATTTAGGATATGATGGTAGTTGAAAGGGTTGAAAGTGATCAGATCCATTACTTCTATTCTTTCAGCTATTTAAATCTAATCACCAAGAGGCACCCCGATGGTGTCGATATTGTCCTTTCAAACGACACAAGGTGAATCAAATGGGCAAACTGTTTAGTGAGGGAGGATAACATAGCGGCTATGAGGGAATTGACAATACAGGCAACAATTGATCTCCAAAATTGTTCTGCACAGGAGGATGTGACAGCTAATGTAACTCCGATCCATACTAAATATTTTAATCAATTAGGGGGATTTTTTACAAAAAAGGTTTCTAATAGGTAGAAGAGTCCTATCAAAAAGTAAGAACAAAGGTATGGGAAGCCTTGCCGGGCTGCGTATAAAGCCCTGGCAGAGGCAGTAAAAGCAAAAGATAGAGAAAGAATTAAGAACGCTCGTACCCTCTACAAAAAAGCCCAATACGATGCCAAACAAGCCTGGGATGAGGACTACTGGAGGGAGCTGTATTGTGCTAGCAAAGAACGATCAATGCGCCCCTTCTGGGATACGGTTAAATGGGGCCCGGGGATCCAAAGGGGAGAACCAATTAACCAATTCCCACCCAACCTCTGGGTCTCTCACTATGCATCACAGTTTGCATCCACAGAAACTGTCAGTGAGATGAGTGAAGATCTTGTACCCTCCAAAAAGGACATCATTCTGTTACATTTTGAGAGAACCCAGGTCGACAAAATATTGAAAGTTATCCCAAAGTGTAGAGCCCCAGGTCTGGATCAAGTTCCAGCAGATCTATTCATGCACGATAAGGAGGTTTGGGCACCATATATTCAATCTCTAGCAAATGGTATTGCCAAAGGCTCACCCATACCTGAAACCTGGAAGGGTACCAAGATCATTCCAATCTTAAAAAAGGGGGAGCGCTCGGATCCAGGAAATTACAGGCCAATAAGTCTAATAGATTGTATACAGAAGGTGGTAGCAAGGTTTGTACTGCAGAGAATCCAAGGGTGGATTGAGGAGGAAGAAATATTGTCGCCTCTCCAGGCAAGGGTCCCCAGTCACACAAGCACAATAGACCAAGTTTTTAGATTTGTTTTAATTTACTGGCGTGTGGTATTGTTGGGGGGGCACGCTCTTTGCGGCATTTGTTAACCTCAAATCAGCTTTTGATTTAGTGCCAAGGGCTAAAATTTGGAATGTCTTTGTAGATCAGGGCATGCCTCTAAATATTTTGTCCTTTTTAGCGAAACTACATGAGGACAATATTGCCCAAGTCCGATGGAACCAGTTAGGGAATGTAACAGAGAAGTTCCCGATCGCCAGGGGAGTTCGCCAAGGGTGCGTACTGGCCTGACCATCTTTTCATTGTACATCAACAGGGTGACCAATTACTATGAGCACCACCCCACTGATGCCCCCAAGTTGGATGGTAAATTGATCCCCCTGTTAATGTTTGCAGATGATACCCTTTTAATCTCCAAAACACATCAAGGCCTGCAAAAGGCTATAGATATTTTTGAGGTTATCTGCAAGGACCATGGACTTTCCATTAACATGAGTAAGACCAAGTTTATGGTTCTCCATAAGTCTAAATATGTGAGAGGGAGAGTGGTTATGAACGGGGTTTAACTTGAACAAACTCAGGTTTTTTCGTATCTGGGGATAACCCTTGCTTCGAAACTAGATGGGAAACATCACATAACCCAGTTGGTTACGAAGCATGCACAGTTAGCAGGTGCCCTAACAAAAGAGGTATTTCTCTCCCATACGCGGCCAATTGCCCCTACACTTAAGATTTATGATGCAAAGATTGTTGCGGCAGTCCTTTATGGGGCTGAACTTTGGGAGTACAGTAACCTTGCCCTACTGACTAGTGCCCAAAATAAATTCTTATGGGGTATTACGGGACTTCCAGTATCCACCCCCTTGGTTCCCCTTTTCTATGACTTGGGATGCCAATGTCTGGAGGACTTGGCTCGTTATAGACCAGTGGCCTACTGGAGGAGATTGTGGGTTACTCCTGATCTCTCCCAGTATGCACGGGCATTTCTTGAGGTCAGAGATGCTGATAGGGCACATAAAATCCCATGGTTGAGGGAGGCAAGGGCAACATATATTGCCATGGGTTTAGGCAGTTTGTGGGAAGATCCAACAGTTAACATATTCCCGCCCAGGAAAACTTTTAGAGAAATTTACTGGAGCATGGTTTCACTGAAAAGATTTGGTAAGTGTATTAGTCTGTCATTAACAGCGGACTTTCTGGAACTAAAGCATCTAACTGCTCAAGAGGATTATTGGGATTACATTACCGTTCCTGAGGATAGGAAGAGATATCATCAATTTAGGATTGGTACACTTCCTATCAATTCCTTTACCTCCAAATGGAATGGTAGTCATAAATCCAGTTGTCCCTTTTGTACCATACAACGGGAAAGTATTGCCCACATTTTATTCATCTGCCCAGAATACAAAGCCCCAAGGCAGACTTGGTTGAAGCCTATCTGCTTGCAGATGGGTCTCAAAACTGGCTGTGAGTCTTTAAGAATTCCTAAAACAAACAGCTCTCAGCCTGTGGTCATAGCCGTTGCAAAGTTCCTACACTGGATGTGGTTAATCCGAGCACGCAAGCTAAGTCTACAATGATCATTTGTGGTTTTTAAAACAGTCCATGATTATGCTGCTAAAAACATTACTTGGGACACTAACTGCCTTCTGCTTTCCCTTTTTTCTTCTTTTAAACTTTCATAATGAAATTAAATGTGTATATAATTAATGTCAAAATGAATGTTATACACAATTCAATGTATTTAAATTATTTTTTTAGAAGATGGATGGACTGACCTATTTGCCATATCCCCCTGGTGGCTTTTTGTGTAATGAAATTAGCTAAATGATATGTCATGTTACCGGGTATTTTAACTTGTCATTTTAAAATAAATATTGTTGTCTTTTATGATCCAAAAATCAAAATAAAGACTTAATGAATGATTGAGTGGTGTGTGCTACTGAGGTGGCAGCAATTTCGAGTCCTGCCTTAGCTGCCTGCTATCTGTTTGGAGCTGTGACTCCCCTTCTGAGGCCTGCACTGACTCCGGGTCACGGACCCGACTGGATTCCTGTGAGTGGCTGAGCCGGAGGTGGTTGATATCCCTGTGGGTGACGGCGTTGGCTCGGGGACATCCCCCTTCGGCCGGCTCTGCGAGGGACAGACCCCCGATGTTCCATTCTTCCAACTGGGGACACTGTTACCTCCTGTGGGGGGAGTGTTGTAAAGGCACACATGTACTGTGAACTGAGGCTGCGGGGATCCCCGCTACGATTCCCGATTGGCGAATTACCTGCCGCTCGTGCCGTGCTTGAGGTTGACCCTGTGGGGCCCGGACGAGGGGGACGCAGGCTGTTGTGCAGACGTTTCGGTCCTTCCCTCCACAGTGGCTGTCTGAGGGTGATCTGATTGGGGCTTCCTGGAGTGGCAGCTCTCCTGCGGCCGGCCGGCTGTTCCTCGATGATCCTGCCGTTTTCATAGGGCCACAGCTTCTCTGTTGTTCTTGTCCGGCGCCTCGTGCCGGAGCTCCGGCTGGGTGACTGCGTGGATTACCCGCTCATCGCTGCTCTCCAGTGGCGGTCTGTGTGGCGTCGCTGCACTTTGTGGAACGGAGTGGTCCAGAGGCCCTAGCAGAGGCCCTCAGATGGCGACTAAACCTGACGCCGATAAGCAGCAGTCCAGATCCTCAAAGGAGTCCCGGCAAATTCAGACCAACAAACTGGACCACTACACGATGCCTATGGGGTCTCCGGCGGAGCCGAGGAGTGTTCTAGCGGTGGGGGGGATTCCACTGGTTCTCTGATGGAGCCGACGCTACTTGACGTGATGGCGGCCATCAATGGTGTCAAGTCGTTCCTCAGACAAAAGATGGAGTCGCTAGACAACAAACTTTACACGGTGACCATCGAGGTCAATCTCATGCGGGCTGACCTCACCAAGGCAAGTGAAAAAGTTAATTCTTTGGATATTAAAACTGCCAACTTGACGGATAATGTGACATTGCTCCAGCAGGAGGTGCAGGACCTCAGAGCTTCTAGTGACCTAACTAATCGGAAACTGGATGAACACGAAGGGAGAGCTCGGCATAGTAATGTTTGAATCATTGGTGTTCCCGAGAAGGCAGAAGGCCCGGCCCCTGAGCTTTTCGTCAAGGACATCATCCTTAATTACCTGAAGCCCAAGGGACTGGGTCATTTCTTCACGATTAAGCGGACACACAGGGTGCCGGGGGGGAGACCCAGGCCTGGAGCCCCCCTCGCCCTATGATTGCGAGGGTGTTGAACTTTCGTGATAGAGACGCTATCCTGCAGGCTTCCAGGTCGGGGGGGCCCCTGAAATATGAAAACGCGTCTCTTACTTTTTTTCCGGATTTCACGCACGTTGTCCAGAAGCAGAGGCAGAGGTTTAAAATATGCGATGATGTTTCCGGCCCGGTTGAGGGGGGAAATCGAGGGGAAAGCCTGGTTTTTCGACAATGCAAAAGTGGCTTCGGACTGGTTGGAAATTCATCCTCCGACCGGGCCGGAGCGACAGGGTGGAGGTGGCCATCAGGAGCAGGAATGATGGCTATCACAGAAGGAATGGGACTACTGAGACTATCAGGTAGTGGGCCTAACCCAAGTGCACTTCTACCGATCTGATCCTTCAGAGAGTGAGATATTGCAGTCGAAGGGTGGGGTCATCCGGATGAGGGATGGGGGGAAGGAGCGGGGTCCTGCTTTCCTCCTCATTTCTACTTTTAGTTAGCCAGTAGTTTAGAACATGGGGCGACAGGCACACTGCAAGTTGGGAATAGGGGGAAGCCATGAGCAGGGGTGCAGGGAGGGGGGATGGGGGTTGGGAGTGCTGGGGGTTTTGTTGTTTGAAGATTTGTTCGCATTTTGTTTAGCTGATTGTTTGCAGAACTAAATGCACTGTGGGTTTTTTCTTCTTTTCTTTCTTTTCTTTTTTTTACATTAGGTGACAATGATGTGATTGTACTGCTTCCATACCAGCCAGATGTAAAATTTTAGACGGGGATCGGAGATGACTGTGCTTAGTTGGAATGTGAATGGCTCAGGGGACACAAGTAAGAGGGGAATGGTTAGTCAGTTGGTCAGAAGGCACTCTCCAGACTTAGTGCTTTGCAAGAAACGCATCTCATTGGGAATCGTTGCTTGGCCCTACATAGAGGGGGTTATAAATTGGTAGCACACACTGGCTTCACCTCTGGGTCGAGAGGAGTTGGTGTCTTGGTTAAAAAATCCTTTCCCTTAAAGATTCAGGCCACATGGTCTGACCAGAGAGGTCGATATGTCGGTATATCGGGGATGTGGGAGGGGAGGATGGTCACCTTCGTCTCTATATATGTCCCGCCCGGCCTTCAATCTGACATGTTCTGAGACTTGGGTTCTGTCTTCCTGATTCTACAGTTGGGCCTCCGGTGATGGGGGGGACTTTAATGCTGTGGTGGACGGAGAGGTGGACCGGCATCCAGCCCGAGCCCTGAGACCAGTACAGAGGTGGTCCCCCACTTTCAGGAAATGACGGGGCTGATGGATGGTTGGAGGGTTCGTAATCCGAGCGGCGTGCACTATACGCATGTGTCCGCCGCACATCATAGCCTGTCTCAAATAGACTATGTATTGGAGCCAGCTGCCCAGGCAAGCGCGGTCCGGGAGGTTCGCCACCTGGGGAGGGGCATATAAGATCACTCTCCAGTCTGGCTTCGGTTGGAGATTGACCAGTTTGATGTAGGCAGGGTTGCCCCTATTAACGCTTGGCATCTGAAGGACCCCACCACCAAGAAAGAAATTGTTATGGTCTCGGACAGGTACTTCTGGGAGAATGCGGGTACGGTGGATTCGCTGCAGACCCTGTGGGAGGCATATAAGACCGTCGTTCGGGGGGAGGCCTTATCCTTGGTTGCGCGAAAGAAATGGGAGTGGCAGGCGGAAATGGAGAGGGCGGAGGGGGAGGTGTCACGGTTGGAGGTGGAGGTATCTAGGGCCGCAACACCGGTGGGGCTGCATCCGCTAAAATTGCGGCAGGACGAGTATTGAGGCCTCGCTAGGGACAAGGCCAGAGCGCAGAATAACAAGACTCAAAGTAGGGTGTACGAATAGGGAGATAAGGCCGGTAAACTGATAGCGTGGCTGGAAAAGGGAGAGTGGGCATTGCGGTTGGTACCAGAAATACAGGGGGAGAACTCCAGTATGATTATAGATCCACAGGATGTCACAGATAGGTTCGCGGAATACCATAGCGGGGTATATACCTCGGCTGGGGTGTATATGCAGGTGGACAACAGCGCAATGATAAGGGATATCCAAATGCCTGTGTTGTCGGATGATAACTGGGAATATCTAGAGTCCCCACTCACCGACGATGAAGTGGCCCAGGCCATTAGAGGAGTACACTCCGGGAAGGCCACATTCCCCATCTGAATTCCCATAGAATTTTACAAACTGAGCACCAACAAGCTGGCTCCATTTCTCCGCTCCATGTTTGCAGAGTGTAGAGAGGGGGGACAGCTTCCATATGATCAGAGGGTGATGAACGTGGTGGTCATTCATAAAGCGGGTAAGCCCAAGACACTATGTTCGTCATACAGACCTATCTCATTGCTGAATGCTGAGCCCAAAATTGGCGAAGTTGTTGGCGACGAGATTGGCTAAAGTTATCACTACCTTGATACATCCAGACCAGTCCGGCTTCATGCCATGTCGAAATACGGCCCTTAATTTGCGGCGGCTACATGGGGTGCTAAGTAAGACCCCGACGATTCAGGAACCAGCGGTTTTAGTATCTTTAGATGCCACCATGGTGTTCGACAGGGTTGAGTGCCCATACTTATTTGCCGTATTGGGGAAGTTGGGTTTCGGTCCGGATTTTGTGGGTTGGATACGCCTCCTGTATGTTAAGCCTTTGGTGAGGGTAGTCGTGAATAACCGCAAGTCTGTTGACTTTATCCTTGGCAGGGGCACGAGACAGGGTTGTCCCCTGTCCCCGCTTTTGTTTGCCTTGGCCTTGGAGCCCCTGGCGGCATGGGTTCGTGGGACCGTGAGATCCGCGGCCTACGGTGGACACTGGAATGGTAGGACAAAATCTCACTATACGCTGATGATATCCTGCTTTATCTCACGAACCCAAGGGGATCACTTATATGCTTTTTAGACGTACTTGCCATTTTCGGGAGGTTCTATGGCTTTGCTATAAACTGGTCAAAGTCGGTGCTCTTAGTTCTTAGGGGTGACCCACAGGTTATTCCACAGAACTGCCCGAAACAGATTGAGCCGATCGGATTTAGGTACCTTGGCATTTATGGTACGTTTGACTTAAAACTATGATATGCTAATAATCTTGGCCCCTCTTTGACGAGATTTAAAGGAGATGTGGCGCGCTGGAAGGCGCTTCCGCTTTAGCTTCTGGGTATGGTAGTGCTTTTTAAGATGATCGCTCTTCCCCGATTTTTATATGCGGTCCAGAACTCGATGGATTTGGTACCCACATCCTACTTTAGGGAGATAGAGGCCCTCCAGAGGCAGCTTCTTTGGGACGGCAGACCCCGTATAGCGTTTTCTAAACTCACTCTTCCCTGGTATGACATGACGGGGGGATAGGCCTGCCAGACTTACGAAAATATTACTGGGCTTCCCAGCTGGCTGGGGTGAACCATGCAATATATGGGTCCCCCCGGGGACCCGGGGTATGCTATGGATTGCCGGCAGGTTCCGGGCGGGGATCTCTCTAGAGCGCTGTATGCAAAACCTCGTTGGTTTCCCCTCGTTGGGCCAACGGCAGACGCAGTTCAGGTGTGGCACATGGCAAATAGGCCTCTCCGGTGGGAGGGGCGACTCACACTAGCCACCCCATTGTGGAGCTCGGAGAAGTTGGGGAGCCTATAGATATCCAAGGGGTTTGACAAGTGGGATCTCATTGGGCTTACGCAGATAAAAGATATATGGGGGAAAGGCACAGTTCTCACATTCAGCTCACTACAGCAACAATACCATCTCCATGATCATGAACATTACCGTTACCTCCAGATCAGGCACGCCCTACTGGCGAACATCCTCTGGGACACCTCCCCTCTCGATGACCGAGTGCTGGACAGCCATCTCCCTGAGATCACAATCTCATTAATATATAAGAAACTTATTAATCATATGGAGGATCCACTGACCCTCTTAAGAACGCACTGGGTTGAGGATGGATAGAAATGGACGATGAAGAGTGGCGGTAGGCGGTCTCCTCTCCACAGGTGGTAGCGATACAGATCAGGCTTCGAGTAGTGCAGCTAAAGATTCTTCATGGGTCATATGTTATGGGGGCCGTCTGGTCCGTATGGGTCGCTCAGAGGGCGGGGAGTGTAGGAGGGGTTGCGGGGAGCTCGGAACATTCATGCATATACTGTGGAATTGTTCTGGGGTGCAGGCATACTGGGAGAAGACGTCCTGGGGGTGGAGATACGGCCAGAGGCACGTAGGTGTATTTTGAATGTTTGGGAACCCACAGATCTGACTGCATATGGGAAGCAATGGGTAACGCCGGCCTGCAATTATAGCTAAACGGAATATTGCCCAGTTAATGGGTGCTGGCCAGCCGCCCCAGGTCGAGAAGTGGGAGGAGGACCTGAATTGGTGCATGTTCAGGGAGAGGTCGTATACGTGGCTAGGGGGTGTCCAGCAAAGTGGAGGAGGGTCTGGGAGGCTTGGAATCACTACCGTGGAGATGTGTGTGAGCCCCCGATGTGTTCTGAGGAAGTGGAGGCGCAAGTGACCCCTTGATCCTTTACCTACATTTTGTGTCTATTATCCTACATGTATGGAAATGTACTCATGTAATCTGTCACCTGATGGTTTTTTTGCCGTTTTGTTAATAAAAAGATTTTTTTTTTAAATACCTTCAGTGGATCTTAAAAATTTCAGCTTTCAGAGTTCGATGGGAGATTTCCATGTAACATTTCTATTAAAAAGCAGGCCCAAATATGAATAGGTTAACACTCTATTTATAACTACCCCTCCCACATGATGTTGTCTGTTCTTCAATTTAGAGCTCCCGCATATCATGACAAAGGTTTTTTTCAAATTAATCTGCAGGTCTTTTTCAGGCATAAACAGGGCAAAATTATCTATTATTTGTTGCAGTCCTTGATAACAGGACCGCATCGTCTGCGTATAGAAGGACAGGGGCTTCTACTTTTGGTGCATATACAGGTAGGTTTTGTAAAAAAGAGTCTACGTTGTTAACATATAAAGAAAAGAAAAGGAGTGCTAGGATGCATACTTGCCTGATTCCACGTGTTACTCTAAAATCTGCGGTGCATTCCCAATTGTACCAAACCAGACTCTAGAGGTTAGGGAGGAAAACATCTGGGCCAGGTATGAGATTATATCGATAGGGGTACCTTGCACTTTCAATGTTTCCCATATTTTGGCATGGTTGACAAGATCGAAGGCGCTGGTTAAGTCAACCAAGCAGAGGTGCAAAACCCCTTCCTTGGCTAGGGTGTACTTCCCTATTAATAAATTAAGGTTGACGCACTGTTTGACCATCCCAATTCCCTTCCTAAATCTGTACTGGGCATTCCACAGAATGTTATTGTCATTGGCCCAGTTTTCTAATCTTCCCAACATTATCCTACCTATCAATTTGGAGGAGGAATTGATAAGGGATATGGGACGGTAACAGGGCCGGACTGGTAATCCCCCAGTAGGCTGGATGGGGTGGGGGCCGGCTTAGGGACAGGGGGCCGGTCATTTTCCATGCTGAGAGCTGCCCCCTCACCCCTTTCTTCCTAGTATTCCCTCTCTTTCTGCCTTGCTCCTCACTTACTGAAAACTGTGACTTGAAGAAACGGTTCACAACCTCTATTTCCTTTTTTCATTTAGTTGCTTCCCTGTGAAATGAATCCAAAAAATAAAAACACTTCAGTGAAATGCCCTTTTTCTGACATTTTTCTATTCCAAAGTGCAGCCTCGGGATGGAGAGAAATAAAAGGTTTTAAATATGAAAAATAAATACATAACAAAATAAAGCAAGACAGAGAGGTTGCAAAGTGACCAGATTGGTGTTATTCACATCCAAACATATTAGCCTCACTTTACAGACTTTGCAGTTGAAGCGCTATTTTTGTTTTCTCGTCTTTCTTTGAAAAGCACTGTTGTCCCCAGGTGGGGAAGTGCACCATTCCTTGATCTATTGCAATACCTGGTTGATGGGTGGATTGGAAAACAAAATGTATACCATGGCTCTGTGTTTATGGATGTGGTCTTTTTAAACCAGATCGCTTACATTTTGTAAGGATATAATCAAAGGACATTGAAACGGTTCCCTTCAGAACCATGTCATCATGTCCTTAACTTTTCAGGTAAAACCACTCGCTGATTTCTGAATAGTGAGTGAGAGATCATTAAGGTAACCATGTTGTTTCTGCTTACATTTCACATGCTTTACTTAATCTTTCATTCCCTATGAGTGTGTGCTTTTACTTCTTTTTTTAGGCAGCATATTACTCTTATCAAGTGCATAATTTGAATTGAGCCACATCCAAGTGTTTATAGCACGGCACAATTAGGTTGTAGCTGAAGACAGTGCGAGTTTCTCTCAGTGGGGCAGTAAGGGTGTTCAGAGGGGGAGAGGATGTGGCACTATGGCCAGAGCTGTCGAATTTGGAACTGGGGAACAAGGTTCAGCCTTCATGACCAGTAAGCCAGACCACTCTACTGAAGGAGCATATTCCCATGCTAGACCTTAGAAGGCCTGATGTCTTAGCACAAGCAGATGTACCCTAGTGGTGTAAATTGTGGGTTAACCTTGAAGGCCTGTCCACCATAATCCATACTGAAGTTCATCAAGTCTTGTGGGCAGGCCTACGAAGCAGCACACCCTAGAGCAACAGTGATCCAGTCACTGTGACTCTGTCACTGAGGTCACATGAACCTTGAGCAGGTTAGGGCGGTACGAACGGTGTGACCATACAGGGTACCAATTTCAGGTGGGTGCATAGTGTTTGCAAGTATATTATGGTTTAAACAAACGTGCTGCCTCCTTCCTTGCCTCCAGCAATTTCCAGCAACTATAAAAATGTCATGACAACTTCAGTGATTAATGTTCTTCCTATAGAGAGATCGGAGTTTTGTCTAGTGGAAGGGTTGACTCCTGGAAAGGTAACACAGGGGATTAATGTGCCTGCTGCAAAGAAAATGCTGATCACAAAGTGCACATAATGTTAACTAGGTTAGTAGGTTACTGCTTTTGTCAGAGAGATTCTTTTATTACTTGCAGTTTATAAGTTAAAATCCTAACATAGAACAGTGAGCTATTAAACTATACTGCCTACTAGTATGGTTGTCATGTGGCTTCTACACCTTGTAATCCTTTGTCTTATGTAACATTTCCTATACAGTGATTTACATACATATAAATGATTGTCTCTGTGTAGTGTGTGTGATGTAAAGTGTTCTGACACCGTACACTGGTATGAGTGGTGCTGTAAATCAAATTAAATGCATCTGAGAGAGTCTGATTATGGAGACTTGAGGGGGACTGTTAACGGGTGGTAGCGAGGAAGTACGAGGCGTAGGTGATTTTTGGGTGCACCAACAAACAATTGTTGCACAGGGTGCCACCAGTACTAAAACCGGCCCTGCCATCGAGGCCAGTCCACCTCACCCATTGGTACCTACATTGGCCTTGTTTCAGCAGCAGTAGCTGCAACTCACAAAGGATCGGCAATGCAGGATTTGCACAAACACCAAACTATGCAAACTTCACAGTCTCTCTGCTTCATACACAAGCACTTTTGATATGGAGCCAATGGAATTATGCAGCAATGGGGGACAACATGATGCCGCTGTGTTGACTAAATTATGCAACAACAAAAAAGGCTGCAGTGTAATGCAATATATTTTCTTATACTTTATTATTTAGACATTTTACACATATTAAGTTTCTGCAAAGATTCTGCCTCATTAGTATCAGTGTAACATACAAATGCAGCAGTGCGAAAGGTGATCAGTTAACCTTTGCAAATGGCCGTCCACTTTGCAGCAACTCAAGTCACATTATTTAGAAACTTTTTATCCATTTGAGCTACAAAAATGATTAGTTAAAACTGTAAGATTATGCAGTGGATGATGTATTATGAGGCAAATATGGCAGAGCCATAATTATATAGAAAACAATTGCAAACTAGTATATTTTGCTATTCATGTTTGAACTGCTCTTGTGGAAGAAGGGAGAAGTGCTAATGAGATAAACTGCATGGCTTGGAGACAAATGGCTTGTGATTCCACTTTTAAGCGTATTTGGGACATTGTGTGATTGGAAATATATCCCACTTTGTGAATGTATTTAAATGCCAATAACTCCTATTAAACCTTGAATAATCAAGTTTATCCATTGGTTGAATTAAATAACACAATAAACTGTAACTGGTCAGTGAAATGCCAAACAAATACAAAAAATTGAGATGTTTGGCACATTCTGGCCACACCTCTGACTCTGCCTACTGATCCAATCCTTGGGTTATCCCTGCCCTTGGAATCTCAGCCCACAGTTCCCCAAGTTTTTGCCCCCACTTCGACCACTGATTAAAAACCCCCTGACCTGACCATGATGACGTTCATATAGTCATAGACGCGCAAGCACGCAGATGTCTCTGCCTCCACGTCTGCGCGCCGGAGTTATACAGTTAGTTTTACCTTACGGTGGGGTCTCTGCTGACTGGTGACACTCATCATGACATGCGCATTTGGGCTTGCGCATTTAAAAGACCGCGTGACTCTGAAGCAGGCATCTCAGAGGCCAGAGACTGGACTGGGAAAGAGAGGCCCGCAGGTGAGTTTATTTAATTACAACTTGACGCCAGCCGTTTAAATTACATGCAATGCAAATACAATCCAGTATAGCGTTTAGGCCGCCCTAAGCCATGCTGGAGGCTATGAGAGGGGCACAGGCATCCGGTTGAGACAAACAGCATCATTGTTGTGGCTTGCCGTGTTTTGTTATGCTGGCTTGGTAACAGGTCAGCATGGCCCTACCTTCAGAGCATAATGAAAGAACTGCTAGGCAAAGAGGTGTTCAGTTATAAAGGGATGTGCGTCACATCGATATATTCAATGTATGCATAATTTCACGCATATTCAAAAGAAGCTTTTGTATATGTTTTAATTTATTTTAATGATTTGCATAGCGCTGACATGACACCTTCATGTCTCTCTGCAGACAGGGGCCCAGCGCAGGCCCTTGCGGTGGTGTTGTTCCACCTTTAAGGGTCCCCAGTTCAGTCTCCATACTGAGAATGTGTGTGAGGTATGAGAGTTTCAGTGGCCCCTCAGTTCATTTTGCTGGGGGAGTGGGGTTTGCGTCACACCACTCTCTGCAGTCTGTGTGATGAGTATCTATAGCGCTACCAAGAACCATGTGATACCTCCTAGTCGCTTGGCTAGTGAGGAGCTTAGGTCCTGGGGTATCAGGGAGTGCTGAGTGAGTAAGCAGGTGAGTGTATGACTAGAGATTTGCGATTTACCACCTCAGTTCTTTTTACAACAACTTATCTTGCCATGTTTCGCAGTTTGTGTGCTGATTCTTGTAGCCTTCGTTCAAAGGAGGAAAGTCTAAACTACACAAGCAGTTTGTGTTTTTTTTTGTCTATTCGATATTGCATTCTGGTAGCTGCAGTCCTACATTTGTGAAAAGAAAAGAAAAATATCAGTGTGCATTGTTTTATATCATGCATGTACATTGAATGTTGCATTCTGGTACATGGAGTCCTGCATTTGTAAAATGGAAATAACATGTACAGTGTGTTATATGCTATAATTGACCTAGGATGCATTTTGATACTTGTAGTCCTTCATTTGTAAAACGAAAATCAGGAGAACATGTACTGGTATTTTAAATCCAAGCATTCATCATGAGAATTGAAACCACAGATGATGCTTGTATTGTGTCCTCCCAGGTCTGTGTGTGGAAAGCTATTTTCCTTCATATGTTTAGCATGGACAGGGTGCAGGCCATGATTAACTTGTATGTAGTCTGTGCAGATTAGGTGCTGGGGGTTATGTTCGTCTCAGTGGTTTAACATACTAGGCACCCCGCATGCTACATTCCCCACGATGAAGAGAAGGTGGCAACGAGTTTGTGCGCATACAGTGCCAGGCCAGCAAACCTTGTGACCAAAGAGGCTTGGAGTGGGTGCTGCGAAAGGTGTACCCACATGTTTAGGGGTGCTCACACATGCAAGGGCAGTTTGATGTGTGTACCACCATGGGATGCTGGCTGGTTCAGGGGCACACCGCAGCTGGAGGGGGATGGGAAAGAAAGTTGGTGGCACCAGGAAAAGCCACTTGGTAACTGGCATCATGTCAGCAGTACCCTGTACACCCAAGTATGTGGGCACACATACAGAGACTAGGTGTAGTGAGTGGTAGCTAATTAGGAGGGCAAAACACTGTGTCAAAAAATGTATTGTCTTAATTTTTCTCACCACTGGTGATGAAATTGTTAATTCGCTTTGAAAAACAGACTGTAAAATGTTTCCTGACCAGCGTGTTATGCTTTCACCCCTTCGTGACCTTTTAGCTTCAGCACTTTGCATGAACATCTAGACCCAGGCCCATAACAGGAAAAACAAAATTACATGTCCCAGAATGCAAGGTAATGTCTGAGAAACAAGAGTAGTGCCTATTGTCATGGCATGTGGTCTTCTGGTAGCACTGCACCCCCGCAGTGCCCAGAAGCACCCAGCCCAGGAGAGACCATGGCACAAAGATGACGTGTTTAATTATTCTCTGGCTCAAGGCATTGTGATGGAATCATCCATTATACCTATGAACTCGCTCAGTTGTACATGGATGATGTGATCAATTATTGGAATTGCCTCATTTGTTGCAGACATGGTGGTGATGTCATCGGTGTGGTTTAGGCGAGAAAATATGTTGAAAAATGCTTTGTTTTGGCCTTTCTGTCTCCTAAATTTTCTTGGGGGAACAACCCATACCCCCAAACTCCCCCTAGTAGTGATTGCTCACTGAGCTTGCTTGCTAAACACCATGTGGGGGCTGGTCTTACTTTTACTTTGTTCTATTCGATTCACTACTTGTCTATTTTTGGTGCCCTCTGAAAGAATGTCTATGGGTACATATGACTGGGTGCTTAACCTGATGTTCTTTAAGGTTCTCATCTACTATTTACTGTGCTTTGAAAGTTGATACAATTGAATATGTAATTAAACATGTGCTGTTAATTCACCATTTTGGTCTGTCTTTTTCCAAATCCCCCTAGTAGCGGTCGGGCTTGCTCGCTGCGCTCACTCGCTATGCTCCCGACGGGGAGTGGTCTGGCAAAATTTGCCATGACTGCTTTCAGTTCCCAGTCCGCCCCTGAGGTCTAGGCACATCCCTTATGAAGTTCAGAGAGGTGAAAGGCTTGCAAAAAAAATACCCCAATGGGAAGGCCTTAATGGGGCTTGACAGAGATGCCATTTGGTTTAGTCGACCCAGGAGAAGTTCTACGGTTAGGAAGGTCTAAAGGTTTACTATTATACAGTCCCCACAGCAATCTTTAGAATGCATACCAAGCCAGGGTGATCTTTTGACTGATAAGACCTATTGGGCCAGATCATCACCTCACGTTAGTTTTCAACCACTGCGCTGTTTTATTCCTCAAGGTCTCAAACTTTTCACTTGCATTGGGAGGTACCTCAGGATCATCTTTAAGAATGCTTTGGTATGGTATGCTATTTGGAGGAAGTTGTGGGTAACGCCTGGGGGTCTGCCATGGTGGATAGTTTGAATAAGCCTCCTACTACTCCCTTGGTGTTGTATCCTGCTGTTAGCTTTACCTTTCCAACCAATCTGCCCGATAAACACAGGATGCCACTGGACTCTGGCATGGGTGGCAATTGAGAGGAGGTAGGTGGACTGGATCTAGTTTGTTCCTTCTGCACATGTGGATGCAGGGGTCCTACAGTAGCTAGAGTGCCCTTCCCCACATCAGAATGTGACAGGGCCTTTGGAGACTCGAGCTTCCGCACTAACAGGTTAAGGTGAGCCACTACTTGAGTGAGCTCCCTCCTTAAGATGACCCTTACGTTTTCTAGTAAATTCCCAAGAATCCCTCCAGGAGCTCCTGGGAGGGTATCTGGGGAATCTCAGTAGACGCCCTGAAGGATAAAGGGGAAATAGGGTCATTACACTGAGAGGATTTCTCTACCACACTCATTGATTGGTTGTTGTTATCAGGGGCAAGAGTGGTAATCTGCCTGCTTGATGACTCGCTCAAGGAGGCAGAGCAGTTGCTGCAGGGAAGAACACCATCAAGAGAGACTAAGGTAGGAGAAATAGAGAGGGATGTCAAAAGTAGGTCTATTTGAGGGATAGAGAGGGGTTCCTGTCCCTGTTTTATCTCACAAATATCCCAGAAATTCTCATTTCTTTGCACTGGGTGTTGTTAGTGTGGGAACTGGTGACACTAAGTTGAGAGGTGGTCGGAGTGGGAACTGAAATCTTCTCACATTCAGACAGTAGGCTATCTATTCTATCTAGGATGCAATTATCTCCAGTAGGTTTTTGAGATTTATTTGGTTTCTTTGACTTTGATACATATGACCCCCACTCCGTGGCCTTTTGTTTCCCTATGATCAGGCGCGAGCAGCTCAGGAGCCAAATTGCCGATTTGGCTTGCGTGGACAAACAGTTTAACAGGGACAGGTAGAAAGGTAAAATGGCCCCCTTGCTAGGAATCAATGTCAGGCAAATCCTCATAGCCCCCTTTATGGCAGATATACTGTGGCTGGAACATGCAGGTGACCTGGAAAGCAAACAAGGAATAGTACCTTGGGATGCAGTAAAAGTTAGAGGGGTAGTCCAGCCCAGCCTCCTCCAGTCTCTGACTGGCTTGCCCTTGGCCCTGGCATATCCCATGCGCGTCCCTCGCTACGGGACTGCTGAATGCTTTGTATCACGTTACAGGAGGCCAATACCTTGCAGCAACCCTGCCAGGTGGCCTCCTGGTGCTGCTGCTTCTGGTTTCAAGCTGGAGTACCATGTGGTCACTGTCGTCTCTGGGGGCCAGAAACCATCCTGCAGCCAAAACTGATGTCCCACGCTATGTAGCGCGTTACAGGAGCAGTGTGTTTTCCTATTGACTATTGCTTGTATCCAATAATTCAAGACTGATTTGCATATGACTGGGTCTGAACTGGGTTGGAGGAGAAAGCTAAAGAACGACAATGAATTCAACCCAGACCTGTGACTGGGAGTGAGTGTCTAAAAAAATGTCTGTGCTCCGTCCATCATCTCCTTGTGTTAGCTATATTTGCCCTAAGTTGGCGGGGTATGCCCAGACTTGGGTCCCTTGCTCACTTTGCCACTGGATTCAAGCTAGCCAGGCTGATAAGGGGTGTTACCCTGAAACCCATCCCAGGATGCTTGTTTCAGGTCCAGGGAAGACCTGGCTTGGCAGTTCGGACTATTCCCATGAGAAATAGGGTCAAGACTCATTTGCATTCGGCTAGGTCTGAACCGGGGTGGCGAAGTGAGCTAAAGAATGATGATGAATTCAACCCAGATCTGTGACTGGAGGTGAGTGTCTGAAAAATGTCAGCGCTCCGTTCATCATCTCCTTGTGTTTTATATGTTTGCTCTAAGATGTCAGGATATGCCCAGACGGGGGTCCCTTGCTCACTTTGCCACTGGATTCAAGCTAGCCTAGGTGATCAGAGGTGCTATCCCAAAAACAGTGCCAGCAACTTGTTTCCGTTCCAGGGAAGTCCTGGCTTGGCAGTTCAGACTGGACTATTCCTATGAGGAATAGGGTCAAGACTAATTTGTATAGGGCTGTGTCTGAACTGGCAAAGTGAGCTAAAGAACAATGATGGAATGAACCCAGATCTGTAACTAGGGGTGAGTGTCTGAAAAGTTTCATTGCTCCGTCCATCATCTCCTTGTGTTTGATATGTTTGCCCTAAGATGGAAGAGTATGCCCAGATGTGAGTCCCTTGCTCCCTTTGCCACTGGATTCAAGCTAACCTGGTTGATTAGCGGTGTTACTCCGAAACTGGTCCCAGGATGCTTGTTTCCGGTCCAGGGAAGACCTAGCTTGGCAGTTCGAGCTGGACTATTCCCATGAGGAATAGGTTCAAGTGTAATTTGCATATGGTTGGGTCTGAACTGGGGTGGTGAAGTGAGCTAAAGAACGATGGTGGATTCCGCCCAGTCCTGTTACTGGGGTTGAGTGTCGGAAAAGTTTTGGCTCACCTTCCATCATCTCCTTGTGTTTGCTATGTTTGCCCTAAGTTGGCAGGGTATGCCCAGACTTGGGCCCCTTGCTCAATTTGCCACTGGATTCAAGTTAGCTGGGCTGATGAGGGGTGTTAACCCGAAAACCGGTCCCAAGACGCTTATTTCCGGTCCAGAGAAGACCTGGCTTGGCAGTTCAGGCTGGACTATTCCAATGAGTAATAGGGTCAAGAATGATTTGCATATGGCTGGGTCTGAACTGGGGTGGAACTATAGAATGATAATGGATTCATCCCAGATCTGTGGCTGGGGGTGAGTGACTGAAAAGCTTTAGCGCTCTGCCGATCTCCTTGTGTTTGCTGTATTCAATGATTACCGGTGTTATTGTGCTTCTTCCACATTTTTTGCAGATTGTCATCTGTTAGAAATTGGATTGTAGGTTTAATTAGGTATGAGCCCTAGTCAAGCAGCATTCACAATCATAGTCAGGGTAAGAAGCAGGCAACCCTAATTTAGTCTGTGCTTACTCTAGGGTAGCTTGGCACAGAGCAGTTAGGCTTAACTTAGAGGCAATGTATAAAATGTTTCTGCAACACTTCAAACAGTAAAACAGTGAAAACACCACACAAAAAGATTCCACACCAGGTTAGATAAATTGATCTTAATTTACTAAATAGACAAGATAAAGGAGACCAAAATCTAATAAGTAGAACTTGAGATATGCATTTTTAAAGAATAAACTGTAAAATAGAATTAAGAAGCAATAAGCTCTAACATGGTGTAGTGTAGTTCCTATATTCCCAATAGGCTCTGCGCATTGGAATAACATAAACGGTAGTTTAGATATAGGACTGAGGTCATCTAGATCTCTACTGAATATGTTAGACTCAATTAGGTATGCCAGCTAGCTCAGAGGTCACTAGAAACTTTCTCGAGTGAACAGGAAGGAGTTAACTTTCCTGAATATACAAGAAGGGATTAGTTTCTGACAACCGCATAAACATGACAACTTTGCTCCCCCTTGAATAAGGAGTATATCTCCAGAGTTGTGTAAAAACAATAGATAGCTATTTCACTCAGTCAATCGTGCATGCTTAGTTTCACCAGGTATGCAGAGAAATAGAGAAACAGGCGTTTTCAATAAAAGTAGTTATTTATTGAGCAGTCTTCTTTCTCATGCAGTAAAGTGCGTACAGTAAAAGGAGTATTATGAAATAATACTGTAAAAGCATTTATATGGTTTCTGAGCCATAGGATACTTAAAATGGATAAAATATATACATACTTAAAATCATTGACTAAACGTGCTCAACTGGTGCTTCTAAGATACGCCTACCCCGGTGTACCTAACCTAAGCCTAGTACTTGGGAAGGAGTAAGTGAGCTGCAGTTTAAGTTAAGTTATTTTTGCCAAGAATCTGAATCAAGAATTCTCTAAGGATCTAATCAGCTCCGTACCTTGGTTATAGAATGAAGGAGGTCTTGTATCTCTTTCTCAGAACTCGATCTCCCAGCAACCCGCAGGGGTAACTGGAAACACTGGAGCTGGATTTCTCGGCAGGAGAAAAGACAGCGTCTCTCTCAGTGTGTCAATGGGAGGGTCGGCTTCCTTTGGCACTCGTATCAGTTGGGCTTCGGGCAAGTAGATAGCCGATCTGCTCCAAACTACTGTGTGTTTGCTTAAGGCAGATGCTGGTATATTAATACCTAGAAGGTGCTGAGTTTGACGTAAGGTTGAACATAAGACGTCACTAAGAACTTGCAGTTCTTTCAGGACTCCATGAGTTCTAGGACAAATCAAAACAGAAGCAGGGGGAATTCCCAGGCTGCTGGAGGCTTGGTTTGTTTAAAGAACGCGTTGCACTTTCTAGGAGTCTATGGGAGTAGCCCTGCCGTATTTGGACTGCATTGGCTATGACTAAATATGGATATGATTCTTATGCCTTTATAAGGATATGATTTGTTATAACCACATAAGGGCATAAATCGGGAATATCTAATTAGGGTCCTAGATACATTCACAACACCCACTCCACGTATAATGTCCATCATTTCTAAATACTAAGCAATACTAAACATATAACGATGCATGTGTTTTCCAGCCCACCCCAAAATACATAGTAAGCATTTGAAATGGTGTATACAAGAAAATGAGTATAATACTGTACGTTTTTTTGTAAGCAGTTGTGTCATTCAGATAATGCATATGTGACTGAATGAATCACGAAATTTACATTTAAGAAATGGCTCTTAATACAGGAGAGAAGGTCGAGTCCATTTCATCACATATTTATACAAGACTATACATGTGCTAGAGGCTAAATCAAAATATTATCTCTAGAGTTCCTAAAAATAGAAGTTATGTTCTCTAAGAATAGTTCTACTTTAAGCTGAGTATCATGTGCCAAAAAAGGGTAAATATTTTGGGAACTGGAGAAAAAATAATTTCTTTTTCGGGAGGGAAAAAAAAGAGTTCCAATGTTTTTTAGAAGTTCTGTTTATCAAAACTTAAGGCCGAATTTAAAGTTCAGGGAACGCTGTGTGCTTGCTATTTCAAAAGTTATTCTCGTTGTTAGGAGAGAATATTAAATCAGATAGGCTGTTAAAAAATTTGTCTACAACAGTAGGTGAAAGTTAGGCCAGGTCCGAAAAAGTAGAAATAGTGCAAATGTGTGAAGCATTGCCATCATCGGTTCCTGGATCAGCAATGATCAAGGAAGGTTGTACCTGTGTGCCGCTTTCATCTCGTACCTCACCGCCACCTAATCGTAATGGCGAGGTCTCAATGAATGCCGTCATCAGAATGGGTAGCCGCTGGGGACAACACGTTGCATGAGCCGTTACCGAACCAAGCAAAGTATCGACATCCATAGGTACTGCTGATGGGAGTGTGAGACAGACGTCTAACACGCATTCTTCTCCGCAAAGCAAACATCGTAGAACAGGTAGGATGCAATCTTGCCAGATTGGTCTGAATGAAAGAAACCAGGTAGTATTCAGATCTCTTAGCCAAGCCAATCCGAGGACCTTAGTAATCCGTTCTCGGTATCGTATTGCTAGGATCGTTTCTTCCATTGTTGCCTGGGTTTGGTCTGTGACTTGACTTGCCATATCGGAGCAGAAGGAACAAAAATATTCCTGCTTTGAGTCCCAAGATCAGAGGCAGACCACCGAACACGGAATGCACAAAATTTGGGAAAATGCCAAGAACTGCTTCGAAGGGTGCTAGCAGTCACGAAAAAATTTTCTTAAATACATGTGCGATGCCACTGGTATCTGACATGTTTAAGATTTGACTTAACATTTCTACGAAATGTACGGGGCAATTTGTTGATAATAATGCATGTATCTCTGCTGCTGTCCTTGCAACTTGCAGATCATACGTTTCTCTAGATGAGGTTAAAGGCACAGTTGTTTGTAAAAGAATAGACTACATTCTGCTTAAAGTATCAATTCGAATAGAAGAGATATTCAAAGAAAGCCAGATTGCCGCCTCCATGTCTGGATTGCTGTTTGGATACAATACTTGCATACAACAAGTGACCATGGAAGTAACGCTCATGAGATAGGCTTTTCCTGGCGCCATGCCACAACAGCTGCGGTCATTTATTACAACGTAGCTGCAGTTGGAAAGCTGTCTGTAAAAAAGGCGGTATCTGTGTAGCAGGGGTGCCTTGCTGGGGACATGAAAGTTTATTTGACGAACCTTCGCAAGCTCCATGCAAGTTAATACCTTGACACAGAAGTGTACCGCTTAGTGATTTTTTACAGTTGTTTCCTCTAAGAAATACCTCTTTCTTGCCCCCACTCCAACATCTATGTGTATAAGGCAAATTCCAGGTTGACTTGATGTATCCTTTACCCAACCTTTCATACAGGCTTGCTGGTATATACTTTTGGCAGTATTGAAACTGAAAAGTTGTTATCGGGATTGTAATGGTGCCATGTATTATCCATTCAATGACCGGTCGATCTGACATTATCAATGGTAATTTTTCTAGTTTTTCAATGCTCAGCACCGTATAGTCTGCCCCTCTTTGTGCCAAAGAGATTTGTCTATCAGTAAGGTTAAAGATAGAAAATAATGACGTTGTGTTGATTAGACGCCATGGCACATTGCCTGAACGCAGGTTTTGTAACGTCCAGCCTAACTGTACAATGGAACGTAATTGGGACTGGCCATGTTGTAACATTAGCATATCCTGTTCCATTATATCAATAGCAGATGATACAATTCTGTCCAGTGAATACATTCTGGAGGACAGAGTCGTTAACCCATTGTCCACTACAGAAAGTGATATTTCCAAATTAATACGATCAATTTCTCGTATTTTTTCTGTTGTTTCAATTTGTGTTATTTTCCAAGCTTCATTATAAGCAGCGTATATACCGGCATATATGAACCATTTTTGAAGCTGTTTGCGAGGTCCCATTATGAAATCTCGCAAGTCAACACCTTTTTTAAGTAAAGTCAAGTGTTGCTTAATTTCGGGTAGTGTGGATTTCTGTAGTCATTCAAGTCATAGTTTTCCTACACTGTATGTTGTAATTATCCCGGGATGTTGTTTCTGGGAATATCTTGGGTCTGGCCTATTCTGTTTGAACCCCTGTATTTTGTTCAGGAATCTATCTTGACAGTTATTAGTGTCTGTGGGCCAGATCAACCATTTGTTCCAATCAGGAATAGTTCTATTTTGTTGTAAAATATAGGACACGTCTAATCCCTCATCTGTAGTGGTGTTTCTATCAGGCATAGGCTTTGGTATAGACAGGTTGTTTAAATCTTTTATCTTGGCTAGGCCAAGACAGGTTGTTTGCTGAATGGTGTCATTCAAGAACATGATTTTTTCTGGGATCATGCAGGCTCTGAATAATGATTCTAAACCTTGTACCTGCCATTTTTTGAACCCCAGACAGTTTTTGTCTCAATGTTGTTTTTCCAAAATTCAAAACCAAATGTAGACATTTTTTCATAAAACTTTTCAGAATAAATCAATTTAGTATTTGTAAACATGTTTTTCACTCCTGTTTTATTAATAATTTTAAAATAAAACGTTTCTGGATTAGTGATATTAAACCCTGAGAAGTATGGGAATTTCTCATAAAATGTTTTTGAACTGCCTTTTGGTGGAGTCGGACAATGTTCCCACTGATTATAACTGAAAACATTTCTAGGATTAGCAGTTTTATGCAAATAATGATGCCCAAAGTGATTGAAACAATACATTTCTTCATAATTCGAAGAACCCTGTAAATAATCATGGTCTGTATATTTTGCTGACATTTCTAAATCTGACATCATATTATTAATATTTTCAAAGTCCCAATCATCAGAGAAAGTACTAGGTGATACAAAGTCACTTAAAGAAATCTTGAACTGATGTGGATATTTCAGGAGCTTAACCGGGCCAAGATTTTGTAATCAGTATTGTCCCAAGCTACACCACCAGGTATAGGAATGGCTGTGATGTTCACTGATGATAGTTCTCTTTTTCCGATGTGAGAAGATCTATGTGGTTTTAGGACCAAGTTGATGTTCTGACTTGCTGTGTTCATTGTACTATATTTTCCATCAATAAATCTACCCAAACTTAAAACCAAGATAAGCCACAGAAGGAGAAAAAGAATACCTAACACAATCCATAGTTCAATCCAGGGTAAAATCAGATATGTTTCTCCAAGTTGATGAAAGAGTTCTTTAATTTTTTCTTTTATAGTTTTTGTTGATGGCGTTTCTTCGTGTTCACTTGGATCATCAGAAAAGTCATCGAAATTGATGAAGTAGCCAGATGCAGTTCTGTCAATTCGTGGAATTGCTTCCGAATTTCTTTTAGTCTTTGGATCTTCTTTTGTCACATTAGTATTTTCAGAGGCTACATCGTTGTAGACAGGTGTTTCTTGACGAACTGTTGCAATTTGGGTTTCATGAGGCACAAGTTCCATGGCTTTGTTGCATAGTCCTTTTTTATTCACTGCAAGTTTATCAAAAGTGATTAGTCTTTCAGTTTGAACCTCTTGGATTGTAGCAAGGTTTGGTCTTCTGCTACTTCTTGGGAGTCCACTGGGCCTACTACTTATTATTGGCCACACGGTTGTGGTTTTACCAGGTCGATTGATACAACTCGGTTCTCCTTTTTACCAGCAAGGGGCAGTAGTACTACTGATCTTGTTCCGCTGACAGCTAAGACAGGTACTGCTTTTCTGTAAGGAGGCCCAAATTCCTTCTTCACCCCGATCTTTTCTCTGACCAGATCCCCAATCTTTGGAATCCAGACAGGTCTTGCTGGTACAGGTGGTTTTTCTTCAGTGGTCGTCGGCTTTAGTTTTCCGTTATTTAGACTTTTTCTTGTTTCATTTAAGTCCTTTAAAACAGCCAAACGATCTTTGATATCAAAGGTTTTTTGTTTCACCACTGAAGTCTGACAATCCAGATCCTGGATGAGAATTCTAGTACTAAACAAAAGTTCGTACGGAGTGATACCTCCTAGAGAATTTCTTGGCAGATTGTTAAGACTACGTTGGACACTTATTAAATGTTTGACCCACTCGTCACCCGAACCTAATACCCTTGCTGTTATAGATTGCTTTATGTCACGTTTTTTTCTCTCCATTACCGCATTTCCCTCGGGATGGAATGGACTAGAGTACCACAATGCAATGCCCATGCTGGCCATGGCCTCCTTGTAAGCCCGAGAGGTAAACGCAGGACCCTGGTCAGAATGTAGCATGCCAATTGCGTATGTGCCGATAAAGACTCGCAAATCTTTTATAACAGTTCTGGCGTCAGCCGAGCTCTGGGGCCACATCCCAATAAATCTCGTCCTAGTAGTTGTGGGACTGCATACATCCGTTGGGACGTCTGCGTGTAGACAGTCTAATGCTATCTAACAGAGGTGTCTGGGCTGGACTGACTGTGCTATTGTCAGTCTCCTGGTCCGGTTCCTGACTGCGATCTCTATTGCAGTCCTGACAATTCATTGCAAAGTTTTTAACTTGCACGTTCATTCCCGGCCACCAGTATTGTGATTGCAATTCTATTAGAGATTTCAGGATCTCTTGGTGCCTCAGACCCAATCCCATGTGTGCTTCTTGAATCAAGAAGACTCTCCGGTTCGTGTTTGGAATTACTCTATCCCCCACTCCAGGGATTTGAGCAAAAGGAACGGAGTTCGCATCAATTATGTATGTATTTCTGAGTGGATAGTTTAGAGGTAACGCTGCATAATTGCCTTTCATTGAGGCTTTTACTGCTAGTAGCATTTCTCCATCTATTTGTTTTTTAGAACGCTTTTTTGTAGCTACGGAAGCCGGTTGACCAGCTGCCGCTGTGGCTCTGTCAGCCAATGAATTCCCTGCAACGTGAACGCCATCCCGTTGAAGACTCTGCGTATGTATCACGTGAGTCTTTCGTAGTTCTTTCTGCAAAAGAACTACTTGTTCCCATAGTTTTCGATATGTTATTGTGCCACATATCTCATCTTTGTAACCGTTTTCAATCCAGGTCTGCATGGAATTATTGTAAGATTCAACGCAGTAATGCGAATCGCACACTAATAGTGTGGGGAATTCGCGATCGGCCTTTTCAAGCGCCATCTTCAAAGTTAGTAGTTCAGCTCGCTGAGCTGTACATTTTCTGATTGATTCAGTTTTAGTGACCATCGATCTGAATTTACCTAAGCGCCAGCGCCCTTTAACAATCGCGCACGCAGCATTGTAAACTTTTTTACCCACAACGTAGTGTTGTGCAAATCTGTCTGTGTATATCACACAGGTGTACTGTTCCAGAGGTAGAATTTCGATCGACAGAGGACATTCTTTTTGGTATTCTAGATGTTCTAGCTTTTTCATTTTAGGATCAAATGCGTGTATCACGTCAGTTGTATCAAGAGAATTAACCCATTGTATCCATTTTGGATCTAATGCCATAGCATTTGAAATGCTCAGTCTTGGTACTGCTTCAAGGGCTGATACTGCTGTTAAAACAGATATTCTCTTTCCTTGAGCTAGGGCTTCTTCTTTTGCTACAGCCGTTTGAACCGCAGTTATAATTTTTTCAGTAGAACTGAATTTCATTTCAGCTTGTGTGTGCAAGTGTGCTTTATAAGCTATTGGTACTGTTTCTCCCTCATTAGAGGTCAGGTATGTGAATCCGCATCTTCCTGGGATGACTCGGATTACAAGGTTGCGTTCGTTTGCGCGTGTTTGCAGTTTTGTTTTAGTTAACATGTCTGTCTGTAATGATCTTAAAATTTCTGTGTGTTTTTGAGTCCAATTAATTGGTTTAAAACCAGGTTTTATTAATTCGTAGAGCGGTTTCACTCTCTCTGCATAATTTAGAATGTAAGTTCTTCCAAAATTCAGGAAACCTAGAATTGATTGTAAGTTTTTTAGCGTTCTTGGAGCTTGGAGTACTGCACACATCTCTAAGAAGTTGTCTGCTAGGCTTTTGCCTTCACTTGATAATTCATATCCTAGAAATAGGACTGTTAGGTGGGCAATTCGTGACTTTTTAAAGTTGAATTTGTACCTTTCAGATGCGAACCCAAGTATGATGGTGTTCACTCTTTTCAAGTGTGTCTCCAGGTCATTGTCTGTAAGATAGATGTCATCGACATAAGATAATGCCTCATCATCATACATTTGTAGTAACTCTGTTACCCTGGCTGAAAATAATCCTGGGCTATTCTTGAATCCCTGTGGGAGACGACAAAATTGCTCTTGTGTCCCCATGATGGAGAAAGCGGTTAAATACCTGCTTTCTGGTGCTTTATTTTGACAGAAAAAAACATTTGAAATATCTAATGTGGTTTTATATTTTTTGCGCACGATGTTATTCATTAGGGGTTTTTACAGGCAAGACCAGCTTTACTGTTCTTGAAATTACTGGACTCCCCACTGATCATGTTTAGTGTGGCAAATTTCTTTGTTGTTTCCATCCGGCAAAGGAAACTTAGATTGAGCAACCAAATGACCATCCCCACTACTTGATGTAATCTATCCCATCGGAAATATGAAATCGTTTTAAAATTTTTAGCCTGTTTTTAAACTGTTTTGATTGATATTCTATGTATTATTTTGAATTGATTCTGTATAGTATACTTTTATGATTTTCATCAATTGAATAAAGTGGATTTGATTTGATTTGATTTGTTCATTAGTGCTGCACTGTGTGAGTTTTGTACTGCAAAGGTTTTACAGTAGGAGTTTAGGTGTCTGTAGTCCAAAACTAGAGGATATGAATCGTCTGGCTTGGAGACAGGAAACAAAGTATTGTTCATTTGTGAGGTGCATGTTTCAATCACCCCCTGATATTCAAGTTGGTCTAAGATCTCTCTGACTTGTTTTTTAGCTTCTTACTTAACAGGATAGTTAAGCAAGGGCGCATTTTGCGAATTTGCAATCCGTGAATTTGCGGATTTGCGAATTCGCAATCCGCAAAATTCACAAATTTGCGCGAATTCGCGGATTTTTTTATTTGTGTGAGTTTGCGGGTGTTCGCGGGGCACTTTGTGTGTTCGCGGGTGTTCGCGAGGCGCTTTGCGATTTCGTAGGTTTTTTTTTTACCTGGTTAATCACTGCCACCCTCTCGTTTTTTATGCTCATCTGCCCTCTGTACAACTTGTTTCTGTGCCCTTCTGCCCTCTGCCCCACTCATGTTTTGTCCACTTCTGCCCTCTGTCCCACTTTTGTGCCCTTCTGCCCTCAGCCCCACTTAGAATGGCGCCGGCAAGCTGCCAGCGCCATTCTAAAATAGCTGCAAATAGCTTCAACAGGAAGCACTAATAGATAAAGTAAAGCAGGTGCTCGAGTTGAAGGTCAAATTAAGTTACACAATCATTAATCACCCCAAGTTTGGGGTGATTAATGATTGTGTAACTGAATTTGAGCAGCACCTGCTTTACTTTATCTATTAGAGCTTCCTGTTGAAGCTGACTTTTGTAACTATTTTAGAATGGCTCTGGCAGCTTGCCGGCGCCATTCTAAAAGAGTTACAAAAGTCAGCTTGAACTTTTGACCCAATCGTTCCACTTGCGGATTTTGCTGGAAATTCGTGAATCTCGCGGATTGCGAATTTACCGAAAATCTGCAAAATCCACAAGTGGAACGGATTCTCCGCCCATGCTTACAGGATACTGCCTTTGTGCAGCAGGTTGAATTTTTAACTGAATTTTATGGTGAGGAGAATCCTCATCTCATCGTACATGATTTTTTATATAATGCAGGTGCTTGGGCCACAGCCCATTTTCTTGCATGTGTGTATTTTTTATGAAATGGAATGTGATTTGAGAAGGCAGGCATAATCATTTCTTCGCCATGTGGGCACTCCCTAACTTCTTTCAGGCCGTGGTTCTGGCCAATAAGCAGGTTCAGAAGCGGGGAGTCGCCGGGAGCCAGATGCCAGAGCGTGAAGATTTCCCCCAGCCGCTTGCCTATGCGGTGCTGTGAAATCATCACACACACATAAATCTCTCACTCGTAGAAGGAGAAGAGACCAGGAAGTCCCAGTGTCTCGATTACACATAAGGTTGTAATCCTCTTTTTACTATTTTTTCTACTTAAAGTGGTGGTGAAGTCTTAGCATGCTTCGCGCACTTGTTGCAGGTATATATGGTCCTTATGAACGCTGAGCTGAGTATAGGCTCTTTTTAGCAGAAACATGCCGACCTATATTTGTTTTTTGTTTAGGACTGGGTGGTTCAAACTAACATAACCACTTTCCCGTCCGTTACTACTTTCACTAAAACTTTTAATGAGGTTAGAACTACCCCCTAATAAATTTGTTTGGGGAGTAGTCCATACTTCTTTTAATTTTCATTCACTACTTTCAATACAGAACCCAATGAAGACAAATGGCAACCAACTGTCTTGTTGGTTACTGAGGGTTCTCAATGTGGCACTCTATATGTAATCCTTTTTGTTTGACTGCTCTCTGCCTGTTCCTCTCCCTTTAACTTGGTGGTAGCTATTGACTATCCCTTTCAGTTTTTGAGTCACTCTTTTGTTGATTTATAATTATTGCTCATAGAGTGGCTTTATAAGCCCTTTCTCTCCTGTTGATTATATATACACTCCCTAACAAACTCTGGTGTCCAGTCTTTCTCAGCTAGCAGGATATTATAGCCTCTAGATAAGTTATCCCAAAAGAGACCTTTTATTTTCCTAGTTTTGACCCCCTCTATACGCAATGTTATTTAATATAATCTATGGGGTATGCTAACTCTGGTGTCTGCAGTTTCCACTTGAATGTATTCATTCGTGTCCACTGTCTCCAGAAAATTCATCAGGATCTTGCGAGCTATGGTCACTTCTGCTGCGCTGTCTAGCATTGTCTGGGCCCACTCTCCGTTTTTCAGTTGTGTCCTCAGAATCCTTGGCATGCTTTATTTTAATACTAGCTACCTTCTTTTTTGGAAATTGTATTTTTTTACTTTGATGAGCAGGTTTCTTGTCTTTGGATTTGACGTGCTCTTCTTTGTGTTCTGACCGTCCTCTTCTTTCCGATTTCTGTGAGGAATTCTGAAAAGATCGAGAGGGACGTGTATCAATATTTTGATATCTGTCAGGTTTTCTCAAATTGTCCCTATTTCTAAGGTTGTATCTTTTTTCAGAGGGCTCCCTTTGGGGAGACTTGTCTCCTCGTTCTGGAGATCTATCGCTTCATCGAGATACCTTCCTCTGGACTGAAACTGTTTTATTTCTCTGGGAGTGGTTTGTTTACTACCCTCCCACCTCTTTTTTGGAGTATTGAGATTATTTTTGATAAAGGTTTTTTCAGGATTTTCAGTTAGTTGTGGTTTTAGTGGTTTCCCACCCAAACTATCTCTACCTAGTTCTTCATAGGATTTTTCAATTATTCTGGCAAGTTCAAAAGGTTGTTCTGCTATGTCTGTTTCTTTCAATTTTTGGTGGATCACCACAGATGCTGCTTCTCCTTTTATGTTGTCTAGTAATATAGCTGATACCTGCTTAAAGTCTTTCAGTAATTTCATACCTAGAGTTAAAGCAGGTTCTGGACCGTATTCATTTTGAATCTGTCTTAGTACGTCTGGTATAACCACCATAGACAGAACACCATGTGTTTTTGTGTATATCAAAGCAAAGACTGTGCCCCAAGTGTCACAATCCACCACATGTGGTGCGATCCCCATTGGAAGACAGATAGTCAGAATTCTGTGTTTGTCATTAGGTGTAGTATCAGGAAATACTGCCTCTATTTGAGTGATTTTTTGAGCTAACAAGAATGGAATTTGTTCCCGTTTTGCGGGTAATTTACCAATGACTGATTGTATAGTCTGTCGTGTAATTTTATTTGTGTTCCCCTGATGAGGGATGTGCTGTGGAATTCTAATTGCTGGTTGGACTGTTGAAGTCCGCATGACATATTGGACCAATTGTCTATGTATTTTAGCTGAACTAGTGCCCATACTTAAAAAGGCAAATGCAGACCCTACCGAACCAGCTAATTACCGACCCATCTCCCTGTTGCCCGCCCCAGCTAAAGTACTCGATAAACTCGTACAAGGGCAACTGGCCAACTTCTTGGAATTCCACGGCACCTTCCATAACTCACAGCACGGATTCAGACCCGGTAAAGTACCAAATCCGCTCTCATTGAGATGGCTGATGCCATCCGATGGAAGCTGGACGAGGGGTCAAGAGCGGTGTTGGTGTTGCTCGACTTGTCGGCAGCATTCGACACCGTCTCCCACGCCCTCCTCCTTGACCATCTGCAAGCAGCAGGCATCCAAGGCAAGGCCCTGGATTGGTTTGCTTCCTTTTTATCCAATCGGACACAGGCAGTATTCACACCTCCATTTACTTCCGACAGCCGTCCGCTCAGGTGGGGAGTCCCTCAGGGCTCCTCACTTAGCCCCCTACTGTTCAACGTTTATTTTTCCCCCCTGGCCGAGATCATCGCTGAATCTGGAATCAAGGCCACTTCTTACGCTGACGACATACAGCTACTGTTTTCATATGACTCCCCTTCCCAATCCACCTTTGACCCGCTGAAAAATTGTTTCCGCAACATCGCTAGTTGGATGGACAACAACTCCCTCCGGCTTAACCCCGGTAAAACCGAGGTCATATTTTTCAACCAGCCCGCACCTCTGGACTCCAACATGTGGTGGCCCCTCGATCTGAGCGCACCTCCTTTACCTAAAGACTCAGTAAAAAACCTCGGGGTAATCTGGGATACCAACTTCTCGTTCCAAAAACAAATTCAGATGGTATCAGCGGCCTGCTTCTCGAAGATGAAAATGATAGAAAAGTTCATCAATTTCCTTCCCAGTCATACAAGAAAAACAATTGTGCAGGCGCTGATCACCTCCTATTTGGATTATGCCAATGGATTGTACCTCGGACTCCCCTTGGGCCTTCAACGGCATCTCCAGACAGTCCAGAACGCTGCTGTTCATCTGGTCTGTGGCCTCCCCCTTCGTGAACATATCACTCCCCACCAGCATAGGCTACACTGGCTTTCCAGTTCGCAAAAGGGCGGAATTTAAGGCACTTACCCTAGCCCAAGGGAAAAGGTTCTGCATACCTATCCTCTTGCCTATGTCCTTACAGCAACACCAGACTCCTCCGCTCCAGCTCTCAACATCTCCTAACCACCCCCACATTCCAAAAAGTTCGTTCTGGGGAAAAACATTCCAAGTCTGTGCAGTCACCCACTGGAACAAACTTCCTTTGACCATCCAGACCATCCAGGAGGAACTCCCCTTCCGAAGAGCTCTAAAAACCTATCTCTTCTGCTAAATCCATCTGAGCCAGTCACAGTCTCATTTCCCACAGAAGCGCCGGGACACTCCGTTGGGGTATCTGTGCGCTATATAAAATGCTCCAAATGAATAAAATAAATAAAAGTTCTTGGTCTGACATTTTTTCAATGTTGGGATGTTGTGCATAGCTGGCTAGAACAGGCCATGTGGCTCCTGGTCTACCTAGTGGACCGAGCCTGGTAATGTGGTTTTGATGATTTAGGGCGCCATTAAACCAGAGCTGGTGCTCTTGGTATGTTAGTGGAATTTCAACGTCCTCGAAAGGGGCGTATTCCTCTGGAGATTCCTCTATTTTGTAGTAGTGGAACTCGCGTGTCAGAGCATGTGCTGCTGGAAAATGTATCCAGGAATAGATTTCCTCTGTCTGCCGATATTCATGGACCTCTACCACAAATATGACCTACCACCTCTTGATGATACTCCATTTTTATAAGTTTCATAGTTATTGTTTTTCTTATATTGACCGGGATGATTATAGCATTCTGGTCATCATTTTGGAGACTTGTGTCTTCCGGTAAGAGTTGAGCTGCTATTTGAGCTCTCCCTTTCTTCCTCACTTTCTGACATTTTTACTGACATAAACTTTGCAAAGTATGTTTTGAGGAAACAAAGATTAGGTGCACAATATTTTGGAACACTGTATCCTTCAACGTTGACTAAGCCAAAAACTAATACATAGGATTCTCATCCTACTAAGTTCTGGTGGATATTAACCTTTTACCCACTCCAGACGTCTATTGGAGTTTTTACAGGAAAAAGGGGTCTGTGTGAAAAGCACGACTGAGTTACTCTAGTATCTAGCGTTAGATTATCGCCTTACCAAACGTTGGGCGCCATGTAGTGTGGTTCCTATATTCCCAATAGGCTCTGCGCATTGGAATAACATAAACGGTAGTTTAGACGTAGGACTGAGGTCATCTAGATCTCTACTGAATATGTTAGACTTAATTAGGTATGCCAGCTAGCTCAGAGGTCACTAGAAACGTTCTCGAGTGAACAGGAAGGAGTTAACTTTCATGAATATACAAGAAGGGATTCGTTTCTGACAACCGCATAAACATGACAACTTTGCTCCCCATAGAATAAGGAGTATATCTCCAGAGTTGTGTGAAAACAATAGATAGCTATTTCACTCAGTCAATCGTGCATGCCTAGTTTCACCAGGAGTGCAGAGAAATAGATAGACAGGCGTTTTCAATAAAAGTAGTTATTTATTGATCAGTCTTCTTTCTCATGCAAGAGAAATGAATTGCCACAATTGCAATACTTATCATGAAGTAAAGTGCGTACAGTAAAAGGAGTATTATGAAATAATACTGTAAAAGCATTTATATGATTTCTGAGCCATAAGATACTTAAAATGGATAAAATATATACATACTTAAAATCATTGACTAAATGTGCTCAACTGGTGCTTCTAAGATACGCCACCCCGGTGTACCTAACCTAAGCCTAGTACGTGGGAAGGAGTAAGTGAGCTGCAGTTTAAGTTAAGTTACTTTTGCCAAGAATCTGAATCAAGAATTCTCTAAGGATCTAATCAGCTCCGTACCTTGGTTATAGAATGAAGGAGGTCTTATATCTCTTTCTCAGGACTCGATCTCCCAGCAACCCGCAAGGGTGACTGGAAACACTGGAGATAGATTTCTCGGCAGGAGAAAAGACAGCGTCTCTCTCAGTGCGTCAATGCGAGGGTCGGCTTCCTTCAGCACTCGTATCAGCTGGGCTTCGGGCAAGTAGATAGCCGATCTGCTCCAAACCACTGTGTGTTTGCTTAAGGCAGATGCTGGTATATTTATACCTGGAAGGTGCCGAGTTTGACGTAAGGTTGGACATAAGACGTCACTAAGAACTTGCAGTTCTTTCAGGACTCCAGGAGTTCTAGGACAAATCAAAACAAAAGCAGGGGGAATTCCCGGGCTGCTGGAGGCTTGGTTTGTTTAAAGAACACGTTGTACTTTCTAGGAGTCTATGGGAGTAGCCTTGCCGTATTTGGACTGCATTGCAATGACTAAATATGGATATGATTCTTATGCCTTTATAAGGATATGATTTGTTGTAACCACATAAGGGCATAAATCGGGAATATCTAATTAGGGTCCTAGATACATTCACAACAATGGGTCATCTGGTCGCACCGGACCGGGACAAAGGTAGAAGTTCAGACAGACCGCAATGGAATATGGGCCAGATAGAAAGAGCCAGTGAGGCCTGCTGAACAAAAGTACCTTACTCCTGGCTGCGTCTACATCGAAGATGTGGGCCTCAGCCGAAGCAATCGACTCAGTGGAGGCAATGCGATGGAACTGATCTGTGCAGCAGCGATGATGCGTCAGCTCAGATAAGCAGGGAGCTACAATGTGAAAATTTGTTATCATTGAGGATGCCGTCGACGGAGATGTGGAGACCTTGTGCATTGGTGGTTCCGAAGGAGATGCGGTGGGCCAATCCACGCAGCAGAAGCTATGCACCGGTTCTGGTCATGCAAAAGGAGCGATGCACTTGCTCTGATCCATTCAAGAGGGGCATTGCACCAATTCTGAAACCACGCAACAGCGGCGATGTGCTAGTTCAACAGAGGATGTGTGGGTTTTGCTGAAGCAAGAATTTTAGGCCATATTGCCAAGGGTCTAGGGCTGGGGTGGCACCACCTGGCAGGGCAGACTCACAGATGGCAGAGTCAAGGTGCAGACGCAGGTACGTTGGAAGCCTTTTATGTCCCTGAGACTTCAAATCAGGAGGACAGCCCTTGCTAGTCCTTGGAGTCACTCTGGGCTCAAGAGATGCAGGTCCAGTCCTTCTTACTCAGGCATGTGAACAGCAGGCAGCGGGGCAGCACAGCAAGGCAGGAGTCCATCAAAGCAGCAGTCCAGCAGATTGGCAGTCCTTCAGCAGCATGGCAGCTCTTCTGACTTGCAGAGTCTTTACAGGTCCAGACGTGAAGTGAAGTGGAGGAGTCAGCGGTCCTGTACTTACTTACAAAGACAGGTCTTTGAAATGCACGGAGGTTCTCCCTTCCAGATCTGGCTCTAGACTCACTACAAGGGGAATTCAGCCCTTTGCGTGGGGACAGGACACAGCCCATTCAGGTGTAAGTGAGGCTGGGCCAAGCTCCTCCCTCCCATCCTGCCAGCGTGGTCCATCAAGTCACACCCAAGCTACCATGTGCGTGACTGCCTAGGTTGAATGCACAAAGCCCAGTTGTCACCCTCACCAGACACTTATCAGAGACAGACAGCAGGCACCAAATGGCTAAAGTAGGAAAATGCCAATTTTCTAAAAGTGGCATTTACAGAACTGCAATTTAAAATCTGACTTCACCTTAAGTTGTGATTTTAAATTGTGATTCCAGAGACACAAGCGTGAAAAGTCTATCTCTTCACAATTGGGACTTATAGTTAAAACATGTAATAAAGTACTCTCAGTATTAGCCTATCAGAGAGATAGACCTTACAGTAGTGAAAAACAAATTTGAGATTATTTCACTACCAGGAAATGTAAAACTTAAACATACATATCCTGCCTTTCAAATACATTGCACCCTGTCTTTGGTTTGTCCCGGACTTACATTAGGGGTGATTATATGTATAAAAAGGAGGTTTGGGGCAAAAATTGAGATGCCATTCTAGTTTTTCAATAAAAACTATTAAACATGAAAAAGTAAATTCAGTCGGCCTTATTAATTCTCACTCACCAATTTCCCCTACCTCCAAAATCCAACCTTTTATCTATCTCAGTCACAGGTAGTAGACATCGGGGTTTTATTATAAATCATCATGTACATTTAGCTTCACAGTGCAAAAACATAAGTAGATCTATATATAACTAGTATCTTATTTGACTTACTGAGTTCTTGTTTGGTGGCCCATGAAACAATTCCATTAGTAATCATGCTACTGGTTCAGAGATAATTTTGAATTTCCTATGTATTAACATATTATTCCACTTACTGTACTTTGATGGCTAGTTATTTTTTAACATAATCTCCCACTTCACACAGTCCTGGTTAAATGTTCTTTTTGCAGACGATCTCCTCCTACACATGGTTCAGTTTTTTCTGCAAATGTATAGGTCTATTCGCTCTACCTGCTTGAAGTGAAGGTAATTTGCTGACCTACTAGAAATAGTCTGAGGTACAAGCCTTGATGATTTGATCTTTTGACTTAAAACCATGGTGCATTGGCACAGACGGTGTCTTGCTGCACTAGGCCTTGCTGACCTGTTGTTTTTGTCCATCATCTCTTGTTGGATAATGTCATCTTGTAGGCAGCATAACTGGTGACATGTTTCCTTCTCATGCAATCTTTTGCTGCACAGTGCCATTTAGCCCTACTGAATCTGGACTTGATCTGTTGCTTCACAGGAACCTGCTCTTGTTGTGAGGCCACTAATGCCTTTTACTAGCCCCAATCATGTGAACATTCTATGAGGTCACTGGCGCTTTTTACTAAGACCATTGATACTGGCACTTTGTCAAACCATTGTCAAGTTACTAAGCCCAGTGATGTAGAATATGCATCATTGACATCCAGTTGCACCCCTGAATCGTGCATGTGTGCACATGTGGTGCACATACATGCCCTAAGGGCATGTATGTCTGCCACATGGCACTGAGAAAAAAGCAAAAAAATGCTTTATGTAAGGTATTCGGTATTTACCACCAACCTGTAGTTGGTGGTAAATTATGAATCCTTAAAGCTACCATGCACTCACTTGAGTGCCTCCATCATAGCTTTTAAGGATTCGGTAATTTACCGATTCCTTAAAATAAGAATTTGGTATTTTACTGATTCCTTAACCTCTTCGCCGCTAATGACAAGGGTAACTCGTCATGGAGTTTCCATTGATTTCAATGGAAATTACATTGAAGTGCCACCAGAAGCATAGCATCCAAGTGGTTAAAATAAGGAATCGGTAAATTACCGAATCCTTAAAACCTGCCTCCTACATTAGAAAAGGCTAAAAAACGGTCTTTAACGGGATAATTCCGATTTTCGGCCGTTACCGACCGGTATTAAGCTACCTATATGTGGCCCCAAGTCATTTGATACATGCACTCTGAAGAGTCAATAAACTCTTACTATGCCCATTTATGAATGCACTGGCGGTCACATCCTGTATTTTTATCATTGTGGCGTGTGCTGCTTGAAGCAGCACCCACGGCAATGATAAAAATGTAAGTTGTGCATTTGCATGCACAAAGCGGCAGGCACCGCGAGGTGCCCGCCGCTTTGTGCAGGCAAATGCAGGGGGGTACCATAGGTACCCCACATGTGCAACCCCCCTCCCTTCACCCCTGGGGGCCTGCAACGGGCCCCCAAACAAAAATCCGTATGCCTTTGCACGGCGAAAATGCTGCTGTGTAAAGGCATGTTCCTCCAGACATCCTAATATGGCTGGCGGTGTCTGATAGACACCACCAGCCATGTTAGTGATTTTCCGCCGCGGACGGGAGGCGACCCGGTATTTAGCTACCTACATGTGGCCCCAAGTCATTCGATACATGCACTCTGAAGAGTCAATAAACTCTTACTATGCCCATTTATGAATGCACTTAGGGGGTCATTATGATGGCGGACGGACCTGAGTCTGTCTGCCACCATAGAGTAGGAGGGACCGTCCGCAGGGGCAGCGGCGGTCCCTCCGTGCAAATTAGGATGTGACCGCCACCCTGGCGGTCACATCCTGTATTTTTATCATTGCGGCGTGTGCTGCTTGAAGCAGCACCCGCCGCAGTGATAAAAATGTAAGTTGTGCATTTGCATGCACAAAGCGGCAGGCACCATGCGGTGCCTGCCGCTTTGTGCAGGCAAATGCAGGGGGGTACCACAGGTACCCCCCATGTGTACCCCCCACACCCCCTTCACCCCTGGGGGCCCGCAACGGGCCCCCAATCAAAAATCCGTATGCCTTTGCACGGCGGAAATGCTGCCTTGTGAAGGCATGTTCCTCCAGACATCCTAATATGGCTGGCGGTGTCTGATAGACACCGCCAGCCATGTTAGTGCTTTTCTGCCGTGGACGGGAGGCGACCGCGGCGGAAAACCTGCGGACTGAAAAACGATCCCCCAGCCATCCTAATCTGGCGGGGGGTCTTTTTCAGTCCGATGCGGTTTTCCGGCATCCTCCGGGCCGGCGGTGGCTTCCGCCGGCCCGGAGGATGCGGAAAAAACCGCCATCATAATCGGGCCCTAAGTGAGGCTACTGATACCTATTACACAGTGCTTTAATGCATGCTCTGTGTGTAGGCACTGATACTCCTTACTTAGTCTATAGATGCATGTGCTGTATGGGGACCCTGATTTCCATTACTATGCCCATTTATGCATGAACTATGTGGGTGCACTGGCACTTGTTACCCTGCAGGTTGATGCATGTCCTGTAAGTGGTCACTGATGAAAATTACGAGACTCAGTGATGCTGCACTATTGCATTAACCTGGTTAATTACAGCACCTGCCACTAAAGTGATTACAAATGACAAATCACAACCAAAATGTGCTAGTGCTTACTTATACATGGATTGCATTGTAATGATCTCTTCAAGAGCTCAATATACTTCTGAAAGTTGAGCAATTTGGTCATTTTTAATGAAGCGCCTTCTGCCCTCTTTAAAAGCTTTAGAAGCCAGGCTTAAATCAGAGTTTTTGTATGTGGAGACTGTAAGTTCCATACCACCCTCGAGTGCTTAAAAGAGGAAATATGTACCAGAGTCCAAATTGGTTGAAGCAGGCTTTTTATAGCTTGCTAGCAGCAGCATCACTTCTGGTGGTGGTATGAAGATGCAGGGGCGTAGCTTCCGAGGGGGTATTTGGGGTGGTACACCCACCTAATGAATGCACTTTCTGGTAAATAGTTGGGTACATTTACTTTCAGTCAGGTATGGTGAGGTGTCTGTACGATTTCACCAGGAATTTATATATAAACGTAGACAAAAACAAAACACACACTCTCTCCCTCTCTGCTTTGAAATACTTCAAAAATGTCAGTTATTTTACAAAATATTGTGTTTTCTCTCACTTAGCACCCTTACCAATCCACATTCGTCTCTCTTTCCACTGCCACTTTAGCCCCTCTCATGTGCCCTTCTTGTCATATAATCTATTTTAACAATATATAAATGCAAGCAGGTTTGTTGGAAAATCTGAAGCTCACACCCCTCCAATCTTACTGACCAGGCTACACCTCTGTGTGGTGTGACTTGCCAGAAGCTTAGTCTCTAAGCAACCACCCCCTAAGGGTTCAAACAGTTAAATAATTACTGTAAATGGTGAACTTTGGAATGTTTATTAATGGTCTGTAAGTATGGACAAGACGGCTACACAGCAATTTTACTGACAAATAGTTGACATTGACAGACATACTATTGTTGGTTACTTCCTCGTATGTATAGATAAAAGGCACCAGCACCACTCACCTTGTCAAGTCATGAGCAGATCGCTCTATAGGTAGGTAACAGATTCGTTTTTTTCTGGATCGTTATTCCACAGGACATTAACTATATATATATATTATTCTATAAATTAGCAACTTGAAATGAAATATATCACACAGGATGTGTATTGGGGAGCATGTATTGTTCTGTGTTCTTATTGGCTCATATCCTCTAAGTCCAATTAATTGTTTTACTTAAGGATGCTGTCCACTCAGATGACTGCTATGCATTTTTGGACATGGACAACTGACATATTTTTTCTTGACTCCATTAAAGGTGTAACTGCTTGTGACAAACCAACAGAGCCCTTTCCATCATGAACGAACACATTCTGTGCATTTCCTTGCTGTTGTTCAGCAGCCCTGGAGAAATGATGTTTATGGTGTCTGAGCCTATCACAAGTAAGTAAAGTTTAGAATATCCACCTTACTGCAAGTGTAAGGTAAAACACACAAATTCTCTCTTTCTCCAAATATTACAAATCCCTGTGTTATTCTCTCTCACATTTGCTCACTTCCTTACACATCTGTTGCTGCAATGATGGGGACAGTGTTTTACAACAGACAGACTTCCCACTAATATAGTAATTCCAGATCCTTACTAAAGGAACATGCACCTCCCTTTGCAGTGCTCGGAAATATGTATTCAGTCTTCCAGTGCGGTGGACCAAATTTCCTGAATGTTGACCAAACTTTGAATGATGTCACTTTCTATGATACAAATACGAGTGCAAAATCCTATGGGTTCCCATTTGGAAATATAGATGTTTTGCATGTGTGTTGAGGAGGACATGTGTGTGTTCAGAACTGTATTTATGTGGTCTCTGCACGTCCTTTAAAATGTTAGGATATGTGTTCGCCATATGGAGAAGTGTGTTTGAATTCTCCATCAAGTCCCTGAAAAAGAGAATGGAGGCAATCTTCAAATTATTGAATAGATGGTATTAGCTCATCGCTGAAATATACATATGACTCTGTATAATTCTTTTCTCTAGAAAGTAGGAGATGATGAGGGGGTACGTTTTGGAAGCTATTGGTGAAATAATCACCAAACCCAGTGATGTTGAGTGTTTTTTAGGTTTTGTTCTTAGTGATAACTCTAAGTTAACTAATGATTTTTAGGAGAATTTCTGTGGCTGTCTCCAACAAATGTTATTTTCTCTGCTGACTCAGGGACTATAGCAAATATGTTTTAGTGAACATTGAACGTTTATAATTACATACTTTGGACCATGGGCAAAACAATAAACTGCTGAACATTGCCTTGACAAGCACATTGGACTTTGGCCAAAGGGCAAGGCCATTTTACAATTACTCACATTGTATCTGCAAGACCTAAATCCCATTTTAGTACTTTGATTGTTTTCTTTCTGGAGATCCATGTGTTTCAATGCAGGTGTAAGAAGATAGCTGGCATGATTTGTTGCATTTTGAAGGCAGGATCAGTTATTTTGTCATCCCATATACATCCTCCCTTGAGTTGCAAGATGAGTTCTCAGCTCGTTTTAACTCTTTCCCACAGTATTGGGAAAGTGAATCTTTGGGGGTCCCTTATTTTTTAAATGTTTGCCATGAAAGGTTATAGATCTCCATCTACATACTCAAATTCCATTATGTGTTAGAAATACATGGGCATCACTGGCAAGTGGAAAACAATCCTACCTCATCCAAACATAATTGAACATTTTCTCTCAATGTAACCTATTAGTCTGTTGGTCCATAATTCACAGATTAATGGTCCAAATATAAAAATATATTAACTTTGCAACGCCCCTGACACCTTTTTATAATGGAATTTATCAAAAGTGAAAGAGGACACTTGTAACACTTCTCAATCTTTGGTTAAGGATGATTAGAATACCCTCAAAAACTCAATGTTGTTTGGAATGCGGTATATATGTTTCATCCGCCCCACATTGAAGTTATGGCAGTTATCATAGGGTGTTCCAAATTGTGTTGGCTGCCAGCCTCAACCAGAGGCACCTCTGGTCTCGAGTGCAGTGTCCAGAGATAGAGGGTTTTCCCCACACAAAAAAATGTGAAATCAAAATATATGAAAAAAGGAAAAAATTGTTAAAAAGGGGAAGAAAACACCCAGATTATTTAATAAGGGGTGAGTTGCCGCTAATGTAAAATAACATCCCGACCACAGCCATGAAGAAAAAAAAGCGTATTGGGGTCAAGAGATAGAACAACAGGAGCTAACTTGGGATCATTCCTCAGCTCAGCCCCTATTAGGTAGCCCTTTGCTGGAACAAGCTCAAATGTCACTACTTGAGACAATTCATCAGGAGATATTAGCACACCGCGAGGAAACACGCCAAGACAGTCGAAAATCACAGGCTGCAATGAGGAAAATGCAGGGGGTAGTGAGAAAGCTCTCTAAGGCATGTGCCACCACCGGGGACAGAGTGTCAAATCTAGAAGAGAGGGTGGTCGCAACAGAGACTGAGATGGCAGTGGCTACGTCTAAAGTAGAGGCTCAGTGCTCCCAAGTGATAGATATGCAATGGAAGCTGGAGGAGATGGAGAATCGGCTCTGAAGAAACAACCTAAGAGTCCTAGGAATTCCAGAGGGAACAGAAGGGTCAGATATCTGAGCGTACATTGTGAAACTCTTCCAGCAGGCTTTCCCCGAACTGCCTGGGTGGGATTGGACGAAAGAGATACCGAGAATTCACCGCACCCCCATCAAAATAAGAAGAAATGCTAAAGAGGGGGACAAACCTAGGGCAGTGTTGATCTTTCTGGGCAACTTTATACTGCGACAGGCAATTTCGGAAAGGGCTAGACCGGATGCAAGGAAGAACTGTGATGGGGTATCTTTCTTTGTACGCCCGGACTTCTGCCATGTGACAGTGGAAAGACGCTGGCGGTTAAGGGGGCTAATAAAGCCTTTTCAGGATAGGAAACTTCAAGCTTATCTAATAAATCCAGCCCAGCTTAAGGTCATCAATGAAGGGAAAACACTATATTTCTCATCTGAGATTAAGGCCAAGGAGTATTTGGACAGCCTTGATAAATAGTTATGTTCAGAATCTATTTTTTTCTTTTGTACAGTCTAACGGTCAGAGTCCTCATGTGTGGCAAGCTTGGATAGTTGCTGTTTAAGTTGGATTTTCATTATTCTGGTTTTTGTTCTCTTTTCCGGGTGTTTTTCTGTAACTAAATATTGGTGTTTTGATATCCTCATCGCAACTGCATGTCCATCACATGCACAAACTAGTGTTGTGCGCCTCAAAGTGTGGGTGGGTGTGCTGGGGCGGTTGGGTGGGGGAGGGTGGGGGGAGGGGAGTTTGGGGGGTTTGTAGGGTTCCGTGGGGGGTGGAAAAATGAAAAAAGACATAAAATGGAGTTCAGAGTGCATCACTATGGTCTTGATCATATTTGGACATAGGAATCAGTTGAATCAGTTGAAAGCTAATACCAAAACTAAGTGGCAGAACAGGATGGCAGGTCGAATTAAAAGTAAAAATGTCAGACATTACAATATGTACATTGAATGCCGGGGGGTTGAATGATTGGAGGAAAAGACAAAGATTGGCCCACTTTGCTAAATTTAATAAAATTGACGTGCTATGTCTCCAAGAGACGCACCTCCCATGGGCAAAACGGAACCTTTTGTTAATGAACGGGTTTGATTTGGTTGCCTGCTCATTACAAACTTCAATGGCTAGAGGGGTGGCCATCCTGATAAAGAAAACTTTGGGGGGGGGGTCAAGAAGGTAAAAGCAGATAGCTGTGGTAGATGGGTGATCGCCGAGCTGGAGTTAGGATATACCATCTGTGTAATTTATGGCTCGAATGGCGATGACCCGGAAATCTTTGACTTCCTGAAGATCGAATTGGTAGGCTGGTGTTAGGGGTCAGGCAGGTTAGTCCCTTTTCAGTGACCATGCCTTGCAATCACATGACCAGTGGCATGTAGTTCAAAGGTATGTCCTACCTTTACCTCACTGCTTGAAATCGCCATTATTGGATTCTGGTTGCTGTTGCTGGTTGCTGTTCTCAAAGCGATTCCTGCTGATTGTTTCCCTTTTTGGTTCTTCCTCACGGGCTCGTGGGAAGACTGTCTTTTGGTCCCGTTGTGTTTTTGCCCCTTCCCCCCCCCTTCTGTTTGTCTCCTTAGGTAGTTAGTTTTGGGTCCCGGGGGGTTCCTTCCTTCTTTTCCCTTGTTCATTCACCCAGCGGAGTTCAGAGAAGCGTGTTCGGGGGCTCCCGTTCACGATAGTACAGATCAGCTCTTGCCCGCTGTGTAACGGAGTTTGTGAACGAACGCTGAACAGTAAACTAAGTGTTCGGCTGGTTTCAGCGCGTCTGTCCTTAGACGCCGCTTCACTTCGTTATAGGCGGAAGTGACGTTTTGGGTCACTCCGTGAGTGTTATTCATTCAACTACGCTGAGGTTTGCTAAAACTTCCACCCTCACGATCTGTCCCGGTCCCCGGTAATAAACCAAACTTCAAAGGGGTTTTTTTCTGGTACTCATCGAGTCTATAACAAGACCTTTTTTCCCCTCACCATAATTTTAAGGGCACTATCCACGACTTCCCGATTGACTGTTTTTGGGAATCTTATTTTTGTATCACCCGAGCACCCTGCTTTGGTGTTTTGTATTTGCCTTCACGAAGCTGAGCCTGCGCTTCACACGGGTAAGAGGGGTTGTATATGTGGTGGCAGGGCATGGTCACAGGGGTTGGGATTGAGTTACATGAACTATATGAAGGGTTTGTCTTTCTTTGTTTCTGTTGTACCTAGGTGCAGAAGCGTGAAGAGACAGAGGGAGTCGTGTCCTTTTATTCTTCAAGGGTGGTAGACTTGGTGTCTCCTCGACATTACCACCCTCTTTCCAGGTTCATTGGCACACTCATAGTATTGTCCTGTGAGTGGTCAGAGGGAAGGGGACTGGTGCATGCTACGTTCCTGCAGTGCTCGGGCTGGTCGGAATCCAACAGAATTTCAAGCCCACGATAAATAGCACTGCCCGGACTAGCATGGATGAGGCTGGGAACCAGTTAGGTGGGGGTACGGGGGCCCTCACACTGCAGGACATTATGGGGGCAGTACATACCTTACAAGCACAGGTCCAGGAGTTACAACAAGAGAATGTAGGCCTAAAACAGGAATTGGTGGCAGTGAGGGCCAGAGAACAGACACAACCCAGGGGGACGGGTCCCGTTATTCAGCCTGCTACATTCCAGTACGGGGGTGGGGCGGGACAAAGCACGGCGGGAGGGAGTAATCCCATAGCCGTTACGGTAACAACTCCTGTTGCAGAGCCCCTAGCCCCCCCGGAAAGGTTTACAGGGGATAGCGATAAGTTCGGGATGTTTGTGAACCAGTGCCAACTGCACTTTATGTGTAGACCGAGTGCCTTTCCCGATGACTCTGCAAAAGTCGCATTTACGCTATCGTATCTGGCTGGTAACGCGGCCCAATGGGCAATACCCTTGGTTGAAAGCGATGACCGTGTGCTGTATAATTACACTGCGTTCAAGGAATTGATGTGGGGTCTGTTCGCTAAACACGCATTTATGCAGGCGAGCGATGCGGAGCTTTTGAAATTACGGCAGGGCAGACAGGACCTATTGGCGTACATAGCTTCCTTCAATCGACTAATATCTGAGACTCATTGGCCAATCGAGAAAAGGACGTCGCTGTTCTATCAAGGCCTTTGCGAGGAACTGAAGGATATAGTGTCACAGGTAGTAGATCCACCTGAGGATTGTGATGCTTTTATTGACCTGGTGGTTAAGTTGAACCATAGAGTGACGGAAAGACGTGGAGAACGGAGTCGGTTTCAGTCTTCTCGGGGGAGCTACGTGAGGGCTGAGGCGAAGACTGTAGGGGAGAGCAAAACAGCACCCAAACCCATGGAAATAGGAGGGGTACGGGGACCTCTGACCCCGGAGGAAGAGAAGAGAAGGAGAGAAAAGAATCTGTGTTTGTACTGTGGCCAGGGAGGTCATTTTGCAAGGGAATGCCCGGTGAAGCCGTCAGGGGCAGGGTTTGGGAAAAAGGTGGCCTGTATACAGGTGGATCGTGATACAGGTGAAGAAAGGCACGGACAGTATGAGGTCGTGGGGGCTTTGGATCAAGCCCCCAGGCATTTTGTTGTCAACGCCCATTTGCTGCTTACAGCACAGAACCACGTTCCTGTGTCGGTATTGCTGGACTCTGGTGCTACCGGAAACTTCATTGATATTTCAATGGCCGAGAAATTGATGGTTCCGTGCCATCTTAAAGAACAACCTGAGCCAGTAAGGGCAATCGATGGGACAGAACTGTCGTCTGGATGTATTACCCGACAGACCACTCCCTTGCGCTTGTTGTGTGAGAACGGGCATTCGGAAACGGTGGTTTTCGATTTGATCGATGCCCCTTCTTTTGGGTTAGTGTTGGGGGTTTCGTGGCTGCAGAAGCACAACCCCAAGATTGACTGGGTACAGAGGCTTGTAACATTAGACTCGGTGCATTGTCTGGGTAATTGCTATGCTATGGCAGGGGAGCAGGCTAATCCTTTAACCTGTGCAGTAGCGGAGGTGAGAACGATCCCGCCCCAGTACGCAGCCTTTCAGGATGTCTTTGATAAAGGATGTGCCCAAGTTCTTCCCCCGCATCGTACTTACGATTGTAAGATAGATTTGGTACCAGGAGTTTCACTGCCTTGCAGTCGGGTATACGCATTGTCGGAACCCGAAAAGAAACATCTGAAAGAGTACATAGATGAGATGTTACAGCTAGGTTTCATCCGTCCCTCTTCCTCTCCCGTGTCATCGGCTATATTTTTCATTCCGAAGAAGGAAGGGACTTTGAGGGCCTGTGTTGATTATAGGATTTTGAACACCGCCACTGTGAAGAACAGGTACCCTCTTCCGCTCATCTCCGTGTTATTGGACCAGCTCCGCAAGGCAACGGTGTTCACAAAACTTGACTTGCGGGGCGCTTACCATCTTATAAGGGTTCGACCCGGGGATGAGTGGAAAACGGCTTTTAGAACCAAGTACGGCCTGTTTGAATACACGGTGATGCCGTTTGGACTGTGCAATGCGCCGGCGGCATTCCAGTTTTTTATCAACGAGGTCCTCAGCAGATACCTAGACCAAACGGTCATTGTATATCTGGATGATATTCTTGTCTATTCAGAGAACAGGGCAGAACACATAGAGCATGTAAAACAGGTGCTTCAAACATTGCAGGAGCATCGCCTGTACGCTAAGTTAGAGAAGTGCCAGTTTAGTACCCCTGAAGTAGAGTTTTTGGGGTTCATTATCTCGGAGGGAGGTATTCGGATAGACCCAAAGAAGATCATGGCCATTGAGACCTGGCCGGTGCCAACTACGGTGAAGCAGATACAGGTGCTACTGGGTTTCGCCAATTTCTACCGGCGGTTCATAACATATTTTTCAGACATAGTGGCACCTATGACCCGCCTCTTAAGGAAGGGAGTCCCTTTTGATTGGACCAGTGAGGCTCAAGATGCCTTTCAATCACTGTTGAAACATTTTACTTCCGCGCCAGTGTTGGTGCATCCAGATCCTGCCCTGCCGTTTTTTGTAGAGACTGATGCTTCTCAGTGTGCCGTGGGTGGGGTGTTGTCACAACGTGATGAAGCCTCTGGCCATATGCACCCTATAGCGTTCTTTTCCAAGACTCTGTTGCCGGCGGAACGAAATTATACTGTGGCTGAACGTGAATTGCTTGCAGTGAAACTGGCCTTTGAGGAATGGCGCCATTATTTATGGGGCGCTAGGCATGTTATCACCATTTATACCGACCACAAAAATCTAGAGTTCTTTCGTTCAGCCAGGGCGTTGACTCCTCGCCAGATGCGGTGGGTCCTATTCTTTAATGAATATGACTTCGTAATAACGTATAGACCTGCGGCCCAACAGATCAAATCCGATGCTCTTTCTCGGATCCATGTTGATCCTAAGGAAGAAGGCTCGTTGAGTAACAGTAGGGCTATGATTGCAGAAGAAAGGATCATAGGGGCCTTGGCTGTGGAGGACTTCCCATCTTTAGTAAAAGAACATATGAGGCAAATAGACTTGGCTCCCTGGTCGTCCATGCCCCTGGTTACGGAGAAAGAAGGTTTTTGTATCATGAGGATAGGTTGTTTATACCCCCCAGCTTGAGGAACGAGGTTCTGGAATGGTGTCATTCTTCAGCCTTGGTGGCACATCCAGGAATAAGAAAGACCAAAGAATTGTGCATGAGGTGGTTTTGGTGGGAGGCCATGACTAGTGACATTCAGGGATATGTGAGTGCTTGTCCTGTTTGTGCCACCAGTAAACCATCACACAGTAAGCCCTCAGGACTCTTGCAACCCTTGGAGGTACCTCCTGCCCCTTGGCATACCATAAGCATGGATTTTGTGACCGATCTCCCTACCATCTCCAGTTTTACCACCATTCTGGTAGTGGTGGATTTATTTACCAAGATGGCGCACTTCATACCGATTTCCAAACTCCCTACGGCTAAGGAGATGGCGGTGGTCTTTATGTCTTCGGTGGTACGGTTGCATGGGTTACCCGCAGTGATCCTTTCGGATAGGGGGGCACAGTTCGTCTCTCATTTTTGGACTGAATTATGTTTGGTGCTCAAGACTGAGATCCGTTTGTCCTCGGCTTACCATCCCCAGTCGGATTGTCAGACTGAGCGCACCAACCAGACGATGGAACAATACTTGAGGTGTCTGGTTGCTTCTTTGTCTTGTGATTGGGTGACAGCTCTACCCATTGCGGAATTTGCGTATAACAACAGTCTGCACTCCACATTGGGTATGACTCCCTTCTTTTGTTCACTCGGATACCATCCCAGAGCTGTTGCTATTCAACCCACGGGTTGCGTGCCAGCCATTGACGATGAGTGTGAGCGATTGAGTGGTATTTGGGGTTTGGCTAGGAACAGTTTGATGGAGGCCAAGGTGGCTATGAAGGCACAGGCAGATAAACATCGTGTTCCTGCTCCCACCTACAAGACAGGGGATTTAGTGTGGCTGGCATCACGCAACTTGCGACTGGGAGGGTCACGCAAGCTGCAACCCCGGTTTGTGGGTCCCTTCCCAATACTCCAGATCATCAGCCCCGTGGCAATGAAGCTTGAGTTGCCACCAGAGTATGGAGTACATCCTGTATTTCATACATCATTGCTAAAACCCTATATACCCTTGGCTCAGGCGTTGCCTCCTCCTCCGCCAGTGGTGGTGGATGGACAAGTAGAATTCGAGGTTCAGGCTATCCTGGATTCCAAGTGGGTCAGGGGTCGCCTCTTTTACTTGGTGGATTAGAAAGGGTATACACAGGAGGACAGGACATGGGAACCAGCTGGGGGGGTGCATGCACCACGTTTGGTACGATTATTTCATAGACAACATCCATCAAAACCCCGCCCTGTTGCGAGGATCATTGGGGAGGTACTGTTAGGGGTCAGGCAGGTTAGTCCCTTTTCAGTGACCATGCCTTGCAATCACATGACCAGTGACATGTATTATAAAGGTATGTCCTACCTTTACCTCACTGCTTGAAATCGCCATTATTGGATTCTGGTTGCTGTTGCTGGTTGCTGTTCTCAAAGCGATTCCTGCTGATTGTTTCCCTTTTTGGTTCTTCCTCACGGGCTCGTGGGAAGACTGTCTTTTGGTCCCGCTGTGTTTTTGCCCCTCCCCCCCCTTCTGTTTGTCTCCTTAGGTAGTTAGTTTTGGGTCCCGGGGGTTCCTTCCTTCTTTTCCCTTGTTCATTCACCCAGCGTAGTTCAGAGAAGCGTGTTCGGGGGCTCCCGTTCACGATAGTACAGATCAGCTCTTGCCCGCTGTGTAACGGAGTTTGTGAACGAACACTGAACAGTAAACTAAGTGTTCAGCTGGTTTCAGCGCGTCTGTTCTTAGACGCCGCTTCACTTCGTTATAGGCGGAAGTGACGTTTTGGGTCACTCCGCGAGCGTTATTCATTCAACTACGCTGAGGTTTGCTAAAACTTCCACCCTCACAAACCTGTCCCTGACCCCGGTAATAAACCAAACTTCAAAGGGTTTTTTTCTGGTTATCTTCGAGTCTATAACAAGACCTTTTTTCCCCTCACCATAATTTTAAGGGCACTATCCACGACTTCCCGATTGACTGTTTTTGGGAATCTTATTTTTGTATCACCCGAGCGCCCTGCTTTGGTGTTTTGTGTTTGCCTTCACGAACCTGAGCCTGCGCTTCACACGGGTAAGAGGGGTTGTATATGTGGTGGCAGGGCATGGTCACAGGGGTTGGGATTGAGTTACATGAACTATATGAAGGGTTTGTCTTTCTTTGTTTCTGTTGTACCTAGGTGCAGAAGCGTGAAGAGACAGAGGGAGTCGTGTCCTTTCATTCTTCAAGGGTGGTAGACTTGGTGTCTCCTCGACATTACCACCCTCTTTCCAGGTTCATTGGCACACTCATAGTATTGTCCTGTGAGTGGTCAGTGGGCAGGGAAAGGGGACTGGTGCATGCTACGTTCCTGCAGTGCTCGGGCTGGTCGGAATCCAACAGCTGGGCGGTACCTATAATACTATGTGGTGACCTGAATATCTCTGCTAGTTGGGAGGATAGTGTAAAATACATTGGTCGAAAACCACGAGCCTACAGGGCAATTAAAGCTTTGAAAGAATCAATAGATTTAGTGGATATTTGGGGCGTCAAGGAGCCTATTAATTCTGGCTTCACATATTTCTCAAACCCTGCTCAGAAGCACTCTAAACTGGATTATTTTTTTATCTCCTCATCAGAGATTAATAAAGTAACTATAACTAAACTGCCAAGAGTGCTCTCTGATCATAATCCCTTACTAATTACCTATCAGAGGAGCTACTGTAGAACAACTAGACCCCCATGGTCTTTTGAGAGGAGACTACTGGAGGATGCTAGATTCATCGCCCATATCAAGAGCTGGTCTGATGACTTCTTCTCAGTCAATAGATATAGCTCCTCCAGAAATATAGTATGGGACTGCTTTAAAGCGGCTCTGAGAGGGGAAACCATTAGTTATTCGACTAAATTAAGGACTGAAGATAGAAAGGCCGAATTGAAACTATTAGATAGACTCATAAATATAGAAGAAGAGCATGTTAAGGTTATTGAATCTGGTGGGGACGGTAGTAGTAGCCATAAAGCACTTATGACCATTAAGGCAGATCTTCAGAAAATGTCCACTCAGAAGGTGATGGGCGAATACCAGGCTACAAGAGCTAATCGGCATGAAACTGGTGAACATGCCGGTAGAGCCCTGGCCCTACGACTTCGGCAGGAGCGGTCCAAAAACACCATAAAGAAGATAGAAGAAAGGAGCAGAGAATATACAGAAACCAAAGATATCTTGCGTGTCTTTAAAGACTTCTATCAAAAGTTATATGATGAGGAAACAATGGATGGGGGACAACATACAAATTTAGAGGACTCAGGCCCTCACCTTAATGCCTCTCTCCAAGAGGAACTGGATAAAGACATTACCGAATTGGAAGTCAAAACCGCCCTCCAGGAGCTAGCTCCAGGGAAGGCCGCCGGTCCGGATGGCTTCCCCCTGGAGGTATATAAATGTATTGAAACTGAAATTATGGGCCTCTTAGTAGATCTTTTTAATGGGATAGTATATAGGGGAGAAACCCCGGATTCCTGAGACAAGAGACAAACATCATCATCTTTCACAAAAAAGGGAAACCTAGTGAGAATCCGGGGTCGTACAGACCGATATCTCTAATTAACTCTGATACTAAGCTATACTCCAAAATATGGGCCTCGAGACTGGGCAGGATTATTGGTGGTCTTATCTCTCCTTGGCAGCATGGGTTTGTTCCCGGACGTGGCACAACGGATCACACAAGTAGAGCAATAGCTATATTTGACGCCCATGCTGCCACTGGGGGGGGAGGGGGCGGTCGCCATGATCCTGCTCGACGCGGAGAAGGCTTTCGACCGCGTGGTTTGGAGCTATCTTTGGAACATTCTGATAGGAAGAGGTTTCGGGCAAAAAACGATTGGAGCATTGAAAGCAATGTATCTTGATCCTGTGGCCAGAGTCACGGTTATGGGTGAGAAATCTGATACCTTCCATATAAAAAGAGGAACACGGCAGGGATGCCCATGTTCCCCAATTCTTTTCTCCCTATACATTGACCCGCTCATTCAGGTAATTTTGGGGTGCCCCAGGATAAAACCAGTGATAATTAATGGGTTTGAAAATAAAATATTAGCTTATGCGGACGATCTGGCTGTATTTACTAACGATTCCCAGCAGGCAATGACAACCTTGGTCGATCTGACAAAACAATTCGGTACCAATACAGGTTATCTACTGAACGAAGCAAAGACCCAGATAATTTGCACAGGGAATATAGTAAAGACAGATTCCAGATATGTGGAAGCAGCAGTATACCTGGGGGTAACAATTAACGCTGCAGTAGAGAAAATAGCGGAAGGAAACTATTTACCACTTATAAAATCAATAGAGACTGACCTGAGAAGATGGGATGGCCTGCACCTTTCATTGATTGGATGGATAAATGCAGTCAAGATGTCAATGTTTCCAAAGCTATTATATCTTTTTAGGGCCATACCACTATTCATTGAGGACAAAATAATGTCGAAACTGGAATCTGTCTTATTAAATTTATTTGGCAATTTGGCAAAATAAGAAGGTCAACAAACCTTCTCTCTCTCCCGCGGGAAAGGGGGGGTTTGGATCTCCCTAATCTAAGGCTATACCATTGGACCTGTCTTTTAACACAAATGACAATACTTTTCCAATCAGATGCCCATATCAACAATGCCAGATCGGAAGTATATCAACCCCCCTCTATCTTTGAATTATTGCTGGGAAGAAAGGCGACGGGTATTTTGTTATGCGAAGTAGATCGCAGATTTTATAAAAAAGCGAGATACAAAATCATCGATAGCGTTTGGAGGGTATGGAAGGCTAGTAGAAAACTGTGTAATATCCCCAAAACTAATGCATATATTCATATTTATAAATTTAGCTTCTTTTCAAGATTAGGGATTGAAAGGTCCTTAAAAATCTGGAGGGAGTTGGGCATTAAGGCATTACGGGATTTAATGGATGGGGATGGGATTATAAGCTTTGAGGCTCTACAAAAGAGCTATGGTATTCCAGACAATCATTGGTTTGCCTATACCCAGGTTGATCGCTCCCTGAAGGCTATTAAACCAAAACCGCCTTCCCCAGGAAATAGTCCCCTCCTGGATGCATTGACCAATGGATGCAATAAAATTAAGCCCATATATAACATCCTTCTCGCAGAGATTCACGATGATGTCGACAAGACTGAGGTTGCATGGTCCAATAAACTTGGAAACCCAAATGTAGATGTTGACTTGGCTATAGCATTGAATAAAAGAATATTTAGAGCCACAAACTTAAGAGCTCAACATTATAAAACGGTGTTCAACTTATACTATACCCCGGCAAAATTATATACATGGGGGGCTAGATCGGATGATAATTGCCCAAGATGTGGGGGGGGACAAGCAGACCTACTACATATGTTTTTCTCTTGCAGTCTCCTGACCCCAGTGAAGAAAGAGATCGAAAAATTATGGGAGGGGCTGCTAGATCACAAGATCGATCTATCCCCTACCCTGATGATCTTGGGCATAGACTCTAACCTAAATTTGGGCAAGGAAGAAGAAGCTTTGGTGTTCATTTCTGTAGCCGTCCTTAGGATCTTGATTTCAGCAGGATGGAAGGATACTGTTGCCCCATCCTTCCAAATGTGGTTATCCAGGTTCCTTGGCATATATAATATTGAGACTTGCCTATATGAATATAAGAGGGGGAAAGTACGGGACTTTGGAAGAAGGTTCTGGGCCCCGGTAACTAATTGGAGGGAGACTCATGCAAAAGATGCATGAATTGGTATTTTGTATATTTTGTTGACCTATATATTGGAAATAGTCTTATTATTTTTCTTGTTTTTTTTTTATAAATACTGATGGTTTTATGCGAGTTCTCTCTATTAGTGGTTTTAAGTATTTATTTAATGTATGTTTGGATTAAGTATCTATTTCATGTATTTAATGAACCTGCGAATTAATTGTTATGCTCGTGTCCAGATTGATCTAAGTATGTATTTTAACTTTTGTGATGTATTTTGACTCCAAATAAAAAAAAAGAAAAAAAAGGAAAAAATAGGCAACTATGTGAGCAAGAGTGGCAAAGCCCAAAATAATAGATCAAACAAAAAACATCATGATAGTTGTTACCATATGCTAGAATACTACATGCTAATTAGCAAATCGGACATGCCACACAGAACAACAAATCATTTATGACAATTGACACACTATTCTGTAAAATGCTGCTCTATAATTGAAGTTAATAAAAGATGAGTAACACTGCTACATGACAATTTCACAGTAGCTGGAGTGCAAAGACTCAATGCATGACATTGTAATTATAGAAACACAACACAGCAGAAATTGTCACACTCTGAAGTAAGCAAGTGGCCTGCTACTGCATAAAGTTGGTCAAGGTCACATGCATTACTCTCGATACAAAAACTGAGTGTATATTTTTGGTAGAAATTACCTCTTGAGTAAAAGGCATTTCACCGGGGAGATACACATTAGAGGATATGGTCAACAAAGACACAAACATGAGGTAAGTTGTATTCTTGCACTAATTTTAATATGAGAAGACTTGTTCTTACACAAATACAAAAGTACTACTCCTTAAACAATGTATTTGTTCACCCAGGATCACCTTTGAAATACTACACAAGATAAACAATGACAATAGTGCCAATCCTTTGATGGACATTTTCAGAATGTGAATTTGACAATGCAGAGAATTGACCAGTAGTATGTGCCCCCTGTGGATCCTTAACAACTAAAAATAAAAGCCATCCAACTGTGGCACACGCTGATTGAAACAGCTATCCACTGACAAGTAAAAGAGTTTGGGATATATTTCAATGTGGTTTATTATGAATGTCACATTGTGGCCTACAGAGAGAAGATGATTCTGCTTTGTAGCAGCAAAAATTATAATTATTAGTGACTTGGGGTACACAGTGATGCCCCTGGATCCAATGATATGATTTTTCTTGAGTAGTACATTGAGATCCTAAATAAACCAATATTACATTTTGCAAAAACAATGTCAATTCTAACACCAGCTTCAAGAAGCTACTAATTTTGTTAGCGGTGTGCACTAAATTCTTGCCACTCTCAATAACTAGCATATATTCCCTCCCCTAAAGTGTGCAATTATGCAGGTTATCAATAATTGACTTTCTCACAAGAATAGTAATTTGTTAAATATTGCTTTAAAATCTACAAAAAAGACCTTCAAATTCACAATAGCACTCTTCATAGAGTAATCTGAGATAAAATTAAGCATTTGCCAGAGCATAATTAAAGTCCTTAATTCAGTGGCTCCAAAGAGCCATGCTCTTGGCCAGAAGTCTAGAGCGCATGCATAATGAAGGATTTGCCAACCAGGTACACCTAGCCTCACATTGCAATGGAGATACCACTCTTGACCCAGACCTAATCATGTAGAACTGTCAGAGACAGGAACATTGGAGCCACCATTGAGAAAGGAGCATGTTCAAGAGTGGGTAACAAGTTTCATGGTAAATTTGGGGCCTCATTCCAATAGCACCATAGATGTATGACTGGTGCATACAGAGATCGGTAGTGGTGTTTCTAAAGAATTGGAAAAAACCGCACATACACTATTACTAGTGAAATGATAAACAATAATGGACAGTCAATAGGATCTTTCTAAATATCAAAGAAGGAGTGCTACATGGACCAGTCTCCCCCACTACCAGGAAGGAACAAACTCGTCAAGCCGAAAGGATTGACAAAGGTACATTTAGACAAAAAATGGTCAGGAGAGCACAATCCTACAATGTAAATATATATAAGACTAATATAGTTTATAGTCAAAACAACAATGAATCCAAATACAGTCAGCATCTTCTCGTATGGGACAGGACAAATAGATGAATAAAGTTCATATTTTGTGTCATCTTACAGGGTGCCAGTATCAAGTGGCGTCTGATTTTCTCAAGTACGCCTCATATACTATCGAGGCGATTTTGTAGTATGATGGCGTTACAACACACCTTAAAGATATATTGCGACCCAGGATTGGGCCAACATATTTTTATTGAAATAGTTTGACCAAGACGCGTGTGGTATTTTACTATGCTCTATCTATTATCTCCTTACTCGAATATGGAAAATATTTAACTAAGTACTGAGTTCCACTTGATTTCTTTCACCTTGCCATTTATTGTGGCTGTTCATTTATGTGGGACCCATATGGATAACTTCATTGTGGTTATATATTAGAACCCATGGTGTGGAACCCCATCAGATACCCATCCAGTTATATTTTTGCGATCTACCCATTCGGGCAATTTGGACTAGTGTTGTTTCTCTGGAGCCTCAAGTGTATAATATCATCTACATGATTTGATGATACATACGCCGCATTTGTCAACCTCACCACTAGCCTTGAAAAAGTCCTTGTACTAATTCAAAGTACGGACAAAACACGTGTCGGCTGTCGTTTTATCAATTGGAAAATCACTTTTAAGGATCAATAAAGAAAAAGATGACACAAAATATGAACTTTATTCATCTATTTGTCCTGTCCCATACGAGAAGTTGCTGACTGTATTTGAATTCATAGATGTATGACTGGTATTGCCATGCCCTGGAAAGGACTCTTCCGATAGAGGACTATCCCACAGAGCAGTGAATGGGGGCTGTGTTGACTGGGACACCTACAGAGAGGGTGCCTGGAAGGATGGGAGGACATGTGAAAAGGGAGAGGGAACAACTGCACAAAGATGGGCGCATGGATGAGGCATAATTAATCTACATAAACTTTTAAAAAAAAGCTTTTAAAGCTTTTTAACCAAAGGATTTTATCTGAGTCGGTTACTCTGTAAATAGTGCAGATAGTCATCTTTTCCCTTAAAAGGTGATGTTGCTAAAGGAGCTGGAGACTGTGTGAAACAAATCTGCATGGGAAAACTACTAGCTGTCTACTAATCTCCCTACCTATATAATTACGGATCAGTATGCATTCTCATCCTGCCCTGGGAAAGGGGTTATTCATGCATCCTTTCCCTCCAAAACCTACTGATTCATACTACTGAATTGATTTTCTTCCAGATAGGTGATGTCTCCTGTTACTATTCTATCCTATAGAAATCCTGAAACTTTCCTCATCTGTACATAAACCAAGCTGTCTCACATTTTCAATAGCTTCAGTGTAGATTCAGACCTTAGTGAAGAAGTTAGAAGATGTACAATAAATATTACTTTATGCAACTCAAACTTTGTTGGCAAAAAATATTTGTGAGGTGAGATTGCATAGATAATTTTTCCATCAAAAATTCTTATTGCTAGATTTCATTTTGCTTGTACTTTTTTCGCTATTACCCTTCAAAAAGGTGAACAAGCTGAAGTTTGTTTTGATTTTTCCTTGATTGCTTAACTAAAGACTCTGGTTGTCAAATAGGCCGCATTAAGAGTTGAGAGGATGCAGGGCATCCAACAAATATGTGCAAATGCCCCATCAGCCAAGTTAGGAGTTCATTGATGTGGTTGATGTTTCCATCATAAAAAATCTATTAAAATGTATTTGAAAAAAGGAGTGCATTGATCCCACTGCCTTCCTAAATTCGGCAGACAGAATATCTGTAACTTTGTGTTGACTATCCTATTCCACCAAACTCGAAATAAGGCCCAGAGTTTTATTTTAGTCATGATAACGGTATGTTGAGAGAGAGATTAGGTATATATTAGATAGCTTTCAAAAACAACTACTGTCCATATTAAAATTTATGGAGGATTAAGCATGAAATAAAGTAATGCCTAAAATCAAAGGCAGATGATCCCATAATTTCACATGACTGTTTTCTGGTATGTCACAACTTATCCGCTATTTGACTTTTTCATGAGTTGATAATTTCTTGTGCAGATTGGATTGATGGTTGTTTAGTGTTTAGCCAATTCGTTTTGCTCCAATTACTTTCCCCCAATAATGATAGTTTTCTGTGGTTTTATATAGTGCACAAAATAATCATCACAAAACCTGCATGACTGGCATAATTGACATGGGCCTGGTCTCTGGCAAATAAAAGAGGCTTCTAATCCATTTTTTCAGTCTGCAACCAAGGAGATTTAACCAGGAAGATGTCCGCGCTTCCCCCTGTCAGCAAGGGATGACTGATTCTTAACTCCAGACCAGCTGCAAGTGCTCCCTAGATATGCAATTGGGATGGTGCAGAGGCAGAATTGCTCTCCATCCATGTCTGCAGGAGAGTTTTCATAGAAAGTGATTATTTCCCAGGACAACTACAGCATACGCAATGATGCCTCACAGATCTGGCACATTTATAGTGAAATAGAAAGTTGAGAATGCTGCATGCTTCAGTCTACGAAATGCACTAATCAGGAGTTCACACCAAAATAGACCGAGGAAAGCAGGGACAGTATTTCTTAAGGAAGGGTTCTAAAATAGTCTTTTTGACACAGAAAATAGCTGCTCACATTAGGCAGAGGCTAGAAGGTGGAAATAAGAAGGTATCACACACATGGACACACCAATCTCAGACCACCAGACATAAAGAATTGGGCATTATCTATATTTCGGGCTATGAGGAAACTAAATTAAATCACATACACTAATGGCTGTGACAGGACGTCTATTCTGTCTGCAGCACCAAGATCATTTATGTCAAACAAAAGAACTTCTTAGATTAGGGATGTGGGGACATTTTCCCTAGTAGTGGAGTAAGATTCAGATATCATTTTTGTCTTTAAATAGGACATTGATTGGGGCATAATATGGTGGCGGTGCTGAGCAGTCACCGCCATCCATATAATGGAAAGGCCGGCTGAAATTGCTTTGGGCCCCTTACAGGCCCCGGCCGGGTGTGGGGGGTGGGGGGATGCACCTGCCTACAGTGCCATCCACAAGGTGACAGGCACCGCATGGTGCTTGTCACGGTTTCTAAGGCAATGCAAAGCATGCACTTTTAACATTGCAGACGGAGCTACACCCAGCAGCACCGTCCGCAATGTTAAAGGCCAGAATGTGCCCTGCAGTGTGGCAGGCGCATCCTAATTGGCCTCTTGGGACCGCCGCACCTCTGGTGGTCGGTCCCATTTTCCTTTACGGTGGCTGCCCTACAAAGTCCATCCACCATCACAATGGGGCCCTATGTATCTAAAGTAAAACATATTGGCAACAAAATATCGAAAGCCACAATATTGTCATAAATAGAAGTGTATAAAAGTTTAACAATTATACACAACATTAACTTTAAAATATGTTATATAAAAAAATGTATACTTTAAAAATCAATACCTATATTATAAAATACATATATAAACATAAATATGTATATCTAAAACATAAAAATATATACTTTAAACTAATCACAAAAATTAAATCAAAAATTCTAAACATTATTTAAAATGAACAATAAGAAAATACTAGTACTAAATAATTATGCTTACAAACACTACTGATTATTAAAAAACCAAAGACAAGAGCTATTAAAGCACACCCATTGATACATATAACGATCCAAATACAGTGTTGGATAAGTAGTGAGTAAGTTCTAGTTCCTGATATAATCCTTGGCAGGAATTCACTTGAACAAAATGATGAGACCACAGGTGTATTGAACACAAACAGTTCAAAATCGTCATCAGATGGTTTGCATCAGTTCTTTTTTATTTTTCTCAAAAAATGTCTTCTAAAAATTCCCAGCACACGATTTAGCCGACACGTGTTTCGTCTACTCTTAGACTTTTTCAAGGCAATATGAGAATAAATACTTGATGTAATCCGGTATGGGTACTGCGAAAGTAAAGGTGCAGTTGTTTGCCCCAAGCAGAATAATTGAGTCTATTGATAAATGAAGACCGGGCAGTGGAGCACTCTCTGCAGAATAGCGTGAGTGCCGTAAAAAATGAGTATTTCCCTGTTGGAACGTGTGACCTGCTGTGAACACGACCCTTTATTAATATCTTAATTTATCCAATCCACACCTGATAATGTTCTAAGGACCAGTTGTATCGTCCATTGTGCTAAGCAATAAACAATATCTTAGAGCTGATGTACAACCCAGGAAGCAAGACCTTGATAAGTTTGCGACCTGACACAAGTCTGCCCAAAGACAATGTGTGTCGCTGCTGCCCGTAAAGGTTATCAAGGACTTGCTTCCTGGGTTGTACATAGGTTCTAAGATATTGTTTATTGCTTAGCACAATGGACGATCCTACTAGTCCTTAGAACATTATCAGGTGAGGATGTTTTGCGTGCTGTCCTGACTATGTGCTGTAGGTATTCTTCTCCTAGGAGTTTTTGCTCCACCTGGTCTGCGTGTTTGTTGAAATTATCAATCTCAGTACAATTCCACCTAAGCCAAAGGAACTGTCCACAGGGTAGGTTAGTTAGTAGGGAGCGAGGATGGTGACTCCGTGGTTTTGTTGTATGTCATGGTCTTCAGTTGCCCGCTGTCCGGAGAAATGAGAAGATCCAGGAAGGTTAATTGGACGTCAGAGACATGCCCAATACATTTCAAGTGTGGGTCAATGGAGTTGATCAATGCAAGAAAATCTTGAACATCTGCAGTCTCGCCCTTCCAGACGATCAAAATATTGTCTATCTATCTCCGCGACAATCAGATCCTGGTCTTGAATGGATTGGTCTTGGTCAAATGACTGATCAAAAGAGTGCCAGTATAAACATGCCAAACTGGGAGCACAGATGATGTCCATCGAAGTGCCCCCACATTGTAAGTACAATGTGTCTTCAAATTGAAAAAAATAAATCCTAGAGTAGCACAAGCCATCACAAAATCACTAGGAGTAGGGGAATCCCAAATTCCTGAGCTCATGACTTCCTCAATTACTTGGAGGGTGGCTTCTTGTTGAGCATTTTTGTATAGTGCCTCCACATCTAATGCAATGAGGATGTCAACCCCTCCAGTAATATTGATTGCCTCAATGAGGTTGAGAATGTCTTGGTGTCTTTGAGATATGTGGGGGTTTTAGTGATTACGGGTAGGAGGAATTTGTCACTGAAACATGAGAGGGTCTCCAGTAGTGGTACGAACTGCCATGCCAGGTCTTACCTGGACCGTAAACCAGCATTCTGGGCTCTGTTTTGGGTAACACCCCTCATCAGCCAGGCTAGCTTGAATCCAGTGGCAAAGTGAGCAAGGGACCCACTTCTGGGCATATCCTGCCATCTTAAGGTGAACAAAGCAAACACAAGGAGATGATGGATGGAGCGCTGAAACCTTTCAGACACTCACTACCAGTCACAGATATGGGTTGAATCCATCATCGTTCTTTAGCTCACTTGGCCATCCCAGTTCTGACCCGGCCATATGGAAATCAGTCTTGGGAATAGTACAGCCCAAACTGCCAAGCCAGGTCTTCTCTGGACCGAAAACAAGCGTCCTGGAGCCGGTTTGTAAGAACAACCTCACTCCTGCTGCAGGAAACTATGCAATTATGTCCACCGCTAGTTTAATTCTGTAGTGTATGAGATACTTACTACATTCTCATTTGCCAACCCTGTATGCAAGCTTATGGGAAAAGTAATTTTCATGGTCTAGCAGTAAGAGTGTGTCCATACTGCATGCCTCAGCAATTTATGTATAAGAGTGGCACAATAAATTATATCAGCACTTGTGTTTTTTAATTGTTAAATATGTGCTGCACCGTGGTTCACCTACCGGATTTAAAAAAATTGTTATGGCATATTGATTTTGCCTTTATATTCTGCTTCCAAATCTGTGAGACTTAGACCACACAGGTGATTTTTTGCTTGGGGGTTTAGCACAAATAAGTGATGTTTCTTAGGAGGAAATTCCCACAACCATTCATTCACAGTTCATAAATGCACTGAACTCTGTTGTATTTTGTCAAAAGGTGTGCTTTTTTAAAATTCAATCATTGTACAGTTTGTATGCATTCATTTTCCAAAAACAGCAATTCCAAAGACAGAATATATGTGTTTTAAGAAGAATCCTCTTTGTCGAGGCTTGTTTGCTGGGCAACCAAGCCAAATCTTGAACTGTTTGATCCTCTTTTTGGAGGAGAATACTATTACCATTAAGACGATTGTCTTAGTAAGTGAAATTCCTCAACATTACAGAAAATCAAATGTAACTTCATGATCTTTAACATGATCATGAACAAGATAAAAGTATTTTTTTCAGAAATCCAAGACATTAAAAATCTACCTATTGTTTTAATGCAAGCTTTAACGAAAGTCCTGACAAAGAGGATTATCCTGAAAATGTATGTAGGCTGTCTTTGAAATGGCTGTGTTTGGACTGCCGCCCCCACAATCGACATGGACCTGAAGAGGGGGTAGAGGAGCTAGTCCCACCTTCTAGACCGGACTATATATCGTAGACTGGTTGCCTGCTGTGAGGTACAACATACACCTGCTTGAGGGGCTCCCATCTCCACAATACACAGGGACCTGAGGAGGGGCTAGAATAGCCAGCCCCACCTCATCGACTGCCCTATATAGCATGAAAAGATTGCGTGCTGCGCTGGACAACACAGGGCTCCTTCAGTGACTATTGGCCCCACAATCCACCAAGGAGGGGGTAGAGGAGCCAGCCCTGCTTGTGGACTTCGCTATATGGGCAATCTGTTCACCCGCTTAGAGGGATGTGCACAGGCTGCGCCCGGAAGAAGCTCGGGTCAAGGGTAGGACCATCTTCACCTGGAAGAGGCTGAGCAGAGTCACCCCTCTTGGTCTTTCGTTAAGACAGGTACTGTTGTGTTGAGGCAGTTCTTCCCAAAACAGGCGGAATTGGAATATGCATGTAGCAAACTTATGTGTGTTGGTTGCTTACTCTGTTTTTTTAATATTGTTTGAAGGGAAGTCGGCCAGGTTTGCCCGGGTAGTCAAATCTTTTTCTGATGTCATACTGCTAACGAGTGCTTAAGTGCTTGTGCTCCCTCCTCTAAACATGGTAGAATTGGCTTATACCCAATAAGCAAATTTTATTTGCTTGTAAACCCCTAGTAAAATGGAACTACTTTTACACAGGGCCTGTAAATTAGAGGCTACTAGAGGGCATGTAGTACTGACTGTGCCACCAAGGTAAGTAGCACTTTAAACATGTCTCAGGCCTGCATTGCAACTTGTGTGCAGTTTTACACCCCCATTCCGACTTGGCCTGATAAACCTCTTGCCAGGCCCAAACCTTCATTGTGATTCACATACGTCACCCCTAAGATAGGCCATATATAGCCCAGAGGCAGGGAGCACTGTATTTAAGAGATTGGACGTGAAATTTTAAGTTTTACATGTTGTAGTAGTGAAAAACTTGCAAATTTGTGTTTTGATATTGTGAAGGAGCAGGTATATAGGTCAAGTTTGGTGTCTAAAGAATTGTAATTAAAAGCTCTCTTTAATGGTAAAGTTGGATTTTTTGTCGCAATTCAGAAAATGCCACTTTTTAGATTGTTGGAATTTTCCTGTCCCTACCTATACCTGCCATTTGGTTCCTGCTGCCTGTATCCTGGGTCACCTGACTAGGTGTAGTTGGTAGCTGGTTATTGTGTATTTCTCACAGATAGTGATACAAATGGAAGCTGGATGTTGGCAGGGTAGGCCACTCTGAGATAACAAGGAGGGGGAACAGTCACCTACCACACTTGCACTTCACAAAGACTCTGCCTTAGCACTCTCCCATAGGGGGTTTGAAACTAGTCTATTGAGACACCAGATAACCTGGGAGCAGTGTAGGGAGGCAGGTAATTCCAAGCACCTCTGGGAGGAGGAAACCTCTGGAAATTTCTCCTACTTCAATGAGGGCACCAGGTATAAATATTGGACCTCAGACACTAACACTTTGGTACATATCTGAACCTGTGAAAAACTCAGTAGAAGGACTGCTGTGCTGCTTTGCGCAAAGAAGGACTACCACTCTGCTGCCCTGTTGTGCTGCCCTGCTGCCCCCCCTGCCTGAGTGAAAAGGACTGAACCTGCATCTCAAACTCAGGACCACCAGAGTGACTCCAAGGCTTAGTTGGGTGGTCTCTTGTTCAGAAACCTCAAGGACAGATCAGGCTTCCTCCCACTTGAACACAACCCCTGGGCACTTGCTGTATGAAATTGGGTTACTGTCTGAGGGGGGTCAAACCTTACTTAAGCAGCAACTACAATTTTTCTCAGGGGGAGGGGAAGAGCAAACTCCAAATATACCTGTGCCTAACCCTATAGCAGTTTTCACAAAGCAGTCAGGCTTAACTTAGGTAATGTGTAAAGTATTTATGCAGTTCTCAAACAGTAATAAAAGTCAAAACACCAATAATAAAAAATCCCAAACTGAATTATAAAAATAGAGTACATTTTAATGAAAAAGAATGATAAGGATCACATGCTCCACACCCATGAAATAATGCACTTGTTAAATATGTTACCCCAAAAATATTTTGTATTTTGAATGATAAAAAATGTACATTATATTTTTCTTTTTATCCCACCAGATTTACCCACTGCAACATTTGTGCATCCAGTGTATGGTGGATGTGAATCAGTAACAGGTACATTGCATAACGGTGTATATTAATGTCTTATTTGCCAGCTGTTCCTGTTTTATAATGGGAGAAAGGTTTGGTTATGATAACTCTTGGTACTGGCAGCCCCATCTTGGTCAAATACTCTGCATTTAAAATAATGGTCTGGCTTCACTACAATTGTATTGGCATAAAGAGAGTGTGTCACAACTAGCTCTCTCTTCAATCCTTTTTTCCTAGATGTAAAACACTGGTCACGCTGTGGTGGTACAAGATTCTTGCTGTACATTTTTACATTTATATGCTGAAGTGCAAATCTTTCGATTTTCAAAAGTAACAAAAATCCTAATGTATTGGAATGATGCTGATCCACTGCTGCAATGTTTTCCTTATTAAAACCCACATTTAGAGTCTACATTTGAAAATGTTTTTTTTAAAACATGAGGCAAATTTCATATGTTTTACCATAGTGATTCATAATTCAAAACAGAAGCCTTTCCCATGCAGATAATTTGAAATTAATACTGTGTAAACATATTGAAAAGTTACGTGCACAAGTGTATTCACGGCAATTGTAGTTTACAAAAATTATTCTAATAGTGTCTTTGAGCCGCCCCTGGTTAGTGGAGGCAAACGTTCCATATTTCCAACTTTTGCTTAATTTCTGAAGTTTGCTGGTATTAATTTGCATTTTTAAGTTTTCTCTGCACAGTGGAGTAATTTCTATGCCACGAAAAGCCAGCCAAATCAAACATGGGCTGCATAATGCCTTTCAGTCTACTTCCATGTGCGTGTCACAAATCTAAAGTGGAAAATTCATGCACTTTTTTTCTTACAGATTTAAATGTTTTGAGTTTAGAAAGCTTTATTAAATAAGATAAGCCAAGTAAAACATCAATACAAAACCAGTATCAACGAAAAGAGATAAGGAATCAGAAAATGGAACAGTATACAATGCAATCCCTAAAAAAGGGAAATATAAACTGTACTAAGGAAAAAAGCTTTTATAACTTGCGTTTTGTGGAAAGGAGAGGAGCAAGAGAAAGAAAGAAAGGAAAGAGGGGGAGGAGAGGAGGGAAAGGAGGGCAACTTAGAATACAAATACAATATTGGAAATAGCTATGAGGAGGTACAAATGAAATGCATTAATAAACATCACTGAAAGAAAGGGGAGTAAAAGGAAAAATTCAGGGAACATGTCTGGAAAGGAAATTAGTTAAAGGCAACCATAACAAGTCTCTTTTGATTCATAAAGGTACAGTGGTAGCAAAAGCATGATCAAGTCTGTGGTGATGACATAACAGGTTGCACCAAGCAATATAAGAAATCTTTGAAGGATCTTTCCAGTTGATCGTAATTATCTGAAAAGAATTAGCTATATAAAGATCTATAAATTTACGTACATTACAAGGAACATCCCATATGGGTGAGGAACCGCCCCAAAAAATATGTACAATCTCAAAGGGATAGCCAGAAGCTAAGATGTCGTTTAATTTTGACCAGATGCGAAACCAAAGGGACTAGACCAATGGGCAAAGGAAAAACATGTGAATAAAATCACTATTAACATGAGAGCAGGACCAACATTTTTTGGTATCTATTTACTTGAATTTATGTAAATCAGAATGAGTAAAAAAAGTCTATTGTATAAAAAATAAGAAGTCTGTGTGGTGCTGGCAGTACGTGAAACAGTATGTATTTTAGACCAAATGGTGTTCCAGACATGAAGAGGAAACTCTTGAGGTAGCTCAAGCTTGGATTTAGGTCTGTCAGTAGTGGGATGAGAAAGTAATTTTTAAATGGCGCCAGCTCTAAATGGAATAGAGAAATCTGGTGTAGGAGAGGGAGTTGGGACGATGGTGGACAGGGTACCAGTCTGAGAACTAATAGATGTTAGGGCGTGGTTAAGTAAAGGAAATTGAGAGGAGTGTGCATTAGAAAGATGAAAAGTGTCACGTATATCTGGGAGAGTTCTTAAGGAGTTATCTTGAAGTAATTGATCATAGGTGATGATAGCTTTGTCAATCTATTCTTTCCACAAGCGAGTAGCTGTAAGGAAAAAAAAAGTAGCAAGTTGTGCGAGTTCTAGTGAGCTCCAGGCTGTCAATGGAGTAGAAGACGAATCTGTGAGAAAAGGCCAAATTTGTTTGAGAGTAAAGGCTGAGTGAAATTTTAGAAATATTAGGAAAATTAACCCCACCTATATCTTTAGGCTGATAAAACAGAGAGAGAGAAATTCTAGCTTTACGGCTATTCCATAGAAATGTCGTTAGGAGACGATTCAGTTTTGAAGAAACAGTGCGGGAGGGAAATAGGAAGTATCGAGAAGTAAAAATTAACAATAGGAAGTAGCATCATTTTAACAGTTGCTAACTTCCCCCACCAAGATAATAAGAGGGGGGACCAACCCTCTATAAGTAAGGAGATTTTCCATAGTATATCCTCATGATTGAGTTTAATGGTTTCTCTGATAGTATCAGCGTAAAGAATACCTAAACATTTAATATGTTTGGGATTCCATTCAAAGCCAGATCCCTGAAACATGTGAGAGAGGCAAAATTTGTTAAGAGGTAAGACTTCAGATTTGTCTATATTTAATTTGTAACCAGAAACTAAAGAATAGTCATGGAAAAAGGAGAAAAGTGCAGGTAGAGAAGTGCCCGGATTGCAGATATAAAGTAAGATATCCTCTGCATAAGCAGTAAACTTTATTTCAACATTCTTATAAGTGAAACCAGTGTTGGATGAAGTACGCCATATTTTTTCCAAAAAAGGTTCTAATGCAAGGACAAAAAGAAGGGGAGAGAGTGATCATCCCTGTCTGGTTCCTTTATGAAAGGGAAAATATTTATATTGAGCACCATTAACCCAAATAAGAGTAGAGGGATCAGAATACAGGAGCTGAATATAATGAATAAAAGGGGGACTAAAACCATGCCATCTCAACGCCCCAAACATAAAATCCCAATTAACTCTATCAAAGGCTTTCTCAGCATCTAATGTAGTAGCTGCGATAGGGAAGTCAATTTTTGAAGCAAGATGTATGATATTAAGGAGAGTTCTCGAATGATCTGTAATAGATCTACCCTAGTCAAAACCAGACTGATAAATGTTGACCAGATCAGGGATGACTTTGTTAATACGAATGGCTAGAACTTTGGCGTAAAATGTACAATCTGTATTGATTAAGGAGATGGGCCGATAATTTTTGCAAAGGGAGGGATATTTATCTTTTTTAGGAATTAGGCAAAGAATTGCCTGCGTGAAAGAGCACCTGGATTCCCCTTTAGCAAGAAAGTGATTGATTAAGGAAAGTAAGTTCGGTACTAAGACACTCTTAAAGTGGAGATAAAAACGCACAGTAAAAACATCAGGACCAGGCGTTTTGTATTTGGGCAGAAGAGTAATAGCATTAAGTAGTTCTTTCTCCGAGATAGGAATATCAAGGGATGAGAGATCCACAGAATTATCAGGAGATTTGGGGATGGAGTGAAAGAAAGAGTACATTTGTGCAGAGGTAGGACTGGACTCTGGAGTATAGAGGGATGAGTAGTACTGGACAAAACAATCAAGAAACTTAGCATCAGTGGACTGACAAACTACCTGAGAATCCTTAATGGTTATAATCTTAGACTTCTGCTTTTTGATTTGAAGATAGTTTGCAAGTGATTTACCTACCTTGTTAAGTCCTCCATACATTTTAGCATTACATTTGAGGAGGTTATTGGAGGCAGAGTCCCAGGAGTGTTTGTTAAATTGTATTTTCGCCTTGATAGGAGAAGAAAGTGTGTCAGAGGAGTTAGTGGTGAAGTAAAGGTGCTCAAGCTCTTTAATTTGTTTGAGGATTTGAGAGGAGTGTGAGAGGGCCTTTCTCTTCTTTCGAGAAACAGAATAAATAATACAACCTCTAGCGGCAGACTTGAAAGCATCCCAAATAAAGTGAAAGTCTGAGGTTGAATTAAGATTATTATGGAAGAATTTGTTCATGAAAAGGTTAAAGTGTTCCGTGAACTTGGAGTCTAGGAGGAGGGAGTTATTAAATAGCCAGCTTCTAGAGGAGCTTGAAGGTGAGGGGTAATCGATGTCCATAATAACAGGGGTGTGGTCTGAAATAAGAATAGAGCCTATTTCTGAGTTGGTCATAAAAGCATGTTGAAAAAGGAAAATATAGTCAATACGGGAGTGTGGTGCATGCACTGGAGAAAAAAAGGAGAATTCAAGTGAGTCAGGACGGGATATTCTCCAGGCATCTATAAGACCTCTGGAAGAAAATGTTTTGTAAAAGGAATTTTGCATCTTAGTAGGAACATATCTTGTTTGAGATTTCCGGTCCAAAAAATGATCCATGAGTTAGTTACAATCGCCACCCACAATTACATCATCAGTTGCATGTGAGGAAAGAAGTGAGGAACAATCATTCTAAAAGGTTAAATCTGTACCATTAGGGCCATAAACATTTCAAAAGGAAAGTTGTACATTGTTAACAATAACATCTAAAAACAACCATCTACCATTAGTGTCAAGAAACTCATTTTGTAACTGAACAGTCAACAATTTATGAAATAAAATAACAACACCATTCTTATTATTAACAGCTGGAGAACAGAAGGCTTCTCCTACCCATTGCTTACGCAGTGAAGACAGATCTTGTAAAGTAAGATGCGTTTCTTGTAATAAAGCAATTTGACATTTCAATCTCGCTACATGAGATAAAACACATTGCTTTTTGATAGGGTTACAAATACCTTTGACATTCCAGAAGATAATGCGAAGACCATTCATTCCTGAAGATAGAGTGTGAATAGGCGAATAAAGAAAGAGCAGTCAGGGAAGAGGAAAAGAGGAGAGGAAAAGGTTGAAAGATTATTGTTAAAAAGGTGTTGTGAACAAAATAGAGCAAAAGAAGAGAAAAATGGTCTGTATGGCCACCACAGGAAAAAGAACCAAAACAGGCCCAAAGGAATATAGAAGGTCATAGATTGAGAAAGAAAGAGAAGTAAATGTAGAAAGGGATAAATAAAGAGAAACGTTGCCAGAGAGATTACAGAAAAACCTCCAAAAAACATGATAAAATGAGTAGACAGAGAAAACAAGGAGGAGAATAGAGAAAAGAGGGAGCTGGGAAAAGAAGGGAAAGGGGGAGGGAAAAAAGGAGAAGGGAATAGAATAAAGAAGAGGGAGAGAGGGGGGCAAAGCCCCCCAGAAAAATACATCAAAAGGAGGATGACAGAAAGCCATATGGCTTTAGTCATGAAGAACAGCTGAACAATAAACATTAATGTGAAAGGGGGGCATCGAAGAACAAGGCAATCGCACGAACAGGAGACACCGGAGAGAACAGGTCACCATTTAATACTGAAAAAACAGTTGACAAGGGAATCCAAAGATTGAAGGCAACCAGGTGAGACAAATGAAGGGAACTTACCAAACATCTAGGGAAATAGCAGCGGGATGAATTTCACCTTACAAACACTGGGATAACACGGATGGAGACCTTCAACAACAACACTGCATAAGGGTGACCTATGAAACAAGAGAGAGTATGAGGAAAGTAAACATTACAGTTACATACTGTGGAGAAGTGTACCTCAAAGGTTAGAGCGGCAGACCCTGATGCAGAGGTCTGGCCCGGGACCAGGGTTCAATTCCCGCCTCAGCGGGTCTTGGGCTCAATTTCCTCGGACCTGATAATTCTAGCTTTGGTGCCTATTCTAATCATGGGTCCCACTCTGCAACTCTGGGCAATAGCTTGCTTAATCTCCACAACGGCCCCAACAGTGCTAGGATGCCTGGCTGCACCTTGGGGGTGCCCAGGAGTGGGTGCCTCACAGGGAAAAAGCCAGGAAGTGTTACACACGGTATTCGTACAAGCACCTGAGAGACCCCATGTGGGGTGATTCGGGCGCTATACAAATAATACAACATTTACATTTACATTTACATTTACAAACTGAGACACAAAAATAAATCATAAACAAAACAATTAAGGTTTGCTCAGTTCCATAAGTTCTCCTTTGTGAGGATGAATGAACTTCTACAGGTCAGCAGGATCAGCAAAGCTAAAAGTTCTGTCTTTATAGGTCACTTTGAAAAAACAAGGATAAATAAAATTTTAGCACGCATTCATGGATCTCAATGCAGGTCTGAGGTCTAGAAATTCCTTCCGACGGTTAGCAGTAGGTTTATAAACATCTTGAGAAAAGAAAACTTTATGACCGGACCAAAGCATCTGTGTATGTTGTTTGTCAGCATGAAGAATCGTCATGAGGTCCGAATAAAAGGGGAAAGAAGGCAATTATACCTCTAGGTTTAGATGTAGAAGATGTAGACTTTGGCCCTAGGCGATGAGCTCGTTGTATGTTGAAATCTGAAGATTTTGGGAGGCCAACAATTTGAAGGACTTGAGATTTCAGAATTTGAATCATGTTAGACCCTTTGGAACCTTCTAGAATACCATAAATGCATAGATTGTTGCGCCTGTTTTGATTTTTCAAATCCTCCGTGACCTTTTTAAGTTGGCTGACCTCCTTGGTGAGACTATCAACTTTAACAACAACATCTTGAGCATCGCTAATCTTTTGTTCTACATCATAGAGTCTCGTATCAAGGCTAGACCATTTGTCATCCAACCTCTGAAGAGTAGCTGCAGTGTCCGTCATGAAAGGAAGAATGAGGCGCAGTTCCTCCATGATATACTCTAAAGTTAGAGGAAGCGGTGATTTAAACGGTGAAGGTGGATCCTTCTTGATGCGTTTACCGGAAGAGGTTTTTGACTCCTTACAACTTCTTGAAGAGTTCCCATGAGGCTTAATTGATTGCGAGGAATCGATGTTGAAACTATCACAACAAAAAAGATGCAAAAGAGGGTAAACTGGAGGACGCAAGAGAAACACCATCAACATAAATGAGGAGGTATTTTAGAGAAAATATGAAGCAACACCAGCACTCCTTTTGATAAAGAAATGTCATATCCACAGCACAGTGCGGTGATGAAGGGCATAAAAATGAGAGGCACTGAAAGCGCGCTCCAAAAGACAACAGGATATTGGTTAAAAGAAATACCAGCTTCACTAGAAGAAGCAAATAGGGAACATTGAAACCATGTAGTGCAAACTGGTGGCGCTATGTAGTTAGTGCACGCAAACTGCTCCTTTCAGTAATAATCAGTTGACGGAAAAAAAAGTACATTTGAAACACTGAGAGGGATAAAGAGCAAAAAAAAGTTTTAAAAAAGACATTAATGTGGCATATCATGAACTGAAAAAAAAGCCTCCTCAGCAGTGGAAGTAAGTCGCAGCTATGAATGCCCAGGATGCGTATTTGCAGCGTGAGGGAAAATAAATGCTGGGTAGGAACAAAGCATTCAAGATGACGGCCGTTATCAGGAGAGGACAAGAACAGCTCGTAAAGTGACTGAAAGACCGCGTTTTGGTCTAAAAACTTGCCATGCTGAATATTGCCACTTCCGACAGCAGGGTGCGTCATTTCCCGAGTTGCAGCGCCGCTGGAAACGGGTCCCTTCTTCCGTGGGTCGGCTCGACTGAGCGGAGCTCCTCACGTTGCGGCCATCTTGTTTCGCCGTGCGAACCCACAGATATCAATTTTTAAGGATCTTTTCTATGGACAGTGGCATTGCAGAGGGGATAGAACATTAGGTGCGCAATGTACAACGTTTTTTCTGTAGTTAGTAAATGCGGCTTACTTCTTTCTTATAGTGAGTTACAATCCCGACCTAATTCACAAAGTAGTTCTGTCTTACTTCTAACATGCAAAATAATGGAAAAGCTCTTAAAGAATCATAAGTACATTTCTTCTTTAAGCACATTTAAGGAATCAGGCTCTGCATTTCTTTGGCAAAGTATATCTGGTGCAGAATCATGATTAGTATGAAATATAAATATAAAAGTGATAAATTGTCATTGAAATCAAGGTAGTCATTGAGATATACAGAAATGAACAAAATGGAAACTATGTGAATTCGGAGATGTAGATCTCACATTAGAATCCAACGCTCCAGATAAAAGTTTTCAAATAATGTGTTGGCATGGGCCTATTTTTCTGCTTCCCTTTTCATTCCAACATCTATATAGCACAACTCAGTATCTTGCTACCTGTCAATGCACTTCTACATTGAAGAAGAGGGTGACATTGATGTGCCTCTTCTGCCTAGAAGCCTTAGCAATCATTCTACCACTCTGAAGCTGCTCCTTTGTGGCCTTACTCAATTCATTTGCACTATACTTGATCGAATCTTTGGTTTCAACTTGTCAAACCTGAAACCACTCATGTAGGGTTAGTTGCGGCCCATTTTATCAGTTATTTTGGGGGTTTTGACGACATCACAGATGTTGGTATCCCCTTCAGATAGGCATATTTTAATTTTCAAAAGCATCCAATGGCACTGTTTTTCCATAATGACCTTCAGTCATCAGCAGTAACTTCCATTAATTGCTCAGTGAGTTTATAACCCAGTTTAAATTGCATTACTTTTTTACTTGCTTGTCAGTCAGGATGTGAAATGACTTACTTAGCTGTTAATGTAGCACATTGAACAGTGACATGCCTTTAATAAAACTTATTATGATCATCTTGCATGTCCTTTCTTACGCTTCTGAAATTGGGCTTTAGAGGAATCTGTAACCCACTAGTTTCATGACGTTTGACTTTGTATTCTTTTACATGTGATTCAATCAAATCACTCCAGAGCGAAAATCAAAATTAATTTCTTGTTGTTGTTGAAAGAACCTCACAGCATCGACCTCCTTGTGCTAAGTTTATTGCTATCAAGTTTAATAGTGCGACCAACTTTGGCAAGACAGGATAGCAAATACCAACATGAGAGCAACTGCTAGTCTTCCCAAACCCCATGACATGGTCAACATTCCGTTACTTTATTGCATCATCAGGCAAATCAGATCAGCAGGATCTGGTTAACTATTCACCAATTGCCAACTTCCTCCTCCACTTGAATTTTTTTATGAATTATATGTTTCTTAATAGGATTTGTAGAGATTTCTGACTTAAAGGGTGATCATAAAATTTCGAAGAATTCAATGAAAATTGTAGAGTTTCAAGCTTAATCCACCCTCTTCCTTCTTTTTTTTTTTTTTAAAGTTTTATTGTTTTATTGCAAGGGAATACAGCAAAGCATAATAATAAGCAAAATAACACAATATCTTAAAAAAGGAACAAAATATATAATAATTTTTAACAGAGTACAAAATGGAAGAAAAATAGAGCAGAAAAATGCAGAAAATTAAATCCACTCGGCAATTGGTGCCCACATTTTTTCCCCCATGATTCTTTTTTTAACCCCCTTAAGCTTATAGATAGCAGATTCCATGTTATACATAAATAATAATTTTTCCCGCCACATGAAAAACGTAGGGGGATCCTGGCTGATCCATTCTTTAGTAATACAGGATCTGACTGTGGCCATGCAGAGAAAAAGAAAATAAGAGATTGGTCTGGGCCTAGTAACAGTGTGATCTATACCAAGTAATACTAATTCATTTGTTATCTTTATGTTACATTTCAAAATAATGGATAAAAAAGTTTCGATTTGTTGATACAGCAATGATAATTTAGAACAAAGAAAAAACATATGTAATTCATCGGCTGCATACAATCCACATCGACTGCAGTTCGTGCCTACCGTCGTCCTCCATTTAACTACTTTACTTGGAGTGTACTAAAGGTTATGGATACACATGAAATGTTGGGATTTCATCATCCCAGTTATGAGACACTCTGCAGCCATTTTAATCGACAATAAGATATCAACATCCAATATACCTAGACTGTTAGCCCATTTCATCTGACATTGGCCTAAATCATCCCCGTATTCCTGCATTAGACTTAAATATATAGCGCCTATCCGAGGTTTTTTTTGTAAAAGCTCTAGTAGGGGAATTTTAACTGGAGGAATTGAAGGATGATTCTGTAGGAAGCTACGAAGTTGTAAGTATTTAAAAAAAACGTTTCTTCCCACAGAAAAATTAGTCATTAAATCCTGAAATGAAATCATTTGACCGTTATAAAATAAATCACCCAGATGTTTTATTCCTTTCTGCTGCCACCTATACATAATTAAATCATAACAAATTTCTGGAAATAACTCCATTGATGTAAGAGGAGTGTAGAAATGTAATTTCACTAGTTTTATGTGTTTTCAAATTTTTTGCCAGACTCCAAAAGCTGATTTCAGCGTCTTATATTTGGTTTTTTTGTGATAGCTGGGTTCAACCATTCTCAAAAAGCTACCCTTAACTTTCTCACCCCAAATCATTTGATAAGTTGATGGGGTCTGGCAATCTACAAGTTCGACTCTATCACCCAAAATTAAGGGGCCAATGTATTGTAAAACAGCAGAAAAATAATAAAAAATAAAATAAGGGACATTCCACCCACCACATTCCTTGCTAAGAATCATTTTCTTAGCAGATTTTCTGTGACGTTTATAGCCCCAAAGAAATCGAAATGCAGTTCTCTCTAGATTTTTAAAGGAGAGTAATTGGAAATCCAAGGAATTGTGCGAAATAAGTATAGGACCTTCGGTAAAACCAACATTTTTAAAATGTTAAGTCGACCAAAGAGAGATAACCGTAAATGATCAAGACACTGTAATGAGGTATTGATTTGGGTTATAATAGGGTTAAGGTTGCGCTCTGGAATCTTTTCTATAGGTAGCGAAATTTTAATTCCTAAATATGTAACTTCTGAAGTGTTTGCAGGTGGGTTTTCTCCTGATCACAGAACTTGGTTTTTTTCCAAATTAAGTTTATAACCAGAGAAAAACCCAAACTGTTTAGCAATCTGATCAATGATAGGTAAGGCTGTTTGAACGTCTGTAGTTGTAATCACAATATCGTCGGCGTAAGCAAGGACTCGATAGTTAATATTAGCTAGGTGTATAAGTTTGATATTAGCTTCCAAAAAAAAACGATTAATTAAAGGGTCAATATAAAAAGCAAAAAGTAGGGGAGAACAGGGGCATCCCTGACGGGTACCCCTGGTAATTAATAAAGGTGATGATAGTTGCCCATTGATACGAATATACGCTCTGGGGGTGATATACAAAGTTTTCAAAGCTTTAATGATCCCCTGTCCTAGTCCCTTCCTGAGCAGAATTTCCCAGAGATAGTCCCAAACGACCCGGTCGAAAGCTTTCTCAGCGTCTAAAAATACGAGTCCAATATTAGACCGAGTTGCTTGGGACCAATCCAAAAAGGAAATCACACGTCGAATGTGATCGGCGGTATCTCTAGCTGGGATAAAACCATGTTGGTACTTAGAAACTAAAGGGGAAATATTATTGGAAAGTCTTACCGCTAAGATTTTAGAAAAAATGTTACTGTCAGAATTTATAAGTGAAATAGGGCGAAAAGATGAGGGTGATAATGAAGGTTTGCCTTTTTTAAGAAACACCGTAATGATAGAGTCATGCCATGATTGAGGGGCATTACCTTGCTGTGCATTCAAACATAAATCCAATAGTTCTGATTTTAACGCATTCCTAAAGAATTTATAAAATTCTAAAAGAATAGCATCAGGTCCTGCGGCTTTTCCTGAAGCTAGCGACATTAGGGAGAGTTCGATCTCCTCCCAGGTAAATGGTAAGTCTAGTTTCTCCTTCTCTTCATTAGATAGGATAGAGTTCAATACAGGATCAACAAACTGATTAATCTGGTCTAAACAATCAGGGCGATCATCATCAGCATACAGTTTGGAATAAAAATCACTAAAGACTCTCAGAATATCTTCCATTTTGCTAACAGTTGTCCCTGTATGATTATTTCTTTTATTGATACTATCAAAAGCTGCTTTCTGTCTCGCCCTCTTTGCCAATAATTTGCCCGAATTTTCCCCAACTTCATATAGCTCTGTCCTGAAGGCAGAGACTTGTTGCGCAAATTTCGTAGCAAATCGTTGATAAATCTTGGTTTTCAGAGCTGTTAATTTCTTTATAACAGTTTCAGTAGGTAATCCTTGATTGTATGCTTGCATAAGTTGGACCTCTAAAGATCTAAGATTTTTAATTTCAGAAGTTTCCTGGACTCTAGCTTCCTTTTGTTTACTTACTGAGTAGCTAAGTGTTTCACCCCGAACCCCACATTTAAAGGCATCCCAAACTATTTCTGGTGATGCAGTACCTTTATTATTAGAAAAGAATTTCAGAATCCAAGCATTCATACGGTCAATATAGAATGGGTCATACAGTAATTTATGATCAAAAAACCATGAACGGGTGGTGTTAGAGATATTCAGTACAAACTTGAGTATTAAAGGATTATGGTCTGAGATAACTTTCGGAAGAACCTCGTATTCTACTTGCGCTAGATCATTGTATAATCCCTTAAATACAAAAAAATAGTCTAATCTAAAAAATCTTTGGTGCGGTGCAGAAAAAAAGTGTGCCCAAACATTCCTCTTCTTTTCTCATTGCCTACATCAGTTAGTCTATACTCTTGGATGATCCCTCTAAGTGCTATAAATACCTTCTTCCTACCCTTATATGGAGTACTACTATGAATATCAAATGTTTCTTCCAAATGTAGATTAAAATCTCCACAAAACATAATATTTGGTGACCATTGTGCCAGCTCTACACTTAGAAGATCAAGCGCACCAGAGTCATCCAATATAGATCCATACATGGAGCATATAGTAATAATCAGTCCTCCAACTTTAAGTTCGGCAATCACCCATCGTCCAATTAGATCCTCTTTAACTCTTTTTACTTCCCCCATTCCACGCCTCTTGAGAATTGCGACCCCTCTTGTTGTAGAACTCTGGCGAGAACACCCTACCACTTCCAACCCAAGATCTCTTAAGGTCCCTCTGTTAGACCAGGCGATATGGGTCTCTTGAATGCATACTACATCCACCCGCATAGTTTTTAAAATCTGGCCATTATACCTCTTTTTCTTTTATCGTTCAAACCACATACATTGATAGAGTATATCGATAATTTAGCCATTATGAAATATTTTTAAGTAAACTTGACTAAACACAAATACATGAGCAGCAACTGCCAAAGTTCGATATCTGCCAGAAGTGAATCTTAAACAAAAAACAAATACATCTTCCAACTGTATGACCTTGCACCCCAAAAGAAAGGCTTCTTCCCACCCACCACCCCCATTGTTCCCTCCCACCCCTCCCTTCCCCCACCACCCCCCCACCAGAAGCGTAAGGGCTATTGCCCTCATTGATGGTATGTGAGTGTCAGCTGTGAGTTCCACCGGGGTCTGACCCTCCTGACAAAATAGAAAAAATAGAGTGCATTTAGAACTAAAAAGGCAGCAAAAAACAAAACAGTTAAATAGCAGAGCACACTGCTAAGGGGTCAGCCCATTCAAACTAAATACAGTGTTAAACATGACCTCCATCCTATAACACTTATTACATAATTTCTAAGTATTGTTGCGCTTTTATCTCCGAGACAAAAAATAAGGTTCTTCCCTTATGCACAACTTTAAGTTTAGCAGAATTAAGTAGGAAGGTTTGACCCCCCTTAGCTTGCATTGGTGCCATAAGCTGTTTAAGTCTCCAACGTTGTTGAACAGTTGCAGCACAGAAGTCTGGTCTAACAAAGAATTCGTGCCCCAAGCCTTTTCAGGGTTTAGATGGTCTTGCCAAATCATATAAGATCTCACGGAGAAGACAGTTCTGCACACAAATGAGAATAGCTCTTGGATGTTTGTTCCTCCCTTCCTGGTCTGGTTTTTGATTAAATGGGAACCGATGGGCTCTTATAATTTCTTTATCCCAATCCCATCCAGTGAGATCCTGAAAAGCATCCGAAAACAAATCTACTACAAACCGTCGAGCATCCTTCCCTTCTGACTTTTCACCAACTCCCAAGATACGTAGATTATTGCGCCGAGCGCGATTCTCTGAATCCGTTAGTTTCCAGTCCACATCTTTCCTAGTACTATCCAAGTCTTTGATTGAGTTCTTTTGTAGCGTTAACTCATCCTCTACCGCCGATATACGTGTTTCAGTCTCTTGCACTCTCAAATTAGTGTCCGTACTAGACTTGGCCAGTCGTCGAACAACATTTTGGAGTTTACGTACAGCTCCCTGAGTCCGAAGACCCTCAGCCTTGGTTTCTTCTCTGTGAGTTAGAATCATACGATACATTGAGGCCTGTAGCTTATATATGGACTTTAAAGTGATTTCCTCAGTTTCCTCTACTAGCTCAGGAGTTTCAGAATTTTCATGATCAATTTCATTATTTGCACCGGCCCCATCCCATTGAGGTTGATTCATGACTGTTATATTCTCCGTAGATTTTTCCTCTATGACCTTGCGGACCGTATTTGAAGCTCCTTCATTTGTTAGAAAATCAGAGCCGAGCAGATCTTCCTCTGAGATTTGATTGCAATCATCCGCCCAATCTTTTACCTGAGAGTGCCCCTCATTTAGAAGCTCCTCTTCAAAATCTCCTTCTGATGCAACTGATAAATCAGACATTGGAAAAAATTGACCCCCTGACTCTATAGACTCTGCATCTTGTTGTTGTTGTTCATTCGGTCTAGGTGAAACTCTAACTCCCTCTACAGCGAGGCAAAGCTCAGATACTACATCATCGTCGTTGGCTTCTCCTCTTGCTCCAACGTCTTCATCAGCTGGAACTAAAGCATCAGCGGGTTTAGCTGATTGGCCTATGTTGGTTTTTTCGGGGTTAGAGTATACTGAAGCCTTAGAGGGGGTCGGTTCAGTTGTAATACTTTTATTAGGGTTAGTTGTAGGCTTTTTCTTAAATAAATCAGGTATTGTGGGCTCTTTAGAAACTCCATTTGTTTGTAAATTGCGGTTTTCTGGGTCTGCTGTTGTAGTGGTATTTGCAGCATTTGTAGAGTTAACTAGATTAGTGGTATTTTTTTTGTTACTCTACCTTTGGGAGCCATGTTAAATGGATGGAAATATGTCACAGATAATGTATCAAAGAATAAAGAGAGTTTATTCAGTCACTTAAGTCACTTCTATGCTGTCGATACTTGCTGGCTGCTAAGAGAAAGTTCGAGCACCACAATGTAGCAAATTCAAAAAATGTTTCCACTCACCGGAGGTGTCTTCTATTAAGCGATATGTAGCGTAGCAGTGGAGAAAAAGAAAGAAAGAAAAACTGCTACAACTGCTAACTGCAAGGGGCTTTGAAGTTCAGCCGCTTGCTGAGCACCACCAATAACGCCTTTAATCGCGTCCTTGAGCTTCACGCAGTGTCTGAAGCACCAGCAGTGCCTTTCTGAGCGAAAAAAAATAATTAACTCGCAAAACTGTAGCCAGGAGCAGCAAAGTCCTAGGAAGTGCTCTTCCGAGCACAAAGCAAGTCATCAGCACAAACGTTCAAGCCGCGTCTTCCATGCGTCTCGTGGCAGCTGATTTTGAAAAAGCGATGGGTCGTGGTTGGAGCGCTGCAGACGCCGCAGACGCAGAAGCACAGAAGCACCTGGGTCCCGCCGACCAGTGGGTAAGAGTCGGCACGGCCCCCGCGGCTCAGCAAACCAATACCTCCAATGTAACACAATGAGCGGAGAACGAATCGATCTTTTCTCCTCGACGCCTCTGTAATCCCCGTATAGTCTCCAGCCTCAGCTCACAGACAAAGGGCGGCAGTAAGCACCACACTCACGCCAGGGTAGGTCGGATCACCGGACAGAACACGAGCAGCTCCTCACACGGCTGCAGTAGCGGCCGCCATCTTGCTTCGATCTTTGCAGCAATTCCCACCCTCTCCCTTCTTACTGCTTAGATTGTCCACTGACTGGACAATCCACAGAAATAAAAGTGTTGGTAATGTGTATTTAGGAAGCCAGTTGAAATTAGTGGAAATAAGACATGACCAAACATTGACAGATGCACCATTAACACCCCTCTTGGTTACCCTAAATCAGTTACGAGTTAGGTAATCAGTTTTCCTGGTGGCAAAGATGTTGCCTACATTAATGCTAAAGAAAACTCTTCAGAAAGACCCACACCTGTGAGATTGGTATCAGAAGGGCAGCCCTGCTTAAGGTGGCCCTCCATGGGCTTTCTACTTGTGATCATTCTGCTTGGGAAAACCAAGCCAAGGATGGTATTGTCAGACAGCAAAGGACCACACACTTTTCACCCACTGACAGAAGTCCAACACACAGGGTAGATAGATTATTTATATTTTTCCCCCAAAATACCCTTTGTTTGACAGACTGTCTTCATGTAATGTTCTAATAAGTCTGCCATACCACCTGGCAGGGTCGAACAGCCGTTAGTGTTTTATTTTTCTGAAGGGGCATCTTCCCTGGAGGTAGGAGCTGCCTAAGGGATAAAAGACTGCATGTCCAACGGCAACGTGTAAATTTGAGTTTAAGTAAGGCAACTTCATTTTTCGTTATATTCTCTACCTGGAAAATATACTTAAAAATAAAGGGCCTCATTTATATAGCCTTGCGTCAGTTTTGCGCTTCCGATCTATTACTTTTTGTGACGCATCGGCGGCGTAAAACATGCCTCCTGTTGCGCACTATTTACAAAGTGACGCATCTAAGCAGGTATAATGCATGCAGGGGAGTCGCACCCCCCGCAAAAAGCCTCGTAGAAGTGACGCAGTGAAATCTATGAGATTTAATGGCGTCACTTTTGGGGCGCCGTTGCGTCAAAATCTTGCGCCTGCCTCACAGCAGGCGTAAGACTGATGCAGGCCCTTTCACATGGGGCTTGCCCCATGTGAAAGGACGCATTGCTGGAGTTGCGTCACTTTAGTGACACACTCCAGCAATGCGTCACTTTTGCGCTTACAGATACGTCAGAAATACTGACGTATCTGTAACTCCTTGCAACATGATGCGTCATACATTAAATATGACGCATCAGGTATGTCGCAAGGAGTGCGCACTGAGAAGTGACACAGCGCTGCTTTCACGCAGCGATGCGTCATATCTCATAAATGAGGCCCATAGAAACCAATATCACTGTCCTACCGCTATGGAACCACATATATTTGTAGATCTTGTAGGAGCATATTTACAAGTGTTTCCAGGGTGGGAATGGCCATGCACAATGCTTGTGAGAAACCTAAAGAGGTCTGACAAATTGAGTGTTCCCACTTCTAGTTGCACACATACTACTGCATAAAAATCCTGTAAGCAAGCAGATTTATTTTAATGGTGATAAATGCAATTTGTGGTCAGAAAATCCAAAATTCCTAATTTTGTTAATCAAGATTCTAGTGTTCCAATCTTAAATGTGGCTGTTTGTTGACCAGAAATGCACTTCAATGCTCACATTTGCTATACAATGGACCATTAGTCGGCAAAATATTTACGTTTGTACATTGCTATGTTTTTTTCAACAGAATAAGGAATATGTACATTTCTAAAGGAAGAAGGAAATTCTTAGATAAGAATTCATTAGTATAATTTCTATGGCAGATTTTATGATGCTGTCCTGTAAGAAACTAATTAAATACATATCAACATTTTTCAATCTTCAGAGGGATCTTCTCTGACGTACTTGGTTGATACCACGGGCTCTATGTATGATGACTTTCAGCAGCTTAAGGTGGTCAATAGCTGGCTTCTGGACAGAATAATAAGAAAGTTCCCATGTGGTGTGCGCACATACACAATGGTGGAGTTTAATGACCCAGGTAAGATAGATTTGTGTTTTTTGCACCAAATTGGTAACACCAATAGGTCCAACTGCTCGAAATGTATTTCATGTCATCTAAATAGATATATATATACACATTAATATTCCATTGCCTATTTCTTCATTCGTCATTCTAATGGGCATATATGTTAATCCATCAATTTATCAATCCATTTATTTTTCCCACACTCTACAAATTTTTCCATTTTATATGCATATTTAATTATTTACTGTTTGAATGTGTGTATGTTTTGGGGCTGGGAAGCAATAGAGCTTTGTAATAGGAACTGGGAGATTGATTTAAGATGTGTACAAAGTGGAGGAGAAAATATATTTACATTACAGTAGAGCCATCATCAAGAGTTTGTGACAAGTTGCCACTATTCTGAATAGCCACTAGCAGCCCATCAGATTGATCTAACCACAGATTCCAGTTCTGATTGCTTGAGGGCAGTCAAGTTAAAATTGTTGAAATGCTAAACCTGGAATGTGCACAAATTATCCAAACGAACGGCACCAGGTTTTAACTGCAAATATCTGCAGCATGAGTAATTTGCATCTGAGATATTCGCCCCATATTGGGTGCCAATAGTAGTTTGTACCGAAGATAGAATTTGCAGGCGAAATAGAATGAGGACCTTAATGTTTGCAATATGAGTGATATAATCAATTGTGGTGGACTCTCTGCTTCTGCAAGGATGATGGTGCTTACTTGCAATAGTAGATTAAAATACAAGCTGCAAATTCGACCATGTGTCTGGTTCCAGCCTGTGCGTGTGTATCTGCAGACTTGTTGCAGTTGTGGGTTGTGTATAAGGGTAACCCGGCCGTGCACCTCAGATCTGCAAGCCTGTTTGATAATTTTACTTTCATCTATTTATGAAAAACATTAATTCTGTGATACATCTGGGTCTGACTGCCATATCTGAGGTCCAATTGAGGTTCAGACAGTCAGTAAATCACAGGCCAGTCCTGTGGATATGCCCATGTGAAGAATTTCCTTGGCAGGGTGATATCATTACAGAGGAATTACCTTTTTATAGCCCTTGATTCACATAAGGAGAGGTGGTGTCGATAGGGGTGCATTGTGCAGAAGAAATCAAGCATGGGTGGGCACTGTACACTGCAACCCTGCGTGTTGGATCCCAAATCCCTCATGGAACATTAGTCCACTCGAGTTAGACTATGATTACCATTGTATTCTTTACGAGATGACTGCTTGCAATTGGAATACTAGCAACATCTGTGCAACAGTACAAGATATATAGTTGGTTTTTGATGTCTAATCTAAATGATTTAGACTGGTTTTTGCTGTCTGATCTAAATGATTTACATTATGCTTCTCAAACTCAAGTCAGTTTGACTAAATGTTATTAAATGTGTCTATGTTTGGCTGCCAGTAAAAGTGTTTATCCCTGCCAAAAGTGGATTAAAAAAAAAAAAACGCTGATTCCTAGTACGTAAGGGTTTTTTTATGCTTTTTATCTAGCAATGTTTAAAATCGAATTTACTTTGTATGTATGCTTTTTAAGATATTTTTTATGTCGAAATAAAGCCTATTTGACTTGACTTGACTTGTTTATCCCTGCCAAAAGTGGATTATATATAACCTATTTGAGGTGGGTATGTGCGAGACACTGTAACATAACTAAAGGCACAGTAATGGCATATTATGGACATATGTTTGGACATGCTGGTGATCCTGACATAATAATCACCTGTTAGTGATATATTGTGAGCATGCCAGGCGATAAGCCTCTTTATCTTAAGATAAAAATATTTTTCGGGCATTATTGCTGTCATTCCTGTATTTTTAAAAACCTCCAGACTGGTGAGCGAGCAAAATAACATTCGGGCAAGACTTTTTCCTCGTTCGCGATCAGCAACATCAAGTTGCCGATCGCGAGCATGGAAAATAAACCACTTGGCGAGATTATCAACGTGGAGAGGTCAGGTTTCTCATTGCGATTTGGCAGCTTATGCTCGCGACCGCTCGCAATGAGAAACCGCGTTGAGAAAGCTGCCGCTCGAGTAGAAATCTACTCGAGCTGCAGAAAACGACCTCTTGCACTGTGCAAGATGCGGTTTGCAATGATTGCACAGTGCGGACAAGCATCCGCCACTGTGCAATCAGTGCAAACAGCATTTTGCACAGTGCACTGCCCAGTTTGCATAACTATGCGTAGCTTGCATAGTGCGAAGTGCACTTCGCGTATCTACACGTAGCGCTACTACGCGAACTATTCCCAGGTTTAATAAGTTGGCTTTGTCTTTCCCCTCTAGAATCTCAGCCATAGGATACGAGTGGGAGTCTACTAGGAAAGGGCTACATTTGAAATGGAGTGAACAAGTTCTCTATACATTTTGAAAATGGATAGGCTATAAGTACTTTCAAAACCAGACATTCTTTAGTGGCTGTAATGTATCTAGCTTATTGCTCAAATTTTGGGGGAAATTACATTGAAAAATCCACTGTTTTGCTATTATTCCTTTAAGCTTTCTGTGAGAGGGTGAGTACTATCACTCCTCACGAAGTGCTTGATTGGCACCTGTTAAGTACACCTTTAGAATATTTGCATTTTTCTCAATTGTTTCCTAATTTATGTGAAGGTTGTGCTGTAAAATGTCTTGTAGTGTCCTTTTTCTTTCAAAACCCCCAACCTATCAAAAGGAGTTCTACACCTTTACTTCACTCACCTGCTTCATTCCAGGCAGTGATTCAAGGCCAACAATGTCCTAAGCTCAACAGCCTCCACTGTCTCACTGTAGCCTACAACACTCGCACTGCATGCAGTGTTACCCAATGATATTCAGAGACCCTTGGATTACAAATTACATATATTTATGGGTTTGGTTTATGTGTTCATTGGACGGTTCGGAGTGTTGCCTTTGAATCCTAATAAGTTCTTCTTTCTGTAACATGGTTCTAAGCACCCCAAACAGTGACACAGTGAGCACCTGGACAGGTGCAACAGAAATGTATGAGTCCATCCACAATGCACTCTCACTTTGGGGTTGGGAGTATTAAAAATCTTGTACCTGAAGCCCATTTTCCATATCGGTTATTGTGTTTGTATCATGCAGGTTGGAAAGCTAGAATTTGTGTGTTGGTGCTGCAAATCCATAGACACTGCAACAATATCAGTGCATTGCGTACTGCAGAATTCGGAATAGTGAAGCTTCATGCACTTAATTAAAGACCACAGATGTCTTGATAAAGATCGAGCAAATCTAAAAAAAAAACTCCAGTAGGGAATGCTGGAAAATGCACTGAATCATAAGCACTTGGATGAAGACATTTCTAATTTAATGGCACACATATAGTTTTAGTGGGAAGGTTTTATGGAACTTCTGTATACACAATGTGACTTCCCTGGACTACTATTTCTACCTGAACATTTAACTTCCAGCCCACTTTGTGAAGACACTACATCACAAGCTGAAAGTAGAAGCTGATGAGAGGGGAAGGGCCAATGAAAACCTACAATAATGGCCCTTTGATAGAAACTTGAGAAAAAGAAACAAACGTTCCTGCGGTCTGATAGGGGATGCCAGTATCACCTCCAACCTGTCCCTAGTCGCCTGTTTTAGTGACTTGACTAGAACAGGTGTTGGGTAAAATGCATAGAAAATGCTCCAAGACTTAGGGAAAGGCCTGTTCTTTTACTTGTGGAGATGGAGTATGGAAACTGACAGATGAGAGAAGCAGGATAATTTCTAACATAAAAATATTTATCATTTGGTCTCCCTAAAGCTAATAGGTCTGGTGAAGGGCACACGTGCATTGTACTACTTAAGTAGTAGAAGGGCACTGAGAATGGTAAATAGCAGCTGACGCAGTTGGCAAGCCCAAGCACCCATCCTGTTTTTTCTACTATCGTGCTGCTCTTCCCCACCAAGCACAATGTCTTGCTCCACCCTGACCAAAGTTGGAACTTTTACAGTTTTTTCTGTTGTTATAGGACCAGCCAGGCTTCTAACAAATGGCCGAGTCTGGAAAATGGTTAAAATGGCAGTTAGCTTTAGAAATTTGGTTGCTCCAGAGGCCTCCAAGATCTCTCATTTGCGGTAAACTTTTCCAACATTTCCTTGTTGATTCACATTGGTGATTAGAATCGGGGTTCAAATCCACTCCGTTGAAGAGTCGGTTCTTAACCAAGCATCATTTCATAGCTGCTTGGATTCCACAAAATAACTGCATCACAATATTATATTCCTATGGTGCTGGAAGTCATTTGGAAAGGACATAGAGCAGGAAAGGCTTTGAAATCAAATATACATTAATTTGCAATCATTCCCTGGAACCAGCAACATCTAGTTATCAGAGTTAGAAAACACCTGTACAGCCACTCATGCAGTACTGCCGCCAGGGATGCTAGAACCTTATTGATTAAGTGGGCAGCTGACGCTAGACCAAGTCCTAATACCTTGAAAAACACAAGATATGGTGCTGGACAGCATTAACTGGAAAGTCTCCAAGGACTAGAAAGGCCAGGAATGACTATGAAGGACTCTTCATAAAGGAAAGAAACAGGCTGCATTTGGTCACTTTCATGAGTCAATGAAAGGATGACATTTTCAGTGAGCTTTTAGGTCAGAAATAATGTGGCATACATCCTTTTCCTTTCTTTACTTTGTAGGACTGGTTACATTGCATCATTTCTCAATTCTGACTTAACACCTTTAATCAGGCTTTTTCCTCTGCAATGCAGATTTTGGACAGAAATTTACCAAAGGTGATATTGTGCAAAAACATTCCTAAATTCAGTGCAGTAGGGTTGCAGATTATCTGCAACATCCACTGAAACTGACATTTTCCAGACCTCTGCAACAAAACTGGAAACACCCTTCTCGTAGACATTCCTAACTGCAATATCTTCAAATGTTTTATAGGTGGCTGTGTAGTTGCCGTTGCGAATCCATTTGCATCCATAATCCAAGATGTCCACCAAATCTCTTGCAATGACTCCACTATTGGTATAAACAAATATGGCATCTTAACCATTCTGTATCATATTAAACAGGTGCTTGACTAAAGATTGCATTGTATAGGATGCATACGCCTCTAAACTGATTAAAACATTCAAGCCTTTGCAGGTACACTACTTAGTAATTTCCTTCTCACTGCATTGGCTTGCTTATTCCAGTGCTATTAAGCCCTGTTACAACAAATGATCACTGAAATGTAACTTGCGCACTCCCTAGTAACACTATCTCAGAGACTTCCAATTGAATACCTTTTTACTAGGAACCTCATTTAGACAGTCTTCTTAATCGTCTTTTTTAGTTCAAAGTAATTTTATTAAAGCATAAAAATGTAAAATATGATGAACAAAAAGAATACAGAAAGGATAAACTGAATAAAAACAAAAAGTACAAATCAAAGAAATTCAATCAATACAATGTAACATGCAAACATGGTGATAATGAAATGAGTAAACAACCAAATAACAATGTAATCAGTAAGATATTACATTTGATGTAGAGTGCATAAGAACTGAAGTAATAAAAGGATATTAATAAGATATAACATATTACTAAAGAATGTCAAGGGGGTCGAGCAACTTCTTGCTCAGAAGGAGTCATGGAGAAAGAGCGTTTGGCATTGGCATCAATAAACATGGTAACAGGCAACCATATATTTAAATGTTTTATAGCTAATTGAATAGGATGGACAAGCTCTGTGTCTAATCTGTGAATATAACATACTGTGTACCACCATGCCTGAATTGATAATTTGGTCAAATCCTTCCAATTTTTAGTCATTTGCTGAAAAGCGACAGCCAACAGTAAATCAACAATCTTTATGTTAAAAATATAATCGTCCCAAATGGGCGATAAGCTACCTAAAAATAGATGAGTAAGGAAAAAGGGGAAATTGGATTTAAAAATAGAATTAATTTGAGACCAAACATTTTTCCCAAAAGTGTGGTTCAGTGGGCACCTAAAGAGTAAGTGTGTCAGATCAGCAGATGGGGAAGAGCAAGACAACAAGTATGAGGTGTATCAGTGAAAATGTTATGTAAAATAACCAGGTTAGAAATGGCCTGTTGTAGATAAAAATTGCGTTTGTGTGGTGTTGGCCACCCTAGCGGATTTCCTAATTTTAGACCAGATTTTATTCCATAGAGAAGTTGACCATTCAACTCCAAGATCTTTTTCCCAAGAGAGTTTAACTTTAGTCTTTTCCTGGTCAGACGGTAAAGAGCATATGAGTATAAATGGTCAAAGCCTTACGAACCAAAAGTAGAAGAGTGTGTAAGCCATTGGCAGGGGGACGAACAGGGTGAGGATAAGATAGCACTTGAGCGTATGCCTTTGAAAGGGCCTGTTTGATAAGGTTATACTTAGAGTGGAATGAAAGGGGCAAATTAAAATGCTGTCTAGCTTCCAAAAACAATATTATCTCATTTTGAGAAAAGAGTTGATGAATCCAGATTAAGCCTTTGCATTTCCAAGATTTCCAATAAGAGGGTTTGTCATGAATCAATAAGAACTTATTATGCCAAAGTGAAGAATTAAGAAAGGAGTTTAGATCTATAGGGGGAGTAATTGAAGTAGGGTCAAGGTGTGTCTAAGAATAGGGGTAAAAATAGAATGTGGTCTGCGGGTGAAAGAGAGAAACTCTGTGAAAGAGAAGGGAGAGAGATAGGCACATTCAATATCTACCCACAAAGGACATTCCAGTAGAGAATCCAGGAGCCATCTCGAAGCTTGACTAAGTAGGAGCGATTTTTGATATGTAGGAAAAGCAGGAAAATTAACTCCACCCTCTGCTTTTTAGTCTTGTTAGTCTCATTAATGACTTGCAGGCTTTTTTATTGTTTCATAAAAAAGATAATAATAATGGATGAGGGAACAGGAATAGGGATGTTGGAAAGAGTGTATAAAATTATTGGATTGAACATAATTTTAATGATGTCCAGGCGTTCCCACCACGAGAGATACAACAGATGCCATTTAGTTGTTAATTTGGAGATTTTATTTATACACTTCTCCAAACATAAAGAAAGTGTTGCTGGGAGTGAAGAGGTAAAATAAAGCCCGAAATATTTATTATGATGAGAATACTAGGTAAAACCTAAGTAACTAAAATCGTCTTTAATAGTATGCTTGGTTAAAGGCGAGATCTCACACTAGTCTATATTGAGTTTATAATCCAAAACGGAAGCAAAAAACTCGACTTCTTGAAGGCAGGGACAGAGGATAGCGGGTTAGAGATAAATAATAATATGTCAGCGGCCTGGACGTGAAGGCCGAGTGTAAATATAGTGCCCGGGGTGGCAGCTGGAAATACACAACTGCTGGATGGAGATTTGAGCGGGGAGCGGAGATGTGCTGCCCGAGAGCTGGAAGGGACCTAGTGACTGTGAGCTGGGTGTGACGTAGTCTTTGGAGGAGGCCATTGCTGCCCCACGCTGGGAAACCGCACAGCACCGTGAAAAGTGGAGACGCTGGCAGGGTGTGGGGGCTCTGCCTGGGTTGCCTGTCTGCCCGGAGAGTATCGAGTGGGGAGCAGGGGAGGAACCCTGAAGACCCTATAAGCGACAGGTGCAACTGGTAGTGCAGTCGGCTTGGGAGCCTTGATTGGCCTGTATCAGGACAGAGGGGGAGAACTGCAGCCCCCTGTCGCATCGATCTCGCTTCCCCAGGAGGTGTTGGGAAGGCTTGAGCAGCACGCTGGCAGCTGACCTGGAAACTGGCTGTGCGGGTATGTAGCCCTTTAAGGTAGGCGCACTAGGTTGCAATCCAACTAGATAGGCCCCGAAGGAACTACCGCATGCGTCCCTGCAGGATAGTACATGGTTGATCCCTTGTCCTGGAACTGACAGAGTCACAGCTGTGGGCCTGGAATGTGAATTAGCTGTGGGGGAGACTCACGGAGGACGGACACATTTATTTGGAGCTGAGTAGGGTGGCCTTGATTGCCGGGTGCCTGGACCTAGAAGACCTGGTTAGAGCACAGACCCTGGCGATGTGTATGGAGTGGAGCAGCAGGGCAGAACACATGTTGCCCCTGGTTTGTTGGGAACTTGGTGAGGAGAAATACAATGGACAAAATTGGCAATTGTCTGGGGTAATATAACACCTGCCTAGAGATTTTAGCTGGCCGAGGTCTCTTAGATGGTTGAAGTCTGAGGCGTGACCTGGTACCACTACTTACTGGGGACCTTCCTGTATCAGACTTTCTCCCTTTAAGAATTTGAACATTCCTTATTCATGGGTAAACCTCAACAGAAACAGGGTTATGCGCTCACAGAGGACCGGGAGGCCCATCCACCAGGAAATACTCTGGGAACTGAGGACACGGAGCAAACTGATAGACCTCTTCATAAGCACTTGGATAAAATACTTGCGGCTATTGCAGATGCAAAAACAGCTCTGCAGCAGGATATTGGGACATTATCTGTTGACCTGGGCATCCTACAGGTGGAACACCACAAGCTAGTGGATAGAATGAAAACAGTGGAGGAGGCTATTGAAACAATACAACCAGATCATGCCACCTTATCCAGTAAATTGGAAAATCTGGCCACCAGGGTCGATATACTGGAGAGAAGGGCAGAGGATGAATATGTCTCATTACAATGCAATGCATTACTTTGCGTGTGTTGACAATTTGGTTGTTACAACGACTGTGTTGTTACAACGCAGGACCATTACAACACAAGTCATTACAATGACTTGCTCTAGATGGCGCGCCGGACTTAGGAATAGTATCATTTACTACAGGGATGGGTGGAATTTGTGGAATCGAGCTACGTAAAGCTCAGCGAAGTAGTAAAAATCTCAGCGAGCACGCAAAACTTCAGCGAAAGTTCTGCCCGTTCGCAATGCTTTTTTCTTCTTCGCTAAAAGATGATTGTGTGCTTGGGGAGAAATATCTTGCGAATATGCATTTCGAAAGCGCAAACAAGTAAAAAATTCTGCAAAGCCACGGATCGCAGATTTTTTGGCAATTCCCCGTTCTCCGGGGAACGCCAAATTACCGAAATTCCACAAATTCCATGAGCAGAACGGAATTTACCGCCCAGGCCTAATTCCAACTCCAGTGTGTGCAACAGTAGGGAAGTTGTTGGAATAGTAAATTATACTATTCCTTAGTTTAGAGCATCATCTAGAGCAAGTTGTTGTAACAACTTGTGTTGTACTGGTAATGCGTTGTAACAACGTGGTCGTTTTAACGACCACGTTGTTATGGTAAGGCAAAGTGATGACCGCGTTGTGCAGGATGTTTCCCCAGAGGACGCTGAAGGGCATAATAGAAGTAACAATATACGCGTGGTCGGCCTGCTGGAAACTAAAGAAAGTTCAAATATGGTGGTATTTTTTTAGTACTGGTTGAGAACAACAGTGGCCCCAGGTTTACTGTCTCCCTTATTTGCTTTAAAGAGGGTGCAGAGAGTCCTGTTGCACCCGCCAGCCCCAGGGTGGCCACCTTGGCCTATAGTGGTGCGCCTACTGCACTACAAAGAACCTACCCCTTTGATACAACAAACCCGTGCCAACGGCCCCTATCCCGTTGATAACTGTAAGGTGTCCATTTTTCAGGACTTCACTGCTAGAGTGCATGCTCAGCGCTGTTCCTTTCCGGAGGTGAAGAAAGACCTACGAGCCGAGGGAACAAAGTACTCCTTGATGTTTCTGGCAAAGTTGCAAATCGTGATGGATGGCACCACACATTTTTATGAATCAGCAGAGGTATTGACGAACATCCTGGAGAAAGACAAATCTGGGAAGTCCTCAGAGCACAGTGCAGTGGAAGCTGAGTCAGAGGCATTGGCCGGAAGTGATAGAAAACTGCCAGATGTGACCCCACAGACAGCTGATGACATTATTTAGATTAACTGCAGCATCTCATACATAGGATTGTCTTTGAACTATGTGGGAGAGATACTAGGTCTACCGATAGCAGGAGGGATTATTATCCCTGCCAGAAAATGATGAGGCGCTGAAGCAAGCAGTGTTTACTACTTCACACAACCCCATCAAGATATCCCCTGACAGGTGGACACTGGGGACAATCTTTCAATAATGTTTTTTCCTTTTTCATGTTTAGGGGGTCAGCCGTTGCGAAGCCTTCCTGGATTGAGGGTGTTACTCGCTGGGGAAACGTGTCTATAGGAGGTTGCTGTCCCTGCATAAAGAAGTATTGGCAGTGGGGGGGTTTGGACGGGGATAGGATGGGGTTGATTGTTTTACAATATGCTGCAGGTATACCAAGAAGTGAAAATTATACCCTGGAATGTATGGGAAACAGGATCAATGGCCAAAAGGCATACAATTCACAGTTTCCTCATACGTCCTGGAGTGCAAGTAGCAACATTGCAGGAAACACATCTGACATTAGATGAAATTGTTAGACTCAGGCGTAGGTGGCAGAGCCAGATCTATGCCACCACATATTTTGCATTTTCAAGGGGCACACTAATATGGATGAGGGCAGGTACACCCATTGATGTAAGAAAGGTCCGAGTTGACCCAGAAGGCAGATGTTTCCTATTACAAGGTAGGATCCTTGGAAGCAATGCACCCAATTCTGAACAAGTCCGCTTTCTCCATCAGTTGTTGGCACAACATTCTATTTTTGACACTTCCTATACCCTGCTTGGAGGGGATTTTAATTGTTTAGCCAATCTTACATTGGACAGGTCAACACTTCAATCAACGAAACTCCAATAGCTAAGGTGACCAAGGGATTTCGGGAATGGTATGGGAGGTGGGACAAGGGAGATATTTGGAGGCTGTAACATGGTAACGAATGGGGCTGAGCGTAGTTCGCGAAGTAGCGCTACACGAAGCTACGCGAAGTGCACTTGGCACTATGCGAGCAACACGTAGCACTACGCAAACTGCGTAGTACTCTGCTCGCACTGTACAAGATGGCGTTTTGTATGATTGCACAGTGCGGACAAGAATCCAGCCTTGTGCAATCATTGAAAACAGCATCTTGCACAGTGCGAGCTGTAGTTTTCTGCCGCTCGAGTAGATTTTTACTCGAGCGGCAGCTTTCCCAACGCGGACTAGTAGTTTCTCATCGCGAGCAGTCGCGACCATACGCCACCACTCGCAATGAGAAACCTGACCTCCCCGCGTTGAGAATCCCGCCGGGAGGTTTATTTTCCACGCTCGCGATCGGCAACTTGATGTTGCTGACCGCGAACATGGAAAAAGTCTCGCCGGGATGTCATTTTGCTTGCTCGCGGTTGCTAACTTGACGTTGAGGACCTGGAGCAAGCAGAAAATGACTGCTGCACTACGCTACGCTACACTACGCGTGTTTGCACTGTGCTACGTGCAGTTCGCGTAGTACGAAGTAGCGCAAACTTTGCAAACTATGCAAGCGTAGCTTAGTGCTTTGCCAGGGTTAGTAACAAACGAGATTATGCGTATTACTCTCATTTAAATAAATTACACACTAGATTAGATATGTTTGTAACCTCAAGTGGACTAGGTTCTACTATTACGCACACAGAGTACTTAGGGCGAACTATATCGGACCATAACCCACTGTTGCTGCACATCCGTCCTACACCTGAACCTACATTGACACCTACATGGAGACTAGATCAGACACTTTTGGAGGGTGCCCCATTTTGCACACTGTTACAAGAGGACATTACAGAATAATTTCAGTTTAACCAAGTGGTGACCAGATCCAGGGCAACTGAATGGGAAGCCTTCAAGGTGGTGGTAAGGGGGAAATGCACGGGGCACAAGGTTGGCCAACGAAAGGCAATATTGGAGGAACTCACCTGCCTGTAACTTCAATTACATGAGGGGGAGGCTACCCTGCTTGGAGGGGCTGAGGTTCATGCTAAACTACTTGATCTGTGGCAATGCTATGATGAAGTACTAGAAAGGCTGAAATGTTTCGATATACAGGACTATCAAGTGCTGCCACATATAGAGGGAGGTAAAGCAGGTAGATTGCTTGTGTCGTTAGTACTATCCAAATATGGGAGGATCCCCATCTCTCAACTAGGGTAGTCTGAGGGAGCGATAACACACCGTCCAAAAGAAATAAATTAATAATTTTGATCTTATTATGTTGCACTATACTCTGAACCAAAAGCGCAAATCCGAGAATCCATAAAAGCTTATTTAACACCCTTACTTCTGACACTCTTATCCCCTGACGACAGTAGGCAGCTGGGGACCACTAACTCCACTGGAAATCATGACAGCGCTTAAAGAGATGGCAAGATGGAAGACACCTGGCCCTGATGGTCTGCCGATGAAGTTCTATGCCACATATGCCCAGATTCTAGCTCCACAGCTGGAAAGGCTTTATACAGAAGTGTGGGACAGAGGGGAACTGCCTTCTTCAACTAGGGACGCATTGGTGGTGCTACTCCCCAAGTCTAATAAGCCACACCCACAGGTGTCAGACTTTTGTTCCCTTTCGATGCTTACTGTTGATCTCAAAATCTTGAGTAAGGTGTTAGCCACAAGGCTCTTACCTCACATGACCAATTTAATACATAGAGACCAAAATGGGTTGTACCGACGAGATCCACCTCCGGGAACGTACTCAGGTTGTTTAATGTGTTACATTACCCTGACCGAGACCAGTAGCTAGACGCACTCATATTATCAATAGACCTGGAGAAGGCTTTTGATTCCATAAGGTGGAACTTACTGGATGTCACGATGGAAAGAATGGGACTGGGGTGGGTTAACATACTGTACAACTATCCAACAGCCTGGGTTAGGACAACTGGGATCATTTTGGAATCATACCACATATTCAGGGGCACCAGTCTGGGGTGCCCTTTATCCCCATTGTTGTTAGCTATAGCAATATAACTGTTGCACACGGCATTCCGGCAACAGGAACATCATAGCGGTATTCAGTTGGGACAGAGACCGCATATGATTTCTCTTAATACGGATGACCTGTTGTTGTATTTAACCCCTTCGATGCTGATGATGAGCTCAGCTCGTCATCAGCCACGGTGGTCGTGTGCTGATGACGAGCTGAGCTCGTCATCTAACGCGGCTTTTAGAAAAAAGCGCGCAGCGCAAAATTAACCGCCGCAGCGATGCGGTTAAGGGATGGGGTCACTGTCATGCAACTGGCCTTACACATGCTAGAAGAATATATGCAGGACTAGCGGGACTGAAGATCAATAAAGCCAAGACTTGCGCCTTTCCAATCCAGGAGGGCCCGGTACAGCCTGGGAATTTGCAGAGAGACCTGACTTGGACCCCACACTCCTTTAAATATCTGGGACTTCAAATCATTCACACAGTAGAAGACTTACGAGAGGGCAACTTGAGCCCGTTACCAGATCTCTCTAGTCGTCTATACAGTTTTGGCAATCGCTTCGATTATCTCAGATGGCCCACATAGCACTCTCATAGATTACTATGCTGCCCAGATTGCTGTATTATTTCACGAACCTACCAGTGGTAATTTACCCACAATTGTTTTCTGATCTGACCCAGCTAATCCAGGAATTTATATGGGATGGGTGGGTGGAATAAGGTGGCACTAGAGGTAGTGCAGAGGGTGCCCGAGGAAGGAGGACTGGGCGCCCCAGACTTTGAGTTATAATACCTGACTGCCCAGCTCCAGTGGCTCACTCAATGGTGAATGGGCAGTGTTTGGAGTTGTTGGATGAGGGAAATGGGAGAAACAACCCAGATGGTTGATAGCTAAACTAATACATCAGAAGGTGGTGCTTCCGAGTCCCAACATACTATTGCAGGCTGCACTATATTGCTGGAAAAGGTGCCTCCAGCGTACAAGAAATACTCTGCTTTACACACCCGAAATACAGTTGGCGGTAATTCCACAAAGGGACACCCTGATTCCGTACCATCCAGACTCCAATTGGCAAAATGGACAAGAGTTGGGATTACAATGGTGGGAGATTGTCCTAATTTTGAGGCCTTGATCCCTATGGATGAATTAATGTCTCAGCATGACCTACATTCAGGCAATTCTTGACCTATCATTCTCTGACATGGGTGTTCCGGGACATATGGCAGGGGGGCTTCACAGTACCTGTCACACATAGAGTGCTCTAGGTGCTGCTGACCCTTGGAATGGCAAGGCACTTGATAAGGTGGATACCGACTGGGGGGACATCTGTAGAAATAGCTATCACAGAGGGTCAATGGATCGAACGTTTTTCTTTGATTTACAGTGGTCAATGTACCATGATTGGCCAAGATAGTGACTATTCAGGAGTTACCAACCAGTCACTGGATTTACACGTCAGTATCAATGAAGTAAGCAGGGCACTCTTCCTAAGTGCAGGTGGGAAAGCCTTGGGTCCCGACGAGATTCCTGTGGACTTGTATAATAAATGCAAGCTGTGAGGTTGGTTTTCCACCCACCTAGGTGGAATCTACTATTGTCCCCATATTTAAAAAGGGGGATCGCCAGGATCCCATCTGCCACAGGCCCATTTCTTTACTAGACTCCATGGCCAAGGTTGTGGGACGTATTATCTTTGAACATCTACAGCTTTGGGCAGAGGAAAATAAAATCTTATCCAATATCCAATATAGTTTTCGAGAAGGATTGGATACCGTGGAGCTGAGTTTAAACTTAGCGATTCTCATGGAGAAGTTCACCAGGGCCAAAAAGGGACATTTGTACCTATTCTTTGTTGACCTCATGGCAGCTTTCGACTGTGTGAGGCACTCAAAGCTTTGGGAAAATTTAGCTGGGGGTGGATGGAAATATCATTAATTTTATTTGCAGCCTTTATAATGGAGCAAAATCCAGTGTGCGATTTGGTTTGGGAGGTGAGCGTACTGCTTCTTTCCCTATCGGAAGGGGGGTTAGGCAAGGTTGTGTCCTAGCCCCTTCCTCTTGAACCTCTATATTAATGGGTTAGGACAGGCTCTGCTCAAAGATTCCAAAGATTTCCCGCAAATAGGTAAGCGTCCCATTCTAGCATTGTTATATGCAGACGATTCTGTGATTATGTCCTGCACCGAGAATGGCCTACAAAGGACCCTAAACAGCTTTTATAATTTTATGAAGGAGCTGGATCTCAGAATTAATATTTCCAAAACCTTTACAATGAGATGCAGTCGAGGGATCCAGAACTGTAAGGATATTCTTGTGGAGGGAAAGCTGATAGCCGCTATAAACAGTTTTTCTTATTTAGGCATTTTTTCAGCCATTGTGATACTTGGACCCAAGCAGTTGTGGCCAAAAATCTGGCATTAATTAGAACTACGACCACTTTAGCCAGCTTTGCAAAAAAGTTGGGACGGAAACCACCTTTGGAACTCTTGAAAATGTATAAAGCAAAATCCGTTACAACTGTTACTTATGGTGCTGGGATCTGGGGCTTTGGGGACACTAACTCAAATTTGTTGAGAAATGTTTCTTAAAATATGTCTTGTCAGCATCCCCCAGTACCTCCATTTATGTTAGTCATGCTTAATTGGGCCTTCCCTACATATCCAGCCTCATAACATTAGAGCCAATTCTTTGTGGCACAGAATTTGTTCAAGGGACGAAACCACATTTAACAGGGACTTACTGCAGGACAGTCTCAGCCTGGATAGTGCGCTAAGGATACCATGGGTTAAGTTCATTCAAGACTTAACAAAAGATATGGGCAAACTGGAGTACTTTACTAACCATAGCACCATCACCCTGGACCTCAGGAAAAATCTTAGAAAAGAGGCCCTCTCTTTCCTGGAAAGCCTAACACTATTGGGGAAATCACCAAGCCTAGCATTTTGCAGCACCAGATGATTTTACATCTTTTAGTATGCAGACATATTTAGTATTTCTTTTAGGCGGCTTAGACAGGTTCCTTTCCCAACCTGAATGACTGGGCAAGGGAGCTACAACTATGTTAATGTGATAACTTACGGTCCCAATCGCCTTTACACACTGTGTTATTCTGTAAATGTTATACAGAGGTCAGAAAGATCTGGATAGTCCCAATTTTACAGAAATGGGGTCTGAGCCAATGCCGCCCTGCTTTTATCAGGCTCCAGGTTTTAGAAAATGAACATGTTGCCTGGAGGGTATCCATGTTTTTAAAAATAATCCTCCACCAGAGAAAGAGTATTGTCATTTAGGACTGAGGAGGTGGCCCCATTCAGATGCATTTCTTATTAATTCTTATAACTTTTTCATTACAAGATATATTTGAGATGAAACTTCCCTTTCTTATCTAAACACTGTATTTATAATTTTTTATGAAATTCTTTGTATTAACTATGTATTTTTCTGTGCTTTTTATGATTGTTATACCACAATCAAATAAAGCTTTCTTCTGATTCTGTTTCTGGTAAGGTAGATATATGGGGCGCTCCTGGAATCGGTTAAAAAAGACCTTGATCTGACTAGAAGTCAGTAGGAGGGGATTGTGGGGAAACTGTTAACAGATAAAGAATGGTCCTGAGTGCTGAGGGGTTTGAAACAGGTGTCAAGAAATTCTAATGTCAAAACAACCCAATGTAATTATATACACATGGTGTATCTGACGCCTCATAGACTGAATGTTATGAGAGGAGACACTGACCAGTCATGCGCTAGATGTGGATTACAGGATGCCGGCTTTGCATAAGTGACCTGGGAGTGTCAGCGATCAATTGAATTTTGGGAGAAGGTCGTAGCTGAGATTGAAAAAACACTGGCAAGAACCCTTGCAAATACACTTGAAATCTGCTTGCTAGGCCTGTTCCCCAGACCAAAGGCCAAAGAAATAGGTAATGGATTTGTAGACCTGGCGCTAGTATTGGAACGTAAAGTGATAGCTCAAAACTGGAAGACACACATATCACCCTCGATGCAGGCATGGGAGAGAAATGTGTTTGCCTGGTCCAGAGCAGAACTGAGGGCCCAACAGCATGCATGAGGAATACACAAGTGCCCCATAGCGGAATTGAGGGCTGAGGTGCTGCAGGATTGAGAAACCAGAAACATGACAGATGCTTAAGGGGATGAAGAAGATGTTTATTTATTTATTTGAAAAGTTTTATATAGTGCTGGCTAGACCCGGAGGTATCAGAGTGCTTAACATGAGGTAGGACAATGTTTCAGAACATTGTTACCTAGTTACATCACTTTCTGGAGCATCTCATAACATAGAAAGGGAGACAGTATAACATAGTTAAATGAGTTACTAAAGCATAGCATAACATAGAAAATAACGGCAAGGGGGAATGTACTTCAGGGGACACAGAAAGGTCAGGCTGGAAAAGGCTCACAGAGGGAGGAGGCAGGGGAGGGAAAAGAAACAGAACGGGGAGATGAGGCAAACAAAGTCCAATGTTTGGCTGGGTAGGTGACGACCGAGGGGTGACCCAGAGCCAAACTCCTCTATAGCTGCATAGGACAGCTTCACCGGGCATCTGCCAAGGTTGCTCAGGCACTGCAATAAGTTATGGTTTCCGCCTAGGGGCAGACAATGAATCACGGAGGCGGGGGAGGGTAAAGAAACATAACGGGGAGACGAGGAACACAATGTCCGATGTCTGGCTGGGTAGGTGATGGCCGAGGGGTGAACCAGAGCTAAACTCCTCTATAGCTGCATAGGACACCTCACCCGGGTATCAGTCAAGGTTGCTCAGGCACCGTGGTACATACAGACAGTTACAGTTTCCACCTGGGGGGGCATCGTCAAAAGTTCCATCGAGTGCACTGGTCACGGTGTGTGGCGCTACGATCCCAGTTGTAGTGGGACCACTCTCAATCATCTACTGAGTGTGTCTCCCTTTCCGCTGCGGGCACTCTCAAAGAGGTCTCTGTATCCCTGGAGAACAAATGCTGGATCCCTCACCAACAAAGGGATAAAGAATGCTTTTGTGGATGGCCCACTCGTGGCGGCCACTTTAGGGACTGTCAGGTTGGTAAGAATAACCCTCACTGCTGTAGGGGGAATTGATAGTTGGGTCTCTGGTTTAGTTGTCTGGGAATCTGCTGCCCCAAGGCAGCAAATGTTGGGGGTAATGATACTGTAGGTAAAATACAGCATTAACATGTGCTGGGGACCATTTTGTTCATAGCTCCCTCAGTTGCCTGCTACACTCATGCACTAAAGTGAGTGAGTGAACAATTATAACTGGTCAAAGGGCCACAGACTGAAGAGAGCCCTTGCAAATTTTAGGTTCCGCTTCACACAAGAAAGAAATATTGCGGCAAGGTGTATGTAGATGAGGATCGAGAGATATTGGGTCGCCATTTAAAGTCAGGCAGATACAGGCAGTATCTCGGGAACGAACTCCGTGAAGGGCGAATCCAAACAAATACAGTTAGAACTTAAAGGGTAAATTGAGCAGAGGATCACAAATGGCAGAAAATCTCCAACTGCTCTTTGCTTGCACAGTGCTTATTCTGGGCACTCCAAATGTCGGGCACTTCCGTATGCTATGGGTGGGCTTCTTCTAGGGTGTTCTATAATTTTTGCAACTGTTCTTTCTTCAAAGACTATACTTCTGCTGATTTTTAAATCATCCAGTTTACACATGCAGTAAGGGATCGCTCCTAGGGTGCCACTTCTGTCCCTGATTGATCCTCCCTTGTTGGCGCCATTTCGAACTCAGGTATGTTGTGGCCCACTTCAAAGTCCTGTTTACTGTGTCTCAGTTATGCCCAATTGTGTGGGGAATTAATTCTGGTGCCCCTGGACCCCCAGTCTCCCGTGCTCCCAAAGGGGTCTCCCAGCACTACCACCAGTGCCCCCACTCACCACCTCTTGTAACTCTTCTTGGGCCTGCAATGGTGGGCGGCAGCCTCGTAGGATCGGCGCCGTCTCCCCTACTCTCCAGATGTGCACTGCCAGTAGTTTAGTTCTACTTTGTTTTAGCACTGTGCTCCGTTGCGTTTCTCCACTATGCTAATAACACCTACGGCGGTCGTAGGCGCTGCTTGTCAACATCGTCGCTTCCCCAAATCCAGCGTGTCCGCCGGCATCATAATTTAGGATCCCAGTTTGTTCTTTACGTCTCCGAATTCGTCATTACCCCTAGACGCTTGGCGCTCGGTAACAATTCTTCCTGGTCCTGTTAGTGTTGCATGTCCTCAGTGACCGTTTGGAATAGTTTTTGCTAAATTTCACAGCACGAACATACCGAGATAGCTGCGATGCTCCGGAGCTGGAGGGGTTCACCATACTGTGATACTGTGGATAGTGGATACTGATGAATCTGGTGAACATAGTGTTGATGTTAGAGAGTTGGACCCCCCCCTGGGAATCTCCTTGGGAACCCCCTCACCCCTCCCTCCCCAGTGACAAATAGGATATATTCGCTTATGCGATATGTAACAACCTGACTAGTATGTACCCCCGCTATGCCAGGAAGCATGCGAGATTCATATCAATGCCAGCAGAAATGATAGAGACTGAGCACAACAAGATTTGATATGTATGGTTTAATGTTAATAGAACAAAATAAATTATAAGCATTCAGTTGGCTACATGTGGTAGTAACTACCTTGATCACATATATGTTGTGATATATAACTCCACAGGGAAAAATATATTACTAAATATTAATAAGAATGTAGATTAACGTACAATGTCTACTCGTATGCATGACCTGTAAAATCCAGGCTTGTATGAATTAGCGAACATAACGATTAGACGAGATTAAAGGTACATGTGTATGATGTCTGTATCGATATAAAATGCCAATAAAAAAGATGTTAAAACAAATACAATAAAAATAACACATGCACAAATACACAACAACATATACTGAAAAGTCTTGATTGACCAAGGACTCTAATCCAGTGAAAGGTGATTCCCTAACACAAGCCTACAATATAGATAGATCCATTAGATATCAAGGCTAAGCACAGAAAAGTTAGTACATGATGAGCTTATGCATGTCTTTAGAAGATGCATAAAATGCATTCTTTCAAGTAGATAAAGCATAGAAAGAATCATCCAGAATAACAGTTCAATGTTGATCATAATAATAAACTACCGGTGAGCTCTGTCTCATTGAACCTAGTCATTCCTTCTTCCTTTTTGATATTTCTGAGCGCTTTCCTTTGACCTAAATAACTTTGGGTACTTTTAACTATTTCACAGATCTGCAGAAAGTTCTCAAAATGTTCATAATCTGGAGGGAACTAAGAAATCTGCAGGGAAATAATACCTCTGCAAGGGACTTAGGGCCAGATATAGGTGGGCAAATACCGGTCGGTAATGATGAAATTCATTACATTTCACCGTTACCGACCCGTATTTAGCCATGTGGAAGGAAGAATTGGTAATAAGGAATCGGTAAATACAGAATCCTTAATACTGATTCTTTATTGGTCTGGCATTTAAGGAATCAGTAATACCGATTCCTTAAATGCAATGTATAGCACTTAAAACAGTACACCTCAGCCTTAAGGAATCGCTATGTACCACCATCTTCAAGTTGGTGGTAAGCAGCGATTTCCTTTCAAAAAACACTTTTTTGCTTTTTTTAATGTGCCATATGGCACACATCCATGCCCTTAGGGCATGCATGTGTGCCACATGTGCACACATGCACATTTCAGGGGGGCACCCTGGAAATGCCTCCTGGTATTACCGATTCGGTAATACCGAATCAGTAATACTAAATGTCTTCACATCCATTCCTATCGGCCTCCAAGCCCAAAGGAATGAATGGGTAGGTATTTGTTATTACCGAATCTCAATTACCGATTCGGTAATAACGAATATTAAGAATTCAGTATTTTTTACCGAATTCTCACCTACATCTGAAATACCGATTTCTAAATACCGAATCGGTAAAATTTGGTATTTAGGAATCAGTATTTTCTTATTACATACAAACCCCCATTTGTCTACTGTCTCCTAATTGGTCCTGCTACATACCCCTACCTTCTTCCCCGGGACCCTGATTAAGTGTGACTTTGGCCATAATTGGCCTAGTATCAGGGGTAGGGTTATTTATCTTGAAACTTTGGGCGTAGGGCATTCAGTGAGTTGAAGGGTGGAGGAAGGCTTGGGCCACGGGGTCTGCATTGTACTATCAGTTGACCTGCCGGATATCAGTTGCGTCGCATTATGGTGCTGTGTGCGTATGTGTGTGCAAGTGCGCTCCATATGGACCTGCCTGAAATCCATGGCACCGCGTATTGGTGCTGAGTGAGCGTGTCGAGTGACCAAATGGGACAGGGAAAAGGGGAAAGCGAAACTCATGAGTAACCAAGCTGCAAACATTCACTTTTCTTCTAGCGCCGCTTGCCCACACCATTTTTCATGGAAAGCTTTACTTGCAGCACATTGGTTGTTCATAGAACCCACTAAGCCACCTACAATGAATCTAACAATCTGAAAATGCTAAAGGACTATGTGAAACTTATAATATAATGTAACCACTATTTATCTTAAAATAATTTCTGAGAAGATGTGCAGTACCTCTCAATATTTAAAGCTTGATAGATGCCTATACGGATGGATGTGGTTGGGTTCGGGGAGACCTACCTATTCAAGTTCTTAAGAAACAAACACAGTCTCAGGAGAGCTTGACCCAGAGGGGAATATGTAAAGTCCAGCAAAAGATCCACTGTCTGCCATCTGCATGAGAAGAGAAAACTAAAGGGCCAAAAGGGGACTATCTAAATTATTAGTCACAGTTCTGTCCTGAATCTTATCCAGCACCTCAGCCAAAGTGGATAACTACCTGTGCTATAAGGTCCTTACTCTCTCCAACCTACTATGATAAGCTTGTTAGCCCAGACATACTTATTCTGCCCAGAGATGTAACTGGAAAGCTGATGTTGACGGAGTTCTGAAAAGAGTCTCCCGAACTGTTTATGTAAGCTGAAATTAAGCAACCCTACAAAGATTGACTGAGGTGTCACAACAGGGACAAAAATAGAAGAACATGCCTTCCAGAGATACTTCTCAACCATTCTTCACTGTCAATGGCACAAACATCCAAAGTGTTGATGAACAGAGCTGAAGATTTCAGTAGCACCATCTGAATCAATCACCTGTAGAAAATACTAATGAAAAGAATTACTGACTGCCTTTGAGAGTGAAATCAGAGCTTCAAAATCCTGGGAGTTTCTTATCAATGTTGTACCCAAGAAGGTTTAAAAGTGGGGACACAGCGGTGCTTATGGAACTGTGATGAGCACTTTACTGTTTGGCCTTGTGATTCATTACCTCCCTAAGACCCCCTAAGGTTAAACCAAATAAGAAAACTGTATTTAGAGTTGTAGAGTCAAATTCTCAAGAAGGAAGAAAACCCCTAGTTTGGTGCAGAACATTGCAACATTTAGATCAAGATCTGAGATTGGTACATGTGGGAAATGTTCCATTTGATACAAAAGTTGTGTTCCTAATGACAATGACATTCATAAGTCAAGTCTTCTTCGCTGATGTTTCTGGTGTCCGATCATGCAGGGGTGCCAATTTTTCAGATATGGGTAAACAAAATGCTGCAATTGTGCAAGAGCAACAAAGGGTGCCGATGTGTTTTGAAATGCCTAATGATATATCTTCTAGATAAATGGGAAACATTAGATCTGTAAATGTTTGCCCTTCACAACCACTCTTAGAAAATGTGATGTTGAGAATGGATGGTGATATGGAGGTAAACACGCATCATGTCTGGCGATACCTTGTAACTCCCAGGAGAACCTAGTAGAATCATAGTCTTGAGAAGTGCATCCTAAACTGCATGGTCCTGACATACAAATTCACTTTTTGAAGCCATGGACCACGGAGGACCTCTTCCAATCTACAGAAATAGTAAACTGATGGAATTCACCCCCAGCCATTCCCCTCCTGATCTGACAGGCCAATACCATTTCTGGCCTTAACATTGTGCATACCATACAGGGGGTTGTAGACAGGTATTGTCTACAACCCCCAACTCTGGAGCTCCGAATGGACATTTGATGCTTGACCATCCTGAAATAAGCTTCATGGCTCCAACATATGGGATGGATTTTAATCAGACCTCAAGTATGAACCAAAGGTAACCGCAAACAATACATTGTGTGTCATCCAGAGCACCAATGACTTTAAAAGAAAATGAGGGATGAGGTGGTTTTCTCGATGGCACCTAGAATTTGCTTGCCTTAGAAATGGTACCAGAAGGACTCTCATAGAGAGGATGCAGATCACTGATGCTATCACCTCCGAAAGCATAGAGAGGTGTTTCTTCTTTTTAAACATCTTATGGCCTTAACGCAAATTAACCCCCAGTGTTCCAAAATCATGAACCTTGCGAATATCACATTGCATTCATATGGCTACAGTTTTCATAGATGCCGGGGTCTTGGCCCAGCCACACAAGTGGGGGATCTGTTTCTATCAGGAAAAGTGTGAGAAAGCTGGTGAGAAGGCATTTTTTAGATCCTCATATATTCTACAAGTTTCATTCATAGAAATGTGAGGAATAAACCCCGGACAAGGCAAGCCAAAAAGAAAACCGCTGCTATGTTTTACTTTTGCTAGGAGAGCTGATCACCCCACGCAAAGTGGCCCATTCGGCCTCATCAGAGAAAGGAAAACTTCACAAATTAATTGGTTATCCTTTGGATTTCGATCCCTACATGAGAGGCCAATCCATACAAAAGACATCTCCTTGGAGCCTAGTGAGGATTACTGGTCAGGGATCGCTGTGTGGCATTTTATGAGAGACATGCTGGAAAGGATTGACTCACACTTTTCAAACTATGGAAGTGGTGCGTATGACACAAACTTCTCGTCAACTGCACTAAAGTAGTTACCAAGCTTTATCTTTTCCCTTTTGCAAGTTAGTGCCTTGGCTGCAGCCTCTAGAATCATTTTGAAAGGGAAGGGCCTTCTTTCTTTGAGAACTTTGTGTGCTTCTTCCAATGTCTCTTGGCAGGAGGTGAGGAACTTGAATCAGAAGAGCTACTTTTGCATCTCAAAGAATACCTTCCCCCTTATGATTACTGCTCAACAACTTGAAAAGAGAGTTCCACACCTGCACTATGGTCCATAACAACCACCTTACAGTTTTTTCTGGGGGAAAAATCCAGAATGGATCACTTTGGATTCCTGACTCCCACTTGTATATGTACGGGCGATCTTTGCCCCATAGCTCCTCTGACCTTACGTATTGCCTTGCACATCAAAATGCTACCTATACCACTGTGCATGAACTATAATAATACACAATTCCCCTGATCCTAACCTTCTACTAAACATATTGAGTACCCTCCAGATCAAAGAAATGGGAAACTCCTCTTACCTGAGATCAGCACCCAGGAGGCTCCCATATCTCAAATCAACCTCGCTCACTAGGGCCTAGACATCAACAGAGTGAGTCTAGACCCACAGCCGAACAAGGTTTGTGATGAAAAGCAACCACTGCTGGATTCAGAGAATGCTAGCCTCATTGATAGCACCTGTGTCGAATGTTGGGGTTAACATTTTCACAATTAGTAGAATGGGGCTGTCTTGGAGATGGGCCCCCCATTATTTGTAAGGACAGATCTGATGAAGCAGGATGTTCACATAATATATGTATTGAACAGTTCATTTTCAGAGAAGTGTCAACATTAGGTCTGAGAGGATGCGGTGGCAGAGCTGGTCAACGTCATCAATAGTTTTTTTTTCTTTTATTCAGGTGTTGGTCCCAGCTACAACACTACTTCAATAAGTCAGTTCTCCGCCTTCTTCAACAAACTTTCTGCATATGGTGGTGGTGACTGTCCGGAACTGGCCATTCAAGGGCTTGAACTGGCTCTGATGACTTCTCCGCCACATTCTTTCATACTCGTTCTCACAGATGCTTCTGCATTGGACTATAATGACCTGGAGAGACTGGATAATGTATATTCATTAATAAAGACTACACATTCCCAGGTACGGCATGAATGCCTTGTTTTCTGTACACAATAAATATACATTAAGATATTTATTTAATTAGTATTCTAACCAGACTAATATTGGTTAGTACTAAGAATATACATTGAAATATTTTGGTAATGACTAATTTTGTCTCTTCTAGATATTCTTTTTGATTACTGGGCTGTGTGCTGGTGTAAATGATCCTCAGTTCCTTGTTTACCGAGACATTGCAGCCAGCAGTTATGGGCACGTTTTTCAAGTGGAACTCTCAGATATGGAGAAAGTAAGTCAATACAATTCCACCTTCAATATATATGTCTTTTTCATTCTCTGCTATTTAAATGTTATCCTAATCAATCCATTTAGGTGAATGATCTGTAGAAAAGACAGAAATCAGCACCAAAGTTATGTTACAAGAACATTTTAAATCTACTATTTTCCCTCATTAGCTCCATCTTTTGTTCCAATACTTCCTCACAACACAATTTCCCCCTTTAAGGATGGATTACTCACCATGGTTCACAATGAAAATCTAGCTATATTTTCATTTAATCCCTTAAATAGCAAGAGGCATTTTATTACATGTGGGAGCAGAACCGTACCCAAAATTCTGCAACTCCCAAAATTCATATGACCTCATGCAGTTCTTCCCTTGGTGGATTTTGAGCAAAAAGGCACCCACCCAAAAGCATAGTAATAATTATAACTACTTGGGACCACTCAATATTTGAGTCCTACATCAGTAAAACATTACAGAATTTTATTACAAAAATTTACAAAATCAAGCAATACAGGATAAATGGCATAAAAGCTCAAGGGCAAAGTTATACACAGTAAGCAAAATCAGAAGTTAATCTAAGTACCAAATCAATGGACATCCCTCATGATAAAGGAATATCTTCCAAAAATCTGTCTCACTCCCAGAATCATGGGTTTTCTATACACAATTCTTCCATTACAAAATCGAGAAAGAATAGTGTTAGACCTGGCATCTTTGGCATGGTTTCCCCTGTCTTTTTGCCTCGACCTCCTGTATTTTTTTGACGCTGTGCTGGATTTAGTTTTTACTGGTTTAGATGCTTTGGGCACTTTGGCCCACATGCATCATTGTGACATTTTGCACTTCCTAATTTGCGAAAAATAAGGAATCGCAAATTAAGAAGTGCAAAATGCTATGCATCATTATTTTCGGTATTCATTTGTGATTCGGTAAAAATCGCAATTTTTACCGAATCCCAAATGAATACCGAATTCTTAAGTTAATTTTCGCAATTCCCATTGATTCCTATGGGCCAAAAGGCCCATAGGAGTCAATGGGAATTGCGAGTGGCACTTTGAAAATTTCATGGGTGCAGGGGGGGGTCCAAAGGACCCCCCCATGCACCCCTGAAATGTATTTTTCGCATCATGTTTCACACACACATGTCCTAAGGACATGTGTGTGTGAAACATGAATGTTGAAAAAAAAACATTTTAAGCATTTTAAACACTTTTTCCAAATTTACCGAGTGGTTCAACCACTCGGTAAATTTGGCACCCTAATTGCGAATTTACAGTTTTAAATTTAATGATGCATTGCTTTTAAGAAATCGCACATCTGCGACTTCTTAAAAGCACCCGCAATTTTAGAACTCGCAAACATGTTACGAATTCTAAAATTGCTTCATGCATCCCAAAAAGCACTTTTGCATTCGCAAACGGCCGATTTTAAGGAATCGCACCGTTTGCGAATACAAAAATGCTTGATGCATGTGGGCCTTTGCCACTGCTGATCAGTGTCAAAGTGCAAGTCCCCCCCCCCCCAAGGTAAATTTTGATTGTAATTGGTTATCCATGATTGGCATATTTGTCTCACTAAGAAGTCCCTAGTAAAGTGTGCCAGGGCTGGTGATCCAAATGCTACTAGTGGGCCTGCAGCACTGATTGTGCCATCCACATGAGTAGCCCTAAAATGGTGTCTCATGCCTGCCACTGCAGTGCCTGTGTGCAGTCTGTGCACTGCCCTGTCCTCCTGGTCAGTGTCCTCACTGACCAGGCCTAACCCTTCCCTTTCTGTGCACATTGGTCACCCCTATGGAAGGCCAAAGGTACCCCCTGGGCAGGGTGCAGTGTATGTGAAAGGTAGAGCATGCACGAGTGCAGGTGACATGCTCTGGTAGTGAATGGCAGCCATTTTCGTTTTTCACTATTGTAAGGCTACCTTGCCCATAGGCTTTCATGAGGAATATCTTCCCATAGGAGCAAGGTAGGACATAAAAGTCTGGCATCCCTGAACTCAGACTTTAATAACACATCTTTTAGGAAAGGTGTTTTTTAAATCCTATGTTTGAGAACAGCACTTTTAGAAAGTTGCTGTTTTCTTGTCTGACCTTTCTGTGTGCCTTGGCCTGTTTGTGAATTGACTGTCTGGTTTGAGAGTACTGAAGCAGCTTCACTGGCTCCCGGTGAAGAAATGAGCCATTTTTAAGATGCTTCTTGTCGTCTTTAAATCATTACAGGGGAAAGGACCTGTTTATCTGAGCAATAAATTTAGGCGATATCTACCGGCCCGACAACTGAGATCCAGTAATGCCAACTTTCTGTGTTCACAGAAGATACATAGGGTAAGACTGGGCGGTAGAGCCTTTTGTCATCTGGCCCGAGACATTGGAACAAATTACCAGCAAATATTAGGACTTGTAATGAACAACCCAGGTTTAAAAAATTGTTGAAAACATGGCTGTTTTAGTTGATTGTGTCCCCATCACCTTTCCTTCACAGCGCCAAGAGATCCCTTTGGGCATGATTCGCTTGCGCTTAACAAGTACACAAAGTAAGTAAGTAAGTAAGAGTGACAGGGGCTGGGGATTCCCCAGGAGGCTGGCTGAGTCAGCCCTAGGCTGAATGACTGCATCTGTATCTTGAGTGGTGGGAGGGGATAGCACCTGGGTCTGAATAGGGCTGTGCCTGGCTTCCACAATGCTGGCTCCACCTCCTGCTGGGCGGCAGACAACTCTGCCCCTCACTCTGAAAGGAAAGGAGAAGCCAGGAAAACAAAGTGCTCAAGGAACACCCAGAACTGGTTCAGACCGGGCTCAGAGCCCTCCTGCACAAAGGGAACAAAGACTTCTAGGATTATAAGTATAGGACCCCTGACTACAGAAAATTCCATCATCCTGCAATCAAGAATGAACCTCTGCCAAGGAGAAATCTGGAAGACTGAAGAAGAAGGACTGCCCTGCTGTGTGATGCTGGACTGACCTGCAGTTGCTTTGCTGCCAAGGAGAGGGAAAGACTTTGCTTTGTGCTGTGTCCCCTTGCTTGAAGGAATCTCCAAGGGCCTGAGAAGAGCTGGCTCCCTGTTAAGAAGTCCCAGGAACAGAAGGACTTCACCCCAGCTTCCCTGAACTCTACTGAGAGAGTTCTGTCCTTCCTAAAGTGCTTAGGCCAGTAGTGGTGCCTCTGGAAGTTGTACCTGTGTTGGGAAGCTGGAAACCAAGATTTTAGAGACTTTCTGCAAAGTTTATCGCATTGCTCGCTTGCGGAGCGCACCCCCGTCAGTGCGAGGAAATACCCGCCGCTACGAAGGTCGAGATCATCGCAGCGCCTGTTGCCGCTGCCAGAGACGTCACATCCTTCGTTTACGGGATGCACCTGTCCGGTGCGTGAAAATTTTCATTGCTGCGAGCATCGTCGCAGAGCCTGTCGTCACTGGGTGAGATCGTTGCACCGCTTGCTTGCGGACGGCATCACGTCGCTGCGAAAGTAATCGCAGAGCCATCGCATCGAGGGGCCGCGAGAGGAGAAGATCGCCGCTGAGCCACGCATCGTCGTCACACCGGAGATCGTCGCAGCCCCGGAGATCATCGCATCTTACCTTTTGCGAGCCGCTTCCACCGAAACCTGTGCACCGGAATCCACGCAAGGTATCGCCTCCCTCCCCATACAGACCGGAGTCCTCGCAACCCGCCCGCTGCGTCCAGCAGGGTTGTCGCATCGCCTCCCCAGGGTCTCAGGTGTGACACATTGCTTGCTTTTCACCGCTACAGCTTTCACTTGGAACGTTTGTCACATCTAAAGGTACTATTGGCTAAATGCGACGCAACTGTGAACTATTTTAACATAACTGTGGATTATATTCACGCAAACCTTAAGAACACTTTTGAAACCATATTCTTGAACTGTGTATGTCGGATTTTTACCGTTTTGGTCTTGTGTAGTTTAGATTAAATACCGTTATTTTTGTAAACTGTTGTGGAGTCAGTTGGTGGTGTTTTCACTGTGTTACTGTGAGTGTTGATACAAATACTTTACACATTGCCTTTGATAAGCCTGACTGCTCGTGCCAAGCTACCAAGGGGGTGAGCAAGGGTTATCTCAGAGGGTTTCCTCCTTACCTTGACTAGAAGCAAGGGTCCCTATTTGGACAGTGGGACCTACCTCTGCCAACTAGAGACCCCCAGTTCTAACATTGTTGGTCAGTGGTGGGATTTGAACTTGTATTTGTACTAGACCTACAGTGATTGGTGTACATCACTAGTGAGTGCAGACCACTACGCCACTGCATACTACTGGTTTTTGGTTGGTTCTATTTTTGAGTAACTCTTCAAAGCATCATGTCTGTGTATGGAAAGGCACCTAGGGGCAGATGTATCAAACCATTTTTTTGTCGCAAACGCTTCAAATCGCTAAAAAGCAGTGTTTGTGAAAAAAATAGGTAAATGGAATGTATCAACTAAAAAGTCTCGCAATGTTAAGGAATCGCAAATTTTGCGATTCCTTAATATTGCGTAAGCATTTAAGGAATCGCAAGTTGCGATTCCTTAAATGCTATGTATGAAGCATTTACATTTTGGGAATTTAGGCTAAGATATCGCAAATTACCACCAACTTGTAGTTGTTGGTAATTGGCGAATTCTTTTACAAATACACTTTTTGCCATTTGTAAAGGTGCCATGTGACGCTCATATATGCCCTTAGGGCATGTATGTGCGCCATATGCGCACACATGTACATTTCAGGGGTGCAGCAGGGTGTCCTTAAGACACCCTTGCACCTTTGAAATTATTCTCAATATTTGCGATTAGCAAATTGTGAATCGCAAATTGAGAATAACTTCCCATTCCTTCCTATGGGCCTCCTGGCCCATCGAAATGAATGGGAAATTATTCCTTAATTGCGATTAGCAATTTGCTAATCGCAAATAAGGAATTTTAAGAAATCGCTAAAAAATTGAGAATTTCTAGATACATACCATTTTTCAATTCTCAAAGCGATTCACAAAAAATCGCTATTTGAGAATCGCAAAAGGGTATCTTGATACATCTGGCCCCTGAACAAACGATCTTAGACAATTCTGCAACAAGTTTGAGTGCCCCATAAAGAGTGGCTTCAGGAAGGAGGAGCTGCAGAGAATCTTGAATGCCCATTGGGAGGCACAAGAGGGAAATGATGCAAGTACAGGGAATGGTTTCCAACCCACAGATCTGCCTGTGAGCAGAACAGGCTCAAGGCCTGGCAGCCACCATTCCAGTAGGGGCTTCACCCAAGAAGAGGTGCAAGAAAATCAGAGAGCAAGGGACCATGACTTGGAGGTCCTGAAGTTAAAAATGGAAATGGAAAAAGAAAAAGCAGTGAAGGAGAGAAGAAGAGTGGCAGAGGAGAGAGAAAGGGCGGCGGAGGAGACTAAAAATGCCTGTGCCCTGGAGGAAAAGAAATTGAAATAATGCCTATATTATTAGATCTATTTCTAGGTATACAATATAATGGGGTTCCACCAGAGTCCTGGGAAAGAGCAGATATAGTTGTGTTTTTAAAGAAAGGGAAATCCGCAAATAATCCCGCCTCATACAGGCCTATATCTTTAATGAACACGGATACGAAGTTATACTCAAAAATCTTAGCTACCCGCCTAGGGAGGATCATAGCCCATCTTGTTTCTCCTTGGCAACACGGTTTTATACCGAAAAAAAGGCACTACTGATCATATTAGACGTGCGATAGCTTTGTTGGACATCACTGAGGCAGCTGGGGAGAAGATGGCTATGATCCTTCTAGACGCGGAGAAAGCTTTCGACCGTGTTGCATGGCAATATTTACGGACAACCATGTGACAAAGGGGCTTCGGCCCTGGTTTTGTAACAGCTATACAGGCCATGTACCATCGGCCATATGCCAAATTGAATATTATTGGGGAAGAGTCCGCTTCAATAACAATTGCGAGAGAGACAAGACAGGGGTGTCCCTGCTCGCCAATACTCTTTGCTATCTATATTGATATTTTCATTGAGCAAATTCTCCAGGACCAGACTATTACCCCAGTCCAGTGTAACTTCTGTGAGACAAAAATATTGGCATATGCCGATGAGCTGGCGGTAATGACAACAGAGCCAGATAAGGCGATAGTCCGAATCCAGGAATTAGCAGAAGAGTATGGCCGGAAGTCGCGTTACCTTTTAAATGCAGGCAAAACACAGATTTCATGCAACATTAACACAGGGTGTAATGATCTTCGGAAATTGGCTGAAATAACCAATCTAGGCATCAAGATCACTAGAGATATAGATATCATCTGGAAAATAAACATGCAACCTGTTTGTGATCAGATCAGTATAGATCTTCAATGGTTAAATAGACTCCACCTATCTTTTATAGGATGATGTAACATCTTAAAAATGATTATGTTTCTGAAAATCTTATATTTGTTTAGATCAATACCAATCGCTATAGAAGAACAATTGCTAAGAAAAATAGATAGCATCTTCAGCTCTTTTGTTTGGAAATACTCTAAAATTCTTCGATCTCTTAAATTTTTAACATTACCACAGGAACAAGGAGAATGGTCTGCCCCAAATATTACATTTTATTATTATGCGTGTTTTCTGCAGAAAAGGGCATATGTTCTTATGCCAGGCAGCAGGGGCAGGCAACACAGTTTAAATAATGATCCACCCTCAATTTATGAATCAGCCGTAGGTAATACTGCTCAAGGGATACTCTCCAGACAAATTGAGCCCAGTTACTATAAAAAAACAAAATTCAAGATTATGTTTGCAATCTGGAAGATTTGGAAAAAGATGCAGATTTTATTTAATATTCCTATATATAACAGATATACTCTGCACACCTGTTCTATGTATTTAAAGGAAACATGCACTGCTCCTGCAGGATCACACTTGTTCAATGTCTTTATGGGAAGATTGTGTTGCTCTTGACCTGTTCTGTATGTCTTTTGCATTTGAGACAAGGGCCCCCAGGGACCCTGCATGCTGTGTTCTATCTATTTCTGTGTGTATTCGGTCTGACCAAAAGACTGTCTTAGCTATCTCACCACCCTCATGTTTTCCCAAAAATAATACGTCATCTTGCTTAGAGAAAATGGGCTTTAGGTAAATACAATTTATTATTCATCAGACAGAGTACACATATTAGGTAAGCCCTTCAAAACAGCATGCAGTCCATTGGGAAGTAGATCAGCCATTCTTCAGCCACTTGCTTTCTTCCCAAAGTATTGCTCTGCCTAGTAGACAGCCGCAGGCCTTTAGGATGTCAAATAATCTGGGCAAAAGTATCTTGCATGCATACTCTCTGCTACTCTGTATGCAGAGAAGAACACCCTCAGGAGATATTTCCTTTATTTCCTCCCCTGGAAGCACACCTGCAAATGCATACTAGTGTTAAATGAGTAATGAGAGTACCAGAAGTTCCACTGCCATTGCTCCTTCACCGCAACTTTCTCATGCCGAGTTCCAGGCATCACAGCTGCAAGCTTCAAAACCATGCCAACATCTTGAAACAGTATTCTACATATGCTTTCATTTTTAACTAATACAGTATGGGAGACCAGTTCAAAGCTCTTTATTTTTTTTATTGAAGCACATGCCCTTCATAATTAATTGGCATCATTTTCTTTTGTTTTTCTTTGTTTTTTCTTTATTTTAGCATATGCTTGAGCTATAAAGAACACCACTATATTGTGTTTAAAAAGGCAAGTGGGACTTTTTGTTTTGATGCCAAGACTCTTTTATGGAGGAGTCCACAAAGAGCATACTCACATAATCTGCCGAGCTGGTCTAAGTTTGGAGTATTGGAGACAAAATAATGTCAATAGATATTCAAGCTTCAGTCTGGCTTGCTTCAAGAGTATTGAATTGTACTAGTTTATTTCTTTATTTCTTTATAAAGTTTTATATAGCGCGAACATGATCCTGAAGGATATCAGAGCTCTGTACAATTTGAGGGAGAGGAAGGTAATAGTTGCAGTACAGTCATCAAAGGAATACCAACCCAAGCAAATCAAATATGCATATCAAACAAAAAGGTTATGAACATAAGGGGCAACAAAGGGAAAAATAATAATTGAACCATAGACAACTGAGAGGGGAGCAAGTGACTAGAAAAGCAGAATAATACCAACGGCAGGATGTAGGGTGTAAGTCCAGAGCATTAGAGCAGACGATTCAAGACCCTTTTAAGGTAGGTACTTGTACATAAGGAATCTTTTTACTTCCAATTTGAAGGCAACCTTGGAGGAAATTCTGCATATTTCCGGTGGGAGAGAGTTCCAGATCTTCGGCGCAGAGCCGGAGAACGCTCGTTGACACGTTCTCTTTTTGCGAAAGATCTGTGGTTTCAGGAGGAGGGAGTTAACACTCCTAGAAGGTCTACCCCTCCAGATAATTCAAGCTTTTGTGCTAGATAACTGGGGGCATTGAAATGGAGGGCTTTGTGAGACAGACTGGCAATCTTTAGCTGAATTCTTGCTTCATAGGGCAACACATTTAGGGATTTTTAAGACTGGGGAGATGTGCTTGTTTCTTTTGGTATCTGTGACCAATCTAGTTGCCGCATTCAGAGAAGCCCTTAGTGGGGCCAAGGTGTATTTGGGTAGGCCCCAGAACGTAGCACTGCCATAGTCTAGCCTCGGCAAAACAAGCACTTGGACCACTTGCTTGAAGTCCGCTTGTGGTAGGAAAGGTTTTAGATTCCTGAGTATCCTCATTAGGTGATTAGCTCCCTTGCACACATTGCTGATGTGATTTTTCATGTTCAGGTGCTTGTCTAGGGTGATTCCAAGAGATTTGGCTGAGTCAACAATGAGGGGCAAGCAGTTGAAGGCAGTGAGGTGGTTCATCCAAAGGTCCATTTTGGGGATGTGATTCGGGGGAGTGATGAGAAGGAATTCTGTTTTGGAGGTGTTCAGCAAAAGGTGGTTCTCAGTTAACCAGTTTTGAGTATATATTAGGGTAGAGTTGAGTGATATGAGGTTATTTGGGGAGGAGATTTTCAGATAGAGTTGCATATCATCGGCATACATATGGAAGAGAAAGTCTGCGGAATTTAGTGCATTAGCTAAGGGTTCCAAGAACAGATTGAACAGTATGGGGGATAGGGCAGAACCTTGGGGGACCCCCATGGATACTGGTGATGGCTGAGACAGAGAGTGGTTCACCTCAATTCTTTGGGATCTGTGGTGGAGGAAGGACGAGAACCAATGCAGCACCGCACCACAAAGGCCCATTCTGTGCTTTAAAATGGATAGGAGGTTGTTGTGATTAACAGTGTCAAACGCTGAGGAAAGGTCAAGGAGGATAAGGAGGCAGGATTCATTTTGGTCGAGCATTTTTAAAATGTCATCCATAACGTGAGTGAGAGCGGATTCTTTGCCGTGCCCACTCCGGAATCCAGGAAAAACCAAAGGGGATGATGGACGGAGCGGTGACAATACAAACACTCACCCCCAGTCAACTGATCTGGATTTAATCCATCACCGTTCTTTAGCTCACTCCGCCACCCCAGTTCAGACATGGCCAATTGCAAATCAGTCTGACCCTGTGCCTCATGGGAACAGTCCAGCCCGAACTGCCAAGCCATGTCTTCCCTGGACCGGAATCAAGCTTCCCTGGACCGGCTTCTGGCATTACAGCCGTCTTCAGCCGGGCTTGCTTGAATCCAGTGGCAAAGTGAGCAGGGGACTCACGTCTGAGCATACCCTGCCAACTTAGGGCGAACAAAGAAAAACCCAAAGGGGATGATGGACTGAGTGTTGACAATACAAACACTCACCCCCAGTCAACTGATCTGGGTTTAATCCATCACCGTTCTTTAGCTCACTCCACCACCCCAGTTCAGACATGGCCATATGCAAATCAGTCTTACCATGTGCCTCATGGGAACAGTCCAGCCCGAACTGCCAAGCCACGTCTTCCCTGGACCGGAATCCAGCTTCCCAGGACTGGTTTCTGGCATTACAGCCGTCTTCAGCCGGGCTTGCATGAATCCAGTGGCAAAGTGAGCAAGGGACTCACGTCTGAGCTTTTTGTGCTCAGCTATCGGTGGCTCCATACGGCTTTGAATCGAAGTTCCCTGTCATTGCTACTTAAAGGGAATTCACAATGTCCGGAGGCATCGATGTCCTGCAGATGAAGGAGGAGGATGTCCTTAAGTTCCTCGCTGCCGGGACCCACCTGGGAGGCACCAACCTCGACTTCCAGATGGAGCAGTACATTTACAAGGGGAAAAGTGATGAAATTTACATAATAAACTTAAAACACACCTGGGAGAAGATGATGCTGGCTGCTCGCGCCATTGTCGCCATTGAAAACCCAGCGGACGTGTGCGTCATCTCGTCCAGAAACACTGGGCAGCGCGCTGTACTGAAGTTTGCATCGTCTTGCGGTGCTACCCCCATTGCCGGCCGCTTCACCCCTGGAACCTTCACCAACCAGATCTAGGCAGCTTCCCGAGAACCGCGCCTCCTGGTGGTGACTGACCCCCGAGCTGACCACCAGCCGCTCACCGAGGCCTCCTACGTCAACATCCCCACCATCGCCCTGTGCAACACGGATTCGCCCCTGCGCTACGTTGACATCACCATCCCCTGCAACAACAAGGGAGCCCACTCTGTCGGTCTGATGTGGTGGATGCTGGCGCGTGAAGTGCTGCGCATGCGCGGCACCAACTCCCGCGAGCACCCATGGGAAGTGATGCCTGATCTGTACTTCTACCGTGACCCGGAGGAGATTGAAAAGGAAGAACAGGCAGCAGCAGAAAAGGCTGTCACCAAGGAGGAGTTCCAGGGAGAATGGACAGCGCCCGTACCCGACTTTCCCCAGCCCGAGGTGGCTGACTGGTCCGATGGAGTGCCGGTGCCCTCTGTGCCCATCCAAGAGTTCCCTACTGAGCGTACAGACATCGCCATTACCCCAAAAGCACCTCAAGATGACTGGAGTGCTCAGCCTGCCAGCACCGAAGACTGGTCTGCTGCCCCTACTGCTCAGGCCACAGAGTGGGTTGGGGCACCCACCGAATGGTCCTAAATGTCTATTCCTGGCCATAACATCAATTCTGAAAATAAACTTTTGAACTGCTAAAAAAAAAATATATATATATTATGTTTTTCTCTAATACAAAGACTACTCCTGTAGTCTACAACATTCATACTTGTGACATCCAGATTTAATTACTGAAATTACAATCATTTCAACAATGAATTGACCAATGCATTTCGGGCTGCTCTCCCTTCTTCAGGGGATGGTAATTGTAACTGAAATAAAAACAAACATATACAAGTATAAAATGGCAAGTAGGTCCTTACCCATGTAACAAACAACTTTTGGATGTTTGCTAATAAAATTCCATTTATATTATTCATTATGACAAGAATGAGTTGTTGTGTTAACGATATAAAAAGAGATAACCATTCTGAAGAAGTGCAATTAATTAAGTCAAAGACTGCCCCGGCTGGAAGACAACGTGTAAGGTCTGTGGAAAGAAAGGTCACTTCTCCAAGTGCTGCAAATCAGGCAAGGAACAAAAGAAGGCCAGAGAGGGTTTTCCACAAGAGGAAGATTAATAGGAAATTAACGTCCTGCAAGTTAGGGAATGTACTGGTGATGGTCTACTTTAAGTATTGTTGATTAATGTTGCACCAGTGGAGAAGCTTTTTGACTCCGGGGCTAAGATAACTCTGGTTCCGAAAGTATTTTACTTAGGAAATTTAGTGCGCAAGGTGGCACTGTTGAAACCTGACATAATACCGAAAGGCTATAGTGGTGTAACCCTTGACCTTTTGGGCTATTTCTAGGGTACGATTGACTTTAAATGGAGGATCATTCATGGTTAGATTTATGTCTCAATAAAAGGAGACTCCCATTAAGTTGGTTCTACCAGCAAGATTTACATGTTTTTCTAGATCTTAATGAAAATCTCCCTGTTTGCCTGAGAAAAATACCACCGTTAGAGCGGCGGTGACTAGACGTAGTACAAATTGGATTGATGAGCTTCATAATGTATTTAAAAAGGAATTGGGTTGCCTCAAAAACTATATGTACCAGATAAAGCTGAATGCGAATGTCACTCCCCAAGGTGGCTAAAGTGAGAAATGTGCCTTTGTTAGTGAGAGAAAGCATGAAGGTGGAATTAGACAAGCTTCTGGACAATGGTATAATTCAAGAGGTTGAACCACAGAGTGAGTCTCTCCGGTGCTTGTGGCTCGGAAGAACAATGATGAGGCCAGACTTTGTGTAAATTTGAGGGCACTTAACAAGGCGTGATGGTCGATCACTACTCGCTGCCGACTATAAACAAAATGTTGTATTCCCTTGAGGGTGCAAAGCATTTCACGTCCCTTGGTTTGACTTTGGCCTATCATCAGGTCATGGTCCACCATTCGTCTCGTGATCTCATGTCCTTTGTAACACCATTTGGCATCTTTCGATTCTTAAGAATGCCTTTTGGACTAATCTCTATTGCCTCTATTTTTCAGAGGGCAATGGAGGGCATTCTTGGAGGTCTTCAGGGTGTATCAGGATGATGTCTTGATTTTTGAGGTGGATCTTGAGGAGCATGGTGATAGGGTGGGCTATGTAGTGAAGAGACAACAGGAGACAGGACTCACTTTCAGGGCAGACAAATGTAGATTTGATGTCAAGGAGATAGAATACTTGGGACATTTGGTGTCTGATTCTGCCATTAAGGCCAAAGTTTCCTCGGTGAGTTCCATTTGCAATATCCATGCTCCTCTAAACAAAGAAGAATTGGTGAAGTTTTTAGGCATGGCTAAGTTCTACAACAAATTTGTACCTAACTTTGTAGGCATGACATGGTGTATGAGGACTCTTCTCAGAAAGGGCTGCAAGTTTGGATGGTCACAATAATGTCAGAAGGAGTTTGATTGTATTAAGGAACATCTAAATGAAGCTCTGTGTTTAGGAAGTTTTGATCCCATGAAAACATTCTATCTCATGACTGACACCAGCTTGAAAGGGTTAGGAGCAGTTAATGGAAAAGGGAAAACTATTCTGTTCATCTCTAGGTCTTTGAGAGGGGCTGAGTGTAACTACTCTGTAGCGGAGAAGGAAGCTCTGGGTATTTTCTGGGCGGTGCGCAAACTAAATGAAACTTTTTGGAGCATAAGGTTCACATTCTTACTGATCATAAACCATTGAGGGAGGTATTTGGCAAGAAAGGGATAGATTTTGTTTCACATAGAATACAAAAGTGGGTTGTAGCCTTACAAGAATATGATTTTGATATTTCTTACTTATCTGGATCCACAATATCTTAGCAGATTGTCTATCAAGACTTGGTGATGATGGGTGTGAAGTGTCTGATGAATGTGAGGGGTTTGGTGGTGAAGGAATGGAGGAGTAAGTGAATGTATGTGTGATTAGTGAGGGTTTAATTTCTAAAAGTGAGTGGAGGGAATGTCTGGTCAATGACTTGGTTTTTCAAAAGGTTGTGTTGATGATTTTGAGTGGCTTGTGCGAGAAGAAGGAGTGCGTTGAGGATCTAAAGGGTTTTTGGCAGGTCAGGGAGGACTTAGCTGTGGCGGAGGGTCTTCAAATGTGAGGCTGCAAGTTGATTCCCTTAAAAGACCTGAGAGACAAACTAATGTATAACGCTCATGCAAGTCACATGGGGTTTGCTAAGACAAAAGAAAGGATAAGAGAGGCATATTGGTGGCTAGTTATAGACATGCATGTAGAAATAGTGGTTAATGAGTGTGCTGAATGTATGTGCAGCAACAACATTTTGAAATGTAGGACACAGCCGATGGTTATAAGGAAGCAAGCTGCTGGTCCATGGTCTGACATTGCAATTGATATCTTGAGTCCTGTGAAGCTTAAGCCTCAGGATCGGTATGTGATTGTATGCATGGATGTGTGTTCCTGGTGGCCAGAAATTAAAGTGGGTAATCCTGTAGAATCTAATGTAGTGATTGCATTTTTGGAAAAACTATTTGAGCGGGAAGGGATTTTGCTATCACTATTGTCGGGCAATGGGTCCAGTTTACCTCAAGAATGATGAAAGAATTTTTCAGTGTCAGAGGCATTAAGCATAATAAAGCAGCACCATATCATCCACAAAGTAATAGAGTGGTGGAAAGGTTTGTGAAGGTGCTGAAGGAGACTCTACAATGAGCAGCTACCTCTGGTGAGAATTGGGAGTTAGCCATGAGGAAAAAGGTACGTGAGTGTAGGTTCATGTCGCAGCCGTCTACTGGTGAGACTCCTTTTCGTTCATTTAAGGGGAGGGTCACCAGCACAGAGGTAACTCCCTTGTGGGTGACGGTAAAAAGAAGCTTGGTCGATGGTAAATTGGGTTGCACAAAAGGGTGGAGAGAAGGAGAGGAGGAGAAAATAGAAAGAAGAAATATCTTGTATGATAAGAGAAAGGCTGTGAAAAATGACTGTGGTGGATGTTGGAGATTGGGTAAAGATAAAATCTCCAAGGAGAGATGGATGCAAGTCCAATTTTAGTCGCCCTTTTAGAGTCATCAAAGTCTTCAAAAATGTGGTAAAAACCAATGACTATAGGTTTTGGAATCTAAGCTGGGTGGTGAAGTGTCAAGCTTCCACTGATTCAAAAACTGATTTTGGTTTACTTGAACATGCTATGCAGGGAAAGGGTGCCAGGCTCCTTTGTACAAGAAAAGTTCTGTTTTTTTGTTTTCAAGATTGTGTTTGTTAATATAAGCATAGTATCCATGGGTATTCTTGTTTTGATTTTTCAAGTATTTTGCAACTAATTTATTATTTATTTATGTATTTATTATTATGTGGGTAATGGGGAGCGGTGATGTGGTGTTAATAATTGATAGGTTCCAGAATGTGAACTGGTTGCTAGGGTGAAATGTTGAATTTGGTGAGGATGACAGTTAAACTAGGCTTCGATGTGGATGGGGTCTCTGCAGATATCCTAGATAATAAAGATTAAACCCTCTATGGCTTATTTACATATTTATTGTAGATCTAACCTTTACAGACTGCTTAACACCCTGTAGTGAGTCTGGAGCCAGGGCAGGATGGGAGGATCTCTGTGCACTTCAAAGCCCCTCTTTGACGTCTCCCCCACTTCAAAGGCACAACTGAGTATAAATACTGAACCCCTGACACCACCCAACTCAAAACACTTGTAGACCTGTGGATAATCTGCCAGGAAGAAGAACTACTACTCTGAAGGAGCAGCTGCTTTGCTATGCTGACCTGCTGCCTGCTGTCCTCTTGCTTGGACAAGAAGAACTGGATCTGGAAGCAATCTTGAATCCAGTACCCACTTAGTGACTAAAAGTGACTAAAAGGGCTAGTCTGTTTGTCTCCTGATTGATCCTCAGGGACATAATCAGGCTCCCCACAGCTCCTGGAAATGTCTTTAATGAGCTCTTCTCAGCTCCTGGGGAATTGGAAGTGGTTTCTGGCTTCTGAAATAAATTTTGTGGTAGCTACTCAGAAGTGTGTCACGCAGAGATCCATTTGGGCTCTTTGCTAACACGAATGGGCCTGTTCTCTCCGGAACCGCCTATCTCGCACAAAGAATCAGCACAAGCGGGTGCCAAGCTCATCTCTTCACACTACCAGCATCGCTTTTTACCACCTAGAGACTCCAGCCGGTCTGTCACTGACCCCTGGCTGTTCAGTGCACCCTGCGGAATACTACCAGAGACTCTCTCCTTCCTCCTGGCAAACATCTTCCCTGTGAATGGGACTTTTGGCACAATCCTTGAGAAGGTAAAACTTGAGTGGGACTTACCGGGGACGGTATCTGACCCACGCAGCATTGTGATTGGCTTGAACTTTAGGATTTGACCCGTTCTAGCGCAACCAAATATCCCAGATTGGTGCTTTATGCTTTTAAGCACCACATTTCAGTTTATTCTTTAAAAATGTATAACTCTGGTTCTACTTATTGGATTTTTATCATTGTTGTCTTGTTTTGATCATTAAATGAAGCTATATCTGAATATCTGGCTAGGAGGATTGAGGCATCTGCGAACTCCTGCAAGGAGATCTTCACCATCGTGAAGGAGTTCGCGACCCCCAGCTCCCTCTCGCCCCCGCTAGTATCTTCGGATGCGTGGGCATGTGATCTCGCTAGCTTTTTTACCGACAAGATCAAGGCGATTCAGGCCTCCTTCGTGGAGAGGTCGGAGGAGGGATGCCGCGGCCCCGGGGCGGGACGCGGTCCATCGTGCACGCCTGTTGCTGTGCTGTCAGACTTTCCAGCTGTCTCCAGCGATGCGTCCAGGCTGCTGCTGGCCAATCTTAAATCTGGCTCGCCACTAGACCCCTGCCCTGCCAAATTCTTGGCCGGGATGGCGGCAGTGGTGAACCCTTTGGTCAACCCCATCCTCAATGCCTCCCTGAGGGAGGGGAGTGTCCCTCGCACCTGGAAAAGGGCGATGGTGATCCCCTCCTGAAAAAGCTGGGTCTTGACGCCGAGGTTCTGGCCAATTATAGGCCAATTTCACTTCTCCCGGCTCTAGCCAAGATCACAGAAAAACATGTCCATGGTGTCCTGTCAAGCTTTTTGGAAGCTAGCAATCTGCTCCATCCATCCCAATCCGGATTACGTCCTAACTTAAGTACGGAAACCGCTTTGTTGGAGGTCTCTGAGATCATCAGGGAGACCTTGGATGCTGGCGGCAGGGCCATGTTGGTCATGTTAGACCTGTCGGCGGCTTTCGACACCGTCCCCCACGAGGCGCTTCTTGCCAGGCTTTATGACATCGGCCTTAGGGGGACGGTGCTCAAATGGATTACATCTTTTCTTGAGGGCCACCGCCAGACGATCTGGGTCTCCCAGAGCTCCGCCGAGATGCCGCCATTGGGAGTCGGGGTTCCACAGGGCTCTGTATTGAGCCCCACGCTGTTTAACATCTTCATGTCCCCTTTGGCGGCCGCGGTTGAGGCACATGGGGCCCAGATCGTGTCCTACGCCGACGATACGCAACTCCTCTTCACATGCGGTAAAGATCAGGCGTTTGATGGAGAGAGTATTCCGGGCTGCCTGGGAATGGTCTTCGACTGGTTTCAGCGGAACAGTCTGAAAGCCAATTCGAGTAAGTAGGAGGTTTTATTCTTCGGCTGTGCCACCGATCCTGAATGGCGGGAATGGTGGCCATCTGATATGTGTCCTCCTGTACAGTCATCATTGGTTGCCAAAAACCTGGGAGTCAAGCTGGACAATCAGCTTTCGCTGAGAACGCATGTTCTCGGTCTGGCCGGCACCTGCTATGGCATTTTGAAAATGCTCCGCAAGTTCTTACCACTGCTGTCTGTGGAGCATAGGCGGATTACTGTGCAAGCTCTCATTGGATCCAGGCTGGATTACGCCAATGCCCTCTTCCTTGGCCTTCCTGACTATCTGGTCCAGCGCCTGCAGGTGGCGCAGAACTCTGCCACCCGGGCAATTTTCGGCCTGCACAGGCGAGCTCGAGCTTCCGGGTTGCTACAGACGCTCTATTGGCTGCCCATCCGGAAGCGGATCATGTTCAAATCCCTGACGCTGATGCACAAAGCATTGTTTGGCTCAGGTGCTGGATATCAACAGTGGAGATTGGCCTTCTACTGTCCAGCCCGCTCTCTGCGGTCTGAATCCCTCTTTAATGCTGTGGTTCCGCGTGTGAGGAAGGCCCGCGCTGGGGGGCGCTCTTTCAGCTGTAAGGCTCCCCAGCTGTGGAATTCGCTTCCGCTGACGCTACGCAGCACCGCCAATCTGCTTCAGTTCAGGAGGAGTCTGAAGACCTGGCTTTTTAACCTTTAGGCCTTTTTTTGTTTTCCCCTTTCCATCTGGTGTTTGTTTGTGCTCTGTTGTGTTATTCTACTCTGAGCTGCATGTGGAAAGCGCCGGGACACTCACTTGAGTAGTAGTGCGCTATATAAACGCATTATAACATAACATAACATATTTCTTTAACTAGGTGTGGTATCTTTGTGTGTGGTGTTTTAACGGGAAACATCACTTACAACGCAACTTTTACCACGCGATGCTTTTGCATCGCAACTTTTACAACGCAAACCATTACAACGCATTGCGCTGGGGGGCGCTCTAGGATAGGGAATATATTTAATTTACTATCCAACACCTTCCCTACTATCCACGGGGACTGGAGTTGGAATAGTAAATTAAATAATTCACTATCCAGCGCCCCAAAGCACTATGCGTTGTAATGGAATGCGTTGTAAAACTCGCGTTGTAAAAGCATGCGATGTAAAAGCATGCGTTGTGATGTTGTACATCCTGTGTTAACTGTTTTAACTGTTTTACTGTTTAAGTTGTGCACAAATACCTTACACATTGCCTCTTAAGTTAAGCCTGACTGCTCTGTGACAAGCTACCAGAGGGTGAACACTGATTCATTTCGGGTGTGCATCGGACTTACCCTGACTAGGATTGTGGTTCCTGCTTAGACAGGGTGCATATCTCTGCCAACCAGAAACCCAATTTCTAACACTGTTCTTTCCTTGGGATAACTGAGATGTAAAATAAAATAATTGTTTACACTTATTCAATTTTGTTCTCCTCAGGTGTTTAAGTACTTGGACTTTACACTTGCAAGGCCGGTCAACAGCTCAAAGCCTTTGTTTTCTGGAGATTATAGTGCATCAGGAGAATATAATTCCTATTTTGAAGTTGACAACACCTTTGCTGCATTCCTCCTGACTTTTGATGGCCTCATTTATTATTGTAGAATCTTTGGCCCAGATGGTAAGTGTTCTACTATCAATATTCAAGAGTACACTTACACACAAGCACACACACGCACACAAGCACACACACACACACACACACACACACACCCACACACACACACACACACACACACACACACACACACACACACAACATTGAATGCTTAACAGTTGTGGGCGGTCACCATTGAATATCTTCTTATGAAGTTATTTCTCAAAGTTTTGGCATTTTATGGAATGCAATACAAGAAGAAAATATAAAGAAATATATGGTAGGAAGGTGCTCAACCTAATCAGTTATTTGTTGTAAAGAGTGAAGGAATCAATGCAGTAATAGAGATTAGATATTCTAGGGCATGTGGTTGCCCTAAACCTTCCAGAGAGTAAGGTCGTCATCATTGAGAAGCTCATTAGTTTAACAAAATGAAAGTAAACATGTAACAACATAACGATTCTGAAGCAGCAGAGTCAGAACAGAAGAGCAGAAGAGTGACCTATACCCCTTTTAACACCTAACTAAGGTAAGGGTGATATTATATAAGACTGGGACAGTGAGATGTCCTGAAGAAGGGGCACTAGGTGGTCCTAATACCCTACCCTAGCACTACCATCCATTCATTTTTTAATCCTGACCTTGGAACCTACTAATAAAGCTTAATTTGGTATCCAGGAGCCAGTTTTAACTATTACCAACTGCAATTTTTTTGTCTATCACTGTACTCAGTCTTGATTTGTTGGTTTTTGTCTGTGAACACTGTTGTCACTTTCAGTCTTGTGTTAGATGTTGTCCTTGTACTTGTTTATTCCCTCTCCCTATGCTCCGCCCAGAGCGTGGCTACGCACGGGCGTTGTAGCAGACCCGATGATGAAGTATGTCACACACATTGTGTGTGAGTGAGGGCAGTTTTTCATCACACATTAGTGTGCCAGTGCTTGTACACTTTTGATTAGCTTGTGTATTTTGTCTTCTCCACCCCTCTTGTGTATATACTATATTGACTTAGGGGGTTCGTGGTGGTTGAACTACATATAGACCCTCTCCCCTTCTGTGTGTGAGAATATTGATATTTATCAGGCAGAATTAAGCCCAAAAAAGAGGCTTAGTGCTGCCTGATTAATATCACGCAGGCTTCTGCGCCACGGAACGTCACAAAACGTGACGTTCCGGAGGCGCAAGGAGTCTCATAAATGAGGTCCTGAATTTCTGACCGACCCCAGTTATGAAGGTCTTTAAAGAAAGCATCTAATAACCACTTTATTAGAAGCTTTCTTTAAAGACCTTCAAAACTGGAAGTCTGAATTGTAAACATTGGGAATAGTTTTCAGAAAGATGACGCCTAGATTCAATCTTTAGTCATGAAAAACCAATGATGGAGGAATAGCATAGAACACTCAACTATAATTATGTTGATTCCAACCCCAACTAAATAAATTGCTATCAAATGAAGAGGTGAGAAGACAGTGGAGAATATATACGAATAATTGTTGCTTGGACGGGGGTGGCAGAGCGGTCCTGATTCTACTGGACCTCTCTGCCGCCTTCGATACGGTGCCCCATGCCTTGCTTATTGCAAGACTGGGAGCCGTTGGCATTTCAGGGCTGGCCCTTGACTGGTTGTCATAGTTTTTGAGCGATAGAACTCAGCAGGTCTGGATGCCCCCTTACTCTTCGGCCCGAAGAGACTGACAACTGGAGTTCCACAGGGGTCTACGTTAAGCCCTTTATTGTTTAACGTCTATATGACCCCCTTACTCTATCTGGCGGAACAGCTGGGAGCCAAGATAATGGCCTACGAAGACGACACACAGCTGCTTTTCACCTGGCCTAAGGGTGTGTCTGATCCATCAGCAGTCCAGCATTGTTTGTCGGAAGTATTTCGGTGGCTTGCACAAGTCCAACTTAAGTGCAACCAAGACAAGTCTGAGGTTCTGTTTTTTGGCTCTTTCCCTGACAACTTCAAGGACCAGATTTGGCCCCCGGCCCTGCCCTGCCCTAGTGCGATGGGAGGCCCAGCTAAGAACCTGGGGGTATGGTTCGGTCAGGATCTGAAGTTCTCGGACCATATTAAAAAATTGACTGGCATATGCTTCGGTACCCTGCGAGCCTTGAGAAGATTTTTCCCTCTCCTTCCCAGGGCAGCCAAGGAGACTGTCCTTCGAGCCCTGATCTTGTCTCGGCTCGATTACGCTAATGCCTTATTTAGTGGCTTGCCTGGGTACATGGTTCATCGCCTTGAGGTGATACAAAACGCTGCAGTACGTCTGCTCTTCTCTCTTCCCAGGAGGTCGAGCGTGCGGAGCCATTTACAAAGCCTGCATTGGCTCCCAGTGCCACACCGAATCTTGTTTAAAATTCTCGTGTTGGCATTTAGAGCAGCTCATGGCCAGGGTCCAACGTATTTGCAGAAACGGTTCTCATTCTACACTCCCAACCGTGCCCTACGATCGGCCAACCAATGCCAATTGGCCATTCCCAAATACAAATACGCCCAACTGGGTGGCCAATCAATTTCAGTTAAGGCAGCTTCTGCTTGGAATGCCCGCCTCCTGTTCCTCAGAGCCTCTACGACCATTACTGTTTTCAAGAAAGAACTCAAGACTTATCTGTTTAACGTTCCACTCTAACAGACTTGTTCTTGATCTATCACTCTTGCTGTTAAATTACTCACCGCACCAGGATACCCCGTGGTAATAGAGCGCGCTATAAAAGTTTTAATAATAATAATAATATTCATATACACTCAGAGCTGGGCCCCGTCTGCACAGTCCTGAGAGAGTGCTACAGAGGGAAATAAAAACAACAAGCATAAAGATACATTATATACATTTCATGGTTAGGTAAGGACATGCCCACAGTGGAATTTTATAGACAGATGATACTGGACAGTGAAAGACACAAAAAGAAATGTTTCTGTTCTCAAATTTTGCACAACTCGGCACAGTTTAAAGTCGTCTCACACTAGGCTGCGATCAAACTGCCAGACAGTTGGGAGAGGGCTTTATCTAGTGAGAAGGCTATGTGCTGGCACTAACAATCTTTATTACAGAAATAAAACTTAGCGAATGGCATTTCACAGAACTAAAACAAATTAGTTTCGATCACAACACAAAACGGAGTCAAAAAGAAAATGGTGCAGCGAATGCTAACTAAAACATGACATTTGCGTGAGTGTCAGCGAGCTTATTCTAACGGACCCTCCTTTTTGCATGAGCTAAAAACATTTTCTAATATGGACTAGAAAGAGTAATACATGAATCGCATTATTATGATAGCATCAACATGTCAGTAGTTAGAAGAGCATTAAAATCCAAAAATGTAAGCAGGGTATAACTATGGCACTCCTTATGATCAGTATTAGAAAGGGGGACAGCAAGGAGGGAGGAATCCTTGAATATTCCCTCATCAATATTCATAAGATCTACCCGCATAACCCATCCCCTGATGCTTGTTATAATACAGATATGGCCCAGGATAACCATATACAAACATTCCCTTTACTTCTGCAAATTGAGGTGGTCGAGGGTACGTATATTTCCCAAGTAACAGTGGGTATGCGGTCCAGAGGCTAGTAACAGATCGAGTGGGGCAGGAAGCAGCCCCTTTTCCAAAGAATCTCTTTTCTTTCTTTATTATGTTTTTATTATTATTTAGGTTGTCAGTACATTCAAGAATCATACATTCTTATTCAATGTAGTACCATCCTTCAACAATACAACTTGATTAACAACTTACAGTGCATATTTGTTCATATCATTGAATACAATCAATTCAATGTGCATCACATGATCATCCCCTGGCGACCAACAGTGACTTTATCTGAACTTGCAGATCCAATCATTGCCCCAGATAACATCTGCAGACTAAATCCACGTCTTGTCAAAGAACATTAGGGTTCCCCAGAAGGCAAGTTGTTACAGGGCTCCAAATATTTTTCAGTCTGGATGCAATCGGACGCTGTTCAGCATAAATGTCCAACTGATCTTCACAGTATACAAGGTCCTTGAGCCATGCCCTTACTGTTTAGAAAAGGGGGTGATGATGAACAGAGTGTCTGAGTTAAACAGACCACTCTTACCCAGTCCAAAGATCAGGGCTTGATCCATCACCGTTATTTATCTCACTGCCCCATCCCAGCTCAGAACCTGGCTATATGCAAATCAGTCTGTCCCTGGCCCAGTGCATCATGGGAACAGGGCAGACTAAACTACCAAGCCAATTCTTCACCAGAAAGGAGACAAGCTACCGGGGACCGGTTTCTGGCATTTCAGCCTTCTTCGGCCCGGCTTGCTTGAATCCTGATGGAGCAGTGAGAAAGGGACTCATGTCTGAGTATACCCTGCCACACCTATAGTGGCCAAAAACGATTTAGAAAAGGGGGTGGTGATGAACAGAGTGTCTGAGTTAAACAGACCACTCTTACCCAGTCCAAAGATCAGGGCTTGATCCATCACCGTTATTTATCTCACTGCCCCATCCCAGCTCAGAACCTGGCTATATGCAAATCAGTCTGTCCCTGGCCCAGTGCATCATGGGAACAGGGCAGACTAAACTACCAAGCCAACTCTTCACCAGAAAGGAGACAAGCTACCGGGGACCGGTTTCTGGCATTTCAGCCTTCTTCGGCCCGGCTTGCTTGAATCCTGATGGAGCAGTGAGAAAGGGACTCATGTCTGAGTATACCCTGCCACACCTATAGTGGCCAAAAACGATTTAGAAAAAGGGGGTGGTGATGAACAGAGTGTCTGAGTTAAACAGACCACTCTTACCCAGTCCAAAGATCAGGGCTTGATCCATCACCGTTATTTATCTCACTGCCCCATCCCAGCTCAGAACCTGGCTATATGCAAATCAGTCTGTCCCTGGCCCAGTGCATCATGGGAACAGGGCAGACTAAACTACCAAGCCAATTCTTCACCAGAAAGGAGACAAGCTACCGGGGACCGGTTTCTGGCATTTCAGCCTTCTTTGGCCCGGCTTGCTTGAATCCTGATGGAGCAGTGAGAAAGGGACTCATGTCTGAGTATACCCTGCCACACCTATAGTGGCCAAAAACGATTTAGAAAAGGGGGTGGTGATGAACAGAGTGTCTGAGTTAAACAGACCACTCTTACCCAGTCCAAAGATCAGGGCTTGATCCATCACCGTTATTTATCTCACTGCCCCATCCCAGCTCAGAACCTGGCTATATGCAAATCAGTCTGACCCTGGCCCAGTGCATCATGGGAACAGGGCAGACTAAACTACCAAGCCAATTCTTCACCAGAAAGGAGACAAGCTACCGGGGACCGGTTTCTGGCATTTCAGCCTTCTTCGGCCCGGCTTGCTTGAATCCTGATGGAGCAGTGAGAAAGGGACTCATGTCTGAGTATACCCTGCCACACCTTAAGTGGCCAAAAACGATTTAGAAAAGGGGGTGGTGATGAACAGAGTGTCTGAGTTAAACAGACCACTCTTACCCAGTCCAAAGATCAGGGCTTGATCCATCACCGTTATTTATCTCACTGCCCCATCCCAGCTCAGAACCTGGCTATATGCAAATCAGTCTGTCCCTGGCCCAGTGCATCATGGGAACAGGGCAGACTAAACTACCAAGCCAATTCTTCACCAGAAAGGAGACAAGCTACCGGGGACCGGTTTCTGGCATTTCAGCCTTCTTCGGCCCGGCTTGCTTGAATCCTGATGGAGCAGTGAGAAAGGGACTCATGTCTGAGTATACCCTGCCACACCTGTAGTGGCCAAAAACGATTTAGAAAAGGGGGTGGTGATGAACAGAGTGTCTGAGTTAAACAGACCACTCTTACCCAGTCCAAAGATCAGGGCTTGATCCATCACCTTTATTTATCTCACTGCCCCATCCCAGCTCAGAACCTGGCTATATGCAAATCAGTCTGTCCCTGGCCCAGTGCATCATGGGAACAGGGCAGACTAAACTACCAAGCCAATTCTTCACCAGAAAGGAGACAAGCTACCGGGGACCGGTTTCTAGCATTTCAGCCTTCTTCGGCCCGGCTTGCTTGAATCCTGATGGAGCAGTGAGAAAGGGACTCATGTCTGAGTATACCCTGCCACACCTATAGTGGCCAAAAACGATTTAGAAAAGGGGGTGGTGATGAACAGAGTGTCTGAGTTAAACAGACCACTCTTACCCAGTCCAAAGATCAGGGCTTGATCCATCACCGTTATTTATCTCACTGCCCCATCCCAGCTCAGAACCTGGCTATATGCAAATCAGTCTGTCCCTGGCCCAGTGCATCATGGGAACAGGGCAGACTAAACTACCAAGCCAATTCTTCACCAGAAAGGAGACAAGCTACCGGGGACCGGTTTCTGGCATTTCAGCCTTCTTCGGCCCGGCTTGCTTGAATCCTGATGGAGCAGTGAGAAAGGGACTCATGTCTGAGTATACCCTGCCACACCTATAGTGGCCAAAAACGATTTAGAAAAGGGGGTGGTGATGAACAGAGTGTCTGAGTTAAACAGACCACTCTTACCCAGTCCAAAGATCAGGGCTTGATCCATCACCGTTATTTATCTCACTGCCCCATCCCAGCTCAGAACCTGGCTATATGCAAATCAGTCTGTCCCTGGCCCAGTGCATCATGGGAACAGGGCAGACTAAACTACCAAGTCAATTCTTCACCAGAAAGGAGACAAGCTACCGGGGACCGGTTTCTGGCATTTCAGCCTTCTTCGGCCCGGCTTGCTTGAATCCTGATGGAGCAGTGAGAAAGGGACTCATGTCTGAGTATACCCTGCCACACCTATAGTGGCCAAAAACGATTTAGAAAAGGGGGTGGTGATGAACAGAGTGTCTGAGTTAAACAGACCACTCTTACCCAGTCCAAAGGTCCCCGGGAGCTTGTTTCCTTCCCAGTATAAGAATTGGCTTTTGTAGTTTGGTTTGCCCTGTTCCCATCATGCACTGGGACAGGAACAGACTAATTTGCATACAGCCAGGTTCTGAAACTGGGATGGTGCAGTGAGCTAAAAAACGGTGTTGGATCTAGCCCTGATCTCTTGACTGGGTGAAGCTTTCTGCTTAATTCAGAGACTCTGTCCCTCACCACCCCTTGTTGTAAATATTTTTGTCCACCCTAAGCGTGGAAGGGTATTCTCAGATGTGAGACCCTTGCTCATTGCACCATCAGGATTCAAGCAAACCGGGCCGAAGACGGCTGTAATGCCATAAACCGGTCCCCGGGAGCTTGTTTTGTCGTAAATAATTAATTTACCGGTGCTTAATTTCTATAATCAATAAGAGTAACTCATAATAAAATAAGAGGCAAAATCCGTGATATTTGAGGTTTCTCAAAAGGGTTTTATTCCTATAAAAGGAATTGGGTGATTAGCATATTGGCTCGAGCCAAGGTGGCATACCATTCCGTCACCACATAGGTTCGGGAAGGGGCAGACTGACAGAGTCAATGGTAATATACGAATATGCAAGTATGCGACAATACATAATTGACAGACATTCATATATATAGTCAATGCATTACAGTAAAGGCATATGCAGGAGGCGTAACAGTTGAGAAGAGAGATAAGAATACATATACGTAATACAAGAGGCGTTACAATAGGCGTGCATGAAGGCGTGGACAAGAACGTCATTGAACATGATGTCACAAATGGGTGGATCCATGAATGAATCCAGCAGTGTCAGCAGAATTACAGGGCAGAGATGCGCGCGCAGCGGGATGACGTGTAATGTACGTGTAACTTGAGGGGTGAAGGGGGACTTGACATTTAGTCCTACAAGTGTAGACGGATGTCTGGATGTCAGATCAACCTAATCCCCAAATCGTATCTAATATCTCATGTTTAAGGAACTGCATTATCTGGAGGGAAAAAGGTCTCTCGGACAAGTGGTTATTTCTATACTGGTTATGAGTGCGTGTATGAGCGTCTGCGTGTCTACATGAGACGCGAGGGGTGCGAGGGAGGGCATGGGCCTACCATGGAAACAGGGCCATGAATTACTTGCATAGAGACAGTGAGGCCTACCCTCTGCCCTGTAGCTGGAAGGATGTTGACGTGAAACTACCAGACAGGAATGTATTTTCGAGGAGTGGAGCAGATAATTCGAAGGTTGAAGGCAGTCTTGGCAGGCAACGGGTTGAGCCGAGCACCGTTAGCCGCGCCAAAAGTAAGGCAAGGGTCACTGGCACAGAGGCAGCCTGGGCTGAGGTTTTCGGAGTCAGAAGGCAGGAAAGAGGCTCGATGGCAGAATTCAGGCCTACTTCGCCAGAGCTGAAAAACGTGTAAGGTATACCACAAAAAGACGTTGGCATAGCATATTTAGGAACTGAATATCCAATCCGTTCATGGCGGATCGAAAAGAGAACATGTTAACGTTGGACGCAAATGTATTTGCGTCTTCATAACTAGCACAGGAGGGAAGTTACATGCACTTCAAGCTCGTACATGGAGTCGGTGGGGTCTAAGATAGGGGACACAATCGATCATAAAATTTATATTACCTCATTCCCTCCTTGTCCCCTACGGACCCTTCATGATATATCGATCTGCATGAATCGATCAATCTGTTCATGTAACATCATTTGCTCTTCTTTCTTCTTTTGACGTTTTGAATGGGAATTTGAATGCGGAATACATGATGTGGCGCACAAGCCGCAAATCGCCGGCCCACATTGTAAACACAGGCAGCAACTGAATACTATGAGAAGGCCAATACCTAGGAAGGATAGGATCTTCCATCCCCAAGCGGTTAACGTTGTCCAAAACCAACCGGACCAAGTCCAGGTGCCTGGATTCTGATGTATCAGACTTGCAATTTTATGGAGACGTGTTATAGCTTTGTATACCGTTGGCGCGTTTTCTGGAATGAAAACACAGCAACTTGACCCGATGACCTTACAGGCTCCACCCCTATCAGCTAGGATGACGTCAATAACGAGACGATTTTGAAGAACAACAACCCGCATAGCGGACTGCTCCTCTGTTAAGTTACCTAAAGCTGAGGTAGTTTCGTTCACTACTGCTTCAAGTGTTCTAGTTAATTTGCGTATCAGTTTACTGTTAAAAACAGCACCTAAGTAGGGGAAGAAACCTTTATTAAAATCTGTGTATTGCTCCCATGCCGTTTCAGTGTAGTCGACAATCGGGAGGTCTCTTCGGAGTCTATTGTTTACTAGATTGGTGTTTCTGTGATAGTCAGGAGGGGCTAGAAAAACAGGTGGCAGAAGGAATGCAATGTAACAGGTACCATCCCAATCTGGAGGCAATCGTATGTATGCGGTATGGCCACAGACAAAGTAAGAATGACGTGTAGCTCTAAACGTAGATTTGCCTTGATCACTGAATTCGATCACAGTAGTACATTTACTATGACCTAAGTGTATGGAACCATTTTTCCTGATACATAATTCACCTTTGACTGGTAACACTGACATAGCAGGCAATACTGGTGCAGTTTCGGATTCAACAGTAAGAATCATGAGGTTGATTGTGTAATTACCTAATCCATATACTTCATTTTCTAGATCAGTTCCTGTTCTAGTGGGAAGTCCTTTCTTGTCAGGGTAACAGACTTTAAGTAGAACTGAGTTCAGGTTTCCCCAAACCCAATTCCCATCGTAGACAGCAATATCAGAATTTAAGGAATTAATCAATCTAAACCATGCCCCACAGGAGCCATTGTGAGTGAATGGGTACAGAAAAAGAGGCAGAACTCCCTTGTATTTCTGGTAGGGAGGGAGGCGGCCACATATCCAACAGTTTGTAGCATTGTTAGTCTGATGAGAGTGATGTAACATACTAATGAATGTGTTGTTGCGCAGCGCAAGTCTGTAAGAAAGCTCATGTGGAGGTAATTCACTAAAAGAATGTTCGGCAGTGACGTTATAAGCAGATTGTACACGCTTGAAAATAGGGTAGTAAATGTGCAGCAGGATACTAGCAGCGATTATCAGAAGACTTAGAAAAAACATGATTAACAATGTCACTATACAGTGACTACGAAGTGATTTACAATATGCACGTTTCTTCAGTATTCTCTGCCTATCTCTCTCTCTGTCTCGATCTAGGGGATACATGTCAGAAACTAATTTAACCGATTCACCTAGGGGAGGACTTAAACAATTAAACTGTCTGACTTGCTAGATCGTAATTTAAGTCTATATTTTTCAGAGTCTGTTTTCTCAACCAAAGGGAGCTTTGAGTCAGTTTGTGTAGGAGGGCAGGGCTTAGAGTCCAAGTCCGAAGGGAGTCCGTGGAACTTCTTCACGTGGCTGGAATGTAGCCACCCCTTCCTGCCCTCTACTTTGACGGCTGTCCTCGTTGTTAGAAGAACCAATTTCGGGGTTTGCCAGCGGGGCTCCAACGGACTTCTCCGATCAAAGTTGCGCACGAAGACGTAATCACCCGGGACCACCTCGTGGGGCTTCACATCGGCACTGTCGGGAAAGGCTGCAGCTACCTGTGAACGACAAGATTGTAGTGCAGACATCAAGGAGGCAAGGTAATCTGTCAGCATAATACAGTCAACATCTGTAATTTTTCGCGGAATAGGCGTCCCCCACATATTCGGAGGCCTACCAAAGACCACCTCATACGGGGATAGCCCGGTTCGAGAATGGGCAACCATCCTCATATAGAAGAGGGCTACCGGCAAAGCAACTATCCAGTCAACGCCCTTCTCTCTACAGATTTTGGAAAGTCGGATTTTCAGGGTCTGATTATGACGCTCCACAAGACCTGCTGCCTCGGGATGCCGGACACAGTGGAATTTCCACTGATAGCCTAACAAGAGTGTAATGTGTTTCACAAGCTCGGATGAGAATGGCTGACCATTATCTGAGTACACGATACGGGGCAAACCGTACCGCGGGAAGAACTCGCGAACCAGTTGCTTGGCTGTGGTTGGAGCAGTATAATCTGGGACTGGGTATGCTTCTGTCCATCGGGAAAGTGCACATACAACTACGAGGACATACTTGAAACCTCGGCAGCGGTCCATCTGGATGTAATCCATCTGGAGGACTTCAAAAGGGTGATCGGGTGGCTGAAATCCACCTTGCTCTACAGGGATGCTTTTACCTGGATTAAACTGACAACAAATCATGCAAGTACGCACTTTCTGTTTGGCTGCTGCTCGTAAGTTCTTGTTGTACCATATGTGTTGGATGCTATCTAGCATTGCCTTTTCTCCTAGGTGCGCTGGACTATGTATTGTGTTTATGATGACCTGAACCATAGAGTCGGGGAGAAACCATGTAGATTTTCCCTTCGTCATCCATCCCTGATCTGTTTGGATCCCTCCTAGTTCAGTCCACTTCTGGATTTTGTCTGGTGTGGCATGTGTCTGTATGTCAATTACATCATGGGCGGGATCCCTGACTGTCATGCAGTGTGATGGTGTCGGAACTATTGTCTTTGTCAAGTCAGTTGCATGCATTTGATTCTGAGCCGTTTGCTTAGCTGTTCGGTCTGCCAGGTCGTTACCCTGGGAGATCGTGTCGGTAACCTTTGTGTGTGCTTTACACTTCATGATAGAGATTGCAGTAGGTAGATGTATTGCATCTAATAAACCTTGAATGAGAGGACCGTGCTGGATGTTGGCACCGTGAGAAGTTAAGTAACCTCTCTCTCGCCAGAGGACTCCAAAATCGTGAACGACTCCGAATGCATAACGTGAATCAGTGTATATGTTGACTCTCTTATTCTTGGCTTGAATACATGCTTGTGTCAGAGCGATGAGCTCTGCAGCTTGAGCTGACAAGGTGTCAATACAATTTGTTTCTATAACTTCGGTATCTGTAGTGACTGCGTAGGCTGCCACTAATTCTCCTGTACTTGTTCTCATACATGAACCATCCACATAAAGTGTCAGGTCCGGACCTGATAATGGGACATCTGTCAAGTCCTGTCTGGGTTTCGTTGTGATAGTAATGACTTCAATGCAATCATGTGCCAAGGGATCTACTCCGTTTACTGGCAACAATGTGGCGGGATTTAATGTGCTACAGCGTCTGATTTCTATGTGTGGTTGAAACAATGTCAATTCATAACCTGTCAGTCTTGCTATGGTCAAGTGTTGGGTCTGTGTGCGATTTAAAAGAACTTCCACGGAATGTGGAACTTGTACTGTCAATTGATGCCCTAATACTATGGTATCGCTCTGTCTGATTGCTAAAGCTGTCGCTGCAACTGATTTCAAACACGCAGGTAAAGCCTGAGCCACCGGATCTAATGTGCTAGAAAAGTAAGCACACGGTTTGTGTGAACCTGCTTGTTCCTGGGTGAGGACTGACAAGGCAGTACCTTCACGTTCTGTGACAAAAAGTGTAAAAGGTTTACTGTAACATGGTGTTGCTAAAACAGGTGCTTGGCATAAGGCTTTCTTTAAGTTATCAAAAGCTTGTGTATGTTCCTGAGTCCAAGGGAGGACAGTCGATGTCGCTGCCTCCTGGGTTGTCAACTGGATGAGTGGCTTTGCTAGAAATGCATATTGGGGAATCCATTGTCTACAGTACGAGGTGAGGCCTATGAAAGCCCGCACCTCCTTTTGTGTCTTTGGTGGTGACATGTTTACAATTAACTGAATGCGATCAGGAGTGAGCTGTCTCCCCACTTTGGACAGCAAGTGACCCAGGTACACAACTTGCTGAACACAGAATTGCAGCTTCGAAGGGGACACCTTGTGCCCCTTGTCGGCCAGGAAATTCAGAACTGTCAGTGATGCATTTTCACATTCGGGTTCGCTCCGTGCGGTGATCAGCAGATCATCGACATACTGGAGTAGGGCGGTGTTAGCTGGCATGTGAATACTGTCGAGTTGTCTTTTCAGTGCTTGACTATAGATGCTGGGGCTTTCTGTGAACCCTTGAGGTGCGCGTGCAAATTTGAAAGATCGTCCATTTAAACTGAATCCGAACAAGTATTGGCTTTCTGGATCAATTGGAACACTGAAGAAGGCGTTCTTGAGGTCAATTACAGTAAAGAACGTCGCTTCTGAATCAATAGCTGTCAGTAATGAAGAGATATCTGGGACCACAGGATACTGTGGTACAATGCATTTATTCAATTCGCGTAAATCGATAACTAATCGATAAACAGGTGGAGCATTTGGATCAGTACGTTTAAGAACTGGTATGATAGGAGAATTACATACATTGGAGTCAGTTTCCACAACCACTCCTTGTGCAATGAGCTCGTCAATAATTCTCAGTAAAGCCACTACAGCATCTGGAGGTAACTTATATTGTCGAATTCGTGGTAGTACCACTCCTGCTTTGAGTGTGACTCGATATGGTGTAATGTGCATACACCCTACATCAGTGGGGCCTTGTGCCCACAAGTGTGCAGGTACATTCTGTAACCGGGGATCCATATCTCTTAACACATAATGACCTTTAAAATCTCGCAAAAATAAGCGGACTCCTTCCGGAGAACAGCATATTATAGCTCCTAGAGCTTTTAGTGTCTTTATTCCTAATAAGTTTTCTGGGCATGATTTTGTGAGTAATAAATCTGTAGTCCGTGTCAGAGGACCTACTGCAAGGGGGAGTGGCTGTGATACCTCATTAATAATAGGTTTTCCTGAAAATCCAAGGGAAACATTCTGTGAGCCTGAGAGGGGTGCCCCTGGAACCTCATTGTGACTGATTGTGGTCCTGCTTGCCCCTGTATCAATCAAAAACTTTCTGTCTTTTCCTAGCACCTGACTGTGTACATAAGGACCCTCTTGATCTACGGGAACTTCAATAAGGGGCAAGTCAAATTCCCTCTCTAGGCTGTTTCATGTGTATCGTTGATAATCAGGGTAGTCGTTCTGTGCGTATTGGTACATCTGTTGTGTTGTGTTCTGTGTTGCAGTTATAGGTTGTTGTTGTGGGACTGCCACCGTTTGTGATGAAGCTGGCATAGGCGGAATATGTTGTACATTCTGTGGTACTTGTTGCTGGACCTGATCTTGTCTGGGTACGCGCGGTCTCTCCTTGGTCTTACCCGTGGAGATATTGTGTTTCAGAACGGCACAATCGTTTACATAATGACCTGGCTGTTTGCAGTAGTTACATGTCCCTTTTAACAGGAGCTGTCGTATTACTAGGCTGGGTCCCACCCTTTTTATGTCCTTCGGCGGGAACTGACTGGGCAACTAGCATTTTCATTTTCGTGTCTTTCATGCGTCTTTGTTCATGTTCTTGTTCTTCTCTAATTCTATTCTGGTGGTACTGTAACATTTGTAACATTTGTGAAGGGGTGTTGGCTTGCCAAGTACTTTCGACTTTCAATACTCTGCTCTTAACCTGAGGCAGTGAATTCTCAACTAATTTCGTTACAAAAAGATGTGGATATGACTCGCTACTTGCTTTCAGACCGCTATTAATGCCAAAACATTTTTCAAATCTGGTATAGAAATCACTGGTATCTTCATCGGGTTTCTGTTTACAAGCTGAAATGGCACCCCAATCTTCCTTTTTAGTACTTAATAAACGTGTCAACACTTGTACTAACAATCCTGGTAATGCTTTAACTTTATCCCCGAGCCCTTGGCCCGGAATTCTAGTACTTTCTTCGTTTTCTAATGCAGCCCAATCAATCTTTGTGTCTCCCACCTCCCACTCTTTTTCTTTGAGTTTCTCGTATATTCCGGGAGGCAGTAACACTTTCAATATTTTCATAATATCGGGATAAGTATAGTCACCCATTAGTATCATGTCTTTTATTTCACGGTGGAAACCTGCAGGATCTTTGTCATGACTAGGTACCAATTTTTTCATTTCCAATAGTTCTATTTTAGTTATGAGGGTGTACACAAACACACGTCTAAAGGTATTGTCTGCGTTCTGTACTGGGTGCACTTCTCGCAACGGATTTTGTCCGTCCATGTAATACATTTTTCTTCCCATGACATGCGCTGCGTCGGTCTGTGGACATAGAAAGGCGCTATATCTGTGTCGGTGTTCTAGAATTACTTTAATTAGATCAGTACCTAGACCTCTCCATTTATTCATGAGTAGTTCTATTAATATATCAGGCAAGGGGCCTGGATCAGAGTGTTGGCTTCTATACAATAAGAGCAGATGTTGTATCATGTATGTACCAGCTAAACGCTGTTCACTCGGTGTCAGGTTCAGAAACGTATGCGCTAACGCATCATCACCATATTTCTCAGAATTGTCAGCCCATTGCACGGCTGACCTGGCTAATTCTTGTTCATCCATAGAATCGAGTACATGGTACCCCATTCGTTCTCGAAGTCTGTTATCAGTAGCTTGGAATAAGTGTTCAGGAGTTCTTGGATTGCACATGGCTTCTTGGAATATTCTTTTACTTTCTGGACGCACTGGGCGCATTGAATTATTGAAGGGTCTTCCCTTACCTACATATGCTATTGTTTCTCTAACTGGTAATTGTGTCTGCTCTGGGGTCTGTTCTGGCTCGTCCTCCTCTTCTGAGGATTCAACTTTGTCTGAATCTATTTCCGGTGGTGGCTGTCTTTTCTCATGCATCTTTATTATTGCATTTCTTATTCTTCGGTACATATTTTCTACACAGGCCTCTTTATCGTGATTCCCGTCTGCGATATTCTGGCCCCACCGGTGGAGTGCTTTCACGTCGTCCGGGTTCATACCCGGCCTATCCACTTCCCTTATGAAACAGTTTATAAGAAACCGTAATATCTTGGCTTTCGTATCCACTTTCTGATAGGCCATGGCCTCCTTAATACTTTCAGGCCCTACTCCTGTCTGTACGAACTGATATATTCGATCTAGATGATCTACCATTCCAGGTAGTGTTAATAAGAAATTCGTAACTCGCCGCAGACGTACTGATGCGAGCAGCATTCTTTCATCATTCTTTTTACCAGGCACTGGATCATATCTACAGTCTGCAAGACGATCTCCATGTAGTGTAATATCGCCTGTTCTAGGTGTACGTTGTTGTGCTAGGTTTCTATAGGTCAGCCGATGGGCCGATGGCGGGGTCTGGTAACCTGTCGCTCCTCCGGACGCGCCTCCTGAGGCGCCAGCTCCGAAGGGGTTCGTTGAGTGAAAAGCGGAGGGAGCAGGCCCAGGAATAGGTGGAAGGACAGCTGGAAGACCAGGAGGAACAGGAGGAGGAGTGGCTTGTCGGGGAGGAAGGAGCTGACCGTCTTGGTCGGCAGGTGGAGGTGTGCGTGGCGGTGCGGTATTTGCATATGCGGGAGCCACATCATCTAGATAGGACGCAAGGAAAATGTCCTTTGCTGTTTTCTGGTATATTTTAGTCGGGAGCAGTGGGGGTGGTAGTTCTTTTGGTACCTCCAGGGTGGCTTTAGGCAAACCCTCAGTCAAGAGGGGGTACATGCCGTTCATGAGTGTGTTTCGCTGCCTGTCTACCTGTTCTAATTTTACTCGGGTACCTTCCTCAATTAATACGTTTTCCTGGGCTTTCTCTGGATCCTCCCTCCTTTTCTCTTCTTTTCTAAGTGCTTTTTCTGTACGTCTATGTGATTCCTTACGCCATAATTCAATGGCATCCTTCTGTGACTGTCGGGCTTTCTTTTTCCACAATGCTTCCTCTACCCTCATGATGCAATCTGCATCCCATGTCCCAGTAGCAGGCCATCTTTGATTCTCGGATAATTCTTTAGTGTAATCCACCCATAAGTCGAGGAATAAAACGGCATCTAGGCCATGTTTGTGGTACATAAAGTACCCTGGGGTGTCCCTAGGTGGAATGGGAACAGCTTCTTCCAATACCCCTTTTCTAGTTTTTATCTGTCTTAATTTGGAGAACAAAGGCATCTTGAAAACTGGCTACTTGGTTCTTACTCAGATATGAACACACTGAACACAATAATCACAATAATTACGATCGAACAATCACTCATACCACGACATCTTGAGACACATTAACACATTTTAACATGAATGATGACAGTTAGAAGGTAACTTGCTAACTGCATAATACTAGATACACTGCTCAACAGTGCAGACTGGATATACTGCTAAACAGTACAGATACACTGTCTAAAACAGTGCAGACCAGGTCTGTGTACCCACACCTGTCTTGACCGGCACAAACTAATGCGCACGTCTATATGCGTCCCCAGCAACGGCACTCACCGGGAAGCACGAAAACGGAAGGCCTCGGAAACCCTGGACTGGATTCGGACTGGATTCGGACTCGACTCGTGACGCTGATACTTCGGAACGTCGGAACCTGGTGGGCCTCCGTATACCTCGGATCTTGCTCTCTCAGCTAGGCTCTGGTCGGGATCCTCCGCACTTCTCACCGCCTCATCTGGGTGTCGATCGCAGCCTCAGTCACCTCCGTTGGCCTGAGGGAGATACAGGAAATCCTGCGGGTACGCGTAGTTGTCCGACCGGCTGTGGCAGGGGGCCAGGCCTGCAACGCACCACCGGCGCGTGAGATGGGGGAGGGGTCCCTATTCGGGCGCCAAATTGTCATAAATAATTAATTTACCGGTGCTTAATTTCTATAATCAATAAGAATAACTCATAATAAAATAAGAGGCAAAATCCGTGATATTTGAGGTTTCTCAAAAGGGTTTTATTCCTATAAAAGGAATTGGGTGATTAGCATATTGGCTCGAGCCAAGGTGGCATACCATTCCGTCACCACATAGGTTCGGGAAGGGGCAGACTGACAGAGTCAATGGTAATATACGAATATGCAAGTATGCGACAATACATAATTGACAGACATTCATATATATAGTCAATGCATTACAGTAAAGGCATATGCAGGAGGCGTAACAGTTGAGAAGAGAGATAAGAATACATATACGTAATACAAGAGGCGTTACAATAGGCGTGCATGAAGGCGTGGACAAGAACGTCATTGAACATGATGTCACAAATGGGTGGATCCATGAATGAATCCAGCAGTGTCAGCAGAATTACAGGGCAGAGATGCGCGCGCAGCGGGATGACGTGTAATGTACGTGTAACTTGAGGGGTGAAGGGGGACTTGACATTTAGTCCTACAAGTGTAGACGGATGTCTGGATGTCAGATCAACCTAATCCCCAAATCGTATCTAATATCTCATGTTTAAGGAACTGCATTATCTGGAGGGAAAAAGGTCTCTCGGACAAGTGGTTATTTCTATACTGGTTATGAGTGCGTGTATGAGCGTCTGCGTGTCTACATGAGACGCGAGGGGTGCGAGGGAGGGCATGGGCCTACCATGGAAACAGGGCCATGAATTACTTGCATAGAGACAGTGAGGCCTACCCTCTGCCCTGTAGCTGGAAGGATGTTGACGTGAAACTACCAGACAGGAATGTATTTTCGAGGAGTGGAGCAGATAATTCGAAGGTTGAAGGCAGTCTTGGCAGGCAACGGGTTGAGCCGAGCACCGTTAGCCGCGCCAAAAGTAAGGCAAGGGTCACTGGCACAGAGGCAGCCTGGGCTGAGGTTTTTGGAGTCAGAAGGCAGGAAAGAGGCTCGATGGCAGAATTCAGGCCTACTTCGCCAGAGCTGAAAAACGTGTAAGGTATACCACAAAAAGACGTTGGCATAGCATATTTAGGAACTGAATATCCAATCCGTTCATGGCGGATCGAAAAGAGAACATGTTAACGTTGGACGCAAATGTATTTGCGTCTTCATAACTAGCACAGGAGGGAAGTTACATGCACTTCAAGCTCGTACATGGAGTCGGTGGGGTCTAAGATAGGGGACACAATCGATCATAAAATTTATATTACCTCAGTTTCCTTCCCAGTGTAAGAATTGGCTTTTGTAGTTTGGTTTGCCCTGTTCCCATCATGCACTGGGACAGGAACAGACTAATTTGCATACAGCCAGGTTCTGAAACTGGGATGGTGCAGTGAGCTAAAAAACGGTGTTGGATCTAGCCCTGATCTCTTGACTGGGTGAGAGCTTTCTGCTTAATTCAGAGACTCTGTCCCTCACCACCCCTTGTTGTAAATATTTTTGTCCACCCTAAGCGTGGAAGGGTATTCTCAGATGTGAGACCCTTGCTCATTGCACCATCAGGATTCAAGCAAACCGGGCCGAAGACGGCTGTAATGCCAAAAACCGGTCCCCGGGAGCTTGTTTCCTTCCCAGTGTAAGAATTGGCTTTTGTAGTTTGGTTTGCCCTGTTCCCATCATGCACTGGGACAGGAACAGACTAATTTGCATACAGCCAGGTTCTGAAACTGGGATGGTGCAGTGAGCTAAAAAACGGTGTTGGATCTAGCCCTGATCTCTTGACTGGGTGAGAGCTTTCTGCTTAATTCAGAGACTCTGTCCCTCACCACCCCTTGTTGTAAATATGCCCTTACTGTTGGCACCCTCTTCCCACCCCAGTTTTTGGCCACTGGTCTTTTGGCCAATATAAATGCAATAGCCACCAGTTTACGATAGCTCAGTTGAGTTACCTTCAACTGTCCCAATAAACCTACCTGCGGCGTGCATGCTACCTTTTCCATAGTCTTCTGCGAAATGGTTTGCGTCACTTTACCCCAATATAATGCCAAATTTTTACAAATCAAAGCTAACTGCAGAAAGTCAGAACTCTCCATCCCACAGCGCACACAGCAGGAGTCGTCACCCAGCCTGTATCGATGCAAGCAGACTGGCATATAGTACATCTGCTGCAAGTACTTAAAATGTTTTATGCGTAAGTTGCAAATCACCGTGACGCACCCAGTCTATGCAAAGCACGTAACACAATCTTCCCATTACATCTGCACATCCAACAAAGCATTCCAGTTTTCAAATGCACCAGACATAACCATTAGGTTTTCAACAAGAGAGGCGTTATACAGCCTAATAATTAGGTCTTTCCTTTCCTTCGTGGACAGCAGCACTTGAAGTGCATTCAGAGGGTTCAGCTCATCAGGTACTCTGGGTAGAGTATACGAATGGCAGCTCACAATCTAACATATGCAAAGCTCAACATAGCTGTGTACTGTTTGCTTGTAGTGAGGGCTGCCAGGATTATAAATTTCACAGTCAGGTAGAGATCGCCCAATGTAGTAACTCTACGCCTCCCAGAGTGTCTAATGGGCCCACTCCTGAGAAACGGATATGCCATGGTGCACATCCAGTAACAAAGCTGGTGCATGGAGATAATCCCTTTCCGCTTTCACCGCAGCTCTTTCCATACACGGATAGTGCAGGTCACTGCATTATTATGCATCCTAGAGTTAAGGGGACATTGGTAGATCACCGCCGCTGAGAGCGGAGCCGGATGGACGTCATCCTACTCCACCGCCAAATGCGGCAACATTTTTTGTGGGTAGCGCCTATAATCAGCGAAATGTGCTTATGCACAGAGATAGTAGAGGTGCATGTCTGGTGCACAAAATCCACCCCGCTTCAAGGCTGGACCAGTGTTTCCCAACTGCATCGCGAGTTCTTACCCACCCATACCAAATGTCGACAGACATGCCTGGAGTGACGTGAAAAAAGCTTTAGTCAGCACTATAGGAATGTTCGTGAAAAATACAAGAATCTCTGTAGAAGCATCATTTTTATAACAGTATTGTGGTCGGCAAGAGACGGCAGGAGGTGCATCCACCTGATCACCTAGTCTGTCAGCGTCGTAATCGTCTGCCCGTAGTTCATCTGCACCACTACCTTCGGATCCCTATGCACCCAAATCCCTAGATACTTGACAGCATCCTTAGCCCACTTCAGAGGATACTCCAATTCACATGGCATTGTACACTGTGTGAGTGGTAGTATTGTTGACTTATCCCAATTTATTTTGAGGCCGAAAAACCCACCAAACTTAACATACTCTCAGAGCAGAGGGCCCAGATTCAGCTCTGGCTCCCGCACTTACAGCAGTATATCATCTGCATACTGAGATATGGCTAGTAGCCACTGCCAGAATCCCAGCGCTGCCTGTTTGTGCAGCTGTCTGACTTGACATGCCAGAGGTTCGAGCACTAAAGAAAAAAGCATGGGCGACAGCGACATCCCTGCCTCGTCCCTCTGCATATTCTGATGGGATCCAACACAAACTTATCGACCCTAATCCCTGCCATCGGTGCAGCATATAGCAGACATATCCACTGCACAAAGGGAGGAAGGAGTCCCATACGACACAGCACAGTAAACATATAGCCCAACTGTATGGAATCAAAAGCCTTTGCAGTGGCAAGCAACACTGCTGCAGCCCTCGTCTCAAGGTCTAGATGATGTAATGTCGCGAACAAAGTCCTCAGATTGTGTGTCATCTACCGCTCCTGCACAAAGCCTGACTGATCTGGTAGCACCAGTGCAGGCAACAGTGGTTGCAATCTCAGTGCTATGATTTTGGCGAGTATATTTACATCACTGTTCATGAGAGAAAGTGGCCGATAAGATTCACAAAGCTTAGAATCTTTATCTAATCTTAATAGCATAACTATTAAGGCCTACCACAACGTGGGCGGTAAAATCCCTCTCTCATATGCTTCCACATATATTTCAACAAGCTGCTGGCCAGCATATCAGCATACATCTTGTAAAATTCACCAGGCAGACCATCTGTGCCCGCAGCTTTACCATTCAGCAGTTTTTGTATGGCTTCTTTGACATCATCTACCATTTGAGATTGGAGCAAATACTCCCTTTGTCCTGAGGACAGCCATCCCAATGCCACATCCTTGAGATAACCAGCTATCTCCTGTTCTGTAGCCCCAGTTCAGTGTGCATATAAGCCACCATAATACTCAGTAAATACTGATAATATTTCCTGCATCATGTATCTAGGCTCACTGTCTTTATCCAGTATCTCAACTATGTGACCCTGCTCTCTATGTTCAGACAGTTTTGTAGCCAGCGTCTGTCCTGCCTGCAGCCCTCCCCATACCCTCTGGCCACCCAGCATCTAGACATATAATGCACTCCTGCTCTGCGGTTTCCGAATGCTCTGTAGTTAACTCCCTCATTTGTGCAAGAGCATCTGGTGTCGGTTGTAGCTCATATTGCCTTTCAAGATTTTAGAGCTTACTCTCTATGTCTGTCAACCTATTGCGTAAGGTTCTCAAAACGCCCACTTGCACTCCCATGCATTCACCCGGGATCATCATTTTAAAGACTATCAACGTTTTTTTACCTTCTCTAACAACCCTAATTATCCTGAAAAAAAATTGCTAATGACCGTCCATATTGTGGTTGAAAACACCTGGGTCTAACAAGGATGCCGGATGTAATCGCCACTGACATGGGGGCATAGTGAACGTCGGAATTGCCTGTTCCAATAAGACTGGAGCATGATCAGATTATAGCCAAATGTTCGACACTCACTGCCCGTGCACTCACCTCCTTAGATAATAGCCAATAGTCCAATCGGGACCAGGAACCATGCACAGAGGAGATAAAAGTACCCTCTTTTACACCCGGATGCCGTACCCTCCCTGGATCTACCAGCCCTTCCTCATGCATAATCTCCGGTACTCTACGCGCCGCCTGTTTCCCGTGTCAATCCGAGGCAGCAGACCTATACTTATCAGGGTCCAAGTATACATTAAAAAAATCACCACCCCAGATAACCAGGGTAGAGGAGAGTAGACCAAATCACTGACAAGAGTCTACCCTGATCGTCCAATTCAGTACCATGGAGCGTAAATGGGGTACCCTTTTTTACTAGGAGCATGACCCCTATGAAATACATGGAATATGAGGAGGCCACCCTAACAACTGACCATCACCTCCCCACATTCTGCTCAGTGTGCTTGGTCAGATGAGTTTCTTGCAGCAGGGCCACCTGGATTGCATGCCTATCTAAGTATGCTAACACCTGCCTAATCTTTTGGGAATTGCTAGGCCGCCAACGTTCCAAATCAGCATTTAAATCATTCCTCCCAGAGCTGCCATTTATGTTCTTAGGTCTCATAATCTGTTGTGATGTCACCCCCCAAAACAGACAACCTCGCAAACGTACATGCATCTATCCTTCACTGTAATTACAACAAAAACAGACCCTGCACATACCACCCCCACCCACTTCAGCCAACCCAAATCGCCAAAGGCATTCCTTTCCCTCAGAACTTTGTGCACGCAACAATCATACACCATCAAAAACATTTTGGGTGCTCCCATCTGGAGGCTGCTAGTGCCTGTAGATCCCCTCCCGATTACGAGGGAGGTTGCCGAGTGTTCCTAATAACTCAGAGTCCAGTGTGCTTATTTACCTTTTTTTAGCAAATCGCCCCATTATCCCATGCCCTGTATATCACCCTGATTGGTTGGATATATAGAGAAGCCCTCAAGCCTCCCTCTAGCTCAACACCCTCATATTGACAGCAACCCCCCGTCATACACATAGAGAACACAGTGATCCAGCATTCCCAGTCCCCTTACTCATCATCAGATTGAGAGTTCACTGGACTTTTTATGCAAAGCTGCAATGTCATTACATATTTCATTGCACTCTTGGGGGTCACAAAGATCTTTAGCTTTTCTCCCACATCTATGCGCAGCCAAGCAGGATACAGCATTGCATAGGCAATGTTTTCAGCCTGCAGCTTCTTTTTCACTGGGAGATATTCACGCCTTGCAGCCTGTACTGTGAGGGTAAAGTCCGGATAAAACTCTATTGCATTTCCTTCGTATGTTACCTTTCGTTTCTCCCTTGCAAGGCGCATCACAGTGTCCCTGTCTCGGTAACTCAGAAGTCGCGCAATCACCGGACGGGGCGTGTCCCCAGGACCGGCCGTGCCATCACCGACCGATACACATGCTCCACTAGCATCACTGCAGAGAGATTCTCCGGCCCAAACACCTCCTTAGGCATTGTCTCGATGTATACCTCCATCTGGCCCGTAATGGTGGACTCCGGCAGACCCAAAATGCGAAAGTTGTTCTGCCGAGATCTCATCTCCAAGTCCTCATTTTTGCCCTGGATGACGGCCAACACCTTTTCCATATTCACCGCTTGAAGACCGTCCTCCACCGCCGAGATACGCTGCTCCGCCTCCCCCAATCAGGCGCCTTGTTTGTCCAGCTGCGTTGCAAAATGGTCCATGCGCATATTTAAAGCATCTATTTTGCTATTGATTGACTTGAGGCTGGTTTGCACTGCCAATAATGTTGCCTCAAGTATAGACGATCCTGCCTACGGGGGGTCCTGCTCCGAGTCAGACTGGTCTCTCTGCTGCGATCTTGGGGGTTTGAGGGCCTCAAAGGTGAGGCACGTCTGCTGGTTGTCCATCTTCCCCACAGTAGGTTTTTTATCCTTTGCTTTGACCTGTTCACTGTTCAGCCTGCAAATTATCCTGCAGCCCTGCAGCTTAGCAATGTAAACTAAAGCTAACTCCAATTCAGGCACTCTGCTCACTGGTTTTCCTCGATATGAGCCCACACACCCTGCAGCTCACCCACTTCACTGAAGTTCACACTGGGCCCACATCATGCATCGCCCAACAGCAATTTTCACAGCCTGATGATTCACTTCACTTTCCGCTTAGGCCAGCTCCATACTCCCTCAGCTGCCAGGTGCACCTCGCGTGCGCCCGGGCTCTTTATGTGGTATTGGTAGACTGCTGTCAACGTGACACTCATGTAGCCCCTTGAAACATTCTTGCAGCCTGCTCCGCACATAGGCTCACACTCAGCTATCACCACCGGGGAGAGATAGGCAGCCACAGGTATTTTCCGGGTCCACAGGCCCTTTCAGCTATCGTATCTCCCACGCCCAGGGCCAGTCCATACAGCAGTTCCTCACCGGTACACCAGGCAGGTCGCAGACGCAGTCAGGTCTCTCCCGCACAGTAGCTCGGATGCGATCCCAGCCCCCTTGCAGCAGTCTCTACTCCCACAGACAGGCTCCCGACTCCGCCGTGGAGGCGGGGGGGGTCGCCGCTCAACTCTGCTTGTGTCTTTACACACTCTTGAGCCCCCGACCAAGGCCCGGTGTCTCCACCTCGACCGCAACTTCCTTTTGCATGCAGCTACCAGGCTGTACAAGCAGACTGGGCTCCCTCAATCTTCACTCATGCTTGCCGCAGCTACGGTGTTCTCGCCAGGTGACCTCGCACCTCCAACACCAATCACTCCTGGCACCGGGGGGGGAGATGGAGGGGTCCCCAGCCCATCCGCAGCCTCACAGGTTCCTAGCAGCTCCGGCCCCACATCACAATTACGGTAGCTGCCATCTTGCCATCTCGATAAGCATCCGGGCCTCCGCTTCAAATTGAATTTTTTGGCTTCACAAGGCCCTTCGCCTTCCGCTCCAGGACACAAAATGGGCACAACAGTATTTCTGGTCCAATTCAGCTGCTTACGGCTGCAGATGCACTGCTGTAGACAAGAATATGGGCCGGTAGTCCAACTCGGCCGGCAGAGCCGCTTCAGAGAGCAGCCATCTTGCTGCCGGCTCTCCAGCTCCCCCCAAAGAATCTCTTATGGGGCTCCACAAACACATTACTCAGGTCTCTCCTCACCCGCACAGTAGCTCGAATGCGATCCCAGCCCTCTTGCAGCAGTCTCTACTCCCACAGACAGACTCTCACTCCCGACTCCGCTGTGGAGGGGGGGGTCGTCTTTACAAACTCTTGAGCCCCCGATCCAGGCCCGGTGTCTCCACCTCGACCGCAGCTTCCTTGAGTTCCAACAGCGTCCGGGAGAAGGTAGAGACACTGTTGGAACTCCACTGTGTTTGACAGAACTTAAGAATTTCAATTTATTTTCGGGCGGAAGCAAGGTGAAACGCGAATTTGGACCGCGGGTGCACCACCGCTTATTCGAGCCCCGGACAGGGTTAGAATTGACAGTGAGAGGAGGCCTTTTATCTCCGTGACATAAATAGAGTTAAAACGGACATTGAAATACTGATGCAAGGGTCGTGGGACCGAATTTAATACGGCAGCAATACATCGTTAAGGACAGAATTAAGAAAGACAGATACTCCTCCTCTCCCTCCCGCAGAACCAGCACACTAAGGCAGAGAACGGTTTGCTGAATGAGAACGGACACCTAGCGCTACCAGCACTAAGTCGATTGAAGTGGCCATTTATGCCCCTGCTAGGAATATACAGACTAACACAGCCCTGATGATGGTTTGGGGACACAGGACCTGAACCTGAAACGCGTCTGCAAATTTAGAGAAGAGCTAAAATATTACATCTGTTGTTTTTTAAGTATATGATATAAATGTCAAGGCTCTTTGTAAATTATATTTGGGTATTCTAAGACTGTGATTTTCAAAAATGATCTAGTGTATCGCAAATTGGTTGAATTATTATTTTTGTAAATGTTTGTTGAATGTGATTTTTGATATTATTTGTTTAATAATTGTAGGTAATGTTTCGTGTGAGTATAAATGTATTGTAATGCACTGTGATGAAGTAACGGAACTATAAGTGCTTTGTGATTGTTGTGTTTTCTCTCTCTGTCTATGAAATTTGGTTTCAGATGAGAGTATTTTACATCGATAACAAGTGAAAGGTAAAAATAAATATACCTGACCAGATTTAATTAAAGTGTTTATTTGGTCTTTACAAAATCATAATTTGAAATAGTATATGAAGGGAAGCATTCTTATGTGTGTTTGAATTCATAAACGGTCCAGCTTTCCCTTCTGTCCCACTAAGGATCTAACTCCTTTTTTTGTGCATACCCACTAGTAGCATTTAATTTACAGGCCCTGGGCACATTATGGGCCTAATTACAATGTTGGTCGGAAAGCCTCCAACCGATGTTCGGAGGCTATCCGACTGACAATGTAGGAATAAACTCTGACCGCAGCATTAGGATGGCTGCAGGTGTAGTTTAATCCGGCGGGGGAATCTGGATGGCTATCGGAAACTGACTTTGGGGGGCCCTAGTAGGGCCCCCTTCCTCCCTGGTCCACCACATTTCGGCCTGCAGGGCACTTATGGTGCCCCCTTGACCAGCCCTCACCATGTGGCAGGCACCTTTAGGTGTCTGCCATTCTGTGCAGGCATGTGCACAAAGTTCAATTTTTCAATGGAAACTTATACCGCGGGAGGTTTCAGCCCACCTCATAAGCTCCCATTGAAAAATGGAAGTTTGCGACCCCACCATCACATCCTAATGGGGTTTTCGTAACCACCGACCTAAGGCCAGGCGGTTCTTTCCCTGAAACGGTGTTGGTCGGAGGCAATTGGTATGCAATAGTCAAAGATCCATGAAGTACCAGAGTAAAGCTGGGGGATTCATTTATGTTGCTATTAGATGACTGGTAGTTACAGGCAAAATTAACTATACCCCAGACATGCTGAGAAAAGATTTAAAACTTGGCAGGAAATTTGATTTGAAAAAGAACAAAAAAATACTAGGTGGAATACTTCACTACATTTCAGGAACTGTTTAATACTTGAGGTAATTTTCTAGCGCATAATTATTTTCCTTAGTATCTCACGGCAAATAGAGAGCATCTTTTTACAGACCAGCTTTAGTCCTTCTGTAATAGTACCTATCCAAATTGACCTACCATGCTACCTGGTACCAGAAGCAACCTAAGACTGGATTCAGCCCTCATTTGTGTTTATTGGTGAGGTGCAGTTGGACTCCTATGGCAAATTAAACACAAGACCCTTGTGTGGGCAATGTTAGACATGGGGTATCTTATTGTGAATACAAAATAACGATGAATGGATTTTTAATCTAATTTAATTGTCAAGGAATGCACACTGAGAAGGTCAGATTTGTTCTTGATCATCCTTGTTGTGAGGCAGAGGATTTTGATCCTTGATAGTACCTTGAATTAAACCTCTATAATCAATGCTGGTCAAATATTTAATCCTTATTTGAGGCAAAAACAAAGGACTCCAGTTTGGGAAAAAGATTATACAGTTAATTCATTTTGGACCTTAATCAGTATCTCTTTTATTTCTCTGTTCATCTAGCATTAGTCTTACTTCACTAGGGACAATTTAGACCAAACTGATGCTCCATATCCTCTCTTAACGAGAGAACAAGCAACCCCACCCAGGTCTGACCTTGTTTGGCATTATCAGTGAGATGCAGCTTGAGTTGCTTGGCACAGTGACCATGTAACCAGTGGTGCACCTCAAGGATGAGACAGATTGTCTGGACATATCCCTTGAGCAAAGCACATTTCTCAGTAGTAACAGTACCAATGTTGGCTGTGTTTCTCAAGTTGAAACATCAAATTTAGGAAGGAGTCAAGTTTGATTTGAATATGGATGGTCCTGTCTGTAATGGAAGAGACAAACTAAAAAGCAATTATCTGTGTTACGGCCCATAGTGATTACCAGGGCGGAGCTTAATTTAAGCATTCCACCCATCAATTTTTGTGCTGTGTAGGGGACATTGATATCATGTTCTAAAAAGAAACTGCATACCTTGAGTTTTGTCAATGGAAAATTCTAACGTTTACAGCTGGGCTGAAATACCATCATTACACAGCTGGCTAACCACCATTGCTCATTTTCACTGAACATGCTTCCACTGAGCCAATTGAAGCAGTATTCCTTGGCATGTGAGGTGTTGCAGCAAAGGCAATACATCTGGCATTACAGAAGTTTGGCCACCAAACCACAATATCTTAGAAAACCTGCAAAGTGCTTCTAGCTGAGGTAAACTTTGGTGTTTTTCTATCATTTTTCAAAAATGAAGGGGGAGAGGGTGGAGGGAAGGCACAGAGCTAAAGTATGTGTGAGGTATTCGGGGTGGTAGGGCACAAACCCCAGGCAATGTAATACATAGGAGGAAAGTGGGTGGGAGAAAGGGCACATTTTTTGCCATTTGCTATATATTCTACTCTAAGCCTATCACCTTTTTTCCTTGCCTCTGAATGATACTGGTGGTTTTCTTTCAGCTCAGGGTGTAATGCTTTACAATACTGTGCCATGTGCCATTTGCTTTGGCCTCTGATTAGGTAGACCCTGTGTTCCATTGACTCTTTTGTTGGCTGCTCATACAAGCCAAATGTCAATGCCACTTTTTAGTTTGGAAGTTGAGAGGGTGCCTATGTTTTCAATGGGAAATTGGTATTGAATCTCCAATGCTCTTAACGTGCCTGTCCTTTCAAAGATAATGCCCATCTTTGGGCTTTCTTCAAAACCTGGGATAGGTGCTGGAAGTAAGGGCTATGCTGAAGGACCCCAAATTAATGATACTGAGGTTCGGAAGGTGAATGAGCAATAAAGATGACTTGAACTTTGTTTTTATCTAGTCACATTTTCTGTGCCTTCAAAGACAGAGGTCACATGTTAGGTTATGTTTACTGACAAATTGCTGTGTATTGTTATAACACTCAGATTGATATTTACCTTCTCTGACTACAAAATGAGATTATTTGTAAAGTGCACAATGTAACCATCTTGCTGGGGTAAAGAGAGTGTGAAAGGAAATGTTGTAGGATGGCAATTGTATTAACACACAACAAAATGTAAATACCTGTACATGAACTCACAAATATATTAGTAGTTAGAAAAGCACAAATGAAGCACATTTTGGAACACTGAAGTAATGGAATGAAGGGTTTTAATAGATCAAAACACATTGAGACACGTTTCTTTTTGATTCTCCAATGAATGCCAAAACTCAATATCCATTCATCGTTTGGGTACTATAGTTTTATCAGTAAAACTGCCTGTGTGTGCACATTTAGAGGCCAAGTCAGTGGGAAATATGCTGTCTGTAAATGACTGTGTACCACCACACCATGCTTTAGTATTATATTTGCAACAGTGTACTCCAAAATACAGCAGCAACAACATTCCACACTCTGATTACTCTCCTGCTGAATGGATGCAGCTCAGTTGTTACACTTGTTTTTTTGTAGGAAACTTTGCTTTTTCATAATCCTTATGACTTCTAACATGTGAAAATTGTTCCAGCACCACTGAATATTTTATCTTTGTTTTTAGATGGATAGAAATTGCTTGCATCTCTGTGTATTTATTTTGATGAGCTGCAAAGTAATCTGAGAATATCACATGGCCCACCTATCATCTGCATTTAGCAGTTGTGGCCTAGGGAAGGGCTGCTGTATAAAGCATTAAGAAGACAATTAACAAGACTGGGTCCTGCTAGCATTGCCCCAGATTCACCGATAGAAAAGCTGTTTGCTTCATAGTGTAGATTTACATTCGAACCTCTAGCGTGGTGTGGAAATGCAATCTAACTATCGACTAGTATGCACCTTTTCAGAACTGTCCCTCTGAAAGATTGTCCTTAAGGTGACCTGGGTATGGTGGGACAGACTACTAACAATATAAGGCTCCTGTCACCTTGCCCAGGTGGCTCACAGGAACCATTGAATAATGGTGTGGCGCAAAGTTGCTTCCTACTGTCTTATCCATAAACTGCCATGCCAGAAATGTGATACCAGCATATGTGTTCACTACCCAGCGAAGCCCATGCTGCAAGTCCCTTGTGTTAATTGAGAGACATGTCTAAAGAAAATGTGGAAACATTTGTTTAAAGCATTTTTCACCTCGCATATGTAGGAAACATGCTTGAGAACAGGCCCATATTGGTTTTGCTACATTGTTTCTTATCAACATTTGAAAGATTTAAGTTGTTTTGCTATATTGTTTCTTATCAACATTTGAAAGATTTAAGTTATTTTGCTATATTGTTTCTTATCAACATTTGAAAGATTTCAGTTGTTTTGCTACATTGTTTCTTATCAACATTTGGAAGATTTAAGTTGTTCTGCTACATTGTTTCTTACCAACATTTGTATGATGTAAGTTTTCCACCACGCAATTCATCTGATGGAAATTGATACAAAATTTCAAAGTAACACAGAAAAGCAGCTCTCATCTATTCCTGACTCCTTAAAGTGATAATCAAAAACTTAAGGAAATATTAAAAAATATCACGTACATTTGAGAATGTAGTCTATTTTTGGTGTTATGTTAATTGTCCAAACTTTAGCAACAAGCTCTAATATCCTATTCGAGAGATTTATTTTGAATTTAAAGGATTATCTTTCCTAGTATAACATTAAACATGCATTTGTTTTCTTAGACACAGAAGCAGAAATCGTCACTATTTTATCAGAGCAATGGGGCTCTATCTTCAAGGTTACAAATCCTCCCTCTGGAAGCTGGTCGCTCAATGTTAGTGCTGGGAGTGCATTTGCGGTTCGAATTGAAGGTTTTACAGGTACAGTCCAGAGAAAAATAAATCATATTTCTAAATTCATCTTGGATACCATATGTCTAATTGCTCTTTTTTTTCTATTTCAGCGGCAAACATATCAGGTATGTAGTCACAGCTATGCCTCATAATTTAACATTATTTAAAACCAATAATTTTCTAAATAAATGTAAATGTGGCTTATAAACACAAAATAATTCGATACATAAGTCCATCTGTCTGCATTATGTTAACTTTCATACCTCTGAAAAAGAATGCAGGCAGCAGTCTGCATGCAGTGTGCACTGTACCTTGGGAAACTGTTTTCCACTTAGAATTAATAAAGATAAACAGCTATTTCATTGTAGCTTCAAAAATGTATTTATCTGAAAAATCCATCATATTTCATAATTGAGAAACAACTACATCATTATTGCTAGATATACATCTCAAAATATTCACATATATCTATAATGTCAATTGTCTATATACATGAATACATTTTTTTGTAATTCGCCATATCAATAATCAAATGACATGTTGTTGAAGAAATCACGTATATACAAGATCTTTGTATTCATAGAATGGTAAGTTTCATAGAGTCCGGAGCCCAATGCATTTTGGGAAACTGATTTCCCTTCATCAGGGGCAGTTTCCTGAAACAAATAAATGAAATCAGTGTATTTCTAGACATTTATGCGAATTAAACATATAAAAATCAAGATACTACGGGGGGTGCCACATCATCATATTGGTATAAAGTTGTCGTGCTGTCAACTCAATGAGGGTACAGTACTCACAAAGTTTACAGTGTACTGAACGTGAAGAGTCAATTAAACAGGCAATTAAAAAGGAGATACACCCTAAAATTGTTCTTCAAGGAATTTGAAACTCAATTACCGAGTGCCAAGTGTATGTAATGCATAAACATGTATTCAAGACCACTGGCCGTGGTCTAATAGTATCAGTATTCTATGTACCTGAACGAGAATAAACCGGTGTGAAATCTTCTTGAGTAGTGGAAAACGGTACTGAAAGCCAATGCTCCTAGAACAAAAGTGAGAACCTGATGTGAATCCATGTCAACGTCTGTGTGCGCATTCCCACTGTCATCAGCGAACTACGTCCTAGTCAACATGGTGCTACATGTAAAATCTGTTACTAATGTAAAGTCCTAAACAACTTCTGAAACAAGCTCTGTCTTGTCAACCATGCTAAACTAATGCTAAAGGATAGTAGAGCGTACACTATGTACACCATGATGAAAATACTGCGTATCTATCCATCATATAATGAACTCTTAATGCTGGATTGAATCTATCGCCTGAATCAAATAGATATCATCAACCTCATGGTGTATGCACCAACCTGCAATCAAAGGTCTTGTCTATCCTTTAGTATCCAGTGAGTATCTACGATCATGAAAGGCAGAAATCCAAACGTACCGTCAATCTACAAAAAATGTATAATATCTCTGCTGAAATACGCAGGCTTTAAAACTCATTTTAAATACTAACCCGCTAGTAATTCTGCATACCTTGTATATGTTCTAGTAGATCAACAATGAAATGGTAATAAGACAAATCTCGCCTCACTTGTAGGCCAAGTTTTCCTAAAAACTGAAAAAATGAAAAAACGAAAATATAGGCTTTACTCTCCCGCACAAACTAAACGTTCAAACCGTTAAAGCATAATACATGTCAAGCGCTCACATACCTCTTTACTAGATGCTCCGTTCCATAACCGTCTACTAACTTCCTGATACCCGATGTCAAATGTTCACCATAGTTTTGCAGAGGGATACCATACAGGTATAAATAAGTGCGTGTCTAGTGAAGCTAAAGAGGTCCCAAGGGGAATTGTGGGAGGCGTAGTCTTAACTGCTCATCAAAGAACCTTGGTGTAATTAACCCTGTAGGAGAGTCTGTTGTGTGTGCTTTGTGTTCACTGACCTCCTCCGCTGTCAAATAAATAAAAATATACCGTTGCCAAGTATAAAAATCGAAAAACCACAGTGAAACCACTAATGGGCAATATGAGACACTTACTGCATAATATGTTGTGTAAAGAAAAAAGGAAAGGATAGTGGAAATATACCAATGTCCACATCATTGATGCGTGTTGCATGTCAACAAAGTTAAAGTGAATGTGAAGAACGCATAGTTATCCAAGAAGACAATGTAATAATGCATGCACAAAATTTATAAACAGTGTGAACATTTAAATGATCGACATATGTCACTAAAATGTGACACCCATCTCCACATGCTATTTTAACTGTTGTTACATTACACGCATTGGAATAAGCCATCCAATTACTGCAAATTGTTATGTGATACATACAAAAACTGTAACCATGTAATTGCATTACGTGACTCACGTATACCTGTGATAAAAGGAAATATAATAAGAGTGAAAAAGAAATATGTATAAATCATGTAAAAAAAATACATTATGCCAGCTATAAACCGATCCCTGGGGCTCATTGTCAGATGCTTAAAAACGCAGTAATTGCAGAATTACATTTCATGATTCAAATATGCCTACAGTACATGACTCAAATATACGTGTGATAAGTAGGAAACATGATAAGTGTAAAACGTAAATCTGTGTAGATCGTGCAATGAATACCCCCATGTTGCTGAGTAACAAATCAATTGTATCTCCTGTATGTTGTGTGCTCAATGATAATGTAGATTATAAAAAGCAACTTAAATCAAGTCTATCATTTAATCCCTCTGAAATTAATGTTTGTAAATAGTTTATCCCAAATCCTTCTCTTTGGAGTAATTTCAAGCTGTTATCCTGACCCTCAGTTTTAGTAACTACTTACACTATCTGTGCTCGAAGTTGAGCTATGTTGTGGTTTGCTTCACACCAATGATTAGCCACTGAAGTAGATCTGTTTTGTGTTCTTATTGTGCTTTTGTGTTCTGTTAATCTCATTTTGAATTTCCGCTCTGTTTTTCCAATGTAAGCTTTACCGCACGGGCATTTTAAGCAGTAAACTATGTGCATTGTGTGACAATTTGCTGAATGCTTCAGTGGTATCTTTCTGCCTGTGATGGGATGAAGTAGTATGTTGCCTTGTATAATGTTATTACAATGTATGCAAAGTGACATTTAGTGGTACCTTTGTGGGTTACTTGTTGTAATTGTTTGGGTGGTGTTCTGATAATGTCCATGAGATTCCTGTCGCGTGTGTAAGCAAAAATAGGTTTATCATCATATATTCCATTGAACTCTTTTTCGTTTTTCAAAAGATCCCACCGTTTGTTGATAATACTTTTGATTTGATAAGAGGATGTCGAAAATTTTGATACAAAAGTAAACGCTGAGCTTGGTTTTTTAGTTGATGTTGTTAAAAGTGAAACTCGATCTTTGTTGGCCAACCTCTCAATGCTTTGTTGAAGAATATCTGGAGGGTACCCCCTTTGTTCAAATCTGCTTTTGTGAACAGCAAGTTGTCTCATAAAGGTGTCTTCTTCTGAGCATAGAGATATCAATATAGGACTAGCTAGGTTGTGTTAGTGAGACTCAGGAGGTACATCTGCAGGCAAACCATTAGGTTTGGTCATGAAGCCCTCATACACCAACCTAGTTGGTGTCATGCTTCATCATCTTCTTCTGAGCATATCCTTTTAATTCTCAAGAAATTAGAAAATGGTAAGTTGGTGATTAAACTCTTGGGATGGAAACTTGTATACAGCAATGTGCTGTTCCTGTCTGTAGGTTTGGCGTATATGTCTGTGGTTAATCTTTGCAGAGCTACATCCTTCTTAATAAGAACATCCAAAAAATTCACTTGTAGTTCACTGATGGAAGAGGTGAACTTAATTCTAGCATTCCTTGTGTTCAATTGGTGAATTAAGTCTTCCAATGCACATTGTGTCTTTGACCAAATTAAAAAAATGTCATCAATATATCGACAGTATTGTACCAAACCCCCAACCCAAGATTCTTGTGTCAATATGTAATACGCATCATTGATGTGGACATTGGTATATTTCCACTATCCTTTCCGTTTTTCTTTACACACAACATATTATGCAGTAAGTTTCTCACATTGCCCATTAGTGGTTTCACTGTGGTTTCTCGATTTTTATACTTGGCAACTGTATATTTTTATTTATTTGACAGGGGAGGAGGTCAGTGAACACGGAGCACACACTACAGACTCTCCTACAGGGTTAATTACACCAAGGTTCTTTGATGAGCAGTTAAGACTACACATCCCACAATTCCCGCTTGGGACCTCTTTAGCTTCACTAGACACGCACTTATTTATACCTGTATGCTATCCCTCCGCAAAACTATGGTGAACATTTGACATCGGGTATCAGGAAGTTAGTAGACAGTTATGGAACGGAGCATCTAGTAAAGAGGTATGTGAGCGCTTGACATGTAGCATGCTTTAACGGTTTGAAAGTTTAGTTTGTGCAGGAGAGTAAAAGCCTATTTTTTCGGTTTTTTTGTGTTTTAGCAAAACTTGGCCTACAAGTGAGGCGAGATTTGTCTTATTAACATTTCATCGTTGATCTACTAGAACATATACAAGGTATGCGGAATTACTAGCGGGTTAGTATTTGAAATTTGTTTTAAAACCTGCGTATTTCAACAGAGATATTATACATTTTTTGTAGATTGACGGTACGTTTGGATTTCTACCTTTCATCATCGTAGATACTCACTGGATACTAAAGGATAGACAAGACCTTTGATTGCAGGTTGGTGCATACACCATGAGGTTGATGATACCTATTTGATTCAGGCAATAGAGTCAAGCCAGCATTAAGAGTTCATTATATGATGGCTAGATACGCAGTATTTTCATCATGGTGTACATAGTGTAAGCTCTACTATCCTTTAGCATTAGTTTAGCACGGTTGACAAGACAGAGCTTGTTTCACGACTTTACATTAGTAACAGATTTTACATGTAGCACCATGTTGACTAGGACGTAGTTCGCTGATGACAGTGGGAATGAGCACACAGACGTTGACATGGATTCACATCAGGTTCTCACTTTTGTTCTAGGAGCATTGGCTTTCAGTACCGTTTTCCACTACTCAAGAAGATTTCACACCGGTTTATTCTTGTTCAGGTACATAGAATACTGATACTATTAGACCACGGCCAGTGGTCTTGAATACATGTTTATGCATTACATACACTTGGCACTCGGTAATTGAGTTTCAAAATCCTTGAAGAACAATTTTAGGGCGTATCTCCTTTTTTAATTGCCTGTTTAATTGACTCTTCACGTTCAGTACACTGTAAACTTTGTGAATACTGTACCCTCATTGAGTTGACAGCACGACACCGTTATACCAATATGATGATGCGGCACCCCCCGTAGTGTCTTGAGTTTTTAATATGCTTAATTTGCATAAATGTCTAGAAATACACTGATTTCATTTATTTGTTTAAGGAATTTCCCCTGATGAAGTGAAATCAGTTTCCCGAAATGCATTGGGCTCCGGACTCTATGAAAGTTACCATTCTATGTATACAAAGATCTTGTATATAAGTGATTTCTTCAACAACATGTCATTTGAATATTGTTATGGCGAATTACAAAAAAATGTATTCATGTATATAGGCAATTGACATTATAGATATATGTGAATATTTTGAAATGTATATTTAGAAATAATGATGTAATTGTTTCTCAATTATGAATTATGATGGATTTTTCAGATAAAGACATTTTTGAATCGACAATGAAATAGCTGTTTATCTTTATTAATTCTAAGTGGAAAACAGTTTCCTAAGGTACAGTGCACACTGCATGCAGACTGCTGCCTGCATTCTTTTTCATGATTAACACTGTGTCAGCCAACACCAGTACGTAGTGTAGCACCCCACACAGATAATTTGAGTAATTTGTACATAGTTTGAGTACACAAGAGAATAGAGTGTGCACCTCTCTTCATCACATTTAACTTTCATACCTCTGCCATAAACACACGTACTATTGATGTAATTTCTCCAAAATCAGACGGCAGCAAATGTAACATCATCTGGACTTTGTTCCCTGATGACACTTGCATGGCTTTTTTTGACCCACTTGACTTCACAATAAGTATTATCAAGC